>NC_064922.1:223730635-225090635 GCF_023897955.1 Schistocerca gregaria
GATATAAATATAATTTCTGAAAACAGAAATAAGCATTTCACAAGTTATTGTAATAGCTTTAGTCTTCAATAACTGTAATTAGAAACACATGTTAATTCTAGTTTTTCTGTTACCTTATGTGGTGGATAGTTTGTCGATGAGATCAGAATAACTTTTATCGCAAGTGAAGATTTACAATCACTGAATACAGATATTCCCAAACTCATTGCACATCAAGGGGAAATCGCAAATAGAAGCGAAGCAATTAAAATTCACTTCTTGATCCGATGTTAATAGGAGGCTCCACCTTTCGAGAAAATGCTTCAGCATGCGTTGTCTGCCACAAAATTGTCGCCAGATCTAGAGGTATTTAGCAATGTTGACGATTTTGTTTTACGTAATGATATTCAAGCTAAACAATGTGGCTGTGAGATACGTGCCTTCTCAAGCTCCAAGTGGTGCTCCGAATTTTTATACCTTGAATGCTATTATGATAGATATCGCCGTGGGGAATGCACTCGTTCTCTTAAAGCATACAAGCAAAAATCATAACAAAAATTGAAATAGTCGAATCCATATACTTGTATTTTCCATTCTTAACTACTGTTAATGATGTAAGACTAAATAATGTTTGTGAAGAGAAAATCTAAGGTTTTGAATCATTTTAAAAAGTCTGATGCATTTAGTCAATAATTCTATTGTATTTCACAATATCACAATAAATATGGATGTTACATTCTTCCACGACAAGAAAACGCAAAGAAACAAGGTGCATAATATTGCATTTGAACACGAGACTAAAGACTTCGGAACGATGCTTTTAGTCACTGCGCTACAAACTCTGTTAATTTGAGAATTAGCGTGCGGGCTGGCAAAGTGATGTCGAAAATTTGACCGTCATTATCTCAGAAACTATCTGTTGTTGTAACCCAAGCCAGAAGAGGTATTCTTTTATTTTCAACGTGGTTTTATCCTGCGAATGTCGACTGTGGCAGAGACCGACCTGTTAGTGCCATAAATTTTCATGTAATGAAGCCAGACTGTAAAAAAAAAAAAGAATCAGCTACACTCAATACTTCTAAAAACTCTCTCTAAATCTGAAAGTGCTACAGACGTATGTTTCACATTCTTCAACCTAAATTAGGGCCTAGAGTTAATATTGCTTTTCGTATTCCTACATTTCTCCGGACCCCTGATGCTAATCCCTGCGGTCACCCTCAATCAGTTACTCCAAATAATGCACGTTAGGCAGAGAAAGTATATAATGTGCAAATTGATAGGCACCATGTATAATTTTGATATCTGAATCGATTGTGAGCGAACAGCGATGTTGTAAGCCGGATCGCTGAATCTAAGCTAACATGTTTGCGCTGCGCGAGGGCGCAGTGGGGAGCAGTCAGGGTTTAGTTTTTGGTAGAGAGAGCTGTCGAAGTTCAACTGTGTTAGAGTTAGGCTGATAATGTAAACCAGTGTCAGAATGATGAAGCTATGGCAATATTATGATTCAAATTTAATTTCGGAGTTATTATTTTGTTCAATCAACATGATTTTGAAACTTATTTATGAAGGATTAAATTTAATGTATCATTCTGTTCAATTAACATGATTCATCTATTAGACTGCTGAGACTGGGAAATTTTACTTTACAAAAACAATGTCACTCACAACACCTAGCCTGTGAAATTTGTGTGCAACTGACCATGGGCTAATGATAGATGTCATGCATAATTTTGGAATCTAAATTTTTTTGTTTCTGAATCGATTGTGACCGAGCAGCGATGTTGTAAACTGTATCGCAGAAACTAAGATAACATCTTTGAGCTTCGCAATGGCGCAGTCTTGAGCAGTCAGTGTTTATCTTTTGGTAGAGAGAGCAGTCGAAGTTCAGCTGTGTTAGAGTTAGGCTGATAATGTAAAACTGTGTTAGAGTGATGAAGCTATGGTAATATTATCATTCAAATTTTATTTCTTAGTTTATCATTTTGTTCAATTAACCTGCTTTTGAAACTGCCTTGTGAAGCAAGAAATCTAATGGATTGTCAGATAAATACAATAATAATGTTACTGTTTTTTGTTCGACACCAAACTAACTTGGTTGTTGTACTGAAAGTTGTTAGATTTGAGAGATGCGAAAGTGTATTTTTTATGTTGAGAAGTTCATTAAATTCACAAACTGCTTTAAGCACTTTTTCACAATATAAAAAAAAATATAACATTGTCATTTTCGAGCATATTTCATTTTCTTGCCTATCTTTCTTTTACAATTCTTTTTAAGGGTTCTTACAATCAAGTACGTTCGATTAAAAGTTCCACTTGCAATTAACAGAGAACTCATTGAACCTCTTGAGAGTTTGTGTGTAGATACAGTAATTTGGAGCTTTTGCACAGAGGCGCTCAAGAGACAGCAGTACTGCAACGCGTTATCCAGATTAGCGCAGAATAGAGGTGAGGAGAAAAGGTAATGAATTTTTATTTATTCGATCAGGACCAACTTACGTTATCCAGAGACAGTTTTTGTGATCAATTTTTGCAAAGCCAACTACTCTAGGTTTTATGTCCAAGTTATTCAGGCAGTTTGTACTGTTCAAAATTCTTGCAGTCAGATTGCTAATTTTACAGTATGAAAGAATTCCCTTTTCCTTGTGAGAAATATTTACTATTACAGTGCAGCTATGTTTTTACATTACGACACTAAAAGTTTAATTACGACAGTTCATTTATTATTACAGTTCATAGCTTACAATCAGAAACAGAGTACTTAAGTCGATATTTTTTTTGTTTAGATAACTTTCTTCTGGCGACGTAGGATATTTTAAATAAATAGTCAGAAATTGTAGACCGTTCTGTCTTACTCTAATTATTATTGTAAATGTGCAACGCATAATTTGCTAATACTGTGTTTTGCCTTTCAGCTTTGACGTTATTGTTCTCGACGTTGTCTTTCACATCCAAGATTTGTTTTTATATTTGTCTCATACCAAGTTGCGTAGTACGTTTGTCAGCAAATTACCCCCTACGATGAATTCACAAAAATCTGCCTGGAAAAATGCAGCCGACAGCAATAATACCTTTGCTGATCATGCTGTTGCCATTAGTACCAACCATTTTTCTGACTTAATAATGCAAGATGTTGTGCCTTTCCAACCGGATAGCCAGTGGACGAACATTATAGACACTCTTCCGATATTAATATTTGTGGTAATACTGATATTTTATTTTCTGAGGATAGTATTATCACACACGTAACTATGGAAAATTCTGTACCCTTACCAAAATCCGACACCCAGTCTTTACGCAATTTTTTTGGCAGAACTGTGACGCTGCAGCTTCATTTGACTACAGACAATATGACTTTCTCGCAGCAAGCTCTGTTCGATCGTTTGTTTCAGTTCTTAGGTGATATGCAAAAACAGAATAATGAACGTTTTGATGGGCAATCCAATCGTTTTGATGACCTTAAGAACAATAACGAGTCCCTTACAAAACAATTTCAAGAACTTAATGATAAATGTACTAAAAATCATGAGTCTCTTGCAGAAAGTTTTGATACGCAGGCTACTCATCTGGAAGATCTTAATCACAAATTCCAAGAACAAAAAAAAAAAAAAAATCTTTAAATCCGCTTCGTGACAATCAGAAAGCCCTCTCTGATGAGTTAAAAGACAGCCACAAAACTTTAACAAACCTTATAAATGATATTACTACAGAGATTACCAATGTAACATCTCGTTTAAGCGAACTAACTATAGCTCATAACAACCTCAATCAACGTGTGGAAAACAGTGAAGTAGCCGTTGATGAACAACTTAATACCATTTCTGAAACTCAGCCCCACGACAAAGCCCTACTTATTGCTAAAATTAGAAAGTCGATACGCAGTGAAATTGTTGTTACTCTACAAAAGAAAACATAGGGTCATGCTGTACCGTTACAGTCACTTAAGGATGATCTTACCAAAATTTACGAACAATACGACAATCTCAAAGCTGAAAGTGATGAAATAGCCAACACCGTGGCACAATTAATACTAAATCATGATAATCACTCTGACGGTACACGACCGGTACACTTCACTGACAATAAATAATTTCAATCACTTGAAAACTTTCGGCAGGGACAGATGCAAATTAATCGTCAAATCAATGAGGAACTTAGTAAACTTAATGTTGGCTTGCCTGACAATAAGAACGATATCATTTCTCAGAACAGCTCACACAACTTTGCCATCCATTGTATCGATCAGAATGTAGCACATTTTTCACAAACTCAGCTTACTGAACCGGTCAGAGAGAGGCCTTACAATCACATGACAACTGTTGTACCTTATTCAACCGACAGCAATCTTCAGTTAATTTTAGGACCGATGGTTTCGACTAGAAGCAGTTTTTTATCTACATCTACATCTACATGACTACTCTGCAATTCACATTTAAGTGCTTGGCAGAGGGTTCATCGAACCACAATCATATTATCTCTCTACTATTCCACTCCCGAACGGCGAACGGGAAAAACGAACACCTAAACCTTTCTGTTCGAGCTCTGATTTCTCTTATTTTATTTTGATGATCATTCCTACCTATGTAGGTTGGGCTCAACAAAATATTTTCGCATTCGGAAGTGAAAGTTGGTGACTGAAATTTCGTAAAAAGGTCTCGCCGCGACGAAAAACGTCTATGCTGTAATGACTACCATCCCAACTCGTGTATCATATCTGCCACACTCTCTCCCCTATAACGTGATAATACAAAACGAGCTGCCCTTTTTTGCACCCTTTCGATGTGCTCCGTCAATCCCACCTGGTAAGGATCCCACACCACGCAGCAATATTCTAACAGAGGACGAACGAGTGTAGTGTAAGCTGTCTCTTTAGTGGACTTGTTGCATCTTCTAAGTGTCCTGCCAATGAAACGCAACCTTTGGCTCGCCTTCCCGACAATATTATCTATGTGGTCCTTCCAACTGAAGTTGTTCGTAATTTTAACACCCAGGTACTTAGTTGAATTGACAGCCTTGAGAATTGTACTATTTATCGAGTAATCGAATTCCAACGGATTTCTTTTGGAACTCATGTGGATCATCTCACACTTTTCGTTATTTAGCGTCAACTGCCACCTGACACACCATACAGCAATCTTTTCTAAATCGCTTTGCAACTGATACTGGTCTTCGGATGACCTTACTAGACGGTAAATTACAGCATTATCTGCGAACTGTCTAAGAGAACTGCTCAGATTGTCACCCAGGTCATTTATATAGATCAGGAACAGTAGAGGTCCCAGGACGCTTCCCTGGGGAACACCTGATATCACTTCAGTTTTACTCGATGATTTGCCGTCTATTACTACGAACTGCGACCTTCCTGACAGGAAATTACGAATCCAGTCGCACAACTGAGACGATACCCCATAGCTCCGCAGCTTGATTAGAAGTCGCTTATGAGGAACGGTGTCGAAAGCTTTCCGGAAATCTAGAAATACGGAATCAACTTGAGATCCCCTGTCGATAGCGGCCATTACTTCGTGCGAATAAAGAGCTAGCTGCGTTGCACAAGAGCGATGTTTTCTGAAGCCATGCTGATTACGTGTCAATAGATCGTTCCTTTCGAGGTGATTCATAATGTTTGAATACAGTATATGCTCCAAAATCCTACTGCAAACCGACGTCAATGATATAGGTCTGTAGTTAAATGGATTACTCCTACTACCCTTCTTGAACACTGGTGCGACCTGCGCAATTTTCCAATCTTTAGGTACAGATCTATCGGTGAGCGAGCGGTTGTATATGAGTGCTAAGTAGGGAGCTATAGTATCAGCGTAATCTGAAAGGAACCTAATCGGTATACAATCTGGACCTGAAGACTTGCCCGTATCAGGCGATTTGAGTTGCTTCGCAACCCCTACGGTATCTACTTCTAAGAAACTCATGCTAGCAGATGTTCGTGTTTCAAATTCTGGAATATTCCATTCGTCTTCCCTAGTGAAGGAATTTCGGAAAACTGCGTTCAATAACTCCGCTTTAGCGGCACAGTCGTCGATAACAGTACCATCGGCACTGCGCAGCGAAGGTATTGACTGCGTCTTGCCGCTTGTGTACTTTACATACGACCAGAATTTCTTCGAATTTTCTACCAAATTTCGAGACAATGTTTCGTTGTGGAACCTATTAAAGGCATCTCTCATCGAAGTACGTGCCAAATTTCGCGCGTCTGTAAATCTTAGCCCATCTTCGGGATTTCGCGTTCTTCTGAACTTCGCATGCTTTTTCCGTTGCCTCTGCAACAGCGTTCGGACCTTTTTTGTGTACCACGGGGGATCCGTTCCATCTCTTATCAATTTATGAGGTATGAATATCTCAATTGCTGTTGCTACTATATCTTTGAATTTGAGCCACATCTCGTCTACATTCGCATAGTCAGTTCGGATGGAATGGAAGTTGTCTTTTACGAAGGCTTCTAGTGGCACTTTATCCGCTTTTTTAAATAAAATTATTTTGCGTTTGTTTCTGATGGATTTGGAAGAAATGGTATTGAGCCTAGCTACAATGACCTTGTGATCACTAATCCCTGTATCAGTCATGATGCTCTCTATCAGCTCTTAATTGTTTGTGGCTAAGAGGTCAAGTGTGTTTTCGCAACCATTTACAATTCGCGTGGGTTCGTGGACTAACTGCTCGAAATATATAATTTTCTGAGAAAGCATTTAGGACAATCTCGGAAGACGTTTTCTGCCTACCACCGGTTTTGAACAAGTATTTTTGCCAACATACCGAGGGTAGGTTGAAGTCCCCACCAACTATAACCGTATGAGTGGGATATTTATTTGATACGAGACTCAAACTTTCTCTGAACTGTTCCGCAACTGTATCATCGGAGTCTGGGGGTCGGGTAGAAGGAGCCAATTATTAACTTAATTCGGCTGTTAAGTATAACCTCCACCCATACCAATTCGCACGGAGTATCTACTTCGACTTCACTACAAGATAAACCACTACTGACAGACACAAACACTCCACCACCAATTCTGCCTAATCTATCTTTCCTGAACACCGTCTGAGACTTCGTAAAAATTTCTGCAGAACTTATTTCAGGCTTTAGCCAGCTTTCTGTACCTATAACGATATCAGCTTCTGTCCTCTCTATTAGCGCTTGAAGCTCAGGGACTTTTCCAGCGCAACTACAACAATTTACAACTATAATTCCGACTGTTCCTTGATCCAAGCACGTCCTGTAATTGCGAAGCACCCTTTGACATTGCAGCCCATCCCGCACTTTCCCAACGCCTTCTAACCTAAAAAACCGCCCAGTCCGCGCCACACAGCCTCCGCTACCCGTGAAGCCGCCAGCTGAGTGTAGTGAACTCCTGACCTATTCAGCGGAACCCGAAACCCCACCACCCTATGGCGCAAGTCAAGGAATCTGCAGCCAATACGGTCGCAAAACCTTCTGAGCCTTTGATTCAGACCCTCCACCCGGCTCTGCACCAAGGGTCCGCAGTCGGTTCTGTCAACGTTGCTGCAGATGGTGAGCTCTGCCTTCATCTCGTAAGCAAGACCGGCAGCCTTCACCAAATCAGATAGCCGCTGGAATGCAAAAAAAATTTAAAGCATTTCGTAATGGTCCTAGTTGTCTGCATCCCTTGGACTAGATTCTGCAATTTACCTTTTCTTTGCCGCCCAACTGGCCTGTCTCTCATAAATTATAATTTATTAGTAGCTTCATTGAAGGAGAATGCGACCTATTGCACGACAATGTTTTTCAGTTGCAGATTTCCAAAGCGCTCTCCTCGCAGTGTACTGGTCTGAGACGACACAGCGTGCTGTAAAAGAAAACTTCATAAATTTATGGAATTTCAACAACTCAAATTTTGAAACTTTGACACAACACTCTGAATACATGGTACAACAAAACCAGAATTTACTTGAGGCATTCAGCCCGTCAGGTTCGATCCACCTCTGCATTTCAAAACTTCCAGGTAATCTGTAATCTACGAGCAGGTCAACAAACATGTAAAATACATGATTTTCGAGACGTTTTACAACGGGCAGATCAATCGTTTTCTCAGCAGAAGAATAATAGTAACTTTTCTAACACCAACAGCAGTTTTCACTACAAACACAATGGTAGTCGTCCTGGTACGTTCTTCAATCACAATTAGAGTAACTATTTTGGGAATCAAAGACGTAACAGAAATTTTAACAATCACAGCCAGAATTTTGATTGCCATCAGCAACGACTTTTAAGAAGAACCAAAGTCTTCCTAATAACTACCAACAGCGGAATCACAATTTTCAACAGACTAGTCAGCAGCATGTTAATTCCGAACAACACATAAATCAGCCTTTGCCGCAACAGCTGTCACTACAACAATCACTATCGCAAATTGATTCTGGTAATTATTTTAAATGCAGGAGCACTCCCCGTAACCACAGAGAAGAGACGTACCAGCAAAACTCTTATGGCAATGCTCAGCATTTTCAAGGTCACAATAGGAATAACCAGAGAAATAGAAATTTTAATCATAATTCCAGTAATAAAGGGGACTTTAATAACTACCTCTCTTTTTGTTTAAATGAATCAGAATCACATTTTCAAGGTAATCAAAATCATTCAGAACCCCGATCACTGAAGTCACATCTGCCAACGCACCGAACGGTGCAGAGGCTAAGTAATAATGAATAGCTGATCAGGGGTCAGATGCAGACGACGCGCCAACGCAGGGTACATGGCATTCTGCACGCATTGTGGAGAATATGATCCGCTTACAAGACGTCATGAATTTACCGTTACGTGAAACTGAATAGCCTCTGAAACATTTTTATCATCCTGTTAGTACCATTGAAGTTGGCAAACACGTATTAAAAGAAGCAGTTCTGGCTTCTGGTACCCCGTTACTGTCATGATGATTCTTGCCAAATGTTACCTCTCAATAAAATCAAAATAAATGGTGCTGTATCTGGTAAAATCATTGAGGTATAATCTCAAACTCATTTACAATTTTATACTCAAGGCCACATATGTTTTACTAACTTTCTTATCGCTCCATTGTTAACAACTGAAGTCATTCTTGGCATCAATTTCTTAAACCGAGATAAAGAAGTGCTAGATTTTTAACAACTCTTGGATTACATTACAAAACGACGACAATATATCCTTGAAATTGGTTCAGAATCTCTCTAGCGAGGAACAAGATATAATCGCCTGCATTTTCTTTCTTCAAATAGAAATAACAGGCGTTACACCACAGACTTTAATTATACTGACCCGTAGTGTGGGCACAACGTTGACGGCACTATAGCTGACATTTTCGACACGATTCAGAACAAAGTTAACAATTGTAAAGCCACCTCTGATTTTCATAAACAACAATTACGGAATATTTTACAGACACATGCTCACGTTTTGATAATATACTTGGCACTATTCGTGGTTTTCTTTCTAAATTATAAGTTAAGCCACACAATACTTTTGTTGGACGCCACTACACCATTCCTTTGGTCTATCGTCAGAAAGTTAAAGAAGAAATTGATTCCATGCTTCAACAAGGTGTTATTGAGCTGCTGCCAGCGCTTGTAACAGTCCGCTTCATATTGTGCGAAAGAAAGGTGGTTCACTGAGGCTTATTCTCGATTCGAGACAAATTAGCAACATTAATATTTCATGGCGTCACAGGTTTTTCCTCTCTTGATTTAAAATATAGTTTCTGACAAATTGAATTGCACCCTAACTGCCGCAAATACACGGCCTTTCCCTGTTTTGGCATATGCTATTACTTCCGTAAACTTCCTTTCGGATTAAACATTTCATCTGCAGCATTCATCAGAGGTTTAAATTATATTTTACCAGGGAATTTCAAAAATAACATTGCCACTTATGACCATGATATTCTCATATCCGAAAAGACGTGAGATGAGCGAAATTATACCTTGAATTCATTATTAGAAGTCTTTTCTGACCACGGTGTTACAGTCAACCTGAGCAAATCTGAATTCGGCACATCTAACATCAAACTTTTAGGTCACGTCATAACTTCCAAACGCCAAGTCAGAAGTTTTCCCTGTTTGATCAATTTCTTCCGTCGTTTTGTGCGTTACAAGGCTCTCGATACACCACGTATGTGCAAATTTAGCAGCAAAGCCCCAACTGGTTCTGGGACGACCAATTTAAAACAAGCTTTATTGAACGATCCTCTGTTTTATCATCCTGATCATTAACATGACTTCTGTTTGGCTACTCACAGTTATAAAACGTCAATTGATGTCTATCTGTTTCAAGAGATCGAACAAGACGGCATTGTTGTAAAAGAACATTGCTTTCGCCAGCCGAGTTTGGTCTCCAGCTGAACGTAACTATTCTGTAACAGAACTCGAATGTTCAGCAGTCGTTTGTCCCTTTTCCAAATTCACTCACTTCTTATTTGGCAGACATACTCATGACAGAGCGTTGCAGTTTCTTATTTCAGCAAAACTTCCCCAAGAGCGTGTACTTCGTTGGATTACGTATTTACTAGAATTTCACTTTACGGTCATCTATATTTCCGGCGTTGAAAATATTGTCGCTAATGCACTGTCTCGCTCACTTGGTAGTACTCCTTCTGGTTCTTCAACAGAATTTCGTCACACTAATTTCAGTGTGTTAAACATTCAACAGGCAGCTTTCGAAAACTTCATTTCTTCGGCGATGAGCGACATTGCTAAAGAGCAAGACAAGGATGCGATCTGGAAAGACATCAAACGGCAATGACGCGACAAAACCAAACCTTCTATCAGACTATACTATCTCGTTCGGAACAACATCTTGTTCAAACATCCGGATGAACCCCTGTTTCAGCACTTCTGCCATCAGTAAACGGCTGTGTGTACTTGTGGGACAAGTCGAACTGTTGATGGAATGCAGAAACGCCAGCCATGACCAATTTTGCTCTCTCTAAGGACACGGGGAGTCTTGGCTCTCGCGATTCGAAAGGCGGTGAGATTGTCTGCTGTTGGGCGGCATTTAAACCGTCGAAGAGCTGCACGCTTCTTTTGGATGGCTGAATGGCACTCTTCTGTCTATCAAAGTACGGGTCGCCGCTTAAGACGGCCGAAATTGGTACGGACATGTCAGCAGCACAATGTATCACGTGTGTGATGTGATGCACCCATTCCTGGAGGCTGTTGCGGCGTTCGGAGACAGCCAACCGAATAAACAGCGGCCAGTTAACCCTGCCAAACATCCATGTTGGCGGCTTCTGGTCCAGCAACACACGAACCATGAGGTGAATGCCGATGGGGAAGTGATCACTGGAAAGAAGGTTGTCAGTGACCTCCCAGTGAACAGAGTCGGTGGGGCTGGAGAGCAGAGAAATGATCGATTGTTGAGAATGGCCCAGTAGCAGCACAGAAATGTGTCAGAGTACCGATTTTGAGGATGCACAACACTTGAGATGTCACGAGGCTCTTCTAAACTCGACCCCGAGGGCAAGTAGAGTCTGAGCCCTGCAGGACATGATGGGCATTGAAGTCTCCCAGGAGGAGAAGTTGTGGGGGGTTGTTCCATAAGATCTGTGAGAGCCTCCACGTCTACTTCATCCAGCGGAGATAAATAAAGGGAACTAACTGTAAGCCTCCGAAGTGAATGAATTTCAACTGCAACTGCTTGCAGGTTAGTATCCATGGGGAGAGCACAGGAGTAGTGGCCATTATTGACATACACGACGACCCCTTCTTTGTCCCTTTTCCCAGTCAGGTCATCGCTGCGATATGGCGTATAGTTCCATAGTACAAGAGTATCACATGTTTTTAAATGTGTTTCCTGTAGACGCAAGCAGAGGGCGCTTTGCTGTACTAGGAGTTTCAGTTCCTTCACGTGTCCAGAATCCATTCATGTTCCACTGTATAACGTGAGCAATCTATCACGGCGGGAGTATCATCATCATGACCTTCTGCCGGGGAGGGGAGCCCACAATAAGTGGAGGCTCAGTTTTGGGGCGAGTCTGACATAAACCTCCATCGCCTCTGAAGAGAGAGACGTCAGGCACAATGACATCGACATCAGCGGATTGTGTACCTTCAGTCTCCTTCAGTGGGTGAGTCTTTACCTTTGATTTCGATTTTTTGGTCTGAATCCGCTTTGGAGTCACAAGCCTAGAGGCGATAGGGGGTATAGCAGCGCTGGTTGTGCACAAGACGTGACCTGTCGAGGGGCAGGAAGGTCCACGATGTCAGCAACCACGGCCGGCCTTTTCTGATGTTCCTGGGGGGGGGGGGGGGGGAGGCAGTCTACAAAAGAACTGCAGCAGCACATACGCACTCACAAACGCAGGTGTACGAGCTCACAGTGGCAACTGCCATTTGTGTATCGGCATCAGTTTCCAGGACAGGCTGTTTCAGAATGGAAGAAAAGGAGGCCACGAACGTGGGTGGGTGCATGGACCTGTATAGCTTCTTGGCTTCACCAAACGGGATGTGCTTTGTTGTTTGATCTCCTGAATCTTCCGCTCCTCAAGGAAAACTCTGCAGTCTCTGCCCCATGCAGGGTGATCCCCAGATCAGTTGGCACACTTTGGAGGAGAGGAGCAACCAACTCCCTCATGGGCAGCTTCACCACATTTCCCACAAGTGGTTTCTCCTCTACGGCGGAGAGTAGTGTGTCCAAAGTGCTGGCATTTAAAACACCGCATTGGATTCGGGTAAGAAGGCCGTACACTGAGGTGTAGGAAACCTGCCTTGACATGCTATGGTAGTTTGGTGCTGTTAAAAGTAAGGATAACTGAGTCGGATTTCACGAGAGCTCCTTCCACCCGCTTCATCACGTGTTGCAAGTCGACAATGCCTTCCCGGGACCATTAAGCTTTCAGTTGGTGTTGAGGAATGTCGACTATATCCCTGCAAGTCAGAACGCTTTGTCTGAGCTCAAGGGGTTATGCAATCCAATTTCTAAGGCATACTCCTCAAGGCTTTGTGCTTTCTGAAGGTTCTGGACTTTTTAGAAGCTAGATATTTCAATCAACAGGGTCCCATATGGCATGCGCTTAACAGATTTTAAGGTGCCAGAAGTGCCTTCTAAGCCTTTCTGCATGTAAAATGGCGACACTTTGTCGAAACTCCCCTCCTAACTATAAGAAACACATTCTGAGGAGCAGCATGCATTCTGTTACTACTGCTGAATCAGGTGGACTGGCTACATGAGCCCTCCTGTTGGACTGGTTGTTGGTACCTTCCAGCGGCCCACCCTTTCCGCTGAGAGGAGGTGCAGAGAATTTCGGAGAATCCATTTTGCTCCTACAAGCAGCAAGGGAAATAAGGGTCCACTCAAACAGAGCCCCGTGTGCCTGAGCAAGAGTCACACAACTGAGGTGCGGCAGGTTCCCCACAGGTGGCCCGCTAACGACTGTTGTACCTCAACAGCCATGCAGCTCATCAGCGAGCTGCACACTTTGAAACTTTATTTTTATTTTTATTTATTTATTTATTTATTTATTTATTTTTGCACAGGTTTCTACATCCTCGCGATCTGGACGGTCAAGGCAAGATCCCTGTTCCCTGTGACACAGCCTTCCCGCCGCGCCGCACAGTGGTCGCTGAAGAATGCCCAGAGCTTACGGTGGCAGGGGACTGGCGGCCCCAGCTCATGACCCCAGGGTCGCCAAGCTCGTACTCAGCAAACAAATGCTGAGCCCCAGAGGGCATGGTATTTAATGAGATATAGGATTATGATTCATGTGGCTTAGCTACATAATGTGTTATGTGAATTTACTGATGATGATGACGAATGTTATTGAGTTAATGGTTAGGCTTAGTGACCCTGTTTTCGTTGAAGTCGATTTTATTTCATGTGGTGATTTTTCTGGTTTATAAGTATAAAACATGAGTTGGGATCAGTCATGTCAGGTTGACAATAGTGACCGTTCTACAGCTATTTGCTACTACATTACAGTTTCTTTTGTAAGATATGCAGTAGTTACTTTCTTGAGAGTTTCATGCAACCCTGAATATATGTGGTAAATTTTTTCTCTCTATGAGAGCAATGCATCAGGCTACAGCCATGCTATACCTTACAGAAATGTACATTTCTGGTCTATTTACTACTATATACTATGACATTTTTTTCTTGCCTAATAATAACCTACTGCATTACCTTGATTAGTTGTTCTCGTGGAAGCTATGATTTTCTCATATGAACTGAATGATTTAGGAAACACATACACAGCTTGACAGACAACGTACTCACACCACTGATACTACTACACCTAACTTGTTTCATATCATTTTCTGTACTCATGCTTTGCCCATCCAAGAATGTTGGATGTACGTCATACTATGCCTTATTCGTCTTGAATTTTGGACAGCTTGTGGAGTGCTTTGCCAATTGGTTTATTACCCATAGGCAGTTATATTACCGAGTATGGCATATATTTTCTTTGATGTTTATACTGAACATTATTCTCGCAATTTTTCTACCACTAGCATATTTTAATGCTATATGCTTAACTGTTACATACCCACCTTGTCCTTGTAATTTTTTCCTTTTTTGCCAACTATAATTTAGTTAATGAGTAACAGATCTATATACTTCAGCAACTTAGTACAGTCTGCTTGGTACACACAGAAGTAAATGGTATGTGTTCAGGTAATGATTATGTGGCAGACGCTTAGGCAGACCATGTATCGTGATTTTTTACCTGATGAATTTTCAGAGTTTGTGCTAATCACTTTTTTTAACAGGTCTTACTGAATTGAGATATGTCAGGCTTTGTCTTTGTCGACAAAAGGTATGATGTTTATGATATACTTTATGTAATTCTATTATTACAATGAGTCTTTACGATGTATTCTTTTGGAGATCTTATATCAAGTAGAGACTTTGTGCCGACGATGATGATATTTACTTGCGATTTCATGATGATATTTTTTTCCTGGTATAAGAGGTGTGAGATTACAGTTAGTTCTTAAGGCTTTTGGTGCTTTGCTAGACGTGATTTCCTTTTCTCTGTACTGGTTTGTGTTTGGATCATTAAATTCTTGTTGCTTGGTGATTATTCTTTTCTGGTATGTGATAATATTTATCTTGTCAACACTGACACATATTCATTATTTTGGCCAAATTCTTTTTGGGGCAATGTGGACTGATGCACGATGAATGGCTTTAAACTACTTCTTTCCACAGCTACAATAGGCCTAGTGCAATACAGACCTTCCTTTTTCTACTCATATTCTATTTGTTTCCATAGCTATTGGAACTCCTGTTTTTTTCCGTTGTGTGTGTTTAATCTGTAAAGATAGTTAGCCTAGATATTAGCGTAATTTTTTTTTGTTAACTTAAAGATGTTCTTGCCATCATATGGAAAGTATCTTGTCATAAAGCAAACATGTTTGCACAGTGCACTGCATATATGCATCATGTGTCTTATAGAACGGTATTACTCATGTTATCGAAAGTGACATACTTTACTCTTGATAGCTATTTTTCACAGCCCACCAGTGTAACTATGTATGCAACGATTCTGCTCATATTGCAACTAATGCAACTAATTTTGCATATTACACTGAATGTAATGGGATGTGTGTACTGTGACATACTGGACTTTATTTATATTCTTTTTTTGCTGCTATTGCTACCTTGATTGTATGCTTAGTTTTAAGAGAATTCTTCATTGTGAGATGCACTGTATTCTGCTATTTTTGCTCCTTAAGTTCATAAATTCGTGTCACACAGCAACTAAGTTTGCACATTACTCCTACATGTGGACTTTGTAAATACTTTTGAAAAACTGATTATTTGCTTAGTTTTAAGCCATTTCATCAGTGTTGAGATGTACTGTATTCTGATATTGTTTTTTGCTCTTTAAGGTAATATCTTTCTCATTTTGTTTCTTGATGTAATATGTGTGCTAGTTTCTTTTGTACTCATTGCCTGGACATACCCTCTTGTTTTATATGAAGCATTTGTACTTTAGTTGCACTCTGCACAGATATTGAAATATTTTCATTGTGAGCCACTGTTAGTTCTCACATTTTTATTATACCCTAGCTTGTGATCAGCCTCTACTGCACTTAAGACTATACATCCTGAGGATTTCTTGTCGGCACATGTTTGTAATGAGTGGCTAGGTTCTTACTACAGTGTGAATGGACTAATTTTAGCACATTCTGAGGTTGCTACCTCCTCGTTACTGTCAATTTCTGATACTTATAGTTTTGGTGCCAGTGGGACTGTAACTATTTTCTTCATTGGTCGGTTCTACCGAGTTCTTCTGATGACAGTATCAGTGGGTCTGCAAGATTATCTCACTGTGCTTTTGAAATAATATTTACACCGCCATTGTCTGTGGGATTGCAATATTTTCCTTCAATGTTACATGATTATGGTTGGCGGTTAATAACAAGTTTTACTGCTCTTCCAATACATTTTTGTGCCCCAACCTACTATGTGCAGAGCATATATGTGTTCTATCGGCTTTCTGTACCAAGAGTCTGCACATGTAATGCAGTGTGCACTACAGTGAGTGTACCCTAATATTTAGCAAAATCTATACTTGTAACAATATGTTTATGTCCAGCAATGATTTGTACCTATTTCCAGTTATGCAACTGTTTATGTCAAGCAATGATTTGTACTTATTTTCAGTTATATAACTGTTTATGTCAAGCAATGGATTGAATTTATTTTCAGTTATGCAACTGTTTACATCCAGCAGTAGTTTGTACTTATTTTCTGTCAAGTACAGTTTTATTATTACTTGTGTGCTTGTATTGTATGTTTAAACTTTTGCATTCACTTTTCTACATCCTTCTGCCAGAATATTGTTTTTGTAAAGTAAAATTTCCCAATATCAGCAATGTCACTGACATCACATAGTTGTGAAAGTTTGGTCCACCGGACTGCCGGGCAATGATAGCTGTCATGTATAATTTTGGTATCTGAATTTTTTGGTATCTGAATTCACTGTGAGGGAACAACTATGTTAGCTGTGTCACAGAAGATGAGCTAACGTCTTTGAACTCCACGAGGGCACAGTGGGGAGCAGTCAGTGTTTAGTTTTTTGTAGAGAGAGCAGTCGAGGTGCAACTGTGTTAAAGTTAGGCTGATAATGAAACACAGTGTAGGAGTGATGAACCTGTGGCAATATTATGATTCAAATTTAATGTCTCAGTTTATAATTTTGTCTAATTATCATGATTTGGAAACTCATTTGTGAAGGACTAAATCTAATGGAATATTAGGTAAATACAAAAATTTTCCTTTTCTTGCTGGACGTCGAAATAACTTGGTTATTGTGCTGAAAGTTGTTAGATTTGAGAGATAGGGAAGTGTATTGGTTGAATGTTGAGAAGTTCACTAAATTTAATATCTGCCTTGAGCAGTTTTTCTGAATATACAAAAAAAAGTGTTGTCATTTTTGTCCATGCTCATTTTCTTATCAACATTTCTCTTACAGTTCTTTTTAATGGATCGTTTGTGTAAAGTAGCATACTCAGATAATTTTCTCTGAGTGAATCGTTTGATGGTAAATGAGGAAGTTGATTTTATAGCTCCTTGTTGATAATCCCAGATACAGAAAAGTTAACTCAACCTTGTCATAGCGCTATGACAAGACTGAGTTAAATTTTCTGGCTGAATCGCAGTTATGCGTAGTTGAACTGCCATAGCACATAATACACTTCCTGCCTAGTGTTATTTTGTGACACATTGAAACTAATTATGATATAACATTGATGAAGATATCCCAGAACAGGAGGGAATATACCGTACCAAACACATTGATAGGTTGCTTTCTTCTCGTCTTTAGAAAGTTACTGTAATCACAGGATAGTAGAATACATACAAGGCCAAACAGCTTGACACAGTGACTGTTAGACTATGTACTCTTGGAACTGAACTGTTCATACCGCTGTGGAGGAGAAATACGCATCTACTCCTGACGCACGGTGTACTGTACGGCAGCAATCGATTCCGCATTGTGGCGTAGTCTGCGGTAATTACGGACCGATGGCAGCCCTGAGACCGCAGTCGGTGAGGAACAGGGCTCATGGGTCTCGTGATTGGAAGCAGCGACTGTGCAGAATTCCCGAGAGGCTAGCGCCGAGCTGACCGATGTGTGCGGGCGCGCGCACGTCTGGTGTGTGTGTGTGTGTGTGTGTGTGTGTGTGTGTGTTTGTGTGTGTGTGTGTGTGTGTGTGTGCGAGGGCTGGGGGGGGGGCGGGGGGGGGGCTGGGCGACCACTTGATCTTAACTTTCGAAATGCAATAAATTATCATGGACACTTCGATCACACTGTTTCACCCCAGAATGATAGGTTGAAATTAGGTGCTTAAAATTTTTAAATCTGCTCCCAGTCTTGCAGCAAGTACCTATCGGCTGGAAGTGAGTGATAAGAGGCTGGAACATTAGGAGGAGACATCTGGTCTTAGCCTTCAGGTAGGAAAATTGTAGCGTGTAGTTTTTAACCGTTTCGCTGTGCTTTTAATCTCACCAAACTGAAAATGAGGAAGATCGCTTCGAATTTTGTCTGAGGTTTCTCATAAATAGTTTAGGTCAGAATCTAACACTCTTCTGGGAGATCTGATAACTTCTCCCTCGCAGTTCTTATCATTTTAAAATACAAAGGGCGATCAAAGCTTCTGTTTGAAGTGTTGCTGCAGCATATATGTATGCAACATAGCGTGGCTCCGATACTGATAATATAAGCACCGCCGCATAGGCAAGGCATCAGTTTGTCTTTGTGTCTTTTCGACGTAAGTGCAGTAAATGTGGAAACGTGAAGTATGGTGACGTTATTACCAAATGCGTCTAAACAGCATTATTCTGTTTCTGTGGCTGCCGAAAGACAAACACCAGTAGGCGTTTGAACGTGAGAATGATGACTGCATATGGGACAGGCATGTCTGCCGAAAACTGCTGTAGTGGAATGGTGCGCCAAGTCCGTTTAGGTCACCAACCTCAGCTGCGAAACTCAGGTGGTAGATACTTGAGTACCCGCCATATAGGCCTCTCTCCATGAGAATATCACGCCTACAGCACCTTCGGTCCCTTGAAGGGTGGACAATTCCTGTCAGAAACGGAATTACAACAGGCAGTTACTGACTTATTTACGCAGCAGGAGACAGTGTTTTACCAGTGCCAAGCCTACTGTTTTGAGAATCGAGTTTAAAATCAACAAGATTGGTCGTCCGATTAGCCCGATCGTAAACAGTAAAGGCAGTGCTCACCAGAAGTTTGCTAAGGCATCTGCTCACAGTTGTTAAAAAATCGTTTGTTTTCCAAAATAAATTTTCTGTAACAAAGTACGATGTGAAATGAGCTTAAAACGTTAGAATGCACCTCTAACAATAAGCAGCTTTCTCTTGATATTATAAGCCATTTTAGAAACGTTCCCACTGAATTGACACTCAAGAGGGTCGAAAATAATGTTACGTCATAAAACCTCACGGAATTAAAGATCTCTGAACTTAGAGTTTATTGAGATTGGTGCTAAATACAATTACGTTATGTTTAACGGTAAGTTGTACAATCGTTTGGATTAGCCATGGGAAGTTCCTTACCTGAAAGTTTTTGGGATATTCTCGCTAACTCCCAAGAAGAACGTTTCTTTTTTCAAAATTGATTGCGAACTGAAATAAGATATGGTTTTAAGCTCAGTATGTTGAAGATTTAATTTTCGCATCCGATGGCACAAACCACGTTCTACCGTGGAAGGAAACTACAATATGGGCTTGTGTGTGTAAAGGAGCCTATTCGACTAATGTAAGAGTAAGTCGTTTTATGATAAATTACAAAGATAATTTTATAGCTCCTTGTGGATAATCCCAGAACCAGAAAATTTGACTCGATCTTTTCATAGCGCTATGATAAGGTTGAGTTAAATTTTCTGGATCTGGGATTTTCCACAAGGCTCTATAAAATTAACTTTCTCATTTATCATAATACGTCTCACTCAGGCAACATTACTTGAGTAGGCTGCTTGACACACCCACCGACCAATAATATAGCTTCCTTTCACTGAGCAATAAATGGCGCTATGATTACGCCAGTCCCCTTTCTACAAAAAGAAATTAACCTGATCAAAACGGTTATGAGTTATGACGGCCATTAGCTTGCTGTAGTCGACTAGATCCCAGTAATAAAACGTCTAATAACTCTTCAATGCTCAGCAATAACAGAGGGAGGGAAACGGGCAAAACGGTAAGTTTATTTGAGTTCGATTTTCGGATAACATGCGATACAGAATTAGCCACAGCTCAACTAAAAAATGAGACAATAATTTCACATTCTCCCCGTCTGATGAAACACCTAGAGCAACATTTGGGATCAAAGAAGCCTCTTTTACCAACTCAGCTGTTTAAAAGGTGCTGTGTGATAACTGTCGAGATATTGCATAGGACAAACTTGAAGTGCGTTCAAAGTTAGGTGTAAAGAGCATATTCTGGACGAGGCGGTAATAACGTGTCTAATTTCAAATACGTAGATTGTTAAACTCTAAACGCTCTCCGAGGGAACTAGAAGAAACGATAATTTTGCATAGAGAAGGAAAAGGTAAGTTGCATGTATGGGAGGAACTTAAGATTATTAAACATTTAGCTAACAGAGATAGTTTTACCTTGAATGAGCATCTGCAGATTAGTAATGAGAATTTCCTCGACAGATGTAATTCCTCAATCAGGGCTGCTTAACGACTGTGCGTACTGCGTCGAGTATGTCATTTTTCCCATACATAGCACCTTATGTCACTTATTCAGCCCTAATAGTTTATATTACAGTCCAATTGTCATACTGGAAAAAATAAATCAATTATGCACGGATATTTTAAGAAGTCATGTTTTATTTTGCATCGTCAGAGTTTTAATGGGAATCTAAAGTTTTCTAGCTCTAAATTTCAACTACTTGAAGCAACAGTTTACTTTGTTAGAGAAGTAAGATTTACCCATTACGTCTGCAACTGTTTTTAGAGAGTTCAGTCTTATAACAAATTTTCTGTTATAATTAATTTTAAAACATAGTTTTTGTAAATACACACCTGGAAATTGAAATAAGAACACCGTGAATTCATTGTCCCAGGAAGGGGAAACTTTATTGACAC
Organism: Schistocerca gregaria; assembly: GCF_023897955.1. Lineage (NCBI taxonomy): Eukaryota > Metazoa > Arthropoda > Insecta > Orthoptera > Acrididae > Schistocerca > Schistocerca gregaria. The sequence continues at coordinate 223,751,668 of NC_064922.1, forward strand.
ATTCCTGGGGTTAGATACATCACATGATCACACTGACAGAACCACAGGCACATAGACACAGGAAACAGAGCATGAACAATGTCGGCACTAGTACAGTGTATATCCACCTTTCGCAGCAATGCAGGCTGCTATTCTCCCATGGAGACGATCGTAGAGATGCTGGATGTAGTCCTGTGGAACGGCTTGCCATGCCATTTCCACCTGGCGCCTCAGTTGGGCCAGCGTTCGTGCTGGATGTGCAGACCGCGTGAGACGGCGCTTCATCCAGTCCCAAACATGCTCAATGGGGGACAGATTCGGAGATCTTGCTGGCCAGGGTAGTTGACTTACACCTTCTAGAGCTCGTTGGGTGGCACGGGATACATGCGGACGTGCATTGTCCTGTTGGAACAGCAAGTTCCCTTGCCGGTCTAGGAATGGTAGAACGATGGGTTCGATGACGGTTTGGATGTACCGTGCACTATTCAGTGTCCCCTTGACGATCACCAGAGGTGTACGGCCAGTGTAGGAGATCGCTCCCCACAACATGATGCCGGGTGTTGGCCCTGTGTGCCTCGGTCGTATGCAGTCCTAATTGTGGCGCTCACCTGCACGGCGCCAAACACGCATACGACCATCATTGGCACCAAGGCAGAAGCGACTCTCATCGCTGAAGACGACACGTCTCCATTCGTCCCTCCATTCACGCCTGTCGCGACACCACTGGAGGCGGGCAGCACGATGTTGGGGCGTGAGCGGAAGACGGCCTAACGGTGTGCGGGACCGTAGCCCATCTTCATGGAGACGGTTGCGAATGGTCCTCGCCGATACCCCAGGAGCAACAGTGTCCCTAATTTGCTGGGAAGTGGCGGTGCGGTCCCCTACGGCACTGCGTAGGATCCTACGGTCTTGGCGTGCATCCGTGCGTCGCTGCGGTCCGGTCCCAGGTCGACGGGCACGTGCACCTTCCGCCGACCACTGGCGACAACATCGATGTACTGTGGAGACCTCACGCCCCACGTCTTGAGCAATTCGGCGGTACGTCCACCCGGCCTCCCGCATGCCCACTATACGCCCTCGCTCAAAGTCCGTCAACTGCACATACGGTTCACGTCCACGCTGTCGCGGCATGCTACCAGTGTTAAAGACTGCGATGGAGCTCCGTATGCCACGGCAAACTGGCTGACACTGACGGCCATTCGACGGCCAACACCGCGGTTCCTGGTGTGTCCGCTGTGCCGTGCGTGTGATCATTTCTTGTACAGCACTCACGCAGTGTCCGGAGCAAGTATGGTGGGTCTGACACACCGGTGTCAATGTGTTCTTTTTTCCATTTCCAGGAGTGTATTTTTTTATTTTGTAAAATATTTTACTCAACAGATTGCACTGTTAAATCTAGGCTTAAAATGTTCGATAATCAAACGTGACATCTGTCAACTGATTCTACATATATACTCACCATTCGTATTTGTGCATTTCTTGCGCTTTACGCACGCGGTGCCCACATACGAAAGTTCCCATAACAGCCTAGTGCGTTAGACAATTAACAAATTTTATTCGCGGATTTCACTCTGCTCTTATCTGATGAGCATGACTTATTATTTTATTGTATTTGAGGTAAAATTTAACTTGTCAAGAGTCAAAGAACTTTACTCTAACCTACATTTTGCACACAATTCGTGAAAACAAGTTTGTGGCTTCGGCTTCCACTATTTTATCGGTATTTCTGTTTCTGTTTTTAGCCGGCCGAGGTGACCGAGCAGTTCTAGGCGCTACAGTCTGGAGCCGCGCTACCGTTACGGTCACAGGTTCGAATCATGCCTCGGGCATGGATGTATGTGCTGTCCTTAGGTGAGTTAGGTTTAAGCAGTTTTAGGTTCTACGGGACTGATGACCTCAGATGTTAAGTCCCACAGTGCTCAGAGCCATTTCAACCATTTTTTCTGTTTTACTTGGATATTTTGAAACCAATGTGTAATTACCATGAGACATAACCTCTTTCTGAAGAAGATAATTTTGTAAGTATCGGAAACTAGGTAAAGGACTATTAAACATGTGTTACGCAACTTGTTGACTGATTTTCTTTCATCCTTTCCAAAACTATTAAGAGACTAGACTTGGTATTAAAGGTTTAACACAGTAAGTCAACAGTTACATTTCGAAACTATGTATATGTATCTTGACATAGCATAGCATATTCCGTTGAAATTTTAGGATCAGAACCTTAGCGACTTTCATTACACTTTAAACGTAGCTTCACACGTTTATTAAACATTTTTTTTTGCAGGCAAAATGTCTCCTCCCTCCCCCTTTTCAACCTACACAAAATGCTGAAATAAAAAAGTTTATCTTTTTATCGCTTACTACACTTGCAATGTTCGTATGCTGAAACATCAGCATCAGACAAGACGTTTTAATTTATGACTTCTTTACTACGAACCTTGTTCGCTACACATTTTGCAAACTGTATCCACATATAGTACTGAATCTAACTGCGTAATTATATATCCAAATGACTCGTAGTTGAGGAAGTAGTACGCCATAAACATAGAGATGCGTGAAGACGTAGCTTCAGCACGAATCACCGACAGTATGTCTATCTAGTTTTTCACTGCGACAGTTTTAGTGATTTCCAACATATCTTGAACACAATTTCAAACCTTCTATGAACTTTTTCTCTATTATATGCTTAATGTCAAATATTTGACACATTAACTCATTTGTAAAGTAATCAGGCGTTTGAAAATATTTTATACGTGGAAGTTCGATGCTTTGAAGAATCGGAGTTCACTTGTTTACGCTAACAGTCTTATAAACGTATTGACACCTGTAAGTATTGATACTTTGATTTACGCATTATTAATACGATACTTTTCTTTCGATACTACGCAAGAGTACCGATACTTCTCTTTCCATAATGGTTCCTAGCCAGGGCCAGTAGGGTGACTAGATTTTTGTTTATGTAATTGGTACAGTTTTGAAATATATTCTTGTTCTACCACTAGAAACTTACAGGCAAAAATGTGCTTCCATTTCGAAAAGAATAAAATACATGTTTGTAAGATTACGCAGCTGGCGACAAATTCTTGTAGCTGACGTTGTTATTGTTGGGTGTGTTGCCAGAGAATGTAGCACACAGAAACATGAGTATACGTGTAGTGTGTGAACCGGGACCGGGTTGGATATATCGCATTCCATCTCTGTGGCCGCTGAACTGGAAAGGCAGATAACGCTGTAGCTGCGGAGCGAAGTTTGTAATGTGCAGTCGGCCGACGGAACGTGCAACTCTATTCACTCTCCGAGTGGAGGCCGCTCAGTGCTTGCAAATGCAGAATACCTGCCAGTTTGTCTCCCCAACCCCCTCTGTCTGACTCTCCCCATAATCTCTGTCTCTCTCCATCGAAAACAAAGCGTGCACACACACACACACACACACACACACACACACACACACACACACATGGTCCCAGTGCCGTTGTAACTGCTCGCTAAACACTCGTGTCAGTGCCGCAATGCTGAACCCGTTGGTTGTATACCAAGTGGAGAAATAACGCTATCTCGCTACTCCCGAAGAGGCTTATGTTTGTGGTGGACTCTATTTACATGAATGAAGCTCGGTGAGCAGTAAATGAAGCAACTGGAAGATTTCATGTTAGAGTCAAGTGGTGCATCTACATTACCTCCTAAACTGAGTTGTTCCTGACAAGATGGCAAATCAAATTAAAGCAAACACTTAGTAAGGAACTTTTGGAAATATTGTCACCGGTTCCTATGTCCGTAAAGCGGCTTACACTTTTTTCGTTTGAAACATGTGTCTATAGAAATCATCAGAACTATCCACAAATAGAGCTACTAGCAGTTAGTTTGTCTGTCATGGATAACTAAGAATCACATTCATGCAGCTAAAAGATATTACGTCTTTCGCATCAGCTGTTCACTTGAACGACTTATCTGTCATGCTGTTAATTTTCTTGATTAAATTTAGTTCGAATTGTTTTTCTCTGGAGCTCCTCCCACGTCTCAATTTTGTCTTTAAATCCTATTCTCTCTTGTTTGCTTGCTCACTGATGCCAATTACCCTCTGACTCTCCTGGTTTGTAATTCATTTCTTGCGTATAGTATTTATATTTTCCACAGATTAAACAATTCCCTATGTCAGTATACATAGCCTCCGTCCATGGATACACTTGTAAAAATAAATACTTTTTTCTTATTTCTTTTTCTGTAGCCTTTAGTCCTTTTCTGTACAAGTCTGTATTAACTGTCGCCTAGTTATTGCTTCAAATGCAGAAGGGGCAATTTCTTTATTTTGTTTCGATTACCATATAGAGCAAAATGTTTCTACTTTGCTGCAGATATGTATTCGATACACTGAATTATGTGTCACGAAAGAAAGCAATCTTTCATTTCACTTGTTTTCGCGGTGTAGAAGGAGTGAATTACGAAAGCTGACGTCTCAATACTGATACAGTATAGACTGCTGTAAGAAATTGCAATTCTGGTAGCAGATACCAAAGTGTTTAACCCTCCGGAATGCTATCTTCTACTGCCTCGTATAAGGAAAGTAAAAGGAAAGTAGATACCGATGGTATTCATTAAGTCTCCTCAATAGCTTGATGAAAGACGATGTCTCAGTTTGCTCCTGTTATCAAAGTTTCAATCATCATCTTCGAGGGGGAAGCGTACCTTTTTAACAACAACTCTGTGCATAAAAATCCAAAGCAAGCCTAAAATGTAACGCTTGTTTCATTTATCCTGTGAGAATACTATGAATGTTTATAAAAACGCTGCCTGACTCAATTATACTACTTCAGTTTGCTGCTTCGTTTGTACCAACATATAGACACTGTTAAACAAGTAGCTCCGCAATTAATAGTCTCGCAAATAGAACACTCAACCTGCTGTAAAAATTAAATTTAGAAAATGTATTAGTGCCGTAAAAGTCTGACATGTGCAACTTCCATCATGACACCTTTTTCTTGGTTTTTCATTTTAACATCGGAATTTGTCACGTTTTTCTCCTTTTGTTTATTAGCAAAAGTAATCAGAAACTTCTTCCTCAAATTAAGATCAATTTTTGATACTAGTAGATTTCTTTGGATTATTAATGGTCTCTGGCCTGTACTTGTCAGCTTCGTATGTCCTTCGTGGTTCGTCCGTTATGGATACTACTGCTTCCATGGTCGGAGAACGCCATAAAGTCGTTTACTTCGTGATCCCCATTTTGATTTTAAGTTTTTTGCTATTTTCATTTCTGCTACATCTCATTACTCTGGTCTTTTTCCGGTCTATTCACAATCCATAGAATCCATGTAGTGTATTCATTAGAATGTGATTCCGTCAAATAGATTCTTTATTTTCCTTCACGTTACTGAAGTTAGCAATGCCATAGGCGAATCTTGTCCTTAAAATTATTTCATCCCTGTCGTACACCGTTTTTAATCCCTCTTCGTTCTTGTACACATTCTATACTACCCGTAAGTGGGGATCAGAAAGTAAACGATTTTATGGATATTATCCATAACGGCCGAAGCAGGAGATACATAAAAGGCAGACAAATACAGGAAAGAAACCATTAATAAATTACCTTCCTGCTAATTTTCTCAGAATTTAGAATATCTTGCACAGCTTTACAATTACGAAAGTTTTTTACATTGACTAATTCTTTGAACTTGTCCTGATTTTTTTCAGTCCTACTACCGTTATTAAGCTCAACGTTAGAACTGCCTCTCTTATGCTTTCTACTTCCCTAAGACCAAATTGATTATCATCTAATAGCTCCCGAGTATCCTTTTCAATTCGTCTGTATATTAATCTTGGCATCGGCATGAATGAATGAGCTGCTAAGCTAATTGTACGATTGTTGTCGCACTTATCTGCCTTGTTATTTTCGGAATTATGTGGATGATGGTAGGTCGCTAGTTACATGGATTCCAAGCACCAATATGAATAGTCGTTTTGTAGCCAATCCTCCGACTATCCTCCGAATGTTATCCTTCCCTTCTGCTGTTTTTATGTCAGGTTTCCAGATGTCTTCTAAATTATGACTCTAATACGGGATCCCCTTTGTCACCCATGTAAACTCCAATTTCTCCTTCCAACACTTCATCAGGCATGCACTCACACTCAAAGAGGCCCTCAATGTGCTCCATCTACCTCTCTACTCTCTCTTTAGTGAAAGCAGGTTAATTCCTATTGGTCTCCAAATGTTACCACCCGTCCTACTAAACTGTGATATGAGTGTATGTCTGCACGTGGGTACAAAATGGAGTTCAATATACGAACTGGAACCTTCCTGTGTCTCATAACACCTTCTCGTCCTGCGATTTTTCAACAGATTGTTCGCTTTTATCGTCTGAAATTTAGTGCAGAATTCAAACCTCTGACATTCCATGCTCCTACTTATAAAATACCATCCTGTCGTTGGTTACTCCATCTTTTTTCTTCATGGTCACCCTCCGTTTGTCAATTCCGTCCTGGAGATCCGAATAGGGGCTAATCTGGAATCTTCAGGCAATGGAGTACCACTATGACACTTTCTCAATTATGGGACACATGCCCTAGGGATACGCATTATGTGTCTTTAATTCAATGGTTTGCCTTCTGCATCCTCATTCCGTTAACCATTGCTGATTACTCTGCCTTTTAGAGGCTGTTTCCCACCCCAAGAACAATACAGCGCTCTCAAGCTCTGTCCGCTACCCCACCCTCTCTGACAACGCCGTTGGCAGAACGAAATTTATTTCTTATGCTGGAAGTCTTCGGCCATCGTTGCTAATGATATCAGTGTATATCAAAACATGCACATAAATCCAGAATTGCATGCACTGTATACACTATTGACCTTCAAAATAGTAATACCAGTAACGATAACAAGTAACGAAAGTTTACTTATTGTGCATAAACAATACAAAACGGCCTATAAATGTTTAAAATTGTACGTGATTTGGAAGTATATAGCTTGCGATAGTTAGTAAACACAGTGTCCTCCTCTGCCAGTAATATGAACTGTAACTCCTCTAGGCCTCGAGTCGAACCGAGTTTGATCGCAGTGTATGGGTACAGCTCTCCATGCTTCTTCAACTCTTTGTCAGAGTTCATCAATCACACTGGCTGCTATGTGGTGCCACGTGAGCCAATTGGTAATCCTTTTGTATCGAGGCAGTTCGGGACAGGACCAGCAACATGTGGTCGTGCCTTATCTTGTAAAAGGAATACAGCCCGGAAACCTCGAAGATAGGCCCATCCACCAGACTTAACACGTCAGCTACGTGTTTCCTGAAATCTTCCAAGTCTCAAACATCTCTGACGTACATATCCAGACTGCAGCGACGAATGAAAATTAGAACTAAGGCCGGTGTTCGAACTCGTGTCTCCTGCTCACTATGTAGATACACTGATCACCACTGTGACACGTTACTTTGGGCAGCTGTAGCCCTAGCACGCCTCCCTCTCCAATCTAAATTCCCACTCACGTCTCAACCCGCTTGGTATTCCGCCTAAACTCGAAAAGTGGTTTCAGACGCTCTCCGATGACGTAAGGTCATTTGTGTCTCCATTTTTGCCGTTGAGGCACTATTGTTGGCGGTGCCATTGTCTTATACGTCAAGGGGCCGTCAACGGACGGTCATTGTAATGCTAGTCTTGAACATTTCCAGGTTTTACGTCTGTGCTTCATGGCAAAGTGTACATAAAAGCAGTCTCTTTGTGTGCTAGTCGTCGGACCTCGTAGAGCCAGTAGAAATACTGAGGATGGATAAACAACAGACCCATTTTGCCATGATTCTGTCCTAGTCGAATTTCGAAATATGCTGGTAGGCATTTCTCACGATGGTCTTGTCACAAGAATCCAACATTCGGATGGGACTCAGGAATGAGAGGCCAACAGCTTAATCATCCTTATAGGCTGCATGTACCTCCTCGAGACCTTGGCATTACCCAACATAAGCTCACAATATCACTATATTGATGCAGCGGGGGACTCGGCGCGGGGCTGAATCGAGATCGCTTTAAACAAGTGCCTACAACAACGAGCATTTGTGCGACGAATTGATATTGTGATGAACGGCATATGCCGTCTGCAAGAATCGGACGTTCCATGCTACGAACGCACCTCTGTGTCTTATCTAACCAAAGATTTGTTTTAAGGACTCTTTTGTGAAGGACATGGAGAGATCGGACTTGCGAAAGGGGGAGAGAGATTGTATTTATGTGAGTCGCCATTACGGTATATAGTACCTGTTCAAGTAGGTCTTCGCACAAAATAAAATTAAATAATTAACATCAAGTATTCAAAGTGTGTATATCCAACACCAAAATTACTTACTTGTCATGGTACAGGTATTACTAGAATTAGATCGCTCGGAGGTGAAGTTTGGAAAGATGGTCGAACCTGCATTTTGCACGGTCAGAATTCGTCGAGAGATTATCTCCGAATTAATAAACTTCACTTGTTAATTGTTGGACCATTCATCCAGACTCATAGAACAACATAGGACACAGTTGTACCGAACGATTTGCGTAGCGAAAAACGGTTCAAATGGCTCTGAGCACTATGGGACTCAACATCTGAGGTCATCAGTCCCCTAGACTTAGAACTACTTAAACCTAAGGACGTCACACATATTCATGCCCGAGGTGGGATTCGAACCTGCGACCGTAGCAGCAGCGCGGTTTCTGACTGGAGTGCCCAGAACCGCTTGGCCACCGCGACCGGCTCTTCGTAGCGAGTAAAGGCTATAGAGATTTCAGGTGGAGCAGATAACGACGAAGAAGTTACGCAAGTCCGACGCAGTGGAACACACTTTTTGTTCGTGTGTGGTATTTCAAACGAATTACTTATATTTTCAGGAGAGTAAAGGTAAAAGCAAATAAGGACTTAAGCTAAATCAACTGAAACCCATAACTAAACCAATAATTGAAATAAAAACACACATAAAGAACATTGATTTATAATAATAAATAACATTTTAATTAACTTACCCATAATAATATAGAAAAACGGTATACAGATAGAAAGCACGAAATATTTAAAAACTGATATTCGCGGGCGTGGAGTTATGGCCAACCCATGTGGCACTCTCCTTTACGAGCAACTCACAATCGTTTAAATCACATATTAAAAGAGAACAATTGATCATACGCATAGATAATGTTCTACTAATGCTATAAGAAATGTCCACAACAGAAAACGCAACATTTTCTAAATGTACATTTCAGTAATTATTGTTTTATATTTTGTGTATGATAATATCGTTAATGCATAGTTGAATGCATTTTTTACACAGGGCGTATATATGTGAATGCAGGAAACTGTGCTGTTAGAAAATACAGCATCGAAAAACTGACAGAGAGAACATAGGAAGGAGTCGAGCTAGCTATATCTCTAGATAGCCCCAGTTTTTATAAACGCCTAGCATCACCTCCATTAGAGTTAAATATGTGTGTTAGCCTGTACTGTGTAATACCATTGTATCGAAATGCTTTAGCAGGGGAGCAACTCGGCTTTTGGCCCTCAGGTTTGTGGTTGGACTAGCATCATGGCGTATGGGTGCGACTGTAGTTTGAATTTGAAAGTAACGGCCCAGAACTTCTACCTCTTTCCGTCAGCGCTGAACTATTGGATGGTCCTCTGCTCGGGCAAGCCGTCGGTGGCTTCAGTTGACAGGCGAAAATGAATTTTAATGCATAAACTGTCTGATTTATTATATCGAATTTACAACTTTATAAGCCTGTGACTACTAACGATGAACTCGAGAGTACCTAATCAATATTAGTCCGCAAGTGTAAATCTGGTTTTACTTCAAAGCAACTTTCTGTCCATGTAAGGGGGCTGGACTGGCACCTGCTGAGCCTTTTTCGTGTGCCTTATACGTCTCCGAATAGTGTCGTGGTTATAGCTTGAAGTTTACATTTGGCTCCCTAAAGGATAGAAAGTCTAAAATCCAAAAAGCAGGTATTACCACTACTGATCGTAATACAGGATTATTCGTAACTACAACCAGAGTTTCAGAAGACAACTATATGAAAATTATAACATATACTGAAAAATGACATATATCAGTGTGCCGTAGCGTATTTGTGCTAATCATCACATGTGTCAGAAGAAGAGAGCTTTCTCTGATGCGCACTCACGTACGTCTGACGCACATATTTCCATTTGCCACACAGGAAACAGTGCCTGTACTGAACACCTATAATGTGAGTTAAGATTTGGAGAGATTCTCTCTCCATTCATATGAGTCTATTCTCTGTAAGTCTTGTAGATATGAGCAGTTTCCTTCAGAAACCCCAAAGGCACTTATCAGCAACACAGTATATCTTATATTGACAGATAAAGGCCGTAGCAGCGTAGTGCGTAAGGCAATAAAGATAGAGCAAAGCAGAAATAGAGATCCGATGATATTCAGACATTTACTTTAAAATCTCCCACACACAATCATTGGTGATATGGTATAAAAATTAAAACAAGAATCTAGAAATTGACAAAGGACTGCAGTTTTCCTCAAATGTTTAAGTTTTGGTGCTCCAAAATTGATATGGTGTAACTATCTGCAAAAGCTGAGAAGCAAATTACAAGTAGGCTGAAGAGTTTTCTATGTATTATTACGTGCCAAATACCACGGAAACCAAGTATAAAAACAATGAAAGTCTGAACCCAATGCATAGTGAGAGGTGGAAGACATAAGAAGGGAACATCTTTAACAACAATGTTTGGGTAACGCAGCACAAGCTACTGCCAAAAATGATTAGATTCCACACCGTCTTGGCCACCGTGATAGAAAAAGACAATTTCGTCGGTGATATATAGGAAAATTTAGTGGAACTTTGAATGGGAATTCTTTTTACCATCCCCAAACCACAAAGGACGACATAAAATGTTACGAGTACAGACCAAAAAGCCCTCCGATGAAACCCGTGCACTAATAACTTATCCTGAGGAAGTAATAACGACAATAACATAGACGTTGAAATATTTTGAGGCGCCAGGATTTGACGAAACAAAAGATTAGGTAGTACAGGAACAATGCAAAGAATTCTTACTTACCAAATCTGCAGAAGGCTATGGTGGTCACCATTCTGAAAAAGAGGGAGCATCAGGATCAGCAAAAAGCGGTGTGTTACCGTATGTTAAACATAACAGTTAAAAATTTTGAAAATCTTTGGCAGAGATCATTAGAAACTAACAGGGATCTAGCAGAAAAAATTCTATAACGGTATAGAACTGAAAATTCTACAGGGTATGCTATAATAGAATGTTCCAAGTCTCGATTGAATGGTATAACCAGATATGTTTGGTTGCCTTGATCTGGGAATTTCAATAGCATATTTTTAAATAACAGTGATAATAGCTGCTGTGGCACACCCGAAAAAAATTGGTACGAAACAAGTAAGCAAATGACTCCCAGAAAGTACGATTTGTGGCATCTTCTTTTGAGAGAATGTCCTAGAGCACCTTGCCCAGTACACACAACTCATACAGCTGATAATGGCAGCAGCTTCAAGACACACAACAGAAATCAACTGCAAACATGTGTTTCGAGCGCTGCTGGAATTTATGATTAACGAAGCAACTGCAGATGGTCTCAAGACTCAGCGGTATGGTTACAATAAGAATAAATACTTCAAGAAAATAGATCAAGTACAACTAACAAAACAACAAGCTACGACATATCTGAGGTTACTGTTAGGACTCAACTAAGTCTGAGCGAAATGACGTTACATCATGAAAAAATTAGTGAAAAAGAGAAATGAAATATTCGCTCTCCAGCTACGCAATGTCAGATTACGTCAGGATATCACACTGACAGCTATTAAGGCATTACGGGTATCGTTTGTTCTCTTCAGGTATTGTTATTTCCCAGACTTCCTATTCTGCCAAATACCTTTATATTTCAAACTTTTCATCCGTACCATATACGTAAGAATAGTTAGGTAACAGAATTTAGGACTCTGCTGCATATTGTATGTGTAACGTACGGGTTGTGGCAATCGATCGAAACGTCACCAGTTAGTTGCTCTATGCCAACATATTTTGCAGTAGGTTTTCAAGACAGGGGCATAGGAAATAAAACGGTAGTTGGCCCAAGATAACCCTGTAGACCGTAATGCCAGACTATTTTGTGAAAAACTTAATTACGATAACTGCCATTTTTACTACTTTCCTGACTTATTATGCATCTTGATAATATTGTCTCCGTTCTGCATCCAACTGCGACTGAATAATCTTGATTGTTATACTTTTATTAATCTTCTCCAGTGTGAATTCATGAGCTCTGAAACATACCTTTAAATTCTTATCACTCCATCTGGAGGTCTACTGACAAGAGTTACGTCCAATATTAATTGAGTAATTTACTTGTATTTTATTCATTTCTTCGTATGCTCTAACAGAACTGGAAATCGAATAATAATTTCGAAAACAAGGGCCCTGAATGTTGCGTACTTAAATAGCCACATGTTGATGCTTCACACGTAGATGATTGTAGGAAGACAATAATTCGGGTAAACGGTGTATTCGGAAATATAAAACGCAATGAACTGCGGCCTAGCATTCACCCGTTGTGCATCGTACATTCGGATATGAGGGCGACACTCAAAAGATAAAAACAAATAGAAGTCGTTGTGTTCCAGGAGGCGAAAGAAAAATATTTGTTTCACTTGATCGCATCAGGCAAAATATAGTAAAATGTTAATATAATACACAAATGCAAATATTATTGATGTGAGTCTTAATAAAACACTAGCTATACAGAAAGAAAATTTATTTCTTCCAAATATTTATAATTAACTATTCTGTTGTCTTAAGAAACATAAATTTGCATAACATGCTGAAAAGAGCATACTATGTTTTACTGATTTCATTTTCACAAAACGTGGCTTAAATGTTACGACTTCAGTTCCAAAACAATTCTACCAGCCTGAGAAATGATATGAGATCAGAAGTAAGCGGTAATCATCAATATACAATCTTTTTAACCTAATTATTACGGTTAGTGATAACGAAAATCCACCAGGAAAATTACAATAATCATGAAGTCATCATGTGAACCATTATGCAATGTTCCATTACTTTGCACTAACGTTACTCTACTTGCGAGTAAATAGAAGTTCGTAACAAAAAGTATGGGCATCGGTTTTATTTGAAGTTTCACAGCAAGCTAGTACAATAAAATATCTACACGGGTATGAACGTCACATTCACTACGACGTAGACAGAGCATCAAGAAGAACAACAGAGCAAAAGATAAATAAAAAAGTATTTATTGAAAGCACTCTAGTTTTGGATAGATTTGTATTTCGTTATGGCAACATAGTGTGATCCTTAGCTGCAACCACAAATTCCTTCAGCGAATTTCCATTACGAGAAGCTATTGTCGAGACCTGCATCAAACCAGCCTTCGGATTGAAGACAACAACAACAAAAACGTGATCACAAGGCTTCCCAGGCTGTGACCAACTTTGATTCTAAAACTGAATCAACTGCTTACACCAAACCGTCACCAACTTCTTCGACTTCATTCGAAGACAGCTGCTCACAGATTTGTACTCTTCCTACCTATCCGTCCTCTTACTAGAGTTGAATAATGAAATTCATTTTGGACGATTAACGTTAACGCCATTACTTTTAAGTACGCCAAATCCGACTTTACGATGACTTTTTCCACTGTAGTTTCTTCTTTTTCATAGTACTCTCAATCTTTATCTTCCTTGTACTTCGTATTTCCTTCACTTATTTTTAAGTACAGAATGAAAATCAACTTCTTAGTCCAATACTAAGTGAAGCAATTTCATTCCATCAGAATTGTTTAGTTATTCGGTCATAAATGCAAATCTCAGGTACTCCAAGTCGCTAATTAAGAACTTTCGCAGACCCCCGTCTTGTGCAAAAATCTACGTGGACTAGGAATAGGCAAACCTCAGACTTAAGCTGAGGTTCTCGTTCCTATTGACGATTATAATGAATATTTCACCACTTCTGCGTCTCTACTTGACCAACGCACAAGAACGTTAACCATAGAATCTCTTAAAGTTTCTGTGGTCGGTACAAACAAAACATTGTTTCTGTAGCCTCTAAGCCTTAACAGAGTCAGGAAGTCAACTGGGCGAATTCGTTCTGCAGATTCAGCACATGACAGTATTTAAGCATAAAAATAAATGTTCTCTTCGATCCATGGCTGGCGATAATAATGCATGTATTTAACAATTATCTGACCTCAAGCTTCTTCCCCTTAGCGTGGAAAACGAGACTCATTAAACCTCTACGCAAAAGGGAATCATGTAAAGGACATTCTGACTACAGCATTATCTAAGGCCTTAGAATACGTAGTTCATGACTAGGTTACCAGCTACTTAATATTAACAAACTTCCTATGTGAAAACCAATCTGGTTTCCGGAAAAATCGTATCCCGACGGCTGCTCTTATGAAAGTAACTGGTGGAATGAAACAAGCTATGGACAAACAAGAGGCGACTATTATGTGCTTTATTTGTTTCAGCAACTTTTTCGACACTGTCTCCTTTGGTATTCTTCTTGCTAATCTCAAAAGCCAAAACTTTTGTTAAGTTTTTTACAATAGTTCCAATATATCTTACACACAGCCAACAACAGGTGCATTGATCGGAACAAAGAAATAACAGTGGAAAAATGTAGTATGTAGACTCCCACAAGGATCAATATTGAGTCCATTACTTTTTTTGTTGTATGTTAATGATGGGTGTATCATTACCTCCCGCTACAATTATCGTTTATAAACTGATGACCTTCAGTTATACCTACGTGCGAGCCCATTAAATCTGTGCGCAGCCATTCATAACGTAATGCTGACTTGCTTGCTGTGTCAGATGGGGTTCGTAGCATACGTCCCAAGCTTACTTAACCCATCTAATATACAAGCAACCCTAATCACTCACAAAAGCTTTGTTATCCCTTAGTTGAAAGACTCTCTTACACCCTTAACCCCAGAGAGCATAGAAATCCCCCGTCCTTCTCGTCAAACAATTTGGGCATAATTGTGACCATCACCTAGACTAAACTGAACACAAAACTGCCGTCTATAAGAATGTGTCAGCATCACTTCATCATTACAGAAATGTAAAAAAAAAAAAAATGATTGCACGTGAGGTTGAAAAGAAACTCGTAGAATCACTAATACCCCAAATACTTGATTATGGTGATTCTACTCTCTATGGCCTTTCGCAGGAGAGCTCATGTCGGCTGGAAATGGCTTGCTTGTATGCGATATTTTTGTGATGTACGCTATCTAGACCATATCATTCCTTCCTATGGAAAGTTAACAAGGGTAAGTGTCGATAAGCATAGAGATAGCCATAACCTGCTCCCACTATTCTTTCTTCTTAATCTTTGCACTCCTTCCTATTTATCTTCAAACCGTACACTACTATGCGAACAACATCGGAGAAATGCTCGTCCACAACAAAGTAAAACCCTCTCTGTACAACTGCACAACACTGTCATGCTCTCTAAAATCGTTTCCTGCATCAGGAACCCGATTTGGAACAATCTTCCTCAAAATATTGGAGGAATTAAAATCATTTCAAACTTAGGAAGATAGCTAATGGCCCACTTTATAACACAGTAGCTATCTCTTCTTCCAGCTCACTCTCATTACCTCTCCCTACCCGACCACTTTCACTTCCTCTTATCTACAGGGCTCTCTACTGAAATTCTCTTCTTTCCCAGCAGCCATTGTCACTTTCACTTCAATCCTCCCCTCTTTCGTTATCCCTTCCCTTAATCAATCTTATTCCTAAGGCCCCACTATTTCATTGTTGTTATTGGTGTTATTATTATTATTATTATTATTATTATTGCAACTCATTACTCTTTGTTAATAAGACAGGTTATTAATATTGAGTTTGTTACGTGAAACCAACTAATATCATTCTTATTTCTTTCATTATTTTATGAAAATTAATAGTGTTACTAGTGTTATTGCTATTATTATAGCTAGTTATTATTTTTATTAGAAATGTAGATGTAACGTTTTTTGTGTGTGTGGTTCCCGGTGAGAGCCTCAAGGTCCTAATTTGGCCAGGCAAGACAAGCAATAGATAAATAATAAATATGTCAACAAACATCTCTACACACTATGCATCAATCCAAAATTCCATCCATGCTAGTGCTAATACTAACGAAAGCATCCGCAGAATGTTGGGCGCTACAAACGAATTTAGTATGCAAGATAAAATTACATTTCCAGCCGAGAAAATCTGTTTTGCCTCCGGTAATACCTTTTCCCCAAGAGAAAAGAAGTTGTTACGCTGGATATTTGCTTATCGTTAAAACTTTCTGTAATGCTTCTAAAGTATTTAGAGCTTTCGCAAAATTATTTCGATATTTGGTGCACGAATTCACTCGGAATTCTATACGCCCACACTGCGAAGTGAAGCTATGTGAAAAATTTATTGAGAACAGGTGGAATTACGAAGTTGAAATTCCGTTATGGCGTAACTTTAAACGTCACCGGGCTTCTGGTAGGCAGACGCTTGGTAATTATCCTCGGTGCTGTTCGCAAATATTCCTCCGTTATTTCATCTCTTCAGTGAATGAAGTCGAAACTTTGCATTGATTTGCAAAGTTAATTTGGTATGTCTAGGGAAGGGGTGAGGCAAGACTTTTATTTGTTTGAGAATGATTACATTATACAGACATTAAAAAGTACAAACAATTGTAAATTTTAAGTAGATATGAACATATTACCGTAAATCAGCTAAGCAATTTTTCTTCATTTGAAACACTGGGATGGTAGACGCGGAGAACCGATAAGATATTTTACAATTGGAGGTCTCTTCCATGTTATGACACATTACAATTTAGTTTTACAATATGAAAATATTTCAGAAATCTAGGGTCGGTATAGTTATCCATTATCCTAAATAGTATGTGCAATTTAACCTTTCTTAGTGACTGGATGTTTCGTTAGCACTACCCTTTCCAGTATATATTTTCTGGCAAGACACTGGTGCAAAAAAAGGGGGGGGGGGCATCTCCATAGCTTCTTTCAAGAGCGCGTTGTTTGTAGGAGATGAAGTCCTCACCACAATACAAGTCCGGAACAGCTACGTAGTGTAGAGAATGCGTAAGAAGACAGCGTGTGAATGAGATGTATTGGCCTTACACAGAAAAGGAACCGCTAACTGCTGTTGATGGTCTGTGTAAAACCCGTCCTGAAAACGCAAGGGATGGACGACGCGGAAGTGCCGAGAAAAGCATTGTTTCGCATTGAAAAGACCTTAATCCATCAGTTGACAAAACTTCATTAGATTTCTTTTTCGTTGCAAGCTTCGTTTCTTTAATATGATACCTTGAGTGACCAATGAACAAAAAAGTGGTTTTAAAATACTTCATTGCTTCAGGGAAAGAGTGGAGACTGTTCCATTTAAGGAACATTTGCGAAAATCATCGGTAAATTTATGCGCATAGGATGGAATAATCACAAATTCTAAACTGTCATTTTCATCTTCATTCACTTCATAGTTCTCCAGTTAAGGTAGAATTCCTTCATCTGTAAGTACATGCATCATATTTTTAACCTGTTGGAATCGTAAAATATGAATGAGCGAAAATCTCATACAATAAAAAGAAAGCAGATCTCAACAATGTAAACAGTAACTTTTATATGTAAGGGTGTATAGAATAATAGGGCACATCAACGAAAGATTGATAACGTAACATGTGATTGTCCTATTATTAGGTCGCATAAAGTTAACTGGTATTGCACTTACTTCAGAAAATCTAAAACATACTGGATCTTACATGGACATCCGGATGTTCACAATGAACGCAACCAGATAACTAAATCACAACACTTCTTTCCTAAAAATAAGTTAACTGGGGAAAGTTTTATTTTTATTTTGAACTTTCAGGCATTAAAGCACTCAGTTCATCCTTCGGGTACAACAACTGAAGCTAAAAGTTTCATTGCTTTCGTGGAAATGAATAAAATATTTGCATCCCAAATAGTGCAACGGTAAGTAATGGGTTAATGTGAAAGGCTTACAGTCGACAGTGGGGCCTCGTTCCCAGTCGGCTTTCTGGACTAGCAAAACAAATTCTTTCGCTAAACCTGTGCCTAGGTGACCTAATTTTCCAGGATATATACCACCAGCCTGCATCTGCCCGAAGATTCCTCGATAGGTTCGTGTGTTTGGACATGACGTGGTTCGTCATCCTAAGGCTAAAAAGGCGGGAATGCTTGATGAACACTTGTACGTGATACTCCAGTTTTCAGCAGAAATTCGACACCATGGAACGGAATATCAAGAGGAGGAAAACTGTCCAAGAGGAATCGTTTACTGGATATCAATGAGGTGTAATCAGCCAAGGACAAGATGTGACGACGAAATTTCAGCGCTGTGGTACCGCAAGAAATTGGACATGACCCAAAACTGGAGAGCCAGAGGTTGGTGGCACTCAGGTTCATTGATATCATTCGTCTGACTGTTCCGTTGGAGGTGAGTAGTGAGGAGTGAGATCGTTGGGAATGCGACATATTATCGACATTTACATCTGTACTTTAAGACACCTTCCGGTGTGTAGCTGAGGTTACTTCATGTACCATTTTCACTCCCCCCTCCCTGCCCCCTCGCATCTCCCGCACCTGTAGTCAGTAGTTCGAGGGAAGAACAATAGCCCGTAAGCCTCGTGAGGCGCTGAATATGTCTACTTTTATATTCATGGTCTTTTCGCAGAGATATACGTAGCAGGGAGCAATATGTTTATAGAGGCTGCTACTTACTTACTCTCTCGGAACTTACAGCAAAGGCATATCATTCAAAACGCATCAATTGCAGCGTCTGTCACTGGAGTTTTTTGATGACCTCCGTGACGCTTTCGTGCTTAATAAATGAACCTGTAACAAAGTCCTATCAGATATAGATCTCATACTGACGAGAATTATTTAAGTATTGGTTGAACGACTGTTTTGTAAGCTATTTCCTATGTTGAGGACAACATTTTGGGTGGGTTCTTCCAATGAATCTCGGTTTGGCCTCTGCCTTACCCGTAATCAATTTTACGTGATCATTCCACTACAGGTCACTCCGTAAGCATACCCCAGATGTTTCATGGGAGTAACTGATGCCAGTGATTGTTTCGCTATTGTGTAATCATACAAAAATGTGCCTTTCTATCTATGTATTCGTAATAAGTTACATTGGTTTATATGGAGAGCGAAGAGTCACTCCCTACATCATGCGTCAAATCTGTGCAAGTCTTGCTGCATTTCGCTACGATTTTCTAACGAGACGACTCCTCTATATACAACAGCATTACCTACGAGAAGCCTCATATTAACTCCAAGGTTATCTACTGAGTCATTTAATTACACAGCTGATCTGATATTCGATTATTAGCCAGTAGTGAGGAACTGTATCGAATGCCTACCGAAGTCAAGGAACCCGGCATCTATCTGGGTGCATATATCTACTGCTTACTGTGTCTCGTGGACGAAAAGAACATGCTGGGTTTAACACGATCGTTGTTTTAATTACCCATGTTGGTTCCTACAGAGAAGATTATCGGGCCCCAGAAATGTCATAACACATGAGCATAAAACGAATTCCACAAGTCTGCAACTGACTTCGGACGTCTGTTCGACACAAATCTTGAAAACGGAAAGGACCTGTGCTTCTCTCTCATCGTCGGAAACAGATCTCTCCTCCAGAGACTTACGGTACACTGCTGTTAGAAGAGAGACAATTTCTTTCGCGTAGTGCAGAATTGTATTGGTACCCCGTCATTTCCAATTACCTACCCTCTCCTGAGTGATTTCATTTGCTTTTCTATCCTGTGTTCATTTACTTCAATATCGGCCATGTCGTCGACCGTACGAGGATTTATAGCGGCTGCTAGAGGGCGATGTTCCGCTGTGAAATAATTTTGAAAAAGGACGTGTCGTATTTCAACTTTTCCTGCGCAGCCCTCCGATTAACTGCTGCTATGGTCACAAGTAGACAAAATCTGCTTTCGAATTCGTCAAACGCTTCACACATGGCTGTCCTTACGCTAATTTTGGCTTCATTTAGTTTATGTTTTTCTGTGAGGCTTTAGCTCCGTCTAAAGTCGCTTTGAAGGTCTCGTCGCTTTAGTAACGTTTCCTAACGTGGATGTTGACCCACGGCGGGTCTCTTCCTTTCCTCATAAGTTTGTTCAGCGCATGCCTGTCTAAAGCGTAGTGTACAATGCTATTCTACTTTGTACTGCTTTGTTACTGCTGGAGATAAAGTATTCGTGCTGACCGCTCAGGCAATCTGAAATCTGTTTCTTCTCACTCTTGCTAAGCAAGACGATCTTCCTGCCTTTACTTATATATTTATAGCCGTATACAGGATGCGGTAGACAGTATTATGATAACGAATTCCCTGTTCTGCGCTAAATGAAACGGATAGTTCAGGTCTGTTTGTCACCCCTAGGACGTTATTTCCGTGAGACCGTGCTCTGATAACTTACTCAAGGTAATTTTGGGATAAAGCCCTTAGAACAGTTTCAGAGGACTCTTTGTCGATATTCTCCATTCTTCACTTGAGTCTCGCAGCCTGTAGCTGGAACCTTAAAATCTCCACATGAAAACCACAACACGGTCAAAACATTTAGGCAAAATATACTCCAGACGACACCTGGGAATCGGAAAACGTAGAGGCATCAGGGATCCTAAATATTCGTCTCACATGCCCCAACACCAGAGCAGGATCCTAAAACCTGTCTACTGTGGTTAACAGACCTTCCAGTGCTTGCAGACAGCGCGCAGTTTCTCATGCTCCTTACGTATCAGGCGGGGTCGCTAGCCATTTTTAATCATTTATTGTCTGCACCACACGTAATGGAACCTTAACCAAAGCAATTGAACTAACTAAAGACTCCAGATCGAAAAGTTCGCAGACTCTCACACAAAAGTTAATGGAAATACCGGCATTACGACTACTTAATAAACAGTTACTGTTGACTTCGACTTCTAAGTAAGTAATAATTCTACTGAACTATTTAAACGATTTGTGCGCAAAAAAGAAGCCGCTGCTACTGTTCCAGACAACGCTCTGCTGTTAAGGTGGAGTTTATCTCAAGACTAGGTAGTCAAAAATTGGTGAGCTCTATGAAGCCATTTTGACTATTTAGTTTATATCATGCGCTCAATAATATCGTAACAGGTTCTCAACTGTAACGTATTTCGTTAACCTACATATGTAATACGATAACAAGACATGCAGAAGATATACAGGGTGGTCCACTGATCGTGACCGGGCCAAATACCTCACGAAATAAGAGTCAAACGAAAAAACCACAAAGAACGAAACTTGTCTAGCTTGAAAGGGGAAACCAGATGGCGCTATGTTTGGCCCTCTAGATGGCGCTGCCAAAGGTCAAACGGATATGAACCGCGTTTCTTTAAATAGGAACCCCCATTTTTTATTACATATTCGTGTAGTACGTAAAGAAATAGGAATGTCTTAGTTGAACCACTTTTTTCGCTTTGTGATAGATGGCGCTGTCATAGACGAACAGTTGGTAACAGGCAGGTGTTTTAAATTAAAATACAGAACGAAGATACGTTTGAATATTTTATTTCTGTTGTTCCAATGTGATACATGTACCTTTGTGAACTTATCATTTCTGAGAACGCATCCTGTTACAGCGTGATTATCTGTAAATACCACATTAATGCAACAAAAGCTCAAAATGATGCCCATCAACCTCAATGCATTTTGCAATACGTGTAATGACATTCCTCTCAACAGCGAGTAGTTCACCTTCCGTAATATTCGCACATGCATTGACAATCCGCTGACGCATGTTGTTAGGCGTTGTCGGTGGATCACGATAGCGAATGTCCTTCAACATTCCCCACAGAAGCAAATCCGGTGAAGTCAGATCCGGTGAACGTGCGGGCAAACCACCTGTCATGAAATATGCTATTCAGTACCGCTTCAACCGCAAGCGAGCTATGTGCCGGATATCCATCATGTTGGAACTACATCGCCATTCTGTCATGCAGTGAAACATCTTGTAGGAACATCGGTAGAACATTACGTAGGAAATCAGCACACATTGCACCATTTAGATTGCCATCGATAAAATGGGGGCCAAATATCCTTCCATAATGCCGCATCATACATTAACCCGCCAATGTTGCCGATGTTTCACTTGTCGCAGCCATCGTGGATTTTCCGTTGCCCAATAGTGCATATTATGCCTGTTTACGTTACCGCTGTTGGTGGCTGAGGCTGCGGCGCTAAATAGAATGTGTGCAAAAAATCTTCATCGTCCCGTAATTTCTCTTGTACCCAGTAGCAGAACTGTAGATGAGGTTCCAAGTCGTCGCCATGCAATTCCTGGAGCATAGAAATATGGTAGGGATGCAATCGATGTTGATGTAGCGTTCTCAACACTGGCGTTTTTGAGATTCCCGATTCTCGCGAAATTTGTCTGCTACTGATGTGCGGATTAGCCGCGACAGCAGCTAAAATACCTACTTGGGCATCATCATTTGTTGCAGGTCGTGGGTGACGCTTCTCATGTGGTTGAACACTTCCTGTTTCCTTAAATGACATAACTATCCGACTAACGGTCCGGACACTTGTATGATGTCGCCCAACATAACGAGCAGCGTACATAGCACACGCCCGTTTGACATTTTAGTCACAATATCCATACATCAACACGATATTGACCTTTTCCGCAATTGGTAAACGGTCCATTTTAACACGGGTAATGTATCACGAAGCAAATACCGTCCGCTCTGGCGGAACGTTTGTGACTATTACACCGCCGTCTACCACAAAGCGAAAAAAGCGGTGCAACTAAAAAATTTCTATTTCTTTACGTAATACACGAATATGTAATAAAAATGGGGGTTCCTATTTAAAAACGCAGTTGATATCCGTTTGACCTATGGCAGCGCCATCTAGCGGGCCAACCATAGCGCCATCTGGTTCCCTCTTCAAGCTAGACGAGTTTCGTTCTTTATCGTTTTTTCGTTTGATACTTATTTCTTGAGATATTTGGCCTGGTCACTATCAATGGACCACCCTCTATAAACTTCTGACGCCACATAGCTCGACAAATCGATAGTCAAATCGAAACCAGCTGTATTTCCACCGCCATCTTGTCCACTGCACTAGGTTTTGTGGTCGTGTTTCCAAGTTAGTGTTATGTTAGTGAAAATTTGTGAACAGTGACCAAGAATGCCAAGAGAGCCACGGAAATAGAAAAACTTCAGCGCATCACAGCGAGACTGCTACGCCAGAAGAACAAAGTGAGTGACCGTTGCAAAACTTTTAGTACAAACATGAGTCCAGCTTCCAAAGAGATGTCACGTCTTACTCTTTTCTCTTCTTCCACAGGATGACCGTAGCGTTTATAAAAAGACAATGTTATATGAGTATTTCCTTATTGTAAAGCTGTTACTGTAATCCCATTTAGCCAGAATATCAGATATTCCCCCAGAACATGTCGCTAAATAAATAAGTAGTACAATAGTTGACAATGTTTTTGACTGTTAGCATTAATTTAAAACAACCTTTCCATGGTCAACACTTAGGTGTTTATCGGATTCCATAATGACTTCAATTTATTCTATATTGTTCTGACTCCCATTCCAATCTTTGTCGGAATTCACCTCAGTCCAGTTCTCATATTCCCGAGCAGTCATCTATTTCTCTTCTGAAGCCAGTCTTCCGTTTGTACTCTGATGCTGCTTTTGCGATATGACTACTTGTCAACTGAGTTTTGACTTTGCTGTTAAGGAGTCATTTTCATGAGTACCGTCATCCGTACCAAATCCAATCGAGAGCAGCATTTGTAACTAAGCCGCATGCAATGCTTCATCCCAGTGGGAAAACCAAATCCTCGTAACGATATTATCTGAAAAGTGGACGCACCAGCTGGGTAGCAGTCGCCAGTGGACGGCAGCTCTGATCTCATCGGCCAGCACAAAGGAAGAAGGCCAATCTATCCGCGACAGCTGTCAATCACCCGCCACGTATTAACCATCGCAGAAGGTGGCAGCAGCCCGACAATTACACGCTCGTGCATATCGACGCACAGCGACAGCCACCTGCGGATTTTCGAAAGGTGATTCTAGATTTTGGTGAGATCTAACAGACAAGGCAGCTTGCTGAGTATTTACAGGGTGTTTCAAAAATGACCGGTATATTTGAAACGACAATAAGAACTAAACGAGCAGCGATAGAAATACACCGTTTGTTGCAATATGCTTGGGACAACAGTACATTTTCAGGCAGACAAACTTTCGAAATTACAGTAGTTACAATTGTCAACAACAGATGGCGCTGCGGTCTGGGAAACTCTATAGCACGATATTTACCACATATCCATAATGCGTAGCAATAATATGGCGTAGTCTCTGAATGAAATTACCCGAAACCTTTGACAACGTTTCTGGCGGAATGGCTTCACATGCAGATGAGATGTACTGCTTCAGCTGTTCAATTGTTTCTGGATTCTGGCGGTACACCTGGTCTTTCAAGTGTCCCCACAGAAAGACGTCACAGGGGTTCATGTCTGGCGAATAGGGAGGCCAATCCACGCCGCCTCCTGTATGTTTCTGATAGCCCAAAGCAATCACACGATCATCGAAATATTCATTCAGGAAATTAAAGACGTCGGCCGTGCGATGTGGCCGGGCACCATCTTGCATGAACCACGAGGTGTTCGCAGTGTCGTCTAAGGCAGTTTGTACCGCCACAAATTCACGAAGAATGTCCAGATAGCGTGATGCAGTAATCGTTTCGAGTCTGAAAAATGGGCCAATGATTCCTTTGGAAGAAATGGCGGCCAAGACCAGTACTTTTTGAGGATGCAGGAACGATGGGACTGCAACATGGGGCTTTTCAGCTCCCCATATGCGCCAGTTCTGTTTATTGAGGAAATAAAAATAAGCTTCGTCAGTAAACCAAATGCTGTCCACATGCATATCGCCGTCATCAATCCTGTGCACTATATCGTTAGCCAATGTCTCTCGTGCAGCAATGGTAACGGCGCTGAGGCGTTGCCGCGTTTGAATTTTGTATGGATAGAGGTGTAAACTCTGGCGCATGAGACGATACGTGGACATTGGCGTCATTTGGACTGCAGCTGCAACACGGCGAACGGAAACCCGAGGCCGCTGTTGGATCACCTGCTGCACTAGCTGCGCGTTGCCCTCTGTGGTTGCCGTACGCGGTCGCCCTACCTTCCCAGAACGTTCATCCATCACGTTCCCAGTCCGTTGAAATTTTTCAAACAGATCCTTTATTGTATCGCTTTTCGGTCCTTTGGTTACATTAAACCTCCGTTGAAAACTTCGTCTTGTTGCAACAACATTGTGTTCTAGGCGGTGGAATTCCAACACCAGAAAAATCCTCTGTTCTAAGGAATAAACCATGTTGTCCACAGCACACTTGCACGTTGTGAACAGCACACGCTTACAGCAGAAAGACGACGTACAGAATGGCGCACCCACAGACTGCATTGTCTTCTATATCTTTCACAACACTTGCAGCGCCATCTGTTGTTGAAAATTGTAACTACTGTAATTTCGAAAGTTTGTCCGCCTGAAAATGTACTGTTGTCCCAAGCATATTGCAACAAACGGTGTATTTCTATCGCTGCTCGTTTAGTTTTTATTGCCGTTTCAAATATACCGGTCATTTTTGAAACACCCTGTATATGTACCGTTCCTGTCCAGTGTAAATGACTTCAGACAGTTTATTTCATGATTGTTCTTGTGTTTGTTTTATAATACATTTACACGTCACGGTTATTACAACGTTTTGTACACATTGAGTGAGGAAATGAACTTTGCTTTGATTAATGATTATGAAAGTTAGGGCCCAGAAAACAATAAATGAAGTAATTTTTCCTTATATTCCTCTTACAAATTCCCATTCATACATGTCAGCGCCCAACCTGGTCTCCGTATTAAGTGACTTACCACATTTTGGCGACCAGCGTGGGGCTCAATATCACACAAATTACTACACTAGCAATTCTTCATATTTACTGATACAGTTCACTAAAGCGTCGTTGTACTAAGTACAGCCATATTTGATTCTACTCTTAATTAATGCCGTTTTTTTATTTGTCATTAGTGGTTTGACTGGTTTGATGTGGTCCGTCACGAGTTCCACTCCTTCTCAGAGTGGCATTTGCACCCCAGGTCCTCAATTATTTTCTGCATATGTTCTAATGGCTATCGTTCCTAGCAGTTTCTACCGGAGATAGCTCGTCTCATTCATCAGAATGTCTTAACGCATGTTCTGTTATTCTGTCTCTGCATTTTATTAGCGTTTTCTGTATGCTGCTTTCATCGCCGATTCTGAGGAGAACTCCTCCATTCTTTGTTCTATCTGTCCACCTAATTTTCAACATTCGTCTGTAGCACTACATGTCAAACACTTATTGTTTTCCTCAGTCCACGATTCGTTATCTCAAAAAGCTGTGCTTCACACGTACATTCCCAGAAATTTGTTCTTCAAATTAAGGACTGTGTTTAATATTAGTAAGCATCTCCTGAAAAGTATAGCCTCTTTCTCTGTGCTTGTCCTCTTAATATGCCCTTGCTTCGTCTGTAATGGATTATTATGTACACTTGATAGAGAAATGCTTCAATCTACAAAGCAAGCAATCATTCAGAATTGGCAGACAGTCAACTCCGGAAGGTCTTGACTGCAAATTAATTCAGTGCCTCCTTTCGACTCATCATCATCAGACAGTATTTAGAATGAAGTATGAGTTAAGGCCACACAATGGTTGCACATGAGGTACTGTTAGTATAGTTCCCATATGTGTGAAGTCAGGTGCGAAGCTGAGCGCACATCGAGAAATGTAGTGGTCAAGAAAACAATTACCATCAACAGATGGCGTTAACAAGTATACGGTAAAAAAGTGCCTGTGAAAGACGTAACCGCCTTAAAAGCATACAATGAACATATATCGATTATGTGCTATATGAACATGTAAGCATGGAGGAACCACGCAGGCACAAAACTTTAAAAAAAAAGCTAGAATTATGTAACCTACATGTTGAAAAGTAGACAAATGTAACAAAATATACAGACTACGTGATGAATGGTAACAGTGACAATTATAAGAAGTAGGGAAATTATTATATGACATGTAAATTAAAACCAAGTGCAATATATAAGAAGAGAATCATTATCACTCGTTTTAATAAGCGAATACAATAGAAACATCAAGCGAAATCACTTCAGTAACATCAAAAGTGTGTCAAGTGTCACAATGTTATTTCCACACACGTACATGAATGTGCTTACATTCACACACACACACACACACACACACACACTCATTGCACCACAACAATTTGGCCAATTTACATTTTCATAAATAATGGAAGTCTTGCAGGTACTTTTTAATGCTTTTCAACACGGGGACAAATTACGTAACCGTGTAAAATATGGACATTTCGATGTTAGATCATCTTATTCGTGGTAAATGGAACAAGCTTCCGTTACCAGTTGTTTCTCAGTAATACTTTGTCTCAACAGCACCCAGGCATAGAGCCACTCCAATCATTAGCTGACTCTGATATCGGTTTTACCAGAAATAAGAAGAGGTTTTCATAAATTCAAACGTGGGGCTAACAATATCTACTTTGATACAAGGATTAAATTATTCTTGATGACATATTAATTGGTCCCCTGCTACAGCTGCCATTCTGTTTTGCTGTTTTTCCACACCTTATTGTTGCATCCATATGTACATATCCACGTTTGCATGGTATCCTGTCAGTTTCTGCTCTTCCCAGCTATTTCCAGACCTCAGTGGATCTTTTATCTTTCTGATGTATTTGTAAAATACAGTGGTAACCGTATTCTTCAAAATCTTTCCAAAGCTGCCAGTATCGTCATTAGGGTACAATCAGGTGTGTTACTATCAGGTCCTACCTCTGTGCCATTTCCACGGTGGAAGAGCGTGGTTATCATTGAGAGATCTGGTTTAGATACAGTATATAGGCGGTCAAGTGACATTTTTTTGTTTGGCGGGGTGTACAGCCTGTTGTTTGATTCCAGTTCCCCATAATAGGTGGAATTACCATAGACTGGTGATCCATGTTGAGAATATCATACCTAACGAAGAATCAGTGACACTATGAGCTGGTGATATGTGGAGTACCCACAGATGCAATGTAGTCAAGCTGAGCCAGTGCCTGCGTGGTGTACTGGACTGTCACATCAACGTCACTTCTCATACCATTGACGAAACTGATGATATCTGCACCGTGTGTACCAGTTGGATGTTTGGTGTGGAGGCGATTATCAAACTATTGGAAAATAATGAGGCTTTATGATCACAGGTGTTAAAATTCAGGCACATTTGAACCACCTGGGTTTAGACATTCAGGATTTCGGTTTGTAAACCACGGACATGAAAAAGGCATCTCATATTCAGAAGCTGTGGAAACTAAATCTCTCACGGGTTGATTTTAGTTTGCTAAGTTTGTAAGATACTTCAGGTCAGGATAAAAAAGAGAATTCTCATCCTGAACCACTACATGTGATGAGGGACTTGGATCCTCATCTAAGAAGAGGAAAAATGGAGACTATTCATGAAATTATTTAGTTTGCACTTGTCTTTTATGAAAAGCATCGGTAGTTTATCAGTAGACATAAGTTATGAGATTACCGATCTTTTACAGTTAATTACTTATTTGCAATGCCAGGTTAAAGTTTATCAAATGGCTCATGCTGTCACGTCCTCAAGTTGTTATGTTAACTCACAGTCTACTCAGCAGAAGTATAACTGAGCCTACTGATAAGGCCATGTCATTGGTTGTCTTCCCCAGAAAACTGTTAGAGGATAATTTATCAAGTAGGACGAGGAATGAGTTGATTAACGATTATTTCTATCATGTTCAGAGTAGTACTGAACCAGTCGGCTACTGTTTTGAGGTTGTTCATTGAACATGTCTTCGGCGCAGTCATTCAGGTGAGTCAGTGTGGGTCTGTCCTGTTCCCTGGTAAAACGTAAAGTAGAATTGACGCCATTACGTGGTCACTCATAGTAGGAATTCCAGGGTGCCACTTAACGGCTAGTATAAGTTCTGTTTCCACCACAAGTTTGCTGTTTGCTTGCACCGCTTACAGTCATGAGCCTGTAAGTGCTCTATGTGACTTAGACAGCAACACCTCTTTGCTTGTTTGTCAGTTACATAGCAAGCGCAGTCAAAATTGTAGACTTTCTCTCTGGGGGAAGATAATGAGTGTTATTACCCTGGTTAACGACTAGTTGTTGCCCGTTTTAGGGGAAATCCCTCTTAATCTGGGAAATCTTTGGCTAGCACAGCTGGTAAATTTAACTGTTGGAACATGTCTGACGACCGTCATATTGCTTGGTTGTGATTTCATAAAGAAAATAGGATGTGTTATAGATTATGCAGGTAGAAAGTTCTTTCCGAAGTTTCAGCCTGAAAAGAAAGCTTTTACTGTGTGGCCATAATTGTATTCACCAGTTGTATTGCATTAGAGCGTAATTTTGTACTTCTAATGTCAATCATTTGAGTGAGCTGGAAGTACTTGGAGAACTTTCTGACGCACTAACTAGTACATTAAGACTCTAAAGTAAGACTGAATACTAAATTAAGGCCGGCCGGGGTGGCCGAGCGGTTCTAGGCGCTACAGTCTGGAACCGAGCGACTGCTACGGTCACAGGTTCGAATCTTGCCTCGGGCATGGGTTTGTGTGATGTCCTTAGGTTAGTTAGGTTTAACTAGTTCTAAGTTCTAGGGGACTGATGACCTCAGAAGTTAAGTCTCGTAGTGCTCAGAGCCATTTTGAACTAAATTAAGCTCACAGATCAAATCTCTCTCCTCCATAAAACCATCCGTTAGTTCTTGGTGGATGGTGTGATTAGTTAGTTAATGTCTCCATACATCTCTCATATTTCCTGGTTCCTAAGCTCAGTGGTGAGGATTATCGCCCAGCAATTGACCACTGTTCCCTGAAAAAAAAGGTAGTATAGACCCAGTGCCGTTACCTGCCGCCCTCAAATGTTTCGTGTGGTTTTTGGGAACTAGATATTTCATCATAACAGATCTTAATCAGTCCTATCACGAGGTGCCGTCTGGCGAAGAGTGAAAACCCTTCACAGCATTTGGGATAAATTTGTATTTATTTGAATGTAATTGTTTTCCTTTTGGGGAGCGTCTGGAGCAGCGCCATTGTCATATTTTTTATACTGTTTCTTTGAGGATCTAACATTTAAATGTGTTTACAGTTATTAAGATGAGGTAGTAATAGTAACCCCTTCATTGAGAATCTTTATGATCTACACCAGGTGCTGCGTCACTTAAGGAAGTTAGGGCTTACTGTCACAAGTTCCAAAGTAATTTTACCCGTCAGGGAGATTTCCCTTTTTTCGACGCAATCTGTCGGCCGATGGAATCAAGATTAAACAAGATTATAATAAAGCTTTTTACCAGTTCCTTCTACTTAAAGAATATTTTTTTTCGAAAACTGTAATATTGGCCAACTCGCTGCACTACTGAATCAACTACTGTGTAAAGACTTCGGTGGACGAGTCAATCTGCATTCGACAGTTCGAAAATGGACTAGGGTAACATGGCTGTTTAACTGTTCCTGATTTCTAACTCAGATTCATCTTGCACCTTCTTAATTCAGGGATAGTGGATGTGTTACTCTAAGAGCATAAGCCGATCGTAAACGTTTTGAGCACCCTCCCGCCGCCAAAATATAAGAGCTGCATGTACGGCTGTCCTGTTCAGACTTGAGAAATTAAAATTTTACTTTGAAGACGAAGTATTCAGTCTGTAAACAAATACTTTGGAAATAATGGCTAGGCCCCAATTCGCAGGAAGGATCACTAGCTGGGTGGTCAGAAAATCTTACCTCCGTTTTCACTTATAGGATACACACTGAAGAGCCAAAGAAACTGGTACATCTGCCTAATATCGTCTAGGGCCCTCGCGAGCACCCAGTAGTGCCGCAACACGACGTGACATGGACTAGACTAATGTCTGAAGTCGTGCTGGAGGGAACTGACACCATGAATCCTGCAGGGCTGTCCATAAATCGGTAAGACACCAATGGGATAGAGATCTCTTCTGTACAGCGCCTTGCAAGGAGTCCAGATATGCTCATTAATGTTCATATGTGGGGAGTCTGGCGACCAGTGGAATTGTTTAAACTCAGAAGAGTATTCCTGGAGCCACTCTCTCGCAATTCTGGAGATGAGGGGTATCGCATTGTCCTGATGGAGTTGCCCAAGTCCTTCGGAATGCACAATGGACATGAATGGATGCAGGTGATCATACGGGATGCTTGCGGACGTGTCAGAGTCGTAACTACACTACCAGGGGTGCCATATCATTCCAACTGCGCATGCCACACCATTACAGATCCTCCACCAGCTTGAACAGTTCCCCGCTGACATGTTGAGTCCATGTATTCATTGTCCCCATATCCATTCACGTCCATCCGCTCCATACGATTTGAAACGAGTCTCGTACGACGAGGCAATATGTTTCTTGTCATCAACAGTCCAACGTCAGTGTTGACTGGCCCAGGCGAGGCGTAAAGCTTTGTGTCGTGCAGTCATCAAGGGTACACGAGTGGGACTTCAGCCCCTAAAGCCCCTATCGATGATATTTCGTGGAACAATTCTCTTCAGTCGTCGCTGGTCTCGTTCTCGCAACATCTATCCCCGGCCACAGTGACGTCTGAGATCTAATGTTTTACCGGATTCCTGATATTCACGGTACACTCGTGAATTGGTCTTACGAGAAAATCCCGACTTCATCGCTACCTCGGAGATGCTGAGTCCCATAGCTCGTCCGCCGACTATAACACTACGTTTAGACTCACTTAAATCTTGATAAGCTACCGTTGTAGCAGTAATCAATGTAACAATTGCCCCAGAAATTTGTCTTACTTAGGTGTCGCCGACCACAGCGTCGTATTCTGCCTGTTTACATACCTCTGTATTTCTTTGGCGCATCAGTGTAGAAGTTCAGACAAAGCTCTCAGTAGCACGTTCCTATGCGACTCGGTAAGTAGTTCAAACCTCGCAAGTTGACCATTCATCCATGTGTGTATCTGCTGTTCTGGGGGAGATTCCCACTCTGTTTAGTAACTTATGCGAAAAACAAGACAGGGATGTTCCCTGAAGAAATGTCAAAAAACGGCTTATAGGTGCTAAACAGGTGCTGGGTTTTTCCATCAATAAAGATCTCCTATGTTATGACACCCCCTGTGACGGAAAGACTAAGATTGTCTCCAGAAAGAACTGATGGCTGCAGTTTCCAAGACATTCATCATTTTCTATGTGGAGGACATGTCGGTGTTTACATAACTATGATACCCATTAAACAACAGTTAACTTGGTGAATTTTGAATGGCTATGTAAGGAAATTGGTCGACCAGTGCCAAGAATGTAAAATTGGACGCACCTAAATTTAATATTTGCAGGGCAGGTCTACATTCTGGTCTGCGGAAAATGCTGTGGATAATCTTCTTATTGGATATTTGGGGCCAGAACCCCGACTAAAATTGGTAACCGGTATATAACGGTGGGGAATGAAGCATTTTCTCGTTTTGTTGTTTCCAACTGAATCCATGATAACTGCACCTGACGAAAATATATTCTGTTTTTGGGACGCCAAAGATTTTAGAAAGCGATAATGCACCGATTCCTTTTTTCCTGGGAACTCAGAAGATTTTGTTTTATAATTGCCATTTCTCACATCATCACAACTCCCTATTACAAGCAACCATCATCCACAGAACAAGTTAATCGTAACCTGAAGTCAGCCTTGATTATTTTTCACCTATAATCTCAGGCCACGTGGGATCAGTTCACCTGATGGTTTAATTTCACGCTTAACACCGCTGTGCACGAACCCATAAGACTGCACCAGTCAAGCTGTTCCAGTTAACCCCCTGATATCAGATCTGTGGTCAACAAATGACTGTCGTCCTAAGGAAGCTCCTGGAAACAATATTCGCCTAGCGTACTGGAGGAAGGCTGCACGATATAATAGGGAAAGGAGGCACATCTCGCCGAAGGTGGGCTATATGTTTTCCTGGGGCATAGAGTAAGGTCGGGAAGAAGATTACGGCTAAGATGCTCACTCGCTTTCTGCGGCTGTACGACATCGTCAGGGGCTCTCCCAGTTTGTGTCCTGGTCCAGGATATTTACTGATAAAAAAGACTGCTTCACAGATATGCACATTATTTTTAATTTCCTATTATCTATGAGTAAGTACATTAGGAAAATAATAATTCCCTTTGGCTGCTACCTCATCGTGCGAGTAAGGTTCCAAAACTCTTTTTTCTCCGAAACTAATTTTCTCATTTGTGTGACTGGTATCTGTTGTTCAAAGTCTGCTCCAAAGACTCTGAAATTTGAAATTTTCTGCTCTCTGTGAGTGTTCAAACTAGGGGGCCAACGATCCCCTCGGGCTACTTTACAGCTGTGCATGTAATTTTTAAAATTCTTACTACTAACTGTTTCTGCACGTTCTCCTAATTATTTACGTTCCAATATGCTCTGTCTGCTTCACAGTTTAGCATATTATTTCAAGTTCCAGGCACCTGTTAATGTATATTACAGACATACTAAAATAGAATGAATAATTTCTTAACATTTTGCACTGTACGTATTAGCGAGGTGAAATTCCCGTTGGCTGCTTCACGCCCATGTATGTCAAATTACTACTACTAACTTTTTCGCCGATGTGTTATGGTACTTATTTTTGATGCAGTCAGTTCTACGTGTCCCAACGGCACCAATCTGCTGATGCGTGGTATATATAACAGAAAGGAAGTTTTGATAATATTTTGATACGTAAAACTATCAAACGTTTTTGCGAGTTAATCCGGTCACTGTGATTAGTAAATAACTTTTGTATTTACTCAGCACCCTACAGTCCCAAGACCAGAGCACCTTACCATTTCAGTTGATCGTTTGCCTGACTGAATTACGAGAAAAGACCCTTTTTTTCAACGTAACCAGTTTTTATTATTTAAACCAAAACACTTTTGTTTCCAAAATTTGGTCATCATGACCCTGAAATCAGTTTGGTGTAGTAAAACGTGTAATCACACAGCTAAGTAGTTATTAATCCTTACAGAATGCACTACATTTCTACATTATTAGTCTGACTTATTCTTGATGAAATATATGAGAATTTGTGATAACTTTCAGTATTTAGTTCCACAGTAAGCATATTAACCCTAGTACAATAAAGAGAGAAGAAATGTTGCATTTTTTCTAAACCATCATAAATATTACTAATCCCTATTTTATTCAAAAGAAGATATAATTTATTGATTATAAATTAGTTAAGAAGAATTATTACAGATAAAATGATATGTCATGTACATAATGTACAAAATGTCGTGTTTTATGCCCTACTGCCACAATAATTTTACACAGGTTTAGCAATTTAGAGTTAACCTGCCTATTGAAAATCTCATTCTGGAAACATCCTCCAGACTGTCGCTAAGCAATTTCTCCGCAATATCCTTTCTTTCGTGAGTGCTAGTTCTGCTAGGTTCGCAGGAGAGCTTCTGTAAAGTTTGGAAGGTAGGAGACGAGCTACTGGCACAAGTAAAGCTGTGAGGACGGGGCGTGAGTCGTGCTTGGGTAGCTCAGTTGGTAGACCACTTGCCCGCGAAAGGAAAAGGTCCCGATTTCGAGTCTCGGCCCGGAACAGAGTTTTAATCTAACAGGAAGTTTTATAATAGCGTATGCTTCGGGATTTACTTTTAAACATATGTTTCTGTATGTTTCAAAGAATCCTTTCTACTTATCTGTGTATTATGACGACTGAGAACAGCGTATAAAAATTATTTGTTTACGTCTCTCTCGCAGCCTAAACTGTTAGTTAAAATAATCAATACTCTCTTGCCATTTTCAAAACTACTTTATATTAAGAACATATTACGTTGTCATGTACTTGGATGCTCTACATAGTTTGATACATGATTACCAGTTTGAGTTATCACCAGAAACATGTTACTTTGGCATGTGCTTTAATTAGATATATTATTATGATCTTCATTTACAAGCAGACCCGTAACAATTCTGTCGCATGAGAAACGCTTTAAGGAGGTATATATTTCCGTTCATTAAGTACAGATTTGCTCTTTCTCACAGTCGCAACCGAGAACTAGCGTTTAGTCCCTAGCACTATAAACATTCAACGACGCCCAAAAATCTCAAAAGTAATTCTCAGTTGATTAATATCTCTCTAAAATATAGCAGACCGAATAACAATGAATGCTACTAACCATTAAGTACTTTTTTCTACAGCACCGTTTATGCTCATAACCACTTCAAGGTGAAAAATTCAGTAAACCAAACAACTAATATTTCTACTCCCCGTCTTATAACACATGGTTGATTACAATACGCAGTACCATTTCGGTGGCAAACATTGTTAGCCTGATACAAAAATTAAAATTATTAATTAATTCCGAATTATTTCAAAAGTCATCGCCTTAACTGTTGATACACTTACCCCACTGCGAGATAAAACGGTCAGTGTCTTCATGGAAGAATGTTTTCGGTTGCCTGCGGAACAATGATTGTACCCAGGCATTCACTTCCTAGTCCGAAGGAAATTGACGACCACGAATCTCTTTATTCAGAGGTCCAAAAGTGTGGGAGTCACAGGTGGGGAGATCGAAACCCTTAGGCGGGTGTGTAAGAGGTTCCCAGTGAAACTTGAGCAGTGTACTCAATACAATCTTGGCAACCTGTGGGCCCACAAACACGTGGTCAGTCGGATAAATGTGTTAACAGTTATTGCGATTACTTTTGAATTAAAAAGCATTTAGCTTTCCTTGTTTGCGTCTGTATCTTTTCACTTGACTGTATCTTATATACGAGCATGCAGAAAAAAGGTGACAAAAACTAAATAACAATAAATAAATGGAAAATGCCCAATATCTTTAATACTTGTATCAGAACTGTTGTTTAGGAAAGTGCCCATAACCATCCATAATAATACTATAAACGCTAAATTGTTTATGGATGTTACCTTTTCACGACGAAACCGCTGATCCAGTTTCGATAAAATTTAGTATGAAGGTAGCTTGAACACTTAAGAACAACACGGACTAGTTAAGAAAGTGCGTAGCACAAAATATTTATTGATTTGCAGAATATAAGGCGAATTATAGTAAAACATTTGCTCTTGAAAAAGTTATTTACTGCATGATTTTTGATATGTGTAAATATATTTTCATTGGTTGGCATGTTATACGCTAAACGATATGACTTAATGAATAAAATGGTTATACAATCCTCAGCGCTTTTAATCTAAATGTTAACTTAGATCTATCTGTTACGTTCTCCTGACTGAACTGTTCAATAAATTTCGATTAAATTTGGTGTAGAGAGAGCCTGAATCCTGAGGCTATTTTAGAAAAAAAAAGAGAAATAAATGTATCCGAAAGGGGGCGAAGTAAGGAATGGATTTTTTTTACATCAGTGAACACAAACCATGTTAAAAATCAATAAGCTTGTCTCATAAAGTACAGTTTGTATAATGTTTATCTACCACAATGGCACGATTCAGTGATATGCACTCCTGCCCACAACCCTCTGCATGCATTGCTAAGGAGCGACACTGCACATGACGTCATGTCCACTGGGACAGTTGGAGAGATGGGATGTGAAGCACATGTCGAGCTAAGCTTATCTGAGCAGCCAGACATGTGAGGGCAGCTGATGTTATTGCACATAAAACAGCTTAATTACTCCTCGTCACTCATCAACACATAACTGATGATATGCAGCACTTTCATGTATATTTGAGTGATTTCGTTGCCTTGCTTGAAATACTATTTATATATTATTCCAAAGACGAGGACATGCGTGCTTTGGGGGTCCTTGGTTAAGGGGGGGGGGAGGCTATCGTAAGCATGATTCAAGATTTTTAATAACGAATCTTGCACTTGTCGGAGCGTTCAGAAAATCATTTTGTTATTATTGCAATTATTTTATCAGAACTGATCTCAACCCTCAGAGGTGCCCACTACTAATATTAGAGGAACAATTCAAGACAAACTCCTAAAAGTCATACACTTCACTCCTGAGACAATGAAATAACAAATCCTTCGCAGTATTCAATCTAATTATAATGTTGGAATAAATGTGGTAACAATTTGGATTTAGTCTTGAAAGCATGTTTCAAGCTCAGATAGTGTTTGTTTCACATCCAAGATCTAAATCTCAGTAGTAACATCATTAAATACGTGTGTTAGAGTCTACAGAAGCAGTCTACTTGTGCAATATTTTAAGTATCCAGGATTGTGGAACAATAACACTGTTTAAAAGAACGTCCCTTAGACGTAGCAAGTAGCGTTCTGTAGAATAGGACTAGGTGTATATACACGCTGCAGTAATAAACGGCAATTCTCATACCGGTAAAAACGGTTGCAGGCTCTTCGGAATGCAGCATTTCGTTCTTACCTTTGAGTTACTGAAAATATCATGCAGCAGGAAAGGAAGGGCTCGATACAGAGTGTCCTGAAAAAATATTTTCCAAGTTTCCTCGTGAAAGATGTGGTGTCGTCCGAAGAACGAGGTGCCAAGGCGACGTTAGTAACTCTAGACGAAACCATAAGAAAACACAGTCGCTGCCGAGCGCAGCGACGAATCAGTGGGATCGGCGTATACACGCCCAGAAGTGTTTGCGAGCGCCACCGCATGATCTCTCCACCGAGCCATCAGTGCGCTAGTAATCGCAGACAGAGCTCTGCATTGATGTTTACCGCAGTTGTACCCTGTGAGAATAAAGAAGTGTCTTGTTCCATATAAAGTGATACATTAACGTTCAGTGACAGTAATAAATTCTCATGTCATTCCTGTGGACATAGCATATTACGAAGTTACGTATTTCATCTTGTTCAAGATCTAATAAAGTGATCAAACGTATAGTATCATCGCGGCCTCATCCAGGAGCACAGTTAAGAACCCTCCACTGTGACTACGAGTTTTCTGTACAAGGAAGGACTGAAGAATAGAGACAGAGCTACAGAACATTTCGAACACGTTTACTTAACAAGTAATAAGTGTACCCGATTGCTATCAGAAAAGGAACACTCTGGGGCATACAGCTGGGTATCGTAGCCGGCCAGGGTGGCCGAGCGGTTCTAGGCACTACCGTCGCAGGTTCTAATCCTGCCTCGGGCATGGATGTGAGTGAGGTCCTTAGGTTAGTTCGATTTAAGTAGTTCTAAGTTCTAGGGGACTGATGACTTCAGACGTTAAGTCCCATAGTGCTCAGAGCCATTTGAACCATTTTTTGAGCACTGTATCCTCCGCAAAACCAGTGCAGCAGCAGGCCTCCAAGAACCAATGCACCTTTGAAAATTTATTCATGATTTTCGTAACACGTAAAATAAGAATACTAGCACGAGATTTCAATGATTATCGCTGTTCCCAGAACAGCTGATTGTCGTCATGGTGTATGGGTTCCTTAGTCACTCATAAGAGTATTAACAATCCATTGGCATTCCATCAGAATTTCCTTCATGGACCTTTCACTTTGTGCAGCAGTCACAAACTGCTTAATGATCTCGAAGAACCACATAGAAAAGATCGTGCTGGGACAATACGTGACGATGCGATTTCTCTTTGAACATCCATCCTTCAATATCAGATATTTTCACCAACGACGGGTGACTTGGCGCAGACCTTGGTTGCAGAAAATATACTTACCACGCTATTTTTTGTTCATTCGAGGGAAATGAACTGGCTGCCAGGTAACGGGAATGCTGTGCGGAGAGGCGAAAAATCACTCCCCAAAAAGGAGCATGTCTTGCTGTGTCTTCTGCAGAATGAGATGGAGCGATGTCGCGGTGCAAGAACATCCTTTTCTAGTGCTTCCCAGCCACGCTTCGTCGTCACAGTTTCCCGTTCGTTCGTCACGAGATTTCCGTGGTTTGCCCCCGTGACGTTTTGCTCCTTGCAACTATAATATGTTAGACGTCGCCCAACCTGATAGAATTGTTCCGAACGTGACTCGGCGTCCGCTCGAAATTAACAAAGAGACATCAGAGTTTGTTCTACCTGTGCGCATACCGTGGGGAATCGTTTGAGCTGCGGTGACGTAAAGAGTCAGTTGATTTGCTACTTTCTTGTTATGTGGACGTGGTTTGTGTTTCAAGCTTCAGTGTCTGTAATTATGACCAGCGCTGCTCAATAACATATAGTCTATACCCTGCAAACTACTGTGAAGTGCATGGTACAGGGTACGTCCTGCTTTATCAGTTATTAGGGCTTTAATCCGTTCGATTCAATTTTTTTTTTTTGTTCTTCTACTGATTCATAATATCGTGCAGTCATACGCAGGGTCGATCAAAGAGAGTAACAATTTCGTATGAAACTATTTTTGTTATCTGTCTTGGACATGAATGTTAATCAAAACTACATCTGGTACTTTTGATAGTCAATTGACGAATCTAGCGTCGTATCGTTATAGTTGTCGTGGTCACATGAAGCTAATTATGGCTCCACATAATCGCTCTTTGATCAATGGGAACCCTTATATAATATGCTGCATTATTGTAGAGGACATGTGAATTCTGAAGATGATGACAGGCAAGTATACCTGGTAGTTGGTATCACCCGATAAATGAAACTGAAGTAGAAAATTGGACGCGTCCATTTGAGCGCTATTCCAATACCATTGCTAGAGAGACTAGCTGTCACGTTGATATCGGTCCATGTAGCTTTCAAACACTCTAAAGGGTGTGAATTCCGCAGGTGTTATGACGAAATGATCCTTTCAGTAAAATTGCGATGCGTTAGCTATATTTCGTATGCAGCAATGTATGACAAATGAACCATACGCCAACTCTACACTATGGGTATTTACCATTGTTGTTGTTGTTGTTGTTGTGGTCTTCAGTCCTGAGACTGATTTGATGCAGCTCTCCATGCTACTCTATCCTGTGCAAGCTTCTTCATCTCCCAGTACCTACTGCAGCCTACATCCTTCTGAACCTGCTTAGTGTATTCATCTCTTAGCTTCCCTCTACGATTTTTATCCTCCACGCTGCCCTCCTGTACTAATTTTGTGATCCCTTGATGCCTCAGAACATGTCCTACCAACCGATCTCTTCTTCTTGTCAAGTTGTGCCACAAGCTCCTCTTCTCCCCAATTCTATTCAATACCTCCTCATTAATTATGTGATCTGCCCATCTAATCATCAGCATTCTTCTGTAGCACCATATTTCGAAAGCTTCTATTTTGTTCTTGTCTAAACTATTTATCGTCCACGTTTCACTTCCATGCAAGGCTACATTCCATACAAATACTTTCAGAAACGACTTCCTGACAAATCTATACTCGATGTTAACAAATTTCTCTTCTTCAGAAACGCTTTCCTTGCCAATGCCAGTCTACATTCTATATCCTCTCTACTTCGACCATCATCAGTTATTTTGCTCCCCAAATAGCAAAATGGTTCAAATGGCTCTGAGCACTATGGGACTTAACTTCTGAGGTCATCAGTCCCCTGGAACGTAGAACTACTTAAACCTAACTAACCTAAGGACACCACATACATCCATGCCCAAGGCAGGATTCGAACCTGCGACAGTAGCGGTCGCCCGGTTCCAGACTGTAGCGCCTACAACCGCTCGTCCACCCCGGCCGGCCCCAAATAGCAAAACTACTTTACTTCTTTAAGTGTCTCATTTCCTAATCTAATTCCCTCAGCATAACCCTACTTAATTCGACTACATTCCATTAGCCTCGTTTTGCTTTTGTTCATGTTCATCTTATACCCTCCTTTCAAAACTCTGTCCATTCCGTTCAACTGCTCTTCCAAGTCCTTTGCTGTCTGTGACAGAATTACAATGTCATCGGCGAACCTCAAAGTTTTTATTTCTTCTCCATGGATTTTAATACCTACTCCGAACATTCCTTTTGTTTCCTTTATTGCTTGCTCAATACACAGATTGAATAATATCTGGGATTTACCTCTACAGACAAAATTTCGTGCATATTATCTTCTCTGTGCTAGGCACTATGAGAACCTGTGCACGGATTTCAGTCCTGAATTGAGTGAAGATGTCTGGTTGTAATATCGGAGCGAATCAGTTTTTTCATCGCGTATTCTTCTTAAGATCGGATGATAAGAATTTCATAGCAGCTGCAGTGACCGTTCGAACGCTGCCCTTACAGATGCACTGTGCATATGGGACGGAATAACACCATCATACTCCTTCGCGTTCCATCAATCGAATGTATACTTAGCTCCAAGGCATCAGATTGCTAATGCGGACGACGTGTTACCACCACACCACGTCAATAGTAAAAATCAATTGGCATGAGTGTAGTGGAGCCCGGTGGGCAGCGATCTTTGTTATGTCCAACGTCTCGTACTGGTTATTGAAAATAGATCCATGAGTAATTCCACATTCTATATACCGAACATAGAACAACAAGGACTTCACTTCTCTTGTGAGTCCCAGATCTCCGACACATGCCGCTCCATTCTTTGTCACTCACACTACTTTCACCACATTGGAAGGCTCAGCACCGTCTAACCATTGTGCCTCATTACGGTACATCGTTGAGTAATATTGGCATACGTATGTGTTGGATGGGTAAAGTGTTTACGAGGCAAACTGTAAAAGGCTGTAGCCAACAGGTGCGGCTTGTCAGAAATGTTAGTAGTTTCAATTGAGGTTATCGTCGAAATCTTGAGTTTTTTTTTTAATGTGAAGGCGTCAAGATTATCGAGACCATTTTACACAAAGAAGGGGGCGCGGGAAACTTCGTTCCCACAGTACCGTCTTCATGTATCTCTACGCGGTCAGTTATTTCCCACGTTATTTTTGCACCCTCTATTGCCCCTTCATCCTCGCGACCACCATAAATTACTATGTTATATCGTCATGTCTGACACACAGTCGAAAAATCCCGGCTATCAGTGCGCCACTACAGGCGTCCGGGTTAAGAATTCAGAGCCCGCGGCGGTGCGGTAAATCAGAGCAAATCCCCCCATTTGTTAGCGCGACTTGTCCCCGAGCGCTAGTTATCTCGTCGGACCTTTCGTGACACGGTTTCTCGCAGACAGCATGGAGCTGGGAACAAGCCGTCACCTGCGAGAGATACCTGTAACGTTTGCGTCGCAAACAGTCAATTCGCCATATCTGATTAGAATAACGTAGATATAAATTAAAGGATAGTAAGATATAAGTGTATAGCAAAACTATGACACATGCCTGCGACAATATCTCACCCTAAATGGAATCGTGAAATAATTTTCCGTTTCCATCATTGGGGTTCAGAACTCCAGTCGCCACAAACGGAGGGTTTATAGGACCACTTTGCTGTCTGTCTCTCTGTTCGTCTGCTAAGATTCCTTTTCCTCAGAAAAGAATACTGGGATCAAGATGAAATTTATGCCAAATGTCCATCGTCTGCCCAAACAATTTAAGATACTAAGTCAACGCCATTTATCTCAGATACATATTCGAAAACAAACTCAAACCTTATCGATGAACTATCTACGCATTAATGGATCAGTTTTCTAAATCTTACAGCACATTCTGAACATGTGAAACTTCTCTAGAAGATAGGTTCGGCGACGACTGCTTACACTCATTAAAAAATCCTCAGAAACGTAGCAGCGTCGGAAACTCTGCAGCTATGTGAGGACAATCGAGCTGACGTCTTTAGACGTCTAATCACCTAAGACTGGTGTTGGGTTGCATCACTATGAACCTGGACAATGGCGCAATCGAGGCAGTGCGAACACGTGTGTTCAGCAACGTCAAAAAGCGCGAAGACACAGCCATAATCTGATAAAGTGGTGCTGGGTATTTAGTGACTGCCATGGTGTAGTGCCAAGGAATTAGGCTTTTAAGCCGCAAACCGTTTCAAGCGAACTTTTCTTAGCAGCCTAAACTTCTCGTCAAGTGCAGTGTAATTGTGTCGCTCGTACCTGAGGTCTCGCCAGCAGTGCATCATTTCCGAAACCATAGAGCAGTCAATACGAAGCGTTGGGGAAGTCTTTCAAATGGGGCATATTCGCTACATTAAAAATCTCCAGTTCATTTTCATGGCACACACATATACACGTACACACAAACACACATACGGATGGTTCAAATGGCTCAAGCGCTATAGGGCTTAACATCTGAGGTTAACAGTCCATTAGACTTAAGAACTACGTAAACCTAACTAACCTAAGGACATCACACATGTCCATGCCCGAGGCAGGATTCGAACCTCTGACCGTAGCATCCTCGTGGTTCCAGACTGAAGCGCTTAGAAGCGCTTGACCACAGCGCGACCTGCACACAAACACACGCACACACACACACACGTGCAGATGTATTATGGTCTCGGCTATAAGATGTTGTCCAGCTCCTCACCTCCCGCAATCACTCACCCACCACCACACTCTGACATGACACCCATTTTCTGTGAAAAGAAACCATT
Organism: Schistocerca gregaria; assembly: GCF_023897955.1. NCBI lineage: Eukaryota > Metazoa > Arthropoda > Insecta > Orthoptera > Acrididae > Schistocerca > Schistocerca gregaria. The sequence goes on from NC_064922.1 coordinate 223,795,120, forward strand.
GTGTGGCGCAGGTATTTCCAGATTGATGACGAGCTAACTTTTAGGTAGAAACAGTAAGGATTACCGTTATCCTTGCACTCACTCGTTATAGCACTCGTAAATAGCAAACGGTCTGACATAGAAAGTCGTCAGTCTTTTGGGTGGTTTAATGCACCCCGCTCCGAATATGTCGCCCGTTCTTACCTCTTCATCTCAGACCACATCCTCATCCCTCCCTGAATTTATATTACAGTTGCAGCCTTCCCAGACAGTGTTTAGCATTTACAGCACCTACATGCACCCCTGGAGGCTACATGTCCTAATACGTATTCTTATTGCCATTGTTTTGCGCTTATTCCTCCTCTTTGGTTCTGTGGAGAGCATCTGAATTACTTACATCAGTTAACCAAATTATCAACAACCTCCTACAACACTACAGCTCCAACTATTCGATTCTCATTGTTTCCGGTTTACCCTGTCAATGATTCACTCCGAACACTGCAGCGAAAGTACGATTACCAGATTTCATGGTCATAGTTAGATTATTTTCGAAATGATACTATAAGCTTCAAAGAAAAGCACAGGTGCCAATTTTGACAAGGATTACATACATTTTCGATAACTTCAAACCAATGACCGTTTTTCATACATCGAAAGACCATGTGGAGGCTACTACATTTTTAAGGGCTTGTTCCTTCCTAAACCTTGTAACTGTTTAGTGTGTTTTATCTTGACAGAGAGTCACACCGTTTAAATGACGAGAGAGGAGTGTTTATTTTGTGCCATATCCATAGGACACTTTATTTCATTTGTTTTTGTCTGTGTTCAGAACGTGTGAGGCTGTCGCTATCGTCTGTCCGTGCAGATGATTTTTAACTCATTAATTAACCCTTTGAGCTCTTTAGACTTGAAATCCCGCAACGCTCCAGCTTCCTGCAGGGGCTGCGGAATTCGTTAGTCGCTGCAGTGGTATTTCCCATGGGCGTTGCAGTCGTCGTTCCGTGTGGACCTGCGGACGTTTATAGAAGCTCAGCGGTATTTCCACCGGATTTCATAGTTGCTGTTCGACATACTTGCTACCTAGTTCCTGTGATCATCTGCAACTCTGTTTCTATGGTGTGTTTAGCTATCTGCCTATTCATCAGGATTTTTAGAGTGCTGTCACTTTCTAGTTCCCCAAACAAATGGCACACAAGCGTAGATTCGGTGACGAAGAGATACTGGAGAGTGGATACAAGGAGTCGCAATGACTACTGATGATGATGATTCTTGAGAAGTAATACGAGTCCATGTACTTCACATAGTACAGCTCATCAGGATAGTTCTTCTTCAGATTATGAATATGAAGACGAATCGGTCCGTGAAAGGACACGCCTTAGTGACAAATTTGATTGGCAAAATCGTGATTTCAGTACAGCACTGAACGAATTTGATGACTCATTTTCAGGGCAAAAATTACAACTATCGCCTGATTCAATCGGTCTATCCTTTTTAAAGATACTTCACCACAAAATCTGATGAAACTTAAAGCAACTTCCTGACAGATTAAAATGGTCTTCCGTCCCGAGTTCGAGTCTCGGTCCGGCACACAGTTTTAAATGCCAGGAAGGAACATATCAGCACAGATTCCGCTGCAGAGTTAAAATCTCATTCTGGAAACATCCCCCCCCCCCCCCCCCCGGCTATGGATAAGCCATGTCTCAGCAATATCCTTTCTTTCAGGAATGCTAGTTCTGCAAGGTTCGCAGGAGACCTTCTGTAAAGTTTGGAAGGTATGAGACAAGATACTGGCAGAATTACAGCTGCGAGGAGCGGGCGTGAGTCGTGCTTCGGTAGCTCAGATGGACGCCGGTACTGTTAACTCAGTGTGTTCGGTCAGAGGGTTAGCTGCCCTCTGTAATAAAAAAAAACTGAGTTAATTCATCAACGACGAACTGAAAGGGGCGTCTTGCGAATTCCGCCACGGGCAGAAGCAACGAACAAACACGAACAAAATGAGATTAAAAAAAAAAAAAAAAAGATGGTAGAGCACTTGCCCGCGAAAGGCAAAGGTACCGAGTTCGAGTCTCGGTCGGGCACACAGTTTTAATCTGCCAGGAAGTTTCATATCAGCGCACACTACGCTGCAGACTGAAAATCTCATTATAGATCATCGTTTATTTCTACTTTATAACAACAACTGCGTCCCGTAAAAAACGATTTTAGAAACGTTGACTTTCTGGTTATGAAGATTCCCTGAGGGTAGTTTAATGGGTTAATGACCCCAAAATATAATGATGAACTTCTAAAGTGTGTCTCGCTATGCAGACGCTTACCTCGAAAGTTGTCTGCCGGCGAATTATTGCTCTAGTAAAGACGAAAGTCAACGTTTGACCGTTGCGGATACTCCATAATTTATATCGTAAGATAAGTAAACGAAAGAATTTTTTGATAAGGAATTACATGTCAGCGGCATCACCAGTTTCAATGTACTTTATATCTGCTGAGCAATTCATCTCCAGATGCAAAGTCATGGAATAAGTATCCAGATACACTGTGATTATTTGTAACGTCGATGATCACAGTCAGACTACCAGACAGCCGTGATCGCCCTGGCTTCATAAATAGTCAGCCCAGAGCGATGTCGGCCCAGCGAAGAGTTCAATCACAGACAGGAGTCCGCAGGAGGTGGCTGCCACTGCAGGTACACGGATTAGGCGGCCTCAAGAGCGCGCCAGTCAGACGTGCAACTGAAGCAGCCAAAGAGTTAAGAGACTGAGGGGCTGGACGGTGCTACAAAACATCACGAAACTATTTGATTATAATTTTCTTATATGTTAGAAACGGAATTTTTCATGTTGCCAGGAGCACCATTTTAGTAGTGCAGGTAAAAATTAAACTATAATAAACATTGTTAATAAATTACGAAACAAGTAGTGGCAATAGAGTAGCGTAAGCGCTGTTAATGTAGAGGTCAAATGTAAGTTTGTGGAGGGATCTAGGGGTAAACGAGAGAGATCTGGGATTACAGAGATCGTTGTACTCATGTCAGTTTGGTTGACATTACAAAAGAGATTGGTCGATGATATCTTTTTTCAATGTGGCGATACGGAAAGATGCTTCGAGTATCAAGCATGTAACTACAGTAGTTCTGCCCACGTGGATACAGTGGACCTTCGACTTACTGTCGAAAGCTAACGGCCAGCAACACTGCAACAAGACTGAGCAGCAGATGGCTTGTTGGGAGGTTGGGTGCACTCGGGGAGTAAAATAATGTTCCTACTTTATGTTTACCAGTCGGCGGCACAGGGCACCAAGGTAAAAAACATAAAATGTATATGATTTCCCATGCAAGACTTAGCATTGTGTATGTCTAAACAAAAGATTTAAAACTACTAATTCTAGGTCATGGAATTCATTACGATTATTTTTTATCTCTTCATTTCTTTGTATCTAATATTTCCTTCTTCAGAAAACTGGAAGTCACAACCAGTTATTAATTTATGATATCTGTTTGGCAAAATAATTTTAAGTTTACTATTGAGCTCCATACAAATTTTCTCACTGTATGTATTATTCAAATATCCACAACCTGTAACATAATATAATTCATTTACTTGTAGCTCACAAATTTTTGAAACAAATTAGAATTGCTCTAGCATTGTGGAGCTTCCTGAGTAGAGCCTCCATTAATACAGATGAAATTTTAGTAAGATTTAAATAGTTATACATTATGAATGGAGAACAGTGACAGCAGAAACATTTTTAAGCTATTGATTTGCTTAAGCTATATACTTTTTTTAAATGGAAGAAGAGAAAATATTTTCATCTACAAACCGTTTGAAAAATAATTTTTCACAAACTATTCATAGGAAAATAGAGATAGAAATTTCCCAATCTGATAAAGAATGGAAAAATGTTTAAAAAATTAATAAAAACTTTAGAATAACCAAAACAAAGTCTATGTGCAAAATGAGAATATTTCTATAATAATTGTTACTTCATTCAAAAAATGGTAGATAAAGAATAAAGGGAGCATTTCTTATATTTAATACTGCCTGATTCATTAAAAAATATAGTTCTTAGGTTTATGACTTTCACATTCTGATTTTGTATTGTTGCTATTTTTTGTATGAAAGATGCTGACAGATGCTGGTGTTTAAAATTGTCTCCCCAATCATCATCATGCTCAAATTCTATTTTAAAAGCTTCAAACAATACTTCATTTATCTGATATAATATCCCAATTAACTTCACTCAAAATTCTCTAACAAAAAATTCAGAAAATTAAATATATCTTGATATTAACTTCAATCTACCTTTATGATATTGATCACACTTTTTAATATAAGCCACAGCTTTATTTTTTTATCTTTCAGTTGTTATTGATTGCAGTTTGTATAAGTGTTCAAACATTAATTTTCAAAATCATCATTAAGCAATGCAATACATTTTTCCTTTTTCAATTTAAAATATACTTTAATGCCTATTTCATTTGCTTAAGCTTTCATTTCCATTACATCAATGCGACCAGACTGTGTCTTTTAGTTATAATCATTTTGTATAAGTTGTTGTTTTCTTTTGTTCCTAAAATTATTCAGTTCAAATTAATCAACACAAGTTTTAATCTAACTGATGGAATGTTTGGAAGCATGCTGATCACATTAATCAAGAAACTAATATTAATGCTTCATTCAGACCTAATGGTGAATTAGGTGGACCACTAATTAATGACTCACATTATCCCACACATAATCCAATTTTTATACTATATGGGACTTAGAAATGAAGACGATAATTGATTCACTTAAATCGTGCTACAGTACCAATTATTTTAGAAATGAAATAATAAATTTTTTTCATTAAATGAATAAGATCAAGGGCCACCTATTTTTCTCATTCCCTGTGAAAAAGAAAATTAAAAATAGCCCAAATCCTCCTAACAGGAGCAAAGAGATTAATACAAATACTGAAGATGTTTGGGATCACCCTAATAATGTTCGACTGTATATGAGCTTCAGTTTTATTGCAGGTGATGGTGCAGACTAACTTATGGCAAATCTAACATAAAATTCATTCACAGTTATTTGGAAACACAGTTCAATGTTATTACAATAAAGAAAGTAAACAGTATTCTGTCTAGAATGGAACATAGGTTTATTTGTTCTCTGTCCTTACATGACTGACTGCATGTATAGCCAATAAGTTAACTGTGGAAGGCAATATACTCAATAATGGGAAGATAAAAAGTAAGATAAATGAAATAATATTTTCCACATGCAAATGATGCCAGTCTTAGATGGGATTATCATAACCAATGTGCTGTTGAGGATGTGGCTGAGCTTGATAAGGAAGGAAAAATTGTTGTGGGCTTAATGGAAATCCATGTTCTTATTGCTACATATGTACCAGGAGTATTTCTTGAACTAGAGGAAGCAAAACAGAAAAATTGGAAAAATCACATACCTTTCTTTGAGCCACAATCCACAGATAGCTGGATTGAATTTAAAGAGAAAATTTAAGCTATATTTCACCAGTTATCGTTATTCCTCAAAATTTGCTATACCTTATTTTATATTTGTTATGCTTCAAACAAATCGGAAAAATAATCAGATGATGAACTCTTCACTACAGAATATGTATAATATTACTTGAAAATACAGCTCTTTGGTTGCACAGGTAAAAAAAAAAATTCAACTTTACCTAGGTTTCAACTGCTCTAAGGCAGCCTTCATCAGAAGTAAAAAAATTTTACATTACGTAGAGTAAATAGTTATAAAATGGTTTAGAGCAACAGTGCTCAAGTGAAAGATAAAAATATATATGTACATTATAAAATTTTCCTAGGAATGCACAACGTGATAAAGACGCGCCGCTAAGAGTCGCGTGTGCGGCCATGTTTGTAAACAGTGGAAGACATGAAGTTCTTCCACAAGAAATGTGGAATCTACATCCCCTTAACAATTATCTGAAGGCATATGGTGACGTTAATATAAATCCAAACAATATCATGATAAATTATCCCACCTATTCCATAAATATGTCAAGAAGAATGAATATATTGGTCAGACAGAAAACGACAAGGAAGCTCTGTGCTTCACCTAGTGATAAAATTTCTAATGAAACTGTTGGTTACGTAATACTGTAAGTAAAAGAAATTAGAAATGCGGTTTGTCCTCTAACCATCCCTGCTTAGCCATTTTGCACTTTCTATCGATCTCATTTTTGAGACATTTGTATTCCTTTTTGCCTGCTTCATTTACTGCATTTTTGTATTTTCTCCTTTAGTGAATTAAATAGTATATATCTCCTGCTACCGAAAAATTTCTATTAGCCCTCGTCTTTTTACCTACTTGATCCTCTGCTGCCTTCACTATTTCATCTCTCAAAGCTACCCATTCTCCTTGTACTGTATTTCTGTCCCCCATTCTTTGCAATCATTCCCTAATGCTCTCCTTGAAACTCTCTAAAACTTCTGGTTCTTTCAGTTTATCCAAGTCCTATCTTCCACCTTTTTGCAGTTTCTGTAGTTTTAATCTACAGTTCATAACCAATAGATTGTGGTCAGAGTCCACATCTGCTCGTGGAAATGTTTTACAATTTAAAACCTAGTTCCTGAATCTCTGTCTTACCATTATATAATGCATCTGAGACCTTCCAGTACCTCCAGGCCTCTTCCATGATTCTTGAACTAAGTGTTAGTTATGATTAAGTTATGTTATGTGCAAAATTCTACCAGTTGGCTTCCTCTTTCATTCCTTACACCCATTCCATATTCCCCTACTACGTTTCTTGGTCTTCCTTTTCCTACACTCGAATTCCAGTCACCCATGACTATTAAATTTTCGTCTCCCTTCACTGTCTGAATAATTTATTTTATTTCATAATACATTTCTTCAATTTCTTCGTCATCTGCACAGCTAGTTGGCATATAGACTTGTACTACTGTGGTAGGTGTGGGCTTCGTATCTATCTTGGCCACAATAGTGCTCGGTGCATCTATTTGTATCGCTATGCTGTTTGTGGTAGCTTACCCGCCTTCCCATTTTCCTATTCATTATTAAACCTACTCCTGCATTACCTCTAATTGATTTTGTATTTTAACCCTGTATTCACGTGACCAGAAGTCGTGCTTCGCCTGCCACCGAACTTCACTAATTCCCATTGTATCTAACTTTAACCTATCCGTTTCCCTTTTTAAATTTTTTAACCTACCTGATCGATTAAGGCATCTGACATTCCACGCTCCGATCCGTAGAACGCCAGTTTTCCTTCTTCTGATAACAACGTCCTCCGGAATATTTTACCCAAGAGGACGCCATCATCATTTAACCACACAGAAAATCTGCATGCCTTCGGGAAAAATTACGGCTGTCCTTTCCACTGGCTTTCGCAGTACCAGCAGAGCAAGGCCGTTTTGGTTAGTGTTACAGTGCCAGCTCAGTTAATCATCCAGACTGTTGCCCCTGCAACTACTGAAAAGGCTGCTGCCCCTCTTCAGGAACACACGTTTGTCTGGCCTCTGAACAGATACCCTTCCGTTGTGATTGCACCTACGGTACAGCTATATATATCGCTGAGGCACGCAAGACTCTCCAACAACGGAAAGGTCCATGGTTAATCTTAAGAAAATGTAGCTCACCCATGAAAGAAGTGGCTTATAAGGCGCTTGTTCGCCCGATTCTTGAATATTCTTCATCTATCTGGTGTTCCTATCAGGTAGGACGGATAGAGGAGATAGAGAACATCCAACGAAGAGCGGCGCGTTTCGTCACGGGATCGTTTAGCTGTCGGGAGAGCGTTACGGAGATGCTAAACAAGCTCCACTGGCAAATGTTATAAGAGAGGCGTTGTGCATCACGGAGAGATTTACTACTGAAATTTCGTGACAGTACTTTCCAGAAGGAGTCGGACAAGATATTACTTCTCCCCCACATACGTCTCGTGTATTGATCACGAGGAGAAAATTCGAGAAATTAGAGCCAATACAGAGGCTTACCGATAATAATTCTTCCCGCGCACTATTCGCTAGTGGAACAAGGTTGGAGGGATCAGATAGGGGTACGAAAAGCACCCTCCGCAACACACCATTATGTGGCTTGCGGACTATGATGTAGATGTAGATCATGTAGTGTCCTGGCATAGGACGCTCCAAGCAACATATCAACACCCAAAAACACTACAAACCTACATAAACGCCGAGCGGAATGGCCGAGCGGTTCTAGACGCTTCGGTCTGGAACCGCGTGACGGCTACGGTCGCAGGTTCGAATCCTTCCTCGGGCATGGATGTGTGTGGTGGCTTTAGGTTAGTTACGTTTAAGTAGTTCTAAGTTCTAGGGGACTGATGACCTTAGATGTTAAGTCCCATAGTGCTCAGAGCAATTTGAACCATTTTAACCTACATAAACACAAACAATTTCAGATGAGAACTGATCGAGGTTGTGTACAGACATTCGCACCTGAAATAGGTGCATATAGGCTATTATGAATCAACTAGCTACTTAAACTATATTACACATCTAAAAGTAGCATATCACTTCCATCTACATATTGCAACTTATTTTTAACGTCCATTTTTTTTTTTTGACGTTTCAGTTATATAAAGTACGAGTTATATTCTCCTTTACTACGCAGAAACTGATTACGTAGAACCACTTTATCAACAGTAAAACATTAAAGTCTCTGTAATCTGAGAGGAATTTTTATATCCTATGTTCTTTACATTATTTAAAATGGCTTTTACAACTGCATACGAATATGACTGGATCAATAACAAGTCTTTGCTATTAGCATCCGACCCACCTTACATTTCAAGGCGGTGGTCTTATTTGTACTGTTAACGAAATTAAATGTCCCAATAAGTTGAAAAGCAAGTTGAAAGTAAACAAATATTTGTAGGACAAGATGTAGTTTGCTTGTTTGCCAAATTTATTTTCATTAAGTTGGTATGATTCCTTTGTTATTGTATTTGATGGAAGCACCTATTTGCATATATCTTCACGTGACGAGACTGGCTTGAGTTCCAGTGAAGTACTCTGCCCTTTCTCTCTTAGAAATTATGTGCCACAGATTCCATTACACAGTCATGACCTTACACGTACAGAACTCGTCCTGGAATCGTGGATAGGTCACTGATCACAACCTGTGGTCGCTTTGAAGAGACCTCGCCTCCGCTCCTGCGACCCTGCTTTAGGCGCCGCACATTCCGCGCGTCCCGAAGCGCCTGACGGACCATTGAGGCAGCCAGGGAATCCAGCACGGCCTAGCGGCGGGCCGTTATAAACCGTATTACTGACGATCACACGTCCAACGCGAGCTGCGATACGCAGAGGAACGCACACTAGCCCCGCTTTCATCCTCCACTGTGGCGCGCCTCTGAGCTTTTTATGTGCGCGGTGAATGGCTTCGAACCACTCCAGGGTTATACTGCCGACAGACCTATAAAGACCTCTTTATGGAGGCATTCCGAGAGAATGACATATACAGTGGTGACCAAGGGCTCGTTGTCCATCCGAATTCTTGTGTTCCCGAGAGCGCCCGGCCACGGTAAATGCCGCTTTTAAGACCATTACCAATGGATATGACCCCCCTCCCCCCCCTCCTCCCAGCCACTGTTGCTCCAGTTACTAACTGCCGGTTAATCTAAGACGTCGAATCGATCTGAGCTCCGTCTGCATGAAAAATAATAAGTGAAGGGCTACAATGACATACCTTACGAACGTCTTTCACTTTGTAGTGATACACATCCAGTCTCAAATGTGTCCTTACGGCGTTGCAATTGCGATATTGTCGTGAAAAACAAACACATTTTGCGACACACTTCATCGTGTCCCTAAAAAATACAATCATTTAAGGTTATGCGCCAGCCGCTAGGGACGAGCAGTTCTAGGCGCTTCAGTCTGGAACGACGCGACCGCTACGGTCGCAGGTTCGAATGCAGCGTCGGGCATGGATGTCTGTGATGTCCTTAGGTTAGTTAGGTTTAAGTAGTTCTAAGTGCTAGGGGACTGATGACCTCAGATGTAAAGTCCAATAGCGCTCAGAGCCATTTGAACCATTTTTTAGTTACGCGTGGCTGTCAGAACAATTAACGTACATCTCACCTGCCTAGACAAGGCGAAACTGTTCCAGTTCTCAGAATATTTCATGTTAGCGAAACAAATTTTTCAAATAATCTGCTGAAGAACGTCAGTTGGGGTTGTAAATACTGGTTTCTACCTGTTTGACTATTAGTTAAGCCCAGAAATGTAGAACATAATAGCGTCCTTCTAAATGTGATTTAGTCTAGCTGTGGATTTTTATGTTGTAACAAACAATGTTTGTTTGCATTAACAATCAGTCAACAATCAGTTATTCAATAACATCAGGAGTTACTCATTCGTAGACTCCTAACATAACATACAGGATTATCCGTAAGTACCTGCGGAATTTCCAGAGACGACAGCACATAAACTAGAAAACATTAGACATTTGACATGTATTAGTGAATAGAGAATTTCTATTCATTCGTAATACGCGTCGTGACGTAGATGAACTAGGGGCCTGAGTGTCAAAACACACAGAAAAATCATCTGATCGGTGTTGCAGTATCAAATTTCTTCGTGACTGCAGGTAGGCAACAGAATCAATAGCTTCCCAAAAAGAGATCAAGGGCAAGAACGTGCTCTGAAGCTTTTTCCTCTTCTCCGCCCTCTTCGACATGGCCGTTGGTTGGATGAGGTTGAATTCTTATGTCGGAAGTCTTCGGCCACCTTTGGTGAGGTTTTTATTCAAAATTTAAGCAGAGATTTGATTGGAGCTTGGAACTGAAGAATGTTTCGATTTCCATTCGAGAACTTCACCATTTGACCTAGGGTTAAGATTACTTAATTATTAATTAAAAACTGTTTTATTACACATTTTACGTTCAATTGGCGTTCGACCTTTATTCCTTACTTTTTTTAATTTTATTAATGTTCTGAAATCCAATATTATTCTCCTCGTTCTAAGCGGAAAGTAAAGTCGAGGAAAACTTGGTTGCACGTTAACTTTTTGCAAGTTTTTGGCTTTTGTGCAGATTCTTTTCCTCTTCTCTTTCGTAAATCTTCACAAAAATTGTCTTCATATATATATTACCGCGAAATACATATTGATACAAGTGTGAAATGTATTTCGCGGTTGTCGTAAATACTCACAATGTCCTGACTACACAAAAAATAAATGATTGCGCACTTACATAATCATGTGCCAGCGCACAAGTCTGAATACGTACGTATGTGTGTAAATTAAGATGTGTTAAATGTTCAGCAGTTTTGAGTATCGTTTGAGGAGGGGGAGGGGACAATTGTGTGGGATGGAGCGAGGAGGGGGGGGGGGGGGGGGGCAGCGGTCGTCGGAAACTACCTGGGAGGAGGTAGTACCTAGTAAAGGGAGCTGACTGGAGGCATTACGTTCGTAAAGTTGTAGTATTATTTCTATACTTAACATTACACACTGTGATCTACGAATTTAAAGGGTGTGAAACACCGGGCGCTTCACCTCTGTAGCTTTTTGGTCAGCGTTTCTGACCAACATCAGCTCGTCTACACGGCTGCGCGAACACTGTGACCATCACACAAGATGGCCGGGTCTGTATCGGAACTGTACTGTGATCAGCGCTATAGCAGTAAGTAGTTTAAGAATTTTTGATCGGAAACTGCATCCGATTGTCCCTTCATTTTTCTCCAACATAGCCCTGTACTTACACTAAATAAATTTATACCATTACGTACAGTAACTGAACAAACTGCTGTACGATTTTTGAGCATGTGTAATTGTTTTGACTATTTACTGCAAACACGCATCTATAAGCATGAAGACCAACTGCAATTTTAAGTTAATTCTTTCTCTCTCCCGTCATGGATTTACCTTTCCTAGTACTAAGGAATCAGTTAAACGCAACAAGAATCCGACGTTTACCTACGGAAATCAAGAAATACCGCTCTTACATCAAATAAGAATTTATTTTCCTGGTTTTTAGTATATTTTCGTCTTTGCCTTATCCTGCAAGTGGTGATGGCGGCCCTCAAAACCCATATCGTTCGAAGAAATTAATACATATTCCGAGACGATGTTCAGTTAGTCAAAAAACACGGCCAAGATCTTTTATTTGCACGAATTTCCAGGCCTTAAAAACAAAAAGTTTGCATGCTTTTATATCCTTGACTGAAAATCCTGTCAAAGAGAGCTATTAGTTTAATCTTCTTCCAACATAGCTTAGTCTGTGGAATTATGAATTCATAAAACAAGTTTCAAGGGTAGTTTGAGTTCAAAATTATTTCGAAAATTTTTATATTTGTATATATAACCAAAATCTTTCTTTAAGTATCTGTATAAATTTCCAAAATGATCCTTTTGCTCTTTGAAATAAAATTCCTGGAAGCTCTAAAATCTGGTAGGAACAATACCGAATAGTAAATATTTTCGATCCACAGAGTGAATAAAAATTTATTCTTAATCACAAAATAGTTTCACGAAAATATGAATTAGTAAACCATTTGAAGACGTCACACAAATACATAACATACACCACAACACAGTACAAGAGATTGAAATCTTTGTCACTATAAAAACGAAACTATTTCTTTATTTCAGAATATTAATAAACCCGGAAACGCTTTGCAGTTGCTATATATGTACTCGGAGTTGTACATGCTGTAGGGTGTTCCCTATTTTTCGACTTCAGTAATTTTGAGCGCTCACTCTCCCAAATTCTTGAGTGACTCTAGAACATACCTGTACAAAATTAATCGTTAGTGGAAGTGCTAGTCATGTCGCTCCCGAGTACATCGTATCTGGGGAGAAAGAAATGATTTCGACAAGAACTATACAGCGCTGTCCAGAAAAACTTACTAATTTGCGTTCGGAGCTGACAAAATTAAAATAAAAAAACCCCAAAAAAGTTTCAATATGAGTTTAAGAGCCCTGAAGAAAAGTTGAAAAATAACATGGATAATCTCTCGGAACTCAGACATGCCAGTATCCTAAAACATGGAGCACGACAGGATGTTTTCACTTCAATGCAAAGGGATGGTGTAAAGGCTATAGTGGTGGAGTAGACCGAATACTTGTGGATCAAGAAGAAAGAGGGTGGCAAAGAAAACTGGAATAAGAGAAAAGGCAAGAGAACCAAAACTGCTTAGCACCCATTTCTACAGCTCCTGCTCTACTCTCAAATCTCATTCCCCTCGATCCTTTGTCCGTCTTCTTCATCCTCTCTCAGTGAGTCACCTCTTCTCTCATTCCATCTCCTCGTCTCCCTTTCTCTGTTCGTCTCCTCTTTTCACCCCTGTATGTTCATTTCCTCCCTCCTCAATCCCCCATCTGTCCAACTCCTCTTATTGCCTTTTTCTGACCTGTGAACCAGAGCTGGACAGTGAACTATAGTAGGTTAGAATGAATGGGTAAATTGGTCCGGATAATTGGTCGCAGGGTATAAGAAAGTCCTCTCTGGCTGCTGGATCTGTGATGATAGTCGCTTCGATGACAGTATTTCGCACAGTTTTAATCTGCGAAAGCGTAGGATTACAAACTTCCAGACGATTAAGATTCTGTCGTAGCAGTCTAATCAGACGCCGTTAATCCATGAATTCAGCTTTCCTGTTAACTGTAACAATAGACTGCGATGAACAAAGCAGTACAGCACATTGTGTATACAGTTATGCTTGAAACTACACGTATCAAAAAACGTTTTGCGTCACCTCGGTTCCTAGAGTTCCGGCACCTCTACAGAAAATTGGGATAGAGATCAACGTAAACATCATTTCCGCCATTTTTATTGCTCATGAAAACCATACATTGCATGTTGTTCCACCACACAGCGAGACATTCAGGGGGGGGGGGGGGGGTGGTCCATATTTCTATACACACCGGTACCTCTGAAAACCAGTAGCACGTCCTCTTGCACAGATGCCAGCCTGTATTCGTCGTGGCATACTATCCACAAGTTCATCAAGGCACTGTTGGTCTCCTGAACGGCGAATCTGAGAAGATCCCTCAGAGTTGCTGGTGGGTCACGTCGTCCATAAACAGGCCCTTTCAATTTATCCCAGGCGTATTCGATAGGGTCAATGTCAGGAGAACATGGTGGCCACTCTAGTCGAGCGATGTAGTTATCCTGAAGGACGTCATTCACAAGACGGTCGGAGAATGGCATTCACGTATCGAACAGCCGTTACGGCTCGTTCCATGACCGCCAGCGGCGCACGTCGGCCCCACATAATGCCACCCCAAAGCAGCAGGGAACTTCAACTTTTCTGCACTAGCTGGACAGTGAGTCTAAGGCGTTCAGCCTGACTGGGTTGCTCCAAACACGTCTGATTGAAGCCATATGCGACACTCATCGGTGAAGAGAACGTGATGCCAATCCTGAGAGGTCCATTCGGCATGTTGTTGGGCCCATGTGTACCGCGCTGCATGGCGTCGTGGTTGCAGAAATGGACCTTGTCATGGACGTCGGAAGTAAGTTGCGTATCATGCAGCCTATTGCGCACAGTTTGAGTCGTAGCACGACTTCCTGTGGCTGTCGGAAAAGCGTTACTCAACAAGGTGCCGTTGTGTCAGGGTTCCTGCGAGCCACAATCCGTAGGTAATGGTTCTCGAATGCAGTACTAGCCATTGGGCGACCTGAGCGAGGCATGTCATCGATAGTTACTGCCTCTCCGTATCTCCTCCGTGTCCGACCAACGACGTATTGGTTCACTCCGAGACTCCTGGACACCTCCCTAGTTGAGAGCCCTTCCTGGCATAAAGTAACAATGAGGACGCTATTGAGCTGCGGCACTGAGAGTCTGGGCATGGTTGAACCACGAGCAGTGTACCTCCACCCTGGTGGAATGACTGGAACTGATCGGCTGTCGGACCCCATTTGTCTAATAGCCGCTGTTTATGCATGGTTCTTTACACCTATGGGCGGGTTTAATGACATCTCTGAACAGCCAAGGGGATTGGTCTGTGATACAATATCAACAGTCAACGCCTATCTTCTGGAGTTTTGGGGTGATACAAAAATTTTGACGTGTGTATATGTAAGGTAGACAATTAAATACGGTAGAAACAGTTATTCTAATGTTTTAAATGCCGTGCTGTCGTAGTTAAAAGTGATTGAAGGAAAGAAAACCAGTCCACATATTTTCAAAGCACAAAACACTACAGTACAGCATTTTCTTTCTTGGAGATAGTTTTAACAGGAGTCGTGTACTAGGTCCTTAAAAATTGTGTATAAAGGTATGCCTGTCGGATTGTTTACTATAGTTCATATGGCTCTGAGCACTATGGGACTTTACTGCTGAGGTCATCAGTCCCCTAGAACTTAGAACTACTTAAAGCTAACTAACCTAAGGACATCACAAACTTCCATGCCTGAGGCAGGATTCGAACCTGCGGACGTAGCGGTAGCGCGGTTCCAGACTGTAGCGCCTAGAACCGCTCGTCCACTCCGGCTACACGATACTGTAGTATCGTGTTAAATCGGGCAAGAATGTTTCAAGATTTTTGAAAACCGTGGTTCCATATTATACTATCTGAAAAACCCTGCATTGCCCGGTATTCGTGTTGCCAATTTTCTATTAGAAAGGAAAACAAAAAATTAACTGTGTTTGTAGTGTAATATCGAGAAAAAATCATTTATGTGTATTCGTGAAAAGACCTTTGAAATTATGATACATTCCTACAGAGATCCTAGACGGTTTCTGTACCGTAGCCGCAGTTGCTCTGCTTGTCTAAAACAGGATGTTGTAAACGTATCCATGTCAACGCCTCTACATAGCTCTATAGATTGGTACTGCTTTGGCTTACAGGGGTTGTCGCTTCTCAGTTCCAAGCTGTCACAAGCGCTGCAGCGTATCAGAGGTTTTCTTAATGAGAATCGTCCTATTATTTCTTTGATGTGGCGACAGTTTACAGAGACCGAAACTGCACCCCCCCCCCCCCCCCCCAGACCAGTGCAGGGCTGACCACGTGTGGCATCAGAAAGAGAGGACCGTTATTTGGCTGTAAGGGTAAGACGGTACCGCCTTAACAGTACACGTCAAGTCGCATCTGGCCTCGCAGCATTCACTGAACGTGTTGTATCGAGGCGAACGGTGTACAGAAGGCTTTGGCAGAGAGGCCTTTGTCGTCGGAGACTATCTATATGTGTACCTCTGACGCCTCTTCACTGGAGGGAACGTCTAGAGTGAAGCAGTCAACATGCCACGTGGACAGGTCGAACAGTGGTTTAATGTCTATTCAAAGATAACTCCAGAATTCGTCTGGAGACTGATTCTCGACGGAGTCGCAACTGGAACGAACGTGGAACACGATTTCGGTGCCCAAACACTGCTGAAAAAGACCGATCTCGATAGGGATCTCTAATGTTGTAGGCAGAGATTTCGAACAGCTCTTCACTAAATTGTACGGCTGTGTTGGTAAGGTTTAACTGCTATTAGGTATTGTGACGAGATCTTGAGACCTCAGATGCTGTGGGCACAGACTCCGTATTGACTGACAATAACGCTCGACCTCATACAGCATAGGTGATTGATGTTTTCTTGCAAACGAAAGATATTGCAAGTATGGCGTGGCCTGCTCGCTCTTCCGATTTCAATCACGTAGAGCACGTCCGGGATGCATTGCAGAGACGGGTTGCATCAAGTCAGAATCCACCAACCACTCTCCAGGAGTCTGCAGCAAGAATGGGCTTTACTGCCTCAACGGGATATTGATGACATCACTGCACACCCCGCAGTTCTCAGGCCTATGTTGCAGCAAGAGATGGTCACACCCAATACTGAGCACATTAAAGAATTCTCGGAATGAGTGTGCAGATCTGTGAAGCTGGAAAAGACGAAGAACAATTTTGTCATTCGTTTTACATGGTGCAGTTGTTTATGTTCCTTATTCATTACATGTTTTCAACTCTACTATCGCCTGTTTATACAGTTTGTATTAAAGCAACATTGCAAGATTTCCGTTTGTTGTTTTAATTTTGCACACCAGTGTCTAAAAGTAAAAATAATATACTCTATTTAGCTACGATTACTACACTTGTAAGTCAGAAGGCTATTGGTGGTGGTAACAAAACGAGTATACTAGGAAATTTAGTAGAAAAGCCGTTGTTGTAGGTGATCTGCTAAAGCTGCCCTTTCTACAGTGCATCTTCGGTGAAGAAAGTGAGCCTTAAAGTTTTAGGCACATCTCTTCGAATTTAAATCTGATAACAGGGGGGGGGGGGGGGGGGCGGGGGGAGGGGGGGCATGTACAGGCTCATTTGGTTCAAACTATGTGGATATAAGCAGGGAGATGCCCCATTCATGTATCTAGAATATTTCACCTGAGTTGACCACAGCGTAATCTATAATTCTCTCTGATGATTTGCGTGTAGAGTGTGAGAGAATTTTGAACAAGCGCTTGTCTATAAGTGCGCCATTAATGAATTAATCGACACCGAAAGTGACATCCCAAATTACTTTCGTGAAGGAACAGTAATTTTTAATTCCAAAACATCTCCCAGGTAAATTAATAGCAAATCTAAGACCTCTATCAATCCTAAACTCTGATTATAAAACAATTGCACGTATTATAAATGAGAGACTAAAATCTGTAATGAACATCATAACAGGACCATGTCGGTTGAGCGTCAGCAAAGACAGAATCGCACACCAAACGCTTTGTGATTACACGATTATCATATCGTCCGCTGAAGCTGGTATAATAAAATGCGCAATGATAACGCTGGCTTTTGAAAAAGCATTCGTTTGATAGAACCACTTACACCTCTTCCACTCTTTGGGAGCTATGAACTTACCAGGAAGTTTCATCGACATCATAAGGGACTTTAGAAACGTCACACACAGGTTTAAAGTATATGGGCGGTTCGAGAGTCCAGTGGAAATGAGTAGCTCAGTACGACAGGGACCTCCAGTGTCCATGGCATTCGTTACCACTGTAATCGAGCCTCCCCCTTTATAGCCTAAATAATAACCTAGAACGGTTAACAAAACGTTTCAATGGATCGTAAGCAAGGCACGGGACGATGACGTTCGGTTTCTTGTAATGGACGCCAGTGTAACAAAAACCCTATTAGAAATAATAAACATCTATCATTAGGCGCGAAACTTAACAAAATAAGTCTGGAAAAACGAATATTAGTCATGGATTAGAAACTCTCACCCGAGGATAAATTAAAGAGAGTGTTGTTGTTGTGGTCTTCAGTCCACAGGCTGGTTTGATGCAGCTCTCCGTGCTACTTTACCCTGCTTTTTCATCTCCAGGTAGCTACCGCAGCTTACATCCTTCTTAATCTGCTCAGTGTATTCATCTCTTGGTCTCCCTCTATGATTTTTACCCTCCACGCTGCCCTGTAATACTAAACTGCTTATCCGTTGACGCCTCAGAACATGTCCTACCAACCGATCCCTTCTTCTAGTCAAGTTGTGCCAGAAATTCCTCTTCTCCCCAATTCTGTTCAGTACTTCATAATTAGTTACGTGATATATGCATCTAATCGACAGCATTCTTGTCTACCACCAGATTTCGAAAGTTTCTATTCTCTTTTTCTCTAAACTACATATCGGGATTAGCCGAGCGGTCTACGGCGCTGTGCAGCTGGTCCCAGCAGAGGTTCGAGTCCTCCCGTGGGCGTGGGTATGCGTGTTTGTCCTTAGGTTAAGTGGTATGTAAGCTTAAGGACTGATAACCTTGGCAGTTAAGTCCCATAAGATTTCACATGTATTTGAAAAATTTTTAAAACTATATATTGGCCATGATTACATAAAATTACCAAAGGAATAGTGACCGAGTACTATACAGTTGCTAAATTAAAATGAAAAATCTTCCTAGTAGCTACCGCTAACACACTCCCTAAGAGTCTAGTCAACTTAAGCCATCGGACGACATCAGTTAGTCCTGCTTCCATTCTTCCTACGGCTCTGTACTGTAGGGAGTCTGGCAGCCGTCTTCTCTGTGCCGTTCTGCACAGCCTATGTACACAATAATTGTGGACGTGGGACTACCCGACAAATACTACTCCACTTTACTCCACTTCGTGGATACCCTGACGTCATCGCTGGCATGGTTGTACATTTACCAGAATACCATCATCCGTGCAGAACACGATCGTACGGACATGAGTTGATGTTTTTGTATTATTATATCTTGACTTACAAGGGGTAGTCCTCAGACATGCTCAACTAATTCGGCTCAGATTTGGCAGGTCACTTGTGTACAATCAAAAATGAGGGATTTTAAGATATTTTGGCTGAAAACCTTCCCGATTTTGAGAAAATCTAGCCGGCACGGTAGCTCTGCATGTTCGGTCGGAGGGTTAGCAACCCTCTGTAATAAGAAAACTGAATGAATTGATCGACAACGACCTTCAGCTGGTGTCATGGGACATCCCGCCCCGAACAAAGACAACGAACATTAACGAACAAGATTAGATAAAAAAAATAGCTCAATGGCCAAGGTAACTGGCTGGGAAGCGGAGAATCGGGGTCCGAATCTCAAGGAAACGTAGCGGAAGTTATCCTTCTCGTTTGTATTTTTCCATTTGTCAAGTGATAGGGATAGAAAGGTTAATAAGGTAAACAAATCAATAACTAATGATAAAAAGGTAGGCAAATAAATTCCTCAAACCTTCGTTTCTTGTAAACAGAGGAAAATCTGAGGCCACACTTTTCCAGAGGCTGTGATGGCATATTGCACCTTGTACAAATGTGTTAGTGTTTTTTTTATCTTTTTATTTTTTTCTACTACCAGATGCGACAAGAGTTCGTTCTTCTCCCTTATGCGATGACGTGCGTCGAATGTTCACCCGATACTTGCATCCTGTTTGATCGGTTTTGATCACGTAATCACGGTCAAAACTGGACATAAGTGACGTCGTTTGCGTGCTGAAAAGAGCGCCCACTTTCTGCAAATCTTCTATATTTACTGCCTCCTTGTAGGAGACGTATTTAGTGACGTGCCCTTGACGAATTTTATATTCCGATATGAAATTCTTTACCGAACATAATGATGCAGCAAATGTAAAATCCTTGTTGGTCGTATATTGAAGCGCTGCACCTGCAGCCCACTCCTGGAATATTCTCATTGTTAAATTCACGTTACAACGACGAGATTCGACAAATCCGTCGTATATCCAGTTATTTATCGCCTGGTATTTTTCGTATCTCGTCCATCCTTTAACGATATCATTTTCCCACAGATGCAGGTCCTCCTTCCTTTTCAGAGCTGTCGTTCCTCTCTTCGTTTGCTGTGTTTGTAAGTTAAAATTTGGATGATTCCTGGCTAGCGCTTGCGCCATTACTTTTAGTTCAAGGGATATGGCGCCTTAGTTCAATCGTGTAGTAAGCGGTTACTAATAATACTCATCGGGAACAGATGAAACACACGTTGCGTGCGACGTGGACATTTCCGAAGTGTTATGACCATTGAGCGATTGACTATTCGTGATATCTTCCACTGAATCACCTTCTGCTTCCCCTTAATGCTATAGTTCTTCAGTAGCAACAAAAGTCATTTCGTTCGTCATTCCCAAAAATCGCTCGACGATAGCCGCCCGTATCAATCTGGAACGCCGAGAAACAGAACTGCCTGCTTCCGGTAGTGCACAGATAATACATCGGTCTTGCAACACTTTTACAAACTAAAAATCACAGCGTCCGTAACTTCCCGCTTGCCGTCATCTGTGACAGGACTGGCACCGACCTATATGTTTCAGCGCTGGTCGAAGAGTGAACATCCTCCATTATTCAGATTAAGCAACTGAAATATATGACACAACAATCAACAACTTTTTTTTTACAAGGAGCAACAAGCTCCCCTACTGAACACGCTGAGCTACCGTGCCGGCTTACCGGTCCCGCCAATTTTGAGTCGATTGCTTGTCATAATCTTTAGCGGTGGTTTTCACAAAAACGGGAAGGTGTTGAGCCAAAAAATCTTAGAGCCCTCAACCCTCCGTTTTAGGTTGTACACATGCGACCAGCCAAATCTGAGCCGGATCGGTTGGCTGTGTCTGATGCCTTTCCCTCGTTAGACCAGTGCGAGGAAATATTGGATTGTTGATTTAATTTTTGACACCGGTGTAAACTGAACTGTATAACGATATTTAAATTTTATACGTAATAGTTTAACATTGGGAGCAATAAAATTAAGTGCACGAAACAAAATGATGGTATCAACAGCAATCGAACGCATTGCCAGTCATAGAGTTGACCTCTGGCCCATGACACCGTTAAGTCAACCGCTCCAAGAAAATCTTGCACAATAGGTTACACGTATGAAACTTCCTGGCAGATTAAAACTGTGTGCCCGACCGAGACTCGAACTCGGGACCTTTGCTTTCGCGGGCAAGTGCTCTACCATCTGAGCTACCGAAGCACGACTCACGCCCGGTACTCACAGCTTTACTTCTGCCAGTATCCGTCTCCTACCTTCCAAACTTTACAGAAGCTCTCCTGCGAAACTTGCAGAAATAGCACTCCTGAAAGAAAGGATATTGCGGAGACATGGCTTAGCCACAGCCTGGGGGATGTTTCCAGAATGAGATTTTCACTCTGCAGCGGAGTGTGCGCTGATATGAAACTTCCTGGCAGATTAAAACTGTGTGCCCGACCGAGACTCGAACTCGGGACCTTTGCCTTTCGCACACAGTTTTAATCTGCCAGGAAGTTTCATATCAGCGCACACTCCGCTGCAGAGTGAAAATCTCATTCTGGAAACATCCCCCAGGCTGTGGCTAAGCCATGTCTCCGCAATATCCTTTCTTTCAGGAGTGCTAGTTCTGCAAGTTTCGCAGGAGAGCTTCTGTAAAGTTTGGAAGGTAGGAGACGGATACTGGCAGAAGTAAAGCTGTGAGTACCGGGCGTGAGTCGTGCTTCGGTAGCTCAGATGGTAGAGCACTTGCCCGCGAAAGGCAAAGGTCCCGAGTTCGAGTCTCGGTCGGGCACACAGTTTTAATCTGCCAGGAAGTTTCATATCAGCGCACACTCCGCTGCAGAGTGAAAATCTCATTCTGGAAACATCCCCCAGGCTGTGGCTAAGCCATGTCTCCGCAATATCCTTTCTTTCAGGAGTGCTAGTTCTGCAAGTTTCGCAGGAGAGCTTCTGTAAAGTTTGGAAGGTAGGAGACGGATACTGGCAGAAGTAAAGCTGTGAGTACCGGGCGTGAGTCGTGCTTCGGTAGCTCAGATGGTAAAGCACTTGCCCGCGAAAGGCAAAGGTCCCGAGTTCGAGTCTCGGTCGGGCACACAGTTTTAATCTGCCAGGAAGTTTCATATCAGCGCACACTCCGCTGCAGAGTGAAAATCTCATTCTGGAAACATCCCCCAGGCTGTGGCTAAGCCATGTCTCCGCAATATCCTTTCTTTCAGGAGTGCTAGTTCTGCAAGTTTCGCAGGAGAGCTTCTGTAAAGTTTGGAAGGTAGGAGACGGATACTGGCAGAAGTAAAGCTGTGAGTACCGGGCGTGAGTCGTGCTTCGGTAGCTCAGATGGTAGAGCACTTGCCCGCGAAAGGCAAAGGTCCCGAGTTCGAGTCTCGGTCGGGCACACAGTTTTAATCTTCCAGGAAGTTTCATATCAGCGCACACTCCGCTGCAGAGTGAAAATCTCATTCTGGAAACATCCCCCAGGCTGTGGCTAAGCCATGTCTCCGCAATATCCTTTCTTTCAGGAGTGCTAGTTCTGCAAGTTTCGCAGGAGAGCTTCTGTAAAGTTTGGAAGGTAGGAGACGGATACTGGCAGAAGTAAAGCTGTGAGTACCGGGCGTGAGTCGTGCTTCGGTAGCTCAGATGGTAGAGCACTTGCCCGCGAAAGGCAAAGGTCCCGAGTTCGAGTCTCGGTCGGGCACACAGTTTTAATCTGCCAGGAAGTTTCATATCAGCGCACACTCCGCTGCAGAGTGAAAATCTCATTCAGGTTACACGTACTTTCAAAGAAAAATATAGACATGTCCCTGTGAGCGACGTAGCACCCATAGTTCCTGGTGGGATGACACCTCATCAGAGTATGTGTGGACGAAAACAGCTGTGTGCCTTCTTGGAGCCGATTGTAACGCGCCTGGCCATCATTCCAGCACTCCATACTGAATTCTGGATGTCGCGGAGTTTTGCAGATAAAACATATAATCGTGCATTTTATTAAGTATTCGAAGAGAAATAGCAGCACGAGCTAAATTACGAATTGAGTTGTTGAGACAGGCCCATGGTTAAGTTCTAGCCAGGTAGGGTGCACGCAAACTAACAAGTTACGGAGTAGCGTGAAGTTACTGGTGCGTGACACACAACAGGTTGTCCATCATTTCGTCCAGAATTGTTTCCCAAGCAAACAAATGGTGGAACTGCCACAATAATATTACGCCATAATAGTAGGCTGCAAAGCTTACCACAATACCGGAACACTTTTCACGCTTCGTTTCCGTGAGAGACATACCTAACTAGCACACACAAACAGTGTGCATGTGATGGACAAAGATTGGATACTCAAATTCGAATCACCGAAAATAGTACTAACAGACCACAGAACGATTTTTACTTTCGATTTAATCAAACAGCTATGCCGGTTAATGCACATTAAGATATTTAGGACTATTTTATTATGTACAAAAGGAAACGTTCGAATGGGGAGAGATTATCGAAAGACTGCAAAAATCTTATATTACCATATTAACTGTCATCACAGTGAGTGATATGTAGTAGAAGCATACAAGTCAAAAGTTAACAAGAGCACAAGGATGTCTCGTTACAACGTTGATTTAGGCCAGAAGATGCTATCTCCTTCTCATCTCTGTAAGGCCATCCCCCCCCCCCCCCCCCCCCCCCCGCCTGAAGAGGATGGATTGTCAGCGAACATTTTAATCTAAGACTGTGAAGAGGTGGCTTTGGAATGGCAAGAAAGATAATGAAGTAATGTTGCCCAAGTATCACACATGAAAGTGGATTACGATGACCAACCCCTATGCTCGAAAACCCAAGTCAAATTTCTTGTAATGCGTTATCAATGACCACATCAGGTGATCGGATTGATGTCATCTGTCAGCAACAAGTAACTGCTTTGGCAGCTTCTTCAGAAGAGAGGATGGGAGTGCTTGAGTAGAAGGAAAAGCAAGAATTAACCAAAAATAACGGGGGAATCCTACATATATTCCGACACATTGCTATGCACTTAGGCCATCAGCAGGAATGAGAAACTAACAACAGGATTTCCTCTCTGTTTAGGGCACTATCGTTTAACCACTGGGCAGAAGGGTGTTGTTCCAGGCCCAGGTATCGAATGCAGGACGAAAGCGAAAAAGATCGTGAGAACTCTCAAGGTAGACACTCAAACAATTGGACGTATTGATGTCGATCATCATTGTGCCCTAAGATTGGATTGTAATATTTGGGCAATAGAGAACGAAACTGGGCAAACGGAAGTTACTAATGGCACGTTAGTACTCATGATCGATTACCGGACAAGGTTGGACAATACGCAGGACCAATTTGAGATGCTGCAGTTTACTTTTGCGACAGTGCAGAGACAGCTACGCCAAAACGCTCCGCGATTCTGATTTAAAACTAGATGACTAGACTCCAGTGGCCGAACCTCGTAAACCGTTTTTGCTACCACCAAGATATATATAGGGCTTCGCAGCTGTTACATGTTGATTTTGGAGGCAATCAGGGAACATTTGACCAACACACTACTGAGCTCGCCAGTCTGCAAAAGGACGTAGTAAAGAATGGACAGACAGCTACAATCGTTGACTTCAACGCTCACGTCCCATATCTGGCACCAACAAACACCACTGTTCAGGAGTTGGGCATAATTAGAGGCCTTTTACATAATATAGATTCCCAGTTAATGACTTAAAGCTACTCCGAATCGTCACTGATACCGTTACTGACAAACGTATAGAAACCCACACTCTTCAAATGGCTCTGAGCACTATGGGACTTAACATCTATGGTCATCAGTCCCACAGAACTTAGAACTACTTAAACCTAACTAACCTAATGACATGACACAACATCCAGTCATCACGAGGCAGAGAAAAGCCTTGACCCCGCCGGGAATCGAACCCGGGAACCCGGGCCCGAGAAGCGAGAACGCTACCGCATGACCACGAGCTGCGGACCCAGTAACCTGCGAGAGGACCTAATACGCGCTGTCCGATGTCATTTAAAAAGATACTGTCGCGTCTCGGTCAGTTCCTGGAAGGATAACGTCAGATTAAATCCTATTATCTACACCGTAAAGTGTCTAAAACCAGTAGGGAAAGAAGTTTTGTCGCTGTAGTATCATAGGGAACCCGTCCGATTTTCATAAAAATTAACTTGCAGGAGTCCAGATTTGAGTGTTTTGCCTCCATACTTACCCAGTTGTCCGGAACAATTTTAAAAAATTTGGTCCGAAGCTTGTGATCTTGCGGCCTTGCTTCCCGAGCAAGTGTTCCCGGGTTCGATTCCCGGCGTGGTCAGGGATTTTCACCTACCTCGAGATGACTGGGTGTTTGTGTTGTCCTCATCATTTCATCGTCACTAATAAAAGTGGCGTGACTGGACGGAGCAAAGGTTGGGAATTTGTAGGGGTGCCGATAACCACGCAGTTGAGCGCCCCACAAACCCAACATCATCAGGAGCAGCATCAAAAATTTGTGCGTCAGAAAGTATACGAAATTCCGCTAATGAAACTGAACAGACAGTCTCATTCACTAGTCTTCTTGCAGTGAATTTTGTCTGTAGAGCCGGGTCGACCACCCTCCAATCCACACAATGTATACACGGCGTACCTAGGTCATGTAAGTTAACCTTGGTCTGCTCCAAGAAATCTGCGACAGTATGTGCTAAAGAGATAACCACAGACAATTGTACCAAAGAGGGGGTATGATATGGTTACACTATACGGCAATTCAAATGGTTATTATTTTTACTTGTTGTGTGCAAGAACGTTATATTGACACCCAGCAGATGAAGCAGCAGGATCGAGGTTCACTGATCAATGTCCACCATGTGGTATTTCTGAACAACATTTGGATTACCCACCTACATCTCTGGAACCATCCACAAAAGTCACCTACACATTATGTTACCTACCTGCAGAGATTGTACCAACTGGGAACCGTACCTGCAAGAGACTGTAGCCCCGACCACGCTTGCCTACCCCTATCCGATTTTAGCGGCACAAAGTGCCAGCATATCTGTGCGGCAACTTTTAGATCACATAGAAGGTATTGCACAGAACATCAACGCTAAGCGCTAACTGTGGGAACCTCACTCTTGGTTGCCATCATGATCTTTCCCGTAATAGTTATTCAAGCGGAAGATAGCTCGAAACACATCCCTGCCTATCTTCAACCTATGTTTTCAAAGCAGTAATAGGGGCAACAACGAGAAACTGTCTGATAAAGAGACTTAACTACGAACGAGAACTCCGTGTTAGCAAAGTGCTTGCCAGGTCCGAAGAAAGGTAAATAGTGAAAACGTCAAGGTGTCACGGTGAGAGAAGTACGAGTCACAAAACGTAAATCCTCTTAAATAAATTAGCGCTAATGTAGCAACCAGTTTTCAACTGAAATCTGGATGCTGGACGTTTGTTAGTGGAGAGAAAGAGGGGGGGGGGGGGGAGGATGGCGTGGGGGTTGTAAGTGGGTGGACTGAAGCAGGGCTTGGAGTCAACAAATGCGCATTCCCGTAAGCAGACATCGGCCGCCGCCGTTTCCACACGTCCTCGAGTAACATCCCTCATCAGCCGCAGGAGGCTTATGTGACACTGATCCAGTTGTCAGTGGGCTGGGGCCATCCTTCGAGACGCCATTCTGACTTGAACTACTTTCGCATCAGCAAGGCGCACTGCACTTACCAGAGCCATCCTCAGCATAGCCTCTGTTTCACTTTGTTACATACAGTCATAAATTCAGCTGGGTACATCAGTAATTAAACCCCTCCCACACTAAGCAACATTGTCGAACAGCTGGGCAGCAATGTCTCGTGCTACTTAAGTTGTCCAGCGCCGTATAGATGACGAGGCCGTCTCTACTGTCGCCAGTCTACGAACCTGCACTGCCCTCTCGGGACTACGACGCGGGCATACAGACATCGCCGCTTCTGATGAGACACCCGTGTCCTCCACCATTGGATATGGCGCACTCTGAGGTATTCAGAGCGGAGCAGCTGCGCCGGGGCCGGCGGTACACGAGCCAGGAAATACAGGCTTTCTCTTATGCAGCAGCAGTGGCAGTGGCACCCGCTTGTCGCTGTTTTCTCCCCACCGGCCATAGATCTGCGCACTGTGTGGCGCTGATCAAAGTATTTTCTTTTATTGGCTTCTGCGTTAGCATATTCACAGTGCAACTGTTATACAGAGTGTCCGAAAAATCTTTCCCTGATTACATAAATTGATGACGCAGGATAGAAGTAAGATACAAATATGAAACTTGTGTCGAATTGTTTACAACTATCGAAGTTTTTTTGTTTTAGGCTCGCAGTACATAAGTAGTGCATGAGGTGTAGTGCCCAAGAAGCAATGTTAACCAATCAGGAGAAGGCACAGTGTGTCCTGTGGTACCATGAGATACGATCACCAACCACAGTGCAGAGACACTTACAGACAACATTTCGAAGGAATCCACCTGATGTCAAGAGCATTAAAGCCTGGTATGAGAAGTTCAGACCTTCCGAGGTCTGGTAGACCAGCAGACAGGGTGGAAGCTGTAAGGCAATCTTTTCTGCGAAGCCCGAAAAAATCGGTGCGCGGGGCCTCACGTGAATTACACAAGCCAAACGCTCTCTCCATGAAATTTTAGACAAAAGTTTATTGTTTCGTGCATACAAAGTGCACATCGTTCAGGTCTTGTTGCCCAGTGACAGTACACGTCGATATGACTTTGCGGTCGAAATGCTACCACTTATTGAAGACGTTGATGGTTATCTCAGACGAATTGCCTTTTCAGACGAAGCGACCTTTTTTGTTAGTGGAGTAGTGAATCACCATAATGTGCCCATCTGGGGTTCACAACCCCCTGGCGATGTCACTGAGTGCACCAGAGGCAGTCCAAAGGTGAATGTTTGGTGCGCACTATTGCACGATCGAATTATCGGGCCTTTCTTCTTCGCTGAGGGTACCATCACCTCTGCAGTGTATCTGGAAATGTTGCAACTGTATGCTGTTCCTCAGCAACTGCAGTATCACCCCGATGTCTTGTTTCACCAAGACGGTGCACCGCCTCATTGCGGTTTGGACGTCCGTGCCCATCTCGATATGACGTTTCCTGGGCGATGGATTGGTCGTGATGGGCTGACATAACCCCATTAGACTTCTTTTTATGGGGCTACGTCAAGGACGAGGTCTACCGAACACGTGTACCAGATCTTGAAACACTGCGGCAATGGATAACCACAGTCGTTGAATAGATCCCTCTACTGATTTTGGCTAATATGTGGACGGAAATTGAATATCGCCTAGACGTGCTACATGCTACTAAGGGTGGTGACGTGGAAGTTTACTGATGTGTGAAAAAAACTTTGAGAGTTTGTAAACAATTAGACACTAGTTTCATATTTGTATCTTACTTCTAGCCTGAGTTATCAATTTATGTAATCAGGGAAAGACTTTTCGGACACACTGTATACAAACTGCAAAAAAGAAAATACGAACTATCTCACCCTTCTGCCCCTGCACCCATCTTCGGAAGAAAAGCGCGCCGACAGTCAGCCATCTTACTATCATTTTATACTAAAAAACCTTTAATAATAACAAATTGCATGAGTTTATCAAAATTTAGTAATGGAACACAAGTTTACATTGCAAAAATAAACTCTAAGAAAAAATAATCAACTCCACATCACGAAAGAGTTATGCAGGTATCGGGGGAAAATGAAGAACTGTAAGAACTTTGGCGGCCGATAGATGAGTGTGTGATGCTGCAGCGCAGATAAACAGTGCAGATGGTGAAGGCAGTAAACGTGGGACATGCGCATACCAGAGCATAAATTCCTTGCGAACTTAATTCTGCATGTCCAGTTGAGGAGCAGCTACGCCTCGCGGACAGGCGCGTAAGACATATACGAATATGTAAGTATTTGAGAGAAGATGAAGTGTAATTGGGTTGAAACCAGTCGTTTGGAGTAATCCGTGAATCGACTGACATTTGAATACCGGCGATGTTACTATTTGACGATTTTGGCAGGAATGGGTGAACCATGACCGGACACAGAGACAACAAGGAAACAGTGCACCTAGACAGACGACAGAACGTGAAGGACCGAGAAGTCGTTAGCGGCCGGATTCATCATTGTCATCGATCCGACGTGTAGCTGCTGCTTCAGTGACAACCAGGATCTTTAAGAGATGGCTCACATAATGTTGACTGTGGTCACGGTGCATCCTCGCACCGACCACCACACACCTCTCTACAAATGGTTCAAATGGCTCTAAGCACTATGCGACTTAACATTTGAGGTAATCAGAAGTATTTAAACCTAACCTAAGGAAATCACACACATGCATGCCCGAGGCAGGATTCGAACCTGCGACAGTAGCGGTCGCCCGGCTCCAGACTGTAGCGCCTAGAACTTTACGGCCACTCCGGCCGGCACCTCCCTACACCAACAAGCTCGTTTGCACAACACACCTCTCTACACCAACTAGAGCCGTTTGCAATAGGGTCTGCTACATTCAGCCTAGAATCTTTTTAACTGGAGTAGAATCGCCTTAAGTTATGATTCCAATTTTGAACAGAGCCACCTTGACCGCCGAAGATGAGTTCTCGAGACGCCCTGGAGAGCGTTTGGTTACCAGCTTGACTGTTACCAACTTGAATGTTGCCCGCCATATGACAGGAGTGATGATCTGGGTCTGTAGTTTCATTTTATAGCAGGACCCCTTTGGTTGTCATCCGTGGCATTGTTATAGCACAGCACTACATATTCATACTCTATACCAGGTTTCGTTACACTTCATGGCAAGCTATACTGGCTTACATTTGGCCAAGTAGGTAGCTGGCTCTCTGTCCAATTCAGAACGCCTCGATCATTATGGAGAGGGACTTCCAACCAGCTCCAAAGCTTCACAATCTAACGCAAATGGACAGAATGTGTCACAATATCCCTGATTATGACATCCAACAACTCTGTCAATCAGTGCCAAGTCCAATAACTGCTTGGAAATGGAGAAGAGTTTGACCAATTTGTTATTGATTTGCTCAATTTGTGAAGCTCTTTCTCTTGAATGAATAATTAAGTTTTTCTGAAATTGTAATAAGGTTTGTACATGAACATCACACCTACAGAATTTTCACGCCATTTGGATAATTCCTTCGTTGTGCGTAGTTCTTATCTTACAACGTACTTAGACATACGCTTTTTTACTCCGTGTGCCACAGTTTACTCTTTAGCACAAAGTAGTCTTTACATCCTTACTGGTCCGCGACTCATACCTATGTAGAACGCTGCGATTGGACATCGATAAGCTTTAATTTGTTAACGTTGTTTGAGCACTTTATTTTGTTTTCATTTTATTTTTTCAACACTGCTTTCCAGCGAATTGGTAAAACGTGTCAAATTAATGTAATGTAATGTGAAGGTTTTACACGCGTGTGTTTCACCACAGTAATATCAAATAGAGGGCAGGAAGAGCTTCCTGTACCTCAGGACATTCTTAATTGCACTCCATAGCCTCGTAGTTTCTTGCAGAGGTGCAGGAAGATATGAAGAGAATGTTTCTATTTTAAATTCAGCAGTGCAGTAAATGTTTACTAATGAAGGCACGAACTGCAGTTATTATACAGTATTTATTTATACTGTGAGCTGATTTTCGTTTTACGATGTCGCCGTCAGACAACAGTTCGCGAACGCTGAAAAGCGCACACGTACACAAGTGAACACACACACACACACACACACACACACACACACACACACACACACACACACCGACAATCACAAAATAATCATGGCAGCTCCCTCTGATTGTAAAGTCATGATGACAATCGTTAGTGATAGTGATGAATTCGAAAGAAATCTTGCACTAACATGGCAGTTCTTTCTCACACACAGCCGGGAACCCCTTTGCAAAACTGGGCTGGACGTCATTGTTTCAGCCACCGTATAGCCTCCAACTCGCGCCGTGGGATATCCGATTTCTTTGGGACCCTTAAGGTTTTTCTACGTGGGAAGCAGTTATGCATATCTTCATTCACATTAATAATACTGACATACTGAATGGCAGTTGCTTGTGATTATCAGACTCTTTAATGAAAGTAGACATTTAATGTTTTATTCATACTTTTGATCACAGAGGCCATATAATTGTTCTTTTTGATAGAAAATAACTAAAAAAATGTGATTTCTTGTACATTAAAACTTTATTTTTAAAACATTTGTTCTTCTCCAGCTGGTGATTTTAATTTTACATCTTTCTGGTGTCTACAAACTTATAAGTGTTAATTTATAGTCAACTGTCATGATGGGACAAAAACCATTTGTTCTCTGACGTTTTCACGCTCTCAACAAATTCCAAGTTACTTGCACGTGACAGTGATTGAACATTTTAATTTTCGAATATATTAACGCCCAAGACTCACAGTATATATTAATATATTTGATACCATACGAATGACACATTGCGGCACCTCTTACGACAACGAAAGAGGGTTAGACTAGCATCAATACGTCATATCTTGTACGGATATCTCTCTACGTCGTAAAAGTCGTTCAGAGACCAAGTTTACAGCCTCTTTCGATATTCGGTGGTTCACAACTACAAAGCGTTCTGTGCTGAGTACGTGACGACATTATTGCTTTTATCCAAAGCAGGCACGTCGGACATAAAAAATTCTTAATGCCAAAAGGAAATACAATCTCAAGCTATCGTAAGCTTCATCGAGTGCGTATTTGACGTTCGTCTGTTTCATCAGTCTTTTTGCGACCCTTAAGGTACGCCTTAATTGCCTCATAAAATCGATTTATGCCGAAAGTTCGCTAATGGGTTTCTGACGTGTCTCTGTCATTAGCCCCCCGTTCATAATCTTAAAGCAAAAGAAAGGCACTGAAATATGACAAGAGATTTAGGAGAGTTAGATATGAGAAACGCCTATTTTGAGCTTCAAAATACCACATTTATTGAGGTTCTGTGCTCTCTGTAACAACACGAATGAAATGTTCCCGCTCCCTTATTTCTAGTACAAACACTAGTCTGTAGGTTTTCTTAACACTAATCAAGACGTAAGAGAGTGCTAAAATCTGCGTTTTAACATACGTCATTTTTGTCACATATTAACTTTGAAATCTGAACATAGGTAATTGGCTCAAAACCGGTGGTCGCAGTTTAAAAACATAATCTGTACTGTGTTCCATTTACCAAAATCTGAAAGAAGATTATCGCTAACTCCTACGACACAATTACAAATATCACCTATATTTAATGTTTTTTGGAGGTAGTGATAGATAACTTGTAGATGATTTAGCAACTTTCTTGTATGATTACATATGTACCGTTATTCTTCACTTTCCGAACTCTATTCAGATTATATCTAGCAACAGAAAATTTATTATAAAAATTCGAAACAAGTCCGCTCTCACACAGGCCTGATATAGCAACATTGTTGTTACACTTACATAAAAAGTAACGAACTATGCATTATGTGCATAAAATATGAACTTCTCCAAGGTATTATTATACAAATGCTGTTGAAACTAACCTATAGTTCATGAAAACAAACTTTGTAGTTTCATGAATGTTACATTAAGCATCCTTCTGAGTAAAACACATGTCACATAACGTAAGAATGTGCTGATACATGACTAAGAAACAACTCATGTAAACTTCCTGATGATTCAGTGCCATAAGAAGAGCTGCTGTCGAAGACTCAAAGGTGGATATATGCCAGAAAATGTTATCTTCTGTATTTTACATAGGAGGAGACAAAAGGCGATCACGATTTCGCTTGCTGAAACTGCATTGAGCGATTAGTAAGAGAGGAACCTAATATTTGGATTATTTCTGATATTAAAACAAATATGAGAGGCATCATTTTCCTCGACCCTGAGGTTGGCTTCCTTTACTCTCTGGTGAGAAGCAACAAAAAAACTATGACGAGTTACATCATAAGTAACTACTAACTGGACAGGGGTTGATGGCAACGAATCAATATTAACCATTCATGTTAACTTGGATACTCTGTAATATATGTATATAACTATACAGTACATTGTGACGGGAATGTCTGTGTGGCATCTTTAGGCCTTGTGGGCTGTCGAAACCTATCTGATGTGAGGTTAATGCTGAAACGTGAATGATTGTCTTTGTTTTGATAGGAACAACTGTGTTAACTCAGCTAATTCAGTAAATTTTTGGTAAACGTAAATTCCGAGGAACCAACGCTGAAGTCTACGTGTTATGTAGCTTCTTTCTTTCACCGTAATTAACTATACAGGAAGTATGTAGATCGTGTAGAGGAACTGCACAGAAGTTTTACATCCAACAATAGGTATAGCACTCCATAACATGAATCAAAAGAACAAGAGACTTTATAGGCTATGATCTCTCTTCTCCATCTTCCGCTAAGTGGCTGCTAATCCCGCTGGACGAAATTCTGAGAGCATCGCGGAACTATGCGAGGTGATCTTTGTATCCCTTCATGCGGCGCCTTGAGGGGCCATTCCTGACCTTTCACGATATAAACAATGTTAAACATAATTATCACAAGCAAGGCGTTTGGTGTGGCTAGAGCTTACACTTCTTTTTCCCTTGCTGGAGTAGGGAACCTTTGCTTGAAGGGCCTTTGTTCGACATTTTCAAGCGTAAAAGATCTCTGATTTATGGGTTGGTACTACTGGAAGTCCTCCGCAGCTCGTGGTCGTGCGGTAGCGTTCTCGCTTCCTGCGCCCGGGTGTCCGGGTTCGATTCCCGGCGGGGTCAGGGATTTTCTCTGCCTCATGATGACTGGGTGTTGTGTGATGTCCTTAGGTTAGTTAGGTTTAAGTAGTTATAAGTTCTAGGGGACTGATGACCATAGATATTAAGTCCCATAGTGCTCAGAGCCATTTGAAACATTTTTACTACTGGAAGAAATCAAGCACGTGATTAGAACAGTCCTGATACAACTGTGTCAAAGGAAACTTCCACGTGACCAGCCGAAGTCCAAAGTTTAACAGAACAGCTGTATTCATTGGCTCCAGTACGGCAAGCCATTCGGGAAGTTCTCGAAATGAAGTTGTAGCCGATCCGACAACAAAATAGGTGTTTGTGTTTCTGCTGTTTGTTAATCCTAAAACGTAGCAATAATACAATGATATAGATTGCCAAATCTAAACCCTGCGCAAATTAATAATCTTATTGCCTTGAGAGTGTATGTAGGATCTAATTTAATGTTTTTCGTGGTTTAGTGTTTAATTAGGGGACAATTAATACTTCTCGTAATACTCTTTTGGAGTAGTGGAACAAGTTAATCCTCCGGGCCCAGGGCGTATTATTCTCTGAATAGGAAACTTTAAATTGATGGTAGTAAATGGATTATATTCAAAGATATAAAGTGTGTCATTTCTGTCTTAGTTGTGGTATCGTTAGAGATACTAACGCTGTCCAAATCTCTTTCTGTAAATCTCATGAAATTGTTCAAGCTCATAACGTGATGTACGTATTAGTCTTACCTATTAAATGCGAAGAGTTTACGTCATTTCGACTAAGAAAAATGTCGCGTATAATGCAGTGTACGATACGATTGATGGCTAACGGTTACCAAGGTGGTTTGGTATTTTTAATTTAATGAGATTTACCACAACCAGGACTCCAAAGTGTAGGTTCTGTGTTGCATCACCATGAACCAAACATCTTGCGAATCGTGGCGGAATCTTAACTTCACACAGGATTAAATAATCTGGAAAATTCCCTTTTCCTACGACCTTTCACTGGGTTTTTACTGTCGAATAAATACAATAGTGAATTCCCTTGCAATTACTGCTTCAGTGCAGATGAAAACAAAGCTATGTATAACTACTGTCAACTGAATCAAGCCATCTACAACTATCATCAGTCGAATCCAGTGAAAGATTTATTTAACATAGTCTGACTTCTGTGGGATCTGACAACAGACGCCTTCTCTTTCTCCTCTTCCTGATAGTTGCAAAATAAGGAGAAGACGCAGAATCTCAGATAACTCTGAGCAGAATATGCTCTTAAATACACTTTATCACCAACGCCGCCATTGCTGCGTAGCGAATAGGAAAAACACCTACTGGTATACTACAAGACATCCAGTGGGATCAGAAATCCTAAAAACATCTTAATAGTTCCTCCATGACGTTCAGTTTTTATGAAAATTTCTAAGTTTATTTTCATAAAACCAAAAAGAAGAAAACTCTTATCAAGTAGATCACAAACAGACTAAGAATGCTATATTTTCTGTACACACAAACTGGTCTCACTCTCATGGAACAAGTGAAAACTTAAATCTGATTGTTGATAACTTTCAGTCAAAGTGTTGTAAGGTGAAAACATTGTTTACGCCTATAGTAGGTTACATTAATTGTTCTCTTCATATGGATAATATATTTTAAAATAAAAATTAGTTTTCTTCGTGAAGAAATCACTCTTCCATTCTCGTGATAAAATTATGCGATTATGGTTGTGTAGAAGCTTGAAGTTTGCGGCTTGTTAGCTTGACACAGTCTAGGATCGACACCTTAAATTGGCCTGCTAGTATAAAAGTGCGGGTAATGCTTACTTTCTCACGTTAGCTACCAGTGTGACTACGGACCTTATTTAACTGAATCTTCCCGATTTGGATGAGTCTCGGCGAAAAACCACGCAAAACGCAGAGTAAATCTTATTAACCTTGGTTTAAGTTTACAAAGAAGATGTTAATAAAATTCATAATACGATATCTTTTGGAAATAATTATCTACGTTTCATATTGTATGCTAATGATAACAAAGAAGTTCATTTTGAGTGAATACGTAATTTGTTAGTAGCTATTGCATTAATGTTCTGTTCCTCTTGATTAAATGATTACTTCAAATTACTGTTACATATACAGGGTAGCCCATTGACCGTGACCGGCCCAAATATCTCACTAAATAAGCGTCAAACTCAGAAAACTACAAAGAACGAAACTTGGCTAGCTTGAAGGGGGAAACCAAATGGCGCTATGGTTGGCTCGCTAGATGGCGCTGCAATAGGTCAAACGGATATCAACTGGGTTTTTTAAAATGGGAACCCCGTTTTTATTGCATATTCGCGTGGTACGTAAAGAAGTATGAATCTTTTACTTGGACCACTTTGTGATGGATGGCGCTGTAATATTCACAAACATATGGCTCACAATTTTAGACGAACAGGCTGTAACAGGTAGCTTTTTTTTTAAATTAAAAGACAGAACGTAATTCGTTTGAACGTTTTATTTCGATTGTTCCAATGTGATACATGTACTTTTGTGAACTTATCTTTTCTGAGCAGGCATGCTGAGCAGTGTGGTGACCTGTAATTGCCACATTGATGTAATAAATGATGTCCGTCAACCTCAATGCATTTGGCAATACGTGTAACGACAGTCCTCTCAATAGCGAGTAGTTCACCTGCCGTAATGTTCGCACATCGATTGACAATGCGCTGGCGCATGTTGTCAGGCGTTGTCGGTGGATCACGATAGCAAATATCCTTCAACTTTCCCCACAGAAAGAAATCTGGGGACTTCAGATCCTGTGAACGTGCGGGTCAATGTATGGTACTTCGACGACCAATCCACCTGTCATAAAATATGCTATTGAATACTACGTCAACCGCACGCGAGCTATGTGCCGGACATGCATCATGTTGGAAGTACATCGCCATTCTGTCATGCAGTGAAACATGTTGTAGTAACATCGGTAGAACTTTACGTAGGAAATCAGCATACATTGCACCATTTAAATTGCCATCGATGAAATATTCCTTCCTCCGATAATGCTGCACCATACATTAATCCGCCAAGGTCGTTACCGCTGTTGGTGAATGACGGTTCGTCGCTAAATAGAACGCGTGCAAAAAATCTGTTATCGTCCCGTAATTTCACTTGTGCCAAGTGGCAGAACTGTACACGACGTTCAATGTCGTCGTCATGCAATTCCTGGTGCACAGAAATATGGAACGGGTCCAATCGATGTTGATGTAGCATTCTCAACACCGACGCTTTTGAGATTCCCGATTCTCGCACAATTTGTCTGCTACGGATGTGCGTATTAGCTGCGACAGCAGCTAAAACACCTACTTGGGCATCATCATTTGTTGCAGATCGTGGTTGATGGACACTTGGATGATGTCGTCCAGGATACCAAGCAGCGTAAATAGCACATGGCCGTTGGGCATTTTGATCACAGTAGCCATACATCAACACGATATCGACCTTTTCCGCAATTAGTAAACTGTCCATTTTAACACGTGTAATGTATCACGAAGCAAATACCGTCCGCACTGGAGGAATACGTGATACCACGTAGTTATACGTTTGTGACAATTACAGCGCCATCTATTACAAAGCGAAAAAAGTGGTCCAACTAAAACATTCATATTTCTTTACGTACTACACGAATATGTAATAAAAATGGGGGTTCCTATTAAAAGAAAAAGTGCAGTTGATATCCGTTTGACTTATGGCAGAGCCATCTAGGGGGCCAACGATAGCGCCATCTGGTTTCCCCCTTCAAGCTAGAAGAGTTTCGTTCTTTGTAGTTTTTTCGTTTGAAGCTTATTTCATGAGATATTTGGCCCGGTCACTATCAATGTACCACCCTGTATTTCAAGAATTTTTCTTTCAGTTCATGATTTATCTGTCTGCATAAGTGAAGGAATATGCATGAAACCACCACATTTGCGAAAGGAAATACATCTTTGAAGACTATGTTGTTGAAGTCCTCACCATCATGGAAATGGTGATGTTGTTATGACGTCAGTCATAAGGGAAAAAGAGGAGGTAGTGAAGAACTTGGGACGTTGGCCATTGTAGTCGTTCTTGATATCAGCTGAGGTGGACAGGTCCGATTACTGGACCGACGGTAAGGGTGGTACAATGACTGATTTCTCAAGGCGCCATAAAGGAACTGACGGTGTGTGAACATGTAACATACTCAGTCATGGATGACAAAAAATGTGCAGATTATAATTCCTGAAACTCAGTATATTAGTAATAAAAATGTTTACATGGTAACAGAGGAATCTCATATCATGTTCAGTAAATACCTGTCCAGGAATCATCCTATTCCCGACTGGTAATTTTACATCAGCATAGTTTTAAACAATGTAAATTGAAAGCTGATTTAAACTTCATCTCACATTTGGTTAGTGCTCTGTACGTAATGTCACAGAGCGTGTATACCGAGCACAACACACACATGTACAAAAAATATTCAGTGAGTCAGTCCACTCGTTTAGCAATTACAGAAACGATGTTGTTTATGTAGGCAGAAACAGCTGCGCGCCATAATATATTTGTCCTGTCATACCATAGCACATGCTTGTGTTCGTGTTTCAGCACCACATCCTGTACGAGAGTAAGAACTCCCTCAAAATGAAGTTATAAGGCGGCATTGGGGGTGGTAATTCATAGCATTAGCAAGGAGACAGATGGTAGGACGGTTTTCATCTATTCTTCTTCATTTGAAGGCTCGTCAGTACATACACACAAAAGAACTTGAGTGCTAATCCCTCTGGGCCATGTACAAATTCACCTCACGTGTGTGATACATGGATAAGCGTAAATGGTATCTGTAAAATACTTAATATGTAGAACAATAGCATACACTTCTGTGATAGTGAATACTTATTATCATTTGAAACCACACCCAGGACCAATATTTAGAATCCATACATGTGGTTCTGAAGAACGATAAGTAATCTTACTTCTATAAATTAATCCGTAGCTCAGATAAAAAAAATTATTAATGCTCTAGTAAGAGGTCCATGACTAAGGAATTTGTTGCAACTCACTCGAGCAGATGTAACTTCGATGGCTTGCTCACGCGCTGTCTGCGATATGTAAGCTACAATAGAATCGCAGACCAGAGAGCGGTGTCGGTAGCAGTAGTAGTAGTAGCTCGCAGTCGGACGTTTGGGTCAAGTAGCTCACACAGAGAAGTTGCCGAATTGTATAGCTCACAGAGAGCGCTTGTGTCCTGGAGTCCGGACAATGCAGTTCAGTAGTGGTGTATTGCAGTTCGAGAAGAGCAGGAGAGTTATGGAATTACCAAAGTCGGTCGAAGAGAACGATGGCGATGCCTGAGCGATATAGTATAAGGTAAAAGCAAAATATTATTGTTCTTTACTGCCTATCCAAATTGTTACAACTGATTTTTCAACTATTGTTGTATCAAAGTCCTATGTATTATTTTCAAAAGCCTTTCAATAATAACCTTTCTTATAAAGATAACTTTTGACAGTCATTCATCTGAATTTAAAGTTTTTACTAATTTCTCCTATCCATAGTCATGCCGATTATCGTAAAGAAAATCTGTTATTTTTCATACATAACAAAATCTAGTGGCCAGAATTGCACTGAGCTGTGCGAGAAAAATTTCTTATAGGAGCATATATATACGCGTTATTCGGTGACATCATTGCGGTAAGAGTTTTCAGTTTATTCAGAACGATTTTTCAGGGCCATGACGCTGGAGAGATGGCGTCAAGATTTACCAGTATAGACTCACAGTCAGTTAATTATTGAAAGGTTACGTTACGAGATTTCTTTTGAAAGGTTATATATGAGTCACATTTTTATTGGAAGGTTACAGAAATTATCTGTTGGAAGTTTACACTGTCACAAAAAAAACCTCTAAATATAAATCTTAACAACTGACATTGAAGGAATAACTTGTATATATTTCCATAAACTCTTAATCAGCATACTTACATTGCATTAGAAACAACTCCTAATGACTTGCGTGCTTCATAGGACAATGGCCATAGTCAATACAGCACATAACAGATCATAAAAACACAAAAGACATTGAGACACAATTAAAAAATTCTGAAGACCTAAGAAACAGAGCATCATGTTGGATAACCCAAGAAGGATTTCTTACTTTTTCTAAGAACTTCAGCATCTACTGTCTGGAACAGGGTCTAATCACTGCTTATTTGCGATGCGCACTACATAGAAATCCTGCACTTGGACACCCCTCTCAGCATCGCGCCTCAGGCAGCTGTTACTATTTATGATAGGTTCCGTGTAGAAACCTTACAGCTGTGGCGCTTCTGGCGCCCCTTTCAGATGGTGCCCCAAGCAACGGCTCCTGTCACTTAGGCCTTACACTGGCCCATCTCTGGGAGACTGTAGCAGAGACCATTCCATCATACTCCTTCGTTCCTTGTCCACTGCTTGTTTTTCCGAGCATGGGATTTGGGGAAAACGTGGCAAAATGTCTGAAGTGGCACTACATCCAGGTAACATGGATAAACTCAGGTCACTCTGGGTTTCTCCTTAAATACACTGCCATATTTATACAAAATGTTGAACAATTGTATTCACTGAGCACCATTCACAATCTGTGACTCATCTCCCTTAATTCTATCTTTTCATTGATTGCAAGAACTACTGTAGACCTCTCTGGCTGCCCCTTTAATACGAGGGCTGGAACTTCAATACTGGCAACTATTTATTTATAGCTGATACAAAACATATACGTGTTTCAAAGTTTTACTGACCTTCAAAGTAATCACCAGCATTGTGCATAACCCGTTGCCAGCAATGTGGAAGTCGTAGGAAGCTCTTACCAGTTCCAGTTGTGTTAACAGTTCGAGCGCCGAGGTCTATTGCCCGACGAATTTGTAGCACTTCTGAAGCGAATGCCTGAAAGTGTTTCTTTCAGTTTAGAAATCGAGTTAAACTCACGAGGGCTTAAGTCAGGGGAGTGCATTAGGTGGTATAGCACTTATCAGCCCCATCAGCTAAACAACTCAGTAACAGCTTCCAATGTACGTGCTTGAGTATTGTCCTGCAAAATGATGGTCAGGTCCTGCAGAAAGTGCCATCACTTCTGTCTCTGTGCTTTTCGTTTTCGGACCAGCCTAGAGATTCTTCCGATTCTTCCACGACATTATTTCCAGTTTGCTCGTCTGGTCCATCGTCATCCTCACTTGTACATTCATAGCACAGATCAGAATCACAATCGGAAGGTGCACCACTTTGCAGTTCTTCCTCTAGCCACTGCATCCAAATCCTTTCATCAGAAGTGCGATATGCCACTACACCTAATTAATAACTATAAATTAATACTACAGTAGCAATCCAAACATATTTCAAATATAACGGAAATTAAAATTTTGACTTACCATATAAAATATGTGATGGTACTTCGATGCTAGCGTGGAGTACACGTGAGTGCCAAACACGGCAGGGAATACTCAAGACTTTCCTATTAGAAGATCCGTGCAGGACGGCGCACGCTATTAGCTGTAGGTACAGGTTAGAACAACAACGTCAGACTCTTGAGAATCTTAGCCCCGCCACTCTTGCCAACTAAAAGAAAATAACGTTTAGAACGACAATGGAGTAGTTGTACTCCGCGCTGGGCTTGCGTGCCACAACGACACAGATAGCCGTATCGTAGGTGCAACCACAACGAAGGGGTATTTGTTGAGAGGCCTTTCAGTAGTTGCAGGGGCAACAGTCTGGATGACTGACTGCTATGGCCTTGTAACACTAAGCAAAACGGCCTTGCTGTGCTGGTACTGCGAACGGGTGAAAGCAAAGGGAAACTACAGCCGTAATTCACCCCGAGGGCATGCAGCTTTACTCTATGATTAAATGATGATAGCGTCCTCTTGGGTAAAATATTCCGGAGGTAAAATAGTCCCCCATTCGGATCTCCGGGCGGGGACTACTCAAGAGGATGTCATTATCAGGAGAAAGAAAACTGGCGTTCTACTGATCGGAGCGTGGAATGTCAGATCCCTTAATCGGGCAGGTAGGTTAGAAAATTTAAAAAGGGAAATGGATAGTTTAAAGTTAGATATAGTGGGAATTAATGAAGTTCGGTGGCAGGAGGAACAAGACTTTTAGTCAGGTGAATACAGGGTTATAAATACAAAATCAAATTGGGTAATGCAGGAGTAGGTTT
Organism: Schistocerca gregaria; assembly: GCF_023897955.1. NCBI lineage: Eukaryota > Metazoa > Arthropoda > Insecta > Orthoptera > Acrididae > Schistocerca > Schistocerca gregaria. Next base: position 223,837,143 of record NC_064922.1, read on the forward strand.
AATAATGAATAAAAATATAGGAGTAAGAGTAAGCTACTACAAACAGCATAGTGAACGCATTATTGTGGCCAAGATAGACACAAAGCCCATGCCTACTACAATAGTGCAAGTTTATATGCCAACTAGCTCTGCAGATGATGAAGAAATTGATGAAATGTATGATGAGATAAAAGAAATTATTCAGGTAGTGAAGGGAGACGAAAATTTAATAGTCATGGGTGATTGAAATTCAACAGTAGGAAAAGGAAGAGAAGGAAAAGCAATAGGTGAATATAGATAGGGGCTAAGAAATGAAAGAGGAAGCCGCCTGGTAGAATTTTGCACAGAGCATAACTTAATCATAGCTAACACTTGGTTCAAGAATCATGACGGAAGGCTGTATACATGGAAGAACCCTTGAGATACTAAAAGGTTTCAGATAGATTATATAATGCTAAGACGGACATTTAGGGACCAGGTTTTAAATTCCAGGGGCAGTTGTGGACTCTGACCACAATCTATTGATTATGAACTGTAGAATAAAACTGACGAAACTGAAAGAAGGTGGGAATTTAAGTAGATGGGACCTAGATAAACTGAAAGAACCAGTGGTTTTACAGAGTTTCAGGGAGAGCATAAGGGAATAATTGACAGGAGTGGGGGAAAGAAATACGATATAAGAAGAATGGGTAGCTTTGAGGAATGAAAGAGTGAAGGCAGCAGAGGATCAAGTAGGTAAAAAGACGAGGGCTAGTAGAGATCCTTGGGTAACAGAAGAAATATTGAATTTAATTGATTAAAGGAGAAAACATAAAAATGCAGTAAATGAAGCAGGCCAAAAGGAACACAAAAGTCTCAAAAATGATATCGACAGAAAGTGCAAAATGGCTAAGCAGAGATGGCTAGAGGACAAATGTAAGGATGTAGAGGCTTATCTCACTAGGAGTATGATTGATACTGCCTACAGGAAAATCAAAGAGACCTCTGGAAAAAAGAGAACCACTTGCATGAATATCAAGAGCTCAGATGGAAACCCAGTTCAAAGCAAAGAAGGGAAAGCAGGAAGGTGGAATGAGTATATAGAGGGTCTATACAGAGGCGATTTTCTTGAGGACGATGTTATGGAAATGGAAGAGGATGTAGATAAGATGAAATGGGAGAGACGATACTGTGCGAAGAGTTTGACAGAGCACTGACAGACCTAAGTCGAAACAAGTCTCTGGGAGTAGACAATACTCTATTAGAACTACTGACAGCCTTGGGAGAGCCGGTCCTGACAAACCTCTACCATCTGGTGAGCAAGATGTATGAGACAGGCGAAATACCCCCAGACTTCAAGAAGAATATAATATTTCCAATCACAAAGAAAGCAGGAGTTGACAGATGTGAAAATTACCGAACTGTCAGTTTAATAAGTCACAGCTGCAAAATACTAACACGAATTCTTTACAGACGAATGGAAGAAATGGTAGAGGCTGACCTCAGTTAGCATACCGTAGAAGTGTTGGAACACATGAGACAATACTGATACTGCGACGTATCTTAGAAGCTAGATGAAAGAAAGACAAACTTACGTGTCTAGCATTTGTACACTTAGAGAAGGCTTTTGACAATGTTGACTGAAATACTCTCTTTCAAATTCTGAAGGTGGCTGCTTTAAAATACAGAGAGCGAAAGGCTATTTTCAATTTGTACAGAAACCAGATGGCAGTTATAATAGTCGAGGGACATGAAAGGGAAGCAGCGGTTAGGAAGGGAGTGAGACAGGGCTGTAGGCTCTCCCTGATGCTATTGAATCTGTTTATTGAGCAAGCAGTAAAGGAAACAAAAGAAAAGTTCGGAGTAGATATTAAATTCCATGGAGGAGAAATGAAAACTTTGAGATCCCCGATGACATTGTATTCTGTCAGAAACAACAAAGAATTTGGAAGAGCAGTTGAACGGAATGGACAGTGTCTTGAAAGGAGGGTGTAAGATGAACATCAACAAAAGCAAAACAAGGATAATGGAATGTAGTCGAATGAAGTCGGGTGATGCTGAGGAATTATATTCGGAAATGGCCCACTTAACATAGTAAAGCAGTTTTGCCATTTGGGGAGCAAAATAACATGATGGTCAAAGTAGAGAGGATATAAAATGTAGACTGGCAACGGCAAGTAAAGCGTTTCTAAACACGAGAAATTTGTGCAAATGGAGTTGGGAAGAATATCGGATGTAGGGCAATACACGATAAATGGATTGTAATAGTTAGTAACAGTTGTATTGTATTTTTAATGGAATGAAATGATACCTAACCAGGGCTACAAAGTGCAGATACTGTCTTTGTAGGGAAGCAGCCTACTCACACCTTATAAAGTTCGCATAAGTATTTCCATTGTGTGCCAGCCAGTCTGCTGTAAACAGCTGTGACATCATAAATATTGCGCAATACTTTAAAATGAAGTAAATAACCTTAAACGTTTCTAGCATGTCAGGAGTAATACTAAATCAATATGTGTCGAATATCAGTTCAATAACTTTAACCATTTTCGAAATTTGGACGTTTTTTTGTAAAAATCATGGGCGCAACAGAAAAGCGCTAGAAACTTAAAAATTTATATGTGGATTTCTTTTGCATAATAATTTAGTAGAAACAGTATTATGGCTCTCACAACTTAAAATTTTAGTTGAAATTCATGATTTTCTGGTTTTTGTCTTAGAAATTAAGGAAGGAAGTTAGATTAAGTAGGCGAATAAATAAAGCTAGGATGTTTAAATTTATGTAGAATGGAGATACGCTATAATCATAAAGATGTGAGAAGTTTCAATTGAATAACTATAAAACTATAGCGATAGCGAATCTCCAAAGAGCAAGTTCAGAGCTCGTATACTGCGTGTAGTGTAATTAAATTAATTCTCTCGCCCAAAATATTTGACTTAGCCACGTCAGACTTTTATTATGATTACTTACTTGTGTGCTGATTGCACAATTAAATTGAAAGCTTCATCAGCCATCAGCAAAGGAAGCAATGATTCATTAGACAACTTAAAGTGGTGCATTACTAGCCCAGCAGCTAGTCGGGAGAGCAGATTTGATCAGGCGTTCCTTAGCCATACGCACCGCGGCTTTAAATGTAAGAACGATGTGCGAGAAGGCCCTAGTTCTCTCCAGACGCTGATTAGCGCACCACCTGTGACGGAAGTCGCGTCGCGTCAGTATAGTTAATATAAACAGTCTCGGATGCGGTAATAAGTTACTCGGGATACACGTAATCATGAAATCGTTTTCGAGTGAAGTGTTAATTTTGGGATGACGTTAATGATCTATCTTTAGTTTGCGTATGTCGTATTTTCACGTGCTGCCGTAGGACAGACATTCTACCATTACTAGCGTGGCGTTTGATGAAGATTATCATCAAATTATAGAGAGCATTCACTTAAACATTTCATTTGAACAGTTATAGTGCCATCAGCGCATTAGACTCTGGACTGCTCTGGTAGTTGGATTGTGTGGATTCTTTTAGTCTGTGACTTTCAGAATATAGTGAATATTTTAGAGAGAATGGTTTTTGATTATGAATCCCAGACAATCTCCTAATACCTCAGAGCTATAATCTGTAGCTGAAATGTATTTCTCGGATGAAGTGGGCACTAGGAATTCTAATTACAGGCTTAACGTTTTGCTAACCACTTTCTGGTTGCCAATATTGTAGTTAGAGAGCCAGTGTTCAGAACGGCAAACAACAGCATTAAATAAATAAAAGGAACATTAACAATTATTCCACCTGCCACCCCACATCTTGCCTTACCATCAATCAACAAATCTTCTGAACCATGAGTTAATCTTGATTTCAGATAGCATTAAATAATGTGGGATATTTCCTTTTCCAATAACAGCTCACCCAGTTTTTATTATCGAATAAATAACATCTGCGTATTCTATCGCACTTCATGCTTCAGAGCCGATTACAAGAAATTACATTTTTTCAACATGCATTTTAATTCAATAAAATATACCTGTTCTCAATCGAATCTAGAGGGAGTAATTTTAAAGTATGTCTGATCTCTCTAGAATCCAACAACAGAAACCTTTTTTTCCCCGAAAGTTGCTGAACATGGAGTAGACGCACATCACTGTCAGCTCTGAGCCATGCTCTGAGCACAGTATGCCTCTGAATACACTATGCAATCATCATTGTCTCACGTGCGTAGCGAATTCATTTCGCCTGTCTGGTATTGTCTTTTAGTTTCTTCGATAAGAACATCTGTAGATGACGAATAGTTATACACGCTTCAGACTACAATAGAACCAATGTTATTCAAAGAAGAAAATAATTTCATACGTCATTTAGTGAAATCGTACATATGTACGCAAACTAACGATTGCATTTCACGATACTATTGCAGTGATTTTCTCAGTCAGCCTGTCCAAGTGAAAAATGTTAGTTTAGTTCTGTTAGTATAGCTTTGTTTGAGAAATTCCCGACAACTCCCCTTTATGTGTGTTTACAAGTAATATATATATTTTTTACTGAATCATGGCTATATTCTAGCCTTTATACAACAAATGTTTTGACATAAATCATTAAGATTTGAGTAACACGACATATCAACAAACATACAATTTAATGTTAAATTCATCAAAGAGTTAGGAGAGGTTGTTAAGAAGTTTATATGTAGATTATTCATTGTATGATCAAATGTGAGTGAAATCTTATGGGACTTAACTGCTAAGATTATCAGTCCCTAAGCGTACACACTACTTAATGTAAATTATCCTAAGGACAAACACACACACACACACACACACACACAAATACACGCATGCCCGAGGGAGGACTCGAACCTCCGCCGGGATCAGCCGCACAGTCCATGATTGCAGCGCCCGAGACCGCTCGGCTAATCCCGCACGGCCTATTCATTGCATGTTAGCATCTTTAATTCATCAGGGACGTAGTCAAATATTTAATGGCCTCATCCTTTGGTCACTTCTGTGGGGGAGTAAGGTTAATTTTGTTGCTGGTGCAGGTTATCTTTATTCCTAGAGCCAAATTTCGTAATGTTAAAGTTTATTTTTTCAAATTTTTCCTTATTGTTCACTACATGCAAATGAAAAAAGTATAATGAGGGAGCTGTAGAATGCTAATTTAAAAAAAAACAATAACTTACAATAAGATCCAAGATGGATACGAGCTATTATCCTTACCATAGCTTTCTGTTGAATGTTCACTTTGTACTTGTATGTGAAACTGATGTTGAATATTATTTCCTAATGCATCCACGAATGTAAGTATGTAAGTAAAGTAGTTATTGCTGCCTTCATCACCAAACACTTTAATTACTTGTTGAGCAGATATTCCCACACTCATTGCCCTAACAAGATCTGTATCACGTTCTTTCCCAGTCAACTTCTGATCTTTCTGCACAGTAATATTTTAGAACAATGAGTTTTACATACTTCTTTGCCCTTGTGCTGTATACTTATTGAAGCGTTACATCTAGTTTTGCAGAAAGCAGAATTAACTATGTTTTTACTAAGTGATATGACGTTTACCAGTCCAGATCAGTTATATATTTTTCTATACGAGTATTTATCACGTCTTCTGCTGTTGCAGTTCACTGAATATGATTATGAGGCTTGAATAATCTAAGAGCAGTATATGTACTTTATCCATGCAGGATGGAAGGTTACTTATAAACTGTAAAAACAAGCAAGGTCCCTGAATTGAACTCTAGGTTACGCTAATAGAAACTTGTCCCCACCCAGAAGAAGATTCATAATGAGAGCGGCGTGGGCTTCTCTTTCCTATCAATTAAATAGAAAGTGAAACTTAGTACTTACATAGCCAGAAACGAAGTTTCTTGAAAAGATCGATCTGATTCTCACAATCAAATGCCTTAGCTAGAACTCAAAAAATCCCTATGAGTGAAACCTCATCATTCATAGTGCCGACCGGTGTGCTGGCGGAGGCACAAGCCATAACACACATATTTTAATACTTGGTCAGTGAAATGATGGACGACATGTTGAGTGACGAGTGGAGCTGTGGGGACAGGTCCTGAGTCATACTTGGGTAGCTCAGTTGGTAGAGTACTTGCCTGCCAAAGGCAAAGGACGCGAGTTCGAGTCTTGGTCTGGCACCGTTTCAGTCTGTGAGGGAGTTTCATATCGGCACAAACTCTGCTCCAGACCGAAAATTTCATTTTGGAGTCCCATCTGTATTCCAAATTGTGACTCACTCAGCATCTTACATTGAAAATATGTTCAAACATTCTCCAACACAATTTTCATTTTTTTAACGGAAGTTACGACAGCAATGCATTGGTAGTGGTTAATGTGTGTCATAATACTTTTTTTATATAACACAATAACTGTATACTTTAGTCTGTCTGGAAGGATACCTTCTGGCACACAAACATAAAAATATAATTTTAATGTTTTGCTTCATATGTTATCAAAGTCACCATAATTTTTGGTCTTAGGAGCGTTAAGTTTTTTCCTGATTTCCCTAGTAGAAGTTAGAGCGAGATTAAATTGAATGAATGATTGTGGTACTGTCACAGGTACACCAATCATCTTTCTTTTGAGCTAATTGAATCTAGTTTCCATTTACGTTTAGAAATTAGTAAAAGACTTGCTATGTATTTGGCGGTACGGACAGTTCAGTCATAATCTTCAATCATGTAATCATCCTGTTCATTTCTGGTGTCGACCATTTTTCTTCTAATCGCAACACTGTTTTGATTTTGTATTGAGTATTATTAATCTCCGACATAACGTGCAACATTTTCGGTTTTCCTAAAAGTCTTCCTCAAAAGGAACAATATCTTCTTCAATAAGGTAACTGATCAGCATTTACGCTTTTCTCTCCATACTGTAAAATTTTCTGTCTTTATAAAATAGTACTTCACTGACTATGAGTTATCCAGTACTAATTTAGTACACCAGTGGTACAATATTTCACTTTTCGATAAAAAAAACAGCGCGTAAAAGAACACCAAAGAACTTCGTTCTATAAGAGATTATATTATCACTAGGCAAACAAGTAGTTTCAAAGCAGTAGACGTCAGGTCTTATAGAGGAGCCCAGTGTGGATCAGACCACTATCTAGTTAAAATGAAGTCTTTCTGGCCATGGAAGAATGCAAGGTGTGGTACAAGTAACATAAATAAAACGAACCAGACTGAGAAAGATGAAAATTTGCCTTTTTATATTGACAGCCTACAAGACGAAAATATCAGATCACTCTTTGCGGCCAGGATAGAAAGGAAACTGGTTGAATCATTTGAAGGAAGTACAGAGGAAATATATGACTATATAAAAGCTAATGTGAAAATCATAGCAACAGAGGTGTTGGGTAAAAAAGATAGTAACCACAACTGTGCAGCAGAGTGGTGGTCAGAGGAACTAGAGGTCCTCGTTAGAGAAAAACGAAATGCGTTCCTTCAGTGGTTGAATGATAAATCAGAAGGAACAAGATCAATATACAAGGAAAAGAAGAATGAAGTGATGAAAAAAATAAGGATGGCAAAAAATGAAGCATGGGAAAGAACATGTGCCAAGGACAATAGCAAATTAGGATTTGGGAGAGCAAAAGAAGCATGGTCAGTATTGATAGGGCTCCGACAGGATACAAAAAGCTAAACTAATCTCCAACTGATAACACAAAAGGAATGGGAAGAGTATTTTCGAAAATTATTAAATGAGGACAGAGAAGAACATCTAGAAGAAGGAACTGGGGAAGATAAAGGACATGAAGATGATGAGATCCAGATTTTAGAAAGGGAAGTACTTCAGGTGTTGAGACCAGGAAAGAATGGTAAATCACCGGAACCATGCAATATCAATCTGGAGTGTCTGAAATATGGTGGTGGCAAAATTGTGAAACTGATAACACAGCTCTTCAACAAGATGATACATGGAGAGTCAACCCAACGAGATGAAGCTAGGTTACATTAATACAATATTTAAGAAAGCGGATATCAAAATTTGTTCAAACTATCGAGGAATTTGTGTTACAAACACATTAATGAGAATTTTTGCGAAAGTAATTAAAAACAAACTAGAAAAAAATTTTAGAATCCAAGAAGAACAATGTGGATTCACGGCTGGGAGATCATGTGTAGACCATATTTTCACATTACAACAGATTTTGGAGAAACGTAGAGAAAAATCAAGAAATGTAGGATTAATTTTCATAGATATAGAAAAAGCGTATGATACTGTTCCGAGAAAATTACTTTGGAGAGCACTACATATGGCAAACATAAACCCTTCCTTGATTAAAATAATACAACAGATGTATAAAGATAACATTTGCCAAGTGAAAGTTGCTAATAAACTTTCACAGAAATTTAGAATAAGCAAAGGCCTTTTACAGGGCTGTCCCATGTCACCATCATTATTTAAAATCTATATAGATTTTAGCCTTAGAACATGTTCTCGTAAATGTAATAGTATAGGATTAGAAATAAGAGATGGAGTTTATCTACATCATTTATTATTTGCTGATGATCAAGTAGTCGTAGCACAAGACGGGGAGGATGCTAACTATATGTGCAATCAACTAGCAGTAGCATACAAAACTTGGGGTTTGAAGATTAATTACCAAAAAACAGAATACTTGACTAATGATTCAGATGAGCTATACATTGAAGGAAAGAAAATCAAAAAGATAAACATTTTCTGTTATTTGGGATCCATTTTAGAAATCGAGGGAAAATCAGAGTCAAAAACCAATAAAAGAATTAGTAGCGGACGGAGGGTCATTAGGATGCTTAACTCAGTCGTATGGATCAGGAATGTCATGAGCAGAACTAAAAAAATTAATATACAAATCTATATTAGAGAGTTTGGTTCTATATGTAACGGAGACCTGGACAATTAACATGAGGCACATTAAAAATTTACAAGCTCTAGAGATAGACTTTTGGAGAAGATCGGCAAGAATCTCCAGGATAGAAAAGATAAGGAACACCGAAGTAATAAGGAGAATTGAAATAAAAGAAAGAATATATGACGTAATGGATATGAAGAAATTACAGTGGTACGGGCATGTACATCGAATGGAGAAAACCAGAATACCAAAATTGATACTGGAGTGGGAACCGGAGGGGAGAAGAAGAAGAGGACGACCAGTGGTCACCTGGATCCAAAATGTACAGCACACGATGAGGAGAATGGTCGCAGAGGAAAAAGAATATAGTTTAAGAACGATTATTGTTTGTATTGTAATTTACAAGCAAATTATTATGTTGGAGATAAGCCTCTGAAATGAGGAAAAGCTCAAAATAATAATAAAAAAAACAGCGCAATAAGGGCGATGATAAATTTACTCAGAATACATTAAATACCGTTGTATTGTATACCTGATCGCACGTCTCTCGTTTCTTCTGTACCTGCTAATTGTGAGTGAACTGCTCATACTAAAGTTATTCGTAACTGATTTACTTTATGATTATAGCATATTGATTATGATTATAGCACATTGGTCATTATTGTCGGACAGCCCATTTAAACCGTATCAGCAGTAATTCGTTGAATTTATCCTCATATCAAAAATGTTTTCCATAAAGCTGTCATCGTTCTGCTCAATTCCGATGGAAAAATTCGCAAGTGAGTTTAAACTGAATGAGTCGAGTAAAATTTGTACATCACATATTTCTCTGACCCCTTCAAAAATTAATACTGAAATCACCATAAGTTATTTGCCTCCTTCTACGAGACAGGTGACTCCGTAAAGTGTTAGAATTATGATTGTGCTGTAATGAAATATGACTGTACATGACAATACCTCCCCTCTCCATATTATTTCTGTAACAGAACGTAGCTAATTTACGGCCTTCAAAATTCAACATTTGTATCCCTGTAGTAACACTGAATCAGAAAGACAAAGTATATCTGTTAAATTTGCACTTCTTATTTGATTTACAAATATAATAAAATTATTAATTTTATTTCTGGAGCCTCTAGTGTATTGGGGCATGAACGTAAATGTACTCTCTAGCGTCTCTATTATGGCAATATGAATGAAGCAGTTTACCTAAAAGAGGATCACTAGTTACAGGGATATTGTGTGATTTTGCACCATTCCTCCCTCCACCTCATCCTTTGTCTCATATTTAACATCTTGCTACCAGGGTATATGTCACACTTTGTGTATTCCCACCTCTCAGTAGCATCAGCAGGGACAGCTTCAATGCGAGCTCTTTCCGATAGGCAGCACCCTATTTGTTCCTTGTTAACTCTCTGCACAGCTTCGCTAAGTCAAAAATGTGGATCCTTGTAGGTCTGCAGACAAAGCGGTTGTCATAAAAAAATAACTGAAACTCTTACTCATTGTTTCCAATTTACACATGAACATGATGTCCACGAGAAGTAAAGAGACAAGTAGGAAAAAAGAAGGAAAGTACCTTTAAGACTACGGTAATGCTAAAATCTTTTTGGTGTAAAGGGAATATTGTATTACGGTTGCTACTTCAAAGACATAGGCAGAAGAAGAATGTAGCATATAGTCGGGTCTGCACATTTCATTATTTCCTTCTTTTCCAGCTCAGACACTTTCTGGAAAACTGGCAACGTCGTGGAGCATTAGCCCAGTTCCCTGAAAGGTAATAGCGCGTCAGAGCGCATTCTGTCAACATAACGAGAATTAAGCGGTCTGGTGGGTGAGTAGGGCTGTGTATTATTCATGAGCAGCGAACCCACCAGCCATCCCATTCTCTTCAGGAGGCTGCAGAGACCGGGGGCAGAGAACGTCACTCGCTGCTGTCAGCCTGACTATAGCAACTTTGCGGCCAGCTAGCAAGCCCGCAGCGTCTTCAATGGCATCACGGTAAGACTGCTCTTCGAACAGCTAAGTATAAATGAAGGACGTTATATGTGGAATAACACTGCCTTACATCAAAACTCCGACATCTTGAATAGAAAAAAACTTTAATATTTCAGAATAAGAGTCCGGAACAGGTGTCTCTCGATATGAGTAATTCAGAGGTACTCTTCCTATCCAGACTTTACACCGTTAAATTCGTTTTGGTGTTGGTGACAAAATAGTCCCATATTTAGCAGCCATATACAACCACTCGGTCTATTAAGTATCATATCTAAAAACTGGAATGTTCCACAATTGACATCAATACATAAGAAAGAAAATAGACGTAACCCGCTGAATTATAGACCCATATCACTGACAGGTAGGATATTAGAACATATGTGTTGAAATATCTCAGAAAAGGTGATCTTTTTTTATTATTATTGGCTTTCGGGACGTGACAACATAGCGTTGTCAACAATGGAGTATCTACTATGTCGATACTAATGCAACAATAACACAAAATGCAGCCCCCGAGCGGAGAAAATATCCTATCATGCCGGGAATCGAACCCAGTCTCGTTGGTCTTGCTCTTCCGCCGAAATGACAGTGTTAGCCAGGCGGACCTGAAGGCTATTTATTGACTGACAACCAGCACAGAGTTACAAAATATCATTCCAGTGAAACACAACTGGCTCTTTATTCTCAAGAAGCAATGAATTCTACCGACGGGGATTTTTATATTAACAGCAGGCTTTTGACACCATTTCTCACAAGCGGCTTTTATTAGAAAATTGTCTCAGTTGTGCAACTGGATTCGTGATTTTCTGGCCCAAATGCTAGATCTCATATTAACTGAGAAAAAGTCATCGACTGTAACACAAGTGAAACTGAGAAGTCCCAACACGAGGTTTTATCTGCCATCCACTGTTATTAATCTCTATAATCGATTTAGGCTACAATTTTATCAGATATCTTACATCCTTTGCTTACATTTACAGTCTAACAAAGCCGTCTAAACATCAGAAGGAATGAAAAAATGATTTAAAAGCAATGTCTGTATGATGAGGAAGTGAAAGTTCATCCTACACAAGGAAAGGTGTGAGATCCTGATCATTGGTGATATAAAAATCCTTTAAGCTTCTGTTAAACTAAAAATTATACAAATTTTTAAGATAGTCGATTGAAATAAATATCTAAGAACTACGATTACGAACAATTTGAACTACAACCATTACACAGAAAAATTTTTGGGGATGTCGACAAAAGACTGTCCTGTATTGACGCAACAGTTTAAGGTGCCACAAAATTGCTTAAGACACTGCTTACGCTACCATAGTTCATTTTCTTCTGGAGTAGTGGTGCGCAGTAAAATATCGTCAACAGGCATGATTGAATTATGACTTAGAAGAGTTCAAGAAAAGGGCACCGAAAAAATTCAAGGAAATGCTGTTCGATATACAGGTGGGAAAATTTTAATCCATAACGGGGAATAACTCGGGATAGAGATGGGATGCAGAAAATTTATTTTTGAATAAAAGTTGTATGTGGTAAAGACCGTCACGCATTGTTACTAATGGCCGTGACCTCAAACGTTATTTTCAAGGTGATGTGGAGGGTAAAGCGATTTTTTAAAATAGGAACACTAATATTTCATTTAAGATTTGGAAAAAGCAATACATTTTACGAATAAAATGGTACATTATTCAACTCCATGGCAAGGTTCAATGAACGTCGAATAAGCAAATATTTTTTAGTTCAAGTAGGGATTAGCTCGCAGCAGAGGAGGAATACAGCAAAATACAATGTTATACACAAACTGGAAGGAGCACCAAGACGAATGTTAAGTCAGGGATTCATTTAGTCACTTGTAAATGAATGATCAACAATTTGTCTTGAGCCTGTCAAAGAAACATTTATAAATTAAGATGTATTTATTCTTGTCAATAAACACAGTAATGAAAAGTTAAAGTTCAGATCCTGCTTCACTCTTTCGAAATCTGACGTCACAAATAGGGCCCATGGAACAAAATCCAATCTTCGAACGACGTTTCATGACTGCCTGGAAGCTCATAGATCTTGGTAATGACATGTGACCTGTTATGCTCCTTCCAATTTGTATAAGACATTGAATTTTGATGAATCTCTTCTCTGTTTCGAGTTAATCTCTACTTGAACTAAAAACATATGTGCTTATTTGACCTCCATTGTTTTGTATCCTACCTGGAAGGCGGGGCGTGAGTCTGCACCTGAAAACTGAAAGGTTGGCCGAATGACGGAAGCGAGTTGGAGCAGGAGAGGGAAAGCACTTCGGTACTGGGTGTAAAATTATAGATGTTTACTATAGGCAAAAACTAAGTTAATAAATAGTTACATAACTTTGCAATGATAAGCCCATAGGTCCGAAGTCTTAGACCCTTCGTAAGTAGTGCAAAGTCTCTACGTGAAGCGAAGTGTCCCGGCCGTCTGCTCTTGATCAAACGAACTAAATCTGGAGCGGAGGTCCTAGATCTGCACAGCGCCGGCTAGAGGGCGCTGTTGTCGGTGTCTGTGTCGTACTGCCAACCTAAGAACTTACACCTACGCCTTGGCATCGTAGCTATCGACACCACACATTGAATCTTGCTATGACCTTGAATAATGTATCATTTTTAACGTATAATTTTCCGCTCTTAAATCAAATCTTAGGGGTCCCATGTTAAGTAATGTTTAACTTACAAATAACCTTGAAAATAACTTTCAAGGTCAAGGCCTTTAGTCGCAATACGTCGTCCTCTTTGCCAACTACAATTTTTAGATGGCAAATTTTGCTGTATCTTATTTTTATCCCAAGTTATTCGTCATTATGGATTAAAATGGTCCACCCTGTATATTAACTCGAATTAGAGGACAGAATGTTACGAATGTCGATTTTCGATGCCGTGAAAGAGTATCACAGAGTTGTAGAAACCCATTTTCTTCTTCGAATGTGGAAATGTTTTGCTGATTTCCACTGCGTAGGGGGAAGTGACCATCGTTCAAATGGTTCCAATGGCTCTAAACACTATGGGACTTAACATCTGAGGTCATCAGTCCCCTAGACTTAGAACTACTTAAACCTAACTAACCTAAGGACTTTACACACATCCATCCCCGAGTGCGATTTGGAACTGCGACCGTAGCAGCAGCGCGGTTCCGGACAGTAGCGCTAGAACCGCTCGGCCACAGCGTCCTGCAATGACCAGGTTGGATTAGAGCCACTGTTGCTGCCAAAGGTGGTAACCATGTGTTTTACATTTTGAACCATATGTAAAACCATTTGTAACCCAAAATCAGCTACATATTTAGCCATACAATGGCTTAGCATACTTGGTAGGCAGAAAAAACATTGTTTTCTATTCTTCCTTCTGTCTCACTTTAATAACTAGCAGTCTACTTCATTTGCAGATGTCAAAGTTGTTGCAACCGAGAATTGCAACTACGTCTAAAATATGGTACCATAGCCATTATTGTTTGTTGTTGTGGTCTTCAGTCCAGAGACTGGTTTGATGGAGCTCTCCTTGCTACTCTATCCTGTTCAAGATTCTTCATCTCTGAGTAACTAATGCAACTCACATCCTTCTGAATTTTCTTAGTGTATTCATCCCTTGGCTTTCCGCCACGAGGTTTACCCTCCACACTGCTCTCCAATATTAAATTGGTGATTCCTTGATGCCTTAACACACGTCCTACTAACCGATCCCTTCTTCTAGTCACGTTGTGCCACAAACTTTTCCACAATCCTATTCAATACATCCTCATTACTTATCTGGTCTAACCATCTAATCTTCAGCATTCTTGTGTAGCACCACATTTCAAAAGCTTCTATTCTCTTCGTGTCCAAACTATTTATTGTCCATGTTTCACTTCCATTCAAGGCCACACTCCATACAAATACTTTCAGAAATGACTTCCTGGCATTTAAATCTATACTCGATGTTAACAAATTTCTCTTCTTCAGAAACGCTTTCCTTGCCATTGCCAGTGTACATATTATATCCTATCTACTTCGACCATCATCCGTTATTTTGCTCCCCAAATAGCAAAATTCCTTTACTACTTTAAGTGTCCCATTTCCTAATCTAATTCCCTCAGCATCACCCGATTTAATTCGACTACATTCCATTATCCACGTTTTGAATTTGTTGATGTTCATCTTATGCCCTCCTTTCAAGACACTATCCATTCCATTCAACCGTTCTTCAAAGTCCTTTGCTGTCTCTGACAGAATTACAATGTCAACGGAGAACCTCTAAGTTATTATTTCTTCTCCATGGATTTTAATACCTACTCCGAATTTTTCTTTTGTTTCCTTTACTGCTTGCTCAATATACAGATTGAATAACATTGGGGAGAGACTAAAACCCTGTCTCACTCCCTTCCCAACCACTGCTTCCCTTTCATGTTCCTCGACTCTTATAACTGCCATCGGGTTTCTGTACAAATTGTAAATAACCTTTCACTCCCTGTATTTTACCCTTGCCACCTTCAGAATTTGAAAGAGAGTATTCCAGTCAACATTGTAAACAGTTTTCTCTAGGTGTACTTATGCTTGAAACGTAGGTTTGTCTTTCCTTAATCTAGCTTCTAAGATAAGTCATAGGGTCAGTATTGCCTCAAGTGTTCCAACATTTCTACGATATCCGAACTGATCTTCCCAGAGGTCGGCTTCTACTAGTTTTTCCATTCGTTTGTAAAAAAAATCTGCGTTAGCATTAGCTTTCTTTGGGATTGGAATTGTTATATTCTTCTTGAAGTCTAAAAATGGTTCAAATGGCTCTGAACACTATGGGACTCAACTGCTGAGGTCATAAGTCCCCTGGATCCTAGAACTACTTAAATCTAACTAACCTATGGACATCACACACATCCATGCCCGAGGCAGGATTCGAACCTGCGACCGTAGCGGTCGCTCGGTTCCAGACTGTAGCGCCTAGAACCGCTCGGCCACACTGGCCGGCTCTTGAAGTCTGAAGGTATTTCACCAGTTTCTTACACCTTGTTCACCAGATGGTAGAGTTTCGTCAGGACTGTCTCTCCCAAGGCTATAAGGCTATCAGTAATTCTTATGGAATGTTGTCTACTTCCAGGGCCTTTCAGTGCACTAGCAAATTCTTCCGCAGTACCATAGATCCGAGGTTGGCCATTTTGCACTTCCTGTCGACCTCAGTTTTTAGACGTTTGTATTTCTTTTCGCCTGCTTCATTTACTGCACTTTTATATTTTCTCCTTTCATCAATTCATTTCAGTATGTCTTCCGTTACCCAAGGATTTCTACCAGAACTCATCTTTTTACTGACTTGATCCTCTGTGGCCTCAAAGCTAACCAAACTTCTGCTACTGTATTTCTTTAACTTGTTCTTGTCAATCCATCCCTAATGTTCTGTCTGAAACTGTCTTCAACCTCTGGCTCTTTCTGTTTATCCATTACCCATCTCCTTAAATTCCCATATTTTTGCAGTTTCTTCAGTTTTAAAATGCAGTTCATAACCACTAAATTGTGACCAGAGTCCACATCTGCTCATGGAAATGTCTTACAATTAAAAAACTCTATATTAATATTATATAATCTATTTGAAACGTTCCAGTGTCTCCAGGCCTCTTCCATATATTCACCCTTATTTCATGATTCTTAAACCAAGAGGTGGCTACGATTAGGTTACGATCTGTACAAAATTCGACCAAAACCCCCAGTCCATATTCTACTATTACTTTTCATTCTCTTCCTCTTCGTACTATCGAATTCCTGACCCCCTTGACTGTTAAATTTTCGTATCTCTTCACTATCTGAATAATTTCTTTCGTCGCAACATACATTTCTTCAATCTCTTCATCATCTGCGGAGGTAGTTGGCATATAAACTTGTACTACTGTGGCACGAGTGGATTTCGTGTCTATCTTGGCCACAATAATGCGTTCACTATGGTGTTCGTAGAATTTACCCCCGCTCCTATTTTTTATTTATTATTACACCTACTCCTCCATTATCCCTACTTGATTTTATATTTATGACCCTGTTTTCACCTGACCAGAAGTCTTGTTCCTCCTGCCACCGAATTTCACTAATTCCTCCATTATCCCTACTTTATTTTATATTTATGACCCTGTTTTCACCTGACCAGAAGTCTTGTTCCTCCTGCCACCGAATTTCACTAATTCCCACTATAACCAACTTTAACCTGTCCACTTCCGTTTTTAAATTTTCAAACCTACCTGCCCGATTAAGGGATATGACATTCCACCCTTCGATCTGTACTACGTCAGTCTTCTTTCTCCTGATAACGATGTAATCTTGTGTAGTCCCGGCTCGGAAATCTAAATGGGGGACTATTTTACCTGCGCGATATTTTACTTTAGAGGACGCCATCATCATCTAACCATACAGTGAAGCTGCATTCCATGGGGAATAATTACGGCTGTGGTTTCCGCTTGCCTTCAGCCGTTCGCAGCACCAACACAGCAAGGCCATTTTGATTAATGTTACAAGGGCAGATCAGTCAATTATCCAGACTGTCGGCCCAGCAACTGCTGAAAACGCTGCTTTCCTCTTCAGGAACCACACGGTTGTCTGGCCTCTCAACAGATACCCCTCTGTTGTGCTGGCACCTACTGTACGGCCATCTGTATCGCTGAGTCACTAAAGGTTCCCCACGAACGGCAATGTCCATGGTTCATGAGTGGGACCATAGCTGTATGGACTTCATACACTCATTATGATGCTCTGCAAGGTAATAGAATGTTATGTAGGGACTCATTTATAAAGGAGAAAAGCAGCATCCAACAGCTAGGAGATAAGGAAATGGGTAGAGTTATTATGGATGTTCAAAAAGGAATCGAATAGTTTATACGTTTATTCCATTGTTTTTAGTATCTTTATGGAACCTCACTGGTTTTAAGCCCTTGTACACCTAACACGACCAACATATGTTTTGGTTCTTTTCTATGAATTATATATATTCATGTTTCTAGTTTGGTGGCATCGTGAATCTATACTGAAGTTGACGACATCAATTACGGATATTAATGCCAGCGGTCTTCAAAGTTTCTAACTAATTTGTGTTTACAACCAGTAATCGAAAATTTTTGAGGCATAAAAAATATTATTTTGAGCTCAAAGTGATTCTGTGTCCGGAGTAAAAGACTAGAAACTCTGCCATCTACTGCATCTTGACCAATGGCCAGTAATAAATACACCTAAGTAATTGTAGCACTATATTTGTTTTCGCACCAGTACGCTTTACAGTTGGATTATAGGCAACACGATGACATGATCATAAATACAAAACGTATCCAGTGAAAACGTGTTTTCTTCCCCATCGCAAAGGGAATCTAATTCGTCGAGTTATAGCAGAAATTATTGATAAACGTATTTACCGAACATTTCTAAAAAATTGTATACAGAGTCCTGCAGTTATGACATTGCCGTCAAGTTACTGAGGAAAAAAGAAGAGTTTCTCAGTAAATAGGATATGAATTCATTATTGCACGAGTTTGAGGGAACCAAGTGTTACGCAATATTCACAAAAAACATATTGTTTTAGTTGTGTGGTAATCACTCACTTCCATTATCATTTTTCGCAATATTACGAAGGTCGGTTCGTAATTCATGACAGTTATGGTGTATATTGCGATAATGGGACAAGATGAGAATCACACGATGTGAATAGAACTGATACGACTGTGTGCATCTGAATACAAACATACTAAAGGGTTCCGGTGCGGGGGGGGACACTAAAGTGTGGAATGAAACACATACATTCAAACCGTTTGTAAATTAATTGTGCAGGAGTGAAAATGGAACAAAAGTGAATCAAAATCAATTACTGTGCTTCAGAATAGTCGCCGAAAGCATACGCACATCATTGCCAACGATGGGGAAGCCATCGAATGCCGTTGTAATTGCCATTACTGTGTGCTACCTGTCTCAGAAATGCCAGGACGACATTCGATAGTGTTCGTATAGAGCTCCTCACGCAAGTTTCCTAAGTTGTGGAATGAAATCGAAGTCCAATGGACTGAGGTCTGGTGAATAGGGTGGGGCTTTGGAGGATCCATCTTGTGGCACACTCTATTTTTTACGCGCTGGTATACTGTTTGTCGCGGGCTTTCGAATGTATTTACAACCAGTACGGTGATGTCACACTTCGTACGATGTACCATAGTTGGCGTGAGTTACGGAATGACCCTCGTAGAAAATAAGAGAAACTCTGTGTAAAGAGCGATGATTAAGAGTGTTGCTGACAGATTAGTACTTGTCGTAACAGACATACGCGAGTAGGACAAAAATAGGATAACACCGCTAGAAATGCTTGCCTGGATACCAATACAGAAATCAGGTAAGCTTGCTGGTTGCGCAGTTTTATTTGACGGCACCTGTGCAATGTCGTGACCAGGACCATGTTCTACGTAGTTGTGAATTCATTCTACGGAAATATGAGAATTCGAATGTGAGCAAGTTCTTGATGCTCATATGGTGGGTCCTTCAGTAGCCGAGGCACTTGCAGTGTTTGGTGTCTCAAGAGGCATTTTATTGGTAGTTTACATCGCAAATGTAAAAACTGCATCCGCCAAATCATAACGTGGACGAAAATATGTCTATCCATGGCCGTGAAAAGTGGTCATTAAAGAGGCGACATCAGCTAAAGTCGCTGCAGAGCTGAATGCCAGCACTAAAACAGCACGAAGGGAGCTCGAAAAGCAGGGTGTTGCTCGGCGAGCTATAATTCTAAAAGCACTCACCAGAAAACGTGGCGCCGAAGCCATTAAACCAGGATTATGGAGCAAGAAAGAAATTCCTTTGATGAGGTGAGCCTTGTTTCACACTATTTGCAACTTGTAGCCAAACTTACGACCGAAGAGTGAAACATAGCGGGGATTCGGTGATTATTTCGCGAGTCTTTTCCAAGTATACTGGCGTAACTACGTTTATTTTGCACGATCGCGTTATTGTCTGGAATTGTGTGACCATTTCGATTGATATGGTCCATCCCATGGAATTATGTTTATTCCACAAGGGTGTTCGTGTTTGTTACGCCAGGTTTTTCCTGGAAGTGTGGTACTTGATTCCCTTGACAATCATATAGGACCTGTATTTATCCATTCCGAGACAACTGAAAGTGTATTAGGTATGGTGATTTGTTGTGTTCTTGGTGTTCCGAAACTGCTGTCCAATACCAATTTTCCTCTCATGAGTGGAACGTATCCAACTGCAAGCAAAAGAAGAATGCACCGATTTATTCCTAAGATCTAAATCCCACAATTACCTTACGATTACCAGGCAATCGGCATATTGCCCGCTGTATCCAAAAGCGTGGAGTATATTGTTACGACCAAATTACTTAACAGTTACTCAAATTCTGTTTATATGACACACATCAGTCCGGGTTATGTCAGCACCATAGCGCAAACACTGTCCCAACTGAGGTAACTGATGACCTTATATAGGACATATACATCCTTGTGACCAAGATAGTGACATTAGCAGATGTATGCAAAGCTTCTGAAGTTGTCATTTTTGACGTAATTGGTAAATTTTCTTATAGTATGCTGTAGACGTTTTAAAACAACTTGAAAAAAATGGACAGTAGTCTTTTTGGAAACTAAAAGACGTCCAGGAAGCATGATCTCTAAAACGTGCCGCAGGGGTCAGTTCCAGGACGTTTATCGTTTCTCTTCTATGCCAATGATATCTGTTCTGTTCTGTTGATCTATATATATCATTTCTGTGCCGGCGACCTCCTGCATTATGTATGTACCAAACCTGAATATATTAGTACTGGGATCTCCCAGATGAATCACGATCCGTTTTCAGTGATAACATGTGTGTAAAATCCGGTACTGTAACCAAATGCAAGAAAGCCGCAAGTAATCTTAGCATCCCATCAGAAACTAATAAGTTCATAATTCTGCAAACAGTTTCATCTACTTGGTGTCGAGTGTTTTCCAATACCGTATCAGAAAACAGTGCAGATGTTGGGTGTAACTTTGGTTGAGGATCTGAACTTGTCATAAAATACTGTCGCCTCATACAGCAAGAATTGCGAATACATATTGACATCAGCTCTACATTTTATTTGTGGGAGACAGGCGACTGGTCGCTTTATCACTTCAGCTATCCATTCACGCTTCCTTGTATCTCCTATACTCTCACTTTGTGATTCCCATACAGAGAGAAACAAACACAGACTCCGTGCAAATTTTTGACGTTGCCTCGGCGGCCTAAAATGACGATAGCCAA
This sequence comes from Schistocerca gregaria, assembly GCF_023897955.1. Classification (NCBI taxonomy): domain Eukaryota; kingdom Metazoa; phylum Arthropoda; class Insecta; order Orthoptera; family Acrididae; genus Schistocerca; species Schistocerca gregaria. The sequence continues at coordinate 223,858,167 of NC_064922.1, forward strand.
AATTTTCATTCCCTGTGTGGGAATCACTAAATGAGAGGATACGGTATCCGGAAAATATGATATATGGAAGTTTGAGTCGGTCTGGGAGGCGTGGTTAAGGAAAACTGCCCTCGTCTGCGGAGCGGTGCGGTCGGGAATGCTGACGTTCTCGCCGCGGCACGCTTACTCGATGTGTATGTACAACGGCTTTCGCGTGGGCCAGTGTATGGCTAAGTAAATGGCCAATTCATATCGGCAATGGACGCTTTTGAATGGAGTGCCATAGGTATGCATACACCTCAGTAAGCATGTTCCGTCCTACCTCTACATTGGCAGATGCAGAGTGATGGTCATAAATGACGGCCAGCCAAAGACCTGCTCGTGTTGCAGAAAAGAAGGTCACGGTCATTCAGAGTATCTGTAGCGACTAATTGCCAACGTCAGACCAACAGATCTTATGCCTCCCACCATCCCAACCTCTTTGCCCCTTACATATGTAGCGCTATTCTGGATGGATCCCAGGCACATGCACGGGGCTCAACACCCACTGAATCATTCGAAATCAACAGACAGGAGACGGCGGGTCAACCGATGCCTAACACTCTATTCCCCCACCCTGACGCCATTCCCCCCACCCATTCTGCCTCCCCCCCCCCCCCAAATCACATCCCTGACTGCTCTAGAAGGTGATGAAGAGAAGACCCAAGGAGATATGGAAGCTAATGCTACGGTTCTGCCCACGGTCGCCATTTTACCTGGACGTGAGGACTCACTCTGGTCATCTGATACAGAGACGCACTCTCGGAAACAGCCGCCCTAAAGAGGCGTAAGAAGTGAGCCGATACGATCTTTCACCATCACGACATGATTCCTCTGTATGCCTCCAATCCAGATTCTGATGCTATTCTTCCACTAGACCAGCAACCGTTCTCTCTTGTTGAATGAGCAGCTATTAACTGCCAACCAATGCGACAAACGACTCCCTGTGTCATGTGAAGCACTCCCGCGGCCATCACATCCCATTGGTGAGATATCTGAAGACCTTGGCCTGACCAAGGATGCCCAGGCGACTGTTCCCCCAGTGGCATATGACTGACGAAGCATGTTGTGTAGTGAATGGCGGCTCGGCGTGGTTGATCTGCCAGCCTACAAGTCTGTCTCCATCAATACATCATTGTCAGCGCATATGTGCGTTATGTTCAGGGCAGCGGACGTTGATGTTACTCCACTCAAGTACGTTCGAGTGGAGACTTTACAAAACTTCTATCGGTTTACTGCTTAAGTCACTCTTGCTGCTAAGGGAAGCAGTTGAACTGTTACCCTTGCGAGAGATGGAATAGAAGTAATCAATGTGATGTACTTGCCACCGGCATGGGGACCTGCATAATACATGCAGAGCGCTCGAGTTGTTAATATCTATGCCCCTTCTGGGATTGATAATAAACCGTAAGACTGATGAAAGACTTGATCAGTCACATTTCTTATGTGGAAGAAATTGGGCCTTTCTTCTCTGGGCGTTGTAACCACATCATTGTTGGTGGAACTGTGTCTCTTGGTACAACACCTGCGTCTTGCTGGTACTTGGGAGGTGTTATATGGTGATGCCCTGTCTTTACTAATGTGGACAGTTACTCTACCAGCAGACTCGATTGAAGCTATGTCTCCTATGATCTTGTGACAGTGACTCTATCAGCAAGTGCTGGCCCACGGCTTTCTCGGACCATAGTGCATACACTTGCATAGTCTACCCCCACAGGCAGATGGTTTGGGGAAGTTGGAGGTTATGGAAACCCAATGTGGCCCTTTTTGGTATAAACAAAATGCATTTAAAAAAAGATATTAGTGACAAAAGAGGAAAAATTTCTGACGTTTTCCTTGTTCAAATTGTACAGTACATTTTCAATCTTGTCATTATTGCAAAATTGGTGTAATTGTATAAAAAAGTAAGCAAGTCAGAAGGAGATACCGGGTTCTAGTCCAAGTCCGAAAAAAGTCACCGCGTATGACTGCCGTAAAGCGATCCCATGTTCCATTAAAGGCCGGATCGGAGATACTGTCTGCTCCAGGACTGTGTGTTGAGTTGTCCTCATTTTTTTCTAGTTGTCAGTCTTCTGACTGGTTTGATGCGATCCGCCACGAATTTCTCTCCTGTGCTAACCTCTTCATCTCAGAGTAACACTTGCAACCTACGTCCTCAATTATTTGCTGGATGTATTCCTATCCCTGTCTTCCTCTACTGTTTTTGCTCTCTACAGGTCCCTCTAGTAACATGGAAGTCATTCCCTGATGACTTAACAGATATCCTATCATCCTGTCCCTTCTCCGTTACAGTGTTTTCAACATATTTCCTTTTCCTTCGATTCTGCACAAAAGCTCCTCATTCACCAAAGAATAAAAAGATGACCTCCGCTCGCTATAAGTGGGTAATTCGGGTACGAGTCTCGGTCAAGCAAAAAATTTCATGTACCATTAATAAAAAGTTCAAGCACGACCACATACTTTCTCAATCTGCGAATCCATTTCGAAATATTTGAAAAAGCAATACATCGTCTTAGAAGTGTTTCTTCAGACGGGCGAGCATGCCTAAATGGGATTGTAATGTAATATATAGACATGTAGACACAGTAGAAACACAGAAATCATGTAAACCATTGATATAGGGATGGTGACTATTGTTGACACTTTCCGTTTTCATTTACATCGTTTTCTTTTTTCATCCCAGTTTAACTCTAGTGTTAAAACCGTTTAAAATAATGGCTTCCCGAAATAACCGATTTCTTGTTTTTTTATTCCTATTACTTAATGTAATAGTCGTATAAATCGAAAAAAGATTTCTAGACTCTCAGTTTCAAGATACATCAAATCAAAATATTTAACTGAATAGACAAATAAAAGAAAAATTCGTCCATACAACTTTCGATGTTTTTCTCGAAAAGTGGTAAGTGGTTGAATGCTACAAAAAATCGCCAGTATCTTCCTATTCATTCTCGTCTGCCGAAAAATCATGCTGTAATTGGAAATCATACCTCTATTTGGACATTATGATTAGTTCGTATTTATTTGTCCATTTTCACAGATTACAAGCAGGTAGAGGAATATTATCTACACACAGACAGGAGATCAGCTGCTTTCTACTTTTGTTAATGATTTGTTATTAAGATGTTAATTTATTATTATTACCATAATTTCTTCCCTCTCTTTTTATTTCATATCAATGGAGGACAAATCTTAAATCTTTGAAAACAAATGAAGCATTGTATTCATTGCTTCGTCATTTCATCATCATCTTCATCTTCTGTTCAGGTATTAGGCAGGATTTGCCTGTTACGGTACCCATCTCTGTCAGGGTCTTCCTCTGTCTCTCCTCCCATGGCACTTATAATTTCTTGCCTTTAAGGGAAGTTTCTCACTCCCCATTCGCTGTAGATGTTATTTCCATTTTCTTCAGTAATCTCGAATTTTATCATTGAGGCTAAGGATTTGCAGTTCTTATCTAATATCTTCATTTCTTCGCCTGTGTTCTCTTGTGCAACCTTCAACATCTCTATGGAATGTGACTTCTTGTGCCTGAATACGGCTTTTTGCTTCTTGATAATCACCCATGTCTCACTCCCATAGAGCAGTGTGGGAACTGCAACAGTTTTGTAAGATTTAGTCTTTCCTGGATTCGATTTTTAAGTTTCTTTTAATTGTTCCACTTACCCAGCGGAATTTACAAAGGTTAATTTCAATATCTCTGCTGTAGCCATAAGTCATTTCACATCCGAGATAACTGAAATGGTGTACTTGCTCTAAAATCTTCTGATATATAACTTATTTGGTTCTGATTGGTTCTTTCCCCATGAAGGCCATTGTCTTAGTTTTTCCATTTGAAATTTTGTACTTATTTGTTTTAGTAAGTAGATTAGTTTCTGAAGGTCTTCTTCCTTATCGGCTAGGATCATTGCATCATCGGCATATAAGAAATTATTTAAAATTATTTTCCTGTCTAGGTAGATGCCTTTCTGAAATTCTGATTTCCATATATGTATTATTTCATTAATGTAGATGTGGAACAAAATTAGAGAGATGCAACAGCCTTGTCGAACCCCTTTGTTAGTTGGTATCTCATTAGTTGTTTTACTATTGGGATCTAGAATGATATTTGTGTCTTGATTTAAACCTTTTATTGCATTTACTAGATGTTTTGGACATCCACGATTCGTCACTATTTTCCAAAGGTTCTGGCTATTGACATTGTCAAAAGCTTTTTTAAAGTCAATAAAAACAATGTGTGTTTCTTCATTACACTCTCTCCGATTTTCTATTATTTGCTGTAGAACAAAAACTTCATCTATTGTGGATGGTCCTTTCCTAAAACCCATTTATTCCTCAGTCAGTTCGTAAAAATATTTCTATACTAGTGTTGGTGCCATTTCGCAATACGACGGATGTCCGGTAACGGCTCTGAGAGATTACAGTATAGACGAGGTGGGTGCAAGTTTTAAGCACTATTACGTATACGCTTAACTTGAACCACGACAAACGGCAACAGGGGCTTAACTGCCTCAGTAACGCTTTGCCAATTATTTTAACATACGTTGGCGGCTCACTTCTGTTGGTATTTTTATTAAAATATTTCTGGTCCCTTCTCTTGTTTTCTCTGATATCGCAATATTTCAAACAAGTACAAATGCTACGAGTATAAATTACTCCTTGTTTCAAAAAAAGTTTATTTGGAAATTTTAGCATTGGTTTTATAAGTAATTGTTACTTCGTTGTTTGCCCGGTTATTAGTAAGAAACAAAACACGTTATAATCGAGACCAAATAAACCCGAAAAATACGAGTAAATCGACTAAATTACCGGTAGCTATTTTAACCCGAGGTTTTCCCCATCACTACATTGATACACAGGAACACTTTCGTTTGCGTCTGTGTCTTGAAAGAGTTTCGGATTATATTCCATAGAGAGTGAAACGTGAACTTCACCAATCATTCGTTCTAATGAACCTCGAATATTGTCATTCAACTTAAGTAACTAACAAATAATGCTGGTGTAAGTTTCATCTGCAACTTTCGGCTATGAGCCTAGTCATAGCTTTATACGTCCGGCTTGGGTCACTGCAGCACGTCAAGTTACGTGACTATCACGCGAAATTTCTACGTCTTCGACTCGTCAGTACGCAAGCACCCCAGCGCCTCACATAGTAGTTCACGAACGTGTCATCTCATCATAACCGAAACACATATCTAGTGTCCTAGCTACATGCCCATCCATAAAAAAGAAAAGCCTGCAAATTCCTGCCCAGTTGCCGCCGTGCCACCTCTGGAACAGGATGCGCTACAATCTGTGAAAAATACAATGCATTTCTGTGCGTTTTTTATCTGTATTATTGTAACCTATAAACGACGAGACGTATTTGTCTTCTCATGTGTAATGTAAAATGAGTAGAACGTCTGTTTACATGTAAGAAAGTTCCATAAATTAATAAACAAATGTAAAGCACCAATATCTTCTAGCTCTGGCTAAGTAGAAGTGTCCATCATATTGTTTGATTACTCAGAGAGTGAACGAGGACTCCAAAATCCACAAAGAGTTCAACGAAACGGCTTTCCTTCCATATCACGCTCTCTGGTGAGATGTTGACCAGACTTAAAGGTTCCGTCGACACCAAGACGGTTAGAGAAGAGTCCATCATTATTCTTATGAGGCTAAGATAATCCACAAACACTTAAATTCAAATGCCCAAGTAGGAATTTGAATCAGCTGCTGTTGAATACGAGTTCAGTACTGTGACCAATGTGTCGCCATTGACAAAAGGGAATACTCAACGAAATTAGTACATTCTACGTACTACCATATGCTTAGTTCTATGAGGGGAAACATAAACATAAAAATCAGAAACTTTTAATAAAAAAGAGAGTCGTTAGTTAATCTGAGCTACGATTTCATTTCTTTCGGGATTTTCCGGAATTTTTTATTATTCTGGTATTTGAAGCTCTGGTTATCTGCTAGTCTCTACGCCTGCAGCTACAACTATACGTAGGAGGATAACAATGACTGGGAAACATTTTATTTATTTATTTAGTTGTTCATTGAGGGAGCATCTCACAATTAAATAGGATTTGTCACCGTAATACAAGGAACGAAACAGCTCAAGTAAACATCTACATAACGTATATAAATACATTTTAGGAGATTGCGAAACCTGCTCGGTCGTGGCCTTACTGAAGAAACCACCCTAGTATTGGTCTGAAGTGATTTAGGAAAACCACAGGAAATCTAATCAGGATGGCTGGCCAAGGAAAACTCAATTCTCTTGCATAAGAGGTTAGTGTCGTAGCAGCTGCTCTGCCTCTTTCCGAAGGTCCTATTCACCTTAGACAATTTTCACCAGCTCTCTCATAATATGAAACGTAGTTTTGCTTTGTATTACTGCACAAATTATGGCCACACGATGGAGACGCCATGATCGCGAACAAGTTCTAAGGCAGTTGCAGTTCTTTCAGTCTGTACGGAAAACTGACCCCATGCTCGTATACATGTTACTACACCACATGTACATCGTCCTGTCCTACCTTCAGTCCGTCTGGAAGACTGAGTTTGGTTTCCCCCAGCCATATCCCCTCTCTCCCTCCACCTCCCTCCGATGAGAGATATTGAACACAAAATTAAAACAAGACATTAAAATAGTAGATTACAAATCTTGGTCCACGACTGTCCTGTTACATAGGTGTCCTCTTTCGTTATTAACTTCTGCATCATATAAGTAATCTTTAACTGCGTAGCGTACATTACTTACGAAACAAGTTTTACTTGCTATTTTAAATAGATGTATTTTAGGATGTAACCGAACTCCTTGGACATTTTACTACATAATTCTATTTCCTTCTATAAAATGATGTTTTGAGTTTGTAAATGAAATTCAGTTCTGGAAATTATTCATTCTTCCACGAATTCAGAATCGTAGGCATATTGCAGACATTTTTCTATTAAGTGATCGATTCAGTGAAAACATCACAGTCCTTCACTAGCTGAACAAAGGCATGTGTGCTAAGATGTACTTTGGGGGAAGGAGACGCAAACAAATAATATGCATGCGTGGCCTCTATCTGAGTCCCCTTTGAACGACACAGATCTTTCGGTACTCTTTCCCTGACTGTGTTTCTGGGCACCTTTTTGAGAGCTGCTCTGGTGCTGCTCATGTCTGCAGTTACTGCTTTCTCTGTGCAAGACTGCTCCAACTGCTCAGGTATCTTTCTTTGAGGTTGCTATATGATGGCATTTTTATGCAATGACAACAAAAATATAGTGAGTTTTGTATCTCGCATCTTGTAGTTTGGTCCAATATTTGCACACTCCCTTTTACACACACTGAAACAGGTTCAAACAGGCCACCCCCAAATTACATCCGTAATGTATAAATAGATCGAGCTGCGGGTATAGCCGTGTTATAGCGAACAATACTGCGAATTTCCTGGCGCCCTCAAGTAACGTGTATAGCTTATATTAACCGAATTAAGACTCCGATTTTGTTGTTTTCTGATGTAACAATATATTTTTATTTATGGCATATGAAAGAAGCTTCTAAGACAACTTCAGTGACATAACAGGTTTGGAACTTGATCAAATAGTAACCATATAACAGAGCTGCAAATCACTGTCCCGTCTTCCAGAGAAGTGGTTCCACAAACATCGTCTTTACCACAGCAAATGTAAGAAAACACGCCGATAAAATTGTTTCTTGTGTTTAACTGAGTAGTTAAAGCCTGTCAGACTATGTTGTAGTGCTGTAATAATCACATAAAATGCTCGCACCTGGGCATTCACAATGTAGGGTGATAAGCCAAAACATAATGATCACTGCCCACCGCAATATTGGCTGCCGCATGGTGGCTCAGGACGCGGTAGCATAAGTACATTATGTGATCAAAAGTATACGGACACCATCAAAACATACGTTTTTCATATTAGGTGCATTGTGCTGCCTCCTACTGCCAGGTACTCATTATCAGCGACCTCAGTAGTCATTGGACATCGTGAGAGAGCAGATTGGGGCGCGCCGCCGAACTCACGGACTTCGAACGTTGTCAGGTGATTGGCTGTCACTTGTATCTTGCGTCTGTGCGAGAGTTTTCCACCCTCCTAAACATCCCTAGCTCCACTGTTTTCGATGTGATAGAGAAGTGAAGGCATACGTACAACGCTGCTAAACATCCCTAGCTCCACTGTTGAAGGCACACGTACAGCACAAAAACGTACAGGCCGACCTCGCTGTTGACTAACAGAGACCGCCGACAGTTGAAGAGGGTCGTAATGTGTAACAGGCAGACATCTATCCAGACGATCACACAAGAATTCGGAACTTCATCAGGATGGATTGCAAGTACTATGACAGTTAGGCTGGAGGTGAGAAAACTTGGATTTCATGGTCGAGCGGCTGCTCATAAGCCATACATCAGGCCGGTAAATACCAAATGACGCCTGGCTTGGTGTAAGGAGCGTAAACATTGGACGACTGACACAGTGAAGAAACATTGTGTGGAGTGACAAATCACGGTACATAATGTGGCGATCCGATGGCATGGTGTGGGAATGGCGAATGCCCGGTCAACGTCAACTGCCAGCGTGAGTAGAGCCAAGAGTAAAATACGGAGGCAGTGGTGTCATAGTGTGTAAGGTGTCAGGCAAATCCAACACCTTACATGAAAACCCTGATGTGATAAGCAAATCAAGTAGTATGTCACATAGCTCGGAATAAATCGTGACATTAAATTAACCAAAGTAATACGAGTAACGAGTGAGCAAATGGAATACCACAGACTAACACAAGAATGCATAAATGCATGTCGTACCTTCCCACCGTGAGGCAGACGCAGTTCCGAGGGGAGAAACGAGGACAGAAGCCGAGAGCAGAACCGTGTTAAGCTAGATAAGGTAGGGGCTGGGCACCCACGCCGCGAGCCTACCTGTACAACTATACAACCCGCACGTTTTAGCCTGAGGCTGTTTCGCGTCTCAGGTATGTCAAGGACAACCCCCAGCCCATGTTAAAAGCTAGAGCCCTCCAGAAAAGCAGTATAGATCTTACGATAACACAAAAAGGGCCACTACCACCCGCAAGTTTTAGCATGAGACTTTTTCGCGTGTCTGTTACATTAGAATCACTCCCCAGCCCATGTTAAAAGATAGAGCCCTCCAGAAGAGCAGTATAGATCTTACGATAACGCTAAAAGGACCACACGAGCTGCAGGTTTTAGCGTGAGACTTTTTAGCATCTCTGTTACGTTGCAAACTTTAAAAACATTGCCCCACCACGAAAAGTATAACGTCTCTCATTGGATAGACAGAATTTTTGTAGGCGGAGCTTAAGGTTAACATTGAGAACCTGATTGGTCAGTTGAAAACACAGCCAGACAGTTTTTTTAAACTAACTTCGGTAAATTGTAGTAAGGAGAAGTTAGAGAGTTAGTTCCGAGACGGCGGGCTGGATGGCTGCTGCGCCGGCCGCTGCCGCCCTGACGCTGCTTAGACACCGACAACGTAATGAACGCACGCGATGCCGAATTTTTTGAGCGCATAAGGCTTCACTCAGAACTGCAGAAGTCTCATCTGTTACACCCCTTTTTTGCGTAATACTAGTGTCGATCGTTAATTAAAACTCATGGTGTTCACATTTGCCACTTGAAGAACAGATCTGAAACGCGATGATTTTTCTTTTATATAGTTATTGAGAAGCCACATCAGCCACTGTAATTTACAACAAGTTAAATAAGTAATTAAAGATAATTGAGGGTCACTGTAGACCATTTTGATAGTTTTCTCTTTTGTGAAACTCAATTTAAACCTAGATTATAGATGTGATAAGGCATAGGTCATCCTTCGATCGATTGTAGAACTTGGAAACCCATTCAGGGAATATTCGTTCACATTTTTTGTTGAACGCAGTTGGTTTTTACCATCATGTATTAAAACATTTCCTTTTATCAATAGTGCAATTTATAAATGATGTTTTGTGAGTAGAATAAATTTCCAATGGTAAACTTAACTGCTTTTTCGACGTTATTTTACCAGCTAACTAAAAATAGGAAAGCCTTGAACCCTTTCCACTATATTTAGTTAGAATTAAGATTCTTTTACAGGGAGTGCAGTGGAGCTGACGCTGAGATCATTTAGTATTTGGTTATATCATCGCTAGTCTCACTGAACTCTTCTGAATTCTACATGTCATGTGTGGTCTGGCGTCTCCTTACCAGCAGCAGGTCCCAGGTTCAAACTAGTCAATTCCCTAAAAAACACGCTCAGAGCGTCGTTGCGCGAAAGTGGTAGGGAGACACGATATAGTACAATCAGACACCACTATGAATGTTTAGAAAATGGCGACCCTACCAGGATGGTAAAATACCATAATTGAAGGTCGACCACATTCCTAATTAGGTCAGAAAAATATCCTGCTAAAAACTGTCGTCGAAAAAAAATTTTTTTTTCTTATAGTTTTACATAGTCGAAAACAGTAGCTGCGGCGATAGATAGATAGTAAAAGTATTAAACAGAAATTAGTCTAGCAGTGGCAATAGCATAATTAAGTAATGAATTTTGAAAATTGTTAGAATTAAGTTATCTCTCCAATGCAAGCGCGCAGGTGGCGGATACATCGTTGACAAGTTCGTTCTGTCCCAACAAATAAGTGAATGGATTGTCAGTCTTGATAGTGTCAAGTCGTGTGAACAAAAAGGTTATGAAACGTGTGAGATCGTATGAGCGCATGTTGACGCGAAGTAGGGCGTGTGAATTGCTTTTAAAACATAAAATAAGGGATTATGAAAGATTAGCAATGGCAGATCGAGACCTTGACCGAATTGAGGTAGAGGCCCAGTATGAAATTGGACAGAGAATAGAGGACAGTACAACAGACGATGCAGTATCGCGAGAAATAGGACATATAACGCACCATAACGAGGATAATGTACGTCGAGGCATAGAAAACCTAGGTCAGCATACGATAGAGGAGCACGAAAGTGGAGAGACAGTCGATGAGGATTCTAACTTGCTTCTTGAATACGTAGAACCCATAGTACAAGTAATCAGAGCTCCCTCACCACAGAGTACAAGGAATGCGAGTAGAAACGTGTCACAGCGGAGATCAATGCAATCGGTTACGAACCAACACTTGGGCGAAAACACAGAGCGTAGGACGTCGGAAGAAAACGCAATAGGACCCACCAATCTGGCAGAATTATTACAACAAATTACGGAAACCATGACAAGGCAGAATAAAGAAATTGCGAACCAAATTCAAATTCAGAATGCAGAAACTACGAGACAAATGTGTGAGATTAAAGAACAAAACAAAAAAATTCAGTTACACCTAAGTCATATTGAAGACGAGGCAAAAGAATCTCGAGAAGTGATAGGAAAATTAATAACAGGTTACAAACAATTGAGAACAGACATTGACAAGGTACAAGTGGACGTACAAACATTACGTAATGACGCTCAGGACGAGATCAAAACATTACGTAACAACACCCAGGGAGAAGTCAAGAAAGTAAAGAAACAGATAAACGTAATTACTAGACAAGCAGCAGGTACAGCGCGTGAAATTGTTGAAAAGAGTGTGTTACACAAACGTATCACAAAAGCAGCGCTGAAAAGATATGATAACCGCATAGTCAAAATAGAAGCGCAAACGAAGCGACAATTTCAGAAATTGCGAACAGAGTTGTTGAAAACCATTGAAGAGCGTAGTGAACAGGATCGAACAAGCACTGAGTCTGCAACCACATCCATATCTGTAAGAGCACCGGAGAAACAAGAAATTAACAAAGATATTACGCATTTGCGATTCCAATCACAGGCGGAATGTAACATACGTGAAATCAGACAGACAGCACCGCGGGTACGCGAAAGTTACAGTGGACAATATCCAATGAATCTACCACAACAGGAAAGAACGACGAGAGAAATGATCAGAAACAAAAGTGGCGAAGAATCACGAATTTCATTTGGAACTATGACGAAGTACGACAACGATCATTTCCTCACAGTCAGAAAATTTCAACACTTTCGAGAAGAAAACTCATTACATCCACGAACTTTTATTGATCGATTCCGAGTAGGATTACCAGAACACTGGACGCTAGTACATAAATTAGACTTTATATGTGCATACATGTCAGGAACAGTCGCAGAAACCATGCAGAATGTTGCAGCGACATGCCGATCGTACGAAGATTTCAGAGAGAAGTTTCTCTCACGATATTGGTCTAGCGAAGCACAGAACAGAGTAAAGTACGGATTATTACAGAAACCATATTTTGAAAATTCAGGAGAGAAGAGTCCCGTGAAATTTTTCGAAGTAATGGCAAACAAAAATCAATGCTTAGATGTACCATACAGTGACGGAGAGTTGATTAAATTATGCACGATGAAGCTACCATTGAAATACCAGCAATCATTAGTAGGTCGCGGAGGCAATGACGTCGAAGCATTTAAGGGTATTCTAAGTTAACTAAAGTTCATATTTTCGGAAGATGACGCAAGAAAAAGACGAAGCTCACGTGAAAATGAATGCAAAAGGCAGTGGAATCCACAAGACACTGTACGAAGAACCAATAATTACGAACCATGTGATAACTTCACACCAAGAAACGACAATAGATTTCAACAGAGAACCGGTTATGGATTTAGAAGAGAATATGGCAATAATTATAATTCACTCAGGAACGGCAACAACTATTACAGACTGAATAACGGCAACCGGAACGGGTACTGGAGAACCAATAGACCGACAAATTATCAACAAAGAAACCACTATCAACAAGCTGAACAAGAAAAGCGAACACAGATAGAAGACGTGGAGGTAAGATCACCAAAGCCCGATAAACGTTCGAATTGACAGCTAAGCGCTCATGCCAAAGAGAATGACGCACCGACCCAGGACAATTGCAGCACCTTGAACAGAGAAGTAAAAATCTTATCACGAAAAGAGAAAAAGGAAGAAACAGATCTGCAGGGACCAGATGAATACGAAGACAAGAAAATAACAATACCGTGTTGGGAAGAAATCAATTGGGAGAATACTGATGAGGAAGATGAATTACCAGAGGCATGCACAATGAATGTAGGACGAAAGGACGAAGTAATGAGTATTGCAGAGCTATTTGAGATGAAAACCAGGGAAAGCGAATTCAATGAGGATAATGCGCAGTCGACAGAAATTGAAAATAAGTTACGAGTGGGCACACAACCCAACGTATATAATGAAGGAAGTTATGAAGCGATAATTAGTGCATTTAGATGCGATTATGTGGAAGTAGCGACGGAGAAGGAGAAGATAGATGAGGATAAGGAAAAAGTAGAGGATGCAGAAGAAAGCGTAAATGAAGGAAGAAATAGAGAAGAGGAAATAAAAGAGAGAGAAGTAGCAGTCGAAGATTATCCTACAGAAAGTTCGAATTCACAAGGGAAATTCCTAAAAAGACTCATGTATGATTCAGTGGAGGATTCGTTGATGCAAGAAGAAAAAGAACAGAACCAACCCTTTCAAATTCAACCAATTGTGAAGGCCATGATAAAGAATATCCCAGTCAATATTGTAATTGATAGCGGAAGTGAACTGACTGCGATCTCAGAAAATTTATTCGTGCAGTGTAATGCCAATGAGGAATTGCCAGTTCTGAAAACACGTAAGATTAAAGTAAGAGGTCCTATTAGAAACAATGCTGCGGAAGTTACGAGACAAACAAGGTTAACTCTTTCGTGCCAAGGTCAAAAGATCGAAGCCAACTTCGTGATTATATCTAAACTAACTGTAGATTTGATTATAGGTGCAGATTTTTTAAATGAGAGACGAGCGATAATAGATATGGGGAAAGGTAACGTAACATTCGGGAATATCACACTTCTCTTTGAGCATAAGCTAAAATTAGAAGAAGTACCAGTTATAAACAAACAATTAAGAATGCTGCGAGATAAAGAGGATGAAGAATTAGAATGGTATGCACAAAAGGAGGAATCGCCTCAACTCATGTTAGAAGTCCATAAAGAAATCGACGAAAAATTACGAGAAGTTCAAGGTATTTCGGAAAACAGTAAAAGAAAATTAGAGGGTATTTTACGAGATAAAGCAGAGGTACATTTACCTAAGGCTGGCAGTATTAAACACTTTCAGTACAAGTTTGAAGATAAATTTTATTACTGGTAAATAATCAGCACAATATTTCAAGACTACGTTGCAGATAAGATCGTCAGGAGAAAGAAGAATGAAGAGAGAGGAAGGTGGGAAAAAGAAAGTAGTTTCAATAATAACACCAATAGTACCATAGCTTAAGGTGAAGGGATAAAGCGTAGATAGTCTAACAGCATGAAATACTAAAATGCTATACACCACGACACTACACAAAAATAAAAAACTAATTTGAGGATTCTTGAGTAGACGTTAAGACTCCAAATATCTTAGAATTGTAACATGGAAAGGCCGCCGAAATTTGTAAAGCTTTTTAAGAAGGCGTATACAAGTAGATACTAGACATATGTTAGATGATTATAAGTAAAACTTTTTGTAAGAACCATTGTAAAAACTCCAGCAAGGAAGAGATGCAACGACCCACAAGTTGCAACGCGAGATGTATCAAGAAAGAAAAGGATGTAATTAGCAAGACACGATTCCTACATAGCAGGAGCGTCGAGAGAAGGGAAAGGACAGCGAAAGGCCCTTGTAGCGAAAGTGGGCAATAGATATGCCCGCTAGGAGGAATCCTGCTGGGACGGAACACCGAGCCGCACAGTGACGGACAACTGCTGAGACGCGGCGGGACAGCGTTGGGACGGCGAACGCCGGAAGGGTCTCCGAGCCCCCAATGAGCGGAGCGAGCAAAAAACGGCCGGACGAGAAGACCGCTTGGGCAAGCCACCACTGGCAAAAAATATGCGTAAAAGTCACACTACTGCTATTAAACAGCACGCTGATGCACGAAACTGAAGAAGGACTTCCACAAAGTAAAAATGACGCGCCCAAACAATTTATCAAACTGTTACTAGGAGGAGAACTTCAAAGCGACTAGTTATCAATAAATATTTCCATATCGTGCCCAGAGAAGAATCAAGAAGCAAGTAAGAAGCAGAGAAAAAGCGGGAAGAACAGAAGTTGAAGATTCGCAAGATTGAGACCAAGAAAGAAGATGGGTGAAGAATAGACGACATACCTTCCCAAATCCCTATCCTATTGTAAACTAGTCGTCTGCGAAGTATTACAACGAAAAACGACCGTTTTCAGCGACACATAACGATGACTTTCACGCATACAAAGCCAGTAAACCACGAGATTCTGCACTCACAGCTCCATTCCATTGTGGGACCTCCGCAACAGCAACACACACTTGCAAAGCCATCAAGGAACGACGAACGAAGCTGTACATCAAATACTTGCCCAGATCCATCCCGCTCAAGTCCATCACCTTCGTGCAAAAGCATTCGCCAACCTCATGCTTGAACATTCATAGGATTGTGTGAATGTGTGAAATCAAATTATGTGATGTAGGAATTGTGCAAAAGAAACGTGTGAAAAACTAAATAAGTAAAGCACACCAGACAGCTAATAAACTACAAAATAACATTCATTGACTATGGACTTAAGTAAAAAATGGACTATCGATAAAAATAAGCCATTAGTTCTGAAATGGACAGTGTATAAAGAAACAATATGTCACTTATTTTCTCCTCATAAAAATGAAAGAATAACTATATTTTACTTACTTTTTCCTTATAAAAACACAGAATAAAAAATTATCTTGTTGGATGTTTTCCCTTTCTTTAACATTTGTACCATTTATTAGGATAATACCTCAATACGTGTGTATGTATATTTCTTTGTCAAAGCAATTTTTTTAACATTTGTACCATTTGTTAGGATAATATTTGAATACTTGTGCATGTATATTCCTTTGTCAAAGCAATTCAAGGAAATAATTCTTATTTGTTAGTGTAACAATGTTGAAATGAGTGTCTCGAAACAAAAACATTTTGCTTGCACATGATATTTAGAAAATGTGTTAGGAATAGATGTTACTCAATTACTACATTTATAAAAAAAAATATTTCTAAGAAAATCGATGTGAAAGACTCCTCACTTTCGAAAACAAACTTCTTAAAAAAAAATAACTTCACACTTAAATAAAGAAAGAAAATAATTAAAAATTAATAATAGCATAAAAATATTCTTCTCTTGTCATTTTTAATTATAATGTGGAAGAATATAAAAATATAAATTAGTAATACAAACTACCATAGAACAGAATAACGTGGCTGAAAAATACGTAACAAAATTTAGATAAATTAGAAAATTTTTGACTGACTTAGACAACGATTCAATTTTTTGCCAAATTCAGTGCAAAAATTAAGTTCGAAGGGTGGTGATATATAAGGTGTCAGGCAAATCCAACACCTTACATGAAAACCCTGACGTGATAAGCAAATCCAGTAGTATGTCACATAGCTCGGAATAAATCGTGACATTAAATTAACCAAAGTAATACGAGTAACGAGTGAGCAAATGGAATACCACAGACTAACACAAGAATGCCTAAATGCATGTCGTACATTCCCACCGTAAGGCAGACGCAGTTCCGAGGGGAGAAACGAGGACAGAAGCCGAGAGCAGAACCGTGTTAAGCTAGATAAGGTAGGGGCTGGGCACCCACGCCGCGAGCCTACCTGTACAACTATACAACCCGCACGTTTTAGCCTGAGGCTGTTTCGCGTCTCAGGTATGTCAAGGACCACCCCCAGCCCATGTTAAAAGCTAGAGCCCTCCAGAAAAGCAGTATAGATCTTACGATAACACAAAAAGGGCCACTACCACCCGCAAGTTTTAGCGTGAGACTTTTGCGCGTGTCTGTTACATTAGAATCACTCCCCAACCCATGTTAAAAGATAGAGCCCTCCAGAAGAGCAGTATAGATCTTACGATAACGCTAAAAGGACCACACGAGCTGCAGGTTTTAGCGTGAGACTTTTTAGCGTCTCTGTTACGTTGCAAACTTTAAAAACATTGCCCCACCACGAAAAGTATAACGTCTCTCATTGGATAGACAGAATTTTTGTAGGCGGAGCTTAAGGTTAACATTGAGACCCTGATTGGTCAGTTGAAAACACAGCCAGATAGTTTTTTTAAACTAACTTCGGTAAATTGTAGTAAGGAGAAGTTAGAGAGTTAGTTCCGAGACGGCGGGCTAAGATGGCTGCTGCGCCGGCCGCTGCCGCCCTGACGCTGCTTAGACACCGACAAGTTAATGAACGCACGCGATGCCGCATTTTTTGAGCGCATAAGGCTTCACTCAGAACTGCAGAAGTCTCATCTGTTACACCCCTTTTTTGCGTAATACTAGTGTCGATCGTTAATTAAAACTCATGGTGTTCACATTTGCCACTTGAAGAACAGATCTGAAACGCGATGATTTTTCTTTTATATAGTTATTGAGAAGCCACATCAGCCACTGTAATTTACGACAAGTTAAATAAGTAATTAAAGATAATTGAGGGTCACTGTAGACCGTTTTGATAGTTTTCTCTTTTGTGAAACTCAATTTAAACCTAGATTATAGATGTGATAAGGCATAGGTCATCCTTCGATCGATTGTAGAACTTGGAAACCCATTCAGGGAATATTCGTTCACATTTTTTGTTGAACGCAGTTGGTTTTTACCATCCTGTATTAAAACATTTCCTTTTATCAATAGTGCAATTTATAAATGATGTTTTGTGAGTAGAATAAATTTTCAATGGTAAACTTAACTGCTTTTTCGACGTTATTTTACCAGCTAACTAAAAATAGGAAAGCCTTGAACCCTTTCCACTATATTTAGTTAGAATTAAGATTCTTTTACAGGGAGTGCAGTGGAGCTGACGCTGAGATCATTTAGTATTTGGTTATATCATCGCTAGTCTCACTGAACTCTTCTGAATTCTACATGTCATGTGTGGTCTGGCGTCTCCTTACCAGCAGCAGGTCCCAGGTTCAAACTAGTCAATTCCCTAAAAAACACGCTCAGAGCATCGTTGCGCGAAAGTGGTAGGGAGACACAATATAGTACAATCAGACACCACTATGAATGTTTAGAAGTGTGGTCGTGTTTTTCATGGAAGGGCTTGCATTCCTTGTTGTTTTGCGTGGCACTATGCCAGCACAGGCCCACGATGATGTTTTAAGCACGTTCTCGCTTCCCACTTTTGAAGAGCAATTCGGGGAAGGCGATTGCATCTTTCGACACGATCGAGCACCTGCTCATGATGCAATGTCTGTGGCGGAGTGGTTACAACACAATAACATCCCTGTAATGGACTGGCCTGCTCAGAGTCCTGACCTGAAATCAATAGAACACTTTTGGGATGTTTTGGAACGCCGAATTCGTGGCAGACCTCACCGACTGTCATCGATACCTCTCCTCAGTGCCTCACTCTATGAAATATGGGCTGCGATTCTCTAAGGAACATTCCAGCACCTGACTGATCGTATGCCTGCGAGAGTTGAAGCTGTCATTAAGGCAAAGAGTGGGCCAACACCATATTGAATTCCAGTCCACGAATTTATGAGTCATTTTCAGCCAGGCGTCCCAATGCTTTTGACCACACAGTGTATGTAAGTGGAGCAGACACGCACGTAGGATCATCCTTGAGAAGATATGGGCTACAAATGGGGCAATCCATTCAGATAAGCTACTCTGACAAAGAGCAGGTCCCTATTACACAGAGCCTGTGAACGAGTATACCGAAAAAGGAGAAGCTGGTCGAATGTGCAAGTAATACTGAGCATCTACGGAAAGGGATAGGACAGTGAAATTACTACTCGGCCCTAAATGGCTGGACGTTCACGACTCTTCGCAGGCCGTAGGGGTTTCGGAGGCTTGTCTGCTCTGTAAAGTAGGATAGAATAATTTTATTGTGCAGTCTTAAAAAGCGCCGACAGGGTAACGGACGGCACAATGTGACCACAGCGCGAGATGACTGTCATCTTGTCCATTTGGCTGTAAGGGACAGAACAGCTTTATCCACAGTGTTGGCGCTCTGTTGGCACACTGCAACGACTGTGGACATGTCTCCGTCGTCGGTCCGATGGCGTTTCCTCGGCGATGGACTGGTGGCACACATGTCATTGCATCGGCTTCCAGGCCACAGTGGGCATGTTAACGTAGACACCGGCCCACTGAGTCTGAAAATCCAGTGTTTTGGAACGAGTCCAGCTTCAACTTGTCCTACTGTGTTGGCCACATACGCGTTCGACGCCGCCATGGTGATTGCAATTGAGAGGACTGTATTGTTGAGTTTGATAGCGGACAACGCCCCATGCCGTTTTTCAGCAGGAAAATGCCCAGCCGTATATTGTGACGAATTTGCAAACGTTCTTCGATGAACGAGATCACTGTTTCCCTGACCTGGCCATTTGTCTGCAGAAACAAATGAGGATTTGTGAACGCGCCTACAAAACTGAGTGGCAGAGTAGTTCCCAGCAGCATATTCAGGAGGTGTTGTCCCCATGCTACGATATATATAGCGGCTTTCAATGACGATCGTGGTGGCGCTACTCTGTACCCAATTTCCTCAGTCACAGTGAATATACAGCTCTGTAATTCTATCTATTTGTGTAGTGTCATGACCTTTCCTTTGGGGGGGGGGGGGGGGGTCATCAGTCATCTGATTTTGGTGCAACGTTCCAGGAATTTCTCTCTTGTGGAACCGTATATTCAGGCCTGCACTTGCAATCTTCGTTCTCAATTATTTGCTGGATGTACACTAATCTGTAACTTCTTCTAGACTTTTTATTCTCTGCAGCTCCCTCTGGCACCATGGAAGTTATTGCGTGACGTCTTAACAATGTTCTGCAGTTTGTCCATTGTTCTTGTCTGTATTTTCCATGTATTCCTTTCCTCGCCCATTCTCCCGACAACCTTCTCATTCCTTACCTTACCAGTCCACCTTATTTTCAACATTCTTCTATAGCTGTCCATGTTTCACTACCATACGATGCCGTGCTCCAAACATACCTTCTCAGAAACTTCTTCTTCAAACTAAGGGCTATTTGATACGAGCAGACTTCTCTTGGCCAGTGCTAGTCTGCTTCTTATATCTTTCTTCCTTCGTCCGTTATGGGATATTTTGCTGTCTAGGTAGCAGAATTCGTTAGCTTCATCTATTTCGTGTTCACCAATCCTGATGGTAAGTTTCTCACTGTTCTCATTTCTGCTACTTCTCATTACATTCGTCCTTCTTCTGCGATGCTGTCCCTGTCGCTAAAACCAGGGAGAATGATAGCCTGTTGAGTTTGAGTGAAACCTTGACTCACTGGCTATTGATGGTCAGCCTGCCTCCCGCTTGCTGACTTCAAATCGAGGGTCAGCTAACCTGATGCATAGCATAGCCCTGGTGTGCCACTAGTGCCTGTTGAGTCATCACGAATGATCCACAAGCTGTCATCGGCACCCCGACCGGGCGAGCTGTATACTCAAGAAAGGGCATTTAATGCACCAGTGTGGACAGTCATCCCCCTGATGCAGCGGGAGAGTGTCAGTCTATCGGGGTACCAGATCGGTCCAAAGTAGAGATTCTTGCACTATACAGAGATTGAAACGTCCCCTTTGATCAATTATACAGAACTGGGCTTAAACTGACACACAATATTTTTTAGCGCAACGCAATCTGACTTTCAAAAATCCATACAAAAGAATGGCCCTGACTAACATTAACCTATACGTTTCACAAATCATATACCTCACAAAAAATCTTGGTTACTCGAACTACTGCAGTACAGCGAGCGCCACTACTGCCAGCTAAATAAAAGATTCAAACTACAGAAGGCACTAACTACTCATAGGCATAGTTAGCAAACGAAAGATTTTAATAGAGAACAAACAATGTATTTACCTTAATATCATCAAAAGTCATAATATACATAGCAGTTCATGTCATCCAGTCTTACAAATTTCAAAACTCCGCCATTTCTCTCCCCACATCCACCACTGCTGGCGGCTCACCTCCAACTGCGCAACGCTACGCTCTGTTAACAGCCAACTGCCAAACGCTACAATGGCCAACAACAATGCAAACCAGCCAGTGATTTTCATACAGAGCGCTACGTGGCGTTACCAATATAAAAACCTAAACAGCCTACTTACAAGATGCTGAATCAATGGCGTGGAATGGGAACACTGCCTTCCCCTTCATAATTTCAGAATAATATTGATTCAGGTGGCACCGAACAGTCCCACCTAAGGCAGAGCCTACTGGCTTACGACTTTATGTCCATATTCGTCCAGACTATAAAGGAATGCATCTTGCACACTAAAAACAGAATTAAGGTCAATCAGTCCCGCTTATTTCACGTAATCGACTGTGTACAGGGTTCTTGCTGATGTGACATACTTTTAGGATTGATGGGGAAGGATACATGTATCAGTTTCAGGTTCAACGACCGAGTTGAAAGGTAGAGATAGTAGATGTAAGCTTTCCTTAGTCTCGTAAAAGGCGCAAATTAAGGGCTCCACATTCCGAATTCTGATTAAGACGTATCCTCAGGCAATTTCTCCTGCTGAAGGACTAGTGACAGGAAGCGTCCGAGAGACCAAAAAGTTGCAGACTACTGTGTAAAGGCGTATGTCAGCCTGTGGAGACACTGCAATTTGGAAATTGTGCAGCCTGTAGAAGACTGCACAATAAATGAGGTAATTATCTATGAATTTTCAGCGCGAAGTTAATTTGAACTTAAGTAAAAGTCCCATCCATTCTGGGATATCTCACAAAATTAAGGCAATTAGATAAAGCCTGTTGACAAGGTATCCATATCCTTGTTGTGACTATGCAATGATTTGGGAAACCCGAATCATTGGCTTGAATTGAATACAGACAGACTAGGTTTTCATACTTGCAGTTTGATTCTTAGTTAGACTTTGATGCACAGCATATCTTTTATAATATGTAATGAACGTATTTAAAACTGAGAATAATTTCACATGTGACCATTCATTCCGGACCCCATTTGTACTTAGAGAAACTTTAAAAGTGAAAGTGCCACTTAATAATAATAAGAGCAAGGCATTGAGGTAAAGGAAGGAAGACACTTCATTTAATTGACAGATAAAAGACACAGTACTACTATGTGTAAATGTTAACAAAACCAAATGAGTCACTGGAATATCACGTTACCAAAGTAAATGAAGCGTTGAAAGAAAATAAATTCATACTACTGTACTTTCTGTTAAGTTTTTAAGTGAGAGAAAATTAATGCTTTCTGAGAAAGCTATAAGTTCCACGTGGTATTAAGAACAGGGAATTGAATATTTAAGTCACTGTGACTGATACAGAGGAAACTATTATTTTCTTAGAGATATAATTTTTCATGTTCTTTCATCCTACTTTAGTAGCGAAAGAAGTTTTCAATATCTACTACTCTAACACGAAAGGAGACGCAATATTATGTCCGATTTAATTGACATAGGGCTTTTAGAAAGTAAATCGTCTACTGTACACTATTCATACTAGGAGTAGTAAACATCGGGTTATATACACTCAAAGAGTAAATATTCTGTATACGAATGGTGAGTGTTCAATATAGATACAGTTATCTTTTCCATCGTATGAAGTGACGTCTCGTGGCAGCGGCAGAGACCTGCATGTACTCGTTTTCGTAGGAATTATCTTTCCAACAATTAGCTCTTCACTCACACGATGTTGGAGTGAAATGAATTCATGTTAGGGGGTCGAACAGTTGTTCAGTGTGACCTAATTAAAAAACTGATGGTTATCTGTTGTCTGACTTTAAGGAAGCTATGAACACATCGACAGTCGCCTTCCCGTGATCTTTTTTACGCTGATGTATTGAAAACTACAACACATATCCCGAGCTTCACTGGGAACATTAAAAATGAGTAATTTGGGGAGTTTAAGTTTTGGATGAAATTGTAATTGTCACCTGAAGTGGAACAGTAAAATTGAATATCGTATGTTAAAGGAGCTCCTTAGATTGTATATCATTTTTTAAATTATTTTCTAGGTCAGCTGCGTGGCAAAGTTTATAGATGGAAGAGGAACTAGAACTGATACTTTACTCAGAATGCTACACCACGGCTGTAAGTTGAAAGAAGTAAAAAATATTTTTTATTTAAAGTAAGAAAGCTCAATGTTTAATAAATAGATAACAACCATGAAGATTTTACTACTGAATTTTTAAGAAGCATGGTCAGACAGTTATAGACCGGGTTGATTCTGATTCTTTGGTTTGGAATAAAACAAAAGAAGTGTTTAACGTATTTGACATTACAATCCAGCATAGGCTAAAATATTTAAGAACAGAATGAAATTGTTATAACATGCTTTAATAAAGAAGATACCAGTAGCGTGACAAGGAAAGTTATAATTACGAAGCATACGTTCTTATATGTTAACAAATATTTATTAATGAAATGCGAGATAACGATTTCTAAAAGTTTAGTCGTTAGTAAAGGATTTCCCAAACTATTTTACATTCTTACAGTTTCATTCAAATATCAGTAAAAATGTGAACGGAAAGATTAGCCAGATGCTTTTTATTTATCAGGCCGAGTGGATCTTTATTTAAAGATGTGTTATGTGTAGAAAAATAACAGCAGATGACGATCGCTGTTGTGGTACTTTAATGCCACGAATACAGTAATATAAATTGTTGTTATCAATCTCCCTGTAAAAGGTAATAGGCGTATAATTACGTGATACGTGTACATCGACGATTAAAAAGAATTAGCAAACATTTTGTAATTGTCGTAACCAGTAATTAGTTGCCCTGATTTGTTTGTGCAAAGTACCCATATGAAGTATTACGATTGTTAATTACACATTGGTATATCAAGCAGTTACTTGACGATTAAATTTACAAAGCTTATCTATTGTGAAGTTAATACTAAAGAGAGAACCAGAAATGGCTGTATTAGCACGTAGCATAGACCTACCGATAAGAAATGTTCGTTGAAAATTAAGAAACTACTTCAAATAAGACTGAAGATTAAGTTATTAATGTGAAATAACAAAGCGTTTGAATAAATAAGGCATCACTCTGTTTCAGAACTTGTTCAACTAAGTGAAGTTCCACCGAAATAAAGATTTAATCGTGGTGTGTGACTATTTGCGTTTCTTAGTAAAGATTCGTATTTTTCACGTTGTGCGTTTATACGACCAAGTGACAATTACCAAAAAAAAGAAACCGTGCTCTTAGTTTATACTTTAACAGACATAATGTGTACCCCGTGTCGGTAACACTGTTTAAGCGAGTAACACTCTAAAGCAACACACAGGTGATTAATTTTTGCATTATTTGAAGTTATCAAGCTAATGTGGTCCTGAACAAATTGCCCTATTACTGTTTAATATCGCAGTTTCATGCAGAATAAAAATGAAATACGAAGTAAAACTGTTACTGAAAAGATACTTGGTTAGCACGGTCAATATGCACAAAAACAATTTTTCTTCTGGTAAGCTCACATATTGCGTAGGTATACTGCAAATAAATTGTTAAATTTCAAACTAACTTACGATTTTCCCCTTGTAGCAGCCTTGATTTAAGAGTGAAATTTATTTGTGCTTCATTGGAATGCAAAGCACCACAAATCGATTTGCATTTACGTGTGCTATAAATCGAATTGCATGGGAAGTGGGTGGGTACGTAATTCAAGCCTTCCGTGATTAGAAACGGCCAGAACCATATTTTGTGGCTACCTGGAATTAACCCACTTTTTTGCTATGAGTGAGAATCTCGATCCACCAAAAGTACAGACAGCATGTATTTTATGGAAGCTAACGAGAGTCAAGGGTAGATCTATACATTGTTTCAATACTACTAGTGAATAACTTGCGTTGTAACAATAGCCTAAGCAATATACCTGAAAGAGATTAACACTGGTCGAGTTTAAACGGGATCCAGGACTTTCTATAGTTATTCAAGAAAAGTGAATACTGAAATAAAATGGATACAGACGATAAATTTCAGGAACACTTTCAATGGCTGAATTGAGACGTCGCGGTACAATTTAACTACAACCGATTTGCGCATGAATGGTGAATAGTTACAATGATACAAAAAGAAGACACCATTTAAATCGACTGGATACGCAAAAAGTGCGTACATCATTCAATGTGTTTTCTTTTCTGACGTATTCTCACCGAATTCCTTCACTCTTGATTCGTCAGCAAGCTTTACTGGGAGCACGAAGCGCTCTGTCTACAGTATATAGAGCTACAAAACTCTGCAAGTAAATAACATGCCTAACGCGACATCTTTTCTTTGCCTTTTTTGTGATCCATGTTTTGCGGCAATAATTTTTTTGAGGCAATGCTTCCATCATTCTAGCTTATCCAGAGCACAACTCGAAACGATAACAAAAGGATGGTCTCACTGTAACTATTAGGTATCAAACGATTCACTGAAAGTAATGGATGATCTTCTTCCTCTGCACTTCAGAGTTTAGGTATTTGTTGATGTTCTCTCTTCACTCTTCACTCTTCGCTGCCCCTCGTCCTGAGCATTCCTTTGCCTCTTCTTCCTTTTAGGTGGTAAAGCCTGGCCTAGCGTGCGATTCTCTCTACACTCGTTCTTTGTTCACATTGTTGCCATTATTTATTTCCTCCACTATTTTCATTCATGCTATAAATATCTGCTCGCTTTATAATATTGTAATATATGAAATGGGATGGTTTAGGAGTTCACCGATAAACTCCGAGAGATGATAGACTACACAAAGATGACAAGTTTTTGTTAAGTAACATACACGTTTTGGTCCTCAGTCTATGAGTTATCCTCGTGGGTCACGACGAACGCAAACACTTACAAATCTTCTGCGCAGCTGCTACTGAGGTTGTTACATTGTAAAGTCGTACCAATCCTGTGGTTGTTATACTGTATCTTCAGCTTCGTGCATCATACTCGTCGTTCTTCCCGTTGATAGTCAATGAAACATGCAGTATGGATGGCTGACATGATTGTGAACTATAGTGTGACGAGGGGAAATGGAAGAGCAGGTCTCCGTACCTACGAAAATCGGTTCCTTAACATGGGCCTAAATCACAGTACCTTTGCTGCAGTTCATGGATGTTTACGAGAAACCGAAAGTTTGCGTTCTCATCACATCGGTGGTGATGTGCGTGATGTGAGAACATCAGATGTTGAGGGTAAAGTGTTTCGGAGATTCAGCAACCAAATTTCCAGCAGCACACGTGCTGTAGCCCGTGTTATGGCAGCCGGTCACGTATCTATTTTGACAATGCAGCAAAAGAACTATCGTCCAATGTCGCCCACAAAAATATGTTAACTACATAACTAACCAAGACGCTTTTCTCCTAAAACACGTAAGAAATTTCTTCTGCGGCAATAGGCAACCACGGTAAGATGGTCTAGAAAGTAGCTGACAGCTTAATTCCTGTCTCCACAGACGCATATAATTTTTCTCTCGTGAGTGTAATATATCCCACATCATGGAAAATAAGCATACTCCGACCTATATCTAAAATCGAAAACCCGTAATTGTGATTATCGATTAGTCAGCTTATTACCTGCTGTTTCGAAAGCCTTGGAACGTATTCATCAGACCAAATTACTAAAGGATCGTGCGAATTCGGCTTGTTTCACAAATATAGGTCTGGCTTTCGTGAACACCGTCTCACAAGGATGGTGCTAATTACGGTAACTGATGGCCTGAAATAAGCCGCAATACTGACTCTGCTAGCTTTCAGCAAAAATTTTCATACTATCGACATTGTCACACTGCTTAGAATAATGTGACAGCAAAAATTTCTCAGAAAGTGCCCTGAAGTGATTTGAAACCTACTTGAAAAACTGACAGGGAAATGTTGCCTGTGCAAATGAAACATCATCATGGAAACATGTCCTTCAAAATAGAGGCACAAGGGTCCGTCTTAACCCCACTTTTCTTTCCTTATATGTCAATAACGTTGCGTCGGTTCTGTCTTCTTGTACGTGACATTTCTATGCCCACTATCTCCAACACTACTCATGTGCCGTACCTGAAGATATAAACACAGCGATTGCCCAGATGAATGATGATCTGTCTTCAGTGGTAAGATGGGCGACAATGTGGGATCTACGCTAAATGCGAAAACCTGAAGTAATCTTAGTATCCCATTGGAGATAATGAAGTTCAGAATTCCGCTATCAGTTGCCTCCCATTCAACGACATCATTCCAGTAGTATATCAAAATCCAATGAAGAACTTCCATATAATTTTAATATATCTGAATCATGGGAAAAAAGTAGAGTCAAGCCTATAGATAAGATAGAAATCCTGCAATCGCCTTGTTTTTACCGACCAGTGTGTATATTACCTGTTGTCTCCCAACACTTGACATACACTCCTGGAAATAGAAAAAAGAACACATTGACACCAGTGTGTCAGACCCACCATACTTGCTCCGGACACTGCGAGAGGGCTGTACAAGCAATGATCACACGCACGGCACAGCGGACACACCAGGAACCGCGGTGTTGGCCGTCGAATGGCGCTAGCTGCGCGGCATTTGTGCACCGCCGCCGTCAGTGTAAGCCAGTTTGCCCTGGCATACGGAGCTCCATCTCAGTCTTTAACACTGGTAGCATGCCGTGACAGCGTGGACGTGAACCGTTTGTGCAGTTGACGGACTTTGAGCGAGGGCGTATAGTGGGCATGCGGGAGGCCGGGTGGACGTACCGCCGAATTGCGCAACACGTGGGGCGTGAGGTCTCCACAGTACATCGATGTTGTCGCCAGCGGTCGGCGGAAGGTGCAAGTGCCCGTCGACCTGGGACCGGACCGCAGCGACGCACGGATGCACGCCAACACCGTAGGATCCTACGCAGTGCCGTAGGGGACCGCACCGCCACTTCCCAGCAAATTAGGGACACTGTTGCTCCTGGGGTATCGGCGAGGACCATTCGCAACCGTCTCCATGAAGCTGGGCTACGGTCCCGCACACCGTTAGGCCGTCTTCCGCTCACGCCCCAACATCGTGCAGCCCGCCTCCAGTGGTGTCGCGACAGGCGTGAATGGAGGGACGAATGGAGACGTGTCGTCTTCAGCGATGAGATCGCTTCTGCCTTGGTGCCAATGGTGGCCGTATGCGTGTTTGGCGCCGTGCAGGTGAGCGCCACAATCAGGACTGCGTACTACCAAGGCACACAGGGCCAACACCCGGCATCATGGTGTGGGGAGCGATCTACTATACTGGCCGTACACCTCTGGTGATCGTCGAGGGGACACTGAATAGTGCACGGTACATCCAAACCGTCATCGAACCCATCGTTCTACCATTCCTAGACCGGCAAGGGAACTTGCTGTTCCAACAGGACAATGCACGTCCGCATGTATCCCGTGCCACCCAACGTGCTCTAGAAGGTGTAAGTCAACTACCCTGGCCAGCAAGATCTCCGGATCTGTCCCCCATTGAGCATGTTTGGGACTGGATGAAGCGTCGTCTCACGCGGTCTGCACGTCCAGCACGAACGCTGGTCCAACTGAGGCGCCAGGTGGAAATGGCATGGCAAGCCATTCCACAGGACTACATCCAGCATCTCTACGATCGTCTCCATGGGAGAATAGCAGCCTGCATTGCTGCGAAAGGAGGATATACACTGTACTAGTGCCGACATTGTGCATGCTCTGTTGCCTGTATCTGTGTGCCTGTGGTTCTGTCAGTGTGATCATGTGATGTATCTGACCCCAGGAATGTGTCAATAAAGTTTCCCCTTCCTGGGACAATGAATTCAAGGTGTTCTTATTTCAATTTCCAGGAGTGTATACTGATCGCGACCAAATTATTGAACACTTGCCGAGTTCAACTTGTTTGGTAAATATCAGTGCTGCTTTCAAAAGCACCATAGCGCCGACGTGGTGTTAATCAAGGTCACTGAAGTTTTGAAATGTGCCGTAGATGTCGTGAGCCCACAATATTGACTCTACTGGCTTTCAGCAAAACTCTTGATACTGTGAACGTTGACAGTCTGCTCATAAAAAGGAGACAACTATGTATCTCAGATAGTGCCCTAAAGTAGTTAAAAGCTGTATCAAAAAACAGAGAGCAAAGTGTTGTCTGTGGGATCGAAAATTCTTTCTGAGAATACGTTCTTCCAGGAGTGCGACAAGGATCAGTGTTAGGCCCACTTTTGCTTTCCTCGTATGTCAAAGACGTCTCACTGATTCTGTCTTCATATAAATATCATTTCTATGGCCACTACCTCTAGCTCCATCTAAGTGCCAGACCTCAAGATATAAAGACTGCGATTGCCCATATGAATGATGATTTGTTTTCAGTTTCAACATGGGCGGAAATCCTGGGGATCCAACTAAATAAAAATGTCGTAAATAATCTTACTACCCCATCTGAATTTAACAAGTGCAGAATTCCGCGATCGATGGGCTCCCGTTAAACTTGATGGAACCTCAATACCGTATCAGTTATCAGTGAAGAACGTTAGCGTGATTTTGGAAGAGCTTTTAAGTTGGGCAGAAAACACTGTCGCCACACTCCGTATAAGACTTCCGCTTACCACTACAACCTCAAAACATTTCGGAACGTATTTCCACAGGTCATGAAACGCAAACTCGTGCTCTCACTCGTTTGTTGAACATCCACTGTTGTTGTATAATTCAGCAGGGTGCAAGTAGTGAAAACACATGACGATTAGATCGAACAATGAATGCTTGTCTGCATTTCATCTATAACATTTGTAGGTACCACGGTGTTTGTACTTCAAACCACAGAGTTAGGGTGGTAGCAGACAGACAAGCTATGGACTATCACACGCTACATAAACTTCATTTCAAGTTTAAGAAATTCCTCCTATCACCTTTATAGCGCTTCCACAAGACTGACATGTCTAACTTTTCTGATCTTAAAAAGCAAAATTATTGCTCTTGTCTTCTCCCAGTTATGCTTCCCTTTCTTTTGGTTTCTCTATTATTCACGCCACCGTCTCCACCCTTATATTTTTGAAGTGAGTTAGTACATTCAGAAAATCCGACAGAATACGTCCGTGCTCTTCAGATGTGGGGAGGCATCCATACAAAGGTGTACAGCATACACTGAGGTGCAGGGCTGATTGTTTGAACCATTCAAGTAAATTACTATTCTCAGAACACGTCTAATAATAATAAACGGTAATTTTTGTACAATTAACTAACTGTTGAGAATAACCTCAAAGTCGTGTTTTATGCTATATGTTATGTAATGAAAAACGTGCTCTTTTTGCGCCTATCGTTTCTCGGAGTTTCTCAGTGAGGATCTGAAACACTCGTTGACTGTCTCGTTTCCGCTGCTTGTAATTCATATTTATGACATGATGCAGACGTATGTAGAAATTCAGGTGGTTTTATAGAATTTTAATTTTGTTTCCTCTGTATTCTGCACTGGAATGCTTTGTTTATCATTCGGCATACTGACTGACATTTGTAAATCTTATCTTCCAGGTCTTTGCTCAGATCATATGTTACACTAAATCCTAATAAATTTGAGTTGGAACCAACTCAAGTAGTGTATTACCTATTACTATTTATGAACAAGTAGGTTATGCGATGTGACAGGCCAGGATTTTAGCTTTTTAAATGATGTATCAAGTTTGTCTCATCTTTTACCAAATTCATGTTGTTTAAACACTGCTTTTATAGCTCATCTTTACTTTCCCCCACAAGTGTTTCACTATGTGCTTACATAACGATATTAAGACACTTATTTAGATTAATCTGCATATGCATAATTACTTCTTGGCTCCATTCTTAATCAAATCATTTATATATCCATTAGGTAAAGTAGATGATAGCCTACAATCTATTTTATTTCCTTTTTTCGTAGTCCTCTTCAGTTCCAATACTGTCAATTTTTATAATTATATTTGATTCCTTGTAAAACTTTTCATAGCTTCATTAAGATGTATAGGATACCCACCTTTAGCCTTTATGTCCCCCACTGTTTCTTACAGTTCACACTGCCAAGAGCTTTCTCGAAGTGAATAAAGGAACATGTGTCTGTACACTCTAAAATTCTTATTTACGTAAATATGTCATGACTGTATGGACAGACTGTCTTCTAATAGGTTTCTACAATTATTATATACATTTGTCCATCTCAATAGCTAAGTGGTCAGTGTTGCTAGCCGCCATGTAGATAACCAATGTTCGTTTCCAGGTACTGCCAGGGACCTTTCGTTAACGGTAGGAATGGATCTGATGTGGCCAATCCTCCATACCGTAACCACATGAAGTGACTGGCTGATAAATAACGTGGCAGTCGGTCTGGTCCAACTGGCCATCTGTGGGCAGAACGACTCTGTCTGTCTCATTATTATATTAGTAATTGTTTTGCCAGTATTTTTAGACAGAGTTTAACAGGATAATTTATCAATTATTTTCAAATTTCTTTCTTTAACATTTTTTAAAACTGATTTCACATTAGAAATTTTCAGGTTGTTCAATATTTTACCATGTATTACAGACAACTTTCATTAAATAAATGCAGTACAACAGAGACCCACTGATCCGAACCCCGGTAATCCGAACGTTCGGCATATCCTACATGAAAAATGTTAGTCTAAGTATGGAAAGCTGTGCGGTAAACTGCTATACATACACACTGTTGTAATGTACACAGTACAGTAAACATGAATCAGAAATATTGGTAAGAAACATTATATTTAAACAAAGCATAAAAATGAAAGAAAAGTAGTCAAACATACCAAAATACAGCGGAAATTTTACCCCTATGTCTTAGATCACAAAAGCTCAGTCATTGTTTTTTAGCGTAACGAAAACAGCCTGTTATATGACGCATAGTTGCGCCATCGTCTCATAAACATCAAATCAGCAGATGTAGCAGTTGGCTGTTGCTCCAAATAACGTACCGCGAAGTCAGTGATTTCTGCTGCGTCGCTGTGTGGCACCAGCTCTCCTTTGTCGCTTTCAGTCTCATTGTCACTTCTGTCACAGCAGTCCACTTCTTCCTAGAGTCACAGCAGCAACTAAATCAGTGTCAGTAAAGTTCTCTACACACTACCCATTCGCTGCCATCCACTCATCTACGTCTCCGTCACTAGCTCGTTCACATCCAGGGATTGTATCTCTTGTAGTACATTTTCCTCTTCATTTTCAACTAGGTTGTCCAGAAATTCAAGAGATGTCCACAATTTTCTCCACGATTTTCTCAGAGTATTTTATAAAATATTTTATCATGCCTCAGGTGCCCAATAAACAACATCCTTCACATTGGTATTTCTTATATTGTCGACCAAAGGAATGCTATCACCTTCGATCGGCATTGATAAAAATTGTTTTCTGTAAATAATTTTTAATGTTTGCAGTATCCCTGGTCCATCGGCTGTAGAGGTGGTGTAACATTCGGTGGTAAAAAGTTCTCCATAATTTCTCCATCACATAATTCCTCAGTGATGGGATGAGACGGCGCGTTATCAATCAGAAGGATTGCACGAGGAGATAAATGATTTCCCTTAAAAAACAAAGGGAATAAACTGGCCGTGAACCCATTCTTTGAACAGCTTACCATCCGTCCATGCTTTTTTCTGGTAGCGATAATACAGGGGCAGGGATTTCACGTTGCAGTTTTTAAAAGCTCTGGGCCTAGCAGATTTACCGATTAGCATAAAGGCAGTTTGTGGTTACCAGGAGCGTTGCTACACGATTATAAAGTCAAAAAATCTTTGCACATTTTAAAAACAGGAGCATGTTCTTCTACTTTTGATTCCAGGCTTTTTGTTGGCAATGTCCTAAAATTTAGGCCAGTCTCGTCAGCGTTATAAATTTATTGGAGTAAATACTTTCCCTCGCATTATTTTTTTCAAACTCACCTAGTATTCCTTCGCTGCATCACAGTCAGAAGAAAGCTTCTCTCCAGTAATTGTTAGCTGACGGATTCCATGATGTTTTTTGAATCTGTCCAACCAACCCGTTCTCGCACTAAAAGACTCATCACCATTCATTAGCTTGTTCAGGTAAAAAGCCTTGTCCTGAACCAGTGGTCCACTCAAAGGAGTTCCTCTTTCCCTTTCCTGCGTAAACCAAAGGAAAAGAGCTTCAACCACTTTATCGTACGGGGAATGTTTCAAAGCCTCTAGAATTTCGAGTGTTTCTCCCGAAGACGTTGTAGAGGACTGTTCAGGCTCCATTCGGTTCTTCTTCCAATCACAAATGGTCGCTTTACCAACAACCATTTCCGTTACCAGTTTAGGTACATTCTCACCATTGTCTATCCGCTTCAAGGCATTCAGTGTTTCTTCGAGAGTTAACGTTGTATGTTTCTGTTTACTCATGACGAAAACGCGTACACTATTCCACTTGAACGAATACTATACAACTATCACGCGTGCCAGCGATCGATAACTTTAACATAACCAAGCGATTTGCCAGCAAACTGGCCGTGCACTGACCACAGACACTGCAAAGGTCTCAGCAGTGCACGACAACAAGGCCACGGAGTGAGCGTGAGCTATTGTTGCCACACTTCTTCACATTGGTTACGATGGTGTACATACTTATTTGTTTGGTATAGTTAATTCTAGAAAGTCATCACCGTAATTCCGGCTAATCCGAACAAATGGTAATCTCAACAATGTCCAGTCCCAATTAGTTTGGAGTAACGGGACTCCACTGTAATCTAAAATTACAAAATGGACCTCTATATTTTAAAAGTTACATGTTAATACCATCTGGTCGTCTCGTTTACAGCACCTATCAAAACTACTAGCTGTACTTATATTGTAAGAGTGCAAAACTAATATTACGTAATGTGATCTATTCCTCCAATTCTGAATCTTCTGTCACAATTTTTTATCACCGTTTTTCTGTATGTATATTTAGTTCGGCGGCATCTTTCTCTTCACTGTTTCACAGTTTCATTACTTTATAGCCAAAAATTAGCCTCCCATGTATATCATTTCTAGTTTGTTTATAAAAAGATCTCGTGACTCTTGGTGTGCTAACCTAGTTACTTGTTTTGCGTCACATTATTTTCGCTTATGCTCTTTGGTTTCTGGTATTTTATTCTGCAGGAATATCTTGTAGTCTTCTTTTCAGTGGACTTTGTCGTATTTTCATTCAGTATCGTTAATCCTTACTTTTACCTTAATTGGTGCTCATATCAATTGTTTAATATCTTATCACTGTTTCTTTCTGTTCTGAACCATCTGAAAGCAATTGTATGTCACACTGACAGTGATTGGCGTCGTTGCAGCTCATGCAGCAAAAAATATGAGGAAAATTATCCAAAACATGTTATTTGGTCCACAAATATTTTATTTCCTTCCAGTGCTTGTAGGAGACGCATAAGAATCATTTAGAACATTAGAATTAATAACGAATATTCTCGCACTGACAAAGGTAAGAGATTCCGATAAGTAACGTTGTTTCCAATGGAATCGACTTCGGGTTATCAGATATAGATTAAGACTGTAAGTGAGTAACTTGCAAAGGAAAAACCAAGGAAAGCTATATTATGGAGTGAAGTGTTATTTATAGAGCGTTTATTTTCATCTATCATTCTTATTCAGTAGGTAACCAGTAATAAGTCCAAATGCAAGACTACAGAAGCTTATACAACTAAAGGAAAGTTATTTACCATCTACAGGAAGAGAGCTATGGAGGAAAGAGAAGCAGCTGTATGAATGTCAAGAGGGCAGATGGAAAACCAGTCCTAAGCAAAGAAAGGAAACCTGAAAGATGGAACGAATATGTAAAGAGTAAAATTGCCTTGAAGGTAATGCCATAGAAATGGGAAGAGGACATAGATGAAGATGAGATGGGAGATCTGATACTAGAAAATAATTACACAGAGTGCTGAAGGGACCTATGGTAAACCTAGGCTCCTTGAGTAGACGATATTACGTTCAAGCTTCTAATATCCTCGTGACAGCCCTCCATAACGGAACTGTTCCACCATATACGTAAGATGAATGAGACAGGTGAAATTTCCTCAGGTTTCTGAAAAAGGTTCCAAAACGGCAGGGGCCGACAGTCGTGAATATTACCGAACAATGGGTTTCGTCAGTCATACTCGCAAAATACTGGAACAAATTATTTGAGGAATAATGGAACAACTAGTAGACACCAACCTTGGGGAAGATCAGTTCGGAATCCAGAAAAATTTAGGAAGACTGAAGGCAAAACTGACCCTATGATTTCTCTTAGGATATAGTTTAAGGAAAGGCAAACTTTCGTTTATTGCGTTTGTGGACTTCGAGAAAGCATGTGATGATACTGACTGACGTACATCCTTTGAAATTCCGAAGGTAGCAGGGTTAAAATTCAGGGATCTAAATCTTATTTACAGCTTGTAAGGGAAGTAGATGGCGGTTATAAGAATGGAGGGGAGTGAAAGGCAAACAGTGGTTGAGAAGGGAGTAAGATTAGGCTGTTGCCGATTCACAGCGTTATTTAGTCTTTACACTTAGTAAGTTGTGAATGAAAACAAGGAGAAATTTAGAAATAAAGTACAAGGAGGAAAAATGAAAACATTCAAATTTGGTAATGTCATTGTAACTACGTCAGAGGCAACAGAGGGTATCGGAGAGCAGTTGAAAGAAATTGACAGTGCGTTAAAATGAGGAACACGAGAAAGCAAAATAAGACTAATTGAATACAGTCGAATTAAATCACGTGTCGTTCAGGTAATCACATTAAGAATTGAGCCATGAAAAGTAGTTGACGATTTTTTTCTATTTGGGCAGTAAAGAAGGTAATAATAGCCGAAGTGGGGAGAGGATATTTAGATCAGCAATAACAAGATAAACGTTTCCGAAAAAGACAAATTTGTTAAAACTGAATATAAATGTATGTGTTAGGAAGTCGGTTGACTTGAAACCTTAAATCGGCGTGAAAGTGGTCTGTAAAAGTTCCGACAATAAGAGAAAAGAAAGTTTTGATAGGTTGTACTGCAGAAGAATGCTGAAGATTAGATGAGTAGATCACGTAAGTAATGAGGAGGTAATCAATAGAATTTAGGAAAAACAGAAATTTGTGACAAAATTTGACTAAAGGAAGGCATCAGTTGATAGGACAAATTGTGAAACATGAAGGGGTCGTCAATCTAATATTGGAGGTTTGGATGTTAGGGTGGGAGAGGGGGGCGTGGGGGGCGTGGTAGGGTCTGCGGTAGAAATTGTTGAAAAAGACGAAGAAATGAATAGGCATACAGTATGTAGGTGCAAAGGGATTTAGGTTGCAGTAGTTATTCGGGGATGCTGAGGCCTGCGCAGGATAGAGCAACATGGGGAGATGCTCCAAACCATTCATCTGAATAAAGACTACAACAACAACAAAATATCCATTTTTAAAACTTCACACTATTATGGTATGTGTAATAACTGTGGGTAGCTAAATTAATTGTGGGAAGTAACTTAAATCTCACATTCCACTAAGTTACTGTTAAGTGGTTTTTTTGCTCCACATCTACTGATACACCTAAATAATTTTCTACACTCTTGAGCACTGGAGCTGCAGCACCGGCATGGTAGAAAGAAATAATGAAATCTTAATTACAGTGTGCATACAATATAATAAGCATAGTATATAGCTATAACTGGTGATATGGAGGGCGTGAAATTTAGTGCGTAGACGTACCACCTTTGGCTATAGTAGTGGGTATTACCTGGTTGAACATAAGAGTCGATCTGAGCTTAATACTTTGGAAGTGGTGGCAAGGCAGTCTAGTCCAATGGTCGGATAACCATTCCTCGTGAGACCCACGTGGTTCCTCGTTTCGTTGACTGTGGCCCTTCCACAAAATACCTATGTGGGAGTGCATGTACAGTGTGACAAAGGAAACTTAATTTTATCGATATTAGAAGAAGTTATTTCATTCGGCTTGTGACACTTGAGTTTCACCTGACGTATACTGTATAGCCGAGTGAAGTCGATGACAACAGCTGACATTTCAGTAAGTACAAAATTGCAGTCTTGCTTTGAAAATGACATTGTGTGCACCTGCCGACAGTCGGGGGTTGTCGATAACGTCACCTCTTACTCAGCTGCATTCTCGTAAGTTATTCCAAATTTCCCTTTCCGCGCAAGACTTCGAGAGAGAAACTTTGATTGATTTCCCAAGCATGTTGAAACATCGCTAAGAAAATACGTCTCATATTGAAATTTGCTGTTTCAAACTAACCGTTGTAAATGTGAGGCAAACTTTATTCAACAGCTTTACGGAATGCAGAAACAGCAAAGCGATATAATCCTTTGTTTGAGAAAAAAAGAACTGTTGCTGTTTGAGTAAGAATTAATATCTTCTTCCTTTCATATTAACATTGGAAACTCGGCAATGCGATTCTTCGACTTAAAATAAGAAAATTGAACCGAAGCATTGTGGAGCTCTAAAATTGAAACAGTAAAGAGATTTGAACTTAGTTCGCAGCACAAGTAGTCTGCTAGGAAAGACCGAGAAAAGGTAGATTATGTACTAAGGAATGTAGTGTAGGCTCCGTATGGTACGTACTTTTCTAAAATGTGATTTGTTTGCTGTACCCATCTAGGTATAGCCAAATGATATATTAGCTCATGAAACACAGCGTCCTGTTATCAAATATTCTTTCGTAGTCAACCAACAAGACTTCAAAAAAATAATAAAAATATGGAGTACACTTTTAGACAGAAAAGAGGGCGAAGCTTGATGGACAGTCGTGCTCAAAAGTATCCGAACGACCAGAATTGCATTTCGCCTCATTCTGCGACATATTGTTCCTTTCTGGTTTAATAGACAGCCAGGCAGCAGATACATCTCGAAACTTTTGTATTATGTATGGGGAGAGCT
Source organism: Schistocerca gregaria (assembly GCF_023897955.1). Classification (NCBI taxonomy): domain Eukaryota; kingdom Metazoa; phylum Arthropoda; class Insecta; order Orthoptera; family Acrididae; genus Schistocerca; species Schistocerca gregaria. Next base: position 223,895,937 of record NC_064922.1, read on the forward strand.
CATCGTGCCAAAATACGTCAGAAAAGTATTTTCTACATTAACTGTCGTGTGATAGCGGCATTTCATTTTTCTTCAAACCTTGTTTGACAGCTTTAACTCAGAACAAATTTTCTACATGCATGTAATCAATTACTGCATGTGCATGATAACATCAGAGAATTCGCATATACCCTTAATGATTAATGTCTCTCTCATGTTTACTAATGTTTTAACAACACTGAAGGAAAACTTACGAAAATTGTGCACTGTATTGTAAGAAATGAAATAAAACTACCCGCGATAACCTTACGACGAAAGTCTGTTGTAATAAAACTGAGTATTTGTACACAAGGGTGCCTCTACGGACACGAATTAGTATAATACTAGTGAATTAGTTTTTTAGTTGGGTCTGTGTTTAATTGGTATGCTGTGACATACTCAAGGGGTATACAAATGTGGCATTTCATAAATAAAGTTACATATTCCTAGAACCCAAAATTTGCTTGCCAGCAGCGGAAAGAGGCGTTACCTGTTGTGCAGCATTGTAAGTTTTTCACCATTGCACTAAGAGCCGAAAGCATTTTCTTGCGATTTTCTTATCGATGTTTGATCTGACTGCTTGTAGCTCTTACACAAAAGGGATAAAAACGTCACGGTTATTGAGACTGGAACTGCAAACCATAACAAACGCTTTTTCACCGGTCAGCAAGTTACCAAAGAGCTGGCGAAGAGGTATGTTTCTTAGCTTCGTCTTACGAGGCCATTGATTGCTAGAACTCGTAAACCGCTATTTAAAGGATGAGATTAGTTGCGATTTCCACGTGCAACGACCTTTTTGGGCTGAAAACCGTAAATTTTCAATCTTTTATTACACCTCAAGTGATAATAACTCAGATTATTCAGTCGAAAAGACAGGTAAAATCAAGCGAACTATGAGCCTTATTTCCGTGCACACCAGGAAGTAACTCGTCGATCACAGAGTTGCCAAACATACCCTGCCTTGTTGCCAAATCTCAGTTACAGTACCAGCAGGAAGACGACGAACCGATGTGACCCTACAGCGGGCTGGGAACTGGCCATAGCTGGCGTCTCCAAGTCGCGGCTGCTACGGCCTGGAATACGTAATGCGTCTGATTCGCATTTCTATATCTAGGTTTAGGGACTGGAGCATAGTTACTAATAATACTGAAAACTGACTGCAAACTAAGCATCATAAATCAGAAACTCTCAGTTGTTTTTATATTTCTTTCGTAAGCGTACTCAAAACTAAGAACTCATTCTCAGATATTTTCGTGCCTCGCTGATAGTCGAGCACATCAGACAAATTAAAAAATATATATTTGTGTGTGTGAGTGTGTGTGTGTGTGTGTGTGTGTGTGTGTGTGTGACAGAGACAGAGATAGAGGGGGGGGGGGTGGATAAAAATCAAAAATAATGAGAGAGAAAGTAAAAAATTGTTGTACAGAAATTGAATCATGGTATATAAAGAAATCTTTCATTAAAATAACACGTTACACATCATTACGAAATGTTGTATTCATGATCTATGGAACAAGAATTAATCTAATGTAATCTAATCTAATCATATCACATTGAGAAATAGCAATGAAGAGACATGAATGACCTAAACTTTTGCCAATTCCAGTGACTACTTCTAAAGACAACAATTTTTGTAATAAATCGGGATTCCTATCAAGACCCTTCGTCCCTGTTAACCAACCACGAAAGATGTCTTATATACCTCCATACTGAAGTAACAAAGTGTACATGCATTTAAAGATGAAGTGCATGATGTGGAGTTCTGTGACAGAGATACAAACCCAACACATAATCGGATTGTTAACTAAGTACAATCAAATGTTACGTATCAATTTTTCTTACCACCTGCTAGGTGTTTGAATCTAAAATAAGGATACAAACTTTCGTGCGTAAGCGACAAGCGAACTGCACGCCTACCTCGCTTCCACGAATATAGCTTAAGTATCAGCTGCTTATTCACCAACAGTAAGATGTGTGCATGTTTGACCAGAAATAACGGCACCTAATGCGATTGTTGTCAACACACGAACAGACATTAAAAATGCACGTTAATTTTCACTAGCAGGCCGGTAAGCACGTGATAGGGCTTGAAATGATATTCTGAATATTTTTTTATTGGTTCAGTATTCGGACCCATAGACTTACCTTTAGAGAAGACCTAGAGAAGATCGCAGTCTTTGGAAAAGGAACGAAATGATTGAACTATATTGTTCCGAGAGATTCAGATCCTCGAAAGAGGAGATACTAATTCGAATCACAGTCCACCACCAAATTTTCAACGTCTTTAGTTCAATCAAGTATCAGTAAAATAAGAGCACTGTTCCTTTAAATGACTATAGGCTCATCAAATAAAATAAAATTTTCTAATGTAAGTAAATTTATTGGCGACTGTATTTCTGTTTACCATGATTTCCGCTATGTCATTTCCGAACTTAAACTGGCTATGCCCAGTTGGTAATGAAGGAACGTGATGTTCAATGCGGATTCTGAATTATAACGTCTTTATCTTGAGGTTACCAGAGGTGAAGCAAATCTGTTTGTGCCTCTTAAAAGTAAATGCCTGAACCCACGTTTTGCACCTGTGATAGTTCGTTCCACCAGACCATTGTGGCTACACTTCCCAGCCCCAAGAGTGTGCTGTAACGGATGATGTGCTTAGCTTACAAAATTAGTCACGGTGAAAAAATGCGAGTCTATTCAATGGTTAAGTAGAAGCAACCTTCTGATGGGGAGATTATGCTATTCTCATGTCAGCAGGATGTAAAGACACTTCTAGGCATCATAGTCTAGCCATTTGGAAATTTTCACAAATTCAGCAAATTTCATAGTTCGAGAAAATCCACTGTGAAGTGTGAAGTTACCGGATAATTCGATTATTACCGTCATTATTACTATCATTTTCTTCATACCGCTGCTGGAACACATGTGCTTGAAGATCATTTAATGCCTTTTGGACATTATGGAAGTAGTTTCCGAAGATCAGGTTCTTTCCCCGCCTGCAGAATCCTTTTCATGTTAATATCAAACATCAGAAACTACTCGAAGATTACATTAAAACTAAAGTAATTGTTAGAGACGTTACTTGAAAACGAAAACGCACTGCCTTTTTTCATTTACTTGCGCCTATAAATGGATATCGAGTACTGCCAAACAAAAAGGCAAGAGATCTTACTGCCTTCCGATATTCGTCGCTGTCAGTTCTTCCATATGATTACGTCGACATGACCTGTTTCAAGTAGTGTATGACAGACAATGATTTAGTAAATGGATTGTTTTCCTTTGCAAAAAACAAAAAGATTTTAATTATAAGCTATCCAAGTACAAAATTTTCGCAATATTAGTTCAAATTTAACATTCGCTTCTATAATGTAGGAAAGTGTTTCACAGTTGCAAAACTCGCATCCAACTCATTGACCTTACACTTAGTCGGTAACCATAAATTCTAGCACAGAGTGACTCCGGTTTAAGTAACCTAATGTAGGGAAGACTGTTTGCCGGTGCTATCTCTCACTGGTGCATACGCAATTCACTTATTTGGCTCCATAAGTACACTGTAACAGTAATTTCTGTGTGTATACAATGCATACAGGTTGCAGAATGTAGTGGTGCTCTCTCTTCCACTTCTGTATGTAATACACCTTACCTAAACGGGACCTTTATCATTACAGGCCCTGGGAAGTGCAACATCATACTGACAACAGTAATGTGCTTATACTGACAATCTGACTGTTAGTGTTACCTGATTTTGTAATAATTTAAATAAAACAACTTGACTTTCCAGTGGGAGACTTTTCGGCCCCCTTATCCTTGTGTGAAATTTGTCAGTATGGTTTTTGCCTTCCAACCAGCGAAATGCGGCAGAGCACGGCCAATAAACAATCCAGAAACCACGATTTAGTGCCGTTAAGACGATTTCCTGAAACAATGTCGTAGCTGAAGGAATTTAGTTTCTACTTAAATCGTCTTAAGCAGCAACGTTCACAGATATCTCAAATAGGAAAAGTTCACTATCCAAGTACGGAGGATGTAAAACAGACTTCCCACAGTTGTGTCAGGTTGATGTTTTCGTCTGATGTCACTGCCTAAGTATTTTGTCTGAGAGCTATCACAAGTAAGTGTTCATGTAGCTGTGGCAGTCATTGGTTGAATATGAGTTTAACACCAATGGGTACAGTACTGCTAAATATTCAAAACGATGATCAACTTAAGTCTGAGTTCATCCACAAACTGAGGCGTATTTGTAATATCGAAGCTAGACTGTGTATCCTTGTCTTCCTTGATTGGATATTGAAGGCCGTTTACTCACAGGTATACTATACTTTGAATAGTTCGAACGCTATAGTTAACGTTCCTCTCTTAAACTACTTTTTTTATTTCCTCTGGGTCTTCAGCGTTCAGTGCGTGTTGCAGATATAGTCTCAGACCAAAAAATTGACCGCCAAGTCGTTCACATGAGGTGGACAATACAGTCTTGCTCCTCCCAGAGTCCTGTGTCTGGCAATGGCAACATTGTGGACTGCGGCACTTCCCAGAGGAAGTCCTGACTGCAGTCTTGGGATAAAAAGCGAGACTAGCTAATCTGACGTCTGGCGACCGAGAGCACACGTCGACAAAATTTTTATCGCTCCTTTCATCTCAGTGCTGAAGCTATGAGTGTAATTCAAGAGAATCTGCAATAGATTTCGCTTTCTGTCACATTGTTAATGCCAGTTTGGTTCAACTATGTTTTAGCGAGAGATTTAGTGGCCCATCATCTGCCTCTGAAAACCGCATGCGTCTAAATTTTGTGGGACACGTTTGCTGCCTACCGGCAGACGAAAGGACCAAACAGACACAAACTGTGGGAAATTTGTTTTACAACCTTCGTACCTGGATAATAAGCTTTTTGATATTTGAGATATCTGTGAACGTTGCTGCTTAAGACGATTTAAGAAGAAACTAAATTCGTTCAGCTACGGCATTGTTTCAGGAAATCGTCTTAACGGCACTAAATCGTGGTTTGTGGATTATTTACCGGCCGTACTCTGCTGCATTTCACTGGCTGTAAAGCAAAACGCTTACTGACAAATTTCACACAAGGAAAAGGGGTACGAAATGTCTCCCACTAGAAGGTGAAGTTGTTTTATTTAAATGATTACAAAATCAGGTAAAACGAACAGTCAGGTTGTCAGTATAAGCACATTAGTGTTGTTAGTATGATGTTGCACTTCCCAGGGCCTGTAATCATAAAGGGCCCGTTTAGGTAAGGTGTATTACATACAGAAGTGGAAGAGAGAGCACCACTACATTCTACAACCTGTATGCATTGTATACACACAGAAATTACTGATACAGTGTACTTATGGAGCCAAATAAGTGAATTGCGTATGTTCCAGTGAGAGAGAGAACTGGCAAACAGTCTTCGCTACATTAAATTACAATGACCATATTGGCTACAACAGTAAAGTCATACATACATTACACTCTTTGATTGGGATTAAAGTTCCATTAAATTGATAACTTTAGTAGACAGCAGAATTGCATTTGAAAAAACGTTGCAGTGAATGTATTCGGACTCGTGACATCTTATCTACAGTGCGCGACACTTACCATGAACTCAAAAATTCCTCCATAACTTCTGCATTCCACTGCGCTGTAACATAATGAATATGGCGCGTCTAGACTTTTGAGAGACAAACAGTTACAGCTTTTCTTTTGCACTGCACGACGTTTTCAACAAACAGGAAGCGCAATAGAGTAGCACAAGTGGAAAGGAACACTTCCTATTTAAATTTCTGCATCCTACACTGTAGGCTCTTCTGTGTAGGTGGCAGTTACGTGATTTTATTTCGGTGATTACGAAGTAGAGTCGTATGTATGCACTGGGTAGCCGGGGCAGCTATTTCATTGTGATTCGGTCAACCAAGTAAATGAATTTACTGAACATGTTGCAAATTACTACAGGGAGCCTGTATGTAAGAATTCTCACCCAGTGTGGCGCAACGGCGTTACTATAGAAAAATGGGTCTCAGAGAAGAGGATTTGGTGGTCTGTTGGACTCATGATAGGTTCATATACCTACTGTAGGTGTTCGGTTCCAACTTCTGTCAATTATTTTATATAGGAAGAGACAGATTCAGTTCCCTTCTGGCTACACCAAGTGAAGAAGATAGAATGGCACTGTGATCTGAAATTCACATTAAAAATGATATTCCTTCTCTACCAAGTAGACGTTAGTTTGAACCACAATAAAGTCTGGAGTGGCGACATGTAGAAACTCTATCACCAGTAACCTTTCTTATACTTGTTATTTATTTCTAGTGATGAAAGAAACGTTATTTAGGGTCACTGGACACTTATTCCATCTTTTATTTGAGCTTCTGTTTGTCGATAAAATTGGTTCTGAACTGCGAACGCAACTCAGACCGCCCTCAACGCGGAATTTGATCCCTTCGTGACAATACAGCTAGGCTACAATTTGTTGTTTGTTCAAAACTGCAGATTCCTCAACATCTCCACATGTTGCGCTTGAATGGGTTCGAATACTGATCCGGCACTAAAGATTTCATTACGTATTATCAAGCTCTAGGATGAGAACACCTTACTGCTGGTGGATAATAAGTTTGATGTTTAATGCATTTTCATTCGTTGTCAACACTAACGATATTTGACGTTTTTGATTCCCAGTGAGACAAAGAACCATTTGCGAGATCACTGTGAGTTCAAGATGTTATTCCGAGCTGCTGGTAGAAAAAAACTCGGTAGCTGACGTCTCTTTGTGTGTAGTCAACAACGATATGTGTGAGTATATATTCTCAGTCAGCACTGAAATCTTCGTCCCATTATTTCTATTACAAACATGCTCACATGTCGTTGCTGTTGCAACAAACCCATATTTAACGCGCCTTTCAGCGATAGGTGCCGGGTTGGAGTCCTGGGAAGGAAAAAATTAATGTTTCGTCTCGTTATTTCAGTTAAAACATCTAGCTACTGCCGAGAAAATCCGATATGTCACAGTTGATTGTGCTTCTATATCAATCCGATTAGGTTCTGGGTTCGAATCCCTGTCCATCACAAAGCTTTACCTCACGGCATTTCCAGTCAGTTACATGAGAAGAAGCCATATTTAACATCTCTCGTAGTTCGATAACAGGGCCAGTAGACGCTGGGTAGGAAATAGCGACCGTTAAACATGTCTGCGTTATGTAATTTAAAGTTGATATTTGATAAGTGATACTGTCTAAAATCGAGGTATATCGTTCTCTGTATGCCTTATCAGGAATGACAGTTTCCGTCAGTCACGAAACCTTTGCTTAGTCTACATAACCTGGGTTGGAATCCATATGCAGAACGAGACGGCTCGTCGTGTCATATGCAGTTCATACATATTCTCAACTAGCTGCTCGTGAATAAGGTAAAATTTTAACGTTATTTTGTGTTAAATAATAAGAACATTATGTTACTTCCAAGACTAAATCGTGAATAAGACGAACTTACCACGTGTACTACCTATCTGACGTAATAATGAGAGTGATAACATTTCAGGTATGTCATTTATTGTAATAAATGTGAGCTTACAAGCTTTAAGGACAGTCTTATCTGTGATAAGGTGTTCCCTGATTTTTGTAGTATTCTGGTATTACTTTACATCTTGAGTTATTACGATACAGAGCGTGTTTCGTAGTGGTGACTTGTTGGAAACATTTTCAATAGTCAAACGACTGTATCAAGGAGCGATTGGAGGACCTGCTAGACAGCTGCGTTATGCCGGTTGCATGCGAATCAGGCGTGATGCAATTCAGGCCGTTCGGATACTTTTGAGGACAAGTGTTCCACGCAGGGCAGTCATGGAATTCCGTGTACCTAGATACAACTTCTAACGACTCGTACACGTTTGGAGTGTACAACTGTCAAAAGCTACTACGAACTGTGTGTTCTGTTTGAATACTGGAGGAATGATGATGACATTTTGAATAACCCGTTTAAATCAAGCGTAGGTCTTACCTATACACCACTTCCGTATTATCCTTGTTTCGCTTTAAAATTTGATTTTGTTTGGTGAACATAAAAAATACGTCTTCACCCTATGTTAAATGCAGTATGATCCATTAAAAACGTGAACGCAAGTGGTAGTCGCCTGGAACCAAATTAGGCGTAGCGGCGCCGCAACAATCTTCCGTAATGGGATGTACGCAGTGCAGAACCCTAGGCAAGCATTAAGTTCTGTCAAGTAAGGTGTTTATTTATTATCATTATTCCTAAAAGCCATTAGATTTCTGGCTGCTATTATGCAGCACAGCATTGATTCCTCAGTCTCTTCGTTTCAGAGTAGCCCTTCCACCCAAAGTCCACAGTTATTTGTTGGATGTTTTCAGTTTCCGTCTGCCCCTACAATTTTTTAATTCTAATGCAGAATTTAATCACATGGCGTTGCAAAGTTCTGTGAAGTTCTAATTCGATTGCTGTATCCGCTATGTCTCTCACATCAACAGCTGTTATTTCTGTCACTTCATTAGACGTTTTCTCGCCTTCCGTGTAGAGGAGAGTGATGTACTATGACGACAGTGTACCTTGGAGCAAATGATGTTCGCTGCTCGGTACTTCAATCGAGTAACCACTTTCCGTAACACGCGATGGAATGCGTTTTAGAGAACGTCGTTAAGATGTTACCGGGATATTCCACTTTCATTTAAGACATGAGATTGTGTTTTTCGCAGAATTTGTAAACATTTTACGCTCTGATATCAAAGCTATTTAGAGGATAGTTAATTTTTCACTTACGTAACTTTATGGGGGAGTAAAATGTTACATGTATTGGAATTATTACTATATTGTGCGGACTATTAAATCATACTTCGTCGGGCATGCACATTCTTGTACCCAAAACTGGAAGAGAGACATCCACCGTGGAACATCTTATATTTAAAAATTAACCGGGTTTCTTTAGTGCATTAACAATTTTACCTGCTTCGTAAATAGAAATTTCTGTTTGTTTTTAATAGTTGTGAATGATTTTTTATATCAATTACAGATATTTTGATAGCATCTGTTGATTATTAGCGTTATGAAGATTAAAAATGTAATAGACAGACTCTTAAATACACTTCTGACAAGATTTTCTTGACTGATTCACTTTTAAATTACAGCAGAGAATTTGTTCCTTGGTACATGACCAAGGTGTACGTTGGAAGCTTTTTCACATTTCGGACAACGTTACCTTACCAGAGTAATCTTTGTAATTTCAGAAAAAGACTGCAACAAAAAGTGAATGCTCTCATTTGAAAATGTTATAAGAAAATGTATTACACTTATTTTACAAAGTTTGCTAGAGCTGAAAGTCTGTAGGGCGTTCCGTATCACCTTATCTTCCTTTGCATTTCTGATTTGTTTCGTTACTAAGTGACTAATATTGTTGTATTTCTGTCTCTCTATGTGAACATTTTTTTACACTTTTGAACATTTTCGTTGTTCGCTTGATTTCTTCTGTTATTCAAGGTTTCTTACCGGTTATATTTCTTCTACCTATGTTTCTCTGTGCAAAAACTGTGATTACCCTTTTTAGAGAACTGACAACTGTGGTATTTATTGTAGTATCAACAGTAATTTCAAATGCATCTCATAATTCGTCAGTACTTTAGTATCCCACTCCTTCAAGCTCTCTTGCAGGTTATTTTTCAAAGTTCGGTCGACTCTTCATCAGTACAAAAATGTTACCCGATTCTATAATTGCTACTAGGTACTCTGGGTAGGAATCTATCCCATTTCTGTGCCTCTCCAGGATACAGCATATCACGAATCTTACCGTGTCTCATGACCCTTTTCCATGTATGCCCCTCCTTTTTGAACAGTGTGTCGGCTTTTACTAGCTGAAATTTATTGAAGAACACTGTCTGTGAGTATGATTTGGTCTGCCTCTAGCGGAATCGTTATCATCACTTTTACAAGCAGTCGTGACATGCTATCCACAGATGTACAACAGTTACGCTACGTGCGCTGTATGTATTTATACTGCGATCTTGTGAATATTCATTTTCCGGTTTGCAGCTTAGGCGAAAGAAAGTCTTCGCGGATTTCGGACGGCAGAGCACCTTGTTGCAGCAGCTGGTGGCAAGCGGTGGCGAGGAAGTGAAAGGAGCCGGCCGCATGCTGTGTGGCGGAACTTCTGGCGTCCCTGTGGGAGGGCGGTGTGGAATCGATCCGGTCCGGCTATGTGTCCTCACAGCACAGTGACCTTCACAGGTGTCGTGCGGACCAATCAGGCGGAAGCACGAGAGCCCCTATCCCCTTCGTACTTGGCTGCACATGGCCATCACAGGTCACAGTCGCACAGAACATCTAGCATGTACATTAAACAAACAACAACCTCTGTAATGACAGATGTTTTCTGTGACAGGTGTAGAATACCAGATTGTTCAGCAGTAACGTATTCATACAAATAGGTACAATATAAATATGCCCTAAGAAAGTCATGTACCACCTTTGTGACGTGTAGAGCTGTGTTGTTTTGATCGGAAAAGTCATCTTTAATACTATTCTGACCACAAGAATTCGGTACATACGGCATCTAGTACAACGGAGGTAAGAGTAAATCTACATTCATTTTCAGTCTATCAGAGCTTACAGGGTCCTCAATTATGAAAGGGATTGGGTCGAATATGTGCACTGTTTCTTGATGTTTAAACATTAAAATTTTAACATCAGAAGGATAGTCAGTATGGGATGTTGCCCGCCAAGTTATTGTGCACCACAGAAACCAAATTCGAAGTTTCTATTGATATCATATGACGTATAATATTTGTGATCTGTCTAGTACGGGTCGCCAGCAGTCAAAACCACCTCATGACCGTTGTCTACAAGTTGTGGCTCACAAATACCCCGAGGAGTATGCAACAGCACTGTGCAGATAATTTTACGACACTTGTTGGGAGTAAAATTATCGAAATCGATAGTTAATACAGATTTATTTCTTAAGCAGGTCTTTTCAGTTCTGGAATAAGAGTTTTCTTTTGCTACAGAAAAGAAGACTAAAATCGGTGTGTGTCTGTGTAAGACTGTTGTCATTCTATTCTAGTGCGCGTTTAAAATTTTTTGAGTAACTGCCTAGAAGGAAGTGCGGATGTTATGAAAACTCACAAAATGAAATATTTTGGAAAATAGTATAAGCGAGAAAAGGTTAAAGAAGAAGACTCAGCACACAGAACATGACCAAGTCTTTCAGAAAAGGATTACGACGATAATTTTGACTTACCACTGGAGGTGAAACCTGGAAGTTATGAGCACTGTGATGCAACAATAGAACGTCACAGAAACTCGATATGGTGATGTTCCACTGTGTACGAAAGCAAGGAAACTTATTTGATTGGCTACAGTGAAAAATAGGTCTGTAACCAAATAAAATTAGTGTGGGGAGGGTATAAAAGTACGAAAATACAGCCTTACTTTGCTAAGAAAGAGTCCACAACTTTCGTCAGTTATGCTGTACGCAACTGAAACCATTTGATTACTGTCGTGACAAATAAATAAAAACACTTACAGCCGTCCTTATGATTTTATTTTATTTTGTCGCTGCTAGTTTCAAAGCTGCAGTGCGTTATCTTCAGGGTGTTTTTGATGCGATACAGGTTGATATGATCCCCATGCATAACACATCAGTTATCAGCATTACTGGATACGAAGATAATGTGTCAGCACTCCATCCATCAACTGCTTTATTACTGAATCAAAAATCGTGTACAATCACAGTATCTGTATTGTTGTGCTCAGACTGTCGCGCTGTTAATATGAAGTATGATAATGTCTGAGGCTGCAAAACGGTTATAAAGTGTCGTAGAATAGGCAGTTCTTAATGTTTTTCATAAATTTACAGAAAAAATCGGTTTTGAAATTTTCCGAGGTGCTGTGTTTAATACAGTTGAGATAAAAACATACATTGGATGTATACCGGAATCGGTAGCGTAGGAGCAGTTCATGGATCACTGGTTAAAATCTCGTCTTAGTCATCTTTCCTTTTTCGTTTAATTAGAAATACCTACATATTATAAGCGTAAAATGGTTCATAATTTTTTTATGAATAATGCACGTATTCTTGTTCCTAATTAAATATTGCACGCGAAATTCCTGTTTTCATTTTAAATATAAATTCCTAACTATCGATATTTTATGTAAGATTGTTAATAAAGGTTGCTTTAATTAAGAAAACATAATTTAATTTTAGGGCAAAAATTAAGAACCAAATGCCCTTTATTCCGACTATATCTATTGCTTTATACCACAGATGTAGACTCACACGAACCAGACTGATAGGTGTCGAAGAAACATGAAAAACATTTTCACAGCATCGAACACACCATACAACTTAGCATTTATACATTTGCCACTGTACCATTACAATATGAAACCAACATAAATGATCAGGACCCAAGTTAAGTGATTTGGGCCAAGAAATAAGCAGACTGCTAAGCTGCCAGACGCACGGGAGGTAATGCACGTAGCTTTTTCACACGTCACTCCCGAACGCTGGCGAATATGGAACGGCTCGTCATAAAAGAAGAGGAGAAAATGCGGCCCGTGTTTGGCTCCGCTGACACATTGTCGATCGACTCGTTATCAACGTAGCAGATGACAGTTCCAGAACTGAAATGTATTTCTCCGATTCGGATAAGGAAAGAGGTAAAGATTACCAGACGACTAACTGCAATAAATATCTTCAGTAATCAACAGTACGGTGATATCGCAGCAGTATGATTTTACATCACACAAAGCTCGCTCAGGAAAACTACCCTGCGTTTAAATTAAGAATTTTCATCACTCTTGTTTGTAATTGGAATACTATGTTACATGCGAACGAGAGCATCTGGCCACCTAAGAAGCGTGCGGCAGTGCTGGAGTTTTACCGAATATTTCATTTGCTTTAAAAATTAAATGACATTCGAAGCTATATAGTTTCTTTGCTCGTCTCGTCTTACGTCTTTACTGCAATAGTTGGACCAGCTGATTGACCAGTGCTGTTCAGCTTAAATACGTACTGGACACAGCTTGGCTTCCACTCAACGTGAAACGAAATCAAATGTCATTCATGCAAACGCGGAAGAATATCTGGCGTAACGTTTGGATCAGGTTTATTCTTACTATGAACGAGTATACGCACTGTTCATATGAGGTAGACAGGATAGTCAACACTGCGCTATTTTTTCCTCTGACGTCCGACTTTCCACTTTGCGCACAGTATCATACAGTTATTATGGAGCTCTGTGCTGCAGGGTCCCTGCTGGCACATCTGGCGTTGATGAAACAAACCCACTAATCAATGCTTAATTTAACCTCCAACAACGCTGTCACTGCTCTGCTCGGATACGTACATTTGAACATCTCCATAGAGGCGTGATTGGGCTTGCAAGAAAGAAATGGTTCAAATGGCTCTGAGCACTATGGGACTTAACATCTGTGGTAATCAGTCCCCTAGAACTTAGAACTACTTAAACTTAACTAACCTAAGGACATCACACACATCCACGCCCGACGCAGGATCTAACCTGCGACCATAGCAGTCGCGCCGTTCCAGACGGAAGCGCCTAGAACCGCACGGCCAAACCAGCCGGCGCTTACAATAACTACGTAGATTTAAGGCTTAGCATAGTGACCAGCAGAGAAACGTAAGATTTAACGACGGCTTAGCAAGGGTCAGAGTTACATTCAGAGTGTTGAGCTGTGCCCAGCCGTTTGTTCATTGGCATTCTGTCGCAATCGAGTGGCGTCTTATTTCTCCCTGAGTAGTAGTACGACAATCTTTGAGCTGTTTGTTCACATTTTTTTCTTAAAGAGTGGGTATGGTGCCTTGGCTGTTTCTAGACGCCAGTTCTAAAGACGTAGTGCGGCTGGTATCTTCATCCTCGGCTGATATTTTCCGTTGTTCTATCGTTGGTCGGTCGGAAGGGAACTGAGTAGGCTGTTTGTCGGTCCTTCAGCCTTCCCCGGGTCGGGTTGCCATGTGATTATTTAACCTTACTCTTGGCTGCCTGTCTCACCTCACCTTACATTAGAGCTACCTCCTCATAGTGACCCTAGGAACACTTCTGAGCGCCACTGCTCTGTTGGTTTTCGATTGTGATTTTCATTTTAGGCTGATGTACTGTGCAAGGCCTTCATCCGTCTATTAATTTAGTTTGTTTTACGATAAGGCCTTTAGGAGACTTAAATTAAAGTTTGAAGATTGGTTTGTTTAATAACAAAAATTTTGAAAGTATGTTCTATGTGAAATTCTTGTTATCCAGGCCCTAAGTCCTGAGTTGTTCAGTGTCCAGTGTGTGGCCTTCAGCCGAGCTTCTCCGTGAAATATTTTTAAGATAAGATCTTCAGCCATCTTTAATTAAAATTTTGAAAATTGATTTGTTTGAAAATAATTTAATTTTAAAAGAAGTGCCGTATCTAAATTTCTTGTTATCCAGGCCCTAGTCCATGAGATGTTCAATGGTTTGTGTGTGGCCTTCAGCCGAGTACTTACGTGAAATATTTTTTTAAAGTAAGGCCTTCAGCAGCATGTATTCTTTTAAGCAATTTTTATAACTTGTGTTCAGGCCTTCGGCTGTTCTTGTTTTTGGTGTGGTTTCGTGCCTTTAGCCCAAGAAGTATCACAAGTTTCTTAACTAAGGCTTTCAGACGTATGTTATAATTTGATCCTTTTAAGGCAATGTGTAATTAAATGGTTCTTAGAAAAATAAAAGTTGGGTTTTTTGAGCAACTAACATTATAACTGATTACGGCCCCCTCCGCAACCATAACCACTCTGTCCTCCGAAACCAGATTTCAGAATAACAATAAAATACCTAGTGCATCAGTAAGGCTTTGTTCCAGTGGTCTTTCGACAGCTTGAACAATGCAGTATATTACCAATGATAAGGAAGGTAGACTAAGGTGAATATAGCAGTCACAACGATTAATAACTCCCTTAATATTATTGATTATCCACAGAAGGTTTATTCTTGAAACTGTTTTTATTTACACAGAAGATCGTGCCAAGGCGAACTTGAAGCCAGCGAAATGTGTTGAATGAAGGGGTAAATGAATTACACACGCTCTTCACTTTTCATGGCTGCTTCCTCCACTGTCACCCCTTACTCCTATCCACATTCGGCAAATATCTGAAGCGTTCGGTCAAATGCCAAACTTGCTTCGGCACGTACTCGCTGCATTTGACGGCCTACAACACCATAGTAATCTGCAACGGGTGGGGATGGAGGCCGCAAGGGGCGGGGGTGAGGGAGCCAAGAGGAGTATTTGCTCTCTCCTCGAATCTGGTTACAGTCTTGTTATACATTACAGAATTCCGTCGGAATTCTATTAATCATTGTCTGCGACTTCATTGAACTGCTGGCGTAACACTGTCTACCGTGACGCAAATACTGCAGCTTTAGCAATTACCGTATTATCTTGTGTTTTTCTATTATGGAAATTATGCCGGTTCCTTGCTGCGGCTGCTGTTTCTTCAGCCAGGATAGACACGAACCTTTACAGAAACAAGTCAAAATAATTTCTTCATTGTCTTACTTTCTCGGGGATCCCTTAGCGAACTGCGGGAAGGATCCGTTCTCACACACTGGAGCGCTGTTCCGTCATCGATTCTCAATACACAAGCTTACCAGTAGTATATGTGCCATTCAACGGCCCCAGCGTGTTGTGAAGAATCGTGACAATACTTCACGTTTTGTCTGTGAAAAATGAAAATCTGTAGTTGCTTTCATATCTTGCATTCAGGTCATATGGAAAAGCTATCGCAGTACACTTGACGGAAGACAGCAGGTGTGTACATCGATACATAATCCCAAACACATCAGTCTATTTTCTTTCTTATTTTCTGAAGTACCATATACTGAGCTATAAGAGTGGGCGAAAATCGTAAATTTTAAAGTTGAAAGACTGTGCTCCCCAGGATGTGGACTTTCTCAAAGTCTATAGGAACAACACACCTCCACATGCATTCATAGACATTTTACATTTTACTTGGCGTGTTGCACAATAATGCGACAAACTGGAAGGACCGAAATCAGCTTGGTGCAGTACTAGGCTGGTAAATATTAATTATATTGACACTTTCTTGTATGCTTCCCCATTTTCGTGTAATCGTACTGTATGTCGATCCCGGGCTACACATTAACGAAATGACCGAAAAAAATTTGACTTTCAGAGAACATTTGTTCAACTTCAATTAGGTCAGTAGACACATAAAAGCCGAAATAATGGAAATAATGCAACGAATCCGTTAACATGAAAAAAAGTCAATTTTTAAAAGCAAGCCATTATAGATAGCTTCAAAGTGGAATGAGACTTTTCGAAGTTTATTCCCTGTTTCTCTACTATTAGAGGTGTTAATGTGACACCTTTGTTGCTACCCAACGGGATATTTTCAATCATTCAGGCTTTTTGTCTATTTGAGATTTTCAATTTTCAGTTTCAATCTATAATCCTGGGGGTACGAATCAATTACTTTTGCAAGTATTGTCGAGCTTTATTTCATAACTCTTTGAATACCCTAGATTAAATAGTATGACGACGTAATTTCAAACCGTCGTACCAAATAAGTGGCATCCATGCTCATATTAACAATAAAAAAAGATGTGCCTTGCGTATGTTACTGAAATCTACTTGCCATTTGGTACCAAAATAATTTACCTGAAAATCTGTGTTTGGTTTCCCGCCCTTGTTGCGGTTACGCCGTGGCTCTTCTTCCTTCTACGTTTGCCAGCAGCGATGTGTATCGATATTTGAACCGTGTACCATCTTTGGTTTTGTGCGTATGGTTTCCGGCTAGGGGGGTCTCCAGGCAGACGGTCGGTTTGATGCGGACCAGGGAAGTTATCTCCGCGCGGTGCATTCGGCTGGGTCCGCTGGCAGTCCCTGGGCAGTGTCGGAGCGTGTGTGGAGTTGTCCGATCGCTACGAGCTTCGTGGTTCACCGACCCGGGACGTCACAGTTGAATAGTAATTTCAAGTACCCAAGTACCCAAGCTTGTCCATTCATGTTGTGTGGTTAGTTTCGGTGGTTCACTGCTGGGGAGGATTTCCTGTGAGCAACACATTGTTTGTACTGCTGAAATTTAGCCGCCATCAACTGTATTGTTTGACTTCGATTAAAGTGCACCAGCGGGATTATCTGCCTTGTGGCCGTCAGTGTTCCAGTTATCTGCCCTGGCCGCTAAAGTAATTTCAGTCAGTGTCCTTTCTTCAGCTGTTGCCGCTGTCCAACACGGTGTCTAGTTTTGACAGTTTCATACATATACATACTTGATTATGATAATCACACCAGTAACAGATTGGGCTTGAATTGTTATGTACCGATTGGTGGCAAACAAGTCGTTTGTCGGTCAGTCCGTGTCTGTCGTTTGATTGGGTTCCGACGGATCCAGTGGAGTTGGGCTCACCACCTGTCTCACTGAAGTGAACGTGGGCAGACCAGCCCCCTGGAGGCTTCTCAGTGCTGTTGTCTTTACTGTGTTTCTAACCGGTGTTTAATTGTCTGTTTGTAATCTATCATGATACAAGAAAAATTTCTGTTTTTACGTTGTTTTATGTAAGTAAGTGCGAATTCCGGCGCATGGATATTTGCTGAAAGGTTATTGCCGTTGTGTTGTCTTTTCTTTTAGTCCGGTTTCAGCTACTTAAAACGTAAGGTTTATGGTTAATTTCATATTTTGGAAAATTAATTATGGGCCTTCAGCCTTGGAAAATTATTGTTAAAATTACCTTTCAAGCTTAAACATTGCGGCCTTCTGCCTTTGAAAAGTTATGGTAATTAATTTTTGAAGTCCGTTGTTGAATATGAGCGTTCTGTATAGGCAGCAGCAGTGTGAACCAAGTGCACTGTAGACACAAGAAATTGTCTGGGAAACATGGCTGATAGGTAGTAGTGTTGTCTTTAAAATGCTGCTTGGACAAAATGACACTGCAGAATTGACGCCATAACAACGTGCTTATGCAGTTCCTGTGCGACGAAAAAGGCTTCTTCTCAGAGGCAGGAAATGGGAACACGAGAGTAGAGTAACTCACATACCAATCCTTTTAAACCTTGCACCTTCTTTCTTTCTTGCTTTCTTTTCAGTCAGTTTTTGCACCCCTTCTCTGCTTGCATACATGGCGGAAGCCTGCCTGCCGGCCGGAGTGGCCAAGCGGTTCTAAGCACTTCAGCCTGGAACCGCACGACCGCTACGGTCTCAGGTTTGAATCCTGCCTCGGGCACGGATGTGTGTAATGTCCTTAGGTTTAAGTAGTTTTACATCTAGGGGACTGATGACCTCAGATGTTAAGTCCCATAGTGCTCAGAGCCATTTGAACCATTTGTTGAAGCCTGCCTCACCATACTCTCAGCGCAGCACTAGGCAGAATCGATTATCAGTAAGGCAGAGAAGAGACGAGAAGAGAACGAATTGCGCGCTCTGACTGACAGACTTTGCTGCATTAGGAGCACACCGGCTCAGCTGCCTGCTCACTCTCATAACTTGCCGTGATTACTGAAAATTAAATGTCGTGTGACGAGGACCTCCCGTCGGGTAGACCGATCGCCTGGTGCAAGTCTTTCGATTTGACGCCACTTCGGCGACTTGCACGTCGATGGGGATCAAATGATGATGATTAGGACAACACAATATCCAGTCCCTGAGCGGAGAAATTCTCCGACCCAGCCGGGAATCGAACCCGGGCCGTTTGGATTGACAGTCTGTCGTGCTGACCACTCAGCTACCGGGGGCGGACGCCATGATTACTGAGAAGGTAAGAGTCGCAGAGTGTGTCAATCCTAATCATTGCAATAGATCTGGACTGTTCAGTTCCAAGACACACAGCTAATGTCTTGGTCTCGTGCACTGAAGATTAACATTGTAAGAATACAGCCATGTAAAGAAGTACTGGCGCGCATGGATTTGATTGTGAGAGATTGGGAAACCTATAATGGATTAAGGTACACGTTTCAGGATGACTACTGGTGTAAGACGAACCAAGATCAAACGAAACAAGGAATGCATATGGTGGTAATATACCTAGAGTCCACGGTACTATACAGTATTTAAGGACCTCGCCGCGCGGGATTAGCTGAGCGGTCTGGGCGCTGCAGTCATGGACTATGCGGCTGATCCCGGCGGAGGTTCGAGTCCTCCCTCGGGCATGGCTGTGTGTGTTTGTCCTTAGGATAATTTAAGTTAAGTAGTGTGTAAGCTTAGGGACCGATGACCTTAGCAGGTAGGTCCCATAAGATTTCATACACTTTGTTTCCCTTAGTATTTAAGGAAATGGCCTGTCACAACGGAAAACACGGACATAACACCGAGGCTTATACGAATGTGTCATATGAAGTTAACATGTCGACTTGAGTGGAAAATTACAAAAGTGAGGAGAAGCAAGCACGATGTGACAGGTTTTTAAAATTTTTTATGATCGTGATGCAGAGGCACTAGTGTAAACAGAACTGTTCAGTAGAAAGGCGAGAATCTAACGAGCACAACTAGAGAGCTATATACTCACCGAGTTAACAAAGAACACAATGCAAAGACATAAGCAAAGAGGCCGCTGGTCACCCCCTACAGACGAGCAGTGGTACAATGGAGGAAGGAACGAAGGTCGATTTCGAGAGCGAGCAGAAGTATTCTAAACCTATACACTAATCCACAGTATAAGACGCACAACGGTGCGGAGAAAGGTGTGTTGAAAAGCTGATTACGAGTTGTAACATCTACTCCAGTCATGGTCAGGGAAAACGTAAGTCTAACAGGAGCCTACATTATTGACTTTCGTGAATTTCAGCAAACATTATCACACGAAGACAGTAAATAGGAGACCATTATCTATCCTATAATTAATAGAAATTTGAGTGCTAGCATAATACTGTGTGTCCTGTATGCAAAGGGTCTGGTCTCGATGCCTGACAAAGAAGAACGTGAGGCACGCGATAGCCGATATTTAAAATTCATGGGAGGAGTGTGCACAATTCTGTGAGGGGCCAAAGTTCAGAAGTAAAAGGCAAGCTGGGATTGATTTGTCGGCTACGATCTCATTACGGCTCTTTTTGCACGCGTTGGTACATGACTGAGGGTAATAAACCCTATCTTGTAAGAGCGTTGGACAGTTCCCGCCTATAAACCATCAAATAATAATCCTTGAAAATAGTAAAAAGCAACAGTTAGTCATCATTTCCGTTCTACCTGTATTATAGCAGATCCAGACTTCAGATGGTAATACGTCATTACCTATGAAGTATTTTGGGATTGTTATACATGCTCTAGTACGCCTATACCTGATGCTCAGGCTCTGTCATAGATCATAAAGTTATATCAGAGTTGCTGAGTGCATTTCACGTTCCTAACTGTCAGGATTTAGATCGGAAGTGGTGGGTTACATGATCGCCGAGGATCATTTCTACAATACGCTTTTTCAGTTTATTTTCTTATCTTTCCTTTGGGTTAATCAGTTTTCCGTCAGGCGACATTCCGCCGACTTCGAAACCTTATCTCATGCCAAACGCTTAATCTCAGAGTAGCATTTACGCCCGAGGTCAATTATTTTTGGGATTTTTGCTAAACACTTTCTCATACAACAGTTTTTCAAGTTCCGCAGTAAACTGGAAGCAATATGTTGATGTCTTAACACGAGTCTCACCATAAAATACGGTAATCCCATCATTTTCGATATTCCGTAGATTCTGTAGAGAACCTCCATTTTTCAAAAATTGTTTCTTGGATATATTCTGACATCTGCCTTCTACTACAGAGTTAACAATTTTCAGCCACTTCTAGTAACACGGTAGTTAATTCCAGATGTCATAACACCTGTCTCTTCTTATTTTTTAGTATTTGCCATATGTTCATCACTTTGCCATTTCTGTAGAGAACCCCCTCATTGTTTATCATTCCTCCCAATATTTACATCCTTCTGTAGCACCATATCTCCAATGCTTCAATCCTCTTCTGTTCTTGTTTCTCCGCAATCCATAAATTACTACCAAACAATGATGTGATAAGACATGGGACACTTCCTAATGTCGTGTCGGATCTCCTTTTGCCGGGTGTATTGCAGCAATTCCACATGGCTTGGCCTCAACAAGTCGTTGGACGTCCCCTGCAGAAATATTGAGTCACACTGCCTCTACAACTGTCAATAATTGCGAAATTTTTACCGATGCAGGATTTTGTGCACCAACTGACCTCTCGAATACGTTCCATAAACGTTCATTGGATTCATGTCGGTCGGTGTGGATAGTCAAACAATTCACTCGAATTGTCCAAGACGTTCTTAAAAGCCATCACGAATAGTTGTGGCCCGTGTCAGGGCGATTCGCTGCTTGGGGTCATGAAGTCCATGAATATCTGCAGATGGTCTCCAGGTAGCCGAACATAACGATTTATAGCCCCACGTAAACACAGCCGATAGCATCATTTAGCCAGCTTCAGCTTCTACAGTGTCTTTGTGAAGACTTGGGTGTTCTTAGCTTCGTGGGATCTGTGCCACACTCGAACACCACTATCAACTCTTACCAACTGAAATCGGGACTCATCTGGCCAGGCCACGGTTTTCCGGACTTCTGTGGTCCAACCGATATGGTCACAAGTCCAGGAGAGGCACTGCAGGCGGTGTCGTCTGTTACAAAGGCATTTGATTCAGTTGTCTACATCCGTAGGCCACTAACGCCAAATTTCGCCTAACTGTGCTAATGGATACGTTCGTTGTTCGTCCCACATTGACTTCTACTGTTACATCACCCAGTGTTGCTCGTCTGTCAGATGTCAGAACTCCACGCAAACGCCACTGTTCTCGATCATTAAGTGTAGGCCATCGGCCACTGCATTGTCCGTTGTGAGAGGTAAGGGCTGAAATATAGTATTCTCGGCACACTCTTGAGACTGTGGATCTCGCAATATTGAATTCTCTAACGAGCTGTGAAAGAGAAAGTCCCATGCGTCTAGCTACAACTACCACACTGCGTTCAGAGTTGTTAATTGCTGCCGTGCGGCCATAATCACCTCTGTAACCTTTTCACACGAATCACCTGAGTACAAGTGACAGGTCTGCCACACCACCGCCCTCTTATATGCTGTGTACGCTGTACTACCTCTATCTGCGTCTGTGCATATGGCCAAACTTTTTCTTCTTCCTTTGACCTGAGAGTACAATTTTGAGATTTGATCGAATGTTCCCAGGAATCCCTTTTTCTTACTGAAGCAGATATTTGATACTAGGCGACTGCTCTTGGCCAGTAAAGCTCTCTGCCAGATCTAGCATGTTATTTACTTCCTCATTTGTTTGTCCGTCATTTTGCTTCCAAGATAGCAGGTTTCCTTGACGTCGTCTGCTCACTAACAATTTTGATGGTGGGTTTATCACTTATCTCACTACTGCTTTCATCTTTCTTCGGTTTACATTCAATACATATCGCTACTCAGTAGGGGCTTCATTCCATTCAGTATTTTGTGCAGTCCTTCCTCGTTCGACCGAGGAAGGCAATGTCAACAGCGAATATTATCTGTTACATATCTTTGCCCTAAATTTAATCCCAATTTTAAATTTTCATTTATTTCACCATTGACACCCCCGTTTTAGTACTGGACAGCGTGAGTGTATGATCGCATCATTGTCTTACACGTTTTGAATAGATGCCCTTGGTTCTTGATTTTCGAAACCTAATGTTACCTCTTGGTTTTTGCCCATATTCTGAATTATGTGTCTTTTCCTATAGCTTACTGCTATTTTAATCAGAATTTCTGATATCTTGCACGGTTTTAGAGATTGGAACGCTTTCTCTACGTTGAAAACTCATACGAGTTTGTTGTGAGTCTTTTTGAGTCCCCCAATGATATTACATACTACGGTGGAATATACTAGTACCTTTCGCTTGTGCCTTATCTGATATCCAGTCTTCCAGAGCTTAATTCTGGCTCTAAAGCTGGATCCTCTATCTCTCCCATAACCACTCCAATTTCTTCTTCTATCGTGATACACAAATTCTCCCTTTCATAGAGACCTTCAATGTAATCTTTCAACCTATTCACTCCCTCCTTCACGTTTAACATTTGCATTCCCATTGCACTCTAAATGCAGCCATCCCACTTTTAGTTTCAAAGAAGGCTGTTTTGGCTTTTATACATGCTGAACCATTTCTGTCACTACCTTTTACGATTGTTTCACGTTTTTCCTACAGCCATTTTGCCTTGGTCATAACTGAGACGATATTACATAACCAACCAGTTTCACTTCAAGTCGCTTGAGTAGTACAGCGTCAAAAACCTTTCAATTTGAAATCCCTTGTCAGTAGCACTCATCACTTCGTGTGTGTAAAGAGCTAGTGGTGTTTCACAAGTACGATGATTTGTAAATCCGTATTGACTGTAGCCAATACGCTGTTCTCTCTGAGGTAATTCATAATACTTGAAAGCAATATATGTTTCTAAATCCTGCTGCATACCGATGTTAGTAATTTGGTGGATTATTCCTACTACTTTTCTTGAATATTGGTGTGACTCTTGGAACTTTCCAGTCTTTGGGCACGGATCTTTCGTCGAACAAGTGGTTGTATATCATTGTTACGTATGGAGCTGTTAGATCAGCACACTGGAATCTAATTGGTACACAGTATGGACCAGAAGACTTACTTTCATTAAGTGATTTAAGGTGCTGCACTACCCCAAGGATATCTACTTCTAAGTTACTTACGTTGGCAGCTATTCTTGATTCGAATTCTGGAATATTTAATTCGCCGTCTTTGGTGAAGGAATTTCGAAAGGCTGTGTTTAGTAACTCTGCTTTCGCAGCCCTATCATCGGTAGTATTTCCATTGCGATCGCTCAGAAAGGCATTGACTGTGTCTTGGTGAGAGAAAACTTTACATACGACCAGACTCTCCTTGCATTTTCTCCCATGTTCTGAGGTGAAGTTTGGCTGTGGAAACTGTTATCTCACATTGATGCCCGCGCAAAATTTTTAGCCTCTGTAAAAGATGGCCAATATTGGAGATTTTTTATTCGTTTAAAATTGGCATGCTTTTTTCATTATTTCTGCAACATCATTCTGATCCATTTCATCTAACAAGGTGCTCCATCGTTTGTTAATTTATTTGGTACAAAACTCTCAAGTACTGTTGATACCATTTCTCAGAATTCAGGCGACATCTGATATAACGCACATTGTTAATTTGTAGGGAGTGGAGATTGTCTCTCTGGAAGGCGTAAGAGAATTTTTATCTGCTTTACTGAAAAGTTAAATTTTTCGTTTATTTTTGGAAGGTTTGGGGGTTACAACGTACAATCTCGCTAGACAAACCTGTGTTCAATATCCCCTCTATCCGTTGAGATGCTCGCTATTAGCTCAGGTTAATTTGTTACTAAAAGGTCAAGTGTGTTTTCACAATCCTTAATTATTCTGGTGGCTCATGAACTAGCTGCTCGAAATAATTTACAAAGAATCCATTTAGCAGAATTTCGGATGATGTTTCCTGCGTACCTCCGGGTTTAAATATGTACTTTCGCCAACGTATCGAGGCTAAGTTGAGGTCACCCCCAACTATAGTTGTATGAGTCGGGGACGTGTTTGAAATTAAACTCTTTCAACCTTTCAGCAATTGTATCATCTGAGTTGTGAGACCGGTAAAAGAATCCAAGTGTTATTTTCTTCCTGTTGGCAAGAATGACCTACACATACTTACTCACAGGAACTATCTGCTTCAATTTCACTACAAGATAAACTACCTCTAGCAGTAACCAACACGATAACGCCAACTGTGTTAGACTCCCCTTTCGAAATATAATTAGGTTCTTTGGAAATACTTCGGCTGAAGTTATCTCCCGCTTTACCTACCCTGCATTGCCTAGTACGATTTGAGCATCAGTGCTTTCTATTAGGGCTTGGAGCCCTGGTATTTTCCCAACTCAGCTACGACCATTTACGACTGTTACACAGATGGTTCCTGTATCTACGTTCATCCTACGACTGTTACACAGATGGTTCCTGTATCTACGTTCATCCTATCTTCCACCTGCACTCATTGATATTGAAGCCTTTTTTGTAGAGTCCCGAGACTCTAACCTAAAAAATCACCCAGGCCATGCCATACTGCCTTTGTTACTATTAAGGTCGATGGTTGATAACAGCAGACATCTTCTGATAAAGAATTCTCTTTTCTTGCTCTAATCTGCTTTTTATACCCCCTTTGTGCCATGTGGTACTTTGCTTCTAAAGTAGCAGAATTTCGTAGCCTGAATTGTGGTCCACAATTTAGATGTTAAGTTTATTTCTGCTAATCCACATTACTTTCCTTATTCTTCTGTTTCCTCTCAGTTCCTTGTGTGTGCTCATTGGATTCTCCACTCTTTTTAACTGGTCACGAAGTTCTTCTTCACTCTCAGTAATGGCAGTGTTCCGGCGTAATATCAAGCGCCGGCTCGTCGGTCTAGAACGGTACAGCAGAGAAGGCTGTGAGAAGAAATCATTACGCTTACTAAGACGACACCACGACAGTAGCTGAATCTCACGAAGAGAATAAATGCCTAGCCGTGGCTGGACTAGAAGACGAGCCATCATTCAAACTCTTTAGCCCTGATTTATGAAATGTTGTTTTGCTTGCACTGAAATTGTTTATTCCAAAGGACTTTGATTATTTGCATGTCGTCAATTGATTGCGACACCTCTTTGTAAAATTGCTAAGATAAGTATTCCCAATTTAACTTTCTGTAATAAACTCTATAAATAAGATTTGCTTTAACTATTGTCTAACCCCCTCTCAAGTCTTTTTGCAATTCCCTCCTCTGCCTTTCCCCCTCGCGTCTGCCCAGCCCCCCACCCTCACCTTACGAGTCCTCGTCATTCTTCGGCTCCTTACCCCCTCCCCCCACTTCGTTTTTCCTCTCCTTTCCCCCACTTTTCTTTCCCTTCCTCTGCCCAGGTTCCACCCGTCTGCCCTTCGGCTGCGGCATGTCATATTTGTGCCAATGTTTTAGTGCAGTGTTCAAATGAGTGTTCAGTGTTGTGCGTCTTTCCAAAGTGTTTCGAACAGAAATCATACTGTCGCTGGGTGTGATTTTTATGTCTCTTGCGAACAGAAACACGGTGGCCATGTTTATTAATTGTCTGTCTATTGTTTTACCTGTCTGCTCCCTGTGTATTTTATTAGCATCACAAACCCTTTGTTTTATGTTTTAAGTTCCAAAATTTTGCGCCATTTTACCATTTAAGTCACCGATTTTATCGCCTGCTTTTATTATTCATTGTCTTCATTTCCTTAAACCAAATTCTGTAGGCTGAAAAGTGGCGTACTAAGCTGCTGCCATTCCGCCCCCACAAGATTGTCACCATCCGTATACACCTCCTGTCCCCCACGCTGATCCTCTACGACCTGATTCCTTTCCCCCATCTGCTCCTATTCCGTTGTTTGCGCCCTACCCTCACTCTCTACACCCTTCATCTCCTTTCCAAAGGTGGCTTCCATCAACTCCCCTGATGATGTGCTCTCTCCCTCCATTTTCCCTCCTATCAACTCTGATCCTCATCTCCAACTCCCTTCCTCTGCCCTTTTATTGGGCTCCCTCTCTCCCCCTTCCTTTCCATTCTGTTTTTCCCTGCCTACCCACTCTCTCTGCCTCCCTTCTCTCCCCTGAGTCCTTTTGCATTTCCCTCATCTGCCTTTGAAAATTCCCTCTTGCATCTGCCCTGCCCCCCCCCCCCTCCCCATACGAGTCCTCTCTCTCCGTCGGTTCCCCCCTTTCGTTTTTCCTCACCTCCCTCCTTTTTTCCTCTCATCTGTCCAGGTCCCCTTTCCACCATCTGCCCTTGGCTGTGGTGTGTCATCTTTGTGCCGATGTTTTAGTGCAGTGTGTCCGGTGATTGGAAATGACACACAACACTGAACAAAGTGTTGGAAACGAACATCATACTGTCGTTGGGTATGATTTTTATATCTCTTGCGAACAGAAACCAGACTGTCGCTGTGTTTTTTAATTGTCTGTCTACTGTTTTACCTGTCTGCTTCCTGTGTATTTTATTAGCATCGCCCACCCTTTGCTTTATGTTTTAACTTTCCACAATTTTCGACAGTTTTATAATTTGTCACCGTTTTATCGCCTGCTTTTGTTGTTTCTTATCTTCATATGTTTTAAAAAATCCTGTAGGCTGAAGAGTAGCGTACTAAGTTGCCGCCGGCCTGCCCCCTCGGAGGGAATCGAGATTCAATAAAGGAAAAAAAATACTGCTCTCCAGCTATCAGACAAAGCAGCTTTTCTAGGCACCCTACATTAGACAAGTGGGCAGGACACGACAGATAGCATGCAGTTGCGGCAGTGTAAAGCGACCAGTGTTTCGAAGCGATCGTTAATTTTGGTTGTATGTGCATTTTTTGCCGGGTTTTACGGTGGAATAACAGCCTAAATAACATGTAAAAACGAGCTGTTTACCGACTAAAATTAATAAGAATTATTTGAAAGTTTTCAGTTGTCAGAAAAGACTGTTGTGATTGAATGATATGTTTACATTTTCTTTAATGAACCTCTAAGGATAGAGTACTCAGCATTTGTAGAAGTAAGTTGTACCTTCTACTTCAAGACGAAAGCGAATGTTTCGCTCGTGTCACACCCAGAACGAGCTGCGCACGTACTGAAAGGAAGCCGTGTTAACTGGAGGCTAGCACGTTGGTTGCACTGTAGAGCGCGCCGCTATCGCGGAGGCGTGTCCGCCCTTCTATGTGCCATTGTACAGACTCGCACACTGTCGGACGTCCCACCCCCGCAGCAGCAGGTGGTAATGTCGTGGGCGGGCTTGCCGCCGTGGGTCTCCCTCTGGAACATTACGGACTGCGCCGCGCGTGTGGACGGCCTGGAGCTGCCGCCGGCGACGATGTGACGCCGTATCTCCACAACTGTCTACCTGCTCACGGCAGGCAGATCTCAATTAGAGCGCTGATCCTGGAACGCCTGCTGCCCCAGGCAGGACTGCTTTGTTATCGCAGTAAGTACGGCAACGCCCTCAGGCACAGTGACCAAAACCCGTATCGCGCTCTTTGCACTGTACTCACCCCCTAGACTCTAATTATAGCGAACACAGACAAAATAACAGAAATTAGATGTGCGTGAAGCGGAAGAACGTTTTCTTTATCTTCCGAAACGATATGTGGTCTACATGCAGACTGTTTTCAGCAAAAGCGTTCCCTTGGTGTTATATACCATAATATAAAATCTAATTGGGCTAACTACTCGCCACTCGTCGCCGTTAACTTGAAACAGGAATACACTAGTCACTGGAGCTCGGTGAATGCTTCGAACTAGTTTCTGGAGGTGGTACACGATTACGTTATGTGTTACGAAACCGTCGTACAACTGTCTTATGAATCACTACTGAGAATGAAAAACGTTATCTTGTTATTACAGAAGTTTTATTTACCCACACAACAATCAGTACGTATATACATAACTGCGAGGGTTGAATGAAAAGTAATGCCTCCACTTTCGTTAAATGGGTTCGTATGGGAATATTATAGTAAATCAAAAGCAGAAATAATCCGTAGAATGTGATCTTTAATCACCAATATTCACTTTTCCACATAATCACCTGTCGATTGCATACATTTCTCCCAACGATGAGCAAGTTTTCTTAAGCCGTCACGGACGAAGTCGACAATGTTTCCGCAACCACAGTCTCGCAGTTCTCTCGACGTCTTCATTAGAGACATAATTATGTCTGCGAAGATCGTCTTTCATAGTCGGCAAAGGCGTCACCTTCATTCTCGTAACAGGAGAGGAGTTCCTGGCGAATTTCAATGAGACCTGGTGGTCAAGGAATGCAGGATTCGGTTACGATTGTGGACGAGGCCTTAATGAGTTACTATCGGTCTGCTTTTCTTTCAATCACAGAGACTTTATTTAAAATCAACAACAAATTAAAACAACGACAATAATTTAAGAATTATTTCACGGCTGAAGGCCTTAACACATTAAGAATTGATTAAACATGCTGCAACTTACAATTACAGTTATTAAAATAAAAAAGACAAGTACCAAGGTCTTAAAGCTCGCTGTAAAATACAATTGCGAAATTAAAATTTTAAGACAAGTAATAAAATGCATGAAAATTCGCTTCAGTAGTATTAGCAAAGGCGTAGGGTAGCACAGTAAGTTAGTATTTAGTATTGGGAGAAATCTGCAAGTTTCGTGGAGGTAGAGAGATAGCGCCAGCAAAAAATTAGTGTGCATGACAGGAGAAAACCTAACCAAAAACTAACGAGAAACACGTGCACACACAAAGACGCCTCACACCACATAATTTACCCTCGCCATTGTCGGATGTTAAAATGCCTCTCTACCCGGACTCGAATCATTCGCCGACCGAGATGTCATCGCTTACAAGACCTGGCATTGTTGAATAGATGCTAAGACCCAATCTAGACCTAGTTATGTACATAGTAATATTCTTTTTACATGGTATACCCGCTCGTATAGTAAAGTTACTAATGATGAAAAAATACATGTATTGATGAAAGGACTTGGTGTACTTGCTGAGAATGTAACTGTAACTGGTAATGTAACCCTGTATTATAATTATTGATAAAGTATGATCTGTAGCGTCAGCCATTAACCGGTAAGCGTACATCGCGAACCGGGGGCTCAAGGGTGCAACAGTTTGAAAAAAAATCTCAAACATAGTGCCGCGTTGGCCGCTTAGCGCCTGCGAGGCTGCTTAATGCAACCCGCTTGGGCCGGTTCGCCAGCGGGGACGCGCGCTGGTAGAACAACTACAGCGCACGTCCGGGATAACGCTCTTTCGCCGGCCCTGCCGACATTAAATTTATTTTTGGATTTGTGCCCTCAGTAATAACGTAAATAAATAAGTAAATAAATATAATAAAAAATTGTATTCAGCGTTATTTTCTCTTTTTATGTAAATAGATTATATCAATGTACATCTACATCTACATCTACATGATTACTCGGCAATTCACATTTAAGTGCTTGGCAGAGGGTTCATCGAACCACAATCATACTATCTCTCTACCATTCCACTCCCGAACAGCGCGCGAGAGAAACGAACACCTAAACCTTTCTGTTCGAGCTCTGATTTCTCTTATTTTATTTTGGTGATCATTACTACGTATGTAGGTTCGGCTCAACAAAATATTTTCGCATTCCGAAGAGAAAGTTGGTAACTGAAATTTCGTAAATAGATCTCACCGCGACGAAAGACGTCTTTGCTTTAATTACTTCCTTCCCAACTCGCCTATCATATCTGCCAAACTTTCTCCCCTATTACGTTATAATACAAAACGAGCTGCCCTTTTTTGCACCCTTTCGATGTCCTCCGCCAATCCCACCTGGTAAGGATCCCACAACGCGCAGCAATATTCGAACCGAGGACGAACGAGTGTAGTATAAGCTGTCTCCATAGTGGACTTGTTTCATCTTCCAAGTGTCCTGCCAATGAAACGCAGCCTTTGGCGCGCCTTCCCCACAATATTATCAGTGTGGTCTTTCGAACTGAAGTAGTTCGTAATTTTAACACCCAGGTACTTAGTTGAATTGACAGCCTTGAGAATTGTACTATTTATCGAGTAATCAAATTCCAACGGATTTCTTTTGGAACCAGTAGAGAGAATATGGCACTTGACCACTCTTCATGACTGTGCAGGCTCCGAACGACACAGTAGACTGGACGTCTTGGACCACGGCAGCCACGGAGGGCGAAGGGAGCGGCCAGCCGTAATGGCTCTCAGCTGTGGCAGCCCAGATGTGGCACCCCCCCTCCCCCCCCCCCCCCCCCCCACTGGCACCAGAACCGGGCCGCGGCCAACTGACGTGCCTACGTCACACAGCACGGTAGTCTACCAGTGCACGCGGTATGTCTCACAAGCCAGCGCACGCAGTGGGGCATCACCACACGCCGGCAGCCACCCACAAGCGGCCGACGACCCGCCAGACCGCTTTTCGAGGGACAAGTGAGGCACGTGGAACCACAGCACCAGTCGACATACGCACCAGGCCTAACCGACTCAGTGGGGTGCCGTGAGGGACGTGTCCTGTCGACAAAAGGCGAGCTAATCTGATGTCCTGCTCTGGCAGGTGCATTCTGATGTAGAGCTGACTGGGATGAGCACGGCTGCCCCATGTCCCACTAACGCTGAATGAGTTTCTATGCCAGGGGTTCCACATCAAATGCAACGCTGTCACGCAATCGATGATGGCTAACTGCTGCCTGACGAGGATGACGCCAAGGGTCCAGCTGCGGCCTGTAAGCTGCAAAGATGCTGGTTGCTTCCCAGGCACCAGATGCTGCGAGACGACAGGGAATTCCAGAGATGTCTGCTACCACTTCTGCCAAGCCATGTGTTGGGTGAGAGGCCATTGCACTTGGGTGCAAAACTGCTGTTCTTCAGTCCTACCAGTCACAGTTTGTGAGAGTGCATAAGTGCTATGTTATCAATTCCTGTAACGTTTTCATATGTAAAATTTGTCTTCCCAGGGACCCTTGTGGATTGAACAGTAGGATAACTTTCTGTAACATTATTATGTAATATTTTTTTGTCTTTTTGTACGTATCAATTGATCTGTCTTGATTGTGATTTTTATGTTTTTCTACGCATTTGTTATTGCTCTGATTATGTGCCTGTATTTATTTTCATGTCGTAGAAAATAATACACAAATTACAAAACTTAGGAAATAAGACAGATTACACATGTGATTTCCTTGTTCATCGAGAATTTGAGAATGTATGTGTCTGATGACTGAGATCAAACTGAACGTGCAGGGGTGAATCAATGAGCAGAGATTAGTTCATACAGTTCATACAGTTCATACTCCAGGACATTGTAAATGATTAGAGACATTAGACATCTCTGACCTCAGGATATGGTGTGAATGGGTATATTTCTTTGCTGCAAGGCCTTTTACCGCCTAACAAATATTTATCGGAAGTCTGTGATGTAGCATTGACCCCTGGGTCAACATAATTCATACTACTCACAACAGACTTTTCATGTACTCCTGCTGGCTGGCAGTTTCATGTCGGTGAAAGACCTCTGGATGGTGGTGGGTATGGTGTTATGGGCGCTCAACAGTGTAGTCTTTAGCGGCCGTGACCTCTGGAATGAATGAGATCAAGCTATGATGTGTTTTGACACCAGGATCCTTGTCCATTGTGGTCCTTAAAGCACGTGTAAGTTGTTTACGATAATCATAACGTGTTTTGCGTAAATTATGTTAGTCTTTGTGTTTTTGGGAAAAATAAATGTTTTGTCTGTGTCGTAATTCACCGTCTGTGACTGTGTTCTCGCCGTTTGTGGTTAGGAACTACACGGCAAACACTACCCTTTTTGGTTGCTGCCCTGATGTCATCGTTGGCGTGGTTGTCCGTTGACCGAAATGCCATCTTCCGTGCAGAAAACGATCGTAGAGACAGCAGTTGACAGTCTCTGTTATTATATCGTGATTTGGACACAGGACGATTTGTTGCTTTAGTTTGGAACACCAGTGTATAAGAGTGTAGTTCGAAAGCACTGTAAGTAACAAAATCTTACAATCTTGCAAGTTTATGAGGCAGTATAGAGTTGACAATATGAGGACAGCCGCTTTAGTTCAGAGAGAGATATTGTGTAGTTATCCTCACATGTTAGAAGAATTAAATCGAACGACCTGCAGAATTTTACTGAGAGTTGGAGTTACGAGAATACTGCTGACAGGCCGCCATCCTTCAAGAAAGGGACCCGAGGTTTTTCTAAATATAATCTTCATATAATATTCTGTTAAATATAATAAATCAAATACAAACTAAAGGATATACACAGATGTCACATCTCAGATTTGTAAAGAAGAAGAAAGAATTTTTTAGCGAATACTTGCGTCATTATCGAGTGAGAAGCATTTCCACGTGAAAATTCAAGGGGAAGGGGGATGAAGACTGACAGAAACATTCACTTGGATCGTCTTTTATATGGAAACGAAACTCAACCGCTAGTGGAAAATTAAGATGAGTTACAAGGGGAGTACAGTTGTTAGATGTGATTTGTGAGGAGTGCCACAGCAGATTTACAGAAAATAAGACAAAAAATCAGTAGGTGTTAAACAGACATACAGCAGCGAACACAAAATTGTAATTAATAACAGAGCAGGTCAGACGTTTTTTTATAAATAGTTGGTGACATTACATATGATTAAGACGAAGTCATGGAGAAGAGATTAGCAAAGTTTTGGAATATATGGGAAACAATAAACAGACGTAAAAAAATTAAAGCAGAAAAGATCCAAGTTTGAAATTTTATAAGACAGCAGCGGTCCCAATGCATTTATATGGAAGTGAATCATTGTTTATACGAGGGCGTGCTGAAAAGTAATGCCTCCGAATGCTTGATGTGAAAATTGTTGCAGATTTTTTAATTAAAACGTAATGTATTAACACCCTCCATCTTTATTCTTCATGTCTACACGTTTATTTCTCAACATATTAATTGTGACGACGAACACATTACTCCTAAATCAGCAGCAATTTTTTGACACAATCACTGTAAATGTTTGTCTTTGTTGACGGAGCCACGTTTTGAAAACAGATGAAAATCGGATCAGACCAAGTCGGAACTACGTGGACGATGATCGATGGCAGTGAACCTACAGCGTAGACTGTTGCAGATGTCGCAGCGCTCGTGTGTGGTCTGACACTGTCATGCTGAAGGAGAAGGTGAACTATATATGGACGAATTCTTCAATTCGAAAATCGGTTATGGCGCGAAGTTTTACACTTACCAACATTGTTACGTTACACTCCGCCATGTTATAGGTTACAATTCGGAGCCTTCTAGCGGAAGAGGAGTTGAAATATGTAGACACGAAGAACAAAGATGTGGAATGTTCATAACTTTGTTTTCTTGTAAAGCTTGGGGAGTTTCACATAATTCTAAGGCATTACTTTTCATCATGCTGAGGCAGAGATGATATTTCTAAGAGCAATAGAGGAACCTGACATAAGTTCAGAATATAGGAAAGCGCTGCACATTTATTATATATCAATAAAATAGCAGGAACTGGAACGATCATCTGGAAAGGATGATTGCAAAGAAGATAAGAAGTCAAGAAAAACCGAGGATTCATTGGCAGCGTGACAAGCACAAGGCAAAGGCATAATACTTTAAGTGGAGATGATGATTTACTATATAAATAATGTTTTCACGTTAATGAAATCGGACACGGCAGTTTCCAGTTGTAGGACCTGACACACAGCTGGAAAGTATGAAAAGTGAACAGCAGCCACGGCGCTAAGCAGTTCGCCGTACGACGCAACTGTAGCGTGTGAAACAGGCGTATGCTCTGGTAGGGGGTTCCAGGTAGCGGTCGCTGCCCGGCGGTTTACACTGAGGGCCTGCGCGTGTATACTGGCGCTTACAGGGCGCTCTCTAACCGCGGCTCCTCGCAGTGCTGTTCAACGTTGAGGGCTGTGCTGTGCGCAGTAGCGCTGCGGCTGCGGTCGCTAAGCCAGCCGTCTGGACCGGCCTGGGTAATCCGCGTGGCGCGGCTACGGCTGAAACTCTCTGCGGTCCGCTGTAGCGATACCTCTGTAGCAGGTTGTTTGTCCACATTGCGCCTATATATATTGTTCCTTAGCAAAAAAATTGTGTGTGGCATTCTGTGTCTGTGAGGTCACACTATGCTCACAGCGTGGACAGGAACACAATTACTTCCTGTAATATTGCTTGTACCTACCGTGATCAGCCAGAAAATTATGAACACCGACCTACTGTGTACACTCATCCTCATAAATTAAGGATAACTGCAGAATGTGGAGCCACACAACGTGGCACTACACAAAACTAGCGCTAATAGCAAAGGCACATAGGGAACACTCATGACTCAGATTTGTAAGTCCACGGTATTGGTGATAAGTTGAGAAAACCGTCCCGAAACACATGTGCTACAAAACGCCACTGTTTCCTCAGCATGTACCCCGACATCAATATGGGATATGATCACCATGCACATGTACACAGGCCACACAACGGGTTGGTATATTCTCGAACATGTGTTCGAGCAGATGCTGGGGTATAGCCTCCCACTCATGCTCCAGTGCCCGTCGGAGCTCCTGAAGTGTCCTATGGGTTTGAAGACGTGCAGCGATACGTCGACTGGGAGCGTCCCAGACGTGCTCGATTTGGTTTAGGGCTGGAGAATAGGCCGGCTACTCCATTCCCCACACCACAAACCACGACCTCCATACAGTCCCCTTTCAAGGACATTAAGGTGTTGGTATCTGGTTCACGCCAGATGAAAACCCGGAGAGAATCATTGTTCAGACTATACCTGGACTCGTCCATGAATATAACCTCGGACCTGATCCAATGACCATGTATTGTGTTCTTCACACTAGGCTCTCCTGTGACGAGGGGTCAGTAGAATGCACCTTGCAGGTCTCTGGGCGAATAAACCATGTCTGTTCAGTAGTCTGTAGACTGTGTGATGGTCAGTTATCGTCCTTCTTGTGGACGTCCCGTACTGTAGCGGTTGCGTATCCTGTCTGCTGGAATCGTTGCCATAATCTTGAGATCACACTTTGTGGCACACAGAGGGCCCATTCTACGACCTGCTGTGTTTGACCAGCCTCCAGTCGCCTTACTGTTCTACCCCTCATAACTTCATCAATATGTGTTCTTTGAGTCATTTGCAACACGCCGTCACCACTAGCACTTCTGAAAACGTCTACACACTTACTCACTGCACCGTACTTTTACATTCATCAACACACCTCTGCGTATGTGGACTGCTGTCAGCGCCACGTGCGACGATTGTAGGTCAAATGCACCGCATGGTCACACCCAGAGATGATTTAAATCCGCAAACCGCCCATCAGAGCGTTGTCCCACCATGTATCAGCATTACCCTTAATTTATGGTTCACATGGCTCTGAGCACTATGGGACATAACTGCTGTGGTCATCAGTCCCCTATAACTTAGAGCTACTTAAACCTAACTAACCTAAGGACATCACACACATCCATGTCCGAGGTAGGATACGAACCTGCGACCGTAGCGGTCCAGGCGATAGCAATGTCACCTTGCGAGGAATGACTGCTAGTCAGACACACGAACATTGTATGTAGGGTAAGTGAGAGTGCTGTCCGTGAGTAAAATGGAGAATGCGCGCGACTGAGTCTCACCCAGGGCAGATTGTGATGGCCCACAGACTCAGCACGAGCATTTCGGAAGCTACACGAGTTGTCGGGTGTTTCAGGAGTGCTATGGTGAATGTCTTGTGAAGAAAACAAGAATCTAATTGTAGACGTCGTGTGGTGAGTGGCCACCCCTCATTACAGATGTCTGACGTCCTAGTCTGGGCAGACTGGTGAAACAGAGAAAGAGACCAACTGTAGCTTAACCAACATCAGACTTTAACGAGGGGTAGATTATAAGTGTGTCTAAACACATAGATCACCAAACCCGACCCACGCCTGTGCCAATGTTAACACCACAACATCACAACTAAGACTAAAATGGGCACGTGATCACTGGCTGTGCACGTTGGACTGTGGAAGAGCGTTGCATGGTATGATGAATCTCGACACCTTCTTCATAATGCCGATGGCAGCGACGAATCCGTCGTCTTCCAGAGAGATAACCCCTTGACACCTGTAATGGGGTACGGAGACCATGTTGCGACGGCCGGATTACTCTCTGTGGAACATTAACATGGGTATCCATAGGTCCAGTGGAGCTCGTGCACCGCATCATGACCGCCTAGGAGTATCGTACACTCGTTGCAAAGCACGTACTCCCCTTCATGATGGTCATGTTTCCCGACGGTAGTAGCATTTTTCGAGAAGATAGTACTCCATGTCACGAGGAGTCGTTAAAAGAACACAGTGGCAAGTTACAATTGTTGCGGTGGCCCCTTAACTCCACGGATCTCAACCCGAACCAACACCTCTGGGATATTCAACGTGGCATCAGAGCCCACCGCCCCTTCCCCGGAATATATGGGAATTAGATGACTTGTGTGTGTAGATATGGTTACAGCTCCCTCCAGCGACCTACCAAAGCCTCATTTCTTTCATGTTACGATGTGTCGTCTCTATTATCAGCGCCAAGGGTAGATATTCCGGGTATTGCATAGGTTGTCATAATTTTTTGCCTGATCAATATATCTAAGAGTTTTCATCTGTTTGCGGCTGAATGTCTGATTATAATTCTGCATATGAAAAAAGATAACATTTCGATTAAGAACTGATATGCCCTGCCCGTGCGTGAAACATATCATGCAGCGTTGTGGAAGTATAAGGCGTGGGCAGATGCACGGAAACTCAAAAACCAAAACCCATTACCGTGTCCAATATGTCGTAGGAATTCCGTTGGCACTCAGGAGAACTTACAGTCATCAGCAATTGATAAATACAAGTCCTGAATCTTTCTCAAGGAAATCGTACAGCATTTTTGTTGCAAAAGGAACCGCAAGTTCAGGTAACGACGATGGTGGTTGATAACAATCGCGCACCCTTCTCTCCAAAGCAGACCTCAGTGACTCAACAATACTGAGATTTGGTAACTGTGGTGGCCAGGTGAAATGTGACTGTTCATCCTCGTGCTCACAATACCATCTAGTACTACTCGAGCTGTGTGAACAGGAATCCTGTCCTCTTCGAACACAACCTCACCATTGGGGAACAAAGATGGGCTGGACCATATCAGCCAAAATGGTCCATACGCCCATAGTTCACGTTTTTTGGTTTCGGCACCACTTTGTCTTGTTACGAAGACTTGCATTACTGCTGAATGATATTGGAATTCCACTACACCCTGCAATTTCCTGCTTACGGAGCTCCCTTCGTGTTTTTTTCTTGTTGCCAGCCATCGCTAGCGCGGCATTAAGAACTACGGCGACATTTTCAGCTCTCGTCCTCTTTATTTTTTGTCGCAGTCATATTAAATGACCGTCTGTCACGATCACTGAACACATTTTTCCTGGTATGTGGTATAAATCTTTGATACTGTGCCTCTTAAAACACCAAACACTTTGGCTGCCACGGTCACGGAAGAACCCACCATACGAAAACCAATAATCTGCCCACTTTCGAATCCACTTATCTCCGACATAATCCAATCAAAACTACACTAAATATTGTTCTGATCACGACTGACAGTTGCAAACGTACTGCGGACATTGTACATGTGCTGTTTCTGGTCAAATACAACAAATCGACCTGCAGTCTTGTATGGCATCTGCATTGATGTACAAGGGCGTCATGATTACGGTGTTTTCATGTTCAAATGTTCAAATGTGTGTGAAATCTTATGGGACTTAACTGCTAAGGTCATCAGTCCTTAAGCTTACACACTACTTAACCTAAAGGACAAACACACACACACACACACACACACACACACACACACACACACACACCCATGCCTGAGGGAGGACTCGAACCTCTGCCGGGGCCAGCTGGGTGTTTTCATGCTTTTAATCAAAAACGTTATGTAAGTATGTACTCTTCACCAGATTTAGAGCGGGAAGGGGGGGAGGGATTTTAAAGACTACCGCCTCCATGCGCCCAACCCATGGCACGATCACGATGTTATAGGTAACGAGATTCCAGTACGAGACTCGGTAAATGCAGACACCTGAGTATAAGGAATAAATAGCTATATTTCCGAAAAATTCGCAAGAGTTAAAAGACTTATTTTTGAAATTATCACTTCTCAAGATATGTATTTTGACTACTAACAGCTTACCATCAGAATGCTCATCAGTATGGTCCACAATTTATGTCCACTACATAAAAAGAAAGATCCTAACAATTATAGACGGATCTTCCTCTTAATAATGAAGTATAAGATCATGTCCATACTAGTTTAGAAGAGACGTGAAGGAATACTCGACCAACAGCCATAAAATTATTAGTATGGTTTAAGAAGGGATGGTCTTGTCCCGATCAAATATTAATTCTAAAGAAACACTATTGAAACGTCCCTTTAGAAAAATTTATACATGACTGTGCTTAAACTGACACACAATATTTCTTAGCGCAACGCAATCTGACTTTCAACAATCCCTAAAAAAGAATGGCCCTATACCTTTCACAAATCGCTTACCTCACAAAAATCTTCGTTTCTCGACTACTGTTATACAGCGATCACCACTACTGCCAGCTAAATAAAAGATTCAAACTACTGAAGGCAGTAACTACTAATAAGCACAGTTAGCAAATGAAAGATTTTAATGTATTTACCTCAATAGTGTTCAAAAGTCATAATGTATATAGCAGTTCATGACATCCAGTCTTACAAATTTCAAAACTCCGCCATCTCTCTCCACACATCCACCACTGCTGGCGGCTCACCTCCAACTGCCGCCGCCCAACACTACAATGGCAGACAACAATGCAAACCAGCCACAGACTGCACACGGCACAGCCAGTGATTTTTCATACAGAGTGCTACGTGGCGTTACCAATTAGAAAACCTAAACAGCCTACTTACACTATCAATGAGGAAGACTAAACTTGAAATGGATAATAAATTTTCTAGATTTTAAAAAGGCTTATGATTCAATTGATCGAAATTCACTAATCAACACTATGAAAAAAGTAGGAGTCCGTAACAAATTAGCAGAAATAATTAAGAGCTTTAAAAACACAATATGGACATTAAATTAATGGAGGAACTGTTAAAACCTTTTGAAATAAAATCAGCAGTAACACGAGGAAAAGGTCTGTCACCTCCGCTTTTCATTCGCTTATTTCCGTATTGTAGAAGACAGAGAAAGACTCAGGGAAATCCATCAATACTATAGCTGTTCAAGTAGGAAAAATCAAAATAAAATCACCATGGATTGTGTAGAATTTGCAAATGATATGGCACTTAATTAGTAATTCACTGGATAGTGCCAAAGAACAAAATCACAAAACCAAAGAAAGAACGTAGACGAAACAGGATGAAAAATATCATTTGAAAAAGATCACTGATGTCTCTAGAAATCTTAAAATTCGTAACAACACGGTATCAAAAATCAAGCGTTTCAAATACCTCGAAGAATAGACAACGAGCAATAGGAAAGCGATATGCAGCAGAAACACTTAAAGTAACAGCATTTAATGATCTTAAAACTCTAGAAAACGTTGAAACATGAATTCTAAGGGAAGTACTGAGCTCGAAAGCAATATTAATGCTGAATACAAATTAAGATCTAACAGAGAGCTCTATTTGAAATAGTAAAACTAAGTGATGGCATGTGGAGAAGTAGGTTGCCGTTTTATGGACACATGTACCGAATGGATAATAATAGACCGACCACCTCACTAAACAGCTACAAATCCATACTCTCGTGGTTGACTGGAATTCGTTTAAATGGCTCTAAGCACTATGGGACTTAACATTTGAGGTCATCAGTCCCCTAGACTTAGAACTACTTAAACCTAACCAATCTAAGAACATCACACACATCCATGCCCGAGGCAGGATTCGAAACTGCGACTGTAGCAGCAGCGCGGTTCCGGACTGAAGTACCTAGAAGCACTCGGCCACAGTGGCCGCCTGCATTGACAAAAATATGAAAGCACTGGAATTAGAACTGACGTAATAGGTAACAGTATACATGACAGAGGAGCAATACTAAACGCAGGATTTCGGTAAGGAAACGCCCTCAAATGGAAGGAAGTGAATCCGAGAAGAAAAGGAACAACGCTTCCAAAGGATGTGAGAAATCTCGTTGGAAGAGAAATTAAAAGCAAAGAAGCAAAATCGAGGTTGATATAGCGTAAACTCCAAAAACAGTCATTAGAGTGGATAAATAAATAAATAAATAAATAATAACCGATGTTGTCAGGGGTATTACATAGTGAATAATGAGAAAGAGGCATACTGATTTCAACATAGTGGATACCGAAAGCTTTATAGTAATTACAAGCGTTTTTGTGTAAAATGCCTTAGAGCATAGCAAAGCGGAGGACACACTGGGTGCAGAAATACTGGAATAGCCGAAGGGATGTAGAAGTTTGCGATAGCTGCGACGGCCGCCTACGTGCGTGTCTGGCGACCACCAATCACCTCCTACTGATGAATCGCGCTTCCAATTCCCTGCTACCACATTCGGCAATCACGAGCACAGAGTACACACCTACCCATTGATCATTCTAAATTGGATGGGTCGACTATTTAATTACACGGTCTAAAACTGTGCGGGACCAACGCCATTAAGACCAGCGCCAGGGCAGGAATAAATTTAGTTGACATGCACTCGCCGTCAGATTACGCAGACTTAATGCCTAGCCTTGCCACCACCCATGTTTAGTTAGTAACGTGTTACAGATTTTTTTTTTTACGCAGCCTCGAACTGACAACAAAAAAATTTTCAGTCAGCTAGTATATCACTAACATATAGGTGGTCCGTTGATAGTGACCGGGCCAAATATCTCAAGAAATAAGCGCCAAACAAAAAAATTACAAAGAACGAAACTTATGTAGCTTGAAGGGGAAAACCAGATGGCGCTATGGTCGGCCCGATAGATGGTGTTGCTATAGATCAAACTGATATCAACTAGGTTTTTTTCCTTAAATAGGAACCCACTATTTTATGAAATATTAGTGTAGTAGGCATAAAAATATTGATGTTTTAGTTGGACCACTTTTTTCACTTTGTGATAGATAGCGTTGTAGTAGTCACAATTTTAGACGAACAGTTGATAACAGGTATATTTTTTTTAATTAAAATACAGAACGTAGGTACGTATGAACATTTTATTTCGGTTGTTCCAATGTGATACATGTACCTTTGTGAACTTATCATTTCTGAGAACTCTTGCTCTTACAACGTGATTACCTGTAAATACCAAATTAATGCAATAAATGGTGAAAATTATGTCCGTCAACCTCAATGCATTTCGTAATACGTGTAACGACATTCCCCTCAACAGCGAGTAGTTCGCCTTCCGTAATGTTAGCACATGCATTGACAATGCGCTAACCCATGTTCTCAGGCGTTGTCGCTGGATCACGATAGCAAATATCCTTCAACTTTCCACACAGAAAGAAATACGGGGACGTCAGACCCGGTGAACGTGGGGGGCTTCGACGACCAATCCACCTGTCATGAAATATGCTATTCATTACCGCTTCAACCGCACGCGAGCTATCTGCAGAACACCCATCATGTGGGAAGTACATCGTCATTCTGTCATGCTGTGATACATCTTGTAGTAACATCGGTAGAACATTACGTAGGAAATTAGCATACATTGCACCATTCAGATTGCCATCGATAAAATGGGGGCCAATTATCCTTCCTCCCATAATGCCGCACCATACATTAACCCGCCAAGGTCGCTGATGTACCACTTATCGCAGCCATCATCGATTTTCCGTTGCGCAACAGTGCATATTATGCCGGTCTACGTTACCGCTGTTGGTGAATGACGCTTCGTCGCTAAATAGAATGCGTACAAAAAATTTGTCATCGTCTCCTAATTTCTCTTGTGCCCAGCGGCAGAGCTCTACGCGACTCTCAAAGTCGTCGCCAAGCAATTCCTGGTGCATAGAAATATGGTACGGGTGCAATCGATGTTGATGTAGCATTCTCAACACCGACTTTTTTGAGATTCCCGATTCTCGCGTACTTTGTCTGCTTCTGATGTGCGGATTAGCCGCGACAGCTGCCAAAACACCTACTTGGGCATCATCATTTGTTGTAGGTCGTTGTTGACGTTTCACATGTGGTTGAACACTTCCTGTTTCCTTAAATAACGTAATTTTCGGCGAACGGGCCGGAAACTTGGATTATGTCGCCCAGGATACCGAGCAGCATACACAGCACATGCCCGTTGGGCATTTTGATCACAATAGCCATACATCAACACTATATCGACCTTTTCCACAATTGGTAAACGGTCCATTTTAACGCGGGTAGTCTATCACGAAGCAAATACCGTCCGCACTGGCAGAATGTTACGTGATACCACGTATACGTTTGTGACTATTACAGCGCCACCTATCAGAAAGCGAAAACAAGTGGCCCAACTCAAACATTCATATTTCTTTACGTACTACAAGAATATCTAATAAAAAATAGGGCTTCCTATTTAAAAAAAAAAAACACTGTTGATATCCGTTTGACCTATGGCAGCGCCATCTAGCGGGCAAGCCATAGTGCCATCTGGTTTCCCCCTTCAAGCTAGACAAGTTTCGTTCGTTGTAGTTTTTTTATTTGACGCTTATTGCGTGAGATATTTGGCCCGGTCACTATTAATGAACCACCCAGCATATTTAGAGCTTCATCGTTTCCTTCACGGTGTTGCTGTTAAGTCTTCAGCGCTAAGACATGTCAGATGCTACTCTCTGCATCAACCTATGCTGTACAGTCATGTGCATAGCTATTCCAACCTACACTCCGGCTGTTTTGATTCAGCCCTTGGTCTCCCTCTAAAATGTTACCCACCACAGCTCTCCTCATTGTCAGATTACTCCTTCTTGCCTCTGTATACATCCTATTAAACATTAACTTTTATTAATTGTTTCATAATTTTCTTTCCTCACCAATTCGATTTAGTTATTCTTGCACAGTTGTCCTGTTTACCCATGTAATCCTGCGATCTTTGGTAGCACCACATTGCAGAAACTTATTTTTTATCGTAAATTGCCTACGTTTCATTGGCATACTAGGGTATACTCCACACAAACACTCTCAGAGAATAGTAGTGGGCTTAATTACTACCTAGAGCCCAGGTCATAAAGTTTTAATAATCATATAGAAGAAAAGCAGAAGATATGAGGAGTGGACTTAAACACTACGTAATCATGCTTCTCTGCACTCAACTGCCCTCCTCCCTCCCACAGCCGGCCGCGGTGGTCTAGCGGATCAGGCGCTCAGTCCGGAACCGCGCGACTGCTACGGTCGCAGGTTCGAATCCTGCCTCGGGCATGGATGTGTGTAATGTCCTTAGGTTAGTTAGGTTTAAGTAGTTCTAAATTCTAGGGGACTGATGACCACAGATGTTAAGTCCCATAGTGCTCAGAGCCATTTGAACCATTTTTCTCCCTCCCACAACACCCCTCCCCCATACACTTTATCCGACCCTCTCCAATCACAATGTACTATTAAATTTGGACACTGTTCATATTTTAGTATTTCAGGGGCCATAAAAAATTAAAAACTTTATCACAATCTAGTAATCTCGACCCTGCACAGAATTACTCGAAAGCTTAGAACTTTCATCAGACCACATTCAAAAGTATTTTTCCAAAAACGTATATGACAGGTTTAACTTACAGTAACTTCGGTTGTGCTCAAAAGTATCAAAATAGTTTTTTTGCACCATACTCAGAATACTTATCAGAAGTTAAGTAAAGCAGGCCCTGCGTACACATATAGTTCGAACGAAGTCTCAAATCAATTATTTTCCAAATTTAAATTGTATGATTCTTTTCATGTGGACTTAGGCACTCAGACAAAGGGGAAGATCGAACTCTCTGATTGAACATTTTGCTTCTTTCGACAAGTCTTGTCTTCATGATATCAAGTGCATTTGACTCTGAGCTCTGTGTACTATGATATGCATGGACTTTGCAAAACACAGATAGGAGGTAGTGCTCATCTTACAGCTTCATGCCCATTTGTCGATACTATCCGAAAAATTATCAAAACGTGAAATTTATCAACTGCTTGTCGTCACCAACAGTTAGCTGCACTTATATATGTTTATAATTCGATTAATGTACCATAGTGT
The DNA here is from genome assembly GCF_023897955.1 of Schistocerca gregaria. Taxonomy (NCBI): domain Eukaryota; kingdom Metazoa; phylum Arthropoda; class Insecta; order Orthoptera; family Acrididae; genus Schistocerca; species Schistocerca gregaria. The sequence continues at coordinate 223,940,623 of NC_064922.1, forward strand.
AAGGTGCAACAGAGCCACAAATCAGTTTTTTCACATCGGACATAGTAGTCAAGGATCGTAAAGATAATTGTAAACATAAAAGGTTTGCAAAAATATTTCAGCAGCACAAAAACATGCAAATGTTACAATGGTATCATAATATGTAAACAGTTGTAGGCATGTAAAACTGGGGTCCTTTTTTGCTAATTTCAAGAACAAACTGACATCACCTGGTAATTTTACAAATTTTTTTCCAGCAAGAAAGACGACATACGGACAACGCTTTAGTAGAAATAATCTGTGCCTAATATTGAATCTGAACTAGCCATATCATAGGTTACGTACGAAAGGAACCGCAAGCGCATGAGTGAGTGCGAATGCAACATGAAGAAATGGAAAACAAAACCATTTCAGGAAGAAATAAAGTGTTTAACGATTTCATTCCGTTGTGTCACGTAAATTGGAGAACCTTTGCATTGTTTACACACAAAACGACCCAACTCGGTGACATAGGTGTGATACTTACAAAGGAAAGACGAAGTAAATTTTCTTTGCTCACCTTATTTATCATTCATACAGTACAGGAAGACAAAAGTAATTTGCTTATTGTGATACGTAAGTATATTTACGAACCTGGAGAGTTTAAACTTTGCTTCAGAATGTAAATGTATTATTGTTCAAAATTGGTAAGATTTCGAATTCAGAACACACTTTGCAACCACAATGGACCTTAAAAAGTAATAGTTTCCACATGTAAATTGTCTGCATTACTTATTAAAACACACACAGCTTGCTTATTCAAACTACTGATGCTAAATTTTCAGGTTAACCAGCACTTATTAATAATGACACTGTGATTGCTGCACCGTACACTACAAGTACATTGGATCCTCAAATGAAACATTTTCATACTAAAATTTTCTGTAAAAGTTATTAACGTACACATAGATCTATTATTAGTACAAATCTATTATTAGTACAACTTCATTAAATTATACATTGATTGACGACCATAATTCGAACATTCCATCTCACATTAAATAGATTAAAACTGTGTGCCCGACCGAGACTCGAACTCGGTCGGGCACACAGTTTTAATCTGCCAGGAAGTTTCATATCAGCGCACACTCCGCTGCAGAGTGAAAATCTCATTCTGGTCACATTAAATACATCTGACATCGTAAAAACTGATTGACATATATGCATATGAGAATTATTGGTCATCCCACTAACAGCTTCTAGTGCACTTATCGATGAGAGTTACCAAAGTAAACCATGTTATTCCCACATCTCTAAACCGAATGAACCCATGTTCCCACGACATTCCTCAAGCACATTTGACCTTCTAATTAGGGGAGAGTCATACGTATGGATTGTCTTACATACTGTCCACCGCCAGTTCTCGTTTCTACTACTACGTGGTAGCACATACAATGGATGAACCGAAAGACTCTGTGATTCTACTCGTCATACTTGGGTCGTTTTGTCCTGCGTTGAGTTATTTAAGAGTTGTGAGCGTTTACTGTTGTTTGTGTGAGAGGAGCACACAAGACGTTAGCTTCAAGGCTTCTGTACATATTTATGAGATGGGTAACTGAATTTATTTTAAACGTATTTTATAAGAATACTGTAGCCTTAAAAATTTCAAACCATCGGGTATTAAACAATACGTATCACGTATCATTTTTACTGAGTGATCGTCGAAGAGTACCGGCTGTCCAGTTGTCGTTCAGTACCGATTACTCAGAACGTTAGGGGAAAGTACTAATAATTTTCTCTCTTCTCTTTTCATACTGAAACGGCTGACAATAAGGGTAAAAAGAAAGAAAAGTCGACTGAACTGAATATGAGGATAGCAATGAAGTAATATCGGGAACAATGGCAGCAAGGCAGGCAGCTGAGTCTTTTCATGCCATGAGGACCTCTTTAGATAACCGAATAAAAGTTTTTAGAAAAAGGTGCATCTGTGGATCTAATCCTCAGATGGGCAGGTCTAAGAGGGCATTCAACAATGATATGGAAACACAGTTCCATACATGATAGGTTTAGATAACAGGTTCATGTCACATACTAGGAAAGAATATGAGGTTGGCATTTGCACCACCACCAATTCAATAATGAAAAGAAAACTCTCGGCAATCTATTTCATTATAACTTTATTTGTTCGACATCCTGAACTGCACCTTAGACATCTTAATCGATTAGCCTTCGGAGGGCTTTGGCACCCAGACATGTATATGAGCTCTTCTTAACGAAATTCGAACTAATTTCGAAATAGAGTTTCTCTTCTAGCAGAAACGATAACTGCCACGGCACTGGAATTTCAGTACTTCATGCGAATGATATGAAGATCACTACTCAAAGTGGGGGAAACAAGTGAGCCAAATTAGATCAGGAGAGAGAGGAAAGAACGTGACCGTCCTCCCACGCATGAATGCTGCTGGAGATATTTTTGTTTTTCGTCTGTCAACTGTGAAGACTCCTATTTGTTCTAGTTCAGTATCTCGACATTTCTTGAATGTAGTTGAGAAAATAGCTCCTGTAACAAACCACTCAGTAGTCAAAGTCCAAAAAACTAGGCGACGGACACAGAGAAGTGAAGTTTCTAGTTCTTCGCCCTATAAGCAACAGTTGGAGGAACAAAATAAATTAATCGAAGATGAAAGATAAAGAGCAGAGAAAATGAAATCATAAAGAGAGCTGAAGTAGGGTCAAGCGCTCAACAGACAAACGTCATATACATCTAACAGAAACAAACTGGTAAGTAATCCAAATAGCGATGCAACAAACAGAAAGCAAGCGTCAAAATAATCTGGAATTTGGTAAGGACACTGTAACAACTGATGAGAGCACAATATGTGTAATATGCTGTTAATTGTATGAAAAAGAATGAGTGCAGTGCGCTTTACATAAGGAATGGGCACTTACTGGTTGTGCAGAGCAGGAAAGAAGATTGTATTTTATTTGTGATCATTGCAATAAGTGAACAATGGTTTTTGAAATTACTGATTATTGTTCATATTATAATGTGTTCAATAGTCTTCTGTATTTGTGTAACGTTATCAATACAGCCTGAAAATCTTCCTGTAGAGGCACTGGCTGGTACTGGAAGATAATTTTTTCACTCACTGAAAAGCCACCTGTTTTACCTCTATATGACTCGCAACTTTCCTAAAATATCAGGTAAACCATGCATGTACATCCATAAGGAACCAGATTAAGTACCATACTAATGTATTAAATTCCCAAATTTTTAGATATTTCACATTTTACAAGTGAAAAGGTAAAGGTGATGTATGACTCTCCCCTAAATATAAGTACACACACTCCATCAACTGAACAGAATGATACCAATGATATATCACCATATGGTATGACGGTTGTCACCGATGCGGTAATGGTAGTCACCACTGGCGATAACACACGGTACTGGAAGTTACCATTTACGGTAATGGCAGCCGAAATGTGTGTTAATGGCAGGCACCAGGTTCGCTTGGGGTAATGGTACTCACCATGTTTGTGGTACCGGCAGTCACCACTGCTGTTCAGTATGCTACTTCATCGAAATGCCTTATGGTTTCCTTTGTTCAGCGATTTAGCATTATTTGCAGATGATAACAAATGTACCGTGGAGTCACTGTAAATTTGGCTGCCGATGACAGCATAGAATCCCTCATTTCTTATCCATAAAGAAGTGTGATGCTATGTTTCAATATGCTACCCCATTCAATTATCACATAATTTTCACTGTGCGACGACAAAAGTTCTGTGATGCAATATGAAGCAAATGCTCTAAAATTAGGTCCCTATGATGGTTTACTGGTCTCCATGATGAAGGATACTGTTTGGTGGACTTTGATATTAGATACGATTTTTACTGTGGTACAGTCAATGCCCACACCGTGGCTCCTGCAGCCGCCTGGCAGCGGTCTTTACGTCATACAGCCAACGGCCGGCACGCCCCGCTTATGCGCAGCTCTACAAAGCTGTACAGCACAGGCGCGGGCCGCACACACTGTGAGTGCCTCCGCACTATCAGGACAACCTCGGCCGGCGTCCTCCCGAGAGATAGTTACGTGAGGCCGCGCCGCCAATCATAACAAGAGACGATAAGCATACTCGGGTACGGCGGGCATGTTCCTCCACCACTTGCCCTATATAGCCGCATACGCCGCCACTCCTGGCAGTCTAGTGTTGGGCTACCTACGTGCTACGTCGACGTCGCACCCTGGAACGACGCTACACCACAACCGATTGCCATACCGGACTTGGACTCTGCAGCCCAGTCGCTGCTCTCGATCAAGCCCCAAGTTGTGTTGTTATTGTGGAACTGTTGGCAATAAACAGAATTTGGAACTCACGCCAATCGTTATTTCTTGTTTCTCCGATTACGGATACAACATTTACTGGCATATCATTGTTTATCGTGCTAAATCTTGCCAAGAAATGTACTTTTGTCAGTAAATTACATTTGCAGTAGTGCTCATATGTGTTTTGCAGGTACCTCATATGCGTTCAGATGATATTGCTGTGTACCTCAAGATGTATGCCACTTTTTTTTATAGCGTAAGACGTTGTCATTTTACTAATTTCGATTAATTAAACGTTCTCAGTAAGCGAGTTCTATGTGTTTTAATAAATTATACAGACTATTTAGATGTAGAAGTATTTAATTTGAAGGTTCAGCGGGCTTGAGAAATCTGACATCAATCTTTCTGTTTTAGAGACGTAGGAAGAACGTTGTCTATTTTGGTACCTATTGTTGACTTTTACACTTTAAGCTATAGGTAACACCACCAGAAGAGTTAGTATGTGTGTCTTGCATTGATTTTTACATACTTTGGTGGATTTGTTATGTGGAACAATAATCTAACCTTCGTCGTCTACTTAACTATAATTTATTTAAGTAGAGCCAATAAGTAAGTATGTACTTTAATCAGTTCTACAAACCATACTGATGTTTCTACTAATTTACGAAAAGTTATCGAGTTAAACTAAAATGATTCTTTGCGTTCCACAAGAAAGTGTTATAGGACGTCTGCCCTTCCTTACCTTTATAAACGATTTAGGAGACAATCGGAGTAGCTGCCTTGGATTGTTTGTAGATGATGCTAGCGCTAAGCGTCTAGTAAAATAAGAGGATCAAAACCAATTGCAAAATGATTTACGTAAGATAGCTGTATGGTGTGAAAAATGGCAATTGACCCTAAATAATAAAGTGTGTGAGCTCATCCACATGACTGCTAAAAGGAATCCGTTAAATTTCTGTTACACGATAAATGATTCAAGTCTAAAGATCGTAATTTCAACAAACTACCTAGGAATTAAAATTAGGAACAATTTAAATTGGAAAGAACAAATAGAAAATGTAGTGGAGAAGACGAACCAAAGACTGCATTTTGGTGGCCGCACACTTAGAAGATGCAGCAGATCAACTAAAGGGACTGCCTATCCTAAGCTTGTCCGTCCACTTATGGATTGCTGCTGCGCAGCTGAGATCATTACCAAATAGGTTACTGGAGTACATCGAGAAAGTGAAAAGGACAGCACGTTTTGTATTACCAGGAAATAGGGGATACAGTGTCACGGACTTGGTACAAGATTTGGGATCTAAATCATTCAAACAAATGCGTTTCTCTTTGCGGCGGGATCTTCTCACGACATTTCAATCACAAACACTCTCCCCTGCATGTGAAAATATTTATTGACACCGATCTACATACGGAGAAACGATCACAATAAAATAAGGGAATCAATGCACGCACAGAAAGATACAGGTATTCTTTTTTTCTGCACATTCTTCTAGAGTGGAATACTAAAGAATTAATGCGAAGGCGGTTCGATTACACATCTGATGAGCCGGGCACCTACGTATGATTTGTAGAGTAGTCATGCAGATATATATGCAGATGTCAAAATATTTAAATTGAGGATCCATAGTGGTTGAAATGAATGGTACAGCAATAATTTTCGTTGTTAACTATTGTTGTTTGATGCAAAGCTTTTATCAGTAGTGACTACATCCAAACTGCGTGTATTTCTATAAGTAACGCAGACAGCTGAGATGTGGAAATATTTATTTGGAAAGATCCATAGTCCTTGCAACGTGTGACCTGTTCATGGAAATCTTAAATATTTTGAAAAACAATGCAGTTTTATGTTGGTGCTAAGGTTGGTTGGTTTGTTTGGGGAAGGAGACCAGACAGCGAGGTCATCGGTCTCATCGGATTAGGGAAGGACGGGGAAGGAAGTCGGCCGTGCCCTTTTGAAAGGAACCGTCCCGGCATTTGCCTGGAGCGTTTTAGGGAAATCAAGGAAAACCTAAATCAGGATGGCCGGACGCGGGATTGAACCGTCGTCGTCCCGAATGCGTGTTGGTGCTAATATTGAGTTTTTGAGATCAGTAACTACACTTAAATATTACAATGAGCAACCTACAATTGGTTTTCTGTACTCGGCAAACGACAAATAATTTTATCAAAGATGTTACTTTCGAGATATTGGCTCTGCTTTCTTGTACTAATTTTTCTGCCAATATTACACTTATGCTACAATCTTTGGCCTTTGTCTGCCAATATTGCTGGTAACAAATTTCAACACATTCTTGTACGTATTTAAATAGCATTGTAACTCTCCACAAAGCTAAGGCTTGATAGGGTTAGGAATTTGTTATGTTACTGTTATAAAGATAACTGTGTTAATTGAAGTTTGATGCTTTTTGAAATAACTGTTACACTGTGCACCATGATCTACAACCACCATCTTGAACCACCCTGCACTTACATAATGCATATGTTTGACCCTGGCGTCTGTTCGTATGAAGGTTACGTAGTATTTTATTGCAAATCTTCGGACTTGGACTCATTTTTATGCACCTGACTGCCTCATTTTATTACTACGCTGAGATTGACTAGAGCGGTCGAAAGGGAGGCGGGCGCTGGACGAGATTGGGGGTGGAAACCACAACTGGGCTAGTCCTACGATCTTACATTTTGATTGGCAGCCTCATTATAATACTACATTGCGAAATGTTGGTGCCAAGGAGTAGAGTAGGGAAATGGGAAGACGAAGGTAGAAGAGAAGAAAGATTTTTACGTTCTTATTAAAATGTCAGACTATTTCACCTTTCTAATACATCTTGCACATCATCTGGAGTAATTTTTATCATGGTTGGATCTGAGGCTATTTCCCGCAGTTCCTCTAGTGCCGTGAGTTAGTAAGTGAAATATCAATCAGAAAATTAGTTATTTTAAAAGAAGTGTGACTTTCCAGTGTGTGTAATTAAATGACATTGACTGAAAATTGGAAGGCATAAACAGACGCCATTTAAATGCCATGTTCAGGATAGTGTTGTGCGAATGGGTATGAACCTCACGTGGATGCCCGAGGAGTCGTATCGTTCGTATAGTGAGGAGATACTGCACTTAATATTATGTCTGCATGTGACAGGGAATATGTCACCTTGCCATAACCATTTCAGACATTTCTCCTAGCTTTCATACTGTTCGTCGGCAGTCTTTTTACCTGTTGTGCGTTTGTTATACTGTAAGTATATTGTATGCCATTCTCGTTTCAGTATTATAATCTGTAACGTAGTATCCATATCAGTAACGTGTCAACGGTATCAGATGCGATGTGTCGTAGAGTTCAGTGTCCATTGCAGCAGCTTTTTTTTTTAATCTTTTTCATTGAGTGGGATTGGTAAGGGGAAGGGGAGAGGGATTATTGTTCCTTGAAACACATATCAGACACTCACCTCTTGCCAGCTAATGATAACATTGACTTTATGCATGCTGCTATCTTCTTGTGATATTGTGGGAACTACTCTGGAAAAGTAAGGTTTTTCTAAATACCAAACAATTTCCAAGGTAATAATGCCGTGTGTTAAGGGCCTCCCTTCGGTTAGACCGTTCGCCGGGTGTAAGTCTTTCGATTTGACGCCACTTCGGCGACTTGTTCGTCGATGGGGATGAAGTGGTGATCAGGACAACACGACACCCAGTCCCTAAGCGGAGAAAATCTCCGATCCAGCAGGAAATCGAACTCGGGCCCTTAGGATTAACATTGTGTCGCGCTGAGCACTCAGCTACCGGGACCGGACATTTCGAAGGTGCAAAATAGCCAAATTCCTAGGATCAAAAATACTATCGTAATTTAAAAGTTCTACAGTCGACAAAAAACTTGTCAATACTATATTCAAAATTATACCTGTTGCAGTAATACTCTACTACACAGCAACAATCAGTAAACGAAATCATTTTAAGTAAAGTGTGGTTAGAAATCAGTTACATGTTCAATAAATTTAGAAATAGAATCTATTGAAAACTAACACAAATTTCCCTTTTACAGAGAGATATAATTGTTGAGACATAAAAGAAGCTCAATACATTAGCAAATATCTCATATGCTGTGGCAGAAGATTTTCTTCCCCCCCCCCCCCCCCCCCCCCCCATGGTACAAGATGGTGTACGACTCACAAGGTATAGCGTAGACGTACACTGAGGTAACAAAAGTCATGAGTTACCTGCCAGTATCGTGATGGACCCCCTTTTGCCGACGAAGTGTAGCAATTCGATGTGGCATGGACTCAGTCTTTGGAAATCCCCCGCAGAAATATTGAGCCATGCTGCCTCTATAGCCTCCGTAATTACGAAAGTGTTGCCCGTGCAGAATTTTGTAGACGAAGTGACCTGTAAATTATGTTCGATGGAACTCACCTTCGGCAATCTGCATAGTTAAATTAATCGCTTTAATTGTCCATAATGATCTTCAGACCAGTCCCGAATAGTTGTGGCTGATGACATGGCACATTATCATCCACAAAAATTCAATCGATGATTGGTGCAAAAGGTTTCCAAGTAGCCGAACATTAACATTACCAGTTTATGATCCGTTCAGTTTTTTGTTATGGAACCACCACCAGATTCACAGTGCCTTCATTGGACCTGCGTCACACTCCAACCCTACTGTCAACTATTACCAAAAGAAAACGGCACTCAAGTCGTATAGGGTCCAATCGATAAGGTCACGAGCCCAGGAAGCGCTACAAACGGTTTCGTGCTCTTAACAAAGGCACTCGGGTCAGCCATTAACGCCAGATTTCGCCGCATTGTCCTAAAGGATACGTTCGTCTTACGTCCGACGTTGACTTCTGCCGTTATTTCGAGCAGTGATGCTTTTATGTTACCGCTGACTATTCTACGCAGACACCGCTGCTCTGGGTCGTTAAGTGAAAGCCGTCGGCCGCTGGATTCTCCGTGGTGAGAGGTAATGCATGGAATTGGTATCCTCCGCACGCTCTTGATAATGTGGACCTCAGAATATTGAATTCTCTAATGATTTCCGGAACAGAATGTGCCATGCACGTAGGTACAATTACCACACCGCCTCCAAAGCCTGTAAGTTTCCATCGTGCGCTCATAATGAAGCCGGAAACCATTTCACCTTAATCACCGGAATACAAACGACAGCCATCGCACTGCCACTTTTTATCTTGTGTAAATGATACTACCGCCATCTCTAGACGTGCATATCGGTATCCCATAACGTTTGTCACCTCAATGTGTAACTAGTTTTCAAAATAAATATAGTTTTATTCAGATTAAAATTCTGTTACTGTAGTATCTAGAATATTTTCCTAATATCTTTAATTGTAACACAGAATTAATCTGTGGAAATTAAAATGTTTTCCAAAGCTATGTGAGACATAACCACATTTCTCAAAACAAAAGCAGTAGAATATGCCGAAACCTACTCATTACGGTCTCTGGTGCGCTCTTCTTCATATGATCCTAAAAGAGGCCAACAACGAAACACTTCGTGCTCTTAAGTACTCTATCCTCAAGTACACCAGTCTGAGGATGTAGTAGCCATTTGAACAATGTTAGAAATATGTTTGTCAAATTTGTTCAATATGGATTAAACTAGCGTTCTCCCATCTCTAGATCCGCTGTATAAAGTGGCAACGCCTAATCCGTTAAATAATAGCTTGCTTGTACACGAATATAAATAGAGATAGGTAGAGGAACAGTACGCTGTGGTTGATCACTTCGCCTTTTTGCGATCTACAGAATAGAGACTTTAGGGCTCAATAGTTCCACAATTTCTTTACGAATCCCATTTTTCTCTATACAATATGAGAATGGCGTAGTTTTTTCGCACAGCAACGTCCAGTGATTCATGAGTAAAGAATTGCCAACGGTGGCATTATTAAACCTTAGGAAGTTGTTTACAATAATGCATCGTTTAAGTTACGTCTTTATATTGTGGCTTATAGCGCAGCAAAGATATGGAAGAAACGCGGCTCAGACGCTATCCTGTAGATCTGTATGACACGGATGATCACTGTATAAGAGATTTTCTTTGGAAAGTAACAGAAGAGGTACTGACGGTAGTAAATCTGTGATGGTGGGCCTTCAGTAGTGTTTGCACGGCTTTGTCGGTAGAGCTTCGTCTGGGAAAGGCAGAGGTCCCCAATTCGACTCCCGATCCCGCACGTCGTGCAGAAAGAAGCACTGCCAAAAAGTGTTGTTGTGTTAGTGAGGACTAGCGAACGCCTCAGGCCTCAAGACGCACGTTTTCAGCAAGGAGCTGGTTGAGTCGTGTTTTGATCGAATATCACACACATATGTGGGGCGGCTCTCATCGCTGGCAAAGGCAGTCTGAGGAGCAGTGTACGGAGAGAATCCGCCAGCCTATTGTCTGGACCTCCAGTCAATATTTTGGCAATGGGATCGTCTTCAAAGATCTTGAAAAGATAAGGCGTAAACTCAGTGATCCCATCTTTTCAATTCCCATAGATAAGAATCACCCAAGAGGGATGAAGTTCTGTATCTCCTGACATGAAAACAAAACAGAGTGATTGGGGAGCAGGTGGACCTTGGAGCGGTTCATCACACTGTAATGGACATGAAGATAGCGGCTTGGTCACCGTCCTATCCCCTGCTACGACCCTCACTGTTGGATGGTGGAAGATGCCGACCGATCAAAGAGTGACCCCCACCCCACCCCACCATTTGGCAGTTACTGTGGCAAACAGGAATTGTCCTTAGAAGGCCCCTCTATCATTTGAAACATCAGAGAACTACTCGATACTTCCGGGGGCCACTGAGAAATGGACGATATGCAGGTTCTAAGGGTAAAATCGCTTTTTGTAGGTGCCTTTTAGCACCTGCGCTATTTTCCTGCCAAGAGATCAGTGAGAACGGTCGCACTGAAATGGAACAATATTCTAACAGATAAAGTGAAGGCAGGTCACAAGGTAGTTGTCCCTAACTGGCAACATGGAATTTGCTCAGTGAATAAATTCCACCCGTAATTGTATCTGCTTGTAGTCGTCTAACCGATGGCAATTTGGCCGGCGCAGGACGTTTAACAAGGACGGTTAACAATAATTTAACTGATAGGACAAGAATGTAATCCAGTAAACTGGGTGTATTTTCGCACGCATGAAGATAGCTCGGAACGACACAAAAGTGTTGACGAGGCAGGGAAAATGGTTCAAATGGCTCTGAGCACTATGGGACTTAACGTCTGAGGCCATCAGTCCTCTACAACTTAGATGTACTTAAGCCTAACTAACCTAAGGACATCACACTCATCCATGCCCGAGGCAGTATTCGAACCTGCCACCGTAACTGTCTCGCTGGTCCAGAGACTAGCGCCTAGAACCGCTCGGCCACCACGGCCGACACGAGGCAGGGAAGCAACTGGTAGTTGAGACACCAACAGCGACACTTCCTGATGGGCTTGTTAGATGAAAATCCAGCACCAATAGCAGCCAAAGGCATGCACTGCATACGCTCCACCAGGACACGACAGATGAGGACAGCTGACTCCAGCGCGCCTGGTCGCTACCTCCAGTGGCCGCGAACCGACCGTTGGCGCACCGACAGTTTCAGCGGCAGCGGAATGATCACTACCTAGCAAACTGCGCTACATCTCTCTGTATCTCTCTCTCTCTCTGTCTCTCTCTCTGCCTCTCTCTCTCTCTCTGTCTGTCCCTCTCTCTCTCTCTCTCTCTCTGTCTCTCTGTCTCTTTCTCTCTCTCATCTAATTCCACATCCGAGTTACCATTTCTCTCGCCGGAACCAGCATTATAACACCACGGTAACAACGTTAATTATATTGTAATTGTTAACATGCAAATTATTTTTTCCTTGTTTTAAGAATAAATTCATTTCGGTAACTGTGGTCTTCTTAAATTCTCCCTCCTGACGCTCCTTATCATTTTCATTGAGAATCCAAAGCAGCTCTCGAGTTCAATTTAAGGTAAGCTGATTACGCTGATTTTATACACTAATAGCCGAGAGGCGTCGCCAAGCAGTTCGGGGCGCTACAATTTGGAACCGTGCGACCGCTACGGACGCAGGTTCAAATCCTGCCTCGGGCATGGATGTGTGCGATGTCCTTAGGTTAGTTAGGTTTAAGTAGTTCTTAATTCTTGGGGACTGATGACCTCAGAAGTTAACTCCCATAGTGATCAGAGCCATTTGAACCATTTTTATACACTAATACCGCACTCAAGAGCAATTTAATAATGTTAATAAGTTATTTTTACAAAAATAACATTTAATTCTGAAAAGGGCAAATAAGAACTGTTCGATATAGCAGTGAATTCAGTAGACCTTCAAGTTTTATCCCCGCCTAACACTGTTTCTTCCTGAAGTCCCCGGTCGGTGGCATGCGCAAATTTATTCCTTCAATCGTCATGGTGTCGTATAATGATGCCGAGTAAGCACAGTGCTGATTATGATTTCATGAATACAAATCCGCTATTACAAACAATTCAGGACTAGATATCACTAACTACCACGTCAAACACAAACTTGTTATAACTGGTACAATCTTATCACCAAAGCTGGGTGTATATCACATGGGGCACCTTAGATCAAGATTTGATTCATAATCTTTTACATGAAACTGATTGCAGATGGGACATTGGTCGTGTTACAAAACGTACCCACATTGAGCATTTGTAAATAACACTTGAAGATATACTGTATTCAGTGATGTTTCTATCATTTCTGTAAGCTATTTACCTTTTGCACAGTTAAAGGTCGTTTAAATAAAAGTTAGATTAAGGAGAAAGGAAGGGATAGGAAAGGACCCACGGCTGTCAGTTGCATCGGGCAACATGTGAAAATGTGTACCAGACCGGGATTCGAATTTAGCACAGGCTTACAAGGCAGCTGCGTTAACGACAGAGTGTTTATCGCTGTTGCGCGGACCGTCTCGGCACGCCTTCCCGTCGAACGACATTCCCTTCTGGTGGCACCTAGTCGCCGTCCCCATCCACATTCTCCTACGCTACTTTGAATTTCCCACAGAAGATCGGACGTTGCTGTGCATCTGCACTGAAGGTGTGGTTTCATTGTTCATTAAACCGAATTAGCTATATGAATGGACCGTGTCTGTTCTTTCAGAAGCTGGTCGGAGTGGCCGTGCGGTTCTAGGCGCTACAATCTAGAACCGAGTGACCGCTACGGTCGCAGGTTCGAATCCTGCCTCGGGCATGGATGTGTGTGATGTCCTTAGGTCAGTTAGGTTTAATTAGTTCTAAGTTATAGGCGACTGGTGACCTCAGCAGTTAAGTCGCATAGTGCTTAGAGCCATTTTTGTTCTTTCAGACATATCTGTAAAAACAGACAACATTTATATAATTAGAGGTATGTTTTGTGTAACTAATTTATAAGTGCTCTGTATACTAATGGCCCTAAATTTTCTACCACTACAGCATGAACTATCTTCACATCCTATATGACCTCACTAGGCCCATTTTCAAAGAGTGGAAATGAGTGGCAACGCTTCGACCACCATGTTGAAAGTATGCGGCTAATCATGTACCGTTCATAGGCAACAGACAGCAGCATATTTTGATTTGACACATGTGAAAGATGTGCATTTTGGGAGTTATTACCTCTATTTTGAATACTCTTACGTTTTCATTTCACAGTAGGGTTATTATCCGTCTTATGCTCATCAGGATTACCTTATCATTTTTTGTTCCTTTTGAGTGTAATTTTTAATTTGGTTGCATTTTCATATCACTATAAAGTTATTATTTATTTTACTTTTAGAAGGATTATTCTTTCATTATCTGCCCCAGCTGAGTCAAAGCCACCACACACATTAAAATATGAACTGGAGATCCTGTACGGTTTTCGAGCAGTTAACATATTTAATATTGTCATAAATGATTATGGGGGGTAATGTCTTGAATATGAGGTAACTATCAGTTCTACCAAATATCGTATTGCAGTGGATGGCAGTTATTGGAATTACTCAGAAATAGTGATGATAATCTTGCAGACTGTAAGCCATAGATGAGTGCAAAGAACATATGTTGTGATGTAATCCAAAACATTAAACTCACATATGCTACCATTAAATTAGACACATTGATATAAACATTCTGAGCCAAAAAAAACCTTAGGACGAAGGAAATTCAATAAATAATAACTGTTTCTATTGGTCAATTTACGCTGAAAAAACGCGGAATTTGTGGTGAGTGGTCTTGAAATACTCCCGCTTCAGGCCATACATTTTCACGAAGTTCCTATTGCTGGTGACACTATACGTAGCCTTCAAGATAATGTCGGTAGTAGAGGCGCATTCGAAGCAGACATCTGTAAAAGAGCTTTTGGTGGGAAACCAGAGCATTGCAGAATCATAGGCGCTTGTAGAATGACTATGCACACCTGGGAATGAACAAGGGCGTGCAAACATCTCCCGCGTGCAGGATGGCTCCACAAAGCTGTGACTCCTGCAGTGTTGGACTTCAGCGTGTTCGTTGCCACAAAAAACGAACGTCTCCTTTACGAGAGTTCACACAAGTCTGTGCACCGAAGCGGAGCTCACTAAACTTCACTGTACTGTTCTTCCTCATCCACCCAAAATCTGTATCTCGCACCTTCCGACTTCTATCCGTATGGACCATTGAAGGAAGCACTGTGTGGAAGCAGCACGTGTATGGAGGTTAGGTTTTTTACGCGCATACAGACCGTCCTACGAAGGGAGTGTAAGTCCGTCGCACTATATTGAAAAATAGGGTTTCTTAGGCAAATCAGGACGGAGTAATGTGGGCTATTGAAATCCTAAATGAAACCATTCCGATTTCAAAAAAAAAAAAAAAAAATGCGTCACATTACTTATTGAACGCCCTTCGTAAAATCGTTTATCCATACCTACACACCGAGCGAGGTGGCGCAGTGGTTATCACACTGGACTCGCATACGGGAGGACGACGGTTCAATCCCGTCTCCGGCCATCCCGATTTAGGTTTTCCGTGATTTCCCTAAATCGTTTCAGGCAAATGCCGGGATGGTTCCACTGAAAGGGCACGGCCGATTTCCTTCCCAATCCTTCCCTAACCCGAGCTTCTGCTCCGTCTCTAATGACCTCGTTGTCGAAGGGACGTTAAACACTAACCACCACCACCATACCTACACTACTGGTCATTAAAATTGCTACACCAAGAAGAAATGCAGGTGATAAACGGGCATTAACTGGACAAACATATTATAGTAGAACTGCCATGTGATTACATTTTAATCCATTTTGGGTTCATTGATCAGTACCCAAAATAAGCACCTCTGGCCGTAATAAAGGCCTTCAACGCCGGGCCATTTAGTGAAACAGAGCTAGGATGGCATTTACAGGTACAGCTGCCCATGCAGTTTCAACACGATACAACAGTTCATAAAGAGTAGTGACTGGCGTATTGTGACGAGCCAGTTGCTCGGCCGCCATTGACTAGACGTTTTCAGTTGGTGAGAGATCTGGAGAGTATGCTGGCCAGGGCAGCAGTCCAACATTATCTGTATCCAGAAAGGCCCGTACAGGACCTGCAACATGCGGTCGTGCATTATCCTGCTGAAATGTAGGGTTTCGCAGGGGTCGAATGAAGGGTAGGGCCACTGTTCAAAGAGCCGTCAATGCGAAGAAGCAGTGACCGAGACGTGTAACCAATGACACCCCACACCATCACGCCGGATGATACGCCAGTATGGCTCCCAATGTGCGTTCACCGTGAGGACGCCAAACACGGATGCGACCATCACGATGCTGTAAACAGAAACTGGATTCATCCGAAAAAAATGATGTTTTGCCATTCGTACACCCAGGTTCGTCGTTGAGTACACCATCGCAGGCGCTCCTGTCTGTGATGCAGCGCCAAGGGTAACTGCAGCCATGATCTCCGAGCTAATAGTCCCTGCTGCTGCAAACGTCGTCGAACTGTTCGTGCAGATGGTTGTTGTCTTGTAAACGTCGCCATCTGTTGATTCACGGATCGAGACGTGGCAGCACGATCCGTTACAGGCATGCGGATAAGATGCACGGCGTTTCGTATGACCCTCCTGAACCCACCGATTCCATATCCTGCTAACAGTCATGGGCTCTGGACCAACGCGAGCACCAATGTCGCCATACGATAACTATCGCTATGGGCTATAATCCAACCTTTATCAAACTCGGGAACGTGATGGTACGCATTTCTTCTCCTTGCACGAGGCATCACAACAACGTTTCACAAGGCAACTCCGGTCAAATGCTGTTTGTGTATGAGAAATCGGTTGGGAACTTTCCCCATGTCAGCACGTTGTAGGTGTCACCACTGGCGCCAACCTTGTGTGAATGCGCTCTGAAAAGCAAATCAGTTGCATATCACATCTTCTTCCTGTCGGTTAAATTTCGAGTCTGTAGCACGTCATCCTCGTGGTGTAGCTATTTTAACGGCCAGTAATGTATATATGTTTACAAACAATATCTATCAACGCGTTTGTAACGTCTTTTGGTGAGTCATGCAAGTGTTTATCAGCAATAAACTAACGGGGTCACTAATCGTTGGTTAACACATGTGACTCACTGTGACAGACTGACACCATTTCAGCTCACGGCCAGCCAATTACTTGAAAGTCCAGAGTAGCCGTGGCCGCTATTATGCCAAATCCGCTCTGAGCAGTCGGTAGTGCAGCTGCCTAATTGCTGGCATAGCGGCATTACTGCGGACCGCGATAGCCGAATAGCTGCAGTAATGAATGACAGGGCACGCACAGAATGCCCATTAAAGGGGGCCAATCTCTCTGCTCAGCGACAGTAGAGCTACGGAGTGTCGCTGATCCAGTAAACCACTAACGCAACTAGGCGTTAGCAGGGCGTATGGGCAGAGGATAAAAAAGGGAAGGAGCAATCACTGATTTCGTCTAAAGTGAGCTACAAACACACCTTTCAGCAAAGCCATTTACCATCATGAATATCGATAGTGTAAGAAGATGTGTTAGCCCATGAGTACAGTGTTCTGCAAATAGGAACAAGTTATTGAAATTAAAAGTCACAGATATGAGTCAGGTTGCATAGCCACTGCTCCTTGCAAACATATACTTTATTTTAATTTTGTAAACGATATTACTTAGATAGGAAGATATTTGTCCTATTTTCCTGTGAGACCACTTACATATTTCCGATTTAACATATGTCGCTGTGTCAATTGGCTGTAGATAAACTGAAGATTATTATTATTATTTTCGATTATTCCCATTTAAAGAGAGCATTTGAATTTGAATTACTTTATGATGATTGTTTGTGGGTTTTGTTTTAGCCCAAATTATCTTCATGTGTTCACTGTGTTATTTCTTTCGCTCCGCTGTCCATTTGGTCTCTTCTGTGTTGTGGTGTCAAATTAACGTTTCTTGATGATGATTCTAAATTCAGTTCTATTTTCTACATCGTTTACTGTTATGTGTGCTTGTCTGTGGTCCTCTTCAACTTGTTTTATCCATTTTACCCCTGCCTGAGTTGATGACTTTAAGAACTGTCTTTGAAGTTCTGTTTTCATTCATCCTGTGAATATGTCCGTAGAACCGCGTTCTTCTTTTCCTCATTGTATCTGTAATCTTGCCTGTGTATTTATATAATTCTGATGATATTCCCTTCTTCCAGATTCCTTGCTCTTGTATTGGGCAAAAAATTTCCCTGAGAAATTTCCTTTCTTGTTTCTTCATTTCTTTGATTTTAGTTTGCCAATCTATTTCTGTTGTTTCAGATGCATACAGTGCCTCCGCACGTACGACAGTGTTGTAGTGCCTCAATTTTGCGTTAATGGGTATGGACTTCTTGTTATAATAGTTCCACGTGAGTTTATAGGCTTTCTGTAGTTTTTTTATTCTTTCCTCATTGCCTTTAGGTTGGTCCCTGATGGCTGCATGACTTCTCCCAGGTACTTAAAATGTGGTACTTGTACGATTTTCCCATGGGTTGTCACAATAGGCAATTTGTCTGAGCACTCTTTCTTTTGGGTTTTCTCATACGATATTTGCAGGCCACTTCTCTGTGCAATTTCATGTAACTTCTTTATGGCATTAGTGGCTTCTTTTCTATTATTTGTGAGGATTGCAAGGTCATCTGCAAAAGCTAAATACTTCACATTGATTCTATTATCTTTTGTAATGCCAATTTGGATTCCTTTGACTTCTTTTTCCCATGTCCTGATAATTTTTCAAGAACGATATTAAAGAGTAATGGTGAAAGTCCGTCACCCTGTCGCACTCCAGTTTGGATTTCAAATAGTTCAGAGATATCCACCATAAATTTAAGCTTGGCGACTGTGTCAGTTAATGTTTGGCGAATGATTGCTCTTGTCTTTCTGTCAATGCTGAAGTCTTCCAGCTTGTTGCAGAGCGCTACACTATTGAGTCGTAGGCCTTTTTAAAATATAGAGAACTGACCGCTGTGTTTCGGGTGTTTGTCACCCAGAGAATCATTTCCAGATTCCAGATCTGTTCTATGCGTGATCGTCCCTTGCGAAAACCAGCCTGGTATTCTTCTGTTTGTGGGTCAGCTTGTTCTTCTAATCTATTCGTGAGAACTTTTGATATTTTGTCCCCTTTTTAGTGGAGTGGATGGATGAGTGCAACATTTCCATTCAGAAGGGATCTGTTGTATTTCCCAAATATTTAATGTGATTTTGTGGATTTTTCCTGTTAATCTTTCATGATTTAGTTTCCATAGTTCTGCAATAATTCCATCTTCTCTTGGGACTCTATTGTTTTTCAGTGTCTTCATAATTTCTACTATTTCGTTGATGGTTGGTGGTTCAGCCTCGGGATTTGGTGTAGACGTCTGGCAGTGAATATCTTCTGTAAGTCTTTCGCAGTTGAGAAGTTCGTTGAAATAGTCTTCGAGGATTTGACAGTTATTCTTCGTGTTAGTTTCTAGTGAACCATCCGGTTTCTTGAAGCAAACATTGGGTGACTGGTATCCTGCAATATGCTCTTTAAATGCCTCATAAAAATTCCAGGTGTTGTTCTTCTTAAAGTCTTCTTGTATCTCATCTAGTCGCCGTTTGTCATAATTTCTTTTTTTCCCTCCAAATAGTTTTCTATGTCTGTTTTCGGATTACTAGAAATTGTTGCCATTTTTCTGATGTTTCGTGACTACTGAAGTTTTTCCAGGCATTGGTTCTTTCTTCTATTGATTGGTCACATATTATATTCCACCACCTGTGTTTTTTCTTTCTCGGGGGTCGACCCAATTTCATCTCGGATTTGAGGACGTCCACAAGTTCTGTCCAGTTTTGGTGTTGTCTGAGTAATTTCCTGTAAGATGTTTTCCTTGTTGAATTTTATGCGTTCGAGGTCTGGTCTCAGCACTTTGCTTAGTTTTGGCTTTTTTCTATTGGGTTGTAATCTGGTGTTTATCTGTATAAGATGGTGGACTGATTACAAAAATCCTCTTCTCGTTTTCAAATTCAGAATTTTTGCTCTATTACTCTTGGAGATGGCCACATGCTCTATCTGGAATTCACCCAACATTGTGTTGGGCGACTTTCAAGTATACGGTTTCTTGTTGGCGTTTTTGAATTGTGTTGACATAATTAGGAGGCTGAAATTTTCGCAAAAGCTTATCAATCTTTCCCCATTCTTGTTAGTTCTGTTGTGAGCTGTATGGATTCCGGTGGTTTTCCTGTATTATTTCTCTTTGCCTAATTGTGCATTAAAGTCGCCCAACAAGATCATTACATGGTGTTTGGCAATTTTGTTTGTCGTCTCTTCAAGGTCATTCCAGAAGTCATCCACTTTCTGGATTTTCTTCTTGTTACAGTTATTTGTGGCTGCGTGTGTGTTGATCAAAGTACATGCTTGGATGGCCGATTCGACGGAGGGCGTTGATACACGTTCTGAGGCAGACTGGAAGTCAATGACAGAGTGCCTGATAGATTTGTGGACTACAAATGCTGAACCAAACTATTTGAGTCCTTTCTCATTAGTTTTAACAGCTGGTTTATCTTTGTAGATCTTATAGTTGTCGGTGTCAAAATGGTTTTCGTCCGTAAATCGTGTCTCCTGGATTGCAAGGATTCTGATCTGGAATTTTTGCAGCACGTCAGTAAGTTGTTTGATCTTGCCCAGTTTGAAGAGAGTGTTAGTATTAAGTGTACCGATGAAGTATCTTTGTTTTGTGCTTAATAATTAGGACGTCGTCTGGTTCTCAACCTTAGGAGTAAAATGATTATCCTGGTCCCCCGGAATCCGATGACCAGGAAAGCCAGCCTTGCGACTGGTGCCCGGTGTAGTGGATTCATTCCTTGTGTTATCATCATGTTTGGTTTTCAAGTTGAAAACTAACGTGGTGGTGGTCCTTCCGAGGAAAGATCACCATGAATACGAATTGATTGTTGAGACCAAGAAGGTTGCTGCAGCCGCACCATCTAGGCGAACAGACGCTGACTCCTAACCGCTGAATACCAGGCAGACGTTAGTGGGTTTCGGTTAATAGTTTTGATGCAACGCGGGTATTTTATTTCCCCGGTCCCCTCCATATCTCGTGAGCATTCCCCTATTCGCCACCTGGGGAGGCGCCCTATGCGAGACTAGCAACTCCACATCGGAAACTGAAGATAATTATTATTATTATTACACTCAGGTCATAAACGTTATGGGATATCGATGTGCATGTATACAGATAGCAGTGGTATTGTGTACACGAGGTATGAAAGGGCAGTTCATTGCTAGAACCGTCATTTGTGCTTACGCGATTCATGTGAAACGGTTTCCGACCTGATTGTGGGCCCATGACGGGAATTAACGGACGTTGAAAGCAGAATGGTAGCTGGAGCTAGACACATAGGATATTCAATTCGGAAATCATTTGGGAATTCAATATTCTGGTGTCCACAGTGTCAAGAGTGTGTTGAGAATACCAATTTTCAGGCATTACCTATCACCACAGACAGTGGAGTGGCCGATGGCCTTCACTTAAAACCGAGAGGAGGGGTGTTTACTTAGAGTTGTCAGTGCTAACACACAAGTAACACGACGTGAAATAACCAAACAAGATGATGTGGGAGGAACGACGAATGTATCCATTAGTACAGTGCGGTGAAATTTGAAGTTAATTGGCTGTGGCAGCAGAACACTGACACGAGCGCCCATACTAATAGCGTGACATCGCCTGCACAGCCTCTCCTGGGGTCATGACCATATTGGTAGGACCTAGGCGACTGGAAAACCGTGGCTTGGACAGATGAGTCCCAATTTCAGCTGGTCAGAGCTGATGATAGCATTCGATTGTGAAGCAGACACCACCAAGCCGTCGACCCAAATTATCAACAGCGCACTGTGCAAGCTGATGGTGTGGGATGTGTTTATTTGGAATGGACCGGGTGCTCTGGTCCAGCTGAACCGATCATTGATAGGAAGTGGTTATGTTCGCCTACTTTTAGACCTTTTGCAGCCATTTATGAACATTATATTCTCAAACACTGATGGAATTCTTGTGGACTATAATGCGCCATATCACCGGACCACAGTTAGTGTTTGGTTTGAACAACATTCTGCACAATACGAGCGAATCATTTGGTCATACAGATCACCTGACATGAATCCCATCGAACATACATGGGACATGATCGAGAGGTCAGTTCGTGCTCAATATCATGCATCCTAAACACACTGGCAATTATGGACAGCTATGGAGCAAGCATATCTCAATATTTTTGCGGGGGTTCCGACAACTTTTTCACTCTATGCCACGTCGAGCTGCTGCACTACATCACGCTAAAGAAGGTCTGACGTGATATCTGAGGTATCTCATGATTTTTGTTACATCATTGTACACTATTGGCCATTAAAATTGCTACACCAAGGAGAAATGCAGATAATAAACAGGTATTCATGAGACAAATACATTACACTAGAACATGTGATTACATTTTCACGCAATTTGGGTGCATAGATCCTGAGAAATAAGTACCAAGAACAACCACTTCTGGCCGTAATAACGGCCTTGATACGCCTGGGAATAGAGTCAAACAGCTTGGATGGCGTGTACAGGTACACCTGCCCCTGCAGCTTCAACACGATACCGCATTAAGAGGAGTGACTGGCGTATCTTGACGAGCCAGTTGCTAGGCCACCGTTGACCAGACGTTTTCAATTGGTGAGAGATCTGGGGAATGTGCTGGCCAGGGCAGCAGTCGAACATTTTCTACATCCAGAAGGCCAGTACAGGCCCTGCAACATGACGTCGTGCATTATCACGCTGAAATGTAGGGTTCCGCAGGGATCGAATGAAGGGTAGAGCCACGGGTCCTAACACATCTGAAATGTAACGTCTACTGTTCAAAGTGCCGTCAATGCGAACAAGAGGTGACTGAGACGTGTAACCAATGGCACCCGATACCATCACGCCTAGTGATGCGCCAGTATGACGATGACGAATACACGCTTCCCATGTACGTTCACCGCGATGTCGCCAAACACGGATGCGACCATCATGATGGTGTAAACACAACCTGGATTCATCCGAAAAAATGACGTTTTGCCATTCGTGCACCAGGTTCGTCGTTGAGTACACCATCGCAGGCGCTCCTGTCTGTGATGCAGCGTCAAGGGTAACCGCAACCATGGTCTCCGAGCTGATAGTCCATGTTGCTGGAAACGTCGTCGAACTGTTTGTGTAGATGGTTGTTGTCTTGCAAACGTCCCAGTCTGTTTACTCAGGGATCGAGACGTGGCTACACGATCCGTTACAGCCATGCTGATAAGATGCCTGTCATCTCCACTGCTAGTGATACGAGGCCGTTGGGATCCTGCACGGCGTTCCGTATTACCCTCATGAACCCACTGATTCCATATTCTGCTAACAGTCATTGGATCTTGACCAACGCGAGCGGCAACGTCGCCATATGATAAATCGCAATCGCTATAGGCTACAATCCGACCTTTATCAAAGAAAAGTGATGGTATGCATTTCTCCTCCTTACACGAGGCGTCCCCAGGCAACGCCGGTCAACTGCTGTTTGTGTATGAGAAATCGGTTGGAAACGTTCCTCATGTCAGCACGTTGTAGGTGTCGGCACCGGCGCCTACCTTGTGTGAATGCTCTGAAAAGCTAATAATTTGCATATCACAACAACTTCTTCCTGTCGGTTAAATTCGGCATCTGTAGCATCTTCGTGGTGTGGCAAGTTTAATGGCCAGTAGTGTATTATTAATATTTCTATATGACAAAAGCTCCGCATTTCATCTCAGTGAATAATAGGCAAGCTTAATTTCTTCCTACAAATAGAAGGCATTATAATACATCCTTTCAGACTCCAAAAATTTCGCAATCATTTCCGAAAGTAGTTTTGCTTCCCGTGATTAGGGAAAAAATTCCCGCGAGACATCGTTAATATGAATTTTTACTGGGTCTCATGAAACTAAGAGTAGCTAAATCTCGACTGAATCATTGCTGATGCAGGGCAATCCAAAGTCAGCGCAAGACGTTGAATGACGTCGCCGAGCTTGCTGGCATTGGTGAAGCTCTCTTAATTATTATAATCAGACGAGTAACGTCCTCAAGCAATTCTTTAATACTGCTCCTTTCAAAACATGTTGTCTACTCCATTTTGGCGCACTGGGAATGCATTGTAGAGTTTCCCGTATGTTAGAAAGGGACAGGACGCAGTGAGAAGGAAGGAAAGATAAAATGTAGTAGGAGCTAAAGGACATTAAACATTGTCTAACATATAGTAATGTCAAGGGTACGACAGTTGAAATGTATAATAAACAAACATTTCCGCCAACGAAGATAATATATACTGCTGCAGGATGCACGCGTGTGTGATGCATACCCTCCCCATTCTCTGATTCATACGTTATTGATATAGACTGTGTGCAGCCTTTGATTTCATAACGTGACAAACGAAGCAACCGCAATTTCTTTATCCACAATTATCATAATTAATTAAGCTGTGGACTAAGGAAATCGTTTGAACGAGTACCCTCTACCGTGACTCTGAGGAAACTGTTTACGACCACCCGAAACGGCTTGTAAAATTTTTTCATCCTACGACCTCAGCATCGTAGCTTAAACAACATAGCATTCCCCTGGTCCCATTCTACATAGTAATTCTCATTTTAATTTCGGCTATTAGACATAAGAATGAATGTGTGCAGTTAAAATTTATTAACTGAATTAAATGATGAATTATCCAAGGGCTCTACATGCAATTGTGGGATTTAAGCAGGTACACCTAACCTGCCCGCTAGCTGGAACCGGAGGAAAGAGATTCCGTTTCATGGTGCCTGAGATCGACTGTACTCGACCCTACTTAGAGGTGAGTGAATGAGTCACGTGGTACAGTGATAAACAAAGATCAATCTAGGGGACATATTGTGCACCAATTATTTACGTTTACTTGTGAAACCAAATACATGCCAATGAGTTCGGAAGGAAAAGACCACACTATAACAAATCAATGGAATTAACGGGTTGACAAACCTACACATTAGTACAAATCAATGGAATTAACTGGTTGTCAAGAACGCCAATTTAGAAACGTGGGGCCGGCCGATGTGGCTGAGCGGTTCTAGGCGCTTTAGTCCGAAACCGCGCGACCTCTACGGTCGCAGGTTCGGATCCTGCCTCGGGCATGGATGTGTGTGATGTCCTTAGGTTAGTTAGGTTTAAGTAGTTCTAAGCTCTGGGGAATTGATGACCTCAGATGTTAAGTCCCATAGTGATCAGAGCCTTCTGAACCATTTTAGAGAAGTAGTAACAGCTTGAAAATATTCTGACATGCTCTACTTGGAAGACAATGTAGAGTAGAGCGACGGAGAGGAAATTCCAACAATAAGAAACGATTGTGGAAATGTTGGCGTTTTGCTTGTCCACTAATCATGTGATTTGAGGCGCTAGAATTTGCGTATTCTTATCAATATAGACCGCTAATATTGCCCGGCAACTATGCCAGCTACACTAATTTTCCTGAAACTTGCAACCACTGTTGCCCGCCAATGTTTGCTGCAATACAGTTTTTTGGGCGAAAAGTGTTTACATGGTCTGTAGTTCTGCATCAAAAGCGAGGTAGTGGAGATGAGTGTTCTGTATCTTGCAATAAAATTTAGTAACGGAAAGGAAAATCGGGGTTAGCAGATGCGTTCTTCTCCTAAGTATTCTCCCAACGAAGTTAAACTCGTGTACACATGTTGGAAATATGTGTTCTCCAGGATATTGAAACACAATTTAGACTGCGCTTTCTCAGAATTTTGAGGAATAGTGCCAATACGAAGTACTGTGCACCAGTTACCACCAGCCTTATGATCACCCTTTAGTTTTTGTTTATTGGTGACAGGAGTGAAACAGTTTATATAAAAATGGAACGACACGCACGTGTAACTGTATAAGAACTTTCGTGTAGGAAGCGAGATTGCACAGGACGGCCGAACGAGGAAGATGTCAGAGATGGTTTAGAAAAGACGAAAAACGCTTTCATCGATAAAACAGTTCTCACTGAACAAAAGTAGTCGTATCGGAATGTTTGCTGTGAGACGTGGTGAGATTGTTCAGCAGCTTAATCGAAAGGTTTCTCTACCTCTGCGCACTATGGGCAATTGCCATGTGGCGTACAAAAGTTGTGTCTTTACGCCTGTCTGTGTTGTATGGCCGGCCGCGGTAGCCAAGCGGCTGCTACGGTCGCAGGTTCGAATCCTGCCTCGGGCATGGATGTGTATGATGTCCTTAGGCTAGTTAGATTTAAATAATTCTAAGTCTAGGGGACTGATGACCTCAGATTTTAAGTCCGATAGTGCATAGAGCGATTTGAACCATTTGTCATGTTTGTGTTGTACGATGATGGGATAAGAAAGATGGTGAAAACCAACTTTATCACCTGACCTACAGCACTGAAAAAGCTCTAATGGAACTGTGGTGCTTTAAGTCCATATCTTACGTTCGTAACACTATTAACAAGGCCAAAGCGAAACGATTTTGGTAAAAAGGTCTGTCCACCTCTAGTAAGAGATGGAACTGATCCCTCATGGTACACAAACCAGGTTCGAACGCTGTTGCAGAGGCAACGGAAAAAGAATGTGAAGTTCAGAAGAACGCCAAATCCCAAAGATTGGCTAAAATTTACAGACGCGCGAAATTTGGCACGGACTTCAATGCGAGATGACTTTAATAGGTTCCACAACGAAACATTGTCCCGAAATTTGGTAGAAAATCCGAATAAATTCTGGTCGTATGTAAAGTACACAAGTGGCAAGACGCAGTCAATACCTTCGCTGCGCAGTGCCGATGGTACTTTTACCGACTACGGTGCCACTAAAGCAGAGTTATTGAACGCAGTTTTCCGAAATTCCTTCACCAGGGAAGACGAATGGAATATTCCAGAATTTGAAACACGGACAGCTGCTGGCATGAGTTTCTTAGAAGTAGACATCTTATGGGTTGGGGAGCAACTCAAATCGCTTGACACAGACAAGTCTTCAGGTCCAGAATGTATACCGATTAGGTTCCTTTGAGATTACGCTGATACAATAGCTCCCTACTTAGCAATCATATACAACCGCTCGCTCACCGATAGATCTGTACCTGTAGATTGGAAAATTGCGCAGGTCGCACCAGTGTTTAAGAAGGGTAGTAGGAGTAATCCATCGAACTACAGACCTATATCATTGACGTCGGTTTGCAGTAGGGGTTTGGAGCATATACTGTATTCAAACATTATGAATCAGCCCGAAAGAAACGATCTATTGATACGTAATCAGCATGGTTTCAGGAAACGTCGTTCTTGTGCAACGCAGCTAGCTCTTTATTCGCACGAATTAACGACCGCCATCGACAGGGGATCTCAAGTTGATTCTGTATTTCTAGATTTCCGGAAAGCCTTTAACACCGTTCCTCACAAGTGACTTCTAATCAAGCTGCGGGCCTATGGGGTATTGTCTCAGTTGTGCGACTGGATTCGTGATTTCATGTCAGGAAGGTCGCAGTTCGTAGTAATAGACGGCAAATCATCGAGTAAAACTGAAGTGATATCAGGTGTTCCCCAGGGAAGCGTCCTGGGACCTCTGATGTTCCTGATCTATATAAATGACCTGGGTGATAATCTGAGCAGTTCTCTTAAGTTGTTCGCAGACAAAGCTGTAATCTAGCGTCTAGTAAGGTCATCCGAACACCAGTATCAGTTGCAAAGCGATTTAGAAAAGATTGCTGTATGGTGTAGCAGGTGGCAGTTGACACTAAATAACGAAAAGTGTGGGGTTATCCACATGAGTTTCAAAAGAAATCCGTTGGAATTCGATTCCTCGATAAATAGTACAATTCTCAAGACTGTCATTCAAATAAGTACCTGGGTGTTAAAATTACGAACAACTTCAGTTGGAAAGACCGCATAGATAATATTGTGGGGAAGGCAAGCCAAAGGTTGCGTTTCATTGGCAGGACACTTAGAAGATGCCACAAGTCCACTAAAGAGACAGCTTACAATACACTCTTTCGTCCTCCGTTAGAATATTGCTGCGCGGTGTGGAATCCTTACCAGGTGGGATTGACGGAGGACATCGAAAGGGTGCAAAAAAGGGCTGCTCGTTTTGTATTATCACGTAATAGGGGAGAGAATGTGGCAGATATGATAGGCGAGTTGGGATGGAAGTAATTAAAGCAAAGACGTTATTCGTCGTGGTGAGATCTATTTACGAAATTTCAGTTACCAACTTTTTCTTCCGAATGCGAAAATACTTTGTTGAGACCAACATACATAGGTAGGAATGATCATCAAAATAAAATAAGAGAAATCAGAGCTCGAACAGAAAGGTTTAGGTGTTCGTTTTTTCCGCGCGCTTTTCGGAAGTGGAATGGTAGAGAGATAGTATGATTGTGGTTCGATGAACCCTCTGCCAAGCACTTAAATGTGAATTGCAGAGTAATCATGTAGATGTAGATGTATCACATAAGACGCTCATCCAGGAAGTAGGTTCCGATCGGTCGTGAAATGGAAAACACAGTGAACATCCGAGGAAGCGTCCAACTATATGTGTTGGGCAGTGTCGCGTCGCCCCTGGCTGTACTGAGAGCTGAATGGGCACGTCAAGAGTCACAGAAAATGGTGTCTCTCGACAAATTGGTTGCCTGAAGAGAGATTTCGCCTGATTTCATGCAATCCCATGTAAAGTAAGCGTCATGTATTTCCTCCTTCATGACAATTCTCGGACACTCACTGAAGGGGTAATGAAGACACTCTTCGTTGCGTTGTGGATGGAAAGTGTTTTGATCACCCACAGTAGATGCGGGAAGTGGCTCCCCCTGAATTTCATCTCTGCTAACGCGAACCGCTGGCTGTGAAGACAACGTCTAGGCACACACAAAGAGCTGCAAAGCAGCGCAGGGAATTGGCTGAAAGCCCAGCTTGCTGCCTTCTATGACGACCTATTGAAAACTTGGTACAACGCTACGACAAATGTCTAAATATGAGAGGCGGGAAGGTAGAGAGCAATGTGGGAGATGTAGCTAACTGTTGCGAATAAAACTCTCACTCTTGTTTCCATTTCGTGACCGATCGGAACTTACTTTCTGGTCAGCCCCCGTATTAACGTGGAAGTGAGAACATAGTTCGTGAAAGTGTTGGTGAGGAGTACTGGATTCTGTGCGGGGAAAATAAAACCAGGACAAAGGTAATTTCTTGCCCCTTAAGATTGGCCAAAGAACGTATGAAATCCGCCCTAGGTTATAAGGATGTAAATTGAGTTTTGTATCTAGAGGTGCATACACTGTACGTAGTTCCATCGAAAACCGTTACAAACGAAATGGACACAAATGGTACGAAATGAAATACTTAAAAGGACAGATGAGGAGAGAAGTCGGTGGGAGACTCCTAGAGTCAAAAAAGAAGGGAGGATGATTAGGGTTTAATGTAACGTCCACAGTTCAATCGGTAGAAGTTCTGATCCCGAAAGGCTGGGCAAGGATATCGGCCGTGCCACTTTCAAAAAAGTCATCCCGGAATATACCTGGAGCAATTTAGAGATTTCGCTAGAAACTTAAAACTGGATGGTGGGACGCGAGAGGAAACTGCTAATCTTCGCGGCACCTCGCTTTGTCTTTTTGTGTTAGAATCGGCCGGGTAGTGACATACCTGGTACGGTATCCATGAACAGTTAACGTGCCGCTGGAGGGATCAGTAGTGACACAGCACCACAGCGATACGCTAAACAGAGTACAGAGTACAGAGTACAGTTACATAGTGACGGGAAAATTAGTGAAACCAGGTAAAATACTAACGAATTAAAACATTAGCCAACTTAGTCAAAGCATTCTGTGACAGCCTAATGCTAAATTTGCAAAAATTACTACCTGGAAACAAAAAATATGTGCTTATAGGAAACTAAACTTTTAATAGGGTTTCCTTTATTTGAAACTCGATCATAGATGGCGAACGAGGCTCCAAAAATTGCAAATTTCTTAAAAACGGTTTTTGGTTCAAATGGCTCTGAGCACTATGGGACTCAACATCTGTGGTTATAAGTCTCCTAGAACTTAGAACTACTTAAACCTAACTAACCTAAGGACATCATACACATCCATGCCCGAGGCAGCATTCGAACCTGCGACCATAGCAGTAGCGCGGTTAGTGACTGAGCGCCTAGAACCGCTAGACCACCACGGCCGGCGCAAAAAACGGTTTTTCTCGATTAAGTAAAGATCCTATATTTCCGACTGTGGAATGTTACATTAGAAATTTGTAGAGCTTCAAAATACCTATCTATTAATTTTTTCGAAGCATGAATTGATTTGTTAAGTTCCGAGATATATAAAACAACGATTAAAAACTTCGTTAAAATTCATGTTCTCATGCTTGATGATGTGACGTTCTTTTCTTAACTTTATTTTTAGATTACGTTGTATGAATGTCTGAACTGTGGAATGGATACAAAACTTGAGTTATCGTGTAGCGCGTTCTAACTGCAAGAGGTGTGCTTACTTTGTGCCACTGTAAGCAAAAACTTTATACGAACTGCTTCGGCAATGTAACTCCCAACATCAATAAAGAAATACAGTCACTGCAAAATACATCCAGCCCCTTAAGCACTGAATCCTAAAGCACTGTTCAAGACTGATAAGTTTGGTCCCTGCGCACATAACAAATAAATTGAATTGTCTTACCTCTACAGCAGCAACTGTGGAGCGCGATATTTTCTGGTCTGTCACAAAAAATATGCTAGCTACAGGTTCAGCAGTGTGCAGTGCTGGCCATAATACTTCAAATGCTCATGAAATTCTTTTGGCTGATAAACGAGAACATTTCAGATAATCCAACGTCTTTAAAAAACATATGACATACGCAGGGAAGTGGTGCTAAATTACTAACACTGATCTTTTTAAATAAAAATTATATTGCAAATTTAGTTTGTCTTTTCAAATGCATCTGACAATTGAAGGGCTTATTTGCAGAGTGGTACAAGTCCATACCTACACTTTATTGTCTATAATCCTTCTGAAATTAATGACCCAAACAAACAAAAAGAAAGGATCATATCTAGGAAGAAGCCATATGCTTGAATATTGCTGGTATCTCAACTGCAGATTTTTCAGCGCACTTTAAACTTTAGAACCATATAACTCAAAATGAACAAAAATGGACTTGTACCGCTATTGAAATAAGTACTTCAATTGAAGTTACGTTACTCACAATTGATTCACAAACAATGAGAATTAAACGGAAAGTGTTACCTAACCTCATTAACCCAGTATTCATGCAAATAATCCAATTACATAAAGCTCTGTTAACAAATGTTAGAACCATTACAAAAATGAAATATCTAACTAGGCTTTTTATGAAATCAGTTTACGTACGTTCTGGGGTTACTCAGCAATTATAAATTCTCAGCCAACTCATCTACACTTACTCGCTGGCAAAACAGAAATCATAATTATTTAACATACTTACCTTGCTTGCATGAAGACTTCTGCTTCCGTGTTCCTCTATATTGATACACCTACATTAATCTAATATTTGGTGGCTTCACACAGGACACTACGAAATTTGCCTACTCCATCGTCTTTCGCTCACAGACAGCTACCTACAACCACAGTCTAACACAACAGTCACGACACTCACTGCTGTAAAAGTTGTTGCCGTTTGACAGATGGAGCGACACTAGCGCCCCAAGCGGCAGGTAAATTGAACGTCAGACGCGTCGTAAGCATAATGTTTGTTTGCATCTATTTCCTACGTAATTTCTGAATGATTTGAGTGATTTTCTTGCCTCCAAGGGTTTGTGTAGTATCAGAAAGCAAATATGTTTCTAAAAATGATTCTAAAACAAGCGCAAGTATGGACAAAAACCGTGAATAGAGCGGCAAGCTACAACACATTCTTGAAGAAACAGTTGTGACATTGAACAGAATTGCAGCTTACCACGTTGATATCAAAAGAATATAAGCACACAGATTCACATGTAAGAAGCACAGATATGTACCTCTACATGTAAAAGCGATCGACAGCTCGTTTGTCGTTCTGTAGGCCTACTATGTTTGTCATTGTCGCCTGTTGCCAGAAGTACGACTTTCATCTTTATATTATTCTAAGTGGGACAAGTAACTGCCAAACAGTGGGAGAAATATACTGAAAACATTATAATGAGCTGATTACATTACGTTTCACGAAAAACCAAATATTTGAAATAATGTCATCACACGAAAGAGGCAAGGAAAATTAAGTGACTAACAACAGAAGTAAATGAAATACATACCAAAGAAATCAGGAGCCCAAATGAGCCAACTTCTTCAGTTTCTTATTTGATTTCTTGTTGTTAGAAACTAAGTCTTGATTCCAGTCATTGAGCCGATAAACAAGTCTCACTTTAACAAATATCTTTATCAACAGTTTCCATCTTGCAGCACGTCTCTCTTCTTTTTCAATGGCATGCTAATCTGGCTTAACAACAAGTCAAGTCTTCAACATTCATTTGTCCTTGTGCACTTGATCCTTCGATACAGTTTCTGTCACTGTCTGTTGGCACTTTCCTTGTCCCGTAATACTTTCGCTGGAAGTCTAGCTGTCTACACATTCTGACACTTCACATGCTTTTGTAAGACACGAACAGCTCCACTTAATGTAACCACTTCATAGTCAAAGAAGGTCTGTGTTGATGATTCACACGAATCTGGCATGGAGAGTTGAACTGGCTGCTTCTGTGTCATAGGACTGTTTTACAGCTTTAAGTTGACTGTCGAATCTTTGTGCCAGCTTCATCGTCAGTGGAGGTGGCTTATTTGGAATGTCAAACAGTGTGGGTACCGCATTCCACACGAGTTTGACATTGTCTGCGTTCATGAACTGGTTTTGTTCGAAATGTAGCAAACAAAACATAATATTATTATACAGGTAAACGTAAGCTAGGTCTTTCCTCGTAAGGTCTTCTCGTCTGTTATTAACTAGCCATTTTGTGCTCCTAAAACGAAACATTCATCATTTATATAGATATAGTTTGCAAGTGAATCCTGACGATACAGTTTAGTAACATGATGGTATATACCTCTCAGGATCCTTAGGAAACCTCAAAAAAGACAGCTGTGGTGGCTTATTCCTATTGTTGCTACAATTTATTGCGCTACAAACGCTCCCGATGGTAAAAACCATTGTATAAATCAAAATAAGCAATCACTACTTGCTTATACCATCGCACCGAACTCATAGTTGTACCTACAGGCCGCTTCGTTTGGGGTGCTGCTGGCGCTGTAGGCAACAAAATCGAGGCGAAGTGCCGCGACTGTTATGTTAGACTGTGCTACAACTGTGCGCCAAGCGCTCTCATACTCCAACACTGTAATAATCTCAGACCAGAAGCAATATCCCTGGGTCTCCGGTCTTATAGAAATGTGCCCCAGCATACTCGTTTGAATATTTACTGTGAGTATAGCTCGTTGTAAAATGTGCTTGGAAAATTGAAAGATATTAATTATATTTTGAGATACGTCGATTTTTTAAAAATAGCTGCTCTCTCAACTGGCTGGATCTTCCCTACTGTTATGGACTCGAGGGGTGGGGGGGGAGGGGGGGGGTGCGGTGTCCACTTTGATGAAGTTTTCGCTGCGGCTGAAAAAGACTAATAAACGTATTTTGGTAGCACAAATGCGTCGGCTTTAGGGCAGGACAAGGACTATGAAACTAACACAGAGTAATGAATAGTAAAATATATATATATATTGAACTTTGGTGCATGCCACGGTGACCGTGCTGTTCTAGGCACTGCAGTCCGGAACTGCGTGACTGCTACGGTAGCAGGTTCGAATCCTGCCTCGGGCATGTATGTGTGTGATGTCCTTAGGTTAGTTAGGTTTAAGTAATTCTATGTTCTAGGGGACTGATGACCTCAAAGTCATTTTGAAGCATTTGGAGATCAATTTGGTGACGCGACTACTTGCACACTATCCGAGCACCATTGTATGCAGATTTTCATTGTACAGAGTAAGTCAAGCCTTGCCGTCTGAATTTCTTTAACGAAGTCCAATTCATGTTTTCTACTCTGATGCAAATTATTTGTTGCATTATATTTCACACAATCAAGGTCCGTCGTAAACACACTTATCTGCTTGACAACGAAGATTCTGAGCCTGACGACCTTTAAGGCGGGTAACCAAATTAACTTAAACTGACCATCCGCAGTTGAGATAATTCAACGTCGATATAATTAATTTTTTATATATGCTTTCCGCCGTAATCTGTTCCTGCGGTGGTCATTGCGAATTCCGAACAATCGGAAGAATGAAACATTAGCATCTCAGTCTAAATTCCCACACCTTTCTGATCGGGGTACATTACACTACAAGCAAGAAATGCTTCGTGAATATTTTACGAAATAGCGATCACTGCATTATAAAAAGTACGTGTGCAGGAAGTGAAGGTATTTTATATTACTTTTGGTGAGTATTAATTTTTTTGAAATATCATGGTCTGGGATTCGGAGATTGTATTTTATTGTGTTGTATGGAACTGGGGACCTAGAAACAACGGAGAGGCTTCGACTCCGACGTAGCCCTTAGCAGTTCACAACCCCATAACAGGCTAGAGCAGTCCACTCACCCCCAACGCTGCCCCACACCGAAACCATTGTGATTATGCGGTTCAGTCTTAAGTGGACCCCCCCACCCTCCCCCAGCCACCGGGAATGTCTCACACTAGGCGAGTGTAGCCCCAATGTTTGCGTGGTAGAGTAGTGGTGGTGTATGCGTAAGTGGAGAATTTGTTTGCGCAGCAATCGCCGACGTAGTGTAACCGAGGCCTTAAAATCCATCCACAGACTGGCCGGCACACCGGACCTTGGCACTAATGCGCCGGGCGGATTCGTGCCGGGGACCGGTACGCCTTCCCGCTCGAAAAGCAGTGCGTTATTAGACCACACAGCTAATTTCGGGGCTAGTCTTATATATCTGGTTCACTGACGCATCATTTTACACACGCTTGTTTTTTCTACAGGGATCTTTATTAGAAAAAAATTCTCTGCAGAGAGTTTTATTGTTTGAATCGGCTGCAAAACTGTTCTGTATTGTACATCTAATGTTATATACTTTTCCTACCATAAGTTCGCAACATATCTGTGTAGGGAGCTTGTAACATTACAGGACATATTGGGACATATTGAAGTATTCGATACTGTAGACTTTTAGGGGATGTCGATACAGATATGCAAAATGTAAAGGGAAACTTTGGTGATGTTTAAATATTGTACTGTGTCAATATTAGGACATTTTGCACAGAGAGAACAAAAATAGAATTAATGTAAATATATATTAGTGTTAGTAACCTATTTTCATTCAATTTTGTAATTATATTTCATTTTGTAAAAGAAAGACTCACTGTTTGCTGTAGCTCTGATTAATTGTATAAATTATCAGTTTTGAGCTAAATTATTTCGTATAATATGGACAAGAGACTTTTAAAAACTCACCAGCTAAAGAGAAAGTCTGTAAATGAACGTTTAATGCACACTTCTGGAACTTTCTATGGAGAAATTCTATATTATGATCGCAAAAATACGAAAACTTGTGAAAACTGTTTCATAACCTAATTTCGAAAGACGATTTGTATCAAGAAATATTGCTAAAAAGATTTATTTACGTTTTGAAACACGATTTAAATCATTTTACATATAAATAGTTGTTCTAAATCACTCAAGAAATATCCAGAATCAAATGTCAAGATATTTCTGGAAACATTGGTACAAATCTGGTGACGGTTATCCAGAAGCTGGTAGAAAAATGTTATAAAATCTATTTGGAAATTATGCTTGTAAGAATTTATATGTACTGATCCTTTTACTTACTCTAATCTGTACTAAAATTCTGTAATGTCTAATTTAGTTTTAAGTCGTGAATTGCTATCGTATTGTAAACAAAACATTGTCAAAGACTTTCATTGTTTGGAAAAATATTAATACACCTACGAGTTGTCAGTGGCCAGTTCGGATATGCAGTGCGGTTAGCTCTGAGAGTCAGTTGTTGAGTCTGTTAAGTCTGTCAGTTCTGTTTTGCAAATAAACGTCTGTAATGAAGAATTACTTGTTGTCGTTAATATGAACTCAAGACCTTTTGCACGAAGCAGACACCTCCTAATGGAACGTTTTAATTTGGTGTTGAGGAGCTGAAATGTTATAATTTGATGGTGGAGCTGGGATGTTATAAGCTCTTGTGTAGGAAAAATGTTTGCAAGACTTTTTGCTGTAGTATATAAAACATTCCAGATTATCTCGTCAAGCCTTCCCAGAGAAAGTACAAAAGGAATTTTGACCGTGTCCCGGAAACCGAGGTATAAAAGATTATTTCCAGAGCAAGCGGCCACCGGTTCTCCCCGCTCTGTCGTCTGCTGGAGATGACGCACTTTGTGTTTCCACGTTTCATTTTATTGCTTAACTACTAATATTAAATTAAACATATCGTAGTACTCGTTTCTAGAATATATATATATATATATATATATATATATATATATATATATATATATATATATATATATATATATATCAGCTGTTTTCATAAAATAAATGTTGAGACAACTGGTTAGAACCACCCCCCACAAAAGTGCATGTGCATCGAAGCCTTTTTTCAACATACAATTAATAGAACAGTAAAAACCCCTCCTAAAGCCGTTACTGTAGGGCCTTAGAATGAGAAAGTCCATCCAGTTATAGAGAGCGCCAACTTATTTTTCAAAAATTCGATATATCTCCAATATTAATTAATATTTTTTAATTTTTCAGGCAGATACTTATTTGACGTACCGTGGGTTATATTTACAAGAAATACCAAGCATGGGAATGTGAATATTAACGAGAAATTTTACTTGAGTATTAACTGAATTTTTAACGTTTCTTCGATAACTATTGATATGTAACCAATCGATACTTCTAAAAATGGAACTGATAGATGTTTTTGAGCCCTGCCACCTTTCCATTTAACATTTTTCGATTAGAGCTGGACGCTTTTTCTCATTTGAGAAAAATCGTTTTTAGTAAATTTTCGAAGTGTTTTGGGCGATTGTAGCCTTCTTGGATAGAGTTTCATAAAACAGAAAGTATATTTAAAATTTAATTAGCTGTATGCCCATATTTTCTGTTCTCAGGTAATAATTTTTACAATCATTTTTCCATAATGCTTGGACTAAATCTGTGATAAATAGTGGAGGAAATGAAATAGGTTTCTTGCCGTCGACGAGGAAACCATTACATACGCAAGAGTACGGAAAGCAGAACTCAAAGGCATCGACCACGTTGCTTTCAAAGAAAGTTACCAGTAATTTTCCTTTAATAATTTATGAAAAACCTCAGAAAATCTAGAGCTGGGTGACCTGGCCGCGGATCTGAAGTATTGCCTTAACCTTGTGAAGTAACGATTTTGCGATCTCGCCAGGATCTCGATAGCCAAAGAACTGTTTGTGATATTGACATTCAAATAAAACAAAATTAATAAAATTCGGTTATTCAAATACTGAGGTATATTAACCAACTGGAGAAACAGAACGGGGCGCGTTCTTTTAAGAGACAGTTTGAGAAACGTGTTTGGTTAACACAGGGAAGGGCCAAAGAAACTGGTTGTTATAGGCATACGTATTTAAATACAAAGATATGTAAACAGCCAGAATAAGGCGCTGCGGTCGGCAACGTCTATTTGAGACCACAAGTGTCTGGCGCAGTTGTTAGATCGTACACTGCTACTACAATGGTAGGTTATCAAGATTTAAGTGAGTTTGAACGTCATGTTATAGTCGGGTCACGAGCTATGGGACAGAGCATCTCCGAGGTAGCGATGAAGTGGGGATTTTCCCTTACCACCATTTCACGAGTGTACCGTGAATACCAGGAACCTGGTAAAACATCAAATCTCCGACGTCGCTGCTGTGGGAAAAACATCCGGCAGGAACGGGACCAGTGTCAACTGAAGAGAATCGTTCAACGCGACAGAAGTGCAACCCATCCACAATTTGCTGCAGATTTCAATGCTGGACCAACAAGTCTCAGCATGTGAACCATTCTGCGAAACATCGTCGATATGGGCTTTCGCATCCGAAGGCCCACTCGTATACCCTTGATGACTGCATGATACAAAGCTTTACACTTCGCCTGGGCCCGTCAATACCGACATTGGGCTGTTGAAGACTGGAAACATTCAGTATGGTCGGACGAGTCTCGTTTCGAATTGTATCGATCGGATGGACATGTTCAGGTATGGAGACAACCAGATGAATCCATGGACCCTGCATGTCAGCAGGTGACTATTCAAACTGGTGGACGCTCTTTAACAGCGCGAGGCGTGTGCATTTGGAGTGATATGGGACCCCTAAAACGTCTAGATACGATTCCGACAGGTGACACGTAAGCAAGAATCCTGTCTGATGACTTTCATCCCTTCATGGCCATTATACCTTACGACGGACTTGGCAATTCCAGCACAACACGACACCCCACACACATCCAGAATTGCTACAGAGTGGCTCCAGGAACACTCTTCTGAGATTAAACGCTTCCGATGGCTGTCAAACTCCCCAGACGTGAACGTTATTGAACATATCTAGGATGCCTTGCAACGTTCTGTTCAGAAGAGATCTTCACCCCCTCGTACCCTTACGGATTTATGGACAGCCCTGGATGATTCATGGTGTCTGTTCCCTCTTCAGACATTAGTCGGGTCCATGCCGTGTCGTGTTGCTGCATTTCTGCCTGCTCGAGGGGGCCCCAACGATATTAGGCGCATGTACCAGTTCCTTTGGCTCTTCAGTGTAGAATAACAATATTCTCTTCTCAATGCCTCGAACTAGATACTTAAATTCAGTTGAACAGCATCTCCAGCAACACTCACCTTGAGGAAAGGTCATCCAACAACGCTAAGATCTTAGCAAAGGGTGCAGATATTCTGTTTAGACAGTAAACAAGCAATAGGTACTTTCTCTCTGTTTACTGTGACATCATTTTATACCACTAACTACATTTCCCATAGCGAAACTGCTCTTTGCATCAGCACTTTCCAGATACTTTCTGCAGAAAAACATCATCTGAGTCTCCATCGTCAGAGCTTTCAGCCACATCAAACAAAAGTCTGTACTAATCTCAGAAACAGCAGTTTCTTTCACGCAGTGAATGCAGTAGACTTAAAATCCTAAGGACGGAAAACTGCAAGTAATAGAGACTAGCATTACAATGCTTTGTGTCATATAAATATTTCAAAAACATCTTTTTTGTTACCCAAAATTTATACCACGATTACGTTCCACTTCTTAACAAAATGTTCACGAAACTTACACTCGACGTCGACATGGACATTGATGCCTTACCATTGTATTGACAATCTGTTTCAGATGACATATCCATTGTCATTAGAAAACTAAAATCTCTTTCAGTTAAACAATTGCTGAACTCTTAAAGTTAAAGAAAATAACCAGTTTGCTATCTAGTATATGTAATTGTACATAAAATACTGTTTTCGCAACAACCAAAAGCATTTAACTACATATCATTTGACAAAAGAAAGGGGCGAATTTAACGCTTACATCAATTTTAGGTTCGTCAAGGACAAAAATACGTGTCACGCACCAGAAAGGTCTAAATGCTATTAACTGAAATGTTTAAAATTGCAACTGACTACTATATTTCTTATTATGTCTCTTCCTGTAACATCGGCAGGGTTCAGTGGCTGCATTTAAAGGGATAATTGAATATGCTGTGATTAGCTTAAACTGCCTTAACTTCAACGCAGCCCGAAGAATGCATGTTCCCTTCCGCTATAATATCTTGTGTATGGAGAAAATATCTGTATATATTGAATTAAAGTTCACATAGACTGAAAACAAGTTTTCAAAATTCCCCTCGAAAAAGGACCAGAGAAGATACTATGTTAATAATACCTCGTTTCGTCCGTAGAACGAAATTGTTGTGAGTCCTATGGATCTTTATCGACGATACAACATTATCAAATATTAATTCGTCTTTTACGAATTTATGAGCATGATGCAACTGTGCCAAGAACAGGAAATGATTCCGATGAGAATGCTGCGAAAAGATTTTCACTGTCGACCTATGATTAACAAATATTTGATTGTGGAGCTGTAACTACGTCATTCGACGTAACCGCATGGTTTTGAATGCTCATCGTCAGAGTAAAGTAAATTAACCTAAAAACTATGAAAAGCACAGGGTACCCCAAATTTTCCGAAAAAAATGTAGACCCTTCAGACAGATTTCTTCCATCAATCACAGTTGGGCTCCAGAGTCAATGTGTCGTATAACGAATTTTGCTTTAGCCTGTCTTTACGGTACAACTCTGATACGTTTTAAGACAAATTAAATAATAGTGTAGAGAGGATCAGAGTTGACTGCATCTTACATGATGATACGGGAAAACCATTTTCGAACAGAAACAGAGCCAAATTTCAGTCAGATTATAAATGCACTGCTTTAAATATGCAGTTAACAAAAGGGTATGGCATAAAGTTTTTCACTATCAAACGCGTTAGGCGATAATCAGTCGACCACTTAATCCTGTGGGAAGTTGTGAGCATGACATAGTTGCACGGATTATTCTGGTAGTCGGTTACTATTGTTTGGGAACGTGCACAAACATCTCTTATCAAGTGGACAGAACGAGAATATCGGACGTGATCCTGCCAAAAACGGTTACAGTGCCTTCGCTAGTTCATGTGGTCCCAAGCATAAAGCGTAGAAGGAATGCCAGTATGTATTTTCCATTAATCCCTTGATAATTCATCTTATTAATTAATAAAAATGTTTTTCCTTATATACTGGCTGATTCAACTACCCTCCCGCTGTCATTTTATTCAACCTGCAATGCTCATCTTGCGTAGAAACCACGCATGGATATTCATATTCTGTTGCTCGCTACGCACGAATTATTAGTCCTATACAAGAAATGAAGACGGCATCTCTTGTAGAAAATTTAATGTACTTAAATTTTGTACTGCGTCGCGTTTTTGCTGAAATCCAAGGTCTTCGAGATATTCAATAAAAACATTCAGAAATTACCAAATATACCTCCACCCGCACACTCATCTCTCACCAGTTCGTTGTTCGTAGCTCCCCCTCCTACCACTGTACAAAAATTCCGAATAGACGAGCTGCACCTGATATTCGACCTTCTTAGATCTCTATTGACTGGGTCATTACACCGCCAGCACGTTAAACGTGTCCGTGAGGCTAACGGAAGGTTCAAATAGTTCGAATGGCTTCTGAGGTCATCTGTCCCCTAGAACTGAGAACTAGTTAAACCTAACTAACCTAAGGACATCACAAACATCCATGCCAGAGGCAGAATTCGAACCTGCGATAGTAGCGGTCGCGCGGTTCCAGAC
The DNA here is from genome assembly GCF_023897955.1 of Schistocerca gregaria. Classification (NCBI taxonomy): domain Eukaryota; kingdom Metazoa; phylum Arthropoda; class Insecta; order Orthoptera; family Acrididae; genus Schistocerca; species Schistocerca gregaria. Next base: position 223,981,724 of record NC_064922.1, read on the forward strand.
TGCAGCGCCTCGAATCGCTCTACCACTCCGGCCGGCGGTAACGAAAGGAAAACGCCTTTTGTAAACGGAACACTAAAACTAACTACGTTGATAATTTGATCCAAACTTATTCCTTTCAAGTATAGTATTTTCGTAATCGGGTCTGATGAATACTACGCTGTAATTGTTTGCTTTACTGTGTGAAAATTCACAAGAATTGTAGGTAAAATCTACACAAAATCCCATTTTACAAATTGTAAGTGCTCGACTAAACCGGAGGCGTAACAAGGCTAGTCAAAGAAAATCAAAAAACGTCGAATGATAAAAATAATTCGTGCAATCCGAAATTGTTTTAGGACAGTAGGAGGGAGTGCTATGAAGAACGTACTAGAAATCCTGACATGTGGGGTCTGAGTGTGGGAGTGCCGGTTCGTGTGAAGGTCACTTTTGTGCGTTTTTCTTTAACAGCTCGGAACTATGCGCCTCCTTTACAAAATTTAAGGACATTAAGTTTGCTACAAAGCAGGTACTGTTAATTTTTTTCTGTGGGACTAAATGTTTTCACATAGTGAGAGAGGGAATATGAAAATCTTGTGTGTGGTTTATGAACGCCAGATGCAACATTGCGGACTTCTTAAAACGACAGCGGTAGGGACAGATGAATCTGAACAGAGTGAAATATTAGGCACAAAATATTGCAACAGCAGTGTTGGACAGATTGGACACGTATACATCATAATCGCTGGCTGCCACATCCATTATGCCTAAGACCTTAAAACTGCCTCCATTAATACCAGAGTGAACAAGTGTGGAAATCCCAAGATATTCATTTCCTTTTTCCTATAGTTTTGAACTTAGGTGTTACTCAGCAACGGCAAACAAGTTTCAACAAAGGATTAAACAGCCAACTGGTTGCTCATTGGTACATTGATCTAGGTTTCGACACCTACTAGGGGTGCCTTCATCAGAATGAAACGTTGCTAAATCGAAAAATTACATAGCTGAAAAGCAACAGGCAGCATCCGGAGCAGCTATTGTCAAGTCAAAATGCCGCGCGGGATAGCCGTGCCAACTAGGGTGTTTTGTCACGGTTCGTGTGGCTCCCCCCCTCGGAAGTTCCAGTCCTCCCTCGGGCATGGGTGTATGTGTTGTCGTTAGCGGAAGTTAGTTTAAGTTACTTTACTTAGTGTGTAAGCAAAAAATTGCAAATTTGTGGTGAGTACTATGGGACTAAACTGCTGAGGTCAACGGTCCCTAGGCTTACACACTACTTAATCTAACCTAAACTAGCGTACCTAAGGACAACATACGCACCCATGATCAAGGGAGGACTAGGACGGAGGCGGGGGGGGGGAGGGGGGGGGGGAGCCTTGCGAACCGTGGCAAGGCGTCCTGGACCGCACGGCTACCCCGCGCGGCAATGTGTAAGCCTAGGGACCTTTGACCTCAGCAGTTTGGTTCCATAGTCCTTACCACAAATTTCGTAATTTTTCAGTCAAAAGTAAAATAAAATGTTTTAATTTTACTTTTGACTTGAGCATAGCAGCTCCAAATTCTGACTATTGCTTTTCAACATTTCATTCTGATGAAGACATCGGTAATGGATGTCGAAACCTGGATCAGTTTACGTACTGTTTATGTGGAACCGTTTGGCTGTTTAATACTATGTTGATTTTTTTTTCAGCCAAAGTAATTTATGGAAATATAGGAAAACGTCACTAGGTTGTCATCACTGGTACTTCACTACTATTCATCTAATCCGCGGCGGTGAAAGGGGGACGCCCCTGAAGACATTCTCTGTCCCTCAGTCCACAGCGTCATCGCACAGAGGTCGATATAGGGCTGACCATGGACTCATTCCCCCAGTTCGTGACCTCCGGTGAATAGTTAGCATCATCTAGTTATAACACCGCTGCTAATCAAGCCTCAGATGTAACTGTACTTTTGTAAGTGTTCAACATGTACTTCAGGAGAACAGTTTGTAATTGTGTCCATCAGGTGCTGCTTTAGTTTTCAAACACAGTGCACATACTCCACACCCACCAGTGGTAATGGACTATATAAAATTAAAGAAATATTTTTATCATAAAGAAATAATGTGAAGTAACGTTTCCCATGTTGCTGTGTTGTAGTCTCGATCTGCCTTTTCCCAGAGTGATAAAAGAACCCACAGTTAGGAATGTACCATTGTAGTGTCGTCAGAGTGTAGCAGCAGCTACATCCACATTGCTCATTAACTAAATTATCTGGCTCTGTTTTGCAGATTTTATGTCACTGAGAATCAAGAGAAGGAAAGCAGTTTGAAACAACTGTATGGGCATTTGAATATATCTTTTTCGGAGAGTTACCTAACAGGTCTAAGGCAAATGGTACGGTTGTTCTTTTGAAATATACAGCCAGTTTTCATCCTCATCCTTTCCTCATCCCGGTTTGGTGACTGGTCACATCATCGCCAGGACGCTAAACCTTTATCTCCCCATAATGCATATCAAAGTGAGACAAGATTGTACAGAAATTGGGAAACGTTTATTTAATGTTTTCATAATGGTAGTACCTGATACGAAAGAGACCTGTAAGACCAAAATCCCATTGAGTTACCTTAACAACCAATGAAAATTATGCGCAACGTGGAGGCCATGCGCTTATAATAACAAACTCCGTGTCTGTACTTCGGTTTTCTGCATCGGAAGTAAATGGAATAAAAGGACAACAGTTGAGGTGGTACATCACACTTGGGTGACTTTCCTGTAGAGGTGCGGTAGAAATCTGTCTGAGGTACGTGTGGCTGGTGGACCAAGCAGAGCGTGAAATGAGTCTGTGCCTAGCCGTCCGTTACGGGCGGCGGCAGCTAACAGCTCCTCCGAACAGAGGGCCAGAGGGCTGGGAGAGGACGCGCGGTTCAGACTTTAAGGATTCACTGTGTGTACAGTTGTACCCCGGCTGAATTCCGAATGCCAGGACACGGCCACAAGATCTAAATTTAGAACAGCCGGGTTCGGCAGGCGCAAAGCACTTTCGAACCCTTCCACAGTCACCCACCCATCGCTCCCTCCCCTCACCCTCCCAAACACGCAGACACATACACTCACAAACGGTCGACGGTCGTCATCTATTTGGTACTGTAACCCATATGGGATATTCATCATAGACGTAATAGGACTTACAGCGTGAAATACAAGAAACTAACGATGATATCTTAGGTTCTCTTATAATGGCCCTATAATTCACTGGGTGTGACGTCAATGTACTTGTTGCACATAGATCCCATTTATATTTCATAAGGTTTTATTTAAACTGTTAATTATTACTCATGATGGGACCTCACCAAAGATTTGTAAATTACTTGTAATAAAATATGCAAAGATAACACAAGATGATTTAGAAGGCGCCGTATATCGCGTCACTGATACTTCATGTACTTACGTTTGATTAGTATTTTATGAAGTTTAGTCCTGTACGTGTAATAACTTTACAAGAATGAATTTTATTAATTTCGATAATTTCCTTAGTTGCTATTTACGAGTCCTATTACGCAGTGCTAGTGGCTGTCTTTTTAAAATATGCCATGTTTGGCTTCATTAAACCTGAAGATTGTATTCCACTGAGTGTTTTGTATGTTTATTTAAGTATTTCATGAACAGCTTGCCAAGAACGCATTTTACGTTCGAGTTTGGAAACATTGTTTGCGTTATCATAAAGTATCCCAATCCTCATGAGCGTGCATTCACTAGCAGCCCGTTAGGTCATGTGGACGCCAAAGGCACATCTCAAAGGGAGCTTTCTCCCTGATAGTTAGTGGGGAACACATGTGGAAGCCACGTTATCCGCTATCAGATTTATAGCTTTCATGGCCAGGGATCGATTTAGAATGAGATTTTCACTCTACGGCGGAGTGCGAACTGATATGAAACTTCCTGGTTGATTAAAACTGTGTGGCAGACCGAGACTCGAACTCGGGACGTTTACCTTTTGCGGGTAAGTGCTCTACCAAATGAGCTACCCAAGCAAGACTCACGCCTCGTCCTCACACCCTTACTTCTGCCAGTACCTCGTCTCTTACCTTCCAAACTTAACAGAAGCTCTTCTGCGAAACTTGCAGAACTAGCACTCCTGAAAGAGAAGATACTGAGGAGACATGGCTTAGCCACAGCCTGGGGGTTGTTTCTAGAATGAAATTTTCACTCTACATCGGAGTGTGCGCTGACATGAAACTTCCTGGCAGATTAAAACTGTGTGTCGGACCGAGACACGAACTCGGGACCTATGCCTTTCGCGGGCAAGTGCTATACCAACTGAGCTACCCAAGTACGACTCACGCCCCGTCTTCACAGCCTTACTTCTACCAGTACCTTGTCACCTATCTTCCAAACTTAACAGACGCTCTTCTTTCCCTATTGGAAAATAACACAGCAAAGTTTCGTACTGACTAGATACAGAATTTGATGCTGTACATTTATGGTATGCCTGACATTTTGGAGATAATTACAATGAAATTCAGCGACACGTAGGTTCTCGCTGTGGAGAAGAGCTACCAGACCATTTGTTCAGGCAAGCCATATTAATTCGCAAACGTGACAACAGCTTCAACAAGAATGAAGGAAACCTCTTGGTTCATGGATGCTTGATTCCCCTGGTGCAGCAAATGACCTTTGCAGGTAGCAAGGGGAGAACCATAGCGGTAATCAACAGCGAGAAGCCCTCAGAAGTTGGGGCGATGCTTGTATAAATTCTCCGGCCACGGGTACGACTCCTGACAGCCACCAGAAACTGCTATTGAACCTTTGACAATACTAGCGACCCGTACTGGCGAAAGGTCAAGAAAATCATTAAGCAAAATTCGGAGAGAGAAGTCAGCAGGCAGTACGTCGGCAAGTGGCCACGAAACCCTCAACATACTCATATTACATTTACCATCGTAAACGGTGTACGGCCGACATCAGTACAGAACAAAGGGAATACCTAGTAGGGCAGGCGGGACTGGGCTGTTGGGCAGCCGCCGCCAGACGTCTCTGCAGTGCAGCTCAGCCTTGGCTGTTAATCTGATCCCTCTGTGAGACTACGGCGGCGATGGCGGTGGCGTCAGCGTCGGCGGTGGTGGAATTCCGATATCGCTGTCCCAGCCGCCGACTCAGACCCCTGGGAGCACCTGAAAAACCAGCGCAGCTGGAGGGAACTCAGAAACATCTATGTACACGCCTCTATCACAACAGTACAAAAATGTTATGGATAATCGTAAAGATTATACAATTGGGTAGAAGTAAAAAATACCGAAATTTCTATCTCTGCATGTTTATATGAGGGCGTGGTGAAACGTAATGCTCCGATTAATTTATGTGAAAACTCTTAAAGCTTTCTAAACGAAGCAAACACCATTAATACTCTACAGCTTTAATGTCTTCATATTTATTTCTCATCGTACTTATCCTCGCGAGAACATATTTCTACGAACGACAGACTTGTTTGTTGATACCGTAAATGCAGAATGTTTGACTTTGTTGACGGAGGCGCAATTTCTCCTCTGCTTGCATCACTTCTTCATTATCAAAGAGAAATTCCCGATGGGGTTCTTTAAGTTTTGGAAATAGATGAAAATCGGATGGGGCCAAGTCGGAACTGTATGGAGATAACAGATGAGTGTGAGTCCAAGCCGTCGGATTATTGAGGACATCGCAGCGCCGATGTGTATGGTCCGGCATTGTTGTGCTGAAGCAGAGGGCGCTCTATGTGTGGAGGAACTCTTCGAATTCTAAATTACACTACTGGCCATTAAAATTGCTACACCACGAAGATGACGTGCTACAGACGCGAAATTTAACCGACAGGAAGAAGATGCTGTGATATGCAAATGTTTAACTTTACAGAGCATTCACACAAGGTTGGCGCCGGTGGCAACTCCTACAACGTGCTGACATAAGGAAAGTTTACAACCAATTTCTCATACAAAAACAGCAGTTGACCGGCGTTGCCTGGTGAAACGTTGTTGTGGTGCCTCGTGTAAGGAGGAGAAATGCGTACCATCACGTTTCCGACTTTGATACACATCGGCTTGTAGCCTATCGCGATTGCGTTAAATCGTATCGCGACATTGCTGCTCTCGTTGGTCGAGAACCAATGACTGTTAGCAGAATATGGAATCGGTGGGTTCAGGAGGGTAATACGGAACGCCGTGCTGGATCCCAACGGCCTCGCATCACTAGCAGTCGATATGACAGGCATCTTATCCACATGGCTGTAAGGGAACGTGCTGCCACGTCTCGATCCATGAGTCAACAGATGGGGAAGTTTACAAGACAACAACCATCTGCACGAACAGTTCGACGACGTTTGCAGCAGCAGGGACTATCACTCAGAGAACATGGCTGTGGTTACCCTTGACGCTGCATCACAGACAGGAGCGCCTGCGATGTTGTACTCAACGACGAACCTGGGTGCACGAATGGCAAAACTTCATTTTTTCGGATGAATCCAATTTCTGTTTACAGCATTATGATGGTCGCATCCGTGTTTGGCGACATCGCGGTGAACGCACGTTGGGTGTGTGTATTCGTCATCGCCATACTGGCGTATCACCCGGCGTGATGGTATGGGGTGCCATTGGTTACACGTCTCGGTCACCTCTTGTTCGCATTAACGGCACTTTGAACAGTAGACGTTACATTTCAGATGTGTTAGGACCCGTGGCTCTACCCTTCATTCGATCCCTGCGGAACCCTACATTTCAGCGTGATAATGCACGACGTCATGTTGCAGGTCCTGTACTGGCCTTCTGGATGTAGAAAATGTTCGACTGCTGCCCTGGCCGGCACATTCCCCAGATCTCTCACCAATTGAAAACGTCTGGTCAACGGTGTCCGAGCAACTGGCTCGTTACAATACGCCAGTCGCTACTCTTGATGAACTGTGGTATCGTGTTGAAGCTGCCTGTACACGCCATCCACGCTCTGCTTGACGCAATACCGAGGCCGTTATTACGCCCAGAGGTGATTGTCCTAGGCAATGATTTCTCAGGATCTATGCACCCAAATTTCGTGAAAATAATCACATGTCAGTTCTAGTATAATATACTTGTTTAATGAATACCCGTTTATCATCTGCATTTCTTCTTGGTGTAGCCAGTAGTGTAGATTACAGCACGCTGATTCTAGTGCACCGATAGATTTACATTACACATTGCCGTTATACACACGACAATTCAGAGCCTTCTAGCGGCAGAGGGCTGCAACTATGTACAGTAGACATGTAGAAAATAACATTTATTTTATTTAATATGCGTTAGGAGTTTTCGCATAAAAAGAACCGAAGACTTATTTTGAGCACACCCTCGTATTTCCCCACATTAGTACCCTGCAGGTTTACTCATTAAAGAATCTATTGTTAACCAACTATAAATTTACCATGGAATGACACGAAGTACGTAGCAGTACATATTTATTTTCATAGGATGATGAACAAAACCTTCCCCGGACAGCAGTGCGCATTTACACGCTGCTTTCGGGATTCTAGAAGGCACCCCAGCCCCAGGACATATCCACGTTCTTTTTAAAGATATTTATTTAGCATTTAAATGTTTCTCATAATAACAAAAAAGAAATGCATTTTAAAAATAATTATATACCTTGCAACACATTCACATTTCAGTCTTTTGTACGGAAATCAGCGAGAAATTGTCTATTAAGTTATATCTTTGATGACATTTCTGTAGAACTTACATTAAATTTTCTTGTTCTTGAGCGAGGTATCGTGACAAAATATTATAAGCTTTACGGATTGGAATCGTGAGAAAATTCGAGGACGTAAGTCTGTGTGTATGGTGACGAGTTACTTCTCGTATTAATCCGGTATGTACACCAGATACTTTAAGTTGCACGTAAATGTGAGTCCAAAGATTATATGAATTTTGTGTGCCATGATCCATTTTGTTGCGTATGGCTTTGCTTTGGGAAGGTTTCCATTCGAGAATCTTAGCGTTAGAAACCTGTGTACTGCGTATGTGTATTGTACTGATCGTTCGAGTCATGTACCTTCTGTGTGTCATATCTTGACAAATTTCGGTCACTCAAAACGATGTTAAATTGTGTCCTCCGGACTACAACTTCCATAGGCGGCTGATTGTTTTAACAGGTTGGAGTAAAGCTTGGAGGTGGTCGCTATTGTTCGGTTTATCACTTTGTATTAAGTCAATCGGCGCATCCAGGTATTATTTTCATCGCTAAATTTTCCATCGTGTTTTTCCAGTTGTGCTGAGGTGGTCGCAGCTCCAATTTATTAGGAACCGATATTCCTCTGACTGCTATGGCTATGTCACGAACTTTTCCTTTTTTTAACACTTCTGTTGGTATGTAGCTTTTATTGAGGTAATGCATTTGGACAAATATTAATGAGTGTAGGGTACTGAGAATATTGTTAAGTATCGTAGCTGTGTCGGAAAAGTACCAGAGCTAAAAGCGCTAAAAGAAAGGTGGCTAAAGGCGGATACAAGCTCAGCCCAAATTTTCCCGAAGAACCTAACTGTGTTTCGAAAGGGTAGGCTAAACACGGTTGGCGGAGGCGTGTTTATTGCTGTTAGAAGTAGTTTAACTTGTCGTGAAAAAGAAGTAGATACTTCCAGTGAGTTAATATAGGCAGAGGTCATTGTTGGAAAGCGTAATAAAATAATAATAATATCCTTTTATCGGCCTCCCAATTCAGATGATACCGTTGCGGAAAGGTTCAAAGAGAACTTAAGTTTGATTTCAAACACGTACCCGACTCATACGAAAATACTTAGTGGTTACTTTAATTTACCCTCAATATGTTGGTGAAAATACATGTTTGATTCCGGAGATACGCATAAACTATCATCAGAAATTGTGCTAAACGCATTCTCTGAAAATTATTTCGAGCAGTTAGTTCATGAGCCCACGCGAATAGTAAACGGTTGTGAGAACACGCTTGACCTCTTGGCAACAAATAATCCTGAGTTAATAAAGAGAATCATAACCGAAACAGTGACTAATGAACACAGGGTTGTCGTAACGAGATCAAATATTTTAATCCCCAAATGCCCCAAAAATAAACGAAAAGTATACCTATTCAAAAAAAAGCATATAAAAATTCAGTTGACGCCTTCCTAAGAGAATCTCCACTCATTCCAAATTAAAAATACAAGTGTAGACCAGATGTGCCTGGAAATCAAAGAAATAGTATCGGCAGCAATTGAGAGATTTATACCAAATAAATTAACAAACGATGGAGCTGATCCCCATAGGTACACAAATCTGGCTAGAACACTGTTGCAGAAACAAAGAAACAAACACGCCAAATTGAAACAGACGCAAAATTCCTAAGATTGGCGATCTTTTACAGAAACTCGATATTTATAGCGGACTACAATGCGAGATACTTATAACAGTTTCCACAACGAAACTTTATCTTGAAAACTGGTAGAAAATCCAAAGAGATTCTGTTCGTATGTGAAGTATGTTAGCGGCAAGACACAATCAATGCCTTCACTGCGCGATAGCAGTGGATATACTATCGAAGACAGCGCTGCCAAAGCAGAGCTACTAAACACCCCCTTGGAAATGCCTCCACAAAAGAAGACGAAGTAAATATTCCAGAATTCGAATCGAAAACAGCTGTCAACATGAGTAACGTAGAAGTAAATATCCCAGGAGTAGTGAAGCAAATTAAATAACTTAATAAATTCTAGTCTTCTGGTCCAGACAGTATACCAATTAGGTCCCTTTCGGAATATCCTCATGCATTAGCTGCATAGTTAACAAAAATATACAACCGTTCGCTCGATGAAAGATTCGTACCCAAAGACGGGGAAGCGGCACAGGTCACACCAATATTCAAGAAAGGTAGTAGCAGTAATACACTAAATTACAGGTCCATATCCTTAACGTCCATATGTAGCACGATTTTGGAACATATATTATGAATTGCCTCGAAGAAAACTGTCTATTGACACACAGTCAACATTGGTTTAGAAAACATCTTTCCTGTGAAACACAACTAGCTCTTTATTCACATTAAGTATTGAGTACTATTGAAAAGGGATTTGAGATCGGCTCCGTATTTCTGGATTTTCCAAAGGCTTTTGACACTGTACCATACAAGCGGCTTGAAGTGAAATTGGATGCTTATGGAATATCGTCTCAGTTTTCGACTGGATTTGTGATTTCCTGTCAAACAGGTCGCAGTTCACAGTAATTGATGGAAACAGAAGTGATTTCTGCCGTTCCCCTGGGTAGTATTATCGGCCCATTGCTGTCCCTTATCTATATAAACGATTTGGGAGACAATCTGAGCAGCCGTCTTAGGTTGTTTACAGAAGACGCTGTCGTTTATGGACTAATAAAGTCATCAGAAGCTCCAAACAAATTGCAAAACGATTTAGAAAAGATACCTGAATGCTGCGAAAACTGGTAGTTGACCCTAAATAATGAAAAGTTTGAGGTCATCCACATGAGTGCTAAAAGTATTTCGTCAAACTTCGGTTACATGATAAATCAGTCTAATCGAAAAGCCATAAATTCAACTAAATAACTAAGTATTACAATTACGAACAACTTAAATTGGAAGGAACACGTAGAGAATGTTGTGGGGAGGGCTGACCAAAGACTGCGTTTTATTGGCAGGACACTTAGAAAATATAACAGATCTACTAAGAAGACTGCCTACACTACTCCTGTCCGTCCTATTTTAGAATATTGCTGCGCGGCGTGGGATCCTTACCAGACATGGCTGACGGAGTACATCGGAAAAGTTCAAAGGAGGGCAACACGTTTTGTATTATCGCGAAGTATGGGAGAGAGTGTCACAGAAATGATACAGGATTTGGGCTGGACATCATTAAAAGAAAGGCGTTTTTTTATTGCGACGGAAACTTCACACGAAATTCCAATCACCAACTTTCTCCTCAGAATGCGAAAATATTTTGTTGACACCGACCTGCATAGGGAGAAACGATCACCACGATAGAATAAGGGAAATCAGATCTCTTATGGAAAGATAGAGGTGTTCGTTCTTTCCGCGCGCTGTTCGAGGTTGCGATAATAGAGAATTGTGATGGTGGTTCGATGAACTCTCTGCCAAGCAGAGTATCCATGTAGACGTAGATGTAGAACCGGAGCTAGCTCTGATATTTGGCTATATTTGTGAAACATTACAGCAGTTTGCGAGTTTGGTCCTTTTTATATTACACCCATAGTTCTGCAACGAGTTGCATTTGCCATGCAGGTCCGTTAATCCCAGTCCAACTTCATTTAAGCTGAGGGTGATGGTCTGCAGAGAAACTAAAGATCTCATCCTTCCATATGAACCAGTATATCGTTTGCTGTGTAGCAGGAGGAGCTGAGCTATGTAATACACTTTAGTGAGTATTTGTGTGTTGTACACATTGAATTTTTCTGTTGCAGCTAAATTCCTACCTCCATAGATTTGTACTACCGCTAGTGTCTTATGTAGTGCGCCGGTTGAGAGCCTCCATTATTTGTGGGTTATTTGCGACAATGACGCCTGAAAATTGGCGTTCATTTTTAGCAGCAAACCAAGTTCCCTCTATTTTTCACTTATTATTTGCAATTGGCAAAAACACAGTATTTTTGAGGTTAGCCTGTCGCTTTTCCATACCGTCGGAAAGTGTTATGTAAGATGTCAACATCTGAACTGCCCTTGAGAACACACAAGTCATCGGGATAAGCTCTGCATATGACCCTTTCATTTCCTTTTGAAATTCCTTCTCACTCACAACATATGTTACGCAGGAGAGGATCTAAAGCTATTACATATAACGCCATAGATATCTGACAACCTCGTCGACTGATTATTGATGGGAAATTTCTCCCATGATCTACCGTAAACAATGAATTGTGACACGGCGTAGCCCAAAATATTCTGACCTGAATAAGTGAAACTAATGTCAAAATCCATTTTAGTCATGACTGTTTTCAGATATTTATGCGTAACCCTTTTTCTTGTCGTCAGTTTTTAGACTGATCTGATGCGGCCCGCCGTGAATTCCTCTCATGTGCCAACCTCTTAATATCAGGGTAGCACTTGCAAACTACGTCCTCAATTATTTGCTGAATTTATTTCAGTCTCCGACTTCCTCCACAGTTTTTGGCCCTCTACAGCTCCCTCTAGTAAAATGGAAGTGATTTTCTGATGTTTTTGCCGATGTCCTCACATCCTGCCCCTTCACCTTATCAGCACTTTCCACATATTCATTTTCTCCGATTATTCGCAAAACCACCTCATTTCCTACCTTACCAGCCCACCTTTTTCAACATTCGTCTACGGCACCACATCTCGAACGCTTAGATTTTCTTCTGTTCCAGGTTTCCAATAGTCAATATGTCACCACAATGGAATGCTGTATTCCAGACGTACATTCTCAGAAACGTCTCCCTCAAATTAAGGTCTGTGTTTAATACTACCAAATTTCTCTTTTTACCATTGCTAGTCTGCTTTTGATGTCCTCCTTGCTCCGTCCGTCATTAGTTATTTTACTGCCTAAGTTGTTCATTCCTTAACTTCATCTAATTCGTGACCATTAATCCTGAGTGAGATTTTCACTCTGCAGTGGAGTGTGCGCTGATATGAAACTTCCTGGCAGATTAAAACTGTGTGCCAGACCGAGAATCGAACTCGGGACCTTTGCCTTTCGCGGGCAAGTCCTCTACTGACTTTTTTATGGCAGAAGCTCTATCCATCTTTTCTTTTTTCTTTTATATTTTTTGTGTTTTTTGTTTTTTTCATTATTTTTCTTTCCTTTTTTTAATGTATATATTATTTGATCACTTTTTCCCCTTAGCAAAATGGAACCAAAAAAAACCTAAGTGCCACCGCCACTTTTCACCCTATAACAGAAAATCTGATCCACTTCAGGAGTTGGCTCCTGAGTAAACCCACCCCAGAGAGCTGTCTATATACCAGGGGAAATATGGGAAATCAAGGTTAGGGCTACCCTTTGCCACTTTTTTTTACGTAATTACATTTAGGGAACGTGTACAAATGAGAATTCTAGTAACTAAGTCCTCTACTGACTTTTTTATGGCAGAAGCTCTATCCATCTTTTTTCTTTTTTTCTTTTATATTTTTTGTGTTTTTTGTTTTTTTTTCATTATTTTTCTTTCCTTTTTTTAATGTATATATTATTTGACCACTTTTTCCCCTTAGGAAAATGGAACCAAAAAAAAACCTAAGTGCCACCGCCACTTTTCACCCTATAACAGAAAATCTGATCCACTTCAGGAGTTGGCTCCTGAGTAAACCCACCCCAGAGAGCTGCCTATATACCAGGGGAAATATGGGAAATCAAGGTTAGGGCTACCCTTTGCCACTTTTTTTTACATAATTACATTTAGGGAACGTGTACAAATGAGAATTCTAGTAACTAAGTGTTACAACAACCAAGGTGGCAGAAAAGAGTAATCAGAAAATAAAAATATAAATCACTGAAGGAATTCGAACTAAAAGGTTCTTCAATAATGTAACCGGTTCCACTTGGAGCATCGCCAACGTTATCTGATATCTCCAACAGCGCCTTTGATGGGCATCTGCAACGGAGGCATTCTGCTTCGCTAGTGCCTCAAGGAAAACAGCATCCTGGCAGTAGCTTGTCTCTTCCTTCGCTCATGTCTGAGAAGGCAGAACGTTCAGCCGTCAGTGTGATGCGGCATAGAACATTAACCGCAGCTTGGCTCTCCCCAGCTGAGTGGGCGGTTAACGAAAATGCTGCGTAAATAATTTGCGAAGAGCGTACGGTATTTCGGTGTGCGTTCTAAGGCATTGTGAGCATTTTGTAGGAACCACCAGTAATCAAGCTGCTCTTTCTCTCCATCGCTAAGGACGTAGGTGACGGTAAGTCCTTTGAACCATGTAAGCGCATGATATTTTGCAGCCGGAAAGTAAGTTTCATCGGGACAGAGTAGGGTCTGAGGGTCAATCATATCAGGTGTGACCCGGAGGTAACAAGCCAATATCTTCTGTGTTAGTCGCCAAACTCCGGACGATGATGCGCAAGTAAAACGATGTTCATCGGTATCCAAAAGTTGACAATCTGGGCAATAAGGGGAGTCTGCCAGTCCAATAGTGTGAAGTCGCTGTCGTGTGGCATATTTTTCGTTGGCGATCTGATACCACTTCGAACGCACCGTGGATGATAAAAAGTTGTGGTGTATCGTTTTCCAAACTCTTGGCCAGTGAACCGTAGGGTACTTGTTTTCCACCACGTTATGGGGAACAGCCCGCAGAAGGTTGGCATAAAAATCTTTCGCCTTTGGTGGACGTATGGCGGAGAGGTTCGAGCTAACATAGCTGTAATCAAGAATGAAGGTCGACACATGAGAGAGCTGTGGTGCGACGTGCAACCGACACCGGCGGGACGTTAGAGACTGGCATCAGAACCTGTAGTAAACGACCCATGAGAGAGGTATATTGACTTTTCCATCGTTTATTCATGTTGCTCTCGCTCTGACGTTGACCAACCCCAGCCCTCCTTTGTGCACTGGGAGGGTAAGAGTGTCGTATCGTACTTTAAAGATATGACCTGCGGAAACGTAGTAACTGAAGGCAGCCTGAAGCCGGCGACCTATCTGCAACGGTAGTGGGAGGACCTGTGCCACGTGGTTGAGCTTTGATGCTACGTAGAGGTTCGGGTATTCAACACGTTGTAGCTGATTCAAGTGCCGGAGCAGGTTCTGTCGCACCATTGCGCGTATGATCTGTAATAACCGTCGGTAGTTTGCTGCAGCTGTTTTACGTACATCTTTCTTGAACGTGATTCCAAAATATCGCAGATCAGAAACTGGTGGGAGGGGAGCGAGGGCTTCCGGTCCCAGACCACGCCCAATATCTAACGCCGCCGACTTGTTGATATTCAGAAGACTGCCTGCTGCCTGTTCGTATCGCTCAATCCAGGTTAGCACGCTTTGAACTTCGTCATTGGAACGAACCAGCAGGAGCAGGTCGTCAGCATATGTATTATAGCGAAAGGTGACGTCCCGCAGCGTGATTCCAGATAGGCGGTGGTTAAGGCCCCCTAGGAGTGGCTCGAGTGCGATTGCATAAAGGCAGGTAGAAAGGGGACAACCCTGTCGTAGAGACCTCTTAATGGGTAGTGGTCCTACTGTCCTTCCATTTACCTGGACGTGTGAGCTGGCTGCGGTCCAAAGACGCCATAGGGTGTCTATGAGGCCCGGGGGGAATCCCATACAATCCATCACTCGTAGGAAGAAGCTAAGGTACACTCTATCATACGCGCGGTTGAAATCTAAGGAGAGGATCGCCGCTCTCAGACGGCACGCACAAGCGATCGCCATTAAGTCCCTGCAATTACCGGTGGCCATGTGTATGTTGGCTTCTCCCCCCTGCGACGTCTGGTCTGGAGCGAGAATCATCGTCAAAGTCGTCTTAATACGGCTTTCCATAATCCTGGCGAAAATGTTGTAATCGGAGTTCAGCATTGTAAGCGGGCGATAGTCGTTAATCGCTAGCCCTCCACCTGGCTTGTGTACCGGTATGAGAAGACCTTCTACAAACGCTGGCGGCACAACACGGTCTGTAGACAGAAGTTCGCGGAACATTATAACCCAGCGAGGCATCATGATGTCACGGAAAGTCCGGTAGAATTCGATGGGCAATCCATCAGATCCAGGAGACTTATGAGCTGCACCTTTGTCCACGGCGTCTTCGACTTCTTCGAGTGAGATTCCCTCTGTTAGTGCATTACGGTAGCCTCGTCGATAGTACGTGTTACCTGCTGTAACACTTCAGTAGTGGCCTCGTCATCGACAGTTCTTTCCATGTAAAGATGACGAAAATGGTCCTCCACCGCCTTTACTATGGTTGTTTGTGTCGTACATAAGCGACCGTCGTGTGTCCTGAATTGTGTGATTAAATGTTGGCGTTGTCGGCGCTTATCCGCCACAACGTGGTGCATAGTGGGTTCCTCTGCAAACGTTCGGTCGTGCCGTCGCGAGCGGACTACTGCACCTTCTAGTCGGCGCTTCGTCGATAATAGTATGTGATCCTTGATTCTGCTTTGGTCATGTTGTCTCTCCGGGGAAGGGGGTAAGGCGTCGAGGTCCCTGAGTGCCGCGTAGTAAAAATAGAGGGTCTGTCGATGCCACGCAGTCACGTCCTTGCCATATTGCATAAGTGTCCTACGGATTGCTGGTTTGGCACAGAGGAGCCACCACTCCAGGGTCGAGGTGTATCGAGGGTGGCGGCGTTCAGTCAGTCCACGTTGCTGCCACTTGCCGACGGACATCCAGGTCCTGGAGAAGAGTTATGTTGAGCTTCCAAAAGCCATTGCTGCGCCAGACTTGTTGGGGGCATAGGTGTATAGTGCAGATATAGGCACTGTGATCGGAATAGGCTTGAGGCCATAGTTCGGCGTCCAGAACACCTTGTGTGAGATCTTGTGACACATATATGCGGTCGAGTCGGCTGGCCGAGTGACTGGTAAGATGAGTGTGGCCAGAGCGGTTACCGTGGACTTTATCCCACGTGTCGCACAAGTGAAGTTCTTGGATCTTCGCACCCAGTTCCGGACAAGGTATGTAATTTTGGATTTGGTCCTTGGGGTGAAGTACGCAAATAAAATAGCCGGCGAAGACGGTGTGGTCGTATCGTCCAAGGAAAAGGGGAGCGACAGCTGTGGAGTAGAATCTGGCGCGGCCGCCTGAGCTACCCAAGCACGACTCACGCCCCGTCCTCACAGCTTTACTTCCGCCAGTACCTCGCCTCCTACCTTCCAAACTTTACAGAAGCTCTCCTGCGAAACTTGCAGAACTAGCACTCCTGAAAGAAATGATATAGCGGAGATATGGCCTAGCCACAGCCTAGGGCATGTTTTCATTCTCGAAACCTTGCCCGCGAAAGCCAAAGGTCACGAGTTCGAGTCTCGGTCTGGCACACAGTTTTAATCTGCCAGGAAGTTTCATTAATCCTGATGTTGGGTTTCTCTCTGTTCTCATTTCTGCTACTTCTCATTACTTTCGTCTTTTTTTGAGTTACTCTCAATCCATATTCTGTACTCATTACACTGTTCTTTCTATTCAACATACCATGTAATTCTTCTTCACTTTCACTCAGGATAGCGATGTCATCAACGAATCGTATCACTGACATCCTTTAACCTTCTCATTTTAATCCCACTCCTGAACCTTTCTCTTATTTCCATCATTGCTTCTCCATTGCACAGATTGAACAGTAGTGGCAGAACACTCCATCCCTGTCTTACACCCTTTTTAATACGAGCGCTTCATTCTTGGTCGTCCACTATTATTATTCCCTCTTAGCTCTTGTACGTAGTGTATCCCAACCGTCTCTCCCTATAGCTTTCCCTAATTTATCTCAGAATTTCGAACATATTGCATCATTTTACATTGTCGAACGGTTTACCTATGTCCACAAATCCTATGAACGAGTCCTGACCTTTCTTTAGTCTTGCTTCCATCATTATTGCAACGACAGAATTGCCTCTCCCGTGCCTTTGCCTTTTCTAATGCTGAACCCATCGTCATTTAGAAAATACTCAACTTCCTTTTCCATTCTTCTATATACTATTCTTGTGAGCACTTGGGTGCATGAGCCGTTAAGCTGATTTTACGACAATTCTCACACTTGTCAGCTCTTGCAGTCTTCGGAACTGTGTGGATGATATTTTTCCGAAAGCCGGATGGTATGTGACCAGACTCATACATTCTACGTACCTATGAAAATAGTCGTTTTGTTGACACATCCCCCAATGATTTTAGAAATTCTTATGGAATGTTATCCATGGTTTCCACCTTATTTGATCGTAAGTTCTCCAAAACTCTTTTAAATTCTTATTCTAATACTGGATCCCCTATTTCTTCTAAATCGACACCTGCTTCTTATTCTATTACTTCAGACAAATCTTCCCCCTCATAGAGACTTTCAGTATATTCTGTCCACATATATCCTCTCTCCTCTGTATTTAACAGTGGAATTACTACCATACTCTTAATATTACAACCCCTGCTTTTAATTTCACGGCGGCCGGGGTAGCCGAGCGGTTCTAGGCGCTACAGTCTGGAACCGTGGGACCGCTACGGTCGCAGGTTCGAATCCTGTCTCGGGCATGGATGTGTATGATGTCCTTAAGTTAGTTAGGTTTAAGTAGTTCTAAGCGCTGGAGGACTGATGACGTCATAAGTTAAGTCCCATAGTGCTCAGAGTCATTTGAACCATTTAATTTCACCGAAGGTGGTTTTGACTTTCTTGTATGCTGAGTCTGTCCTTCCAACATTCATTTTTTTTATTCACATTTTTCATTCAACCCTTTCCTCTTAGCTTCAGTGCACTTCCTGTTTATTTCATTCCTCAGCCACTTACATTTCTGTATTCCTGAGTTTCCCGGAACATTTTTGTACTTCAAATGGTTCAAATGGCTCTGAGCACTATGGGACTCAACTGCTGTGGTCATTAGTCCCCTAGAACTTAGAACTACTTAAACCTAACTAACCTAAGGACATCACACACATCCATGCCCGAGGCAGGATTCGAACCTGCGACCGTAGCAGGCGCACGGTTCCGGACTGCGCGCCTAGAACCGCGAGACCATTTTTGTACTTCTTTCTTTTATTGAGAACTGAAGTATTTCTTCTGTTACCCATGGTTTCTTCGTAGTTTCTTGCATCTATGTTTTTCTTTCAAACATCTGCGATGGCCCTTTTTAGAGATGTCCATTCCTCTTCAACTGTATTGTCTACTGAGCTGTTCCTTATTGCTGTATCTATAGCCTTATAGAACTTCAAGCGTATCTCATCATTCCTTAGTATTTCCGTATTCCACTTCTTTGCGTCTTGATTCTTTCCACTGATGTCTTAAACTCCATCCTACTCTTCATCACTACTATATTGTGATCCGAGACTACATCTGCTCCTGGGTAAGCCTTGCAATCCAGTATCTGATTTCGGATTCCCTGTTTGACAATGGTGTAATTTAACCGAACTGTTCCCGTATCGACCGGCCTTCTCCTGCTATACCTACTTCTCTTGTAATTCTTGAACAGAATACTCGCTATTACTAGCTTAAATTTGTTACAAAACTGAATTAGTCTTTCTCCTCTCTCATTCCTAGTATCAAACCCACATTCTCCTGTAATCTTTTCTTCTACTCCTTCCCGACTACTGCATTCCAGTCCCCAGTCGCTGATACATTTTCATCTCCGTTTATGTACTGTACTACCCTTTCTGCATTTTCATCTCCGTTTACGTACTGTACTACCCTTTCTATATCCTCATATGCGTTTTCTATCTCTTCATCTTCAGTTAGCGATGTAGGCATGTGTATACCTGAACGATCGTTGTCGACGTTGTTTTGCTGTCGATTCTGATAAGAACAACCCTAACACTGAAATTTTCACAGATACTACTCTCTGCCCTACCGTCATATTCATAATGAATCCCTCTCCCGTTATACCATTTTATGCTGCTTTTGATATTACCCTATATTTATCTGACCTGAAATTCCTGTCTTCTTTCCATTTCACTTCACTGATACCTACTATTTGCAGACAGACTTTGCATTTCTCTTTTCAGATTTGCTAGTTTCCATACCACGTTCAAGCTTCTGAGGTGCCACGCTCCGACTCATAGAACTTTATCCTTTCGAAGATTATTTAGTCTTTTTCTCATGATCACCTCCCCCTTGGCAGTCCCCTTCCGGAGATTCGTATGCGGGAGTTTTGCGAATGGGGAGATCGTCATCTTTATCAATTACAGGTGACATGTCCTGCCGATACACGTCACTTGTCTTTAATCAGTGGTCTTCATTGCATTCTGCATCCTCATGCCATTGGTCATTGCTGATTCTATCACCTTTTGGAGCGGTTTTCCACCCCTGAGACAAGAGAGTGCTGTGAACGTTTGTCCGCTAATCCATCTTCTTTGACAAGGACGTTGGCAGAAAGAGAGTGACTTATTATGCCGGAAGTCTTCGGCCGCCAATGCTGATTATTAATCAAAAATTAAGCAGTGACAGGATTCGAACCTGGCTCCTATGACGCTTTAATTATTAATGAAACACGCTACGCCGACACTAGCAGTGTCGACGGCATTATCGAAGTCTGTTAATAAAATGTCTGCTTTCTTTTACACGTCGGTTTTTCTGTTCGAAATATACTCTCTGAATTTTTTTAAGGCGGCGTGTGTGTTTCTGTCCGGAACGACACACATTTTATACGGACTCGTCACTTTTTTCATTGTTTGCTTTAATCTCTCAGCAAAGCAACGAGCGATTAGTTTATAGTCAACATTGAGTGGTGTGATTAAAGTCCGATCAGATCATCGGACGTAGATTCTGAAAACTTTGGTGTTTCTTAAGTTTTTGGTATCAACTTTTCCTTTCTTCTTTTTTGCTTCCTCAGTCTCGTGTAAAGTGAGGTGCTGATTAAGATGCATCCGATCATTTCCCGTAAACATGTGAGTTGCTTCCTGAAGAAAACTCTTTACTTCTGATAGTTTCACGTCGCTTTCTTTGAAGAGGTTCGTAAAGTGGGTGATGTTTCAGTTTTTATTCCATTCTCTTCCGTAGTTTTCAGGCCGTTATGTTTTTCTCAATTCTGCTATAAAGCAATTCCTGCCTCTTTTCCTTTCCCAGTCTAAGTGGAAGACAGAAATAGGTTCTTCTGCGTTGCCACCTAATGGTTGACTCCTTATAAAGTCGCTTTCAGTTTCCTTTCGGATGTCTGAACCTCGGTAGTAAGGTCGGCTGAACTGTTGTTTTATCATAAAGTTCTTGAAGACAACTGCTGTAGAATTGTGAGGTTGATTAGAACCAATGGGCTTTCTCAGAAATGTAGTTCATTAATAAATTTCGAATACCAGGCTTAGTTTGCGTGAGCCACCATTTACTTTCAGCGTGGCACTGTTTTTAGAATACGTCTTATCACATGACTTATGAATGTTGTGTCAACATGCGATCCTCCAAATGGCTAATGTTAAGCTTACAAATGCCTTTCTTAAGCCGAAAATGTGTTTCCGGGAATTTCATTTGGCAGATACAACTGCAGTGATCAGAAGATGTCACCGTTTTTGTTTCAGTTTTAGATATTTGAACCTGGACTGAAGATGACACACATATCCTATAAAGTCTGCACGTCCATTGGTATAAAAATAAGTGTACTGGATTTGTTGAGGTTCAGAATTCGCCAAGTATCTTCAGAATGGTAACTTCAACCAGCGCTTTAAGTTAATTACACTAGTTAGGATCTGGTACTGATCATTATACTAATTATACAGTCAAAATCGCCACCCATGACAAGTTTATTATTATTTCTATGAACTGGCAAAGTTCTTGTCCAAAGATACGCCATCTACTGGTTTTTGTTTTCACTATCAGATGCGTCCGAAGCTCGTGGTCGTGCGGTAGCGTTCTCGCTTCCCGCGACCGGATTGCCGGGTTCGATTCCCGGCGGGGTCAGGGATTTTCTCTGCCTCGTGATGACTGGGTGTTGTGTGCTGTCCTTAGGTTAGATAGGTTTAAGTAGTTCTAAGTTATAGAGGACTGATGACCATAGATGTTTAGTCCCATAGTGCTAAGAGCCATTTCAACCACTATCAGATGGAGCATAAACGAAGAGTTACATCAAGAATGGTACAAGCGATTTCACTTCAGTCGATAAAAATTCTAGATTCCGTATTTCAATATGACGATGTATTATAATGGCGGTAAAAGTTCTAGTCTCTGGGCCGATGCTAGAAATTAATGTGAAGTCAACAGTTTGATTAGCTGGTTCGCTTGGGACGTCTTGTACTAAATCTATATGACATTTAATCTGCTTTAAGAATTTGTAAACACCACCTCGCTTAGTAACTGGATGTGTTATTTATGTTAAAAGCTAAATGAATAATGTCGAAATCAGATGCTTGTACAGATTTCTTAGAGTCTCGGCCTTCAGATTTTGTTTTCACTTTTATCTGATGGGGACCACGATATCACTCTGTTCGTGGGTGACGTCTTTATCTATAACAGGCTGTTCAGGTGAATTATCTCTAACATAAGAGGCCACAGGGTTTTTAATCGCTAGTTTTTGCTTTTTTCTGCGCGGTTTGTCTGCTGCATTTTCGATTGACTTTCTCATGTGGGAAACATTTTCGGGGGTAAAGCTCCCTTGCATCTGCGGTTCCTGTTCGTCACATGTCAGTTTCCTCAATTTTTCCCTTTTTAATTTCAACGTTCGATTTTGATTTTGTTTCATTGGATGTATTTTCTTTGTCTTTGGAGTGAATTTCTATGATGTTTGCACCCACAGATAGGCTCTCTGTTGAGGGTCATGTTGTTTGATTGCTTTCTGCTACTGGCGTCCGTTTCATGTACTTCAGAAACCGTCGTGATAGCTGGTGGCAGTGAAGTGTACGCCACAGTCCTGTTCGCGACCTTCGCATAATTACTGGAGATGTCACTCGCACCCATTAAAGTGCCGTTTCAATCAGTGCGGGGTTCTACAACTAGTACGCAGGTGGTCAGTAGAATGACAAATTGAGCATTTCTGCGGTTCCCCACTATATATTATAAACGCTCTGTTTTCCGTAGTTAATATGTAAGACGGAACGCGTCTTTTTAATTCCAACCCAACGTTTCGTACATCGCTGTCAACTTGATATCGGAAAGTTCCAGACCATTTCTAATTTTCAGTTATCAAAACGCTGCCGTACTGTTTCAGGTCGCATGAAATCACTTCATCTGGGCATTCAAAATTACAGTATAAACTTCTGTTTCAAGGATTTCATAACCTGCGTGTACTGCAGGAGCATTACTAACAGATCGGTTATGTTCCTTGCATTTCCTAGTATTGCCACTTGCAGTCACGAGTTTGTCACAATTTTCGGCATCTTTAAATTTGGTGAAAACAGAGTTCTGAATGTGACTTCTGAAATTTTCCCGGCGTATTTGTTCTTCTAATAATTTCCGGGTATGTAACCGGATCCGGTCGACATTCTGCCACGATATTTTGGCCCAGAGACGTCCGGCCATTATCAGGTGAGCACACAACTACTGAAGAGCCCAGGTGCAGTCGCGGTATTTATGCCGAATCTCGCGCATGCGACATGTACTGGCATCCTACCGCGCATGCGTCAGGTGTTGACAAGGGCCGCATAGCAGAGTTGTATGTGCTGCCCTCGGTGGTGAAAATAAAAGATCATCTAGTCATTGAATATCGAATGACGCTGTCGATTCCGCTGTGATTGTATAATTTTAATAACAGGATTCCAATTTTTATCAAGCTGAAAGCCGTTGTCACGACTTATAAGATTATCGGCAAGACGTATTTCCACTGATTCCTTGATTACGGAATCTCAAAATCCGGAAACGGGAGCTAAAATTTTTGTTCCATTGTATTCCACTGAATGTCCCAATGAAATACAGTGCTCTGCTACTACCGATTTTGACGGTTGCCGCAGACGGGTGTATCTTTGATGTTCTGTACATCGTTCATGGACAGTTCTTGTCGTCTGGTCAATATATGCAGAGCCACATTCATAGGGAATTTTGTAGCCCCCTGCTTCCTTCAGTTGTAAATCGTATTTAACGGATCCAACCAGGGCCCGGTTCTTTGCTGTTGGACGGATGATGACCTTGATTTTATTCTTCTTCAGTAATCGTCCTATTTTTGACGACACATTCCCGGCGTATGGAAGAAACGCAGTTGATTTAAAGTCGTCATCAGCGTCCTCAGTGCGCTGCTTCTTGTTATGACAGTTGCGCATGGCCTTCCTTATTTGGCGTGAAGTGTAGCCATTCTCTTTAAAAACCTTCTCCAAGTGTTCTATGTTCAAATTCTGCGTGGAGGTTTTTATCATCCGATATTACATGCGCTCGATGTATTAAGGTACTGAGAACACCGGCTGTTTGTGCTGGGTGATGGCAGCTTGACGCCTGAAGATACAGATCTGTGTGTCAGTTTCCTGTACACAGAATTTCCTAATGACCCATCATTTTTACGGCGTACTAGCACGTCTAGAAATGGTAAAGTGCCATCTTTTTCAATCTCCATCGTGAATATCATGTTCTCATGTAATGCGTTTAAATGATGAAGGAATTTCTCCAGTTCCTGTTTGCCATGATGCCATACAACTAAAGTATCATTTACGTACCGCCAGAAGACCGTAGGCTTTAAGACAGCAGACTCAAGTGCTTTCTCCTCAAAGTCCTCCATAAAGAGATTAGCTACCACAGGAGACAAAGGGCTCCCCATGGCGACGCCATCTGTTTGTTCAAAGAATTCCCTGTGAATGTGGCTCTTCTTCAGTAGTTGTGTACTCACCTGAGGATGGCCGGACGTTTCTGGGCCGAAATATCATGGCAGAATGTCGACGGGATCCGGCTGCATACCCGGAAATTATTAGAAGAATTCTGAATGATATCCAGTGGAATACCTAATATATCATTTTCTACTATTCGGAGTTCTTTGAAGATCCATTCATGAATTACAAATGGTGAGTGTGTAGCAGCATTGCTGTCAGAGACACATTTTCCCTGTTGAGCGCTGTCATTTTACTCACAGTTTTGCTTCAAAGGTCTTTGAAGACGTTGGGAGTGTGGACGGATGTCTGCAGGCATCCTCGCTGCCGCCTATAACACTGTCCCACTCGCTTGCTGGAGCGTTGCGCAGGGATGTGTTGACGCCGCAACAACATGGCTACACAGTTTAGAGATGAACTGATGCTAAATTGGCTATATTTTACAATATTTTCTGAGTACTAGACGAAAACTGATCAGTGTCAGTGTCAATTGCGGCAGATTTTCCGCCTTCTGTTTTTCTTCTTTTTCGGGGGTGGGAAATGGGGAAGAGGATGAGAGTGTTGCATCTTCATTTCAGGCTATCACCTCTAACCAGCTAATGGTAACTTTTTCTATGCTGTTATCTTTTGCTGAAATTATGGAAATCAGTAGTGAAAGGTAAGGTTTTTCTAAATGCAAAAAAATGTTGCAAGACACAACATTGTCACTTTTCTATGACCAAATAATCTAATGAATTTCAAAAGTTTTGCATTACTGCATTTAATATTAAATCTGTTACACTAACATTCTATTACACAGCAATAATCAGTAAGTGAACTCAGTTTTAGCAGTGTTGTAAGTAACTAATTACATGTTCAATGGGTTTAAGAACATCCCTCTTCAGAACAAACTGTTCGAACGTTAAAGAAACTCAGTTCGTTGGCAAGTATCGCATTTTCTATGGTAGGAAACCTTCAGTTTCAAGATTCAAGGTGGTACACGACGGACGAAATGTAGCTTAATCGTACACGCTTTATAACTAGTCTTTAAAATGTATATAGTTTTTTGCACCACTAATTTTTTGGCAGTACGAATCAATTCAATTCTTCTATTTTCTGTGGTAGAGGTGCATGAACATTGTCCTTAACGAAACTGCACAGCGAGAAGCCTAGGCTACCAGGTCTGGTGATCTTGGAGGCCAACTGAGAAGTGATACATCGCCGGCAGTTTGACGACCAAACCAACGGATCGGGAGAGTTTCGTTCAGATAGCTACGCACTTGGTGAATCCAGTGAGGGGGTGCCCCATCTTGTTGAAAAATGAAGTTTTTCTCGTTCAGTCTTGAAAAAACAATTCTGTAAGCAAACAAGATGTAAGAGGTCCATGATTAAGGAATTTGTTGCTACTGCACTCGAGCAGATGTAATTTCGATGGATTGCTCACTCGCTGTATGCGATGTGTAAGCTATAAGAGAATCTCAGACCAAAGAGCAGTGTTGACTGCAGTAGGAACTGTGTGGCAGTACGAGTAAGGTGTTGCTAGCGAGCAGTCTGGTGTATCGTGTTGGCTGGGCCGGTCGTGGTGGAGCGATGGGGGAGCCTGAGCGTTGTAGGATAAGGTAAAAGCAGCCTCGCGCATATGTAGTGTTGTTACATCAAGTCCCATGTAAATGTTTCTAAAATATCTCTTAATAATAATCTTTCTTATAAAAAGTAACTTTTGACAATCACTCATCTCAATTTAAGGAATTTACTAATTTCCCTAATCCATGGTCATCCCGATTATTGAAAAGAAAAATCAGTTCTTTCTTTTTATACATGACAAATCTATCGGCCAGCATTGCACTGAGCTGTGCCAGAAAAATTTCTTATAGGAGCAGATATATACGCGTTAACCGGTGACCTAACTGAGGTAAGATTTTTCAGTTTATTCAGAAGGAATTTTCAGGGCCATGACGCAGCACTGCTGACGTCCTAAATTCACCAGTTTAAATTCATAGTCATTACTGAATGGTGGTAATTGAGCGACATTTTTTGTTGAGAGATTAGTCACATTGTATTATTGGTAGGTTACGAAATTTTACTATTGGGAAGTTTGGAGTGTATGTGTTAGGTCACTCTGAATGTGAATGAAATAAATGCTAATATTGTTTTTACTGTTGAGAGGTTTACGAATTTTTCTGTTTTGAGGTTACACTAAATGTGAATTTTATTCATATTATTTTATTGTGGAGAGGTTACAAAGATACTGTTGAACACGAACCGTGTTTCCATCAAAGAAGAATGGGCCATAAACAGATGAGTTGGCTATCACACAAAACGCCTTGATTCTGGGTGAATGCCGTACGCGTTAAATATGAGTATGTGGTTCTGTAGGCCCCGAAATTCGGGTACTGTCTTTTTTTATATACTAAGGTGGAAAGTTCGTTCCTGCAGTAGTGCCTGTGTTATTGCGAAAGAGGATGTAAAGTTCCTTTGGACAAGCATGCATGTATCCGTGGCCGTGAGAAGTGAACAGATAAGCAAACGGTAAGCCAACCGCTCGCGATAAGCGGAAAATCCGGGTTCGAGGCCTGGTCAGGCACAAATTTCCACTGTCGTCAATTCACTCCGTAGCTGATGGTTGTCCATATTCGCAATTGCGAATACATTTAATGTATAAGGTGGAAAGTCGCTTCATCACCGAATACTATGAGTTGGGTGACACTGTATCACTGTCAGCAGCATTCTGAAGCTCGTCAGAAAATGCCACACGTTTGTATTTGCCATCATGAGGTACAGCCTGTAACGTTTGCAAATTTTATGGCTTCATAAACAACCGACGTCTCGAAACACGCCAAATGACACGTTGAATTGATTTTTTAGGACTTCACAGGAAAGCGATTTGAATTCGGCCGACATTTCCATTGGAAAACCGAGGGCGGGCAGGTCTCTCCTCTACTTACACAGCTGGTCTCTACAACATATCGATACCATCTGCGAACATTCCATCTATTCAGAGGATGAGTTTAATACCTCAACTCGAAATGTCTTTGCACTGTAAACACTTAACGAAATCGAGAACACAAAATGATTTCCACTGCGGAGTAGCCATTTTGCAACGTGTGGCGGAAACTAAGCAAACAGAAGACAACAGATATCTAGTGGCAATGAATATAAACTAGACAATGTATTCGTTCTTTCAACATCCGAGCCGTGGTGCAGCGATCGATAATTTTGACAACATATTAGTGCCTAACATGCATATTATTTTTCAAACGCTTTGTATTTATACCGAATATTTATCAACATGTGTGCTATTTCCTTTGGTGAGCCACACAGGTGTTTATCAGTAACAAAGTAACGGTGTCACTAATAGCTGGTTGACACATGTGACTCGGTGCAGCTTAAACCGCCAGCCAATTACTTGAACGTCCAGAGTAGCCCTGTCCGCTATTATGCCAAATCCGCTCTGAGCAGTCAGTACAGCAGCTGCCTAATTGCCGGCATAGCGGCATTACTGCGGACCGCGATAGCCGAATAGCTGCAGTAATGAATGCCGGAGCACGCATGGAACGCCCGTTAAAGGGGGCCAGTTTCGCCGCTAAGCGACAGTAGAGCTGTGCACATTCCCTGATTAAGTTCAGAAAATGTTCAAATGTGTGTGAATTCTTAAGGGTCCAAACTGCTAAGGTCATCGGTCCCTAGACTTGCACACTACTTAAACTAACTTATGCTAAGAACAACACACACACACCCATGCCCGAGGGAGGACTCGAACCTAAGGCGGGATGGGCTGCGCAGTCCGTGACATGACGCCTTAAACCTTGCGGCCACTCCGCGCGGCTGATAAGATAAACCACTGATGTTGCAAGTATTTTGTTAGTAGGGTGGCACCTGGTGAAGAGGGGAAGGAGGATTCACTGACTTCGTCTAATGTGAGCTAGCAAAACAGTTTACTACATACGTATACCGATAGCATGGGAGGGCGTGTTAGGCTATCAGTGCTATGTTGTACAATGTGAAAAAGTAATCAAAATTATGAACTACAAATATTGGCCCAGTCTTATGGGCACTGCATCTTGGAAACATATCATATCCTTTAATTTTAGTACAATCAGTAACTTACGTTCGGAATAATTGTTTAGAATACTCATTTTCGTAACAGAATTGCCGAAGATTTTATCCCATCGGCTCTATGTTTTTTGGGCTAGTGAATCCGAATTCTTAAGTTTGTCGCCTAGTAGGAGATCGGCTTCAAAAAGAGAAACGCAAAAAACTCAAATTTTCGCACTTCATTCAGTTTTTCACTTCTCTAAACTTATGCATTCTCCGAAGATAAAGTAGAAAAAATGTCATACAAAATGCACTTGTCACGTTTGGTTTTATGACAAGCGACATCGGCGTTGGGGGGGCGCTGAAAAGCAGCGATTGTTTGCCCCTTCCGAAAATGTTAATGACGCCCACTCCCAGGCGGTGCAACTCGAGAAATATGCCTGTTAACAAAAAACCCTACACCACGTGAACACACATTAAATTCCCTACAACAGGCGCCTGCTATATTTATTTTTCAGTTAATTCGTGAGGACGCAAAGCGAAAATTACGAAAAATGCCTTCTGCCCTCTTCAGCCAAATAACACCCTGTCCAGTACCACCGAAGCAGCTGACGCGACAGAAGGTATTAATTGATGCAATATTTTTCAACGATATGCATGTTTACTAATCATTTCTTTCTGTCTTAATATGAAACACTCAATTACAACTCATTATTCAGCCTAGATCTTCCAAAGACCCTGACGATTTTCCTGGACTTTCTATTGCCCTACATCCTTCACTTGGAACTTATAGTCTCCAAGAAACATTTCTTGGGCCACCAACAGCCGAACAGAGACAAGTGAAACAACTACACAATAGCATCAGTACAGGTGTTTCTTCATATATCAATAATTCATTACAGAACCTATCGGTCTCTTGTATCCATGTCGCTAAAGTTCTTCTTTCCTTTCGAGATGGAGAACCTGCTCGAAGTGATAACTCAATTCTGGGCTTGACATTCACACATTTAATGACAGACGTACATTACCACATACGGATATCACGTTCAACTTAACGTTCAGTGTCATGTGCCCAATGGGTTGTAAATATAAATTCTTAATGATTTCATGAAACATATTGCACCATAGATTCACACAAAACAACCTCCGTTAAGCATAATACAACAAAATTATAACGGCGATGAAAGATAGACAGGTAGGTGGTGTCGTTTGGCTGTTGAGATCAGAAGGCATTTTTCGTAATTTTCACTTTCCACGTTCCCCCACTATGAGCAAACTGAATTTAGTGGACGTGCCTTGTAGGAAATTTAAGGTTCGTTCACGTGGTGCACGGATTTTTCTTCATAGTACGTGTATTATCCGATTTGTAGAAGCTGGGAAAGAGCGTTTTTGATATTTTCATACAAGGGCTAAAAGATCGCTGCTTTTCAGCAGGCTCGAGCCCTGGTACTACTAGTTATAACATCAGACTGTACGAGTGCATTTTGTAGGAAATTAAACTATTTTTATAGAATGATTATCTTAGGAAAACGCATAATTTTATAGATATACGGTCAAACGGGAGAAAATTCATATATTTAGAGTTTTTGCGATTTTCTTTATCATGTCGACGTTTCAGAAGACAGCAAGCTTAAAATTTAGATCAGCATCCCAGAAAATATATAGAACAGTTCAGAAAAATCTTTCGGAATTTGAGTGGGTCAGTTTGAGAAAGACGTTATCTCGCTAGGAAGACATTTGTTTCACTATCCTTTGAGATCATTTAAGGGCTACAGATTTGCTGTACATCGTATTATCAATCGACCATAGATAAACCTCCAATTATTATTATTATTTTTAATTGTTTTCATACACTGTGCATTTCGGTTTAATGGAAAGGAGAAGGTATTCACTGTGCATAATTTTAGATTCCAAAAATTTTGCCTAAGATTTCCGAACGTAGTTTATCTTCCCACAATCCGAGAAATAAATGTTGCCCTGACATCCGTAAGATTAATTTCTACAGACCTATCAGGATATGAGAATATGAGTAGGTACATGTCGATCGTGTCATTATAGATCTGGGGCAAAAAAAAAGTCATCACAAAGCGCTGAATGACATGGCCGAGGATACTGACGACGCTGAACCTACCATCAGTATGAGCAGATAAATGACTTCCTAAGCTGTTCTCTAACCACACCACGGACAGCAAAAAGATGTGTACTGCATTTCGGCTCATTAAGAGAGCATTCTATAGTTCTCTATACGGTATATGCGGCCCTGTCAACTCGACAAGCTCAAGTCGACAAGTCCCAACAGAAATTTGATGGCTTGCCTCACACTATCATTTTACTTAGTTGAGACGGACTGAGAAATGGGAAGAGCTCAGAGCGAAGAAAAAGGACAGGGCAGAATCTACTAGGAGCTACAAGACATTTAGGCTTGTCTAACAACTACTAGCGTCAAGGATGCGACAGTTTGAGTCTGTCATAAGGAAAAATTGCTGCCCACATAGGTAAGGGTCCCATATTTTCTGTGATAAGCATGTATGTCCTCTCTACCATCACTCCGAGGAAATATTCCGTGATCACCCAAAAAAGGCCTGGAAAATTTAATCATCTTCATGCCAGCAACCTCGTAGGTTAAGCACCGCATCAGTTCCGTGTTCACATATAACGTACTCTCATTTTAACATCGTCTACAACACGTGACAAGCTACAAGCACACTTACATTTAGCTACTTAAATTAAGTGACGATTTACCCAAGGGATCTTCATACAACTCCTGAGTTTATAGCGGTACACCTAATCTGCCCCCCCCCCCCCAGTTCTTCAAACAAGTGCCAGGAAACAGATTCGAAAAATTTTACTTTGAAACCATTGTAACGCAATCTGTTTACAGGTCTGAACGAAGCAGTCATCTTCTACAGTGATAAAGGTCAACCACGGAGGCAAAAGAAAACAACTCCGAAATGAAAACCTTAACATAAATTAGTCTCTGTACCTGAAATATATTGTCAATTAAATATTTACTGTTCTGAGATCGTAATGAAAATATCGCACTAGTACTGATCAACGGTATTAACTAGTTGACTGACACACCCGAATTCTGAAGCACAATGATAATACGAAATACTGTGTACAATTTACCACCATACTGGCGACCAACCCTCAATTTTTGTTTACTGGTGAAACGAATATAGCACTTTGTTAAAGAACAAGGAAAGACGCACTCGTGAAATCCAGACTACACAGTATGGCCAAAGCAGGAATATAACACAGCTGAATGCCCTCGGGAAAGATTACGGCTGTAATTTGCCCTCGCTTTCAGCCATTTGCATTACCTGCAACGCAAGGCCGTTTTGATTGATGCTAGAAAGCCGTATCAGACAGTTATCCAGACTGTTGTCCCTGGAGATAATGAAGAGAGTGCTGCCCCACTCCAGAACGCACAAGTGTACCTGGCCTCTTTCACATATTCTTCTGTTGTGGTTGCACCCACTGCACAGCTATCTGTATCGCTGAGGCACGAAAGCCACCCCATGGACAGCTAGGTCTGTGATCTTAGGGGGAGAGGGAGGGGAGGGTGGAAAATGACCTTATTTGTAGAATATTTAATGACCTTTCGTAGGAAAATTAATGGGAACTTTTTACAGTGATACGTTTACGATGGACGCCAAGATTGTCCAGTTATTCAAGATAAACGCACAGAAATGACCTTCAAAGTCACTTCCACCCCCATATTCATCGTTTCCTGGTCAGGATTTCTAGCAGATTTGTAGTACTGTTTGTGCCACTCCCTCCTACCACTGTACAAGGATTTCCTACTACACGAACTATTCCCGATTTTCCACCTCTTTTGGTCTCTATTAATTAGGCTATTATGCCTCCAGCATATTCGGCTAGCACATTAACATTATTTATTTAAACGTGCCTCTGAAGATAGTGAAAGAAAAACAACTACGGTTAATGATGTGAGTCAACACAATATTACTTGAGGAGGCCGAAATGCACGCGATTTAGCTCACGCAGGCTGGCGTGAGGTCTGGAACAGTGCAAGGAAATTAAAATTTAGGAACAATGGACGTAGCTGGTGGAATACTTAACTTTAATCCATTAATGACGAACGTCGGTCTTAAAATTACATGATCCACAGTATCAATAGTAGCTGATAATGGCGCCTTGCTAGGTCGCAGCAAATAGCGTAGCTGAAGGCTATGCTAACTATCGTCTCGGCAAATGAGAGCGTATTTTGTCAGTGAACCATCGCTAGCAAAGTCGGCTGTACAACTGGGGCGAGTACTACGAAGTCTCTCTAGACCTGCCGTGTGGCGGCGCACCGTGTGCAATCACTGATAGTGGCGACACGCGGGTCCGACGTATACTACCGGACCGCGGCCGATTTAAAGGCTACCACCTAGCAAGTGTGGTGTCTGGCGGTGACACCACAGTTAACGTCACGCTAAAACAAATTACATTGACAATTCGATCCAAACATACTCATTAAGAGTACAGTAGTTTCGTCGTCATAATGCCTAACGAATACAACGATGTAATAGTTTACTTTATGCTGTTAAAATTCACAAGACTGTTACATGATATTCATCCAAACGTCAGTTTTATATTTTGTAAGTGCTTGACTAAGCCAGTGGTATGTAATGAAGACCCGAAATGACCGAATGTGAGAAATAATTCGTCAAGTCGCAAATTTTTATGCAGTTGTCGGGGAGGGTGCCATGAACAATACGACTGATATCCTGACAGGTGGGGACCGAGTGTGGGAGAGATGGTGCGTTTGTAGGTCACTTTTTTTTCGTTTTTTAAAGAACTTGAAAAGTACAACTTCTAGTGAAAACGTATCCCTGCACAGAATTTAACTCGATTAAATTTCGTACAAAGGAAAGTGTCGTGTTCATTTCTTTTGTCCCACTAACAGTTTCCCTTAGGTCCAAGTGTAGCATGTTCGATTATTAACAAAAATTGGTTATTAACCAAAACGTCCTCGATCACGGGTTCGAAACCCACCACCGCTTAGGTTTTGTTTAAAAGTCAGCATTGGTGGCCGAACACTTTCGGCATAAGAAGTCACCCCATTTTGCAACGGCCTTGTCAAAGAGTGTGGAGGAGCGGGCAGAGTTTCAGTGCACTCTCTTCTCCTTGGGTTGGGAAATTGCCCCTAAAGGCTGAAGAATCATGTAAGGTCAATAACATGACGATGCCGAAAGCAATGGAAATCACTGCATTAAGGGCGCACAAGACATGTGGCCTGTAATTGAAAAAGTGTCATGATCTCTGCGTTGGCAGAAGATTTCGGAATAGTCCTCCATTCAGATCTCCGGGAGTAGATTGCGAAAGGGGAGGTGAGCATGAGAAAAAGATTGAATAATCAACGAAAGGATAATGTTCCCCGAGTCGGAGCGTGGAATTTCAGAAGCTTGTGGTAGGGAAGCTAGAGAACCTGAAAAGGGAAATGCAAAGGCTTGATTTAAACATAGTAGAGGACAGTGATATGAAATAGAAAGAAGACAAGAACTGCTGGTCAGATGAGTATAGGATAGTATCAACAGCAGCAGAAAATGGTACAACGGGACTAGGATTCGTTATGAATAGAAAGACAGGGCAAAGAGTGTATTACAGTGAACCGTTCAGTGATAGGTTTGTTGTTGTCAGAATCGACAGCAAACTAACGCCGACAACGATACTTCATGTATACATGCCATCAAAGCAAGATGTAGGGAAAGAGAGGGTATATAAGAATTTTAAACAGTAATACAGTACATAAAGGGAGATGCAAACCTGATAGCCATGGGGTACAGGAATGCAGTTGTTGGGGAAGAAGTAGAAGAAGAGGTTGGAGAAGAATATTGGCTTGGGACAAGAAATGAGAGATGAGGTAGACAAATTGAGTACTGTAATTAATATCTGCTAGTAATAGCGAATACTCTCTTTAAGACTCGCAAGAGCGGGAGGTAAACTTGGTAAACAGCGAGCGATACGGGAAGATTTCAGTTAGATCACATCGTAGACAGAGTTTTCGATATCAGGTAGTAGATTGTAAGGCGTACCCAGAAGCAGATACAGACTCAGGTAACAATGTACTAGCGATGAAGAGTAGACTGAAATTCAACAGAGCATCCAGGAAGAATCAATACTCAAAGAAGTGGAATACAGAATTACTAAGGGATAAAGCGGCATGCTTGAAGTTCTCTAAGGCTATACACGCAGCAATAAGCATTAACTGAGTAGGTAGTACAGTTGAAGAAAAGCGCACGTCTCTAAAAAGGGCAATCATGGAAGTTGGAAAGAAAAACATTAGTACAAGGAAGGCAGCTGCGAAGAAACGACAGGTAACAGAAGAAATACTTCAGCCGATATATGAAAGAAGTCAGTACACAAATGTTCAGAGAAATTCAGGAATACAAGAATTCAAGTCGCTGACGAATGAAAAAAATAGGAGTTCAGCGAAGCTAAGGCTGCGTGAAAAGAGTAAAGACGTTGAAAAAGATATGATCGTTGTCAGGACTGACTCAGTAAATAGGAAACTCAAAGTTTTAGTGATATTAAAAGCAATTGTGGTAACATTAAGAGTGCAATGGAATTCCAATGCTAAATGCAGGGGAGAGAGCGGGTAGGTGGAAAGGGTACATTGAAAGCCTTTATGAGAGGAAAGAGTTGTCTGATGTGATAGAAGAAGTAACAGAAGTAGTAGAAGAGAGAGAGATCCAGTAATGGATCAGAATTTAAGAGAGTTTTGGAGGACTTAAGATCAAAGAAAGTAGGAGACCAGATAATAATCCATCAGAATTTGCAAACTCGTTGGGGGAAACTGCAAGAAAACGACTATTCTCGTTGGTGTGTAGAGTGTCTAAGTCTGGCGACGTACCACCTAACTTCAGAAAAAATAACGTCAACAGAATTCCGATGACTACAAGAGAGAATCATTACACTATCAGCTTAACGGTTCATGCATCCAGGTAACTGACAAGAATAATATACAGAATAGTGGAAA
Organism: Schistocerca gregaria; assembly: GCF_023897955.1. Taxonomy (NCBI): domain Eukaryota; kingdom Metazoa; phylum Arthropoda; class Insecta; order Orthoptera; family Acrididae; genus Schistocerca; species Schistocerca gregaria. Next base: position 224,016,971 of record NC_064922.1, read on the forward strand.
AGAAAACAGAGGACGTGATAGGTAAATGGACCAGAGAGGCAATTCTGACGTTGCGGTTAATAATGGAAACAAGACTAAAGAAAGATGAAGACACGTTCACAGGATTTGCCGACATAGAAAAAGCGTTCTATGCTGTAAAATTGTGCAAGATGTTCGAGGTTCTGAGAAAAATAGTGATAAGCTGTAGGGAGAGACGGGTAATACATAATATGTACAAGATCCAAAGTGGAATATCAGTGGACGACCAAGAAGACAGGGTTTAGCCTTTCGCATCTACTGTTCAGTCTGTACATCAAAGAAGCAATGGTCGAAGTAAAAGAAAGGTTCAGGAGTGGAATTAAAATTCGAGATGAAAGGATTTCAATGATACGATTCACTGATGATGTTTGCTATTCTGAGTGAAAGAGAAGAAGATTTACAGAGTCTGCCGAATGGAATAAACAATTTAACGAGTACAGAATATGGATTGAGAGTAAATCGAAGAAAGACGAAAGTTTTGCGAAGTAGCAGAAATGAAAACTGCGATAAACTTATCATCAGGTGTGATGGTCACGAAATAGATGAAGTTAAAGAACTCTGCAACAAAATAACCAATGTCGGACGAAGGAAGGACATGAAATGCACAATAGCACTGCCAATGAGGGAATTCATTGTGAATGAGAAGTCTACTAGTATACTAAATAGGCCTTAATTTGAGAAAGAAATTTCGCAGAATGTATGACTGAAGCACAGCTTTGTATGGCAGTGAAACATGGATTGTGGGAAAACCGAAACAGAAGAGAATCGAAGCATCGCTGGTAAGGTAAAGAGTCAGGAGGTTTTGAGCGGAATCGGAGAGGAAAGGAATATGAGGAAAACAATGACAATCTGTGAAGACTTATCATCAGGTGTGATGGTCACGAAATAGATGAAGTTAAAGAACTCTGCAACAAAATAACCAATGTCGGACGAAGGAAGGACATGAAATGCACAATAGCACAGGCAATGAGGGAATTCATTGTGAATGAGAAGTCTACTAGTATACTAATGGCAGTGAATGACTGCCATGTTACAAGAGGGAGCTATAGAGGGAAAAAAATTTAGAGGAAGACATAGATTGCAATAAATCCAGAAAATAATTGAAGAAGTTGGTTGCATTTGCTATCATAAGATGAAGAGGTTGGCAGAGGAGAAAAATTCGTGGCCGGCGGCATCAACATGGTTTGTGTGTAGCGTGCGAGAGAATATAAAAATCTCGGGCGCAGCTTCTGAAGACCAGATTATAACATTTCAGGCTGCGTAAAACGACAGTGGCAGTGGCAGAGAATCGGCCTTTTTAGCCAGACATCATGGACACAAACTATTACGACGTGGAATAGGACAGACAAAAATGTCTCTGAGCACCATGGGACCTAACATCTATGGTGAACAGTCCCCTAGAACATAGTAGAACTACTTAAACCTAACTAACCAACATCATCCGCCAACAGATAGCGTATTGGCATAGCTGCCTGACAGCTGTCTGTGTCTGCCCTAAAAGAGGGAATGTTCCCAGCTTCAGAGTGGTGTGAACGTGTGAAGCAAGCAGTAACCATGACACAGAGACGCACTCGTGTGACCTACGGCCAACTATATGAGTTTGGACGTGGTCAAACTGTGGCCTTTCGAGAGGCGGGCTGGTTCTTTCGGAGAATTGCCAAATTAGCTGGACGAGTTGCGTCAGTTGTGCGACGCTGCTTGGTATCAGTGGTCATGTAAGCTTTCTGACACTCATATACGAGGTTCTTGACGTCAACGCAACACAGATACCACCAAGAACGTCGTTTCGCAAGGGAAGCACTGGCAGATCTTACAGCTAACACAGCACACATAAAATGGCTTGTGAGGCCAGATGTGTAACCAGTAACTGTCGGGAAACGATTATCAGCAGTGGGGCTACGGGTATGCGCGCCTCTACCCCTCTTTCTTTGACGCCACAGCATCGACGTGCACGACTGGACTGGTGCTTCCAGAGTGTCATTTGGAAGATGGAATGGCACTGCAGCGTCTTTAGAGATGAAAGCAGATTCCGCCAAACGCAACTGATGGTCGATTAAGCGTAAGACTTAAACCTAGTGAACACTGTCTCGTGGGCAGCATTCAACCCTGGTCACATGCCCGACCTTTTGATATGAGGCACAATAATCTACTGTTCTCGTTCACCTTTCGTTTTTCTGTATGGGTCGCTGACCAGCGCTCAGTCCTTGCAGAAAGCTGTTAGACGCGTTCTTCTGTCGTTCTTGCAACATTAAGGAGGAGTGTTGTTCCAACAGGATAACGCTCACCCACACACTGCCCGTGAAACTCAAACGCTCTGCAAGATGTGCAACAACATCCGTGGCCAGCACACTCTCCAGACTTGTCTGCAATCGAATACATGTCGGATATGATAGGACGAGAAGTGGCTTTTGCGACACGTCAACTAACGACTCTTACAGAACCTCGTGAACAGGTTAAGCAAGCGTGGCATAATGTATCCCAGGACATTATTAACAGTCTGTACGGTCGATTGGACTGCAGAGTCAGCAACTGCATTGCCATTCAGGGAGGCAACACCAAGTACTGTTATGTGTTTCACCATGGGTCGATATCTGATACCTCAGAAACGCGTGTGCTACTGACGTCTAAATGCAATCATCTCATGTACTCCACATGAACCGTTGCAATAATAAATGTTGACGGAATAGGAAACATTTTAAAACGTATACCTTTTTCTCCAGAAGTGTATTATGTCTGAAACCTTAATATCATTGCCTTCAATAATAGTAGAGCGAATAAATATGTATATACTGAGATGGTAATTTGTGGAAATCGAGGAAAACGTCACGACGTTGTTATCTTCGATATTTTCCCGCTACTCAAATGGTTTGAACGGCTCTGAGCACTATGAGACTTAACTTCTGAAGTCATCAGTCCCCTAGAACTTAGAACTACTTAAACCTAACTAAAATAAGGACAACACATACATCCATGCCCGAGGCAGGATTCGAAACTGCGACCGTAGCTGTCACGCGGTTCCAGAGCGCCTAGAACCGCTCGGCCACAACGGCCGGCACCGCTACTCATCTCTAGATAAGACTCTCCTTCCAGCTTCTCCTATCTCGCTCGGTGAGTAAATTACCTCGCTCTGTTTTTAGAGGTGATGCAAATTCTAAGCCACTGAATATCAAGAAAAGGACAGCGAATGAAATCTCCTTACGCGCGTCTGAGTTTAGTTTTGTGGAGAGTTTCCGAAGGGGCTAGAAACAAATCATCCTCCTCCTTTCCCCATCGTGGTTTGTTGATTAACCATGTTGTATCCTCGACGTGAAACACGTATCTGCTACTGATGTATATAAAAGTGAGACAAAGTTGCACAGAAATTGGGAAACTCTTACTTAAGATTTTAATAACCATAGTTCACGATCCAAAAGAGACATGTATGGCCACATTTATTTTTTGTAAGGCCATATTTTTAAAAAAATCGTGAAAACGACCAATACAAATCAGGGACAACAAGAAGGCCACGTGTTTTTAATGCCAAACTCCGGAACCCGAACTTCAGTTTTTGGGCTCAAAGGTTAGTGGAACATAAGGATAACGGAAAAGTTAGAGTAGGTGACTCGCGCTTGAGTGCGTTTCCAGTGGAGATGCGGCAGAAAACTGTCTGAGGTATGGGAGGCAGGCGGACCACACAGAGCGTGAAATCAAGTTTGCGGCGAGCCGTCCGTTGCAGCGAACGGCTAACACCCACTCCAAACAGGGGGGCCGGGGGAAACTTTAAGGATTCACTGTGCGTACAGCTGTCCCCTGGCTCAATTCCGAATGTCGTCTTTCAGCCACGGATCTAAATATACATAGACTGTGTACGTCCAATGCAAAACACTTTGAAACCCTTTAAAGTATAACCGTGTCTCCCCCACCCACTTCATCGAATTTGAATCTAACTTCCATCACCTACAATCGCAGCACATAGGGATGCAAACAGAGTGTTCCCATTTTCAGAATGTACAAGACCTTCTGAGCTGCTACGAGATTGCAATAGTTACTGTCTCATGTTGGCTGCCTGCCTTGGCCGTCATTCATGTTTCCTTCCGCAGTCACACATCATTGTCCCCGATCTTGTTGCACGTCTCGCTGTAATGTAGATCGGCATGCGAGTCCGCAATTACTGGTCTACAGAAACCGCGACGCTTGTAATGATTCTCTGTGGAAAAGTTCGTTAGAGATCATTACTCTGACAACATTTCTTTGGACACACACATCACACATACAGACACACACAAATAAAGCTCATCTGTCTGGTATTGTACCCCATATAAGGTGTTCACATTTTATGTGAAACTTGGGACTTACGATACAGTGAAACACAATAAATTGGTGATGAAACCTTGGGTTCTTTTTTAACGGTCTCAGAATACGTCGGATGTGACATCATTGTATTCGTTACACGTAGATCTAGTTACATTTCGTAAAGTATTATTTAAACTGTTAATTATTTCTCATAATGGCACCCTACCAAAGATTTGCGAATTACTTGACATAAAAGCTTTTGGCGTAAAGGTAGTACCACATGATTTTCAAAGGAGCCCTATACGGCATCACTGATACTACATGTACTTACATTTTATTTATATTTTATGAAGTTCAGTCCTATAAATCTAAAAACTTTACAAGAATGAATATTACGAATTTTAATAATCTTAATAATAACTAATTACAAATGCTGTTATGCAGGGCTACTGCCTGTCGTTTTAAAATAAGGCGTATGTGGCTTCGTCACACATGTTGTTTGTTCGTTCCAAATATTTATCCATGTATTTCATGAATAACGTCTGAAATATTCATTTCCTATACGATTTTGTAAACCTTTAGAAGCTATTACATATCCCGGCCAACCGCAGCTGTTAAAAAGCGTGATGTTAGGAAGAATTCTGCTTACAACTGGTAAAACTGAAGTTTATTAAAGCACAACCGTTTTCGCCGGTTAAGGCAACATGATCAGCTACAACCTTTTCGGTGTCACCACATTTTGTTGTTATTAAAATTTATAGGAATGTCTAAAATACAGCGTGAGTCATTAAATATTGCCACCAAGAATAAATCCGAAAGAATGATAGTAGCTGAAAAATATGTGAGACAGACGTTACATGGGACAACGGAGGATATAATATGAGGTTGTTTTTTTGTTGCTAGGTGGCGTCACGCCAGAGATATGAAGATCAACTTCGCTTTTTTGTTTCTTTAAATGGGATGCAACAGTTTAGTACTTATTTTCTGATAGCGGCTATCGAGGTAATCCAATGATTTGTAACAGTATGGTCTTTGAAGGTCAACGAAGGTCAAATTGGTGGCATTAACGTCTAATTACAGAAGGTGTTCAAAATGGGTCAAATGACTCTGAGCACTATGGGACTTAACATCTGAGGTCATCACTCCCCTAGAACTTAGAACTACTTAAACCTAACTAACCTAAGGACGTCACACATGTCCATGCTCGTGGCAGGATCCCAGCCTGCGATGGTAGCGGTCACGCGGTTCCAAACTGAAGCGCCTAGAACCGCTCGGCCACACAGGCCGGCTACACCATGTGTTCGAAGTGATGACCGTTGGTATCAATGAAGTGCTGCAATTTCCTTATCATGGTTTGAGTGGTATTCTTTATCACATCGGCAGTTACTGAAGTATATGCTCTGACAACTCTCGCATATCTCCAGGTGTAGTTCGAACGTCTTTATAAACAATGTCTTTTACGAATCCCTATTAGGAAAAATAAGGAAGCGTCAAGTCTGCCGAACTAGTCAGCCACGAAACATCTCCTTCGCGACCAATCCAACTATTTGGGGACTGTTTCTGCAACCCATTTCTAGTCATGAGCGAAAAATGTGCCGGACCCTCATATAGTGTTGATACCACATTCTGTTCTTTTTCCTGAAGGTATTTCTTCCAATAACAGTCCTAATGTTTCTTGCAGGAATGTGATAAACTTCTTACCATTAAAATATCCTTCTACGAAATAGGGGCCGATAATTTTGTCCTCCTGAATCTTACACCGTACACTCACCGTACATGGTTTTTGGAGTGTAACTTTCTGCAGCCAACATGGATTTTTAGTTTCCAACAATGCATGTTATCTAAATTAACATTTCCATGGTTCACGAATGTAGCCACGTCAGTAAAAAATCAAATTAATAAATGTGGCGTCCCTCTGAATCTGAAGTTGAGGCAATTGGCAGAATTCAATTCGACGCATACAATTCATACCACTTAATTCTCGGTGGAGGCTAGATGGTGAGCATGATAGTTATGGCGATGCAGAACACGAACATAACTACTCTGCCTCATGCCAGATTCCTTGTGATTTGACGCGAACTAACACAGTCGGAAGAATACCAGTTTCCGTTTCCTTAGCCAGATATGTTTCCGATGCGTTAAAGATCCAGTTGATCTCAATTTATCGTACACACACAGACACACACACACACACACACACACACACACACACACACACACACACACACAGAGTCACCTAACATTACCGCTGGATATATTTCGTAAACCACATCAAATACTGACGAATCGATTCCACAGACCGAACGTGAGGAGAGGGGCTAGTGTAATTGGTTAATACAAACTATATAAAAATGCACGGAAGTATGTTTTTTAGCACAAACCTACGGTTTTTTAAATGGAACCCCGTTAGTTTTGTTAGCACATCTGAACTTATAAACAAATACGTCATCAGTGCTTTTTGTTGCATTGTAAAATGTTAATTACATCCGGAGATATTGTAACCTAAAGTTGACGCTTGAGTACCACTCCTCCGCTGTTCGATCGTCGGAGAGCAACGAATTACGTAGGGATCCAAAGAGAACGGTGATGGACGTTAGGTACAGAAGAGACTGGAACAGCACATTACTTCCACATGCTAACACCTTTTGATTGGTCTTTTCACTGACGCACATGTACAGTACCATGAGGGGTGAGGTACACGTACACACGTGGTTTCCGTATTCAATTACGGAGTGGAATAGAGTGTGTCCCGACATGTCAGGCCAATAGATGTTCAATGTGGTGGCCATCATTTGCTGCACATAATTGCAATCTCTGGCGTAATGAATGTCGTACACGCCGCAGTACATCTGGTGTAATGTCGCCGCAGGCTGCCACAATACGTTGTTTCATATCCTCTGGGGTTGTAGAACAGGCTGGCCAATTTATGCGTCCTCCACGTCCTATGAAACGCCCGTCGAACATCCTGTCAAGGTTCAGCCTGCTGATACCACATACGTCGACGCGTTTCCAGTGGGACATTCTCGAGAAACGTTGGCAGATCATTCTGTAGAAACGCAATGTATGTTGCAGCTGTTTGGGTCTCGGCAATGAAGTGAGGACCAGTGAGGAGATCGCCAATGATTCCGCACCATACATTTACTGTACACGGTCGCTGTCGCTCTACCTGTCTGAGTCAGGGAGGTTTGTCCACGGACCAGTAATGCATGTTCCTACAGATGCTGCTCGCCGACCGTGGCCCGTGTTTGTTACAACACGCAACTGAACGTCGGAGGTTTCAAGCGTCAACTTAGGTTACAATATCTCCGGATGTAATTAACATTTTACAATGCAACAAACAGCTCTGATTACGTATTTGTTTATATGTTCAGATGTGCTAACAAAACTAACGTCGTTGCATTTAAAAAAACATAGGTTTGTGTTAAAAAAATACTTCCGTGCATTTGTGTATGGTTTGTATTAAACAATTACACTAGCCCTTCTCCTCACGTTCGGTCTGTGGAATCGGTTCGTCAGTATTTGATGTGGTTTACGAAATATATCCAGCGGTAACGTTGAGTAAGTTGAGGATATCTTTCAGCGTATAAGTCTCTGGCTCTCACTGAATTTCGTTAGCATTCTCCGGAAATGAGAAGCATATCGATCTTTTCTTCGAAGGAATACATTACTCACATTTACTTTATTCGACGACACTAGTCTTAGCGTTCCTATTAGTGTTGTATTGCGAAACCGTCGAATGGTGTTTACAAGTCAATGGCACGTTAGATGGATACGTTGTATTCGGCAAATATTTACTATTTGCACGATATACGAAAGAGAATTGTGCTTCGATAAGTGCCGAAGTGATCAGGAATACCACTCAGTCGTTGATAAGAAGATAGCAGTACTGCATTGACCCTAATGGTCATCACTTTAAACACATTCTGTAAATGGACGTTCATGACATCTTTTTGATCTTCGTCGACCTTTAAAGACCTTACTGTTACACATCATCGGATTCCTCTCAATAACAGTTATCATAAAATAAGTACCAAACTATAGCATACCATTTAAAGAAACAAAGTTGACCTTCATATCTCTGACGCGACCCAACCTAGCAACGAAAAACCAACGTCGTATTATATCCCCCGTTCTCCCGTGCAACATTTCTCCCACAAACTTTTCAGCTACTATCATACTTTCGAAATAATTCTTGGTGGCAATAGTTAGTGACTCAACCTGTATACTCAGAATGTTAAAGGATTTCAGGCATACCAATCGCTTCTAGTCGAAATTTACTATTCAGAGAATATCGTCAGTACTAATGCGTGCGAAAGGTAAAGAAGATGTGGCCCATTTTTTAAAAATTTGCATGCATCTAAAAAAGAAAAAAAGAAGACATTTTAAAGTGAGCGGAAGCGAAATTTTTTTTAAAAAAAGAGGCCGGACTGGCGATATAAAATTGTCACTGCTAACATGATTACCAGCGTTACAGCAAGGGAGCGCGGTGCAGGGCAAAGGCAAAAGCGGCCCGCATGAACGACAAAGAGAGACTAGCTGGCTGGCGGAACGGAAGCTATTAATATGGATAGTGTGACATCATATTATCATGAGTAGGATCACTTTTATAAGCGAAAACAACACATAATTCTATTACGTACTAACTGCTAATCATACAAAGAATCAAAATTATCCAGAATGTTATGATGTTTTAATTTAAATTGACTATTCGACGTGAGCTGTGTTAGTTTTCCTTTTTCTGTTTTTCTGAAAATTTTAGTTTCTCTAATATATTCAAAATATGCCGTTTCTCGTTTTTATGAAGTATTTTTAAATTTTCTCAAGGGCTTGGTATTCTGTGCCCCTCTTCGCTAGTGCACTTTTAATCCAGATCGCAAGTTATTTGCGTTAAGGTCTTCCCGAAATCTTATCCGACAAGGACAAACCGATCTTCACAGTTCACGGAATCCTACTTCTACGTCTATATGCACAAAGTCATCTAACGGCGTGTGGCGGAGGGTACTTACGGTGCCACTAAATATTCTCCCCGTCACTGTTCCAACCACCAATGGCGCAAAGAAGAATGACCGGCGGTAAACATAAGTGTTAGGTCTAGTTGCTCGTATTTTTCAGTTGCCGTCATTTTGCGAGACGTAAAGTAAAGTGAGTAATATGTTCTGAACTATTACCGGATCGTACACTGCATGAAATTTCAGTACTAAAACAAAACTCTTGCTGACGCAAATCGACTCTCTTGTAGCGTCTACCGCTGGAAGCTCTTGAGCATATTCGTAACTCTCTTGGAGTGACGCAACGAACCCGTAACGAGACGCCCTACTCTTCTATAGATGTTGTCTATCTCTCCTTTAGAATGAGATTTTCACTCTGCAGCGGAGTGTGCGCTGATATGAAACTTCCTGGCCGGGCCGGGCCGAGACTCGAACTCACGACCTTTGCCTTTCACGGACAAGTGCTCTACCATGTTTTTTTATTATTATTTAGGTAGTGGCGGGGATGGAACCCGGGACCGAGACGTTTTGATTATGAATCAGACGCTACCCCCTTTTTTGTTTTTTTAAAAATTTTTTCGTGTTTTTGGCAGACGCTCTAACTTTTATACTTTTTTGTTTTTTCTTTTTTAATAATGTTTTTTTTTTCAATAAAAGCCCCTTAGGAAAATGGAACTAAAAAGAACCTAAGTGCCACCGCCACTTTTCATCTTATAACAAAAAATCTGATCCACTTCAGGCTTTGGCTCCTGAGTAAACCCACCCCATAGAGCTGCCTATATATCAGGGGAAATATGGGGAATCAAGGTTAGGACTATCCTTTGCCACTTTTTTTTACATGATAACATTTAGGGAACGTGTACAAATGAGAATTCTAGAAACTAAGTGTTACAAGTAAGTGTTACAACAACAAAGGTGGCATAAAAGAGTAATCCAAAAATAAAAATTTAAATCACTGATGTAATTACAACTAAAAGGTTCTTCAATAATGTAACTGGTTCCACTTGGAGCCTCGCCATCGTTATCAGATATCTCCAATTGCGCCTTTGAAGGGCATCTGCAACGGAGGCATTCTGCTTCGCTAGTGCCTCAAGCAAAACAGCATCCTTGGAGCAGCTTGTCTCTTACTTCGCTCATGGGCCGTCTGAGCTACCTAAGCACGCCTCACGTCCCGTCCTCACAGCTCTACTTCTACCATTACCTCGTCTCCTACCTTCCAAACTTTACAGAAGCTCTCTTGCGAACCTTGCAGAACTATCACTCCTGAAAGAAAGGAAATTGCGAAGACATTGCTTAGCCACAGCCTGGAGGATGTTTCCAGAATGAGATTTTCACTATGCAGCGGAGCTTCTGTAAAGTTTGGAAGGTAGGAGACTAGGCACTGGTAGAAGTAGAGCTGTGAGGACGGGGCGTGAGTCGTGCTTCGATAGTTCAGATGGTGGAACACTTGCCCGCGAAACGCAAAGGTCCCGAGTTTGAGTCTCGGCCCGGCAAATGGTTTTAACCTGCCAGGAAGTTTTTTATCTCTTATTTAGTACAACATGGTAAGTGGGTTGGCGTACGTCTTCCCCAGCAGTCCGGCCGGCACTGGGAAACATTGTGTAGCAGGCGCTGAACTAAGCGCGCCTATTGCAAGAGAAGCCCAAGACACGCCCCCAGGCTGCAGGCAGGTAACGCCCCATTGGCAACATGCATACAGGCCGCCGCTGCCGACCGAGCTGCCTCAGTCGGTCTATCCTCAGTATGTCACATCGGGACTCAGTTAGCATTACACTTCAATATGTTGCACTGTGCTCTAGTCTTCCAAAAGTGCCAGCCGGTGTGGCCGAGCGGTTCTAGGCGCTTCAGTCTGGAACCGCGCGATCGCTACGGTCGCACTTTCGCATCCTGCCTCGGACATGGATGAGAGTGTCGTCCTTAGGTTAGTTAGGTTTAAGTAATACTAAGTTCTAGGGAGCTGATGACCTCAGATATTAAGTCCCAAAGTGCTTAGAGCCATTTGAACCATTTTGAACCTTCCGCAAGTGACAGTCGCCGCCTCGCACCTTAGCTAGAACGTTAGTCATTCCATACCGTTGTGATATGGATACGGACAAGATTCAATAATTAGTTGAAGTCAAGTACTCCGTTGTTTCCTGTAATAAAGTGTATTTTAACCACGTGATCATTTTAAGTGAGAGGAAACTGGCCACCCGCCTATCATACCACCCTCACCTCATCCAGCCTGGAACCAGAAAACATTACAGGAGAGCACAGCTACAGTAGTTAGGGTCCCAAACTGATCAGCGATAACCAAGAATCGGTCCAACAAGTGTTCTGTAAGTCTATTGTTTCGCGGATGAATCACATTTTCTTAAAATTCTTGCTATGCAACTCAGCCACCATCACCTCCATTTCTTTCTATAATATCTTCCATACGATCGTTCGACATTAGGTCGCTTCATATCTTTATTCTTAGGTATTTTACGGATTTATGATCTCCACTATTTGACGCCAATACTGCAATAGTACAACACTAGAGCAGCCTACTTATGCACAACACATTAGATTTAGTTGCGTTCTCAACCAAGTACCAGTTCTTACACCAGTAATCTATCCTGTGCAATTATTTCCGCAGTTCACTACAGTATGCAACGTTGCTCTCTCGTTACAGAAAACTTTGACATCTGCGGAAAGCCGTATGGAAATTCCAACGTTGTCTACTAGATCATTTATACACACCGTGAACAGCAACAATACTTCGGGTATGTATGAAATTAACCATAAATTACTGGCCGGAGGATGATGGGTGCAGAGCTGGTTCGAGATGCTGTCTTCGATTTTTTCATAGGTTTTAAACACCAGGTGAATTTGATGGCTATGACAACATTGTGGGTTCACTGCCATGGTCTTATAACTACAGTACCGCAGATCTGTCCTCCATCTGCGGAGAGTTATTCTGCTTAACATGCCATCGCCATCGCTAAGTAATGAAGCGTGAAAGGATGAAGATTAATGTTCATCCAGTCTATGTGAATGTCGTGAAGAGCATAGTATCCCTCACCTGCCTGCGTCCATCGTACGATGGACATTTTTAGCAGGTATTTGCCTGGGTAACGGTAACGTAATATCTAACAACATAAAACAGACAATAAAAGAAACTGCCCTTTAAATGTCACCAGCCTTACAATAGGAGGGGCAGGAAATATTATGCAAAAAATAATTACACAACAGCAAAAGGTCAACAGGAAAATATACGATAATCAGTCATAGGCCAAAATGCCAAAGCATAAAATACGCCCAATCAAAACCATCACCGTTACCAAGAGCATACAAACAATTAACAATGGAGCAAAAAGCAACAGTAGAGTACGTCTGTCCAAGTTACCCTCTGCAGGCTAAATGACAACAACAAAACAGTGACTTCCGGGAGATGATAAGACTTCACTAAACGCAGCAAACACAAAAGAGATTTTCCACCTTTGGTATACTATGCACCATAACGTCCTCACCATATGGGAAAATTGTGATCTGCATGATCTGTAGGGAACTTAATTTAACCATCCCAGATAAATTCTTCTGCACAACAGCACTGCACTATTCACAATCTGCATAGTTTCCTATAACTCTTGTAGCGGAAAATACACCACAGCTAACCACCTTAGACTCCAGGACACTTTGCGTTTACTGACTTCACAGGGGCAGGCTCCTTCCACTGCTCCAGACGAGAATGATGCCACGTGTGGACAGCAAGCCACCACCATCCCCTACTGCCACTCGAGCAGAATATCCCACTACTTAGCCCACGGGACACAACTTCACTACGTGCAGGAAGCTGCTGCCCTCGGAAGTCGATAGCTGTGTTTCTTTCTAACTGACCTTCTTGTATCTATTTATATCAAATACGCGATGGGGAAGAAAAAGGGAAAGGGAGAAAATTGGGTAGATAAGTCGTGACTTACAGCAGCACAGGACATTGTAGTAAAGCAATGGCGAAAGTTGAAAATAATTACCGGATATTCCTCTTCTCCAGAACCGTTGCCCTAATCAACTTAGCAGTACGGCTGTGCTCTCCGTTCGATTCAAATTCTGAACTTAACGCACGGAGCAATACCCATAGTCGCAATACCCATCACTCATATGAGAATGCAGGCTTTCTCGCCGAATCTCGATGATAAAAACTTCTCGGGTTGACAGCCGAGTCAATGTGTTGCTTTCCAGCAACGTTTCAGCAAGTTTCTTACTTGTCATCTGCAGGCGAAGTGTCGGGTTCACGTCTGAACTCACATTGACTCGGTTGTCAAGAGAAGAGAACATTTTATCAGTCACAGAGAGAGAGAGAGAGAGAGAGAGAGAGAGAGAGAGAGAGAGAGAGAGAGAGAGAGTGAGAGAGAGAGAGAGAGAGAGAGAGAACCCCAACCTCCATCTACACTGGTGCGCCAAACACAAAGTCCTCTCCCGGCCATTGACCACAGGTCTCTGGCGCTGTAGCCAAGTTGATGTAGGTTGTTTACCCTTGTACACCAGACACCTCCTCGGTGTGATAGCACACCGTTGCTTGGGGGCGTCGCCATGGCTCTTCGCACGGTTGTTCTGCAGCTGCTGGATCCATGAACCCTGCAAGGTATGGATATGACTTTTCCGTGAATCGGTAACTGACGGTCTACCGTCGACCTTATTAAGTAAGAAACGTGTTTCATCCAGAAGGGTGAGTCATTTCCATTGATCCACTGTCTAATCTCGATGGTTCCGTAATCACTGCGATGACCATGTCATTACGTCTGCATGGGAACACGTAGGGGACATCGAGTTGAAGAGCCGCGCGTTCAGCTACGTGTTTCAGAACACTTGTGCTTGCACCTGTTTCGTACTCGTCATCAGACCTGCCCCAGATCTAACAGTATCCCGCTTTGGAAAGCGCACAAATTTCCGACCTCCACGTTTTGTGATGTGGGTGTGGATGTCCAACATCTTCTTGTCCAACGTCTTCAAAAACTTCACATGTATACTGAGGGCAGTAGCACGTGTACAGCCGCCCAACTTCTTCATTATAGAGATGATGGTCCCTGTCGCCGAAACATAAATGACTGTGGAAAATGGATTTCGCTATTACTAGCTGCAATTTGTTGCAAAACTCAATTATTATTTCACCTCTCTCACTTCTAGTACCATAACCATATTCTGCTGTATCCCTTTCCTCCGCTACTTGCCTTACAACCGGATTCCAATCCCCCATGACGTTTATATTTTCGTCAGCCTTTACGTTCTGAATTAACCTTTCAATATCCTCATTTGCTTTCTCTATCTCTTCATCTTCAGCTTGCGACTTCAACGTGTGTACCTGAACTAGCGCGCCCCTCTAGCCACGCGGTCTAATGCGCTGCTTCCCGAGCGGATTAGTGTCGAAGTCTGGTGTACCACTCAGCATGTCGATGGTTTTTAAGGCGGTTTTCCCTCTGCCTCGGCGAATGCGGGCTGGTTCTCCATATTCCGCCTCAGTTACACTTGTAAGTAGGCTGTTTACGTTTTCTTATTGGTAACGCCACGTAGCGCTCTGTATGAAAAATCACTGGCTGTGCCGTGTGCAGTCTGTGGCTGGTTTGCATTGTTGTCTGCCATTGTAGTGTTGGGTAGCTGGATGTTAACATCGCGTAGCGTTGCGCAGTTGGAGGTGAGCCGCCAGCAGTGGTGGACGTGGGGAGAGAGATGGCGGAGTTTTGAAATTCGTAAGACTGGATGTCATGAACTGCTATATATATTTTGACTATTAAGGTAAATACATTGTTTGTTCTGTATTAAAATCTTTCATTTGCTAACTATGCATATCAGTAGTTAGTGCCTTCAGTAGGTTGAATCTTTTATTTAGCTGGCAGTAGTGGCGCTCGCTGTATTGCAGTAGCTTGAGTAACGAAGATTTTTGTAAGGTAAGTGATTTGTGAAACATATAGGTTAATGTTAGTCAGGGCCATTCTCTTGTAGGGATTACTGAAAGTCAGATTGCGTCGCGCTAAAAAAATATTGTGTGTCAGTTTAAGCACAGTCGTGTATAATTTTTCTAAGGGGACGTTTCACACTGTGACAGCAATTGCTGTGCAAACATTGCCTCCACGTACGTGTACACCATAATTACTCTACCATTCAAACAATTGGGGTTACATTCATCGGGTAAGAGACGTTCCGGTGGGGGGGGGGGGGGGGGAGCTTGCACTGGGGATCGTACCACACAACCCTGGGTTCGGTGTGGGGTGGTGGTGGGGTGTGTTGACTGCTGTGGCCTGTTGTGGGGTTCTGAACCACTGAGAGCAATGGCGGGACGAAGTCTCTCCATCGTTTCCAGGTCCCCGGTTTAAATACACAATACAAAATTTGAAATATCGTTGTCGGTGCTGGTTTGCTGTCGATTCGGATGAGAACAGCCCTATCAGTGAACTGTTCACAGTAATTCACTATCTGTCCTACCTTCCTATTTATAACGATCCTACTCCGTGATACCATTTCCTGCTGCTTTTAATATTACCTTATACACGTCTCACCAGGTATCCCCGTCAGGCCGGCCGCGGTGGCCTTGCGGTTCTAGGCGCTGCAGTCCGGAACCGCGGGACTGCTACGGTCGCAGATTCGAATCCTGCCTCGGGCATGGATGTGTGTGATGTCCTTAAGTTAGTTAGGTTTAAGTAGTTCTAAGTTCTGGGGGACTGATGACCTAAGATGTTAAGTCCCATAGTGCTCAGAGCCATCCCCGCCAGTTTCAATTTTTGCCATTTCGCTTCGCTGACCCCATTATATACAGCTTTAGCTTCAACAGTTCCATTTGCAGATTTTCTAGCTTCCATATCACGTTGAAAGGTTTGACATTCCACGCCTAGACTCCTAGAATGTTATCCTTTCGTTGGATATTCAGTCTTTTTTTCATAATCACCTTCGAATTGGCAGTCCCCTTCCGGAGATCCAAATGGGGGCTTTCCCGGAATTTCTTGCAACTGGAGAGATCGTCACGACATTTTATCAGTTACAGGGCTCATGTCCTGTGGATACACATATGGTTTCTTTAGTGCAATGGATTCCGTTGCCTTCTGCATCCTCATGCCATTAGCAATTGCTTACTCTTTTGCCTGTAGGAGCAGTTTCTCAACCGAAGGGCAAGAATGTGCCTGGATTTTAAAGTGAAATTCGCTTTGCACTCTCAATGTTACCACCCTTGCTTTAAATTTCACCAGTGGCTCCTTTGACTTTTCTATACGCTCCTCCACCATCCTTGAAAATGCTGTTGGCACACTGAAGAATGCCGGAAGTCTTCGGCCGTCATTCCTGATGATTCATAGTCAAAGTTTAAACAGTGGCAGGATTCGAGAAAGTTTTGGCTATTAATGAAAGACGCTACCTCCAGACTCCAAGCCGGCTACAAGGGATACAGAAGGTCGTGCCAGCTGTCTTCAGCGCAAACCTTTGTTGTGCAGATGACTGTATTTTGCCGGACCGTTCTAAATTTGACAAGAGTAAGCATTGTCAGAACGGTGAGACTACTGTATGTCCTGGTTCGGTTAACTCCCAGAATTTGTATTTTATTGATTATTCTGCTCCACGAATGTTTGTCCTCTTTAACTACTGGCATTGACTGAACAGCTCTCTCATTATTTGTGAGCTGTAGTCAGCAGTAGGCAACTTGGTTGCTGTGTGTTTCTATTTTATTCCACTCACTTGTCTTGTTAACTAGTTGTCTAGTTTAAAAGATTCGGTTTTGGTGGGAAACATTTTTGGTTGTTGTGTCTGAGGTTTAATTTTGACTATTGTGGTTGTTTTTGTTATCCTTTTACATTTCCTGTGTTGTTGAAGTTATATAATTTAGTCCCTTGTTACTGCACATCTGAAGATATTTTGAAGGGCAGAATATTTTATTGTACGTTTCAGTGTTCTAGGTAGTAAACTGGTATTTGTAAACTGAGCGCTGGATAATTTCTTATTATCTTTTTTTGGTTCCACTCGAATTTTTTGAGTATTATTAACGACTGAACGGCAAACTTGAGGATTTACTCCAGAACAAATCCCAGCCACTTTCCAATCCTACCGCTTGCTGCCCCACAGCAGAAAACGGATCAAAGAGAGACTATGAAAATATTTATGCTTGTTCAACCTAGCCAAGGAAACTGTGAACGCAATGAGATCGACGGATGATATTCACAAAAGGTTTGCACACTAACTTTCACAACTATACAGAATAAAATCTCAACTGAAAAAAGAAAAGCAGTACTAGAACTTATAAGAACATTTTTCTTACAAAGTTATACATTTACGTGTGGTGTTGAAAAACGATAAAAGAACTATCGAAATTTTCCTGGGTGTTTGGTACAGATATTTCAGCAAAGTCTTTAATTGATAAAGCAGAAGTAATTCTCGCGCCTTTCAGGGTTATTGATTTATCTGATAATCGAAACTGAGAGCTATTAATTCTTATACGTGTGCATACGTTAGTTTCTGCCTGTGATGAATCAGAATTCATGTGCATATGGAGCAAAAATGTACAACAAAAATGCAAGATTGGTGTTCTAAAATCAGTTTTGCTCTGCACTAATCTATCAATAAGTTGTCAGTGGATAACTAACACCTTCATTGTAAGAGAACGATTGGCCTGTTAACGACATATAGCTGAAAAATAAATGAATGTACCTATTATATCCGTGTTACTATCGTACTGTATCACTTCATTAATTCCGCGTTGTTGCAGACATTACGCAGTGTCGGCACGATGTAAAGTACGAACGCAGCAACTATCAAACAGCCAAAAAAATATTAACTGCTGTGAATTATGCAAGTAGAAACAGACGTCAGAAGAAAAATTCTTCCTAGGAACCGAGATCGCTTGCCATTTGTTTGCTATTTGTTATATCTACTTACAGTTAGTTACTCCTTCAAAAATATTATGCGATATTTACTGAACCCAGGATGGCATTCCTGAGGCTCATTGTGCGTTGTCAGCGGTAAGCGAAGAGTTTTAAGTTCACCTTTAAATGTAAAAGGCTGCAAGAGCTTTTCGGTCAATGGATTCATGGCTAATCCATGGAACGTCGTCTTTGTTTACTACTGCAACAAACTTCCTCCTTGTCCTGCGTACCTAATAAATATGACTGCGAGCTGAAAAGTAATGCCTCCGAATTATTTTTTATGAAAACTCTTAAAGATTTCTGCATAGAAAGATCGTTATTAAAATTCTACGACTTGGCACTTCATGTCTACTCATTTGCAGACTTCTGCCGCTAGACGGCTCGAATTGTAGCGTGTAACGTGTTGGTGAGTAACGTAACTATGTCGGTGCATATGAAACAGAGTGTTGTAATTGGGTCCAGAATTCAAGGCGTTCATCCACGTATTGAGGATCCTCTCGTTCAGCATGACAGTGCTAGAGCACAAACGAATGGCGCGACATCTACAACATCCAGACGCCATGGGTTCACTTCAATCGATCAGCCTCCATACAGTACCGCCTTTGCCCCATGCAATTATCATCTGTTTCTAAAACTTAAAGACATCTTCGAGTAGTTCACTTAGATAGTGGTGAAGCTGTGCAAGCAGAGTGGAGATTATGCTTCCGTCAACAAAATCAAACGAATTCAACACTGAGTTTATCAACAACCTTGTCTCTTGATGCGAGAAATGCGTTCGTATATTGGCAAGTAAATCTGGAGAATTTAAAAATTTATATAGAGTATCTTTATAACGCTTTTTGCATTTAAACAGCAGGAAAAGCTTTCGTATAAAAATTCGGAGGCATTAATTTCAGAAAGTCCTCAAAATAAGAAATCAGAGTGAAGAAATTCCGTTGCTCTTCTGCTTTTAATACGAAAAAAAAAAAAACATGTACATGCTGCCAGTCAACATAGCATTTTTATATAAATTAGAGCTACTTTACATAGCCGCCATTAATTTTTTAAGTGTTCGTGCGTATCGTTCCGAAGTATAGAGTCAGAAGCTGCCGAGTTCCGTGCTCTTCATTCTACCTGTATAGCCGCAGCATTCTTTTGGCAGTTACTATAAGTTGTAGTGTGACGCTAGTACCAAGATCTCTGGAGACAAGGAAGAGACTGGATTGTATTTCCTCTGTAAACAGAGCTGGTCTGCTCCGTCTGTGATCCGCTTCCCCTGTGCTGGTTGTACCACTGTTACTCCATTACTTCTCTCTCTCTCTCTCTCTCTGTCTGTCTCTCTCTCTCTCTCTCTCTCTCTCTTTCTCTCCATCCACATCTGGCTCTCCGAAATCACACAGACACATACACAGTCACACAAACAAACGAGGGTGCACGCTCACTCACTCACACACACACAGATGCTCCAAATCATGCTGCAATGAGAGATTAACTGCAAAACACACCTACACTATGTGATCAAAAGTATCCGCACAACCACAAAAACATAGGTTTTCCATATTAGGCGCATTGTGCTACCACCTACTACTAGGTACTCCATATCAGTGATCTCAGTAGTCATTAGACATCGTGAGAGAGCAGAGTGGGGTTCTACGCAGAACTCACAGATTCGAACATGGTCAAGTCATTGGGTGTCATTTGCGTTATACGTCTGTACGCGAGATTTTCACACTCCTAAACATCCCCAGCTACACTGATTCTGATGTGATAGTGAAGTGGAAACGTGGAAGGACACGTACAGCACAAACGCGTACAGACCGACCTGGTCTGTTGACTGACAGAGACCCCCAGACAGTTTAAGAAGGTCTTAATGTGTAATAGGCAAACATCTATCCTGATCATCTTACAGCAAATCCAAACTGTTTCAGGATCCACTGCAAGTACTATGGCAGTTAGGCTAGAGGTGAGAGAACTTGGTTTTCATGGTCGAGCGCCTGCTCACAAGCCACACGTCACGCCGGTAAATGCCAAACGACGCCTCGCTTGGTGTAAGGAGCGTAAACATTGGACGATTGAACAGTGGAAAAGCGTTGTGTGGAGTGACGAATCACGGTACATAATGTGGCGGTCCGATGGCAGGGTGTTGGTATGCCCGATAAACGTCATCTGCCAGAATGTGTAGAGCCAACAGTAAAATTCTGACGGAGTGGTGTTATTGTAATGTTGTGTTTTTCATACAGGGGGCTTGCACGCCTTGCTTTGAATGGCACTATCACAGCACAGGCTTACGTTGATGTTTAAAGCACCTCCTTGCTTCTCACTGTCTAAGAGCAATTCGGGGATGGCGACTGCATCTTTCAACACTATCGAGCATCTGTTCATCATTCACGGTCTGTGGAGGAGTGGTTACACGACAATACCATCCCTGTCATGTACTGGCCTGCACGGCGTCCAGACCTGAATCCTATAGAACACCTTTGGGATGTTTTTGAACGCCGACTTGGTGCTAGGCCTCACCGACCGAAATCGATACCTCTCCTCAGTGCAGCACTCCGTGAAGAATGTGCTGCCATTCCCCAAGAAACTTTCCAGCACCTGATTGAACCTGTGCCTGTGAGAGTGGAAGCTGTCATCAAGGCTACGGGTGGACCAACACCTATTGAATTCCAGCATTACCGATGGAGGGCGCCACGAACTTGTAAGTCTTTTCAGCCAAATGTCCGGATACTTCTGATCACATAGTGTAAGTACATTGATCAGCGAGAACATTATGACAACCGACCTACTATCGATGTAGACACGTCTAGGCGACAGCAGCAGCACCTTACGCGGAATGAGAATGATTGCTATTCAGACCCACGTACGCTGTGTGTAGTATTAGTGAGGGTGCTGAACGTGTGTAGAATGTGAAGCCGCAAGATCTATCTGAGCTTGAACCGGGCATATTGTGATGGCCAGGAGGCTCGGCATGAGCATTTAGGAAACTGCACGACTTTTCGGGTTTTCAAGGAGCACACATAAAAGCAGCTGTCTTGCATATCCTCTAATCTCTTTGCAATACAGTAGTTTGGTTGTACAAAATTGATATTACAAAACACTACTAGAGAATATTGTTCTTTAAGGTAATCAATACAGATGTAAATCAACACCACAATATTGGAAATACTACGAAACGCGTCGATAGAGATGACAAAGTCTTTAATTATTGTAAACACTGTTTTTATTAAAGCGACATTCCAAAATCACTAACACACTAATTTCAGATAACTAACGGACTAACATAAGTAATTCTTGCAATCTGTAGGCGAAATTAAATATTTTTTTCTCAAGAAGTGATTTTGAGACAATATCTGGTCTCTTGAAGTTCTATGAAAGTTCGAACTATTTATGATATTTAAAAGGTTTCCCACACCTATGAGACGTCGTTCCTGATACGAGTGGTCGGTCATAAACTGGATCTTGAACTAATCAGTTAAAAACAACGCGGATAACAGTGGCAAACGCTCTATGCAAACGCAAAATTAGCATTGTACACCAGAAATTTCTCTGCACTCGTGATTCAGCAATTATTAGAGCTTATTTTTGAACTTCAATCCACACGACGAACTTTTAGTTCTGGATCTGGATTGAAACCAAGCACCTATAGCCATTGTGACTCATCAAAGTCTTCGTGCCTGAAGTAGACTCGATTACAGCAACATTCGTTGTCGGTGACTAGCAATGAGGAGTCGTGAAATAACGAAATTTTCAGCACTATCAGTTGGCAATCCTTAACCTGAAAATTTTTGTGCTATGTCTGGAATCCTGTCAATACCCTCATCTCCTGTTAATTAACCACGAAAAACGTTTTAAATAATTTCAAGTCACAAAGTTTGCATATGATTAAAGCGATATGCATGATGTAAAGTTTTGTGACGTTGACTAGAGCCCATTGTGTACTCAGACTGTTAAAAAGTAAAATAAAGTGTTAGATATCGAAATTTGTCACCAACAGCGAGATATCTGAATCTGAAATAAGGATGTAATTTTTTCCTGATTGGGAAGCGAACCCGGCACCTACCGCCCTTACTCTCTATCCGTGAATCGTTTGCTCACCAGTAGTGAGGTGTGTCCATGTTTGACTAGAAATAAGGACACTTATCGTTATTGTTAACAACATACGAAGTGACATTAAAAATGTAAATTATTTTTGCACTAGTATTTTGGCGTGACTATGGTACGGCAATATTTTTATGCTGGATCCGCATTTATGGTCTTTTTTTTTTTTTTTTTTTTTTTCTTCTTGGAGCAAACAACGAAATGATCGAACTATGTCGTTCTGTGTGTGTCACATACCAAGAAAGAGAAGATCCGATTCCGAATCCTAGTCTAGTGCGAAGTTTCTCCAAGTCTCAGGTTCAAACAAAATAAGAGTTCTGTGACCTTAAATGACCATAGGCTCATAAAATAAAATAAAGTTTCTAGTGTAAGGAAGATCACTGGTGATAAAGTTTCTGTTTACCGCAACTTACGCCTTCGCTATGGAGCAACCCAAACCGTCTCTGCCCCAGTTGGTAAGGATTTGAGGTTACAACGCGTATTCTGAACCAGGGTGTAACCTGATGTTCTTCACATGGCATTACTATATTCGAAGGAGATCTGTGTTTAAAACACACACTGGAAGTGGGAATAGATCCCGTAAGTAGGTACTGAGAAACTAGAATTAATCCAACAGTCCACTGAAGCCCAAATATGACAGTTTCAAGACTGTGTCCTAACGTCTTCATACGCTTAGGTTACAAATTAGACACGGTGAATGGAACTCAGTTCTTCATTGACAGGTTAACTATCAGCAGGCTTCTGAAACGGAAATTACGCTAGTCCCATCGGCGGGATGTGAAGACGCCCTTAGCCGTCATAGACTCGCTTCGAAGTTCGATTCCCGGCGGGGTCAGGGATTTTCTCTGCCTCGTGATGGCTGAGTGTTGTGTGTTGTCCTTAGGTTAGTTAGGTCTAAGTAGTTCTAAGTTCTAGGGGACTGATGACCATAGATGTTAAGTCCCATAGTGCTCAGAGCTATTTTTGAACTCGCTTCGAAGCCACTATAAAATTTTCAGTGTTTCAAGTAATTTCTTAGATCAAGAAACACCATTCCACAGTATAAAATTAGAAAAACTTATATTATTATTGACCTTCTTTCTATTAACATCTTCATTCTACGTGAGCTTGAAATAAGCATTTAATGCTTCTTGTTCATTTTGTTAACAGTTGCCCAGAATCAGGTAAATATTTAGTTCGCAGCAATTTGTCATTTCTAGAAATTTTTGCCCAGAAAAAGGTAAACTTTTAGCTCTTAGCAAATGGTAGTGGCGTTCTGCGACAACTGGACCGCAACAAATAGTTATTCTGTTCTCTCCATCACTAGGGCATATTTTTCAAGTTACTCGTGGATTACATTAAACTAAGGTGAAGATGAAGACATTACTTCATAACAGAAGTTGCTTTGCACTACTTTATTTACTTGCGCTTGTCAACGACACTTGTAATATACAAACAGAGGTGCTATACGCCAATTTCAGTGCCATAGGATATTAATGTGTTCTATTAAATTACACTATCTCTACAAATGCCTTGGGTCGATGTCACCTATCTAAAGAACGAGGAAGAAAAAAATTGCAGAAGATCAATAGTTTTCCGTTGCAATAAACTCATTCTGTGAGGTGCTAGATCGCATTTTCGAGGGATTGCTCTAACTGTACTATTCCTTTCAACAACGTAGAAAAATATTTCAACGTAAAAAATCCTACATCCGACTCACATGCCTTAAACCTAGTCACCAACCAGAAATTCTAACTGTGTGGAACACAGTTTGGTATACTCTCTCTCCCTGTACAATACGCAGTTGAGTTATTGGGGTCTGTGAATAGATTGCAACAGTAATTTCGTGAGCAAGGAATGAATACGAACTGCAGAATTTCATAGTACCATGGATTCCAGTTTTTTGTTCCTGATATAAACTGGCGATGCATCATTTCAGGCCCCAGGAACGGCAACGCCATACTGATATCGACGGTGTGCTCGACTGCCAAATTAGTTTTTTGTTCCACTTGATTTTATTTTCATTGAAATAAAAGTCAGTTAACCTCCGAAAATAAGAGGTTTCATTTCGTTCCTCCTTTCCTTCTAGGAGTTGAGTTTTCTGGTCCGTATGCTATTTTCCCTTCTAACCAGCGAAAGGTGGCAAAATGCTGCCTGTAATCGCTTCACAAAGAGCTATGTGGTGCTGTTAAAAAGACTTCGTTTAACTTTATTGCTGGCGAAGGAATTTAGTTCTTTTTGAAAACATTTTAAGCAGCAAGTTTCACAGAATTACCGAAAAAGAATAGCTTGTTGTGCAGGTAGGAAAAGGTTTAGCAGCAAAGTCTGCTCATTCAGGACGAGTTGGATCATTTCGTCTCATAGCATTTCTATATAGTTTGCCTAAGAGGTATCACACGTTGTAATCCCGTAGCTGTGGAAATCATTAGTTGATAGCGAGTTTAACATCTAAGGGTGTGGTAATGTTAAAATACAAAACGATTAACAACCTTACACTGAGGTGTTTTTTATAAAAGGGAAACTAGGGGAAACTGTTGCCCTCTCCTTTCTCCAACGAGCATTAGAAGCCATATACACAAATGTTTACAATACTAAGAGAACCTGATCGTTATAATTGACACTGTCCTCCTAAACTAGCGATCGCTTATTAAAAATGAATTAAAATTTTTAGAAGCGGTAGGAATCAAGAGAGTGCAAAATCACCTAAATACCTAGTTTACTAGACTACCACTTTTATGACGCACTGTTACGGATTTCGGTGTGGCATGTAATGTAACACAGATGACTAAAATTAAACTGTCGGTGCAACATGACCTGCCTCACAATGTGAAACTAAATTTTATCTATAATCTCTGAAAACGGTGTCGTTATTATTGCTATGATGTTCAGAGACAAAGTACATTTACATTATACACTAAGCAATACCCAAGAGGAACTAATCTATTAAATGTTTGTATATTCTGTGTAATCGCCAGTGAATTTGACTTCTGAAACGAAGGAGGCCCTTTCCATCTTTTAACACACTTCGTTTCCTCCTACCTTGTCAGTAGATTATTACCTACGAAATACAACAGGACAAACAAACTGATAAAGGTCGCGTTCTTGCGACCTGTGAAGGTGGATACTGTATCAGCACCTTTTCTCATGTCCTTGAATACAGAAAATGAATTATAGATGTCTGTGTGAAGACGATGGCGGAGAAAAATCTCGTCGACCACCGTCGTTGCCCTTATCTGCCAGATAAGAGTGAGAAAATCATGCATTGGTCGTCCCCTCCAAGAGGAAGGTAGATACGGACGAATATCGGCGGATGAGGAAATATTGAGCGAACAACATATGGCTGTTAGATTAACACAAAGAGGAAACGATGTGCAAGATCGGCGGTGTAGACTTAAAAGTCGAGTTTTTGAGTCCACTAAGTACTCAGTTATACACTTCTGGATTCTTTAAAATTATAAATGCTTAATAATTCTCGTTGTCTTTCTAAATCAGTAACACTTACCCCTAATTAAAATTTATAGAACTGACGGAATTTTAACTATCTGCAGGTTGGGAGGAGGAGGAAATTAGTGTTTAACGTCCCGTCGACAACGAGGTCATTAGAGACGGAGCGCAAGCTCGGGTGAGGGAAGGATGGGGAAGGAACCATCCCGGCATTTGCCTGTAGCGATTTAGGGAAATCACGGAAAACCTACATCACGATGGGCGGTGACGGGATTGAACCGTCGTCCTCCCGAATGTGCTAACCACTGCGCCACCTCGCTCTGTGCGCAGGTTGGGAATTGGCCGCCTTAACTACTAAGCTCTCTATCGTTTCTTCTTTTCTTTTTTTTAATTTTACTGCCCGACTGGCATTCGAACAGCACACTAGGAAGATGCTCTACTAAGCCAACTTTTTTATTCTTTCTTTTTTTCCGTAGCTCTTCTTTTCGCCGATATTATTTCAAAATCTCTTGTTCATAAAAATATTTCATTTTGCCTAATGGTTGCTGCAATGACTTATGTTGCCGAGTTAACTCAAAT
This sequence comes from Schistocerca gregaria, assembly GCF_023897955.1. Taxonomy (NCBI): domain Eukaryota; kingdom Metazoa; phylum Arthropoda; class Insecta; order Orthoptera; family Acrididae; genus Schistocerca; species Schistocerca gregaria. The sequence goes on from NC_064922.1 coordinate 224,043,186, forward strand.
TGTAATGAGTGTCGATAGTGCTATTGAAATGTCACTTGCTGTGATAAAATTGAGTTTCCCGTGTTAAAGACTATCTCGTCTATAGTGACGCGTTTACTAGTATGTGCAATATTGTGGTGGCTGATTTATATCTGGACTGATTACCTTAAAGAACAATATTCTCTAGTATTCTCTTTTGGTATCCATTTTGTATAGTTAAACGACTGTACTGCCAAGAGATTATGGAAACCTATTATACACCTACGTCACGTGGGCTGCATAAAAATCAGTCAAATCGCAATTCGTGTCGTTCGTATAGTTTTGGGTATGATAGTACAATGTAACTGAAACGTGTATAATTTGACAGTGAAGGAGTACGTTCACTGCTGACTCATACCATGTCCACCGTATAAGAAGGTCCACTTGAATATGCGTAAAAATGTATTTAGAGCAATTGCAGGCTTGAATATGGTTAAAACGGCTCTAAGCACTATGGGACTACATCTGAGGTCATCAGTCCCCTAGACTTAGAACTACTTATACCTAACTAACCTAAGGACATCACCCACACCCATGCCCGAGGCAGGGTTCAAACCTGCGACCGTAGTTGTAGGCTGGTTCCGAACTGAAGCGCATAGAACCGCTCGGTCACAGCGGCCGGCTGCTTCATTATGTCTAATGTTTACGTGGAGCGACAATACGGACACGACACCAATATCGAAATTTCGATGTTGAATCTAAAGCAGTGATATATGAACTGCCCAAATCGTTCGTCACTAGCATATATTTTAATGCTCATCACACAGCGTTGTCTTGAAAAAGCTGATAACTTAATCGGGAACAACGTTATGTCTGCATTCGATAGTTTTACTCAGGTTATAGGCAATATAATGACGAGTCACAGACGCTAACTACCGCACCATGGCGGAGAATGACAGCTTTTGGCAACTGTTTAGCCACACTGTTTTTTTCTTATTTTTCATGTTTTACTTGTCAGTGCAATCGCTTTTGACCGCCCTTCCAAATTACTTTCTCTTCAGGTGAGAATCTCAACGTCGCTATCTCAACAAGTACGTGCTGGAATGCTGAGCAAAGTGATAGCTTGAAGAACTAACACTAGAAACTGAAACTGATTTACCTTTACTGTAAGGGAACTGCTGAATGCTATCGACAACCCTTGTATTCCACAACTTACACTGGACCAAATACACTATACAGTGTTTAAAGTTATGCCAGCAAATGCTTACCGTATTCTACATATACGGCTTAACCTTGTTCAGACGTATCAGGATGTAGTTCTAGACTAGATAACGCTAGCTGTACTTGATATGGGGATGAAAGATTAGTAATAGTTCAAAAATAGAGCAGCTGCCTATATACACACTCCTAAGTAATTTAAAACTTCATTAGCGCTAACGACAACAAAAAGAGCGGTGTTTAAAAGAAGTCCCTCCACCATATGTTATCAGATTGGTGTCTAACCAAGCAAAATGAACACCCACGCACATACACACACACACACACACACACACACACACACACACACACACACACACACAATCAATTGCTTTAATTCCAACAGTAAACAAGAATTCCAAGAATAATTTTTAAATTTTTATGTTCACTGATGTTTGGAGTATTTTTACATTCCAACGGATTCATTGACTCAATTCAATTAGCTCAGTAAGTTGTAAGACTGGTCCCCCCTCTTTCTAAGGCAGCCAAAGTATACCCATCCCGCCAAAATCCTGTTCAGTATTTTCGTGAATGGATTGATAAGAAATACAGACAATAACTTTATCTTGGATCTCCTCCATTTCATCCATGTTTGCTTAGAGATACAACAATATCGGAATTGTGAGTCAACCTTGACTTGAAACACCTTGTTGTTTGTGTACTTATTTATCTCCCAAACGTGTATCGGCGACAAATATCACCAACATCAGTGGATTTTTAAAATATAAAACATGCAGAAAGTAGCATAGGCTTAGTTGTAAAACACAGCAACACATAATCACATTTTTCCTGTTCGTTTTTTGAAATACAATTTTCTATGGACATTTTAACCTACCTCATTTATTTTACGTTTATTGTCGATGTCTGCGGACATATTTTCTGTCCTTTTTCTGTCGCCGCTTTTTCTCAGCGAACATCATGTCATCTGAAACTGTGCGAACGACTGTTAGTAAAGAAGTAGTAAAAGGTGATATACGCATGCTCAAATGGCTCTAAGCCCTGTGGCAATTAACATCTAAGGTCATCAGCCCCCTAGAACGTAGAACTACTTAAACCCACCCAACCTAAGGACATCACACACATCCATGCCCGACGCAGTATTCGAACCTGCGACCGTAGCAGCAGCGCGGTTCCGGACCGAGGCGCCTAGAACCGCTCGTCCACAGCGGCAGCAGCGCGGTTTCGGACCGAAGCGCCTAGAACCGCTCGTTCACAGAAGCCGGCACACGCGTATGCCAGCATTATACACTTGGGGTTACGGTAGTGTTGTGCAATTCAGTTTCGGTGTGTGTTGGGCTGCTACTTAGATATTCGTGTACTCACATTCGTTGGACGCATGTAGCTGATTCTATACACTGAAAAACAAAACTTTCGCACTTTGTTTTTGATCCAGAGCATTACACCATCCTGCTTTTCCTGTTTAGGGTGAGAGATGAATCGCAGAAGGCTACGAAAACTGTAGCGGGAGTTACGAATAATTCTGTTTCTTATTTATGTCTCTGTGTGTGATGGAGTAGTGGTTCTTTACGTGTGTGTGCTTTCTGTTCTCTGCTCTTGGTAAGTTCCCTCAGAGCTGTAAAGTGTGAGTTGTTGCAGATTTTTACGTTATCGTTTATTACATTTTTCCCTTCCCCTATGGCATTTATTTTTTAGTAATTTTCTTCTATTGTTGCTGGTACAGACTGTTGCTATTTTTCAAAATATGCAGATCGCTTTCGATATTAGTGGGGTTATGGTTTTGTTAATTAGGTGTTCTGTGAAAGTAGAATGTGTGTTGGCACTCTTTAGAGCCCCCATGTGATCTGTGGACATCGTTCGGAAATTTCTGCTTGTTTGTCCTATATACTGGGCCTGACAGGAGATGCATGCGACCTGATATATTCCAGAGTTCCTGAATTTTCCTGATGTTGCTATTTCTGGTCTTAGTCTTTTCTGAAGTGTGTTGTTTGATCTGAAAGTTACTGGGATCCCTTGCTTTTTCAAGATTTTTCCTATTATATGTGATATTTTGTTATTGTATGTCAGTGTGTATCATCTGTCTCTTTTTCCTGATGTGGTGTGGTTTGCTCTGTTGTCTGTGTGTATTGCCTCTGGGCTTTCAGATCCTTTTTTGTGCCCTTGAGTAGGTGGTGGCTATATTTATGTTTCATTTTTACCTTGTTGTTGAGTTCTTTTTATGTCTATTTTGTAGTCGTCTTCATCAGCAATTTCTTTGATCATATGGTTTAAGAGGTGTTCTGTTTATCCTGTGGAGCATGTGTGTGAAACTGGTATATGTATGCACTGTCGGGTGGTTGGTTGAGCTATGAATAACAGTGCTTGTGGAAAGCGACCTGCATATCCTGGAAAACAGCAACAGTCCATACCGACAACTAATAATAGAGGAAAATTACTACACACTATACGCCATAGTGGTAGGGAAAAATGGAATAAACCTAAAACAAAACACATTGCAACAACTCACTCTTTACCGCTCTGCGAGAACTGACCAAGAACACAGAACGGAAAGCACTTACACGCAAAAGAAACACTTCCCATCACATACAGAGACATAAATAAGGAACAGAAGCCGCCGTAACTCTCGCTACAGTTATCACAGCCTACTCGCAACATAGCGTACTCACCCATCTCTCGCAACACACGTGAACAGCAAAGTGGTGTAATGTTCTGAATCATACAAAATGTGCGAAAGTTTTGTTTTCCCGTGTATAGAATCAGGTACTTGCGTCCAACGAACGTGAGTACACGAATAACTAAGTAGCAGCCCAGCATACACCAACCTGTACTCCACAACACTACCGCAACCCCAAGTGTATAACGCTGACGTACGTATGTCACCTTTTAGTACTGGTTTATTAACAGACGCTCACACAACTGCAGATGACATGATGTTCGCTGAAAAAAAAACCGCGACAGAAAGAGCATAGGAAATACGCCGCAAACAGTGACAATAATTCTTAAAAACATGCCATAATACACAATAAATAAGGTAGTATAGAGCATCCTCAGAAAAGTATATTTAAAAAAAGAAAAGTAAAAATGTGTTTGTAAAACTATGCTGTTTTATGCATGTTTTAAATTTAAAGAACCCACTGATGATGGTGATTTTGCCACCGAAACAAATTTGGAGGATAAATAAGGAAACAAAAAATAAGACCATTAGCATCAAGGCGGACTCACAATTCCGATACTGTTGTCTGAAATGCAGAGAAGTTAATATGCTGCTTTTAAAGCTTCACGATTGTACAAAATGTCCCGTAAATGGAGTACACGCAACGAATGCTCGTAGAAGCAAGTCCTTCTTTGTGATGTTGTTCAACCCCTGTGTCACATTGGCTAGATTGTCGATTATGTCCTCAAAGCGTTGATCATCACCTAAATATCTTCTCTTTGTAGTTTGGTGGTCCGTTCATAGTGATATGTCTTCAAACACATCATGATTTTTTCCGGTTAAGTATTGTACGCATTCTGCATTTCACTCAAGTCGTGTTGATGTTCTTGCCTCGTTGTGTATTAGGATGCAGCCAAGGCGTGCGAGACAAATATTGATACACACGCTTATTGATATGTGCTTATCGATAGGTCCTGTCAATCGACTGTGTAGTTGTATCTACGTGGCTAAAGTCAGAGGTCGTACTCGTCCGAGCATAGAAAAAGTTTTCTGCCCATGCGCTTGAACAGCGAGCTGTGGGTCGTCAACGGGAGAGGTTCTCTCTCTAAGGAGGTTTGACGCAATCAGATGCTGTGGACGCGGCCGCGGCTTGGCTGTCGGTTTTCGGCAGCTGTTTTGATGTATCGGAGAGCGGCGAGAGGGGGCCAGTGTGGTGCCTGTGTTCGACTTGGAATCCACCACAAGAGTCTGAGTTCTACTCCGATGCAGCACAGTAAGAGCATTTTGAAAATTCAGTTTCCTCGAGCTCTGAGAAATGTGACGTGTCCTTCTTTCATACTCTAGTGTGGATTAACGGGTTTTTCTGTTATTTGTTGCGCAAGCAGGAAGGTTGATTTGTAAACATCGAAGGGTCTTGTATGTGGTTGTATGTGGTTGACGTTATCAGCTGATGGCTTGTGTTTACCAACAGCCGGTTCCTACACTGACAGCAAAAGGCGCTGGTAAACCGTCTGCAACGGAGTAGCTACCATTAATGTTGATTCCCGAGTGCTGAATAGGTGGCTGTAGACTCGAGGTACTGCACTTGATCACGTATTCGTGTTTCATCATTTGCAAGAATAAAGTTATGGGTTATTCTCTTGGATGACAAGAAAGTAAGGCTCAAAGTTAAGTGGTAAAGTTTTAAATGAATAAGCGTTTGTCGTATTGCTTAACTAGATTATTTTGTTCGGACTGGAAGATCGCTCCATTTAATGACAAAACTCAAAGCACTAATTCGAGTATTAAATTTTAAGGGAACTGACAGCTGTCGCGTTGCTCAAGGTTGTTGATATTCTCAAATTGAAATTATTTTTGCTTTTGTTACATAAGTAGTAGCACTTAAGTGAAATCGACATACTACCCTGTAATTCAAACTAGCTGGTGCCGGAGTCCACACTATTCAGTGGTTAGTAAATTGCGAGGCTTCAGTTACCATACCAGCTGGTCATGAATCATACGTTGCATCGTCTTGCAAACAGAGCTGCTGAGAGAAAATGGGGCGGTAGGTAGAAGGAAGGAATGGGTATGACACTGGTTTCATGCCGGCGGCTGGAGAACGTGACCTCTTCTCAGATGCTGCTGTACTTATGAAGGAGAAAGTGCTTTCCTGCAAGAGAAAGGTGTTGCAACATCTGAATGTGAATATCATCTGGCCCTGGGGCGAAGGATAGGGATGAAATGAGAAGATGATCTAGCCACCTCATACTAAAGGAGGCCGTGTACCACACTCGCCATTCTGAGAACAGAAGGATTTCTCCCGAGCCTCCTCCGCGCGTTTCCAATGGAGAAAGTCAGGCTGATAGTGCGAGGAACTCGAAATCTCCGCAAAAATGCCACCCAACGTGTTGGAGATAGCAATCGTCTGCTACTGTCAGGCCGGAGATTGGGGAATGCACCGTGGTCCCAGAGAGCCGTAGGACGTTGCCCAACATGACGGAAGAGGGAGTGGAACTATTAAGAGAACTAGTGAATGAAATCCAGTTAGAGTGAAACTTTCCTGGCAGATTAAAACTGTGTGCCCGACCGAGACTCGAACTCGGGACCTTTGCCTCTGCTAGAGAGTGAAAATCTCATTCTGGAAACATCCCCCAGGCTGTGGCTAAGCCATGTCTCCACAGTATCCTTTCTTTCAGGAGTGCTAGTTCTGCAAGGTTCGCAGAAGAGCTTCTGTAAAGTTTGGAAGGTAGGAGACGGATACTGGTAGAAGTAAAGCTGTGAGTACCGGGCGTGAGTCGTGCTTCGGCAGCTCAGTTGGTAGAGCACTTGCCCGCGAAAGGCTAAGGTCCCGTGTTCGAGTCTCGGTCGGGCACACAGTTTTAATATGCCAGGAAAGTTTCATATCAGCGCACACTCCGCTGCAGAGTGAAAATCTCATTCTGGATCCAGTAGGAGTTTTTGTGTCCTGAAGAACGTGACGACGCTGCGCACGCAACTGTTTATAACGAACGCAATTTGCATCGTAAGATTGAGATGCGATAGGCAGCTGGTGTTGAGTCTAAAGTTACTGAGCCATAATGAATTTTTTTTAACGTTCGAAAAACAATAATGAATCTATTTTTAAAAATGAAAAATCCAAGAATAACATTAAGAAATTGCCCCCAGAACTGAAAATACTACATTTCAATAACACAACTGATAGGAAACACCTCAACACGGCAACAGTATAAAATCACTTCCTTTTAGTTAAGAACATAAACTGAATTAAAAGTACATATACATTACAAACAACAAAACATATGATCAAATGAATATGTCACAAATATCAACCATCGGCTAGAGCCAGTAATTATCAAAACGCCATTGCCTTCGATGTACCAAAATGATTGACAAATGTGGTTCAAATTTATGATCATAGAGGCGGTGGCAGAAGCAACGTCACTAGCGATAATTCCTCCTGTACTAAGATAGGACGGCGGTTGTCGCTACCACAGTAATGGGAACCTTCATTAAAAATTTCAGTCATGTTACACAGGCATCTTTAACTAGACCACAGTTGAGACATACGATCACCTATACTGTATCACAAAGACAACTCGTTAGTTATTTAGTAAAATTGAAACAATCTGCAAACGCAGGAAAGCACGAACGTTATGCAGGGTGCTACGACTTAACTACTGACGCAGAATATTTTCCTTTAGTTTTTTTTTTTAGTAAATGCAACAATTTAGTAAATAGATTGACCTCGTGATACTAGCCACCAGGTAAATTTAGACATGCCTGACATATAAGAAAGATAGGTTAAACAATTCTCACTGACTATAAAGTACAATTTGCAAATCAGAAAAATTACATCTGCATTTTATACCCTTCGATTGTAAAGCAGTTTGGAATGGTGGCAGCCACAAGCCCACACACACTGACAGAACTGAACTCAAGTAGTACCAGGGAAAACCTTCATTAACAATAATACATGTATACAACAACTGGCAACCAGGATACGGACTCAAAACAGCCACCACGCGACACCAAGTGACGTGCACACTGAGCGGATGCTCACCGTGCTTTCTTGTAAATGCAGCGTCCATTGACAGACACCTGCTTAGAGAGCGCCGAGAGAAGGATGTAACGAAGATTACTCGTAGTCGGAAACCAACGGGTATCCTCTAGCAGATGCCGCCACATCCAGTACTTGCAAAGTCCACGTTCAAAAATGGTTCATATTGCTCTGAGCACTATAGGACTTAACATCTATGGTCATCAGTCCCCTAGAACTTAGAACTACTTAAACCTAATTAATCTAAGGACAGCACAAAATACCCAGTCATCAACAGGCAGAGAAAATCCCTGACCCCGCCGGGAATAGAAGCCGGGAACCCGGGCGCGGGAAGCGAGAACACTACATGACGACCACGAGCTGCGGACTGCAAAGGCCAGACAGGACTCCAACCCGGCACCACGATGGACACAAAATGCTTGCAGCTTGGGTAACAGAGTACACCCCGAATATTGTACGTCCTGCCGAAGTAGCTTTTAACGAGCAATGTTCACGGTTGCTACCAACACTCGGCGCCGCCACACTCACAGTGAGCAAAGGCTCTTGCCAACGGGCCACGGCAGACACCTGGCCACAACAACGCGCCGCCTCGCTTGCGTTCCTCGCCGCCCGTGTCACTCTCTCCTCTTCTCCAGGTCACCGCAGCCTTTAACCACCTTCTCCTCCGACCTGCCCCCTAGCGGCGACAGTAACGCTCCATGCCCTCTTGCGGCCAGAGGGATTCCAAATCTGCGGGAATTACACGAAATTAAATGCGGGCGCACGACACAAGGATGATGGTTAAAAACGTAGAGAGCACATCTTCGTGCGCGAAATGCGTCGTGACACGCTTCAGTCCACCAAGGGACAGAAAGTTGGCTGAAACCACATGTAAACAGTAATGAAATCCTAAACTCAGATTGGAATGTATACCGCAGAGACAGGCTGGACAGTGAAGGGGGAGGCGTGTTTATAGCGATAAGAAGTGCAATAGTATCGAAGGAAATTGACGGAGATTCGAATTGTGAAATGATTTGGGTGAAGGTCACGGTTAAAGCAGGCTCAGACATGGTAAATGGATATATCTATAGGCCCCCGGGCTCAGCAGCTGTTGTGGCTCAGCACCTGAAGAATAATTTGGAAAATATTTCGAGTAAATTTCCCCATCGTGTTCTAGTTCTGGGTGGAGATTTTAATTTACCGGATATAGACTGGGAGACTCAAACGTTCATAACGGGTGGCAGGGACAAAGAATCCAGTGAAATATTTTAAGTGCTTTATCTGAAAACTACCTTGAGCAGTTAAACATAGAACCGACTCGTGGCGATAACATATTACACCTTTTGGTGACAAACAGACCCGAACTATTTGAATCAGTTAATGCAGAACAGGGAATCAGCGATCATAAAGCGGTTACTGCATCGATGATTTCAGCCGTAAATAGAAATATTAAAAAAGGTAGGAAGATTTTTCTGTTTAGCAAAAGTGACATAAAGCAGATTTCAGAGTACTTAATGGCTCAACACAAAAGTTTTGTCTCAAGTACACATAGTGTTGAGGATCAGTGAACAAAGTTCAAAACCATCGTACACTATGCGTTAGATGAGTATGTGCGAAGAAAGATCGTAGGAGATGGGAAAGAGCCACCGTGGTACAACAACCGAGTTAGAAAACTGCTGAGGAAGCAAAGGGAACTTCACAGCAAACATAAATATAGCCAAAGCCTTGCACACAAACAAAAATTACGCGAAGCGAAATGTAGTGTAAGGAGGGCTATGCGAGAGACTTTCAATGAATTCGAAAGTAAAGTTCTATGTACTGATTTGGCAGAAAATCCTAAGAAATTTTGGTCCTATGTCAAAGCGGTAGGTGGATCAAAACAAAAAGTCCAGACACTCTGTGACCAAAATGGTACTGAAACAGAGGATGACAGACTAAAGGCCGAAATACTAAATGTCTTCTTCCAAAGCTGTTTCACAGAGGAAGACTGCACTGTGCTTCCTTCTCTAGATTGTCGCACAGTTGACAAAATGGTAGATATCGAAATAGACGACAGAGAGATAGAGAAACAATTAAAATCGCTCAAAAGAGGAAAGGCAGCTGGTCATGATGGGATATCAGTTCGATTTTACACAGAGTACGCGAAGGAACTTGCCCCCCTTCTTGCTGCGGTGTACCGTAGGTCTCTAGAAGAGCGAAGCGTTCCAAAGGATTGGGAAAGGGCACAGGTCATCCCCGTTTTCAAGAATGGACGTCGAACAGATGTGCAGAACTATAGACCTATATCTCTAACGTCGATCAGTTGTAGAATTTTGAAACACGTATTTTGTTCGAGTATAATGTCTTTTCTACTCTGTAGGAATCAGCATGGGTTTCGAAAAAGACGGTCGTCTGAAACCCAGCTCGCGCTATTCGTCCACGAGACTCAGAGGGCCTTAGACACGGGTTCACAGGTAGATGCCGTGTTTCTTGACTTCCGCAAGGCGTTTGACACAGTTCCCCACAGTCGTTTAATGAACAAAGTAAGAGCATACGGACTATCAGATCAATTGTGTGATTGGATTGAGGAGTTCCTAGATAACAGAACGCAGCATGTTATTCTCAATGGAGAGAAGTCTTCCGAAGTAAGAGTGATTTCAGGTGTGCCCCAGGGGAGTGTCATAGGACCGTTGCTATTCACAATATACATAAATGACCTGGTGGATGACATCGGAAGTTCACTGAAGCTTTTTGCAGATGATGCTCTGGTGTATCGAGAGGTTGCAACAATGGAAAATTGTACTGAAGTGCAGGAGGATCTGCAGCGAATTGACGCATGGTGCACGGATGGCAATTGAATCTCAATGTAGACTAGTGTAATGTGTTGCGAATACATAGAAAGATAGGTCCCTTATTATTTAGCTACAAAATAGCAGGTCAGCAACTGGAAGCAGTTAATTCCATAAATTATCTGGGAGTACGCATTAGGAGTGATTTAAAATGGAATAATCATATAAAGTTGATCGTCGGTAAAGCAGATGCCAGACTGAGATTCATTGGAAAAATCCTAAGGAAATGCAATCCGACAACAAAGGAAGTAGGTTACAGTACGCTTGTTCGCCCACTGCTTGATAGAGAAGATCCAACGGAGAGCAGCGCGCTTCGTTACAGGATCATTTAGTAATCGCGAAAGCGTTACGAAGACTCTGCATGAGAGACGCTCAGTAGCTCGGTACGGGCTTTTGTTAAAGCTCCGAGAACATACCTTCACCGATGAGTCAAGCAGTATCTTGCTCCCTCCTACGTATATCTCGCGAAGAGACCATGAGGATAAAATTAGAGAGATTAGAGCCCACACAGAAGCATACCGACAATCCTTCTTTCCACGTACAATACGAGACTGGAATAGAAGGGAGAACCGATAGAGGTACTCAAGGTACCCTCCGTCACACAGCGTCAGGTGGCTTGCGGAGTATGGATGTAGATGTAGATGTAGAGCATGGCGTGATAAAGAGGGAGGAATGGAAAGTTCTGAGGCGGTAAGGATAATGTTTGTAAGATATTCTGTCTGGCTGTCACAACTGGGGGGAATGTTGTTCGTTGAAGTTCGTCAGGGAGGAGTAAAGCCTCCAGTGTGTCTTCGTAAGCCGCCCTTTAGGTGTGCACATAGGTGGGGTCCTAATGGAGGGTGCGTGGAGTCTGAAAGGTAAATTGGTGCACCTCTGGTAAGGCAGAGAAGGGTGACTTGATTGAGAACATCAGCCAAGAGGGCACCTCTCTCATCTCCAAAGGGGATGGTGAATATTCAAGTCACCAAGCAGTAGAAAGGGATGAGGTAACTGTCCATTAAGCTGGAAGAAGTCTTCCCTGGTGACATCGAATGATGCAAGGATGCAGTACAAAGGGAAAATGTCAGGTGAGGAGGCGAGTAGACACGGAGATGGGTTGACTATTGTGCTGTTTCTCCTGGGTGGATAAATTTTATAAATAATCGACAAGTACGACAAAGAAGAAGAGATAGAACTACAATTGACATATTATTTCATGGACTCTGGCGCTTATATGCATGAACTACCTTTCCTTTGTCTTTCATTTTTCTTATGAGCTTGGATTCGGACCTAAGAAGACGTTCTTGTGTAAAGCTCATCTTGCTCTACCAGCTGATAATTTAAGTTGTACTTAAAACCCGAAAAATATAATGGTTATTTTGTCAAACGATTTTGTGTATGTGGTCAATAAATTGGTAGTCTGATACCTGGATTGTCTTAAGTAGATATCGGCCTTAAAAAAGAATTTTCACTGTTAGGCGCCATCTTAGAAAAATCTTTAACATTTTTATTTTAGCTCATCTACGAGACGTGCCACCGGTTAGGAAAATTAACCTTATTTCAGATCCCACGAGACCGGAGGCAGCTACTAATAATTTAAAATTTTTCTTACAGAATTTCTTTATATAACGAGATAACACCCCAGGCAGAACAGGTCTCGTCACAGGATTCCAGTTCCATTGTAGGATTTCATTTGTAGATGCCACTCTTGTTATCTTATATTGGGGAATCGAGACGAAACCACGATGTTAAGTTCGTATTGCAGTAGTGTACATCGAACAGACTTGGCAAATATTCACGACATTGGAATAATATCTGTAGTGTTGGGTGAATAAGAAAAGGACAATTAACTATCGACGATTGCGTAACTACCCTGAGAATTGAGCTAGTTTACTGCGTGCTCATACACGACGGGCTAATTGAACAACATATTACTCTGTTAATAATAGTCCTACATTAGTTATATCTCTTTTGTGCTGACCCATTGCAGTAATGTGTGCTTCTTTTTTACGTAAGTAATGGCTCGTATTCGTTTCATTACATACTCATAGCAAAGAAAAAGAACCACAAATAATTTTTATTTTGTTACATTACACTATGAAGGTTATCCCGTATAAGCAGCAGCATGACTTCCCCATGAGGTGCAATACAGTACTCGGGGGAAAGTGAAACGCACTATGAAGAAATGCGAGAGGTCAAAGCAGTCATGAGCCAGCAATTGTCTTCCCCGGAGGCAGAGAACAAGCGGATGCTGCGATACTAAGAGAAGCCATAAATCCTCTTTGTTTGGATCGAGGAGCCGAACGTTCCTTTGAAGGAGACTGATGACGAGGAAAAGAAGATGGGTGCCTCATCGGTGGCTGCTGAGTGCCAGCCGTCGAACATTGCCTGCTACAGGGCACAGACGCAGGGGGATGCTGATCCGTGAGGTCTACAGATTCGTCAGTATTCTCCTTCTGTCGGCCTGCAGAGTCCAGGGCAGAAACACGGTTAGTGGTGTCCACATGTGACATGGACTGGGCCGGGAAAGGGTATCACGTACCGACAACGTCAAAGAGGCTCATCGAATTGGTGAAGGAGAAGACCATTTGCCCATGTTTGACTTCTTCGAGCCTTTCCAGTTGGCAGAGGAAGACAGATGTTGGTTGGCCGGAAGGAGCCTTCACGGGAGTATTCCTTCTGTCCTTTCAGGCCTGCCTATTGTGTAGTTTTTGTATGTCCATTCTTTTAGCAGGACATCTCTGGGACGACAGCCGTTTACTACGGTGACAAAAAATAAAAACTCCTACAGCCGTTCTTACGATTTCATTTTATTTTGTCGCAACCAGTTTCGACGCTTCATTGCGTCATCTTCAGGCTGTTTTCATGCGGTACACGTTGATACGATCCCCATGCACAACCCATCATTTGCCAACAGTACTGGATTCGCAGATAATGTGTCAGCACACCAACCATCAACTGTACTATATATATATATATATATATATATATATATATATATATATAGGGTGTTTCAAAGATGACAGGTATATTTGAAACGGCAATACAAACTAACATATCCACCATGCGTAGCAATAATATGGCGTAGTCTCTGAATTAAATTACCCGAAACCTTTGACAACGTGTCTGGCGGAATGGCTTCACATGCAGATGAGATGTACTGCTTCAGCTGTTCAATAGTTTCTGGATTCTGGCGGTACACCTGGTCTTTCAAGTGTCCCCACAGAAAGAAGTTACAGGGGTTCATGTCTGTCGAATAGGGAGGCCAATCCACGCCGCCTCCTGTATGTTTCGGATAGCCCAAAGCAATCACACGATCATCGAAATATTCATCCAGGAAATTAAAGACGTCGGCCGTGCGATGTGGCCGGGCACCATCTTGCATGAACCACGAGGTGTTCGCAGTGTCGTCTAAGGCAGTTTGTACCGCCACAAATTGACGAAGAATGTCCAGATAGCGTGATGCAGTAATCGTTTCGGATCTGAAAAATGGGCCAATGATTCCTTTGGAAGAAATGGCGGCCCAGACCAGTACTTTTTGAGGATGCAAGGACGATGGGACTGCAACATGGGGCTTTTCGGTTCCCCATATGAGCCAGTTCTGTTTATTGACGAAGCCGTCCAGGTAAAAATAAGCTTCGTCAGTAAACCAAATGCTGCCCACTAGCATATCGCCGTCATCAATCCTGTGCACAATATCGTTAGCGAATGTCTCTCGTGCAGCAATGGTATCGGCGCTGAGGGGTTGCCGCGTTTGAATTTTGTATGGATAGAGGTGTAAACTCTGGCGCATGAGACGATACGTGGACGATGGCGTCATTTGGACCGGAGCTGCATCACGGCGAACGGAAACCCGAGGCCGCTGTTGGATCACCTGCTGCAATAGCTGCTCGTTGCCCTCTTTGGTTGCCGTACGCGGTCGCCCTACCTTTCCAGCACGTTCATCCGTCACGTTCCCAGTCCGTTGAAATTTTTCAAACAGATCCTTTATTGTATCGCTTTTCGGTCCTTTGGTTACATTAAACCTCCGTTGAAAACTTCGTCTTGTTGCAACAACACTGCGTTCTAGACGGTGGAATTCCAACACCAGAAAAATCCTCTGTTCTAAGGAATAAACCATGTTGTCCACAGCACACTTGCATGTTGTGAACAGCACACGCTTACAGCAGAGAGACGACGTACAGAATGGCGCACCCACTTGCAGCGCCATCTGTTGTTGAAAATTGTAACTACTGTAATTTCGAAAGTTTGTCTGCCCGAAAATGTACTTTTGTCCCAAGCATATTGCAACAAACGGTGTATTTTCTATTGCTTCTCGTTTAGTTTTTATTGCCGTTTCAAATATACCGGTCATTTTTGAAACTATATATATATATATATATATATATATATATATATATATATATTCTTAATAACCACATACAGCTCCTTGTCCAAAAGCGAATATTGTTTACACATCTGGAGGACATTACCAGCACGAGTGCCTTCTTCTTGCACCTTCGTTACAATGAGAGGAAGAGCAGTACGACTCTTTTAGTATTGTATTTGTTTTCCCGGCACTGTTAGTCGTCCGTTCTATAGTGACAGGTTTACTGGGAATGAAGAGTTGCCCTCGAGTATGCGTTCATAAACGCAGCGGAGAAAAAGCACAGCTGTCTCCGCAGAGGAGTAACCACAGAACAGTAGCGTCGTATCTCAGTCGTGCATTACTCTGTGTTGTGGGTTATGTGGCGTACGTTTCTTTATTGTAAAGTGCAGGCTTCTTTAGTATTTTGAAGCCATTACAATAAAAAAAGTGTCATCGCGAGTAAAAGCCGTATAAAACACAGTTACATGATTAGGCTGTAACGATCCATCTCAGATCGTGGGTCCATTAAACTAACATAATCAGGAGTTATCTCTGAAATGTATCTGAATTTTTTTCTTTGGAATTCTGATTCAGCGTATACTTCAGTTTATGGATTTAACATGTTAAAAATATGAATGATGAATGCAGAGACCGTTGGGTTGATAAATTATTATTCAAGAACTCAAAGAACATTAAATGAAACAAAAAATGAACGAAACAGTGAAATCTAATAAACAAACATAACACCAACTGAAACAGAACTCAAAATAAACTTGAACGAACTTGAAAGAACTGAAATAACAGTTCTTGTTGCGAGTGGTTTTCTTTCTCACTCGTTTAAGAACCATCGATGCACCCACATCACCAATAGGAAATGATGTGCGACTGTCCACACCAGCACTAAGTACCAGATCAAGTGCTGAACCATTAAGTCACGATTTTCCTTGACCCATTTAATAGTCTCTTCAGTGCTCTCACGCATGTATCTTGCAGCGACTTCACGATCATAGGCCATCACTGTTCGACGGACTGTCAGCACAGCTTCTCGCATCGCTGGGATGATGGTATTCCGGAGGTAGAGGTACTCATCGGGACCCACATCTCTCATTTTCACAAGACCCTGTGGACGCCAACAGAAAAAACAGATCTTAAGCTCACTCTACATAAAAATAGGTCATTCCTAGATATCAGGTTTCTTGTATTACTCTGTGTTGTGCGGTGTACATTTTTGCAGTAAACATTACAGACTTCATCACTGTTGTGAAGGTATTTACACATAAACAAGTGTGATCGCGATAACAAACCACTTAACTAATAATTAGATTGTTATTCTATAACGAAACGCAGGTAGAACTGATAGAAGAGACAGAGAAGATCCAAAGAGGACCGGCACATATGATCACGAGGTGGTATAGTGGGTACGAGAGCGATTGCTGAGAAGCTAAACAAAGACTCGTGACAGGCGCAGGGGTGTTGTGCAAGGGTTAACAATTAAAATTTCGACAGACCTCTTTCCAGGAAGTGTCGGACTGCATATTAATTCCTCCCACATCTATCTCACTAAGCGACCACCACAAGAAAATTCGAGAAATTGAAGCTAATATGGAGGCTTAGCGACAGTCAATCTTTCCACGAACCGTCCACGAGTGCAACAGGGATGGAGAAGCAGTCAGTGGCGCCAGAAGTACCCTCCGCCACACACATTAAGTGGCTTGCGTGGCGTGGTACGGATGTAGATGAAAAACGGTGCAGACATGAGACGAATAAAAAAAAGGTTTGTTTTATAATGAAGATTCACTGGTCAGAGAGAAATTTTTTAATGAAGAAGAGTGGTTAGAATACTACAAGGCCTGTAAAATTTCTAGTGTTACAAGGAAGTTCGTCTAGAGCTGGCTGTTTCCTTTCCTATAGAACATTTATAGCTATTATGAGTGACCAGCTAAAATAATTGTTTGGAACACAATACAAAGCACTACAAATAACAACTATTGTATTGAATAACACCATAACCGAAAATACTACAATAACTGATGCAGGACAGAAATTCTCAAAATACCTTTATCTTCTCTTTCATAAATTCCTTGAAGACATTCAGAAAGATGAGGTCCTCCTCCTGGGCCGTCTCTTTGTCATCGTGAATAATTCTGCTTTTTACAGCCTCCTTCGCCGACACTTCCTGTAAAATTTAATACCTTAGTTTAAGATGTTATTGAACAACGTATAAAATGGTACTGTCTCTAGTTTAGCTACAATAAACTAAACAACTGATAACACGTAGCGGTCCCACTTCTACAGAACTTTGATACTATTACGCAACACTAAATAAAATCATTGCTTGGAACAAAACTTAAAAAGTATTAAATAACAATTAATGCATTAATTACTACTCCAACCGAAAAAACTCACATAAAATATGTAGGATACAGTTTCTCATATTACCTTCATCTTCTGCTTCATGAGCTCACTGAGCTTATCGAGATATGAGAGTCCGTTTTTTTGGAAAGTTTCTAACACATCCTGAAGTATGCCGCTGCTTCTTGCCCAATTAGCCGACATTTCCTGTAAAATTGCCAGTACAATACAGTAGTAAATGACGTTAATTAACAGCGTAAACTGTAGCTCCGTAGCTAATTCATCTACAGAATACTGAACAACACGTTATATCTCTACTTGCGATCCCATCTCTACAAAACATTGATCGCTGTAACGAGACACAAAATGAAATCTTTGCTTGGAATGAAATGTAAAGCACATTAAATAATAATTACTACATTAAATATTATCGAAACGGGAAGTAATTGCAACTATTGTCAGTTAGAGATTCACATAATACCTTTAACCACTCCTTAAGCTCCTCTAATGTATCCAGAGCAGAAGGCTCCTTCTCAAGTGCCCCGCTGTCCCCAGGCGCGCTAACAGACATTTCCGATTCGGTGCCTACCTTGGATGTCCTGGTAGTACGCGCCGTATCTCCTACACAGTTACTAACACTGACTACGCCCACAGCAACTGCTGCAACAAACGCTATCACCACAAACTGCCAAACTTTACACATAGCCATGCTTGGCCAAGCTAATCGGTCAGCGTCTAATAGCAGTCTGTTGCTAAGAGACGGCCATATACTGTTGGATGCTTTTCATTTGTTTCACTCTTCCGCGTCACGGCAATACCCATGAAGAGAGAGTGTCGTTTGGATAGACCAAGAGTGAGAACAATAACGCGAAAAAAGAAATATTCTTTATTCACGTACATTGCACGTGTATTAATTGCCAAGCATAAGTGCTGCGTGTTAAGTGCGGGAGTTGAGCGAAAAACCTCAATCCTGAGAAATAGCTAGTTATTTTCCTGAGTGTCTCATTTGTTCACTACAAAATTGGGCTTTCCCCTGCACCCCATGAGATGAAATCCACGCAATAAGTAACAAACGATGTTCTGCACTGAATCTCTGATCTCACACATATCATATATCAACCAGATATGATCTTTTTTAGTTCGATTAACCTCACTTTTGCTCCTTTTCATTAAGACTAAAGAAGCAATAAATTCTCGAAACCCTTTCCTCATTAGATGAACTTGTTGTTTTTAATGATTTCGGTCATACTGTTTGTGTGTAGCTATCAGCATTATTTGGATTAGTATTTCGATACTTTTAAACATCATTTGGCGCTTTATACATATTTTGCCATGAAAAATTTCGTTTTATAGACATGCACTCGTGTCGCATACAACATCCCGTAGCAACATTTGTGTATAAAACAGTTTTATATTTTTGTCTTTTTTCTAAGACTGAACGTCGATCAATTTCCGCAAGTTATTCGAAATTCAATAATTGCAGATATACTTGTTTTGTAAAATAAACAGTATTTTATTGAAGCAACTTAATTTATTTTTCCCAGACGCTTTTCTCCTTTTTCTTGCTTTAAGTGTGATCTATAACGATACGGTTTTGTTATTTTTATATTATCAGTTCATTTCGGTTGCTGTGATCTGCGTTTCCGCTCATCTGCTCTGGAAGTCGCTCTACCACTTTTATTTCAGACACATTATCACAAACTATTATTCCAATCTTTTTCACACTGTTCATTAGTTTTCTTCTCCTTTTTTGTGGTGTGTTATTATTCTTTTAACGCTAGATATTGGTATTTGCTCGAACACTGTGCTTTTAACAACGTAAATATTGTAGTTCCTTTATGTGCTTCCGCCTCTTCGGGAAGAGAGAAGACTGTATATATGGTTTTCTTTTCACATCTTTTTTCTGTTGTGTGTTTGTCTGTGTTTTGGTGGGGTGGAGGGGAGAGGGTGTTGGTAGTTTGAATTGTAGAGTGCTTAATGTGAACGTAATAGCTGTTACAAAGTGGTTGAATGCCTTGGTGACAGCTGATTTGACTTTGGTTTCAATGTCACATGGAGGGGTTTATGGATGATTGAGTGGAAAAGTGGTGGGTGTTATTACTATTATATTGTGTGGCATTATTATTATTATTATTATTATTATTATTATTATTATTATTATCAATATATTAATTCTGTTTGGGCACGATATTCCATTATTTTATCTATTAGTGCAAACGATTAATAGTTTGACATGTACACTTGATCATTCAACACGGTTTTTCTTTCTGCTTTGGTATGGAACAAGCCTCCATATTTGCAGAACATCTAAGAGAACGTAATCACAAACCAACTACTAGAGGAGAAGATATGAAAATAATCAGAATCACGAATAAAAGACACCTCCTACACCTGCAAGAAAATTACCACATACAGAAAAATCAAAGCAAAAGAAAACACCAGTTGAATGATGCCAAACAATTCATTGCTTACGCTAATAGATAAAATAGTGGAATAACGCTCCCAAAGGGATTAACATAATAATAATAATACTGCGAATATAATAATAATACCACCGGACACCCTTTCGCTCACTCGTCTATGGATCCCTCCTCAGGACATTGAAACTAAAAGCCAATCGGCTGTAGCCAAGGCCTTCAATGACTCTCTAACAGCTGTTACGTTCATGTTCAACACTTTAAAACTCAAACCATCATCCCCCCTCCCCCACACCATCCGCACAAACTATACACCATACACAAACGCTTGAGAGTGGGTGCTGTGCAGGTCTTTGGCAATAACCAGCGCCAAGGGTACATGTCAAGTTGAGGTCTCTACCTGTATCTAGCAAAGGCCCCATATTCTCTTCTAAGTGGGATAACTGAGAGCTGGGAGCGACACAACGAGCGATATTTTGAATATTCAACCAGAAATATGAAACATGACGAAGTTTATGCGGGAGGGGATATATTAAAGGCAATAAAGACAAGTATTTTGGTTAACATTGACGAAATATATTGTGACTGCGAACGTTTCTGTGTCTAATAGCAACAATGCCTGTACAGGCTGTTAGATTTTTCTGCAACAGTTGCACATAAATACTTCGATCGTATAACAGTAGTTGGAGGAAATTTTTCGCCTGCCAAGTTGAAAACGGTAGCCTGCTTCGAGCTGAAAGTCCTAATCTGGAAGCACATGAAAAACATCACACGTTAACCAGAAAAGATAAATTATACAATCTCAAATTAACGAAGTTATTTAGAACTATCCAATAAAACGAGCAACAAACTGTTAGTATTTGATATTTTGTAATATATTTATTATTCCTTGCTACTGTAGTGTTATACTGAAGCTGTGAGAAAGGAGGACAAGCGTTCCAAGGCCCGGAAGCAGACACGATGCTGAGGGCAGATGAAACTAGGAGAGATATTGTTACATGAAATAAACTGAAATGGGAGACCCTTGCGAAAATGCAGACGCCCCCCAGAGGCGGTCCCAGGGCGTTAGGTACTGCTCAAGGCATTAACATGTAACTTCATATGTCGTCCAGACACTGTATAATGTTCCCACCATAGAACTTTATAACCAACAGGCACGTAATAGCGTGTATAGCCAGCTTGATACCAGCCCTGAGAACAGCAATGTCAGTAGGCTTGCAAGGGTTAGAAAGAGAGCGAAAATGCCAAACACTGTCGACCTGACAATCCCTACTCCGGGGAGCCAGATGGGCGGGGCTAAGTAACGTATAACAATACAGTTGCAAGCCTTATTTGGCAGAGCAGTTACGTTTAGCTTCCAGCTGAACAATGTTGATACCAAATACGGTCTCAGTTAGTGCAACTGCATTAACATCCCCGCCTTAGGAGCAATAGAGGGGACCTAACTAAACCGTGATTGGCAGGCACCTGCTAGAGGGACATACGGGATTGGCTGGGTGGGTTTAAGTGGAAAAAACAGTGCCCCCACGCGACTCTTTGAAATCCCTGGATTCCGCATTTTGGCGGAGTTCTCAGACGACCTGGGCGCAGAATCCGCGTCCGTCGACTCCAGGCTCGGTCCAGCTCCACGTAAGTCTGCTCTCTCTCTCTCTCTCTCTCTCTCTCTCTTTCTCTCTCTCTCTCTCTGTCTCTCTCTCTCTCGGAGTACCTCAGTGAACAGTGTCACATTCATCATGTTTTGTTTTGCAACTAAGTTGTTGCCTTGAGATGCTGCTAGTGTTTGCTACTGTGGTTAGCATCCACTTCTGCTACTTCTGCACTGGCGTCTGTTGTAACAGTGTTATTGAAACTTTTTCTAATCCTAGAACTCGTCTCCAGTGTACTAGTTAGTCCTGTCTGGAATAAACAACTATTTCAAAACCCTGTTCGTCCAAGAGTCTCCACAACGAGTTCCCTACAGAGTCTCAGCACCTGCATTTCTAGTAAATGCCCGCACCAGTGTTGGCTCGGATAGAAGAAAACAATCAAATGCCTTCACTGTGAATTGTCCTTCTTCCTTCTGCTCTGTACCTCTCGAGAGTGCAAACTGACCAGTAACCCCTTTTTCCCTCTCTTACCTAAGTCAGGACATGACAATTTGATCATCATTGAATTGATGCATCAAATTAGTTTTTTCACATCACTCAGATCTTTGTCTCAAAATAAGTTCAATAAATTAACAAGTATTCCAGAATAATACATGAAATATCAATAAACATTAAGTGAAGGTGTCAGTTAAAACCCATATGCGTTCCAAAACGCAACAGCAAATGAGCAACTACAAAATCAATGTGAATGGCAGCCTTTCTGAAAATCAGGGGAACATTTTTTCAACTCTTATACAGTGCTGGCAATTTACTCATTAAAGAGAATGACATTAAGAGCAAATTGCCAAACGTGGAATTGGGAAGAATTCGTAGAAGATAAATTACGCTTAACGAGTGTATATAATACTCATAATTTACCAACAGGGTTCTAATCCGATACTCAGGAACTGGAGAATCCAACGCGAACAACTATGTCAGAAAAGAATTCTTTAAATGAAATACTGTAACTCAAAGCTAAAAAAAAAAAAATAATACACCTAGTTTAATGTGCCTTATGGCACAGCAGGTTGCACCCAGAAATAGTGTGTTCCGTCTACACACAAATGTGAAAAGAACTCCAACAAGTGCCGATGGCTGCAGCTCACTAAAGCCACTCTTGTCGTAGAATACTTTCGAAAAAAGTGGTAGACAAAGTTCCAAGGCAGTATTTCTGCGAACCTGAGCAACATGTTTTCCGAGTATGACAGTTAGTAGAACAGAGAATCACACATCTGCTCTAAGTCACATTTAACAGCGGCAATTGCTCGTAGCATCTTCGTGTCACATGGCTGATAGCACTTGTCCTTTAACGACCATCCACCAGTTACCGGTGGTCAACGACCGAGAGAAAGATCATGATCAACGCCCTTAAATCGGCAGCGCTCGAGAGATTACACGTACTCTTCATATCGGAGCACGGCACGAGTAAAGGCTGGAAGAATTATTGTCGATGAGAAGTGGATCTGAACGCAGTCCCTGATAACTAAGTAGAGCAACTACTCTGCTCTGCAAAACTTAAGGATGATGCAAAGAAACATAAGATATTAACAACTAGATGGAAAGGAATCATCCAGTCGTGCGCACGGAGGGGGACTTCGCATGGCCTGTGGTCAGAGTGACTACAGCGCCAAATGTCGCTGTCCAGCAGGACAACGCATTTGAAAGTATTTGAGCAATGGCGCTCAATGCGGGAGGACGCTTTCCTTCCGCAAGGAGATCTTTGCGAGTGTTGCCAGCGGTCGAGTAGAGAAATCAACCGCGAGAGGTAGGGATTGAGGGGCGCACGAAGAAACGCATATGTACGGCAGTCCCTTGATTAAATATTTGGGCGTAACATTGCAGTGCGATATGAAGTGGGACAAGCATGTAATGGCAGATGTGGGGAAGGCGGATAGTCGTCTTCGGTTCATTGGTAGAATTTTAGGAAGGTGTGGTTCATGTGTAAGGGAGACCGCTTCTAAGACACTAATACGACTTATTCTTGAGTACTGATCGAGCGTTTGGGATCCCTATCAGGTCGGATTAAGGAAGGAAATAGAAGCAATACAGAGGCGGGCTGCTAGATTGTTACTGGTAGGTTTGAACATCACACGTTTGTTATGGAAATGCTGCAGGAACTCGTGTGGGAGTCTCTAGAGGAAAGGAAGCGCTCTTTTAGTGAATCACTAGCGAGGAAATTTAGAGAACCAGCATTTGAGGCTGACTGCAGTACAGTTTTACTGCCGCCAACTTACATTTCGCGGAAAGACCACAAAGATAAGATAAGAGAGATTAGGGCTCCTACAGAGGCATAAAGGCAGTCGTTTTTCCCTCTTTCTCTTTGGAAGTGGAACAGGGAGAGAAGATGCTAGCTGTGGTACGAGGTACCCTCCACCACGCACCGTATGGTGGACTGCGGAGTATGTATTCAGATATAGATGTAGATGAATGATCTCATTTTCTTCAAGGTGTTATTTTAGCATCCGGTGGATCATTGACTTAATAATGCCTTTTAATACTTGTCAGGATGACATGACCTTGCATTAATAATGACACCAGTAGTTGCAGGTTTTCTGTATATGGCGAAGCAATGTTTGCCATTGTTATTGGTTATAACGAGGTCGAGGTAGTTAATTCGATTTTGATTTTCATGTTCAACTGTAATTTGTAGTTCTGGATGTACAGAGTTCAATTTTGTAGTAAAACTATCGATTTCATCTTTTTGACTAGTATAAAGTATTAAAGTATCATCTAAGTACCGATTATAATACAAAATTTTGTTTGCAATGTATGGATTATTATTAAAAAAAATTATTTCAATGTGATTTACAAAAATATCTGCGACTGTGCCAGCTAAAGAATTACCCATCGCTGTGCCATCTTTTTGATAGTAGATTTTAGTATTAGAGGAGAAATAACTGTAATTATGGGTACATTCAAGTAATTCTATAAATTAAATTATTTCTTAATTAGTCATAAAATTATGCTGTAATAAACTGTCTTTAATTATGTTGATCGTCTCATTAATAGGTATATTTGTGTATAGATTTTTAATGTCCGAGGCAAAATTAGCATTACCCGGAATCTCTGTATTGTGGATTTGTTGGTATAGTTCATAACTACTTTTTGTACTGACGTTATCTTCATATACATAAAATGCTTTCAAGATTTCATTAAGTTTCATATTTAATTTACATGATGGCCAACTCTTATAATTAATCATGGGTCGTATCGACTCCTCTTCTCTGTTCAGTTTGATCGGGGACCTTAATTTGGTAATTGGGGATTCATTACTTTTATAGAGTTTTTGTTCCCCAGACGTCAATAGGTGGTTATTGTTATCTACTGATTTTTTAATCTTCCTCATGAAGATTAAAAAAAAGACTCAGCGCCCTTGGCAGCCCTTGTTCCGCGGTTGGATTCAGCGTCGCAGACCTAGAAGAAGACACGGCAACGACTTATATTATTAACAAATATGGAGGAGTCTTGAATAGTATTTTATCGAGTGTAACAGCGCCACACAAGTCCTCTGTCGGCATCGTAACATATCAGCAGATCTTTCCTGTCTAGCATGTAGCGTCCCCTCCAGAACTATCACACTCTTGGTCAAGTCCCAAGTTTTTTATGTGCTACACACTCGAAGAAAGGTGTTGTACAACTCGCGCTAACATGCTTGGAAAATTCTTGAGTTCTCATTCAGGGTCTACAATGAGAATCATGGCGTCGCCGGAATCTCGTCAAAGGAAGTGCAGAGGCGGACAGTCAGTAATTGATTTCACTCTGGATTGGTGAACGGATTAACAAAATAGACCCTCTGGTACACCATGCCCAAGTATAGATGCACAAGTAATACACAGCGGTCTGCCATATATGCACAAGCAATAGCTCTATTTAGACATTGTTTAGCCGTTTCCTGATGTTCCATACACTGACCAAGTCGTCAGTGGAATATATTCGAAAGTGGTGGAAACACCCACTTTGACAAGTGTGTATATGTGTGTGTGTGTGTGTGTGTGTGTGTGTGTGTGTGTGTGTGTGTGTGTGTGTGTGTTTAAAAAACTTCATAGACAAAGCTATAGGACAGTGACATATGAGCCATGAAACTCTGAAGATATGAATATTAAAGTATATAATGGAAAAGAGGATAAAGTCAGCACTGCGATCAGACTCGAAAACTGTATTTAAAACAGTCAAAAGCTCACGCTATCATAAATTCCTTACAATAGAGAGATTTGAGGACTATCATATGTTAATACTGCATATAGCACATGTATGATTTACATCGAATTTGGTATAGAATGCCGGCCGGGGTGGCCGAGCGGTTCTAGGCGCTTCAGTCTTGAACCGCGCGACCGCTACAGTCGCAGGTTCGAATCGTGCCTCGGTCATTGGTGTGTGTGATGTCCTTAGGTTACTTAGGTTTAAGTAGTTCTACATTCTAGGGGACTGATGATCACAGAAGTTAAGTCCCATAGTGCTCAGAGCCATTTGAACAATTTTATATAGAATACTTTGAATATACGAGTAAATCAGCCTTTCGATGTAGCACCCAACAGTGCAGTGAGGCATTTTCCTCACCGCTGTGCACGAAAGTACCAAATGTTGAAAATACTGAACTAACAGCAGAATAATTTCCCAAAATCCTAGCTTCCCATTGAACATGTTATCCTAACAGTGCAGTAAGCAACTGCTTCCACATGCCGCACAACAGCATACAGCAGCACAGCATATGCTTTACAACGTGTCTCAGATCCTGTAACTGTAATAGAGTGTCCGTTCATCACCAATGTGCCTCAACCGTGGATCAGTAGTTGCAGATTCAATTATCGGTGTGGCTATGCAACTATGACTCTGGCAATTAATGTATTATGAGATAAAACAAGATAGCTGCCAACCAGAATGAGATATTCAAATGAACTTCAGGCAAAGACTGATGAGTTTCTTGTTAATATCAAATATTGCGTACTGAATTTTTTCACAAGGATTCAAAAGTTACTCAACCATCCCGTAATGATTTTTCAGCCTACAATTCAAAGTACCGGGTTGACAACCATATGTGACGTCATTCATGTAATATGTTATTACAGATCTTTGAGAAAATTAATCTTTACACTTCAGGACAGGTAGTACCTTTCAGTTTTGACATATCAAGTGTGGTGTCACCGCCAGACACGACATTTGCTAGGTGGTAGCCTTTAAATCGGCTGCGGTCCGGTAGTATAAGTCGGACCCGCGTGTCGCCACTATCAGTGATTGCAGACCGAGCGCCGCCACACGGCAAGTCTAGAGAGACTTCCTAGCATTCGCCCCAGTTGTACAGTCGACTTTCCTAGCGATGGTTCACTGACGTCTACTCTCTCATTTGCCGGGACGATAGTTAGCATAGCCTTCAGCTACGTTATTTGCTACGACCTAGCAAGGCGCCATGATCAGTTTCTATTGATATTGTAAATCATGTACCGTCAAGAGCGACGTTCGTCATTAATGGATTAAAGTTAAGTATTCTACCAGCTACGTCCGTTTTCCTAAATTCTAATTCCCTTGTCATGCTCCAGACCTCACGCCAGCCTGCGTGAGCTAAAACGTGTGCATTTCGGCCTCCTTTAATAACCCTGTGCTGGCTCTCCTGCCAACCACAACATCAAGAAGAGAAAATAGTAAATGTAGTGCTATTTTCAGCATCAGTTATATTGCGCAGACATACGCTTTCGATTACCTACATGCGGAATGGCACCAACGCACATTACCAGCTAACCTCACAGGCAACGCTAAATTTTGTCACTGAATATGAATTGCATTGATGTTATAGAATTCCTTGGACATTGTAACGTCTCTTCAACAGCGTGGAGGTCCGCCAAACAAGTATGACTTCTCTGTCTCTTCAAATTTCCAGTTCAGAGCCGGGAGGAGAAAAGATTCGTAGTAGTAAGGGCTCACTCTCTCGAAATAAGGAAGCCTCAAGGCGTGGAACCCGCCAACCGTTGTTGCATACCAACTAGCCCAAAACTTCATACTGACAACAGTGACAACAAAGACATTGCCAAAGAGTTCGTATCATTATATTCAAAGTGGCTAATACGATGAAACGTCCCCTTAGAACAATTATACAAGACTGTGCTTAAACTGAAACACAATATTTGTTAGCGCAACACAATCTGACTTTCAAAAATTCCTACGAAAGAATGGCCCTGACTAACAATAACCTATACGTTTCACAAATCACTTATCTCAAAAAAATCTTCGTTACTCAAGCTACTGCAATACAGCGAGCGCCACTACTGCCAGCTAAATAAAAGATTCAAACTACTGAAGGCACTAACTACTGATATGCATAGTTAGCAAATGAAAGATTTTAATAGAGAACGAACAATGTATTTACCTCACTAGTCATAATATATACAGCAGTTCATGACACCAATTCTTACAAATTTCAAAACTCCGCAATCTCTCTCCCCACGTGCATCACTGCTGGCGGCTCACCTCCAACTGCGCAACGCTACGCGCTGTTAGCATCCAGCTGCCGCTGCTCAACACTACAATGGCAGACAACAATGCAAACTAAACACAGACTGCGCACGGCACAGCCAGTGATTTTTATACAGAGCGCTATGTGGCGTTACCAATAAGAAAACCTATACAGCCTACTTACATAGCCCCCATCCTCCCCACAAAAAATTTTTACAAATTGTTTTGGGCAGTGGCCAATAATGATTTGATAAAATTTTTCATAATTACTATAACAAAGATATCAAATGCACACACTTATTGATATAATGTTGGTCAAAAGCTAAAATTTTCACACAGTCCATAAAGACAGTCATGATCATTCATCAAAGTAAAATTGCAGTGTTTTTCTCAAAGTCTGAGTAGTAAAAGAAAATGCACACGGAAGTAGTGGATTTCCATGCAGTCTTGAAGAAGTAGCGTTGTCCTTCCAACGGAAAGACAGTGCTGACTCTTGACATGCAGACAGGTAATGGGCCACTACAGAGCAAACCCACAGCAGAGTCAGTCGAAGTTTTAAAGAATATTGTTAGGTAGGTCGTCACAGAGTAGACCCATTGTAGTCCTGGTAGAGATTACGGTATTGGTGGGCCACCAGAAGTGCAGACCCACTGCAGTCCATGTAGAAATAATGGTATTGGTGGGTCATCAAAGGTGTAGACGCACTGTAGTCCTTGTAGAGATGGCCAGCAGCCATCTGTTTGACTGTGCAGGCGCACAATCACCATTGAAGAGTCTTGCGGATAATATAGCAAGTTCATAAACCACCACTTGTCCAATCACAAAGAATTTGTTTGAAATGTCTTTAGAACCAGCAATGCTGTTATCCAGTCCCTTGCTGAATTATTAACACACGTGCAAACACTATCAGTCCCTACTTCTCACATATTGTCCATATACTATGACCAACAGAAACGTGTGCAGTGAAATGTAATTTACAAGTTACTTAATTTGATGAACTGGTGTCAATTACAATTTTATAACATAAGAATACAATAACAAAGGTACAAAATATATCACTAAAGAACATAATAGTACAGATAACATTTGCAGTAATATAGGCTTTACAAAAGAATCGAAATAGCAAATACATCAGTGTTACAAAAATTATAAGTACATACATAAAAGATCAGAATAACTTTTGAAACATCAACTTCACACATTTGCATTAGAACAAAACAGAATAAATAATGTGTAAACATCTTTACGAAGTAAATAACATGTTATTAATGCAAATTATATTTGAGGATAACAGTATTCCTCATCATAGTGAATGTAGCTTAGTATTATAAGAGAAAAAATTCTATGAAACAGGACACAGAGACAGGAAGAAAACAAATACACAAAGGTACACAAACACATAGTGGGATAACACAAAGAAAGGACAGGGTTTGTTTTACTGCAGTATTTTGCAAACAAAACTTTCTTTTCTTCTCCAAGATCTCTCTTCGTTCTTCATTATTTCCAAAAAGTCCTATTTATACCTGCTTTCTGTACTTTTCTCATATAACCTCTCAGTGCATTTCTTCAAATCCATCGCAACTCATTTTCTTATATATGCTACCCCCTCTTAAGCTAACTTAAATCTACTGAGCTCAGATGCTAAACTAAGGCACGAGGCAATGCAGCAGCACAAAACAATTAATACAAACTGCAATGACGAAAAAGTGGAAGTAAGCGAAGCAAGCAGCAATAAATGTAATAACTTATACCTAAACATGACAAACCCACAAACAGAAAAAATAGTACACTAAAGACAACAACGCAGATAAGGACAATGTCTATTCACATCTTAATGTCTATGCAATTGAAGGGGTGCACCACAAAAATTTATTGTAAAAAAATATTACCATGTACTTGAAAAGACAATTCTGTATGCAATTTCTGTGAAGGGAAATGTCTTTTTGTGCTACTTCGTTTTTTTTTAGTACATCATAAAGTTATTATTTACTGGATCTGTAGGCATAAAATATTTATATTAGTACATCCATAAAATTTATTTTTACCAATGCTTCAGTGCAGTTACAAAATAGATATTAAACAAAATGAGTAAATAAATGCATAAAGCAAGCCACATGGCATTTCTCTCAACTAGCAGGACAATAGCCATGAAATGTTTCTCGTCGTTTCATTAGGCATTTTAGTAAATATCATAAATTAAGAGCTCCACAGTGTAATCATATGTTTTCAAGTTTGGGCGTGTAGTATTTACGATGCTTTCTACAAAGGAATGTCAATAGTGAGGATAATGGCACCCTTTTTTTTTCTCCACCTGTGCCTCTGACAGGCACACACTAATGGCTTTCTTTTGTCAGGTGGTTGTCGCACAGCTGGGTGCCCACGACGCATTACGTGCAGGTGGTAACTTAATTGTCTTACCGAAATATTTACGACACCAGTTTCCGCTGCAGTGGCAGTCTCATATAAAAATATTTTCACAGGTTGAGAGTTTGCGTAGAAAATAAAATCCTATAAATATAATAGTGTCCAAAAATTTTCACCACCATAGTGATACATTCACACATATACACACATTTCATAACTCTTAAAGTACGATTCTTGGTTTCCAACATCCTTTTCATAAATCAGAGTCCCTAACCACTACTCATTATTCCTTACCTTATTAAACATGTACATATTCGTCGACACGTCAATCTTGCGGTGACACATCAATATTTCATCATAATAAATACATAGAGTAATCAAATAACTCTTATACCATCAGCTTATTGATCATAAACATACCGCAACAGCATAATACACATCGTCGTCGTAATAATATCATAACATTTCAGTCAATTCTTAAGAACATTGTAGCTTCCTCCAATAATTTCAAAACCTAAAAAAAATTCTCTGCTCATGTCAAGTGTCATCTGCCTCAAACGTACTTTAAAATCATGATCCCATACGAAATACATCATTCTAAGCTCTCATAGTATAACAATGGTTCCGAAAAAATATGAACAGTTCACAAAGTACAGACAAATACAATTTCATAAGTGTGACGTTATCCAACGGTGTAATTACGTAAACATCTGTCAGTGATGAAGTAAAATAAATGTTTGTCTCTCTCAGTTAAATGATCAGATAGCTGTGTAATTAATGTGTTAGAGAAATGTGGTACCGATGTGTAAAGTTGTATAAACAAATACCATATTAGCTAGGGCTCCTTGTGCTTGCCAAACACATGGTACACAATGTAAGCGTGTACCCCCCTGAGGAATAATGTAATTATATCCTCAGGTGTTACAGATTACAGCAATGGAATGAAATGTATCGCGGAAAACTTTCTTTGTAATTCAAATATGTTGAAAAATAAATAGTTTAATGTGTGTCCTGTAGCGCTAAATGTGCGTCTTGCTGTAAGACAATCTCTGTGGAAGTGTCATAGTTATTGTCCTCCGAAAGCTAAGTTCTGCAGAAGTCAATGTACTTACCTCATGATAAACGAAATTGAAATGCTTTGCATATAGATATCTTAGTTATTACGCTTATTGCCGTGATGAAGTAAGTACTGTACTGTAAGTATTGTTGTGCTACAGAAAAGGCTGTCTCATTGTAGCTATACCACAAACGTTACTACTAAAACATATTTTACTTTCCAGAAAAATTCAGAAAAACTGTGCAGATATAAAACAGATACATCGCAAAAGCACATTGTAAATTGTGTCACACATTAGTAGCGTCGTGATAAAATCGTGTAGCTATCAAAGAAACCAAACGCTTAGTCATCTTTAATCTCACAGAAAGTACTTCAAATAAAGAATGTCTTTTCAACTGAACCAAAATGTTGCATTAAATCCTCATTAACAGTATATGTTCTAAGTATGTAAGCCTTATAGTCGTTACGTAATCGTGCAACTAACAAGCAAGAATGTACAAATAACAACACTGTTTCGTCTGTTCACTATAACAATGCATTGGTAATTTCTGTTTAAAAATGTTCCCTACGTTCTAGACTGTATAGTTAACTTCAGAACATTGTTGCATGTTAACAATTTCTCAGTGTGACAAAGCATACTAGAAATGTGAAGTGAAAAGTTTTATGGCAAAGACAAAGTTAAAAAGCAGATTATCTTTCAATAAACGATTTTACATGTGAAATGTAGTACAATCCTTTACTCTTCCTAGTACGCAGACTGTCAACTGAAAAGCAATTACAATGTTTTATACGTCGGTAAGGAATGCTAAATCTTTTATCAAGGTTAGTGTCTCTTGTTATTTTTCTCTGAGCCAGCTGGCGCACGTGGCTGCCTGCGGTGCGAGTCATTGTCTGCTATCTCTTTGTTGGCGCGCACCGTTATTGGGATTAGGAGACCTAACTTCTACAGATTCACTGGGATGAGGAGGTCCTGCCCTGTTTGAAGCTCGCCAGTTCTGATGCAATTCAGGTCTGTCGTTACCATCATATCGTCTGTCGTCATGTCGGTAGTTCCTGTAGTTTCTTTCTTGTCGGTTAAGTGGTGCAGAATTTCTCCCTGAATTATCACTGCGCGGAGGACCCTTGCGTCTGAAATTGTTCTGTCTCCCGTGATAATAATTGTTCTGGTTGCCATATTGTCTGTTTCTATGATTGTCTGTGTAATATTCATTACTACGGAAGTGCGATCTTTCCCTGTAACTATTATTTTGCCAATGGTTGTCATACGGGTGGTGTCTGCTTTGTTCACGATTTGCGGTGTAAGAATAGCCTTGTCGTGTCCAGTTATTATTTCTTTCATCGCGGAATTGCGACGGATGTGACCTGTAATTGTTGTGTTCCTGTTTTCGCGTTCCGCGATTGTCAGTGTCAATTTCTAATTCTTGTAAGAGTCCCTGAAAAGCTTCAATGTCGTCTTTGTAACGACCTGCTAAAATAATATGCGGTAAATGTTAAGGCAATTTGATTAAGCAAATGCGGATGAGTTCTGAGGGGCTGTATGGGTTTGAAAGATACTGATTCTTATGTAACATGTCTTCAAAATATTTGACAAGACTGGAAAATTCAGATTGTTCGAAATGTTTCATCATTATGATGCTATGTTTTACTCGGTCTTGTGTGGCTTGGGACCAATATGCTGAGAGGAAGGCATGGTAAAATTCTCCTTCACTGTGGCAATCGTGAATGACCGATCGCATTCTTACAGCTGGTTCATTCTCTAAGTAGCCACACATAAATTCTAATTTGTGTTCTAATGACCAGTTGGGAGGAAAACAATGAGAGAATTGATGGAGCCACGCTTGTGGATGAATGTCGTTGCCAGAATTCTTAAATGTTTTGAATTTACGTGCAGTAATGAACAGCTTATAGTCAAAATCATCGTGTCGGCGGGTAGCATATCGGTCATTGTTACGTCGTTTCGGCGGTTCCATCTCAAAATTCGGTGCACCTTGCCAATTACTTTCATGATTTCCGAAATGCCCTGTGTTATTATTTTGTGGTAGTTCTGTATTGCTATGTCCCTCTTCCCATACTGGGGCGCGAGTGTCCTCTGAAATATGTAATTCTTGTATTACTTGAGCCAACTGATCTTGTACTTCCCGCATTTCTCTTTTGTACTGTGTGTTGATTTGATTTTGATTCTGTTTGAATTTCCTAATTTGTTCATACTCTTCAGTGTCAGCGAAGGCTACAGGTTTTGTGTCATTCAGATCATCATCCACCTTCGTAGATAAGTTAGTGAACTGATCTGAAAGTTCGGCTACTTTATCCGACAGTGAAATTATTTCCTCTGTGTGTCTTTCTGAACCAATTTTCAGAGTATCTACTGTGTCCTTTAAGTTCGCTTGAGTTCTTGCAAGTAGCGTAACCGAATCGGTAGATGCAACTGAGTCAATTTTAGCTTGCAAGGTCTCATGATTTTCATGAACAATAGTTTGCAGTTCTTTTATGGCTGCTTCGTGATTCTGTAATGCATTTTCATGCCGCGAAAAAATATTTGGAAATGCTCACAAATTTGTGTTTTTACGTCATTACAGACTTTTTGACATTTCGATTCGATGTTATGTAACTCATTAGTTAAATCTTCAAGTGTTTGTTCAAGTGTGGTGTCAAACTTTTGAAGCTTTTGTTCCATTGTGTCTAACGTTTGAAGCTTTTGCTGTCTTTGTCTCTGATTTTGTTCCATTGTGTCTAACTTTTGAAGGTTCTGTCCCATTTGTTTCTGATTTTGTTCAAGTGTTGTGTCTAACTTTTGAAGATTTTGTTCCATTGTGTCTAACTTTTGAAGCTTTTGTTGTGTTTGTCTCTGATTTTGTTCCATTGTGTCTAACTTTTGAAGATTTTGTCCCATTTGTTTCTGATTTTGTTCAAGCGTTGTGTCTAACTTTTGTAGCCTTTGTCCCATTTGTTGCATTAACTGTAATAACAGTGCACTGCTGTCTGAAACTTGTTCCTCAGTGCTTTTCGGCAGTGCATTTGAATCGGCAATATTCGCATTTTGAAAAGCAAAAAATGTGTCTTGATTTATTTGAGATAACGGTGAGGACGCAAAATCTGAATCTACAGTATTTGCAAGATTGTGTCCTGTCATTTCGGAATCCTGAGGCGAGCTGTTGCCGACCGATCTATCGATAATGCTTCCCTGTTCACTAATTGTTTCACTGCCTACACCATTATTTGCAGCCCGCTCCATTTCCCTATGCGCTATTACCAAATTACTACTTTGAACGTTAGTGAATTCATTACATGGTGACGCCAACACACTGCTTTCATTTTCACTGTCATTTCTCAGTTTACTTTGGAGCCTAATGTTACGTTTTTCACACGCCATTATTGTCACAATTTTTCACACGACAACACAGAAAAACACAATTTGAAGAACAAAAGTAAGAGAACACATTAACATAGCACTGAAAATAATATCTAGTTAATTGCAAGCGCAGCTGCGAAATACTTGGTGCAAATCTACATGCATGCCACAACTGTTGTACTGTACAACAATGAAAGACTACAACTACAAAGGAAATTATCTCTATGATTACGCGCTAGCAATTAAAAAAATCTACATTAATTACACAAACTACAAGAAAAAAATCAGAAGATTTCAGTAAGGTATCCGTGGCTAAGGGTCGACATATGAAACGTCCCCTTAGAAAAATTATACATAACTGTGCTTAAACTGAAACACAATATCTTTAGCGCAACGCAATCTGACTTTCAAAAATCCCTACGAAAGAATGGCCCTGACTAACAATAACCTATACGTTTCACAAATTACTTACCTCACAAAAATCTTCGTTACTCAAGCTACTGCAATACAGCGAGCGCCACTACTGCCAGCTAAATAAAAGATTCAAACTACTGAAGGCACTAACTACTGACATGCATAGTTAGCAAATGAAAGATTTTAATAGAGAACAAACAATGTATTTACCTCACTAGTCATAATATATATAGCAGTTCATGACACCAATTCTTACAAATTTCAAAACTCCGCCATCTCTCTCCCCACGTCCACCACTGCTGGCGGCTCACCTCCGACTGCGCAACGCTACGCGCTGTTAGCATCCAGCTGCCGCTGCTCAACACAATGGCAGACAACAATGCAAACTAAACACAGACTGCGCACGGCACAGCCAGTAATTTTTATACAGAGCGCTATGTGGCGTTACCAATAAGAAAATATATACAGCCTACTTACAATGAGGGCTCATAAAACATGGCAAAACAATGTGAGTTCACAAAAAAGTTGAAATATTCTCTGAGTTAATTGAAAATCTGAGAAACTGCCACCGTTCAACTAGCAGTTTCTTTTCGTTTGGACTATCGTTCTAAGAGGTACCTATAAAGTATCTTCATAGTGATTACAGAAAAAAGGAGAACGGTGGGAATATCATCACTGACATAAATGTCACACGTCCTGAAAAGATTACTGTCACGTGACCGATGACACTTTAAGTTAAATCCAGGTCTGACGAAGACTTCACCCAGAGTCTGTTCACCCACGATGCTATCTATGGTCTGCGATCCATATGAGGCTTTCCTCCATTCAAATAGTATTTTCTACGGCTAGTCTTTGCGTTAACAGCGTTGATCTCTAGCATTACCCGTCAGCAAAAGTCTGTTTATGACGGGCTCTCCCTGAAAATACTTGTAGTGTTAACGAAAACGAAAACCCGTGAAGTAAATTCTCGAATACCATCAAAGAAACATTGTACAATAGCATTGTCCAGACAGCTGCGATTATTCTCAGAAAATGTTGCATGTGTAGTGCGGCTTGTATCACACAGTTATGAACAAGTAAACGGCCTCGATGGGAGTGCACTCTATTCTCCGAAGCTAGTAATGGTAGAAACGATCATTTAGACAGCTCCCGACATTGGTACAAATTCACTTCCAGTTACCAACCCTAGAGATATAATTTTTAAATGAACACACCGAACTTTACAGTATTGTTTACTTAATTGCGACCAAGGTTTCGGCCTTTTATGCCGTTTTCAAGTTATTGAGATTGTGTCTTAAAGTCAGTCACTTGAAAATGGCATAAAATCCCGAAACCTATGTTGTAATTAAATAAACAACAATATTGAGAAATGACGGTGTGTTCACTTAAAATGTTTTGTATCACTCTTGATCATGAACATCAAAACCTGTTTAAAGAGATGCCAGCTCCTTTTAGTTACTTCCATCATCATTTTATTATGACAAATGGTATGATTTTGTGGCCAGCTGAAAGGAAAGATCAACCAGAAAAATTTCATCTAAACGTAATTTCTCCCTAAGCTGGAGTGTACATTATTTTGTATCATCGTAGCAGATTGAAACTGTTCTCTTGCCGGAGCCAGAATCTAGAACATTGATTTTCGCTGAACTATCTTCATTTTTACCTTGTACCTTTAATGGTTCTCCTTTCTCCTCCTGTACCTCACCTTACCCACGCCATAAATCGACTTCATCAACGTTAGTTAAAAACGTGAACTTCGCCCACATACCCTGGCGGGCCCATGCCCACTTACAGGCCACCGTGTCATCCTTCGTCAACGGCGTCGTTGGTTGTAGCATGGAGGTGCGTGCAGCTAGCACAGCACTCTCCGGCCGTTGTCAGTTTTTGTGACCTGGGGCCGCTACTGCTCGATCAAGTAACTAGCACCACGGGAATAGCTGCACGCAGTCCCAGACTTCCTATCAAAGAGAAATCTGTGGCACTCCCGGGATTCGAAACAGGGTTTCCCGCATAAAAGTCATTGTGCTACGGAATGCTCCGTTAAAATAACACAATTTTCATTAAGCCTTTTGATGGCAAAAATCATTTCGTTGGTATCCTGGTAGCGTACCAGACTTCGGATCAAAATATCTCACGTTAGATCCCCTTTCGTCCAGGGATTTTAAGTCTCGCTTACCACCTTTGGAAAGTTTTCCGATGTGAAATATGCCGAAATTCCTAGGTGTCCTCGTAATACATTAACTGTACGTACACATTATATCTTGCTGGGTAAGTCTGTACAAAGGTCTGAGACGGCAACAACGTACAAAATAATACAGGACCATTGATAGTAAAGCACTGTTGTGTTCAAACATGAATTCGTGTTGTTGATATCTTTCTTATGTCGCTCAAAAGAAAACCTCTACCCCGAGGCACACGAAAAAACTAAAAGTAAAATGCTAAGAGCTAAGAGTTCAAGTGATTCAAGGCACCGTCTTATTCCCACCCCAAGTGACAGTTTTCGTCAGCGCTGATGCTCTCATCCACCACAGCAGATATCGCCAGCAGCTGCAAAACAGCCACTTAGAGCGGCGCAGGCAGGTACGTGGCAGCTTGGGGACCAATAAGGAGCTGTGTGGTGTACGGCAGTGTACCAGCAACATGAACTGGCAGCTGATGGTGAGGGGGGGGGGGGGGGGCGCTTGCACAAAACTTCACGTGTGGCACATACCGGTGAGTGTGCTGGCTCGTGACGATAGCAGCCTGTTGTATTGTTGTAGGCGGACGGGATGGCTGCTTTCATAACCAGAGTGGAGCCTCAGAAAAGAGGTGCGAGTATGGAGACGACGGCAAAAAGATGCAGCAACTGACAGCTAGAAAAGTTGGTGGCCAGCTGTATGGGACAGAGTAGGTAATCATGGAGGAAACCAGGGGAGTCAGCCTCGTGGAGACTGGGATCTCGAATTGTGGTGACTTGCGGTCAACACAGGGTGTTGGTTCTAGTCTGGACGTGTGGATGGTTCTTGGCTCTGTGGGTACAAGCAGCATGCAACTGCCAGGATACAAGTTAGTATCAGAGCAAGAGTGGCTTTGGCTCCTTATTTTCATTTATTTTTGAGGCATCAGGCGACTGACTGGTTCGATGCAGCTCACGGCAGATTCCTCTCCTGTGCCAACCTCTTCACCACAGAGTAGAAATTGCAAACTGTATTTCAATTGTTTGCTCGATATATTTCAATCACTGTCCTCCTCTACATCTTTTACGCCCTACAGCTCCCTCTAGCACCATGGAAGTTATTCAGTCGTCTTAACAGATGACCTACCGCCCTGCGACTCCTTCTTGTTGGTGTTTTCCATAGATTCCTTTCCTCACCGTACCAGTCCACCTTATTTTCTACACTCCTCTGTAACACTACATCTGAACTGCTTCGATTCTCATCAATTTTGGCTGTTGCACAGTCCATGTTTCACTTACCATGCAATGTTGTGCTGTGCTCAAAACGTACTTTCTTAGATATTTATTGCCAATATTAAGGCCTTTGTTTGATACTAGTTGACCATTTTTGGTCCAAATATCCGCTTTGAAAGAGTTAGTCTGCGTTAGATATCCTCCTAGCTCCGACCGTCGTGCGTTATTTTGCTGCCTGGGTAGCAGAATTTCTAAAACTGATCTACTTCACGATCACCAACCCTAATGTTACGTCTCTCGCTGTTCTCTTTTCTGCTACATCTCTTCCCTTTCACCTTTTTTCGATTCACTCTCAATCCATATTCTGTAGACATTAGACTGTTCATTCCATTCAGCAGATCACGTAATTCTTCACACTTTCACTCTTGATAGCCATGTCTCCGTCGAATCTTATCATTTCCTCCTTGAATTCAAGTTCCGTTCGTGAATCTTTCTTTTACTCGTATTTGCATCATTACTACTTCGATCTATACATTCAACAACATGGTGAAATACTAGTACTCTGTTTTACACCCTTGTTAATCTGAGCACTTCGTTCTTAAGTCTCCTACTCTTACTGTACCTCCTTGGCTATTATACGTATTGTATTTTACACATCTTTCCCTACAGCTTACCCCTAACATTCAGCAAACTTCGACCATCCTGCACTATTTTACATTGTCGAACACTTTGTCCAGGTCAACAAATATTATGAATGTGTTTTCATTTTTCTTTAGCCTTGATTCCACCATCAACCGCATATTCAACACTGAATGTCGGGTGACTTTACTTTTCCTTTAAGCCAAACTGATGCCCATCGAACACATTCCCAATTCTCTATTCCATTCTTCTACACTTTTCTTTTTTCAGCAATTTGGATGTATG
Organism: Schistocerca gregaria; assembly: GCF_023897955.1. NCBI lineage: Eukaryota > Metazoa > Arthropoda > Insecta > Orthoptera > Acrididae > Schistocerca > Schistocerca gregaria. The sequence continues at coordinate 224,082,516 of NC_064922.1, forward strand.
AGCTATTAAGCTGATTGTGTTACAATTCGCACACTTGTCAGACTTTACAGTCTCAGGAATTATGTGGATGACATTTTTCTGAAAGTACGATGACATATCGCCAGGCTCAACGTAAATATTCGTTTTGTTGCACTTCCCCCAATGATTTTAGAAATATTGGTGGAATGTTGTCCGCCCCTTCTGCCATATTTGACATTAAATCTCACAAAGCTCTTTTAAATTTTAGTATTGGATCCTCATTTTTTCTATATCGTGTGTTGTTTCTTCATGTATCATTGACGTCTTCATTCTAATCTTTCCACATATCTGCCCTCTCCTGTGAATTTTACTGTGGAATTATATTTTCAGATTCAATATTACTACCTTCTTTCATCGTTCAACTTCAGTACTTCCTCTGTTACCCATGGTTCTTTTGCAGTTATCTTCTTTTTACCTATGGCTTTCTTCTCAACTTCTGTGATTGCCCTTTTTAGAGATGTCCATCCCCCTTTGACTGAACTGCACATTGAGCTTTTTCTAATCACAGGATCAATCGGCGTAGACAACGTCAAGCATAACTCTTCATTCTTTAGTGCTTCCATATCCCACTTCTTTGCGGATTGATTCTTTTTGGCTAGTATTTTAAACTAGAGCCTGTTCATCTCAACTAAATTGTGATCTGATTCTAGATTTACTCCTGGGTACACCTTGCAACCCAGTATCTGATTTCGGCACATTCAAAGCGGCTTTTTCAAAGCGTACCTCAGCCTCTTCTCATTCTTCAACAGCGTGTTCTCTACTTCAGGATGATATTTAATGCAGACATCAAGTAGTTTTTCTCCTCTTCCTATTACCAAGCCTCCCATATTCTCCTATATTCCCTTCCTCTACTCTTTCCATTACAACCGCGATTCAGTCCTACATGACTATTAGATTTTAATTTCCCTTTTCGTACTACATTACTCTTTCAATATTCTCATTTACTTTTTCTCTTTCCTTACCTTCACCTTGCTACTTCGGGATATGTACATAAATTACCGTAGTCGATGTTGGTTTGATGTCGATTCTGATGACAAGAACCCCATCACTGAGCTGTTCACACTAACTCATACTCTGCCCTACCTTCTCGTTCATAACCACTCCTACACCTGTTGTTACATATTCTGCTGCTGTTGGTATTAACATACACTCATCTGACCAGAAATCCCCACCACTCCCCATTTCACTTCACTGCCACACACTGTATCTAGACTCAGCCTCGCCATTTCCCTTTGCAGAATTCCTTGCTTCCCAGTCACGTTTAAACTTCTGTCATACCACCCCTCGAGTCGTAGAAAGTTAATCTTTCGTTACATATTCAATCCTGTTTTCATGGTCACCTCCCTCTTGGCAATCCACTCCCGCAGATCTGAATGGGGCGTAGTTTGCGTCTTTTGCCAATTGAGAGATCATCATGGCACTTTTTCAGCTACAGGCCACATGCCGTGTAGAAACACAGAATGTGTCTTTAGTGCAGTTGTTTATGTTACCTTCTGCATCCTCTTGCCATTGTTCATTGCTGATTCTTACGCCTGACGGGGCAGTTTTCCACCTGTCCGCAACTCCACCCTCTTTGACAAAGCCGCTGGCAGAATGAAGGTAACTTCTTCTGCCGGAAGTCTTCTGTCGCCATTGCAGATGATCTTTAGTCAAAATTTAAGCTGTGGCGGAATTCGAACACGGCTCGGAGAACGTCTTCATTATTAATGAAAGTCGCTACCCCTTTTTTATTTTGTTATTTTGTTCGTTAGTGTTCGTTGCGTTTGGTCTGGGCGGACGTCATAGGACATCCGTTGAAGTTGATTGTTGATTCCTTTACTCAGTTTTTTTTATTAAAGAGGGCCAGCCCCTCTCTGGCCGAACAAGCTGAGCTACAGTGCCGGCGCCCCTAGGTCACAGTTCTTCGGCTACAAGAGGTACCGAAGGTTGTGGCAGTTCCTTTCAGTGCAGACCTGTGTTGTGTCGATGACTGTATGTTACTTGGGCCATTTTAAATTGGGTAAGAGCACACATTGTCAGAACGGTGAGGCCGTTGTAGGTCCTAATCTGTTAAATTTCCAGAATTTGTATTTTGTTGCTTATTGTGTTTTGTCATAGTTTGATCTCTTTAACTGCTTGAACAGAGTGAATTTCTCACTCACTGTTTGTGGGCTACGGTCAGCAATGGCTATACTTTTTTTTGCTGCAATTTATTTATTATGCTTTGTTCTCTTGTTAAGGTTGTGTAGTATAATGGATTCGGCGTTTGGTGGTCAACACATTTGGTTATTGGTTTCAGAAGTAAGTTTATATTATTGTGGTTTTTCTTATTATCCTTTTCCATTTTCTCTCTCCTTTTGATGTTTTATCGTTTTATCCCGTATTATTATGACGCTGAAGATACTTTAAAGGGCAGAATGTTATTATATGTTTCAATGTGCCAGGTAGTGAACTGGTATATGTAAATTTAGCGCTGGATACTTCCTTATAATCTTATTTCGGACGAGCCCGGATTAGTAGAGTTTTATTAACGTTTGTATGCCAAACTTGTTGAGAATTTTCACCTACACAGCTCTCAGTCACTTTCCAGTCCCGCCGTTTGCTGCAGCACAGCAGAAAAAAAGAGAGAGTATTAAAATATTTATGCTCGTCTCAACATAGCCAAGGAAATTGTGTACCCACTGTGGTCGACGGATGATATTCACAGAAGGTTTCGATGCAAACTTTCACAACAAGATGGAATGAAATCTCAACTGAAAAATCAAGAACTGTTTCAATATTACTGAATACCTTGGGGTACTACTCCCCATGTGAACATTTTTCTTACCTAGCTATACATTTACGTGATGTGTTGAAAGACGATAACTCACACTTTCGAAATTCTTTTCTGTGTATGGTACAGACACTTCACCAAAGTCTTTGTCTTACAAAGACACTTTAGGGATTATAGATTTATCAGATAATCGAAACTGAAGGATCTTAATTCTTGTACGAGTGAATCAGTTTGTTCTTCCTTATGATCAGTCGAGATTCATAGGCACATGGAATACTCACAAGGCGTACAACACATACGCAGGATGAATGTTCTAAGATCAGTTTACCCTGTACTAATCTGTAAAGAAGTCGTCAGTGGATAACTAACGCTTGCATTGTGAGACAACGGTTGGCCTGTTACTGACACGTGCCTTACAGAGAAAAGAATCCAGCAGTTACGCCTCTAATATTCTCGTACTGTACCACTTCGTTAATTCCGGGTTGTGGCAGACATTATGTAGTGCTGTCACTATGTAAAATACGAACGGAACAACTATAAATCGGTCGCAGAAGTATTAACTGCTGTGAATTATACAAGTAGAAACAGATGTCAGAAGTAGAATTCTTGGTAGAAATCTAAATCGCTTGGCATTTGTTTATTGTTTGTTTCATCTACTTTCAGTGATTCCTTCAAAAATACACCAGCAGTCGTTATTCTACGGTCTCTGCTGAATACTGGCTGGCATTCCTGAAGTTGAGGGTTCGTTGTTCAGAGGTCGGTGGTGCTGTTTACCTTTACATTGAAAAGTACAGGACTCACTGTGAAGGACTTTCGGCTAATGGATTCATTGCGAATCGCCTGAACGTCGTATTTGTTTACTATTACGACAAACAGTCACTTTGTCCTGTGTTCCCACTGAATACGAGGGTGGACTGAAAAGGAATTCCTCCAAATTACTTTTTGCGAGAACTCTTAAAGCTTTTTAAATAAAACAAACATTGTTAAAACTTTAAAGCTTCTGTCTTCCTGTCTACACGTTTGCATATTTCTGCCGCTAGAGGGCGCAATTTTTAGCGTGTAACATGATGGTGTGGCACATAACCACTTCGGTGCATAAGCAACAGCGTGCTGTAACTGAGTTTCGAATTCGAAGAGTTCACCCACGCATGGAACCTGTTCTCCTTCGGCATGACAATGTTAGAGCGCAGCTGAGCGGAGGGATACTAACAACATTCCGACGCCTTGGGTCCACTACCATCGATCAGCCTTCATACAGTGCCGCCCTGGCTCCACGTGTTTTTCATCTATTTCGAAAAATTGAAGACACCCTCGAGGACTTCACTTTGATAGTGATGAAGCAGTGCAAGCAGAGACCAGATTGTACCTCCGTCAACGAAATCAAAGCAAGACTACACTGAATGTATTAATAAACTGGTCTCTTATTGCGATGAATGTGTTAACAGCCAGGATGACTACGGTGCCAAATACATATGCAGACTTTAAGAAAGTGGATGTAGTAGGTTAATAACGCTCTTCGTATTTAAGTAGCTCACAGAGATTTCACATAAAAAATTGGGAGGCACTAATTTCAGCCAATCGTCACATAAGAAATCAGCGTTACGAGGATACGTTGCTCTACTGATCTTTACAGGGGAAAAAAACGAACGTGTACCTGCTGCCAGTCAACATTGCATTTCCTTTTTTAGAGCCACCTTAGGAGCCGCTACTAATTTGCCAAAAAGTTCGTGCATATTGTTGCGAAGTATAGAATCAGAAGCTGTACAATTTAGTGCTCTTGTTCCTACCTGTATTGCCGCTGCATTACATTAGCAGATTACTATGAGTTTTAGCGTAACGCCAGTACCAAGATCTCTAGAGAACAGAGAGAGACGAGATTGTGTTTACTCTGTAAACAGACGCGAGTCCGTCTGTGATCCACTTCCTCTGTGCTATTTGTACCTCAGCTACTAGTCCTCTCTCTCTATCTTTCTCTCTCTCTCTCTCTCTGTCTGTCTGTCTGTCTGTCTGTCTGTCTCTCTGTCTCTTTCCCCCTGTCCCTGCACCCACATCACGCCCTCCGAAATCACACAGAGATACACACACACACACACACACACACACACACACACACAGTCAGATACACAAACGCACTCACTCCCACACATATGCAAACCAAATTTTGTTGCAAAGACAGATTAACTTCAGAATACATTTAAGTACACTGGTCAGCCAAAAGTTAGTTTAAGTTATATTAACTAGTGTGTAAGCCCAGGGACTGATTATTTCAGGAGCCTGGTCCCATACAAACTTACCACTGCTCCACTGCTTCTGCTGGGATAGCCCTTAACGCTATAAACTCAATTTTATTACTGTAAGTGGCATTTCTACATCACTACCACCATTCATTGAACTGAGTTAAACAGCTCAGTCACATAAGTAATTCTAGCAGTCTTTAGGCGAAATTAATTATCTTTATGAACATGAGGTTTTGAGCCAGTATCGGACCCCCTGAAGTTATAAGAGATTTCGGAGTATTTTTACTCTTTAAAAGGTTTTCCTACACCTCTGAAACGTTGTTCCTGATATCAGTGGTTGGTTATGCACAGGATGTGGAACTAAACAGGTAAAAGCAACTCGGTTAACAGTGGCAAGAGCTGGAAAATTCAAAGTTAACATCGTATCACGAGTAAATCCTCTGTACTCTAAAACTGAGCAAATACCTGTGCACATTTCAACTTTAAATGACGCTGAGCCACGCACGGCCCATATTCATCCCATTAAATGTTTGTCGTCTTCTATTATATTAGCGCCACCACGTTTTCTTTTTCAATTTACTGGCGTACCTAACTTCCTGCCTTACTTGCCCGTGAGTCGCAGCAGTAGTGCGTATGTATAAACGCACTGCGTACCATCTCTGGAGCGACCGATAGTATTTCCGGGCCGTTGTGTGGCTGGTAGTGAGTGAGTGGGAGACGCACCAGCAGTGCAGTCGCGGACGGACCAGCAGACCCGTCGGTTGGTTGGCGTGGAGCAGCAAGCAAGCCCCCGTCGCACGGAGTCGGGCTGGAGCCGCCGGCGTTGTGCACGTGCGGTTGGAGAGCGAGGTGCTGCTTGCGAGTGCTACGAAGTTTGTTGCCCACCGATCTAGAACGTGAAAGCTGAGTCCTCACTTAACTTACTATCGAGCCTCAACTGTTTACATTTCTTCGTTTGATGCTGGTTGTCGCTTTTGGGACATTCCCGCGAGCAACAATGAGTGTTTATTTAGGTCGAAGTGCTATTTATTGTGTGTTATGTAGTAATTGCCCTGTTTGGATTTTAGTTATTTGGTTGATGTGTGGCCTTCGTCCGAGTGTCAATATCTCTTAAATTAATGTTCTTGCCTTGCTCGTAAGGCATGAAATTATTATATTTTTATTTGGGGCCTTCAGCCGAATTTTACTGGAGAGGTTTCAAGGTAAGACCTTCTGCCTTTTAGATTGAAACACTTTCTCGACCTTAATCCATTAAACATATTTTGTTGATATGTGGCCTTCAGCCGAGTATTAATACCTCTTAAATTGATGTGCTAGTCTTGCCCTTAAGGCACGAGATTGTTATTCTTTATTATATATGAAATGTCTTAAGATACGGCCTTCTGCTCTTTAAAATTGAAATTCTTCTTTCTAGGGCTAAAGCCGTTTAATTATTGGTTGGTGAGGTGCCTTTCTTAAATTAATCTTCTTCCCTTGCCTTTAAGACATAAGACTGTTATGCTTCTGAATGGAACCTACAGCCCAATATGCATGAAATGTTTTAGGATAAGGCCTTCTGCCTTTTGATTGAAACTCCTCTTATTGCTTAATATGCGACCTCCAGCTAAGTTAAATTTAGTAGAAACGCCAGGACTCGAACCAAATAACAAGAAAGTACAGACTCACCCAACTACCAACTTTACTATCTTGCCACATATATGAACAACTGTTCGATGTACCTTGGGGGGGGAGGGGGGGGGCAACATAGATGAATAAACTATGACAGGCAGAAAAACGACCTGTATCACAAGTTGAATCTAAATTTTTGTTTAATGTATGAAAACGGTGCCATTATTAGTACTACATATGTTGTTTACACGATACTCTAAATAATACTCAATAGTAACTAATTTCTTAAAATTGGAATGAATTTGACATCAGAGGAGAAAGAAACGCTCTCCACCTTGTATCATGCTTCGTATCCTCCTGCCTCGTCAGTAGATTCGTACTTATGAAGTATGACAATTCAAGGAATTCGATGAAGATCGCGTTCTTGCGCCTTATGAAGATGAATACTGTATCACTGTCTCTTCTCTTCTCCTAGAATACAGAAAATTTACAATGAATTTCTGAGTGAAGAGGAAAAGCCTCGTCCATCGCCCTCGTCGCCCTGAGTGTCCACAGACTACCACGGTGGATCAGTATCGTAGTATACTCCACTGTAATGTTAAGATCCTTTCAGGTCCAGTACAGAGATTAGGAACGTCCTCCATCTAAGTGTGAGCAGGTCGATCATTCGTCGTTGTCTTCACCAGGAAAGAAAGTATGGACGAATATGGACGGTTAAGGAAATGTCGAGGGAACAACATAACGAAGCCAGATTATACATGAAGAGAAAAGCTGGTGCAAGACTGGTGGCGTAGCTTTAAAGTCATGCTTTTGAATCCAGTACATCCTCAGTTAAATATTTCTGGATACTTTAAAATTGTAAATACTCAATAGTTCCCGTTGTGATCCTAAACTAGTAACTCTTGCCACTGCGAGTTTCTTTCCAGTTTCACGGTTCCGAAGAGGAACATTAAATTTAATGAAGCCAGACCGGGAAAACACAATGTTAAAGAGGGTGAGGTCCAGCGTTAGAGACCACTCCAGTAACTAATTTCTTTAATGTAGGTGTAGAAACACGTCTACCAACTGGGTAAAAAAGGAAAACGAAATCTATGACGATAAATAGAATCAACGAGTATCTCCTAGTTGTAATTTTTTCATCACAAAAATATTTATTATTTAAGATGAGTTTAAGTTACTGATTTGACTTTCTGATACTGTTACTAAAAAGTCTGTCAGTCATTTTCAAGTCTTCCAAGGTGTTACTGTTGTTAAACAGGAAACATTGTATATTTAATGGAGTTTTTTTGGTCGCAAAGTGTTCAGTATTCCAACTTGAAGGACTTGTCATTTCGGAATATTAACGGAAACGTACAATAACATGAACATGATAACGTAAATGCAAAAATATGAAAGATATTATATTTGTCAACGAACAATCTGTGTGCGTCTTGTTTCCATTCGCTCACGGGTCCCGTCGTCGACGGCAGTAGTACCCATTTGACTCTTCCGCTTGTGTTCAGTATTGTTCGCTTTTGTCTTCGGTTTTTTTTTCTCAGCACTGTTAGGTGTACGTTAACAGTGATACACCGTTCTATACTAACATGGTTACTGGTAATGAAGAACTGGCCAATATGAGCCTCGTGTATGGGTTCATATACGCAGCGGAGAAGAAGTACGGCCGCGGTGGTCTAGCGGTTCTAGGCGCTCAGTCCGGAACCGCGGGACCGCTACGGTCGCAGGTTCGAATCCTGCCTCGGGCATGGATGTGTGTGATGTCCTTAGGTTAGTTAGGTTTAAGTAGTTCTAAGTTCTAGGGGACTGATGACCGCAGATGTTAAGTCCCATAGTGCTCAGAGCTATTTGAACCATTTTTGAGAAGAAGTATAACTGCGTTATGCACATCCCGCTGTGACGATAACAGCAGCAGATTAATTTTTCGTCTCTGGGTTGTTACATTACTCTGTGTTGTGCGTTGGGTGGTGTTCATTTTTGTTATTGCAAACTGCAGGCTCCTTAAGTGCACTGACAGCATTTCCACAGAAACATGAGACATCGCGATTAAAAATCGTAGAAAACGAAATTACATCACTACTTTGTAACGAACCACCGGCGATCGTGCGTCCTTACATAAGCTTCATCAGGAGTTATCCCCGAAATATCGCTGAATTTTTATAGTTGGTACTCTGATTCATTCAACGCTTCAGTTTATGGATTTAACACATACAAATAACGTTCAAAAATATGAATAAATAATGCACAGACCGTTAAGTTGATAAAGTATCATTATTAATGAACATGAAAAACAAAGAAACAAACTAACCGTCAAAAAACATTAAACTTGAAGACATAACACAAACTGGAGCAGAACTCAACTTTAAACTTGAAAGAACATAAAGAAACTGAAGTAACATTTCTTATTGCGGATGATATTCATTCTCACTCGTTTAAGAACCATAGATGCATGCACATCACCAGTAGGAAATGATGTGCAACGGCCCACACCAGCACTAGGTACCAGATCAAGTGCTGAACCATTAAGTCACGATTTTCCTTGACCCACTTAATAGCCTCTTCAATGCTCTCCCGCATGTATCTTGCAGCGACTTCACGACCGTAGGCCTTAATTGTTCGACGGACTGCCAGCACAGCTTCTCGCTGGGATGATGGTATTGCTGAGGTACAAGTACTCTTCGGGCCCCACATCTCGCAGTTTCACAAGAGCCTGTCGACAGCAACAGAAAATAAAGATCTTCAGTGTGCGCTACATAGAAAAAGGTCATTCCTACGTACCACGTATCTTGCATTACTCTGTGTTGTGTGGTACATTTCTGCGTTTGAACATTACAGCCTTCATCACTGTTGTGTAGGTATTTTCAAAGAAACGAGCGTGATCACGGTAACAAACCACATACGTTAGAATTACATTATTATCAGATAACGAGACGCAGGTAGGAGTGACAGAAATGACAGAGAAGATCCAAAGAAGAGCGTCGCATACCTTGACAGGCTCGCCAAGTCGGCGCGAGAGAGTTGCTGAGAAGATAAGCAAACACCAGTGGTAGGCGCTACAGGAGAGGCGTTGTGCATCACAGAGAGTTTTCCTGAGGAAATTTCATGGGATTACTTTGCAAGGAGTGTAAAACTACATATCAGTTCTACCTACATACATCTCACTAAGCGACCACTAGAAGAATATTCGAGAAATTAGGGATAATATAGGGGCTTAGCGACAGTCATTCTTTCCACGAGCCATCCGCGAGTGCAGCAGGAACCGGGGATCATTCAGTCGTATTAGAAGTACCCTCCGCCACACACCATTAAGTGGCGTGGCATGATGTCGATATAATTGATAAATGATGCAAACATGAGAATAATAATAAAAGGTTTCTTTCATAATCAAGATACACTGGTCAGAGACGAATTTTTCGAAGACGAAGAGTAGTTAGGCCATGTACAAGGCCTCTAAAATTTCCAGAGTTATACTCTTGCCGATATTTCCTGTAAAATGGCCAGCACAATACATTTAATTAACAGCATAAACTGTGGCTTCGTAAGTGATTCATCTACAGAATACTGAACAACACATTAGATATCTACTTCCGATACCACCTCTCTCAAACGTTTATCGCTCTAACAAGACACGAAATGAAATCATTGCTTGGAATGTAATGTAATGCTCAATAAATAACAGTTACTACATTAAATATTATCGAAACAGGAAATAACTGTAACTATTGTCAGTTAGAGAGTCACAGAATACCTTTAACCACTCCTTAAGCTCGTCGAATGTATCCAGAGCAGAAGGCTCCTTCTCAAGTGTCCCGCTGTTTCCAGGCGCGCTAACAGACATTTCCGATTCGGTGCCTACTTTGGATGTCCTGGTAGTGCGAGCCGTATCTCCTACACAGTTACTTACTACGCCCAGAGCAACTGCTGCAACAAACGCTATCGCCACAAATTGCCACACTTTACACATCGCCATGCTTGGTCAAGCTTATCGCTCAGCGTCTAATAGCAGTCTGTTGCTAAGAGACGGCCATGTACTGTTGGAAGTCTTTCATTTGTTTTACTCTTCCGCGACACTGCAATACCTATGAAGAGTGTCGTTTGGACGAACCAAGAGTTAGAAGAATAATTCGAAAAAAGAAATATTGTTTATTCCCGTACATTGCAACCGTATCGGATGCCAACCATAGGTGGTGCGTGTTAAGTGCTAGAGCTGAGCGATACATTTTAAACTTAAGGAATAGTTTCAAATTTTCTTACTACAAAGTTGGGCTATCTCCTGCACCCCATGAGATGAAATCCACCCTTCAGTGTCCGACGATGTGCTGCACTCAATCTCTGATCTCACATATATCAAAGATAAATTATATCTGCTCCTCTTTCGTTCGATTCGTCTACACGTTTGCTCCTTTTCATTTAGATTAGAATGGCAATTACATTTCGAGGCCCTGTCCTCATCTGCGACACAGGTGTACTTGGTTTTTTTAGTAATACGAGCCATACCCTATGTGTGTATCTATCAGCATTACTTGTTTGAATATTTCGATGAATTTAATATGGTGCATTTCGTTTTTAATAATTTCCTTTTGCTCACTTGCATTCGTGTCACATACCACAAACCTTGTGTAACACTTGTGTACACAACTTTATAAACACATCAAAAATGTTTCTCATCACTACGATTCCGTGTGTTCCGGAATCTGTATAGGAAATTGGAATAGCGATCAACATAAACATCATTTCCGCCCTTTTTATTGCTCATGAAAACCATACATTGCCTGTTGTACCATCACACAGTGAGATCTTCAAATGTGGAGGCCCAAATTCCTCTACACACTGGTACCTCTAATACCCAGTAGCGCGTCCTCTTGCATTGATGCATGCTTGTATTCGTCATGGCATACTATCCACAAGTTCATCAAGGCACTGTTGGTCCAGATTGCCCCACTACTCAATGGTGATTCGTCCATAAAAAGCCCTTTTCATTCACAAGATGTACACGATGGGGCCGCAAATTGTCCTCCATGAAGACGAATACGTCGCCAATATGCTGCCGATATGGTTACACCACCTGTCGGAGGATGGCGTTCACGTATCGAGCAGCCGTTACGGCGCCTTCCATGACCACCAACGGCGAACTTCGGCCCTTACATACTGACACCCCAAAATAGCAGGAAACCTCCACCTTCCTGCACTCGGTGGGCAGTGTGTCTAAGGCGTTCAGCCTGACCGGGTTGCCTCCTATTGTCTGGTTTAAGGCATATGCGGCACTCACCGGTTAAGAGAACGTGATGCCTGTGGTGTCACCGCCAGACACCACACTTACTAGGTGGTAGCCTTTAAATCGGCCGCGGTCCGTTGGTATACGTCGGACTCGCGTGTCGTCACTATCAGTGATTGCAGACCGAGCGCCGCCACACGGCAGGTCTATAGAGACTTCCAAGCACTCGCCCCAGTTGTACAGCCGACTAAGCTAGCGATTGTTCACTGACTAAATACGCTCTCATTTGCGGAGACGATAGGTAAGCATAGCCTTCAGCTACGTTATTTGCTACGACCTAGCAAGGCGCCATTATCAGTTACTACTGATATTGTGAACTATGTACCGTCAAAACCGACATTCATCATTAATGGATTAAAGTTAAGTATTCCACCAGCTACGTCCGTTGTTTCTAAATTCCAATTTCCTTATCCTGTTCCAGGCCTCACGCCAGCCTTTCGGCCTCCTCTAGTAACACGGTGTTGGCTCTCCTGCCAACAACAAAATTGGCGACGAGGCACAACCGCGTTCTTATCGACATTGCCCTGATTTACTTGTGTAATGGCTTCGCCACAATCTCCAGATGTACTGTCCGAATTTTATCGCTTACAGAATCAGCAGACGCAGGCCTTACTGGATGCCCTTGGACAGCTCGTCCAGTGTTAACGTGCGATGCAAAACGATGCGGCAGCAGCCGCTGCACCGCTAACGCAACCACAACCTTTGCGCCCGGCCGCGCTGCTGCCGCCAGGCTCTCGGCCACGTGTGCCGCGCCGGCAAGCAAATGCATTGATCAAATCATGCCCTCAGTGTGCTACTAAACATTCACGTGAGAATTGCCCGTCACGCCAAGCTATTTGCTTTTATTGTAATAAAAAAGGACATGTTCAGAGTGTTTGCCAGAAAAAGCTCAGTTCGGAAGCTCAAAACTGTTCCAGGCCCTTTACTTCGCGCCGGTATCGGAATCGAACCAAGGATACTAAGGCTTCGCTCATGGAAATTCATGTAGTTCATTCCACTCCGCGCAGTGCCACTCTCTCTAACAGTGACTGTGTTCGTCCGAAAAATAATGTACGTCGACATCGTCGGAACTCCAGTCAAGTCGCAAGTGATTATGTACCAGTGTCAGTTCACGTTGCACGAGACAGTCGCTCTTGTCGTCAGCAGGACAATAAACTTTTTGTTGACTTGGACATTAACGGCAAAATGATACCATTCCAGCTCGATACCAGAGCTGCAGTTTCCCTGATCAATCAAGACACTTACAAACTGCTGGGCACACCTCCGTTGCGTGCCGCAAATGTTAACTAGCTATTCAGGTCAAGAGATCCCTGTGTTAGGACAGTGCAGCCTTCTTGCAACATACAAAGGAAAAACCAAACTTGTGTCATTTTACGTCCTTCGTTCTGCTTCTGCAGTGAACTTGTTTGGTTTCGATTTATTTCAGTTGTTTAACTTGTCAATAGTAAATCAGGTCCTTTCAGTGAACCAGACGGTGCCTTCAGACAGTGTTTCTCGTCTATGTGAAGAATTTGCAGACATTTTTGCACCGGGCCTCGGTTGCGCTAAGAACTATAAAGCACATTTGGAACTGAAAGTAAACGCGCAACCGAAATTTTTCAGAGAGCGCAATGTTCCCCACGCATTGCGTGATGAGATCACAAAAACATTACACGATTTGGAGTCACAAGGTGTAATTGAACGTGTGCAGGCTTCTCTCTGGGCATCACCCTTAGTAATTTTGCCAAAACATTCCGGAAAAATTGAGACTTTGTGTGGACTTCAAGGTAAAAGTGAATCCACAACTAGTGATTGCAACTTTTCCTTTACCCCGCCCGGAAGATCTTTTTGACAAACTGTGGCTGGGTAAATATTTTTCGAAGTTGAGCATAGCAGATGCGTACTTGCAAATACCGGTGGACGAAGGATCCCAGCGCGTTTTGGTGGTTAACACGCATCTTGGTTTGTATCGATTCAAACGACTGCCATTCGGGTGTGCATCCGCCCCTGCATTGTTTCCGAAATATCTACAAACTGTTTGTGCGTCAGTCCCTACTGAAGCAAATTATCTGGACGATATTGTGATCTCCGGAAAGACAGAAGAATAACATTTGGCCAATCTCAGAACATTATTTCAAGTCTTGCGACTAAATGGTCTTCGCTTGCGGAAGGACAAATGTGTGTTTTTGCTCGGGACTTGCCATACTTGGGACATGTACTCAATGCCCAAGGCATACATCCCAGTCCCACGCACCTTCGTGCCATACAAGACTTGGCTTCGCCGCAGAATTTGAAGCAACTACAGTGTGTGCTGGGAAAAATAAATTACTACCACCGCTATGTGCCGCATGCCTCTTCCATTTCAGCTCCTCTTCATCGCTTACGCCGTAAGGGTGTTCCGTTCGTCTAGACGACGGAATGCGACCGCGCCTTTCGCCGGTTGAAATCGGCGTTGCTTTCCAATACTTCCCTTACGCCGTTCGATCCCCAGAAGCCCCTCTTGTTGAAGGTGGATGCATCGGATTTAGGGACCTGTGCTGTGCTTGAGGCGAACAACAATCAGCACCATCGCGGAAATTCTTTGCATGGTCAAAAGCCACTTCCCCTTGGCAACGCTTACACATCGATTTTGCTGGTCCATTCTGGAATGCTCGATGGTTGGTTGTGGTAGATTCATTCAGTAATTTTCCTTTTGTTGTCAGGATGTCTTCCACGACGTCATCTGCCACCATCCAAGCGTTATCTGCTATCTTTTGCATTGAAGGTCTTCCACAGACTATTGTTTCCGACAAAGGCCCACAACTCATGTCCGCATGTTGGCGTGCACCCTGGAGCAGGTTTTCAGGCGTTTCCTAGCTCCCCGAGGTCCGAATGGCAGGGTGCGGGTGGCACAGCCTCGCCTGTTGTTAGGCTCCCCACCTCGTCGCTTACGTCAACATGGGGTCCTCCCCCCGGCGGGCGGAAGCCTTATGCCACAACCGTACGCCGATTTGCGGAGGAGGAATGTGGTGTCACCGCCAGACACCACAATTGCTAGATGGTAGCCTTTAAATCGGCCGCGGTCCGTTAGTATACGTCGGACCCGCGTTTCGCCACTAGCAGTGATTGCAGACCGAGCGCCGCCACACGGCATGTCTAGAGAGACTTCCTACCACCCGCCCCAGTTGTACAGCCGACTTTGCTAGCAATGTTTCACTGAATAAAAACGCTCTAATTTTCGAGACGATAGTTAGCATAGCCTTCAGCTACGTTATTTGCTACGACCTAGCAAGGCGCCAATATCAGTTACTACTGATATTGTGAACTATGCACCGTCAAAACCGACATTCATCATTAATGGATTTAAGTTAAGTATTCCACCAGTTACGTCCGTTGTTTCTAAATTCTAATTTCCTTGTCCTGTTCCAGACCTCACGCCAGCCTGCGTGAGCTAAATCGCGTGCCTTTCGGCCTCCTCTAGTAACACGGTGTTGGGTCTCCTGCCAACCACAAAATTGCCAATCTTGAGCGGTCCATTCGGCATGTTGTTTGGCCCATCTGTACCGCGCTGCATGGTGTCGTGGTTGCAAAGATGGACCTAGTCATGGACGTCGGTAGTGATGTTGGGGATACTGCAGCCTATTGCGCACTGTTTGAGTAGTAATACGAAGTCTTGTGGCTCCCCGAAAAGCATTATTCAAAATGGAGGCGTTGCTGTCAGGGTTAGTCCGAGCCATAATCCGTAGGTAGCAGTCATCCACTTCAGTAGTAGCCCTTGGGTGCATGAGCAAGGCATGTCATCAGTTCCTGTCTCTCTGTATCTCCTCCATGTCCGAACAACATCGCTTTGGTTCACTCCGAAACGTTTGGAAAATTTCTTGTTGAGAGCCCTTCCTGGCACAAAGTGACAATACGGACACTGTCGTACCGCGGTATTGACCGTCTAGGCTTGGTTGAACTACAGACAACACAAGCCGTGTACCTCCGTCCTAGTGGAATTACTAGAACTGGTCGGGTGTCGAGTTCCATCAGTGTAATAGGCGCTGCACATGCTTGGTTGTTTGCGTGCTTTTTTGTGTTGTGTTAGTATTCATTTACCACTAAATCTAGCTATTTGTTCCAACACTGTGCTTTTAATAGCGTGTGATTCCTCCTCTTTGGTTTGATTACCTACATGTTGCCAACCTAACGAGGTATATGTTCAAAACGAAATTATTTTCACGATATATAATATGAACGTAATAGCTGGTAGAGAGTGATTGAAAGCTTTGGTTACAGCTGACTGGACTTTTGGTTTCAAAGTCCTGTGGAGGGATCCGTGTAGGAATGAGTGCAAAGGTGGTCGGTTCTATTATTATTATTATTATTATTTTGTTAATCGCCTTTGGGAGAGTTATTCCACTATTTTAAATATTAGCGTAAACAGTCAACTCTCTAGCATGCGAAATTAATCATTCAACAGGGTTTTCCTTTCTGCTTTGGTTTCCTGTACCTGGTAATTCACTACTGGCCATTAAAAAAGCTATACCAAGAAGAAATGCAGATGATAAAAGGGTATTCATTGCACAGATATACACTCCTGGAAATTGAAATAAGAACACCGTGAGTTCATTGTCCCAGGAAGGGGAAACTTTATTGACACCTTCCTGGGGTCAGACACATCACATGATCACACTGACAGAACCACAGGCACATAGACACAGGCAACAGAGCATGCACAATGTCGGCACTAGTACAGTGTATATCCACCTTTCGCAGCAATGCAGGCTGCTATTCTCCCATGGAGACGATCGTAAAGATGCTGGATGTAGTCCTGTGGAACGGCTTGCCATGCCATTTCCACCTGGCGCCTCAGTTGGACCAGCGTTCGTGCTGGACGTGCAGACCGCGTGAGACGACGCTTCATCCAGTCCCAAACATGCTCAGTGGGGGACAGATCCGGAGATCTTGCTGGCCAGGGTAGTTGACTTACACCTTCTAGAGCACGTTGGGTGGCACGGGATATATGCGGACGTGCATTGTCCTGTTGGAACAGCAAGTTCCCTTGCCGGTCTAGGAATGGTAAAACGATGGGTTCGATGACAGTTTAGATTTACCGTGCACTATTCAGTGTCCCCTCGACGATCACCAGAGGTGTACGGCCAGGGTAGGAGATCGCTCCCCACACCATGATGCCGGGTGTTGGCCCTGTGTGCCTCGGTCGTATGCAGTCCTGATTGTGGCGCTCACCTGCACGGCGCCAAACACGCATACGACCATCATTGGCACCAAGGCAGAAGCGACTCTCATCGCTTAAAACTACACGTCTCCATTCGTCCCTCTATTCACGCCTGTCGCGACACCACTGGAGGCGGGCTGCACGATGTTGGGGCGTGAGCGGAAGACGGCCTAACGGTGTGCGGGACCGTAGCCCAGCTTCATGGAGACGGTTGCGAATGGTCCTCGCCGATACCCCAGGAGCAACAGTGTCCCTAATTTGCTGGGAAGTGGCGGTGCGGTCCCCTACGGCACAGCGTAGGATCCTACGGTCTTGGCGTGTATCCGTGCGTCGCTGCGGTCCGGTCCCAGGTCGACGGGCACGTGCACCTTCCGCCGACCACTGGCGACAACATCGATGTACTGTGGAGACCTCACGCCCCACATGTTGAGCAATTCGGCGGTATGTCCACCCGGCCTCCCGCATGTCCACTATACGCCCTCGCTCAAAGTCCGTCAACTGCACATACGGTTCACGTCCACGCTGTCGCGGCATGCTACCAGTGTTAAAGACTGCGATGGAGCTCCGTATGCCACGGCAAAGTGGCTGACACTGACGGCGGTGGTGCTCAAATGCTGCGCAGCTAGCGCCATTCGACGGCCAACACTGCGGTTCCTGGTGCGTCCGCTGTGCCGTGCGTGTGATCATTGCTTGTACAGCCCTCTCGCAGTATCCGGAGTAAGTATGGTGGGTCTGACACACCGGTGTCAATGTGTTCTTTTTTCCATTTCCAGGAGTGTATTATACTAGAATTGACATGTGATTACATTTTCACGAAATTTGGATGTATAGATCCTGAGAAATAAGGCCTTGATGCGCCTGGGCATTGAGTCAAACAGACCTTGGATGGCGTGTACAGGTACAGCTGCCCATGCAGCTTCAACACGATACCACAGTTCATCACGAGTAGTGACTGGTGTATTGTGACGAGCCAGTTGGTCGGCCACCATTGATGAGACGTTATCATTTGCTGAGAGATCTGGAGAATGTGCTGGCCAGGGCAGCAGTCCACCATTTTCTATATCCAGAAACGCCCGTACAGGACCTGCAACATGCGGTCGTGCATTATTCTGCTGAAATGTAGGGTTTCGCAGGAATCGAATGAAGGCTAGAACCACGGGTCGTAACGCATCTGATATGTAACCTCCTCTGTTCAAAGTGCCGTCAATGCGAACAAGAGGTGTCCGAAACGTGTAACCAATGATACCCCATAGCATCACTCCGGGTCATACGCCAGTATGGCGATGACGGGTACACGCTTCCAATGTGCGCTTACCGGGATGTCACCAAACACGGATGCGAAGATCATGGTGCTGTAAGCAGAACCTGGATTCATACGAAAAAATGACCTTTTGCGATTCGTCGTTGAGTACACTATCGCAGGCGCACTTTTCTGTAATGTAGCGTCAAGGGTGGCCGCAGCCATGGTCTCAGAGCTGACAGTAAATGCTGCTGCAAACGTCGTCGAACTGTTTGTGCAGATCGTTGTTGTCTTGCAAACATCCCCATGTGTTGATTCAGGAATCGAGACATGGCTTCACGATCCGTTACAGCCACACGGATACGCTACCTCTCATCTCGACTGCTAGTGATATGAGACCGTTGGGATCCAGCACGGCGTTCCGTATTACTCTCCTGAACCCACAGATTCCACATTCTGCTAACAGTCATTGGATATCGACCAACGCCGCACTGGATTAGCCGAGCGGTCTTGGGCGCTGCAATCATAGACTGTGCGGCTGGTCCCGGCGGAGGTTCGAGTCCTCCCTCGGGCATGGGTTTGTGTGCTCCTTAGGATAATTTAGGTTAAGTAGTGTGTAAGCTTATGGACTGACGACCTTAGCAGTTAAGTCCCATAAGATTTCACACACATTTTTTTGATCTCGACCAACGCGAGCTGCAATATCGCAATACGATAAACTGCAATCGCGATAGACTACAATCCGACATTTATCAAAGTAGGAAACGTGATGGTACGCATTTCTCATCCTTACACGAGGCATCACAACAACGTTTCACTAGGCAACGCCGGTCAACTGCTGTTTGTGTATGAGAAATCGGTTGGAAACTTTCCTCATGTCGGGACGTTGTAGGTGTCGCCACCGGCGCCAACCTTGTGTGAAAGCTCTGAAAAGCTAATCATTTGTATATCACAGCATCTTCTTCCTGTCGGTTAAACTTCGCTTCTGTAGCACGTCATCTTCGTGGTGTAGCAATTTTAATGGCCAGTAGTGTATTCTTGCAGGGTTAAGAAAGGGTTTTTTATTGTTGATTCTAATTATGTTCATGTCTTCTCTTCTAGTGGTTGGGTTCTGGATATGATCTCTTATGTGTTCTGCAAATGTGAAGGGTGGTTCCCATACCGAAGCAGAAAGGAAAACCCTGCTAAGTGACCAAGTACAAATACCAAACTATTCACTGTTTACACTAATAGATAAAATAATTCAATAACGCTCCCAAAGAGAATTTTTTTCAATAATAATAATAATACTACACAATACAATAATAACACCACCCAGCATCATTTCATTCACTCATCCATTAACTTCTGCACTGGACACTGAAACCAATAGCCAAGTCAGCTGTCACCAAAGCTTTCAACCACTATTATGGCCACTTTCAACACTTTACAACTCAAAGTACGAACACCCCGTCCCTGCACGCACAAACACATACACACTAAAATAAAAAGGAAGGAAATAAGAAAGGAAAACCATATACACACTCTACAGCTCTCTCTCTCTCTCTCTCTCTCTCTCTCTCACTCACTCTCTCTGTCCCATACTCACGCACATGCACACACACACACACACACACACAGACACACACAGACATCAACATGATGAAAAGAAGTTAATTTTTAATATATTTCTCAAAATAGAAATCTGTACTCTTGTGTGGAAGATACAGTTGTTAGTGCGACCTCCAGGCCAGATGAGAGGAAAAGAAAATCACAGCAAACTGTAAGCAATTAGTTATTTATATAAAAAAACTCGAATTGAACTGTATGATAATGTATATCTACGGAAAGGAAAAAGAAACTTTTGGGTTTGTCGATCACATTGTAATTCTGTCAGACACAGGGAAGGACTTCGAAGAGCAATTGAATGGATGTGCAGTGTCTTGAAAAGAGGAAATTAGATGAACATCATCAAAAGCAAAACAAGTATATTGAAACAGAGTTTAATTAAATCAGGTGATGGTAAAGGAATTTTATTTAGAAACAAGCCTTATAAAGTTGTCGATAAGTCTTTTTATTTGGCCAGCAAAATAAATGAAGCTGGCCTATGTAGAGAATATATAGAGTGTCGGTTGGCAACGAAAAGATTCCATCTTCGGTAAGGCTTCTCTGACGAATTTGTTATCACAGGATATAGGGTGAAGTACTAGAAAGCCCTTTCTGATTGAATAATGTTTTAGCTCATCGGCGTAGAAATCTAAGTGGCTTCGAACATAGATTCTAATGCTTGTATTTCCGGAATGATTTGACTTTAGCCAGTCTTGAAAGAAAGTGAGACTGCACGTTGAAGGAGACTATGGTAATTTAGTGGGACATAAAGTGATATCCCTATAGAGGAATTCATTGGCTTTGCTGACGACAAACAATATTTAAATTCGTTGATTTTGATTACTCAAGATTGTCAGTAAGTCTACTGAAAACGGTTCTAGGTAAACTCCTACGTCTGATCTTGTTAAGTGACGTAGCTGCTTCTTTGGATTGTTGGTGTCGTCTTATGTGTCTGTCGTGAAATACGACGCCTCATCACAGCCAACGCTTTTCAGACGAGCTTCAGAAGTGTCACTGGGGAACATACTGATCACACACACGACGATGTTTGCATTTTAATCATGTACGGGCCGCCAAATCCATCCCAGGGGCTTATACCGCGCCTCTTTGCGATGGCCATTCTCCTACATTATTCATTTCAGACGGAAAAGCCAAAAGCATTTGGCCTGAGATTCAAATGAATTCACGACCGGCTACAACGACCAGCAGAAACTTCGCGTGACGATAGGATCTGCTTCCTGCTGAAATACGAAGATCCTACCATATTGTTGCTGCTCGCTAAGAAGGCTTGATATCATGGATTCCCAGTCGTTTCATCGCTTCCGCAAAACGCTCTGAATTCACAGTATCACTGTTTTTACAAGGCACGTTAGATCGAATACGTGCAAATTCTTGGCCGTAGTTCTTTTGTAACACCAAATCTTTCTACTTCTCCTTCTTCAACACAGCTATATGGCTCTGGAACCCAAACTGCAGTCAAGAACAGATGAAAGCTTCATTTGGTACCATCGGCGCAACTTTTCTCTCGTCATAACGTAGTTATTCATCTGTTCAACAGTGGATCAGTACATGTGGTATATCGTAAGCTGTCCTACCCCCCCCCCCCCCCCACCCCCACCCCCCGCGGGGGCTTTCCATACCGCACATCCTAAATCTTCATCCATCTGATGGTATAACACGGCCTCTGAGTTCGTAGGGATTGAGTACTCCCTGGAACGTCGTGTGAATCAAACATGCAAATCACGTTCACCGCCATCTCAAAGCGGGGCTACCAAGGAGGTGGGTGTTCCTACCTCGTTGCAAGCGGGCGGCAAACTTCTGCACCAGGATGCCGCTGCCTTCCACTCCGAAGTGATGCAGCGTCCTCAACTGCCCTGGATCCGGTGTTGAATTCAGTGTAGGGCCGTTGGGGAAGACACGGAAACAACGTAAGTTTTTCGTAAAAATAGCGTAACCTTGAATAATGGTTTACTGGATCTAACAACATCACACAGGTGTCATAACAGTAGCCCAGCAGTGAGGGACCCCTCCAGAACTATCACACGCTTGATTGAGATGCTACAGAGAAGTACGAAGACATTGAAAATTTTTTAAAGTGTTAGGTACACTAGGAGAAATGTTGTACACCTCGCGCTAACATGCTTAGCAAATTCTTGAGCTCTCATTCAGGGTCTACAGTGAGAATAATCTTTGGTCCGATTTGCACCTGTGTCGCCGACACCATGCCAAAAAAAGTGCTAAGGGTGACAGTCAGTAATGCTTATCACGCTGGATTAGTGAGCTTTGATTGTGAGGTTAACTGATAATGTTTGTTGGTGTAATTATGCGTGTAGATAATCAATAGTGTATGTTCGCACAGTATAATCGATGCAGATAGTTTGCCGATTATAACAAAATAGACTCTCAGCTACACCATGCCAAGGTATAGATATGCAGTTAATTACTGTTTAAAACCAGGAAGCGGTCTGCCATACATTGACAAGCAACAGCGCTATTTATAGTTTGTTCAGCCACTTCCTAATTTGTCCTACACAAGGCTAAGATGTCACTAGAATATTTTCGAAAGAAGAAACAATCACACTGCCAGGTGTGTGTGTGAAAAGAAATCTTGAGGATAGTGATAAATAAGCCATGAAACTCTGAAGATCCGTATATTATATTCTGTAGTGCCCAGGCGGATAAAGTCAGCAACAGGATCAGATTTGAAAATTGTATACAAAACAGTCACACAGCGTAACATCGCAAACTTTCATAAATTCATTGCATCAGAAAAATTTCAGGATCTTCAAAAATTAACACCGCATGTGGTAGATATGTGAATTAGTTCATGATTTGTACTGAATACTTTGAATATGGATTAGCGTTTCGCGTGTAGCGTACAGCAGTGAATGGGGCATTTATCTCACCGCTGTGCACGTAAGTAAGATATGCAGAAAATGACGAACTAACAGAAGAATCGTTTGCGAACATCCTAGCTTCCCATGGAACACGTTATGCTAATAGCACAGTGAGGAAGCGGCACCACATGCCTCATAACAGTATGCTGCAGCACAGCACACGCATCCAGACGTTTCTCAGTTCCTGTAGCTTAAATGGCACGTATAGAGTTTCTGTTCATTACCATGGTGCCTCAACCATGGGTCAGTAGTTGCAGATTTAGTAATATGAGTGACTATTTGGCAATTACCATATATGAGACAAAACAAGATGGCTGCCAACAGCATGAGACATTGAAATGAACTTTGTGCAAAGACTGATGAGCTTCTGGGTGACATAAAACCTTGGGAATTGATTTTACCCAGGAGCATTTTTTACAATCCCGTAATGATATTTCGGCCTACAGTTACAAGTATTTGGCTGACAAGTAGACGTTCCATCATCATGTAATATGTAATTACAGATATTTGAGAAAATTATTTTTACTCTTCAGTGCAGCTAAAACGTTTCAGTTTTGACATATCAATAAGACAAGTCACATGAAATTTTATAATCGGCAGTTTCAAGTTAGCAAAGTACCCGCATGGATTATACTGTGCGAGCATACGCTATTGATTATCTACACGCATAATGACACCAACAAACATTATCAGTTAACCTCACAATCAAAGCCAAATTTCGTCACTGAATATAAGTGGGATTGAGTTTACCGGATTCCTTGGACATAGTAATGTCTGCGTGACAGCACTTGGAGCTCCGCCAGATGAACTTGACTTCCTTGTTCCTCCAACTTTCCAATTCAAAACAGGAACCAGAAAAATTGCTAACTTTCTTCAAACGAGGAAGCCGCAAGGTATGGAACCCGCGAACCATTGCTGCTGGTCGAGAGCCGGAGTCTCCCGGCGGGAGACACGCCATTGTAGGGTTAATGGCAATAGCGAAGAGCACGACGTTCGGGACGGAACCGTGAGGCACACTATTTTCCTGAATAAAGGTGTCCGACACGGCTGAACCCACACGCACCTTGAAAACTTGGTCTTGTAAAAATGCCCAGAGGAAACAGAGCAGGCGCCCACAGAACACCCACGTGTAAAGAGTACGAAGGATACCAGTTCTCCAGCAGGTGTCGTAGACCTTTTCCAAATCAAAAAACACGGCCTCAGTCTGGGATTTCCGCAGAAAACCATTTATGATATGTGTGGACACAGTTACGAGATGCTCAACTGCAGAACCCCGCGCTTGAAATCCACACTGTGCCTTCGTGAAAAAATGGCGAGATTCGAAACACCACAGCAGCCGGGCATGAATCATACGTTCCATCACTCTGCAATGCAGCTGGTACGAGAGATGGGGCGGTAGCTGGGAGGACCGCTTGTTTCATTACGGGACTTAGGTATGCGTTACGTCTGCCACAGACGGTCCCTGCCAATCAGACCACACTCATGACACCCCTGTGTACCATATAACATACAAAAGCACTTGCAGGCTCAACCAAGGGGAAAATAATTCTTCGAAACAAACAGAACTAGCTAGAGACTAATGCGAACCTTTTTCTGCAGAGGTCGAATCACAGATACAGCGAAAGTTAGAGTACTCCGCTGGTCTCCGCCGGCCTCCGCCAGCTTTATAAGTCCAGCACAGCAGCAGTACAGCCAGTTCCTCGCCGAGCTACGACCAGCTCCGAAGGACCTCACTGACGCTCTTGATGAATGGTCCTCTACAAGTTATTTGTTTTTGTGTTTATATAGTGATTATTGGAGAAGTGTAGATCAGTTTGAATAAACGACATTATACTGGGTGTTCTACAATACTGAGTATTCTTCAGTATGGGTATAGTTTTGCTTCAAGCCAGTGTCTAGGAGATGTGCCCTCAGCCCAGATGCAGTTGTACGTGTTAAGCAGAAAGTGCTTGCCCGCAAGAGAGAGGTGCTGCAACATTTGAATGCGGATTTCGTCTCACCCTGGGGTGGAGGACCGGGATGAACTGAGAGCATGATCTAGCTCCCTCATTGTGAAGACGGCATTGTAGCACAGAAGGGTAGCGCCCGAGCCTCCTCCACCCATTTCCTCATCGATAAAGGCAGGGTGGGACTGGGAACAGCTCGAAACTTCAGCAAAATGGCGGCCCAAGGTGTTGGATATCGCAACGGGATCCACATTGACATCGAAATCTACTAACACGCCAGAAATAGGGGAATGGGGAGTTGTGGGAGGTTGGACCACACAACAGAGGAAGGTGTGGAACTGTTAAAAGAACTAGTGAACCGAATTCAACTAGCTCTTTTGCTATCCCGAAGAACTCGACGGCACTTTGCACAAATCTGTTTATAATGAATGCAGTTTTCAAGCGTAGGGTGGCGGTTAAAAACGTGGAAAGCACACCTCAGTACGCGAATTGCGTAGCGGCACACCTCAGTCCACCAAGGACTGGGACACGTTGTGGTAAAGGGAAAGTATGAGGAATAGAACGTTCTGCAACAATAATGATAACTTTTGTGAGATAGTCCACCTACTCATCACAACTGAGAAAGTCTTGTTCTGCGAAGGTCGCAAAGTAAGGAATAAAGCTGTCAGTCATCCTGAGTAAGTTGCCATTTGGGCATGCATGGAGATGGGGTAAGAGTCAGCAGATGGAGAGCACACAGGAAATGGTCGCTCGAATAGGCGTCAGAAAGAAAAGACCACTCAAGACGATGGGCAAGCTGGCAGTGAAAAAATATAGGTCCAACTGGGAATAGGTGTATGACGAGTCAGAAATGAATGTGGGTGAATCAGTGTTAAGGCATAAGAGGTTTAGCTGGCTAAGAATGTCTGCCAAGGGGGCACCTCTCTGGCAGGCCCTGGGATAACTTCAAAGGGGATGATACACATTAAAGTCACAGAGTATCAAAAACGGTAGGGGTAGCTGCCCAATAAGCTGAAGGAAGTCAGCCCTGCTGACATTAAAGATGGGGAAGGAAGAGGCGAAGTGCAACAGCTTTAAGACGGATAGTCAGGGAGGTAGGTTGACTATGAAGGCCATCCCGTATAAGCAGCATGACGCCCCCATGAAATCGGATGCCAACCTCAGGAGGAAGGTCAAAACGAATCGCTAAGTAATGTGGAAGCTCAGAGCGGTCTTGAGGGCGAAATTTCATATCCTTAAGGCAAAGTGCAAGGGGATGCTGTGATGCTAGAAGCTGTAAATCGTCTTTGCAGGATCAAAGCCCATGAACTTTCCATTGGAGGATTGTCATGATGAGGAAGGGAAGTAGGAGTGTCAACTTAGTGTCTGCTGAGGGACAGCTGGTGGAGAGTCGAGGGCACAGAAGCAGGAGGATCCTGCTCCATGGGGTCCACACAAGCATCAGTGTGCTAGTGCAATCTGTCAGTGGCGTCCAATGCCGAAAAATGGTTGCTGGTGCGCACTGGTGAAAGAGAGGCCGGCCGGGCTAAGCGACAACATGGTGACACCATCTAGCAGGATCTCTGAGTTGGTGAAGGGGAGGACCGTTTGTCTTTAGTGGACTTTTTTCGAACTCTTCTGCTTAGAGGATGACTTGGGTGTTGTTTGGCTGGAGGGATGGAGGAAGTCTTCTTGGGAGTAATCCTTCTGGCCTTTCCTGCCTTTCCTCCCTGCTGGTTGTGTAGTGGGTAGCTTCGCCCCTTGAGGCGAGAGTTTGTTGCACAGCAAGACATGGGGATGGTGACGCTACCTGGGACACTGGGTGACTTTACAACCTCGTACAGCGAAATTTGAGGTCGCACGTCGCCATGTCCTTCTAGGAGTGAGAGATAACAAGAACTGAACTATAAGTTGTAAATAATATATTTCAGCTATCAGTCGTCATTCATAAATTTTATTGGCCGATCTAGATTTCAGATAGAAACTAGCCATTCTCAATGCACTATCATTTTTGATCAAGGCATGTAATGCCTGTTGGTCGGGCTTCATCTAGAGTTCATTGAATATTATTAACAAGTCAATTTAACAGTTGCTGCATTCAACAGCCTTCTGAATGGAAGGTAACCTGATGAACTATAAGTGCCAGACGGGAGGACACAGGGTTCGTGACTAGCCAGTAACTTGCAAGCTACTGGGTAAGGCATCTTTTCCTTTACCTGAATCTCTTGAACAGCCCACTCACCTAGATACATGGGGCAATCCTGGGAGGAGGTTGCATGGCTGCCATAGCAGTTGATACAGCGTGGAGAAGGAGGCAGACATTCGACCTTGTGTGCATCCCTGCCACAGGTTACACATTTGGACAGGTGTCAACGAGACATTCTGGGGCGGTTGGACCGATGAGACTGGTAACAGCGCATTGGATTCGGAATGTACGGCCAGACTGTGATGATTTTGTAGCCTGCTTTAATATTGGACAGCAGCACCACCCTGTCAATGATAAGGAAAAGAGTGCAGGTGGCACCAAGAAGTAATCGACCTTTTTCATGACATGATGAACAGCAATGATACCCTGATCTGAGAGGCAACATAGTGTTTCAGCCTCAGTTAGACTGTCCAGCAGCTAGGTGTAAATTACACAACGTGAAGAATTCAGATCTCTATGTTGCTCGACACGAACAGGGTAGCCGTTGGGGAGCGAGGCAGCAAGCAATAGCTGTGCTTGAACATAAGAAGCCATCTCCTAAAACAAAGTGCCATTCTGTAAACGAGAGTAGGATTTCGCATGGCAACTGGTGGCATTAACACCTTTCTGAATAATAAACAGAATGATTGTGGCGAAGGACGTTATACCACAAGGAACCGCAGTGTAGCAGGAATGGTCTTCAAATTAGTAGCCTTATTACGTTTTCGTTTAGTCGACTTCGATGGAGATGATGAGTGACTCATTGTGAGGAAATCCTCATGATTTCCAGCATCTCCGACGGTGTGCTCCTTCCAAATGGGGGTCCAATACACAAGGGGGTGCACACGCCTTAGGTGATTGTTCACACCTCAGTTCACACCTCCTGAACACCTGACAGAGAGACCAGTGGGCAATCTGGGAAGATTACAGCTCAGGAAATCACCCCTCCCTGGGCCTGGTTTGTTCAAGGCAGTACTTGCGTACCCTACCTGTCGACCCGGGGCTTTGAGTTACGCATTTTCCCAGGCACCTTTTATGCGTCAGACGCATGGGCTGGCCTTCAGAAGCGCAGAGGGAGGAAGAAGAAAAAAGAGAATCCTCAAAAGCCGAAGTGGAGGAACGAGAGGAAAAGGGAAACAAAGAAAGGAAAAAGGAGCCCAAAAGAAATATGAGACTGTTTGCAGATCAGCAACAGAATGCAGAACATTCCCAATAATACATCAGTCATGGTCCCCTTGGGAGGGGAAAAGAATAGAAAGAGGATAGACATGCAACACGGAAGGGACAAATTGCTGCCAAGTCTGAGGTACCATGGTAGTCAAGCACGAACTCGCCAAAGAGCGCTGAGCCCAATTTTAGTAGCCAACAGTTTTAGTAGCACTTAACTACTGAGGAATGAAGAATATGACACTACGGACTAAGGCAGAGAAGAGCAGTTTAATAATTTATATCATATTTAATTTAACATATTGCAACGCATTTCAGGCATGTTTCGCTCATCATCAGGCACTTATGCATACAGAAAACTGTTACATAAATATAAATTACCTTTATCAAACTTAATACTACAATAGCCACTCCATGCTGGAGTGGGTGTTGTAGTATTTGCGGAAGAGGGTGTCAGTTGATGGCCAAAAATCAGTGTCCAGTAGTGCCGTCTGTTGGCGTGGAGATGTGATTCGCTTTCACTGACGCCATAGCCTGTTTGGGAAAGACATAGTAATGCAGCGGTTATTATGGTACAGTATCGTGTGATACAGATCTTATACATAGGTTGTTCAGTTACGATTTAGTCTTCCCAAACTTGTTTTGTTGGCACTTTTGAGGAGATGTGTTGTAACGTTACACTATTGCCTGCTTAATCTGACACTGACTTGGATGTGATTATTCCAACGGATCCTGGCTCCTGACATCACATGTGTGACAACAATTAACGAAGAAATAAGCAAGTTTCCCACAAAGTAGCTGACGAGTGTCATCTCAATTTCTCAATTTTCCTGTTAAATAAACTTCATGTAGTCCAAAACTTAAAGTTTCGAACATATGTTGCGTATTACTCACTAAATATTCAGAAAGCGTCAAGGAAATTATAAGTAAAATATCTATTGAAAATATTTTAAATCGGTTATTGGAAGCCCGTCGACTCTGACTGAAAGGCAAAACAACTTTCAAAAGACATTTTATACATAACTGTTTTCTGAGGAAATAGATGTCGGTTCTAACGGAGCTCTTACAGCAGCCTTTTCTTTGTCATTCTCCTGTGATGGCGCTGAAACATGTCAAATGCGTGTGACCCAGAGAGTAGCGCCTATTTATTCAAATGACTAATGGTCAGTATATTTCAGAACAGTAGAAGCAACATTGCAGTAAGCTGATACTGAACTAACTGGTACGTATAGAACCTGTGTAGTCGCTATCGTTTCAGTTGTATAGAAGACGGTAATTTGTAAACATATACCTGCAGAAATAATATTTTTACCACGAGAATGAACTCTGTGCCTGATTGCTGCTAATGAGAAAGCTGTCACATATATTACATTGATCAGATTGACGGGTGTTTCTCTTCTAATGTTAGGAGTTTTTGGTTCCATTAATTTCTTGTTCTTAAGGGTAACATGAGGCGACGTATCGGGGCATATGTTGCTAGTCACCTATCAGCGCATAGTGAAAGTTAGCTCGCGGTGCAGGATGACGTAGGTAGAGCTAAATCAGAGATGTTGGTCATAAGAAGCGACAAAGGCAACATGTTATCTTTACTTAGGAAGGAAAGTTGAATTAAGGACAACCATGAGTGTCATTCAGAACAGGTGGACCGTTATCACCACGACATTCTCTGAGCGTCTATACCATTCTGATCGTACAGTTGTTACTGTCATCTACTTGTGAGTGTTAGAATATAACTCTGATTTTGATTTGCCAACAAAAGTGAAAATCGCCTTTTCAACGAGAATTTCGATTTGAATAATACCTCGAGTACCTGCAGTAGATCATATTTAATGCTTGACAATTTCGCACACTAATCATGCAGCCATCAGAATATTCATATGAAAATTTTCATTGTGTAATAGCTAGAATATCCGAGTAATACTCGATTATGGTTTGAATATCAGTGGGGAAGCGGCGTTAATCTGACTCCATATTCTGACGACTTACTGGATATTGTCTGTAGTGGTCTGACATCGCACTTGTGTAAAAGTTTGTGGCAGCTGTCAGTCAATGCTGACTGTAAACATACACAAAGATCTTCAGAGCTATATAGTTTACTCTCCTTCCCTAGATGTTCCACATATCGCAATTAGTTACATAACATAAGGCTGAGACTGCTGCAAAAACTGGTGTCCGCCTGTCCATCAGTAAGAAACCGCGAGTAGCAGAAATCTACGAAAGAGGGTTAATAAGTATCTGGTGTCGTATTATGCGTCAGAATACCAAAATGTCTATTTTCTCGCTTCATATTAAAGCAAATGAATAAATGAATTATATGCTTCTCAGAAAAGGTATTCCCTTGTGCATTACCATCAAGTGCAGAAGGGTTCTTCATTTCTTTTTGTGTATAGCGCGAATTTTGGTGTGAGCACATCCTACTTTGAGACAAGGTGCCTTTTTCTTGGGGTCAAAAGGAAGTGGACACTATTACCGACGACTAGTGACGTTATACTGTTTCCATATGCGAATAGAATTCCACTTCCGCTAGTCGTAGAATGTGCAGATATTGCTATCGGCAAGCTACATTCAGATCCATGATGTCTTTCATGTCTTACACCCTACCACTCTGTCTGTCGGTCAACCAAAATAAATTCACTACTGGCCATTAAAATTGCTACACCACGAAGATGACGTGCTACAGATACGAAATTTAACCGACAGCAAGAAGATGCTGTGATATGCAAATGTGTAACTTATCAGAGCATTCGCACACGTCTGGTGCCGGTAATGACACCTACACCGTGCTGACATGAGGAAACTTTCGAACCGATTTCTCATACACAAACAGCAGTTGACTGGCGCTGTCCGGTTAAACGTTGTTGTGACGCTTCGTGTAAGGAAGAGAAATGCGTACCATCACGTATCCGACTTTGACAAAGGCCGGATTGGAGCTTATCGCGATTGCGGTTTATCGTATCGCGACATTGTTGCTCCTGTAGGTCGAGATCCAATTACTGTAAGCAGAATATGGAATCGGTGGGCTCAGGAGGGTAATATGGAAAGCCGTACTAGATCCCAA
This sequence comes from Schistocerca gregaria, assembly GCF_023897955.1. Taxonomy (NCBI): domain Eukaryota; kingdom Metazoa; phylum Arthropoda; class Insecta; order Orthoptera; family Acrididae; genus Schistocerca; species Schistocerca gregaria. The sequence goes on from NC_064922.1 coordinate 224,113,635, forward strand.
CGGCCTCGTATCACAAGTAGTCGAGCTGACAGGCATCTTCTCCGCATGGCTGTAACGGATCGTGCAGCCAAGTCTCGATCCCAGAGTCAACAGATGGGGACGTTTGCAAGACAGCAACCATCTGCACGAACAGTTGGACGACGTTTGCAGCAGCATGGACTATCAGCTCGGAGACCATGGGTGCTGTTACCCTTGACGCTGCATCACAGACAGAGCGCATGCGATGGTGTACTCAACGACGAACGTGGGTGCACGAATGGCAAAACGTCACTTTTTCGGATGAATCCAGGTTCTGTTTATAGCATCATGATGGTCGCATCTGTGTGTGGCGACATCGCTGGGAACGCACATTGGAAGCGTGTATTCGTCATCGCCTTACTAGCGTATTACTCGGCGTGATGGTATGGGGTGCCATTGGTTACACGTCTCGGTCACCTCTTGTTTGCATTGACAGCTCTTTGAACAGTGAACGTTACATTTCAGATGTGTTACGACCCGTGGATCTACCCTTCATCCGATCCCTGCGAAACCCTACATTTCAGCAGGATAATGCTCGACCGCATGTTGCAGGTCCTGTGCGGGCCTTTCTGGATACAGAGGTGCCACTGGATACACGCATTGACGCCCTTTGAACAGTGGACGTTACATTTCAGACGTGTTAAGACCCGTTGCTCTACCCTTCATTCGATCTCTGCGAACCCTACATTTCAGCAGGATAATGCAGGACCTCATGTTGCAGGTCCTATACGGGCGTTTCTGGACACAGATAATGTCCGACTGCTGCCCTGGCCACTACATTCTCCAGATCTCTCACCAATTGAAAACGTCTGGTCAATAGTGGCCGAGCAACTGGCTTGTCGCAATATGCCAGTCACTACTCTTGATGAACTGTGGTATCGTGTTGAAGCTGCATGGGCAGCTGTAGCTGTTCACGCCATCCAAGCTCTGTTTGACTCAATGCCCAGGCGTATCAAGGCCGTTATTACGGCCAGAGATCGTTGTTCCGGGTACTGATTTCTCAGGATCTTTGCGCCCAAATTGCGTGAAAATTTAATCACACGTCAGCTCTAGTATAATATATTTGTCCAATGAATGTCAGTTTATCATGTGCATTTCTTCTTGGTGTAGCAATATTAATGGCCGGTAGTGTACATTGGGCAGTACTTTATGTTGCGCTTGTCGCGAGTCACGCACTCTTTAGATCATTATGTATGCTAAATATATTACAAGCGCAATAACTCATCAAAGTATTTTATTTTCGTAATATACGGGAAACGTGTTAAGTAAAAATAATTATTTAAACCTGCTCTCGCAATAAAATACTGCAAACTGATACTTTATGCAATTTTTATCCTTGCTTGCCTTGAAAACACAAAACACACAGAAACACGCACACACACACAAACACACACACACACACACACACACACACACACACACACACACAAACACACACAGGTACACACCCGGCCCTTCCCTCCAATGATAAAGTTGGATAATGTCTGTTCGTCAACATATGTGGCAATCCATTCCTGAAATGCCGTAAACTGAGAGAGAATTCTCAGTTACCTGGCAATACATGAAATGTGAGAGGTAGACTGGAAGGTAGTGGACGTTTCTGTTGAATATCTGCTGTAAATCAACACTTGACTCTTTATCATATAAAGAATGTATCACACAATACTGTACCACAGTCACATCTGCAAAACTACAGAAGTCAGGGTGTCAATCACAGTGAGATAAAGATCTGCGTAAGTACAAGGCACCACCGGACGTTGATTTCTGGCCACCCACTGACTCCCTGCACTCCAAATACTCCAATAGCCACTCAAGCAGCGAACGAAAGAGCTCTGTCTCAAGCTAGGTTAAGATAATTCATCTTTATGTAACAGTGGCATGTATGAATAATCGCCTAGTGATGACCAAAATATACCTGATACGCGATCCATTACGTTAACCTAAACATGAAACAAACAATTAAATTGCTTCTTTCTGTCTTAGACTGTACTACACCAGTGACGTGATGTTCCATTCTTCATACATCAGAAGCTGAGTAGCCTATGGCGACAGTTTTAACTGTGGGCATAGGCTCATATACCGCTGATATACTATATTTAAAGTCACTCTTTTCCTCTTCCTTCATAGTAACTGATAAAGACCTTAACGGATTTAAATAAAGGATTCCTACAGAATCCTTAAGTTTTGTATTGCTGTGCTGGGTAAGCCAAAAAGTACTGTTTCATAATCGCCAGATGATAAATGGGGTATGCCCAATTCCACTCACAGTTATTTATTGATTCATAGATGCTTCCCTGCCGCTTATTTTCACTATATTTCCAGTAAAGAACATACAATAATGGAGACATTGAATGATCGCCCTACATAATATTCGGATTTACGTTAAGTATTTCTCTTCAGAGAAATGGCGGAATACGCAGTCAGGAAATCTGGTACGAAGCAGATTAATTTAGATAAAACTGTGCGTTTGGTGTCATACTTTATAAGACCTCTACAATGAGTGTGATTTGTGGAATAGAGACAAGAATGATGGCATGGTAGACCACAATACTTGTGTATCGCCCCCGTTATTGATGACAGTTCTGCGATACAAATTAATTCGTTGGCAGAAAGATTGGAGCATAGAGCAGTTTGCAGCGATTAACTTGCTTATACTGGGACTGAATTATGTCTACGGAGAGGGTTAGTCATGTTGATGCTATTCAATCACTGCTGAGCAATTCTGTCGTGGGTAGAAACTAAATGCGGCCTATAATCCAACGTAGTAGCATTTTGCTGTTAAGAATCAGCATCATATGGATAGTCTTTGCAAATAGTGAAAGTCTGCTTTTCTGTGCTGCCAGAGTGAAACCCAATAATTCTCATATGACTGTTGTGGTAGCCTATAGGCATCATTAATATTGAAACGTTAGGGACTAAATTAATAACAGTCTGCGCAAGCGATGCATGGAATCTCGGCACCACGCTCAGCTTGGTGTACATGTTATTTCGGGTTCTCTCTATCTGAAACATATTGCACGGCAAAAAAGTAAGTCAACATAGGCGCTTTGCGCTCTTATTAACAAAGCATCAGCAGTCGTTAGCCGGTAAATGCTGTGGGATGAGGAAATCCTCGAGCGTAAACTGTTCTGGTCTTACAGCAGTCACGAGACGTTTGGCTCCAAATTTTTCTGGCACTTTTTTCTGTTATAGCTTTATTAGGAAATGAAACGAATTATATTTGAGGTTGCATCAGATTCATAACTTTTGCGTATATCTGGTATGCGATTGAAAGGAAAGAGGTAGGGTATGGAGTTGAGTCGAATGCTAGACTGTATGTACAGAGATCACGAATCTTAGTACAACACACCTATTCTTTTTTTTTATGTTACTATCGTGCCTCCAACCCTTCCTCTAGCCAGACCTCACACTCGCCACCCGAATATTCTCTCTTCTTGGCCTGGCTTTATTGCCCTTGATGTTTTCTCTGGAACTGCAAAATAATAGGTTAAATTCTACAGACTTATAATTCATAATAAACACATAAATAAATAGATTAATAAATCTTTTTCGTAATAAAGACTTCAATAACCTTCAGACATATAAAACAAACACTTGTTGAAATAGTTTTTTCTTCTTTTCATTGTTTTTATTATTCTGTGTTATTACTTCTGCAAAAATTAGAGTTCTTCTGAGGCACCATGACTTGTCAATAATACACTTTTCATGCCAAATTAATTAAAATGTTGCACACGTCATATCCGTACTGTTAACTGAAGTGTGTAAATGAAATATTTCCTCTTCTTTACAGTAAAGCATGAAGTAAAAATCTTTGAAATAAAGCTTTGTATTTAGGACTCCTTAGATAATGGTGTTCTTCCACTATATATTGTATATACTCGTCAATACTTGCATTTTTGGTTGTAGTTGCTAAATGTGGGATCGAGCTTTCTGCACGAACAATTGCAACTGAGTAATTTTACCACCACTGTGACCATATGCAAAATTCGTGTCTGTTCAACAACAGCTGTGTAAGCTGTAAATAACTTTGGTTTAATGCTCCAAACTTATCAAAGAAATACACACATTTTCGCCGTTTACAATGTGACAATGTTACGACAGTACTCAAACGAACGCATCTTGTCCTCAGAAAGTTAAATAATCCTAAGCACAATAATGGTACATTTTAACTAGAAGTTTCTTTACAAAATTAATCTACGTCATGACGCTGAGCTGTACTACGATAAAACATGTGCCTCTCGTACAAAGTTCGGTAGTATTTAGGATGACAATCTAGTCTCCGGAGGATCGTTGGTTCTGTGACAGGTTGAGCAATAGATTACCCAAGGTCGCTCGAGTTTACAGTAGTCGCAAGTTGGTGAACCAACAAGGTTACGCCTCTCCGTGAGGTATTTGCCTTAGTTGCCATGAGCTGTCGTCTGCATGGCTATCGCCCACTGAAATTTCTGTAAAATCTAACTAAGCTTTTGCTGATTTTCTTTCAGCAGAAATTTTCCCTATGTTGCTCGCGATGCAAGAAAATTTGCACTCACCCCCAGCCTTGGAATATGGCGATATGCACATGGCTGGAGCAGAGTGCACATTAAAATGCCCTCTCAGTCCTCGCAAGGATAATTAACTAACTGGCTGGTTCGTTTCTCCACAGTGGAAGCTCAACGATGCTACAGCTAATATATAGGTGAATGCCATCTGTAGTCGACGCAGAGTTCACTCAAATTTCCCCTCTGCGTCGTAGAGAGCGTTATGCGCTCCGTTTTGCACTTGACTCCAGTTAGAGTCCTCGAAAATTTAAGTACCGTCTTTCTCGCAGCCGAACTCTCTCCCCGCCTAGGTTCCTTCGTTCCTCACATCACGACTTTTTCGACAAATAAGAGCGTTCCACTTATTTTGTGGAAACTCTCACTACCAAGGGCCCTACCACTGCACTATTTCATTTGCGCCAGTCGCACATTTTATGTGCTCATGTGAAGTTTCGTTAGTTTGGAATTCCGAAACGCAGCTATCTAAAACTTCTTTCTCTCGTACTTCTGGTGGCCCTTTACTTGCAGTATGCGTCCCATGTTCGGTGGCTGACTGACTCCCGCCGCGGGGGGGACCCTCCCCCCCTTAAGAGCTTTTCGCAGTGCCTTCCGGGGTGCGGCCTCTGCGTCTGCTCACACTGGCTTCCTCACGACGAAACGTTTCCTCTCGCTGCTTGTTTCAGATTCTGCTCATTGATATGCATTATATGGGAGTGGTGTGTTAATACCGTCGATTGAGTGTCATCCCTTTTGCATTACATAGTTATAGGCCAATCTGCTCTTTACCGAAGAATTAAGTTAGATGTCATAGTCATCTTCCTGTTAAGATGTATAAAACTCTTACGTATGGTGCGAAATTGACCATTTATACTGCCACCATACATATCCTTTCATGTTCTCTTTTCTTTCAAAATTTAACATTCTTTCTAATTTTATGATTTTTATACAATTCTATTTAACTCTTCTAACCTCCTTTTCTTTCAGCGTAGTTGTGTACATTTTAATTTCAATTTAAATTCAACGAACTGGAGCTTATCTTTAAATATGTATCATCCCTCAAAGTTTTAACTTTAGGCCTGATCTGTTTTTTGATTACCTAATTTATGTTAAATGATGGTGGATATATATTGAAGTTGATGAAACCGTTATTTATAATTACCCTCCCCTTTATCAATATCTCCAGCTTTCATATCAATCATAACCTAAGAAAGTTGAATTTTTTACAAAACAGTTTTGTAATTTGTTTTATACTCAACCAAATGATTCCCATGACCTTACAGGCATAATCCTAGTTATGAACATGTTTATAGTCCCCAAAATCCTAAATCTATGCATTATAACCTTACAAAAAATTTCAAATTTGACTTTCACAAACATATTGAATTTCTAATCCTATTAATTACTTTGCAGAACTTAAACAGACATCATGGAATACCTAAACCTATTTATATTTATCTATCCTCTCTTTTTGAAAAACCTATCACACACTAGAATCTTAACCTCTGCAAAACTGCTAACATCAGTTTTCTTAATTTAAATATGTCGAAAAACTAGGAAATATTATTAAACACATTGCGAATAATGATCTGTTGCTAACAAGTAAAAGTCTTCAAATGCAAATATTTTTAAACACAATTGTAAAAATTTTTCTTATCTCCCTTTCTTTGGATACTAGTCTGTCACAGACAGTTCTTTCTGTCACAGACACATCTTTAACATGGTTCATTGAAATTGTCGCTTTGTTTTCCGGGTGTTTCGACATCCCTCCGCCGAACATGGGATGACGACGGACCGTGGGTCTCGCCGCGTCTCTGCTGAGCATCGAATGACGGTCGGCAGAGAGAAAGGTTACTGAAAGTCTGAATGCGTGGTTGCCTTTGTTCCATTTCGCATGTGTCTATGGCGACGTTGTATTGAAGATCAATTATCGGCATCATAAACTTTTCTTCTTTATTTGACGGATACTTATGTCGGTTCATCAATGGTCTATTCGTCTCCAGGTTTTCATATGAGTAGTCCTCTCGCATCTCTCTGTATGATATTTGAAGGTGTTGCAACTTACCACCAGGAGTATCGGATATTTGTACTGCTAGAACAGTTAAATGCAATAATGGTCTTGTATGGGAGGGGATTTGAAAAGTTTCTTGATCTCTTCTGTTCCAGGCTCTTCTTTCCTCCAAATCTTCTGCGTTGCATCTTTTGTTCTTGGTGCATCTTGCTGTCTTCTCACTTGTGTCTTTGTTCTTCTCTGGACCGGGATTTGGGATTGAAGACCTGCTGAACCTCATTATCGTTTAATCCTTCCTTACAGCATCTTTTTTGAAATTGTTGTGTATTCTTTTATTGTATTCGGTTGTTCAGGTAGGTAGATTTGGACAGCCTTCCATCTCTTTCTTGCTCTTTCCATGAGTATTCAGGGGCTGCTTCGCTGTTGTTGCGTCCCGTATGGTTTGATAACCGCTTCAGTGATTCTGCAAGTTGCGTTACACAAACGCGTCTCTTCTTCCTGTGGTGAATTTAGAAACCGATTCTTCCTCGCTGTACTATGTCCCCCTCCGTTCCGGTTCGGTGGACATCCCTCATCTCTTCATATGCTACTTGAATAGTTCGCAATATAAGTGTCAAGTATCTAACCCTTTCGCAAAATAATTGTTACAACGCTTGTATATGGCTTTCGTATGAATAAAGCTCACGTCAAGGTATATGTTCATTGTATCCAGGATGCACTATAGTTCTCCACATTTTTTCGCAAGAGGTGTTATCCTCTTGGACCGTTGGTTCCACCAAGGCCTCTTCTTTCGTCATCTCGTAAGTTGACGCACCAGTCACTCATGCTCAGTGTCCCTTCCTCTCACACCCAACCGCTCTTCTCAGACCTCCGTCGATCTGGCCGCAATGATGGTGTACCTTGTCTGTTGACTTCATATTTAATACAATGTTTGTCCCTGCTTTGCGTATCTTACTCCTCTTACGTCCTCAGCTATTCTCTATTTTACATGATATCATTAACTATTTTATTCTTACCCTTACTCCCATAAATTACGTTAAAACATTAGAAACATAACAATATCCTACTAATTTGTACACAGGTTATTATTTTCTCTAAAGATGTGTTTCTTATCACTGGATTTATTTATTCATTTTTCATCATCATTGCATTTGCTTTTCTTAATCTACAGGTCATGTTTTCCCTATCTTCATCACGTCGGATAGTAAGAGTGAAACTGATGACGGTTAGTAAGTTAGTGAATTCCTGCCACCATTTTATTATTCTAATTACAAGTATTTCATATGATTTTTGAAACCTTCACACCTTGACTCCGACTCCCACGTCCTTTTCTCTCCAATCACTTCTTTTTGGCAATAACTTTAACAGAACTTCAAAATACATTAAATTTCTTCTCTTTTCTTTATCCTTTACAAAAATTTTCTATGTTGTCCTGCTATATTCTTTTTTTCTCTTTTGTACTTATCCCTTTCTCATTTTTTCTCGATAGCAAACTATTATGTTCCTTCGTGTCCCCAACATACTCCTCCTTATTGAAATCTTTTCTGGGTCAATCTAAGTTCCCGTTGTTTACCTCCATCCACGAAATAACATGTTTCTTGCTTAGGTTAATAATTAGGTTAATTATTACCTCCTAACAACTTCTTATATTTATAGCCCTCATACCTTTATTTCAATATCAGTTAGTGGTACCATCACCAAACCATCTATGCTTCACATATTCCCCCAAAATATCTACTCAATTATTTGTTCACCATCCTCGACGGAACATTTTAGAAATGACAATCTCCTTCTTACCTAATCCTTTATTTTCTTCCTACTTCTTTACCTTCTTTCGTCCACAAAAATAAAATTCTTTCTCCTGTACAGTACATCTTCAAGAGAGAATCTACAACTATTTCATCAAACTATCCACATGCTCATTTGTATCGTCCTCCATGCTTTCTGCTCTGTCCCCAGAAGCCAGAAGAGTTACTTTAGTTGTTACTTTCCTGTCTTTACTTCATAAAATCCTATTACATCCCTACGCAGTTTATTTTATTTAACTGCCTGAGCTTTACCGTATGGTTAAATGATGATGGCGCCCTCTTGGGTAAAATATTCCCGAGTTGAAATAGTCCCCCATTCGGATCTCCGGGCGGGAACTACTCAAGAGGACGTCGATATCAGGAGAAAGAAAACTGGTGTTCTATGGGTCGGAGCGTGGAATGTCAGATTCCTTAATCGGGCAAGTAGTTTAGAAAATTTAAAAAGGGAAATGGATAGGTTAAAGTCAGATATAGTGGGAATTAGCGAAGTTCGGTGGCGGGAGGAACAAGACTTTTCGTCAGGTGAATACAGGGTTATAAATACAAAATCCAATAGGAGTAATGCAGGAGTAGATTTAATGACGAATAAAAAAAAATAAGAGTGCGGGTAAGCTACTACAAACAGCATAGTGAACGCATTATTGTGGCCAAGATAGATACGAAGGGCACGCCTACTACAGTAGTACAAGTTTATATGCCAACTAGCTCTACAGATGATGAAGAAATTGAAGAAATGTATGATGAGATAAAAGAAATCATTCAGATAGTGAAAGGAGAGGAAAATTTAACAGTCATAGGTGACTGGAATTCGATAGTAGCAAAACGAAGAGAAGGAAACGTAGTAGGTGAATATGGATTGGGGGTAAGAAATGAAAGAGGAAGCCGCCTGGTAGAATTTTGCACAGAGCATAACTTATTCATAGTTAACAATTGGTTCAAGACTCATAAAAGAAGGTCGTATACATGGAAGAAGCCTGGAGATACCGAAAGGTTTCGAATAGATTATATAAGGGTAAGACAGAGATTTAGGAACGAGGCTTTAAATTTTAAGACACTTCCAGGGGCACATGTGGACTCTGACCACATTCTATTCGTTATGAACTGTAGATTAAAACTGAAGAAAATGGAAAAAGGTGGGAATTTTAGGAGATAGGACCTGGATAAACTGACTAAACCAGAGGCTGTATGGAGTTTCACGGAGAGCATAGGGGAAAAATTAACAGAAATGGAGTAAAGAAATACAGTAGAAGAAGAATGTGTAGCTTTGAGTGATGAAGTATTGAAGGCAGCAGAGGATCAGGTAGCTAAAAAGACGACGGCTAGTGGAAACTTTTTGGGTAACATAAGAAATACTCGTTTTTATTGATGAAAGGAGGAAATATAAAAATTCAGTAAACGAAGCAGGCAAAAAGGAACGTCTCAGAAATGAGATCGACAGGAAGTGCAAAACGGCTGAGCAGGGATGGATAGAAAACAAATGTAAGGATGTAGAGGCGTGAGGAGGAGGAGGAGTAAGATAGATGCTGCCTACAGGAAAATTAAGCTCAGATGGAAACCCAGTTGTAAGCAAAGAAGGGAAAGCAGAAAGGTGGAAGGAGTATATAGAGGGTCTATACAAGGGCGATGTACTTGAGGACAATATTATGGAAATGGAAGAGGATGTAGATGAAGATGAAATGAAAAATACGATACTGCGTGAAGAGTTTGACATAGCACTGAAAGACCTAAGTCGAAACAAGGCTCCGGGAGTAGATAACACTCCATTAGAACCACTGACAGCCTTGGAAGAGCCAGTCCTGACAAAACTCTACTATCTGATGACAAAAATGTATGAGACACTCGAAATACCCTCAGACTTCAAGAAGAATATAATAATTTCAATCCCAAAGAAAGTAGTTGCTGACAGATGTGAAAATCATCAAACTACCAGTTTAATAAGTCACGGCTGCTAAATACTAACGCGAATACTGTACAAACGAATGGAAAAACTGGTAGAAGCCGACCTCGGGGAAGATCAGTTTGGATTCCGAAGAAATGTTGGAAAACGTGAGGCAATACAGACCCTACGGCTTATCTTAGAAGCTAGAATAAGGGAAGGCAAACCTGCGTTTCTAGCATTTGTAGACTTAGAGAAAGCTTTTGTCAATGTTGACTGCAATACTCTCTTTCAAATACTGAAGGTGGCAGGAGTAAAATACAGGGAGCGAAAGGCTATTTACAATTTGTACAGAAAGCAGATGGCAGTTATAAGAGTCGGGGGATAAGACAGGAAGCAGTGCTTGGGAAGGGAGTGAGACAGCGTCGTACCCTCTCCCCGATGTTATTCAATTTGTATATTGAGCAAGCAGTATAGGAAACAAAAGAAAAATTCGGAGTAGGTATTAAAATCCATGGAGAAGGAAAAAATTTTTAAGGTTCGCCAATGACATTGTAATTCTGTCAAAGACAGCAAAGGATCTGGAAGAGCAGTTGAACGGAATGGACAGTGTCTTGAAAGGAGGATATAAGATGTACATCAACAAAAGCAAAACGAGGATAATGGAATGTAGTCAAGTTACCGCGGGTGGTGATGAGGGATTTAGATTACAAAATGAGACACTTACAGTCGTAAAAGAGTTTTGCAATTTGGGGAGCAGAATAACTGAGGATGGCCGAAATAGAGAGGATGTAAAATGTAGACTGGCAATGGCAAAGTAAGCATTTCTGAAGAAGAGAAATTTGTTAACATCGAGTAGAGATTTAAGTGTCAGAAAGTCGTTTCTGAAAGTATCTGTATGGAGTGTAGCCATGTATGGAAGTGAAATATGGACGATAAATAGTTTGGACAAGAAGAGAATAGAAGCTTTCGAAATGTGGTGCTACAGAAGAATTAGATGGGTAGATCACATTACTAATGAGGAAGTTTTGAATAGAATTGGGGAGAAGAGGAGTTTGTGGCACAACTTGACTAGAAGACGGGATCGGTCGGTAGGACATGTTCTGAGGCATCAAGGGATCGCCAACTTACTATTGGAGGGCAAAGTGGAGGGCAAAAATCGTAGAGGGAGACCAAGAGATGAATACACTAAGCAGATTCAGAAGGATGTAAGCTGCAGTACGTACTGGGGGATGAAGCAGCTTGCGCAGGATAGAGTGCCATGGAGAGCTGCATCAAACCTGTATCAGGACTGAAGACCACAACAACAACAAGCTAACTGAGATAAGTACAAGTTAAAATTTTTATCTTTGTGCATTTAGTTATCTTTCTTTAATTTCTATACATTTAATACAACTAAAATCTTGTGTGGAGTTACTCTTTTTTTCTTTTGTTTACCCTTTAGACAATTTCAAACGACTCACATGGTGCAAACCCGTGATTTTCCATTTTAAGGATTCGACTCTACTGCCATGGACTACTTGAGTCAGTTCCTTGGGACCTCTGTATATAGAAAAGGACTTGTGACTTTGGTGTTTCTTCCTACTAGACACAGGGTTCCCAAATTAGTCATCTCGTCAATTCTGTCTTTTACCTGCGTTTGGGGGCCACAGCTCGACTTCCTGTACCGCTCCATTTCGCGTGTTTTCTCCTGCTGAAGCTAGATTTTCCCAAACTTTCTGTGTTCTAACCATTCAATTTCCACCTGAATAACCTGTATTTTTCTGCTGAAAACCTCTAAACCTTCCGGCTTCGTTTGCATGCGTGCTAAAACTCGGATCATAGTTACCACCGTAGTTTCTAGGACCAAATCCACTATTGTAATTCCGCGGCCTGTCAAAACCATAATTGTTATTTGACCTCTGTGCGTTTCTAAAACCATAATTATTATTGATATGCCATGGGCGATTACCTCTCGTTCTAAAACGATTACCTTTTCCTAGGTTACTATTGCCATTGCAACTATTATTAAAGCCTAATCGCTTTCTGTTATTCCCCGTACTACTGTTTTCTCTCACTTTACGTTGTTTCTTCGCGTCATCTTCACTGAAAATGAATTCAACTTCTCTTAATGTTCTTTTAAGTGCTTGTGTATTGTCTCCTGTCCTACCAGCTGCTGATAACGTAACGGGAACTTCATCGCGCACATTCGTATCAGTTCCCCATCACTGTTTGGATGATCTAAACACATTTTTCTTGTCATTTCTTGGAAAAATCTAACTTGTTTTTTCCCTTGAATTTTCGAATGAGTCTGTAACATTTCGTACTTTATTCTGTTTTGGGTTTCCGTGGACCCATATGGCTCCAAGAATGCGGATTTAAATTGCTCATATGAAAGGACAGTTTGCAGCTACTCTTTGCATGGTTTCCGCTATTGCGCCGTCCATATGACCACAAAAGAAGTCATGTTTATGTCTAAGTGGCTAATGCTCTGGTAAATCACTCTGGAATTGATTTATAAACGTGTATGGGTGTAAGCCGTTTCAGCTTTCTTTGTAATGTTCGAAATTTCTGACTATCAAAAAGTGATCATTGCCAATTTTTCTAATCCACCATATAGCGTTTGTATTTTCTCAACATTATCCGCTCCCTTCAACTGTGTCATGTTTTCTCGTGTTCGTTCTACCACATTTGGGTCCTGAGATGAGAGATATACGTCTCCTTTTGCATCGTATATACGCAATGGTCTGTAGTTACCTAGACTGCACCGTTCCTCGTGTATCGGACTGAAAGGTTCGGGTAAATTTTCCGTTACTGAATCAGTGTTTTGCCTTCCTATTTGATTCATATTGTCTTGCGGTCTGTAACCTGTTGTAATACCTCTTGGAAATTGAAAAATTGGTACAAGTGCTGTCGGAACTTGCTTTGTTCCCACGTCACTCGCGTACGTTCGGAGGGTCGGCTGGCGCTCTGTTGGAAAGCACGTGCTTACCGTTTGTCGCTCCATTGTCTGTTTTGACCGCACATTACCTGCTTCCCTCACCTGTGTTAACTGTTTTCTTCCCATTTGCTTTTGTTTCGTATCGGTAATTATCGACGCAACCTCTTGTGGATGTACGACTGGAATCTCATGCATTTTTTTGTGTTTCTGTTACGGCTACGGAAGACTGCAAAACTGACTTCTTTACTTCTAGAGTTCTGTCCATCACTATGTCGTATGATACTACCGATTCCGTAGGCTCGCCAATACGTTCTTTACGACTCTCGATACACTGTTTCCGTTCTGTACGAAGCTGTTCATACTGTTTCTGATTTTCCGAGACTATGTTTTCAATGAATGTATCGAATCTTTTTAATGCGGCTAGCGTGACATGTTTTCTGACATTGAACTCTTTCACGATTTGCTCCTTACCAGACGCCTTACGTGCTATGTCGTTAACTCTTTGGTTATGTTTCACATTTGGGACCATTTGAGGCAGCATTGGTTGCCGATTATTCCGCATGTGTTGCTTATAACTGCGTATGTCTGCTTTACGACCATATTGAGTTGCTTCAGTATTGCGAACACAGCATCTGACTCTTCGCTATCGTTACCTGTCACTCTTTGATGTAAATTTTGCCGTTCGCGTCTTCCAAGTGGCATCTCACCGAGTTCCGTACACAGAGCAGGCGCACTTACACATTCTTTCTGATGGAAACCATCCCGTATGGTTTAGAATCACAATATTTGGTTCAACGTACTAGAGTTGCTCGTTCTCTGCTTCTACTTCTGACCGACTAGATCCGTCATTTGCTTGCTTTTGTGCATTCTCAGAATGTTACACCAATCGCAAAAGTACCACTACTTCCTCTGCACTATCACTACGTTCCGTTCCGAGGCTCGCACTCCATACTTTTTGTTGTAGCTCATTCTGTATCCTGTGAAGGTCTTTAGTTTGCTCTATCTGCGATAATCTCTGTTCTTCCGCCATCTCCGATCGTCTATAGGTCTTTATGAAATTGTGCGGACCTGAGTTCTCGCCAGCATCAAGTTCTATGGTGTTATGGGTTTTGAAAATGTCATAGAAAGTTTCTTAGACTATGTACACATAATTAGCAATGCTGTACATTGTTTGTACAATTTCAAACCACCTAAAGAACGTTATGAATAACTTAGCGTGTGCTAGCAAAGTCATGTACAAGCTACTTTTACTCCTAATTAAACCTTATCTTACTTATTAATGCAACTTTTCTACAGTATGCAGCACATATTTACTGTATTCTGACCACTACACATACACATAAATTGGGGAACCTCATCACAGAAACAAGAAAACAAAACAAGAACATTGTTTCTTCCAATCCAAAAATTTTAATTTCCCTTTCTAATCTGACTAATCACCATCAAGGTAGACCAATTGCCATCCTGGCAGGGTCGTCATTCTGCAAGGTTCATGTCTGATCAACAACAATTGTATAAGCTGTAAATAACTTTGGTTTTATGTTGCAAACTTATCACAGGGTTATACGCATTTTCACAGTTTACAATGTGACAATGTTACATCAGTTGTCAAACGAATGCACCGCATCCTCAGAAAGTTAAATAATCATAAACACAACAATAGTAAATTTTAATTAGAAATTTCTTCGAAATATTATTCTTATGTCTACATCGTGAAATTGACCAGTATTACGGTAAGTAATCCGGTTCCGATTCAAAGTTCGGTACTATTTAAGATGACAACCAAGATTACAGAGGATGGTTTCATTTTGTGACAAGCTGAGCAAAAGATTACCCAAGGTCGCTCAAGTTTACAGTAGCCATAAGCTGGTGAACCAACAAGTTTACGCCTCTGCAAGCAGTATTTACTTTAGCTGCAATGAGCTTTCGTCTGCATGGCTACCTTCGCCCACTGAAATGCCTGTAAAATATAACTAAGCATTTGCTTATTTTTTTAGCAGAAATTCTTCCTCTATTTCTTGTGATGCGAGACAACATGCACTCATCTCTAATATTGGAATACGGCGATCTACACTCGCATGGCTGGAGCAGCATGCCTATTAAAATACCCTCTCAGTCCTCGAAAGGATAATTAACTAACTGGCAGATTCGTTGCTCCACAGTGGGAGTTCAACGACGCTGCAGCTAATATCTATCTATCAACCTCACTTAACGCATTGTTCACTCAAATTTCTCCTCTGCGTCGTACAGAGCGTTATGCGCTCCATTCTGCACTTGACGCCAGTTCAGAGAAGAGTCCTCGAAAATTTCGCTCTCGTCTCTCTCGTAGCCGAGCTCTCTCCCCAACTGGGTTCTTTCGTTCTCCATGACACGGAATTTATCGACCAATACGAGCGTTCCTCTTATTTTTTGCTAGCTCTCTCTACCAGTCGCAAGGGCCCTACCATTGAACTGCATCGAAATCTCGGCAGTTTATTCTTTCCTGGTTCGTTTCTCCTATTGGACGTTTCGTGCCCGTTCACATGTGTACCATTCGCTGTTCATGTGATCAACTGTGTCATCGGTTTTGTTCGTATCGATTCCGGAATTCCGAAACGCAGCT
This sequence comes from Schistocerca gregaria, assembly GCF_023897955.1. Classification (NCBI taxonomy): domain Eukaryota; kingdom Metazoa; phylum Arthropoda; class Insecta; order Orthoptera; family Acrididae; genus Schistocerca; species Schistocerca gregaria. The sequence goes on from NC_064922.1 coordinate 224,129,387, forward strand.
TTCTAAATCTTCTTTCTCTCCTAATTCTGGTGGCCCTTTACTCACTCTACAGTATGCATCTCCTTTCTGGTCGCTGACCCACGCCATGGGACGCCCCCCTTAGCGCTTTCCGAAGTGCCTCCTGGGGTGCGGCCTCTGTGTCTGGCCGCTCTGGCTTCCTCACAAAACGTTTCCTCTCGTTGCTTGTTTCAGCTTTTGCTCATTGACGTGCATTATATAGGAGTGGTGTGTTAATACTGTCGATTGAGTGTCATCCCTTTTGCATTACATACTTTTAGGTAAATTTGCTCACTAACGACGAAGTAAGTTAGGTGTCATATTCATTTTCCTGTTAACTCTTATGTAAGGTGCAAAATTGACCTTCATTTATTCTGCCACATATTTTATGACACTTGCGTTAGTAGGCCCAGTTATTACGTTCTAATATTCTCCCACACACAGCATCACCAAAACAAGCAGATCTGGTAAAACATAGCAGAATACCTAATGTGTGACTTTCATTGAGATTTTGTTTTTCACAATTGCGTCCATGGAATTTAAAAAACAATTGGACTGTCTTCATTTCCGCCAAAGACGCAATGCGCCACTTTCACTCGGTGTACAACCTAAGGTACAATCCTAATTTATGCGCTAGTCCTTAATGCGTCGTCATCTCTTCAGTGGAGAACATGTTGTCTCGGCCCTCCATGGTAGCCCGTGGACGTCAGGGTGACGACGATGGTGGACGTGGCCTTTCTCCACAGTCCTCTTCACACAAAGATGTGTCGTACATTTGCTGTGTCCTAGGTCATTCTATTTTATTAGGCTGCAAGAATGCGACGTTTATCAAATTCCTTGAGCTGTGAAATTTCACAGGTAAGAACCTACTGATAAGGAAGGAAGAAACGAATTGTGGTACAATGTGGAGACCGCTTCCTTCGTCTCAGAAGTAAAATTCATTCCCGATTACATGTTTTGACATTAGTTCCTTGTGAGTATTGTGTAGAGTATCGTGTAAATGTATTTTTGGTGTAAACTACGTATGTAGTAATAATAATGACACCTTTTTTTTAGAGATTAAAATTTACATTCAAGTTGTGATGCAGAGCTAGTGAATCGGGCTACCGTATTTTCGCCACCTACGTTACCACACATATCACACTACCGAAATTTGTAACACTGCTTGATACAAGTGGTGAGACAGGAGGGTAGGTAGTGCAGTGAATTTACGCTGTCTTGTTATCGGATTCGAATCGTCTCGCTTATACAAATTTTAATTCGTTGTTAACTAAGAATTGTTAGTTTAGTAGGACAAAATTAAATCTAATCTTCACAATATACTACTGTATACAATTGTGTATATGGCTTCAAAAGCTCTTTGGAGGAAGGCCAGAACAAACATTCTGACCTGGTTTCCATATCATCAATACACCTAGGTTTGAGAACTCACACCTCGGTTGTATTTTCACCAGTTCCACACGCTTGGGTATGAAACTCGGTATCAACTAATGGTTTTCACGGCTGTGGGAGATCAACGTCCGGTACCTCTTAGGAAAACTATAGAACAGTGCTATCAGGCGAAAACATCTACCTTCCCCCGAGTATGCAGACTTTGTTTCTACATCTTTCCCACCTGGACAATAACTTATCCTTGTTCAATAAATTTATGAACCTTGCTGCTTAAAATATTTTGAAATTGAAGTAAATCCCTTTGCCTACGACAGCATAAAAGAATTATTTTTAATACCTCTGCATTGCCCTTTGCGACCGGCCAGTGTGGCCGAGCGGTTCTAGGCGCTTCATTCTGGAAACGTGCGACCGCTACAGTCGCAGGATCGAATCCTGCCTCTAGCGTGGGTGTGTGTGATGTCCTTAAGTTAGTTAGGTTTAAGTAGTTCTAAGTTCTAGGGGACTGATGACCTCAGACGTTAAGTCCCACAGAGCTCAGAGCCATTTGAACCATTTTTATCTCACACACACACACACTAATATATATATATATATATATATATATATATATATATATATATATATATATTATGTGTGTGTGTGTATGTGTGTGTGTGTGTGTGTGTGAGAGAGAGAGAGAGAGAGAGAGAGAGAGAGAGAGAGAGAGATGAAGCGTGTGTATATTGTTGTTTTGTCATTGTGTGTGAGCGGGTGGGGCGGAGATTGATGATTTGAGTTGTAGAGTGTTGAACATGAACGTAATAGCTGGAAGGGTGTGGCTGAAAGCTTTGGTTACAGCTGATTGGACTTTTAGTTGCAATGTCCAGTGTAGGGATCCATAAAAAGAGTGAGTGAAAAGGTGTTCAGTGATATTATTATTATACTGGGCGGTATTATTATTTTGTAATCCCCTTTGGGGGATTTATTCCACTATTTTATCTATTGGCGTAATCAATCGTTTCTTTGGCAAGCGGAATTAATCATTCAACAGGGTTGTCCTTTCTGCTTTGGTTTTCTGTACGTGTTAATTTTCTTGCAGGGTTAGGAGGTTGTTTTTATTGTTGATTCTAATTATATTCATATTTTCTCAAACTATTCATTGTTTACACTAATAGACAAAAAAATAGAATAATGCTCCCAAACAGAATTAATTCAATAATAATAATATACAATATAATAATAACACCACCTAACACCTTTTCATTCACTCAATCATTAACCTCTTCACTGGACACTGAAACCAATAGTCAAATCAGCTGTCACCAAGGCTTTCAACCACGGTCATACTCAACACTCTACAACTCAAAGTACGAACACCCTCTCCACCCACGCACACACGTACACACTACAAAAAAGTAAGAAAAGGAAACCATATAAAAACACTATTCAGCTCTCTCTCTCTCTCTCTCTCTCTCTCTCTCTCTCTCTTTCTCTCTCTCTCTCACTCTGTCACTCTCATACACACGCACATGCACACACAAATAGATACAAGCATCACGAAAAGAAGTTGCTTTTGAACAAATTCATCGTTAGGTTGGCAACGTGTAGGTAAACAAACCAAAGAGGCGCGAACACATAATGAAGCTACAATATTTACATTCTTAAAAGCACAGTGTTCGAGCAAATAGGTATATCTAGCTATAAAAGAATAACGGTACACCGTAAAAAGGAAGGAGAAAGATGGTTAACAGTGTGAAATAGTTCTGAGTACAAAACTGTGCTTGTGTGTCGGAAATAAAATTGGTAGTGTCACCTCCAACCCAGATGAGAGGAAAAGTAGATCACAGCAAACTGTACGTAACTACCTAATTATATCAAAACAACCTTAAATGAACCGTCTGATAATCTAAACATAATAAAACTGTACCGTTATGGTTCCCACTGAAGAGGCCTTAGAGAAAAAAAGGTGGTTCAGTGGCATACAAAAGGAGGTACGGAATAAATACAAAGATAATTTGCCTGGCGGCGATGCAGGAAGCATTAGTAAATTGAGCAGTAGCTTATCGAGAAGTGTAGTCTGTTGTTTGTGTTTGTATGTTGTGGCATAGTTATTTGAAGAGTTAATACTTTTTTCATACTCTAAATGGATTTCTTCTTTCTCAATTTTCTCTTATTTAAGTAATGAAAATGTGGGTGCTCTGTAGGTCTTTGGCACAAACCGGCGCCTATGACACATGTTGCTTGGGTTCCACTGCAGTCTTCATATGCTACAGTCGGTTAACAGAGATTTGGAAGACGGCTGCCTTCGCCTAATGGATGCATGGAGGGCTTACCACATGCACTATCGTACCCAGGAGTGGTGGTATGGATGTTTCCAGGCCAAATGAAGGTCTCTAGTTGAGTCTAGCAAACGCCCCGCATTCTCTACTAAGCGGGATAACTGTAGCTTACTGTCGTATCGGCTGCCGCACAGCAGCCGCCAACTCGGCGCGGCGTGCTACGACACGCGCGGCACACAGCGAGTACCGCTGGCGCCGCACACGATGTCAACAACTGGCGCAAGGGAACACGTCGTCGTGGGTCTGCGGCAGCGTACACGCCACTATCGATACGGATTGCCCTGGCGGCGCTGCCCTTGCCACCAGAGTGAGCAACCGTATAAAGGCGCTATCTACCAACACTCTGATTGGCCGGACCTGCGGATATAAGCGAGCTCCATGAGCCTGGTTAACCCCATCTTCACCGGTTCACCGCTTGGTGCAACCAGTGGTTGCTCAAGGTCAATCCCTCCAAAACCCAGGCGATCATTGTAGGCAGAACCACCCCTTCCTTCCGCCTCCTTGATTTCTATCTCACCGTCTATGGCCGTCCTATCGCCCTCACCCCCACCCTCAAGTACCTTGGCGTCACCCTCGACCGTCGACTCTCCTGGACCCCACATCTCCAGACAATCCAAGCCAAGGCACGCTCCTGTCTCCATCTCCTCAAGCTCCTTTCCGGCGGTACGTGGGTGTCTGGACCCCTCCACCATACTCCACACCTATAAATCCCTCATCCGCCCTATCCTTTGTTACTCCCATCCAGCCTGGATCTCTGCCCCCCCCCCCCCCCCCGCTACCTTTTATAAATCCCTACAAATCCTTGAACTCCATGCTCTCCGCCCTGCATATCGCATCTGTCTCCCCTCCCCCATGCGGATCCTGTAGGATTTTCCCCCACCTCCTTCTTTTCCTTGAGAGGCTAAGGATCCAGTACACATCACGCAAACTCGACCCTCCTGACCCTCCTCACCCGCTTGTCTCGCCCATCCTCTCCCGCCCCCGCCCGCTGCCGCGCCTGTATTCCCACGTCCCACCCGGTCTCCGTCTCTCTACCCTCCTTACCCTCTCCCAAGGTGGCTTCCGCCAGCTCCCCCTCCCTGATGATGTCCTCCTTCCTTCCATATACCCCTCCTACCAACTTTGATCCTCCTTCACTCTTCCTGTATTTGTTCCTTTGGGCATCCTCCCTCCCTCATCCCTTTCTCCCCACTCCTCCCCCGGGCTTTCCCTCCCCAGTCCCTCTACTCCTCCTCCCATCCCCTCAGCCACTGGCGTCAGTGTCTCGTGTGTGCCGTCGTGTTTAGTGTTCAGTGTTCACCGTCGCACTCCATCGTTCACCTGTGCCATCGCCGTCTTCCGTGTTTGTGCGTCGTGTCAACAGTTTCAAGTGTGGACTATCGTCGAGTGTGAACGGCTCCGTGTTTGCCTTTCTGTGTCAACTGTTTTCTTGCCCACCGTTCTGTAACCTTTGTGTAATCTTTCTGTTTTTCCTCATTTTGTATCCTATGGCTGAAGAGCAGCACAGAACGCTGCTGACAGCCTGCCTGTTGTACAGGTTTTAAAATTACAATAAAGAAAAAAAAAAGCCCGGTTAACCAGTTCAATCTTCGCCGATGACTGTGTTACTACCCGGCTGCTGGATTCACGACGACCGAACCGTACTGTGGCCTCCCTGGCTGGAAACTTGCGACGCGTCGGTATCGACTGGTTGGCAGTGGTTTGGACTTGTGTTTCTACTAATGACTCTGATTTCTCCTTGGTGCTACACCCAGCGAAGTGTTGTGTAGTCGAACTAAAGTTTTGTTCTGAGTGACAGAAGGTCAAATAAATTTAGTTCTTACGGAATATTTGTTGTGTTATAGTGCGGACATAACACTTTCAAATTATACGTAGAACTTAGAGCTATCGGCAAAACGAAGAAGGTATTTCTAAATATTTAATGTGATATATGAAGTATACCGAAGTTTATCCGGGAGGGGGTATACCAAAAGTAATAAAAACAAGTTTTTTGGTTAGCATTGATGAAATCTACTGTGATTGCGAACGTTACTGTGCATAATACCAACAATTCCTGTACCGTCTGTAGGACTTTTCTGCAGTGGATGCATTTACGTACATCAATAATATAATAGTCAGAGGAAATTATTCTGGCGCCGAGATGCAAACGCTAGCCTGCGTCGATCTAGGAGTCGTAAAGCTTCAGGGCATAAAAACATAACGTCAACCGGAAAAGATAAATAAATAACAGGTCTCAAATTAACGACATTATTTACAACTATCCAAGAAAATGAGCCACAAACAGTTAGTATTTTATATTTGATCAACTTTGATTTGAGGTTGCAAATTACTTTGACGTCGCTCAGGTGATCCTGTCTCAAAATAAATTCAGTAAATTAACGAGTGTTCCATAATAATACATCAAATGTCAATGAACATTTTTGTGAAAGCGTCTGTTAAAACTTGTATGCATTCCAAAACGCGACAGCAAATGAGCAACTATAAAATCAATTACAATTATAGCCCTTCTGTAAATCGGAGGAACATTATTTCAGTTCTTGTAAAATACTGGCGCTTGTCTCATTAAGTAGCCTGAGATTGGGAACAAATTTCCAACCTTGCAATTAGAAAGGATGTGTAGAAGATAAATTACGTTTAACCAGTGTATATAATATTCATAATTTGCCAACAGGGTTCTATCCGTATAATCGTCAAGTGTACAATCTAGAGCGATAAACTATAATATACAAGAATTCTTTAAATGAAATACTGTTAACTCAAAGTCACAAAAATTTACTACACCTATTTTAATGAACCCTACAGCTCAGCGGCTTGCATCCGCCAACAGTGTGTTCAGTCTCCGCACTAATGTGGAACCATGTCCAACAAACTCCGCTGGCGGCAGCTCACTAAAGCTGCTCTTGTCCTTCAATACTTTAGAAAAAAGAAGCAGATAAAGTTCTAAGGCGGTGTTCCACAAGGTCCAAATTATATTTCTGGTACGTAGTGACGGCGAACAACACTGGTGTGCTAAACATAACGATGAAATTAACTTCCACCTGGTATGTTACTGCCTGGTAACAAAGTTCGATAAAACTTGGACCATACGTAGAAAGTACTACTACAGTACTGAAGATGGTTCTAGAGGAACCGAAACCGGTCATGTCAATAAACATTTTGCAATAAAGGTGTCCGGATACTTTTGATCACATAGTGTACTTCTATGAGACAGAGCTGTCAGCACTGGAGGCTGCACTTCCGACAGTGCCACCCATTCGCGCTGGTAAAATACGGAGAAGTGCGTTAAACAATGGTAGGCCGAACATCTCGCGATAGAACCCAATAGGCGATGCGACGATTATTGCAGTATTTTCAAAAATGGATTCTATCAGAACTCTTATGTTAATATATATTCTATGTAAATATATAGTCACCGATTAATAAACCAATAAAAAGCAGTCGATTCTCTGAGATCCTAATGTCATCTTTCAGCGCTATGTGGTCTTCTGATTCAGTGGTTTTTTGAATATGTTTGAGAACATATTAGTCAACATAGAAGTTCCAAGCATCAGACGGAAAATCACTCCTGACATGTCAATACACATATGGATAAAGACCAGAATTATCTCAAAATTATTTAGTGTTCCTCTCCTTCAAGGAGTTACAATATTAGTACTATCTGCTTGCTACTTTGGTTCGCCAGGTGCTTCAATCTCTGTACCGACCATCAAATAGCTGAGAGATAATTTTTTTCCGAAATTGCGACGCATTTTAGCATGTGCGTGGCTCAGTTTTGTATCATTTAGCTGTACTCGTATCTGTACTCTGTTGTGCACTGTTATCTTGAAAAATGCCAACCGCAGCAGCTGATGTAAAACTACAAACCATTATGGCAAAATCATGACGAACCGGTTGCCCTTTGGATGAAGTGATACATACGGATAAATTAATTGAGCTTTAGTCATGAAAGTAACACAGCTGCTATGTAAATTGGGAAAATACAGCTATATAGTTCCAAAAACATTTTATTTCTTACCCCTTCCAATACCATGAATACATGAAGATTCATCAGTATCTTAACTGCTGCACTCCGACTGATCCGATCTCCCTCCTCTACATAGTTCTCCATCACAATTACAATCAGTTGAAATACATCTCCATACTCTTCTTAAAATTCACCTTTTTCAGTATCATTTCCCAACACTAACATCTGCTCACACTGAAACACTGAAAACGAATGTTGTTGCACTACTTCACATCGCCTGTATGTCGTACTTCCAGTTTTGGATGTGCTTTGCAGCAGCAGACCCAATGCAGGCTGCCAAGAATGTGAAGCTGTCGGCACTCCTTCGCTTACTGAATAAGACAAAAATGCCAAGTTCATAGTTCTAATTATATCTTTTTTTGACGAAAACTATGCAACCGGAGGCGTCGACATTTAATACAAAATGAACAAAGTTAAGAAATATTAAAAGCGATGAACTCTTGCCCACTTCCTACAACAGTTACAGGAGAGAAAGGGATTAAAATTTTGCTGTGGGGACAGAACTGTCCCGTCGGCGGTTAAAATTTTAATCAAAAGAAAAGAAAATATTCGTATTAGCGTCTTAGTTTCCATCGTTTTGAGCCAATACCCAATTATAAAAACGAGCTTCCATAAGCATATGCGATATACAAGGTGCTCCATTGATCGTGACTGGGCCAAATATCTCACGAAGCGTCAAACCAAAAAAACTACAAAAAACGAAACTTGTCTAGCTTGAACGGGAAAACCAGATGGCTCTATGATGGCCCGCTAGATGGCGCTACCATTGGTCAGACAGATATGAATTGCATTTTTTTAAAATAGGAACCCCCGTCTTTTATTACATATTAGTGTAGTACGTAAAGAAATATGAATGTCTTAGCTGGACCACTTTTTTCGCTTTGTGATAGATGGCGCTGTGATAGTCACAAACGTTTAAGTACGTGGTATAACGTAACATTCCGCCAGTGCGGGTGGTATTATTTCGTGATACATTACCCGTGTTAAAATTGACCTTTTACAAATTCCGGATATGACGATATCGTGTTGACGTACGGCTAATGTGATCAAAATGACCAACGGGCGCGTGGTATTTATGCTGCTCGGTATCCAAGTGTCCAGACCGTTCGCCGGATATTTATGTTACTTAAGGAAACAGGAAGTGTTCAGCCACATGTGAAACGTCAACCACATTGTGGCGCAGCATGTGAAGGTTGCTGAGTGTGGACGGGTTACTCCTGAAACCGATATTGCGATCTGAAGATGGTTCTAGAGAAAACGAAAGCGGTCATGTGAATAAGCATTTAGAATCAAGAGGGATTATAATTAACATTATATAAAAAGTGATTGCGGTATTCCTGAAGACATTACGTCTGTTTTTGAAAAATATCCAGACACTCCCCCTCCCGCAAGGAAAATACGTTTTTCATATTAGATGCATTGTGCCGCCACCTACTGCGAGGTTCTCCATATCAGTGACCTCAGTAGTCATTAGACAGCGTCAGAGAGGAGAATTGATCGCTCCTCGGAACTCAAGGACTTCGAACATGTCCAAAATGCTACTCCACGCGGGTGTAAAAATTAATTTGCGCAACTGACAATAATTAACGCTAAAATAATGATTAGGCTCTGTCTGACTACCCCCTGAAGCAGATCTTACGATCTCTTAATGCTCTTTCTTACATATTAATTACAAATTAAACATAAATGAATGATGAGGAAAACTAATACTACTAAATGATAAATATTGTTGTTCAATATATTTAATTATAGATTAAAATAACCCTTTATGTAAAATTCTACATATTTCCTAACCAAAATTATTAATCAGTTGCCCATGTCTGCCTCTTATTATGACTGCGCGATCTAAATCACTAACGAGAAATGACGACATAATCTATGAACCAAACACTAGAAGACATTACTTTCAAAGATGATCTACTGTTGTTTGAACCCTCAGTAGAAATAAACTAATGTGATCACAGCTGATCAGCTTTATAGCCCTAATAAGCCATAGCAATTTGCGATATCACCTTATATACTGCATGCAGTGCATCGAAGTGATGCTTCTCGTCCTCGTCTGCTACAGCGGAAGAGCTCCAGCCACAAATAAACGCTTTCAAACACTAGGACGGCAGAAGGCGGTCCTCTAACTAAAATTCTCTCATACTGTCTTCTCCTCTCTGTGTTCTACAGAAGAGAAACGTGAATTCCCAAATACGAGGACGAAGTTCAGATAACGTCTCAACGTAAGTGTAGGCAGAAGAAGTGCTCTCAATTATTGGATGCTGCGTACTCAACGATGATTTCCATCCCGGAGGTGAAGTCCAGAATCGTATAGGTTCGCAACAGTACAATGCCTAACTGTTCTAACTATAAACTCTCCTGAGAGGTAAGACATCAAATCCGTCTGTACCAACAAAGCTCATACCGAGCGACCGTCACACACGGGCGCTCATAACGGAAGACCTCGTCTCTCCACCCCTGGCTTCCCAGAAAGGCTCGGCTCCCCACACTCATACTTCCGAAAAAGAATTATATTCCCGAAACCACGGGATATCTTCGTTTTCTACGGATTCTTCCGAACGGCGACCAACCGTATAAGAAGCTATTGTCGTCCAGCGCGGAAAGTTTGCGACGAAAAAGCTACACTCGTACAATGGTACGCTTCTGAGTAAAAATCGTTGGAAATAACCCAGCCTTCGTAGTTTCCGAGGTGCCACACCTTTGTCCCTCTCACCGTTGTCATAGATTTGCTGAGTTCCCGGTTATCTCTTCGGTCCTGCCTCAGTAGCGTCTGGCCGTCACGCTATTGTGCTCCAGAGCTCAGGTGCCATGATGTCCTTCTAGCTACTTCCTGCTTTTAAGCAGGACCACCACCTGTGTGGGGCTTCCAGCCAGAGTTTGAGCTCTGCCTGCCGTTTCATCTCCACTGGCGTCCCAACCTCTACTAGTGTAGGCAATCATTCATTGCACTGTTCTGATAATAAAGACAATCCGTTACCATTCACACAATAAGCGTTAACAATCATTTACAAGGTGTACGTGACAATGTCAGTCTCCATTAAATATTCATATACACGACGTACAACTTATCGCATAATACCTAATTGTGGTTGTAATTCACGGCAAAGTATGTGGATGAGTGCTTGTAAGGTGCAAAGTTATAGCCACCTTACAATACCTCACCTATCGAACTATTTTGTTCTATGATGGGGTAATTCTTATAGCATTACCTCATCCAGTTCAAAATCATATAACCATCAATTGTCTGTACAAGCAAACTCATAAGAATACAAGGGCAGAGTAACTTCTGAAACATGGTATGTTCTTCTACAGTTATTCTGCATTCATTCATGGGTTTACTACCATAAATTTACTTATTACGTGTTTATTATAATACGTCTACCCCTTATGTTTGAATCACTGTTCTGAGACGTGACAATTGGAATAAACACAATGAAAAGAAATGTTTATTCTCTTTCAAAAATGGCAGTTCCCATCTTCTTTGGACGTAAGGCCTACGTTGTCTGTCATTCATCCATCCTTAAGACATAGTTTGAGGCAAGGAATATTAAAGTAAAGTATCCTAATCTTTTCAAAGTGGTCATCCAATAAATCACATGTGCATCATTTAGCCTATAATATGCAAAACAAGCAGTTATGTCAATTATTCAAGAGGTTATCTATTAGTCATTATACAATCATATAAAATTCTGTGATACATGCTACGTAATTTCACTTTGTCATATTTATGCTCTTGGCTTACATTTAAAAAGAAACATCACTTTTCAAACTGATTGACCAAGACTAGTGTTTCCCTAACCTGTATTATCTTTAAATATTTCCAAAATCTTATGTTCTAAAGCATTCTTTGACAAACTGCATATACTTTTACTGTGACAACTAATATTTGTAATAAGAGTTAGGATCTACCACCAGTTTTAACTAATGTGTTGGTTTACAGTGTGTAAAATGTAATACATAAAAATCACATTGCATCATTAACAAAGAAAATTACAAACAACATTTTACATAAATACATACACAAATAAAATTCTTGAAATTCTATATAAAAACAGTGGAGGACATCGCATCATTATCAAAGAGAATGTCAAACAATACTTTTACACGAATACATGCACAAATATTTTCTTACGCCTACCCTGAAAAATAAGTACAAAATTTTTTCACAAAGATAGATATCAGCAACTGTAGTTTGTGGGTGTAACTGTTCAGTGTTCAATATATTACGCACCTTCTTTATCAAGAGTCACAGACTGATTAAGGTTTCAAAACACACTTTCATCTTCATTTGTGTACAAGGATGGTAGCTACAGTGGTTTTTTTTACTTAAGCTTATTATGCGAACATCGTCTTAGATAGGACATGTTGCCTTTACAAGTCAGTCTTTCGACCCTCAGCCACTGTTGAAGCCATCAGGTTACAAGCCTCTCGTAGAGTTGATGATGTGGAAGCATCCTCCAAATATATAGCCAGGTAAGTGGAGGCATGTTTTGAAAATCCAAGTTTTCATCGAATTTCCTCACAGTATGAGGGAAGTACAACAAGGTAGGACCTTTAAAGGTCACATAGAATTATTCTGCGTCGTCTAAGAAAAGTGTAATTGTATCTAGTCTCCAGTTCGTCATGTTTCTTCTTTTACTATGTTTGAGTTCCTACTCTTCTGTTCTTCATGACGCTTCTTTCACTTGATATAACTATTGCAATTTGGATAAGGATATCGTTAATTTGGGTAGGTAGGTTATTTGTTTGATGACACTATACATGGAACTTGAGTCGTTGTGTGACACTGAGATTCCTAAGGAGTCAATGCCAGGTGACTGATTGCTACAGATTATTATGTTTATTAGCCTCTGTCTGGCGGAGGACCGCAGAAGAAAAGCAAATATAGTTGACAGTTCTGTACAGCTATTAGCATTGGCACGTCAAGCTTGACTGACTGTATTATGTGTGGGATTGGTTTATCTCGTCTCCATTGTGTAGTACAACAGTGGAGACAAGTCATTGGTGGCTGTTTAAATACCACCTCCGCTATACTGGCCACGTTACCTGGTACACCATTGTCTGCCACCAGGGGGGGGGGGGAGGGGGGGAGGGTTTCCAGGTAGCCAATGAATAGCTCACATCCGCGCCCTGCTCGACAGTGTCCCTTTCTCCCGGTCCATTCCATCTCAACTTCATATTGTTGCACCCAGTGTGTCTCACAAAGTTTTTTATTTGTGCATCCTGTGCCCACTAATGCCCACAATTAGTTTCCGACTTACAACAAATACTGTACAGTACTTAACACAAAATTATTGTCATTTATTAAAAATAAAATTTTAAGATGCATTCACTAGTGAGGTTATTTGTCATTACATTTATTATTGTTCGAGTTGTACACTTAGCCAAGACACTCACGTATTTACTATCATTATTTTGATCGAAATTTCATGTACAAAGTCAATGTTAATTATAAAAGCACCAATTCACATAAGTCAATAAATTATTAAATATGTCGGCACCTGTATAGCTATAAAAAAAATTTCATTAGTTGTTCATACAACCGTAACATTATACTCATCACCAGACCCAATGTTAATAATTGCAAACTACTTTATAAACTATTTGTTACACTACTTGTTAACTACTGGCCAGTAAGATTTTTATATACGTCTAACTGCTATCCAATTCAAATTGCTGCACTGTCGTTGGGTATCACAAGATTCTCCTATCTCATGGCTCTTGGTTTCGTTGTGGATGTCGTCATGAATATTTGTGAACAATAGAGTGCACGTCTGCACACACAAATATACACAAATGAATGATTAGGAGGGCCTCTTCTTAATTTCATGCTACTGGCGTGCTTCCTGTGGACACTCATAGTACATAGAAAGTTTAGTGCAACTACTGAGCAGGTCAAGGTGGTCGAGTGGTTCTAGGTGCTACAGTCTGGAACCGCGCGACCGTTACGGTTGCAGTTTCGAATCCTGCCTCGGGCATGGATATGTGTGATGTCCTCAGGTTAGTTAGGTTTAAATAGTTCTAAGTTCTAGGGGACTGATGACCTCAGAAGTTACGTCCCATAGTGCTCAGAGCCATTTTTTGAACTACTGATAGCTTCTTTAATCACACTTTTACGTACCTTTTCTCATGGATTTATTCAGTATTACCTTCCCTTCTCTGTCACTGTCCTTTCTTCCAGGACTGCAGCTATTATCTTTCTGTGGTGTTCTCTTCCTATATTGTTACTACAGTTAATTTTTATTTTCACTAGTGGTACCTGCAAACGTAAAGATCTTAGTACATTATATAAAATCGCTGCTGATCAATACGACTGCCATGTCCTCATGTATAACCCGTTGTGTCAGGTGCTTTGAATGTACAGCTTCGTATTTTCCTTTATTACATTTTATGTGTCTATCCCCTTATTACACTTCCATTTCATGTCGCTCTAACACTCAAATAATATGTCGGTGCACTCATATGAAATTCCGCAGAACCTGCCACCGTGTACACAATTATTCCGTCTCCTTGAACAGCATAAATACAACATTCCCACACAAATAACGGTGCGCTCTCGCGTAGACACGTGGAGCTGGCCACCTATTGAAATCCCGTTTCTCTGAATGGAGGCAAATCATACTTGTACGACACACTTTCGAGTCACCGCAAACCCTACTAGCAAGTCACTCATTTATGATCCAGTTGCTAAACATGTAAAATAGACATTCATTTCAAAAATTTTAACTACTGACGTTCTCTGCTAATACATTCCACATCAACTGATTAACCATTTTTTAATCTATTCACACATCTTTAGAACATTTTTGCAGTACCACACGTTCTTCAATTTTACTTTATTCCTTCATGGACAGATAGCAGATCTTAAACTCTAAACACGTTCTAAATTTGTACACTCAGCTTGCTGTGCACATCGCTATAGCCTACACAAAGAAAAATGCCCTAATTTTCTTACCCACGACATCCTCTAATTTTTTATGTACTGTAGTACCTCTCTTAACATGAAAAAATTAAAGAAAATTTAATAAATATACAGATCCCGTCAGTGTAACTCTTAACTTAATTGCTAACTGTATACAATACTATACTTTTGCCATACAAGCTCCCTTCAATTCCCCGTACTTATTCTACGTCACTTTGCCGTACTCCCCAAGGTCAGGTGGTCTAATTTCAACTGATTATTCCCGATTTCTGGTGTTATACAATCCACCCCATCCTCGGTCCGACCGTTGAGAAGTTTCTCTATTGTCGCCCCATGATGCACCATTACTTTGTAGTTCCCATCTGCTTTCAGTTTGTTGCCTATATTCTCTGCCATAGTTTTCCACTGTACATTGTTCCCACTACGCTATTTATGTTCCATGTTTTGATGAGGCGGCCGATTTACATTGTTTTGCCAATTTTGGCCTCTATTAAACCCTCCGCTGTTCTCTCTTCTTTCACTTTGCACGTCTCTCTGCCTACGTTTTTCTCGCGCCTGATGCTCGTTGAAAGCGAACTCCAACTCTCTTAGGACACCCTTGAATCCATCGACATCACTTCCACATCGGCTGATAAGCGTTTGCTGGTAGGAAATTGGCCACTTCATGTAACACAATCTTATGATCTGAGCCGGTGTGCATGGGTCGTACAAATACTTATTTCTCTACGTCAAGTTTTCGAAAAACTTCACCGGGCTACGGAACCCTGAACTCTCCAAGTCTCTTCATATAATTATTTCGTGCTTGATCCCATCCCGTGTCTCCTTGCAGCAGTATTTGTTTAAAAATGCACCACGGAACTCTTCATTTGACGTGTGCATTTTTGCAATCTTCCGCATGCATTCGGCCATTTTTCCCACGATATGTGAACATACGAAGTCCAGTTTGTACATTAGAGACCAATAAGGAGATAATGATGGATCAGATTGTCCAATGAAAGTTTGTAGGTGTAAAACATTACCCTCATCTTTGTAAGGTTCGAATTTTCGTAGAGACAAATTGCTTACAATCGAAAATTTCTTTAGAATTTCTTCCCTCTCGGCCCTCCATGTTCTCACTTGGCGCAAACTTTTCCGATCTACCGCTAACTTGATTTGGGCTTCCTCTCCTCTACTCCTTATCAAGTTTTCATCACTGGGAACATTTTTCTCTGGTGCGCGTTATTGGGTAAGAATAATGCATATGAAATATTTCATTGCTTTTCTCCGTATTCGCAATATGTGACCCAGTCGTGCCCTGTGTAGACGCGGGGACCGTATCTGTACCGATATTTCTTTGCTGTGTAGATATGCTTGCAGTCAGTAGATGACGAGCAACTCTTATATTCGAGCATATTCTAATATCGTCTGGTCTTGGACATGATTGTGTAGAGTTTGAACTGGCTCTTTCGGTTTCTGACGTTTCCATATCGCCTACTATTTTTTTCTGAGATGTAATTTTTGACTGCGTTGCGAACTGACTTCCTGAGTTACAGCTTAATTTCGCTTTCTATGTTTTGTTTAAACTGGGAAAGCTCCGTGGTCAACGCCTTATTTGGTGTAATTTCTGTCTTTTGCAGCTGCGTTATTTCTACTTGTTTCACGCGCCTCTGCAACTTCGTTAAAGCACCTCAACCTGTCTTTGTTGTGTTTTCTGTCTTCTGTAATGTTTCAATAGCAATCCGCTTTGCGCCCGTCGCTAGATATCGTGCCTCGTTAACGGTTCTTGTTGTCTCCAAAATCTATCGTTCTAGTTTTGTTCGGAGCTTCACTAACTCATTTTTCACTTCCCTCGTCTCGTATTGATTGACTGAATTTCGACACGAACTTTCTGAATTTTACTTCCCATTTCAGCACTAACGTTCTGAATTTCACTTCCCATTCCTGAGCTGACCTTCTGCATTTGAGCACTAACGTTTTGGATTTTACTTCCTATTTCTGAGCTGGACCATTGAGTTTTATTTCCCATTTCCGTTAGGTATGCAAAGATGTCCAACAAACCTGCGTTATCTAAATCTTCTCTCCTAAAGTGTCTTTAACTTTCTTTACTCCCAGGTGATCTTGTGCCCTTTTCCCTTCCCATTTCTTGGTATACAAAAATGTCATCACCACTTGCCCTTCATACGCTGCCTCGTGACGATGTCACTGACGGCGATCTACCACAATTCTTAGTTGTTCTGCTTTCACTTGGACTCCCTACATTTTTTACGTTGCCTCAGTGTATCTGTTTCTCATCTTAGCTATCAGATTGCCCACCATGGGCTTCGCTGTGTGTATCATCCTCACAAAATTCCCTTGGATCGGTATTTCCTTTACCAGTGCCTTGTGCTGCTAACATAGCTAACTCTTTCTCACCCCAAAGGCTTTCTTGACTACCCCGTGTTTCTGCCATTTCTACATTGTTACAACTAGTGGGCTTTTGTGCTACTAAGCGCTCTTTCTCTCTAGTTAATATGGATTGAGCCCTGATAACAGCTCTCTCTAAAAGGTACACCATCTACTCTACCTACATCTATTATGTAACAGGCATGCAACATAAAATATCTACAAGAAAGAAGCTAAACTAATGGCAACGTCGTGAACGAGCAGTGTCGTTACAATACAAGCAAAACACACTAATAAATAACAATATAAAAAAATTGCGTCCATCGGGCTGAAGCGCAACGTCTTTGAAAAGAAATGCTATAAAATACAGATATATTATTATTCTTTTTAGCGTTATCGAGTGAATTTACCAATGCATACTATACACGGAAGCTGGTGATTACTATCAGTAACACCTAAAAGATAAATGGGATTTTTTTTAAAAGTATTCGAGATTTCAAACCACTTTATGACTACTGTCAGAAGACTAAGTAGGATCCTGGCAGGGTAAGCCATATCCAAGATGCTAATCGAGGCGGGTGTAAAAATGAATGTGCCCAACGGAAAATAATAAACCCTAAAATGATGATTTGGCCCTGTCTGACTACCTTCTGAAGCAGATCATACGATCTCTTAAAGGCTCTCTTTTACACATAAATTACAATCAAAACATAAATAAAAGATGAAGGAAACTAAAGCTAATAAATGATAAACATTGTTGTTCACTATATTTAATTATACATTGAAATGACCCTTTAAGTACAATTGTCTATATTTCCTAACTAAAATTATTACTCAATGGCGCAACTTTGACCCTTATTATGACTGCGCCGTCTAAATCACTAACGCGAAATGGCTGACATCATCTACATACCAAACACAAGAAGACACTACTTTCAAAGATGATCTGCTGTGGTGTGGAACCTCAGTGGAAATAAACTAATGTGATCACAGCTGTTTAGCTTTATAGCCCAAACAAGCCGAAGCCATTTGCGATATCACCGTATATACTGAATCCAGTGCGTCGAAGTGATGCTTCTCGTCCTCGTATGCTACGATGGAAGAACTCCAGACAGAAATAAACGCTTTCAAACACTAGGACGGCAGAAGGCCAGCCACAAGGACGTCGTCCAGATAACGTCTCAACGTAAGTATAGGCAGAAGTGCTCTCAATCACTGAACACTGCGTACTAAACGACGACTTCCATCCTTGACGTGAAATACAGAATCCTGTAGGTTTGCAACAGTACAGTGACATACAGTTCTAAATATAAACTCTACTGAGAGCAAAGACAGCAAGTCCGTCTGTACCAACATAGCTGATACCAAGCGACCGTCACACATGGACGCTCACAACGGAAAACCTCGTCTCTCCACCACTACTTCCCAGCAAGGCTTGACTCCACCCTCATACTTCCAAAAACGAATCATGTTCCCGAAACCACGGAATATTCTCCCTCTCTACAGGTTCTTATGAACGCCGAACAACCATATTTTAGTCTTTTTTCGTGCACCGCGGAAAGTTTGCGACAAAAAACTTACAATCGTACAGTGGTAAGTTCTGAGTAAAAATCGTTGGAAGTAACCCAGCCTGCGTGGTTTCCGAGGTGCCTCTTCTTCGTCCCTCTCACTTGTTTACAAGATTTGCTAAATTCCCGGTTATCCTCCTGGTCCTGCTGCAATAGCGGCTGGCCGTCTCCCTATTCTGCTCCAGAGCTCAGGTGCCACGACGTCCGTCTACCTACTTCCTGCTTTTAAGGAGGACCACCACCTGTGCGGGCTTTCCGCCCAGAGTTTGAGTTCTGCCTGCCGTTTCATTTTCACTGACGTAACAACCTCTACTAGTATAGACAATCATTCATTATGCTGTTCTGATGATAAAGACAATGCGCCACTATTCATGCAGTAACCGATAGCAATTATTTACACGGTGTACATGACAATGTCAATGTCCTTTAAATATTCATATATACATTGTTCAACCTATCAAATGATACCTGATGGTGATTGTAGTTCACGCTAAAGTATGTGGATGAGTGCTTCTAAGGTGCGAAATTATAGGCACCTTACACATGGTCAGGTAACTGTGTGTTAATTGTGTCATACGTCTGTACGCGAGATTTCCACTTTCCTAAAGATCCCTACAACCACTGTTTCCGATGTGATAGAGAATTGGAAACATGAAGGGACACGTACAGCACAAAAGCGTACAGTCCGACCTCGTGTGTTGACCGACAGAGACCGCCGAAAGTTGAAGAGGGTCGTAATGTGTAATAGGCAGACATCTAACCAGACCACCACACAGGAATTCCAAACTGCATCACGATCCACTGCAGGTATTATGAGAGTTAGGCGGAAGATGAGAAAACATGTATTTCATGGTCGAGCGGCTGCTCATAAACTACACATCACGTCGGTAAATGCCACACGACTCCCGACTTGGTGTAAGGAGCGTAAATATTGGACGATTGAACAGTGGAAAAACGTTGTGTGGAGTGACGAATCACGGCACACAATCTGGCGATCCGATGGTACAGAGTGGGTATGGCGAATGCCCTGTGAACGCCATCTGCCTGCTTGTGTAGTACCAACAGTAAAATAAGGAGGCGGTGTTGTTATGGTGTGGTCGCGTTCTTCATGGAGGGGGCTTGCACCTCTTGTTGCTTTAAGTGGCACCTACACTGATGTTTTAAGCACCGTCACTGTTGAAGAGCAATTCGGGCATTGCGACTGCATCTTTCACTGCGATCGAGTACCTGTTCACAGCGCACGGCCTGTGGCGGAGTGGTTATACGACAATAACATTCCTGTAATGGACTGGCGTGCACAAAGTCCTGACCTGAATCCTGTAGAACACCTTCGGGATGTTTTGGAACACCAACTTCGTACCAGGGCTCACCGACCAACATCGATAATAAAATGGGCTTTAACGGTTTGTTAATACCACCCAAGGGTGAATGACGGAAGGTGTGGACCAAAGGGATTTGAGGCACTTCATTCACTGTTTATTTTTTTTACAACACACTTCGTTATTAATAACATTGATAATACTAATAAAAGGAAACAACACAACAGGCCTTGTAAATCGCCTAACTGCATAAGTGAACTACTAAAAGTAATCGTTAGTATGTTTAGGAACACAATAAACTTCAACTCACAAATAGCATTTAGTTGTTTACTTCTTAATTAAATGTCTGTCCAAGGCAAATTCCCCACATAATAAACACAACTTGAAACCAGCATTCAATACACTTCCTTGCTATTAAATGTCTGCATAAGTTAATGGCCATACACTGTAACCTCTGAACAACAATTCAATTGACTAAAAGAAAAAAAAAAACACTTTCGGCCTGAAACACCAACGACATAAGTCGTTCTCATTACCCACATAGATCCACTCCGAGGTACTGGAAGCAAAACATAAGTCTTCCACGTGTACACCAAAGGCATGGTTTCCCTGACTGAAAGCCGTAAGAAACTTGCGAACACGCTCACGCCACCAAGTACACGAAGGCGTCTGACTAGTAAACAACCCCCGATACGGTTGGCGGGCGCGACTACGTAACTGCTTGCCACAGTGGGTCAGTTCCTCCCGCAGCCTCAGCGAAGACCGGTGGCGAAATTAATGAACTTAGCACCAGCTGTGGCACAGAGGGCAAGCACCTCGCCAACGTAATAAGGACACGAATTATTTGCATATACAACGTGTCCCAACCAGCTGTCTATCCACTACTTCCAGCACCTCAGAGGACACCACTTAACACAGTGAATTCAGAGTCATCTAAACATACCGCGCAATCTGCGCAAAACCACATAAACTTCCTGCGTGAGTGCACTACGCTCAAAATAAGCAGTATTAACTTAACACAACACACAACTTCTAAATCTCCGGGTGACTGGACTGGACTCGTGAAATGGATCTACCAACACATCATCATGGCCAATAAACCGCCTCCGCTCTCCACTTGCGTAGCACAAATAGGTAATGTCCTGCAACACACTGAGTAAAATATCTAAAACAGTGTTCGTTACAAGATTAACACTCAATGTCACAGGGAATCATTAATCAGAAACAGACATAGGTTCGTTACAATAAACGAACAAATTACGTTTCTGAAAAACACAACCAATTCAGTGGCACACAAGAAGGCCAGTAATAAAAAGGATCTTTACCATTTTCCCATTCAGAGGGGCGTAAAACAATACCACTTAAGCAGAACACAAGTCCTCACAGAATATACGCGGCCTGACGCAATGGTCTCCTAATAGTAAGGTCAACCGTCCAAAGCACACTGCTCAATAAATTCACCACAACGGCAAGCACACTCAGTAATCGCCAGAACGATGGACACTGAGAACAAAATGCTGCTTATATCCAAACCAACTATGCTCGCAATGGCATCACATCAGTCACAGAGCCATAGAGTCACTAGAAGCAAACGGTAAATCCATCATAAACAAGGAAGCAACGTGTTCCTGACAGCATCGGCGCCTCTACCCACCAAGTCCGCCACAAACGCCCATACACAATCAGATAACGTGGCAAACTTTCCTTTTGCCACCACACACAGCGTCGGCAGAAACGGCTTCACGATCCGCTCGCCGTCCAAAATCCAACTACTTGGCTGTCACAGGTGCCTCGCCAACTTCCCCCGCGAGGGGGCGCCACTTCTCTCTTTCCTCCCCGATACAGCGATAATATTATACGCGGTACGTTCGATAGATCAAACCCGAGCCGCCACGGCTCAGATACCTCTCCTCACTGCAGCACTCCGTGAAAAAGGGGCTGCCATTTCCCGAGAAACCTTTCAGCACTGGTTTCATGTAAGACTGCGAGGGTGGAAGCTGTCATCAAGGCTAAGGGTGAGCCAACACCATATTGAATTCCAGCTTTATCGACGGAGGTTGCCACGAATTTGTAAGTCATTTTCAGCCAGGTGTCCGGATATTTTTGATCACATAATGTATGTACTCATCGTGCCAAAATCTAGGCCTTACCCTGGTCATTCCAGCTATGGTTCTCCCCTTACTACGTGGAGCGGTCGTTCGCAGCAGTACAGGAATCCGCCATCTGTATACCCTATGGCTTCCTTCTATTGTCATGGTCTTATATTTCTTTGGCTTCCCTGAATAAGCGGTAGTAGTAGGGCTTCTCTACAGAGAGAGAAGCCTCGTGTCGGCGAATTTTATTACGTAGTCGGTCTTACAAAGCGCGTGCTGCACCTTGACCGAAATCTTCACTTTTCGTAACCAGCAATACCGTTTATATTCTTTGCATCGCCCAGTCATGCCGTCGTAGACTTTTCCACACTCAATGCATTAACGATACTACGACTGGAATCCCTGCCTGTATCACACACTGCTTTATCTTCTTAGTCGGTTTGTAGTCTTCACGCCGTGTTGCGGAATTTACAGCCGATTCTGTCCGTCACGAAAGGAAGGTAGAAAGGCCGTACCCGACACCTGTACTTCTGATGTGCAACTTTGCCGAGTATTAAGTTCCGTGAAAATAGTAAATTCAAGTTGTGCCTACCAAATATTAGCGGATTTCTGTAAAACTATACAAAGTCATTCCCATCAACGCTGAAATGATTTCTTACAGAACACAATGATGACCTTCTGAACTATTTTCAGTATTACCTGGCCACATGTTCACTATATATGCTTGACGACGGAGGTACAAGGAAATCACAAGCACCGGTATTTCTCAGTTTCTTTGATGTGTTCAAGGACCCAACTGACTTCTAAACCGCCGAGTTCGTTGCTGATGGAGGATTCAGTTGCATAGAAGCATAGAAGGCAAAAAACTGTTTTCTTTCAAAATTATAAATTGTGTAAATTACATCAAGCGTTCATGTGGCAGAAAGGTCACGATTATGAGCGTCAGTATCCTATCTTCGAAAAATCCAAATCAAATATGTTAAAGACATCATTTAACCTCGCCTCATTACCTCCTACAGAATTTAGCTGCTCGACTCTATTCCCTGAGGACCTATTTTCATATGCAGTCTTGGAAAAACATCCCACTAGATCCACTGCAGTTGGGCTGGAAGCCATCAAAATTGCCTCTTGCCAGTTCCCTCGACTAAAGAAGCAGAACCTGCGAAACTGTTGAAAACCATTTACTGCACATGCACCACATAATGCCATGAAGATTTTTCCTCCAGGAAGAGTAGCAATAAGTGTACTGCCGTTTGCAAACTATGCAAATGCACATTCTTCTCTAATGTTCCAACATACATCCCTGATACTGGCATTTTTATGGTGACACAGAGAAAGACATTCTGGAAAAAGTTAAAAGAGATCCCACCGAGGACATGAATACTGAAGAAACGGAATATTACATATTACTTGGTCACTCATTCTCCAGGCATGTAAAGGAGCTATACAGCAAAATTTTAAAAAAAATACAGACTGTACCTAGTGAGACATTAATCTTTTTAATCTTCTACCCTGAGAGAAGATACTGAACAAACATTGGTTCACTGCGTTTTTTAACACAATTTTATTCAAACATGAGTAACTCAATTTATTGTCACTAGAATTCAATTTCGTTATTCCTAATGAAAGAATTATAAACTTAACATATTTATTTACAGCAATACTCTTGTAGACAAATTTTTTGTCCTTTATGCAAGGTGCTCACACCCAAACCTCCAGATGTCTAAACACTCACCTCGGTACCACACGTTGCATGTCGATAGATTACCTAACAAAATACGGATTTAGTTCATGCTATGTGCTGTCGTCCAGTAGTATATGCTTGAAACGTAACTAAACTACGGGGTACTAGAAAAGCGTATTACTGAGTAACAGTTTCTTAGAGCTCGCGAGGGTGAGTTGGTAGCGTGTGAGACCGTCGTACGTGAGGTCTCACCTTCAAACCACACCCATGGCCATTTGTTTTAATTTTGTACGCTTGGAACTGTTATATGGGAGAACATTTTGCTGACATGTGAAAGGTTTTTCGGTGTTTGTAGCAATGTCCTATTTGCAGTCGGATTTCACTTCGTTATTTGAAGCAGCAAACCTATGGAACATATTTGTAGAGATAGGCGTGGTGATCTGTCGGACATCTGCGACAGAGCAGATACCACTCGTCTTGAAGCAGCTAGAGCATTTTCAGATTCACAGAATAAACATGAAAATGGGAACAATAGAACAAAATAATAATTGCATCACACGTGCGGAAGTGTTAATAGCCCCATACAACACTTTTACGCTTAATACAGTAGGAAAAGAAAAATTGTCGTTCGGAGATGGAACCCAGGATCCTTGCTACGATAATCTACCGCTCTACCAACTTCCAACGGAAGCTCATGCACGCACAATAAACGTTTGCGCCCGTTCTGCTAGACTACAGCACATAGTACGTGTAAATCGGAAATTTGGTTGATACTCTGTCGACATAGAACGTGTGGTACCAATCTGAGTCGCTGACATCTGGAGGTTAGGTTGTCAGCAACAGTCCAACAAGCTTGCAAAGCGGTTTCAGAGCAGGTTGTGCTGAAAAATAATTGTTAGGGAAAAATTCTATAGGTTGCGTTGTTCCGAGTTAATTACCACTGAAGATAAGGAATCGGCCGTTGCGCACACAAATTCAAGAGGCAGTTGTTATCACAGAGTAGTGTTTGGTTCGGATTTCATCCTTTCTACCATCTTGTGTCCTATTTTTGTATCGCTTTCTTATTCGCTTTTAGGAAACCAAATGAAGAACACTTATGCAAGCAGTTAGTCTGCTTGGCACTGGTAAAAACGTTAGCTGTTCTCCTGACTGAATTGTGCCAAATTCTGTACAATTAGCGCGTTAGATTGTCAAAATCCCGGGTTCGGGGTCCCTCCCCATAATCCTCCAAACATTCAAATCTGGGGAGAGATCTGGTGACCTCACTGGCCAAAGTAGGGTTGGCCAAGCACGATGGCAACCAGTAGAAACTCTCACCGTGTGTGGCCATTTATTATTTTGCTAAAGTAGAAGCCCACAATGGCTTGACATGAAGGCCAATAAAACCGGACCTAGAAAATCGTCGGCGTACCGCTTTGCTGTAAGGGTGCCGAGGGTCACAACCAAACTCAGTGCAAACAAATCGCACATTAGATCATCGCTTCTGGTTATCGAGCAATATGGCAGGTGATAGTATCCCACCGTTGTTCAGGGCGTATCTAGACACGTCTTCGGTATGGAATCTCATTACAGCATAGATGTCTTCAGTGATGAGTTCCACCCCAGAGAGTGTGCGACACCAACCTGACTGCACTCTGCCTCAGGTCCTGGCAGCCAAGAGTGATGGTCTGGTTCATTCCATAGCAGAACACCTCTGTTTGTCATCTGTAACACCCATACAGCACAGCGGTACGTCTACGACACTCTGCGCCCCGTTTTGTTGCCTTCACACCAAGCCGTCCTGGGCTTTCATTTCAGCGAGAAAACGCACATCCGCCCACGGCGAGAGTTTCACTGCTTGTTTTCGCGCTTGCCAAACCTCACCTTAACCAACAACGTCGCTGGATCCTTCCCCAACCGACAACGATGAAATCATTGTGGGCATGTCTCTCCAGCCCGCTCGAGATTTTGACCGTCTAATGTTTGAATCTGAATTTGCCATGATATCTCTCAGGAAGACACCCAACAACTCGGTCGATCAATTCCAAGTCGAAAAACTTCTTGGAAAGTAGCCAGAGGCAAACCAACGAATTATTGACTGAGTTTGTGAAGATCTTTCTCTCGAATAAATCATAGAATTTTCTGAAACTGTAATGATTTATTTGCCTGTGCTTGTACATCATATCTAATGATTTCCGTTCATTCGGATAATTCCTTCGTGGTTCGTCTTTTTTTTTTACTCTTTTTGTTTTTCTTAGATTCTTTAATTGAATAATAGAAAAATTTTGCTTACCAGATACGTTTCCCGCTAAGTTCCTTGCTTTACTGCTTTGTAATTTTGCATCATTCTGGCCAGTTCTCTGACGATTCATGTTTTATAGCGACAGAACAACTGTTCTTAGAAAAGCGTGAAAAATTACCGTTTCTTACCTACCGTTTCTCTAGGAAAATTTAACGGAATATCAAAGTTTGTGTAATCAAGTTATTCAAAATCTAATGCTCTACATTCTCGGCATTATTTGAAAATTATTTTATTGGTTGTTTAATTCGCGGACAGGGAAGCTCTCGCTATGGAGATATGAAATGTTGTGTGGCTAGCTCCTCCCGTCGAGCAGGCCAGTCACCTGGTGCAAGTCTCTTGAGTTGACGCCACTTCGACGATTTGCATGTCGATGGTAATGGAATGATGATGATGATAACAGAACACCCATTCCCTGAGCCGAGAAAATCTCCGACTCAACTGGGAACCAAACCCAGGGCCTTAAGTATGAAAGTGCGTTGCGCTGACCACTTTTTTTAGTGTTTTTTATTTTATTTTATTTTTTAAAATTTTTTTAGTGGTGGGTAGAATGTGAAACGAATTATCTTCGATGTAAATCAGTCTCATAACTTTAGACAAGGGCCTAAATGTGGGAAAAAATTAGTCACACGCGAACACATGACTAACATGACTATAAGTTTAGAATGCTCAACGATAATCACCTTTCTTTATGACCATCTACAACTTTTGGCTAACAGGGTAGTAAAGTAATTAAATTGAATAACTAATAGAAATGTTCATATGTATTTTTATTTTGTAATGACCTGTTTAATAACATGAGGAATAAAATAAAATGAGAAAGAGTGTTGACAGGAGTGGCAATAGAACCGGAGCCAACAGTTCCCCAGCTGGTCAGCTGGTCACCTTGACCACTTCTTTTTTAATTTAATTTTTTTTACACAAATGGACAAAGGAATGCAGTTCCACTTCGACGTCGTAACCAGAATAATAAACGTCTTCCCATCCACTCAGACAGCGCGGCGACGCTATGGAGAAAAGCTTCCACGACCACTTGTTCGGGCAGTACTTACAAATTCTCGAGCAAGACAATCATTTCAATAAGAATGACGGGAGCTTCACGGAAAATGTATCCTGGATGTCCATGATGCAGCAAACGTCTGTTTGGTGTAGCTTCGGGAGAATTATAGGAGCAATGATCAGTAAGAAGCCGTCAGAAGGTGGCCCGGTAGGTATTTCCGGTCACAGACTCGACTTCAATCTGCCACCAGCAAACCAGGGTGAATCTTTAACAATGCCACCGACTCGTACTAGAGAAAAAATGAAGAAAACCGTTAAAAAATCTTCGTCCGAAAATCATAAGACAGAAACCAACAGGCAGTATGTCAACAAGTGGCCGCGAGGGCCTCAACATTTCTGTGCTACAATTATCATCGGTTAGAGTGTATAGCTGACATTAGTACAGGACAAAGGGAATCCATAGTAGGGCAGATGAGACTCGGATCTCGGGCATCCGCCGCTAGAGGTCTCTGCTGTTCAGCTCATCCGCGGCTGTTAATCCGATCCCTCTGTGAGACTACACCGGTGGCGGCGGCGGAGGCAGCAGCGGCAGCGCAAGCGGTGCCGGAATTCCGATACGGCTTGCCGGTCACAGACACAGACCGACTCACACCGTGGAAGACCGTACCATTTGAGCACCTGGGAAGTCTGCGCAGCTGCAGGGACCTCAGAAATGTATGTACACACAGACTCTGACACGCGTGCAGAAAAATATTGCTATTCAACTAGGGTTGTTCGTAAAGATTACAGAACGGGTAGAAGGAAAAATAATAGAAATTTCCCGTGTTGCTTGTGTACATAAGGACGTGCTAAAAAGTAAACCTTCAAATTATTTATGTGAAAACTCCTAAACTTTTTTAAACGAAACAAACGTCATTATTGTTCTACATCTCTGTACTGCATCCATATATATATTTATTTTTAAACATAGTCACTCTGGGGACAAACACATATCTGCCAACGAGAAACCTGCTTGTTGATACCATCGCTTTAGAATGTTTTACTTTGTCGACGGAGCCACAATCTCATCTACACTAATGGCCATTAAAATTGTTACACCACGAAGAAATGCAGATGATAAACGGATATTCATTGGACAAATATATTATACTAGAACTGACATGTGATTACATTTTCACCCAATTTTGAGTGCATAGATTCTGAGAAATCATAACCTAGAACAATCACCTATATCCGTAATAACGGCCTTGATACGCCTGGGCATTGAGTCAAACAGAGCTTGGATGGCGTGTACAGGTAGATCTGACCATGCAGCTTCAACACGATACCACAGTTCATAAAGAGTAGTGACTGGCGTATAGTGACGAGCCTGTGCTCGGCCACCATTGACCAGATGTTATCAATTGGTGAGAGGTCTGGAAAATGTGCTGGCCAGTGGAGCAGTCGAACATTTTCTGTATCCAGAAAGACCCGTACAGCACAAGCAATATGCGATCGTGCATTATCCTGCTGAAATGTAGGGTTTCGCAGGGATTGAATGAAGGGTAGAGCCACGGGTCGTAACACATCTGAAAAGTAACGTCCACTGTTCAAAGTGCAGTCAATTCGAACAAGAGGTGACCGAGACGTGTAACCAGTGGGCACCCCATACCATCACGCCGGGTGATACGTCAGTATGGCGATGACGAATACACGCTTCCAATGTGCGTTCACCGCGATGTCGCCAACACGGATGCGACCATCATGATGCTGTAAACAGAACCTGGATTCATCCGAAAAAATGACGTTTTGCCAATCGTGCACCCACGTTCGTCGTTGAGTACACCATCGCAGGCACTCCTGTCTGTGATGCAGCGTCAAGGGTAACCGCAGCCATGGTCTTCGAGCTGATAGTCTATGCTGCTGCAAACGTCGTCGAACTGTTCGTACAGATGGTTGTTGTCTTTGAAACGTCCCCATCTGTTGACTCAGGGATCGAGACGTGGCTGCACGATCCGTTGCAGCTATGCGGATAAGATGCCTGTCATCTCGATTGCTAGTGATACGAGGCCGTTGGGATCCAGCACAGCATTCCGTATTACTCTCCTGAATCCACCGATTCCATATTCTGCTAACAGTCATTGGATCTCGACCAACACGATCAGCAGTGTCACAATACGATAAGCCTCAATCGCGATAGGCTACAATCTGATCTTTATCAAAGTCGGAAACGTGATGGTACGCATTTCTCCTCCTTACACGAGGCACCACAACAACGTCTCACCAGCCAACGCCAGTCAATTGCTGTTTGTGTATGAGAAATCGGTTTCCTCATGTCAGCACGTTGTAGGTGTCGCCACCGGCACCAATCTTGTGTGAATGCTCTGAAAAGCTAATCATTTGCATATCAGAGCATCTTATTACTTTCTGTTAAACTTCGCGTCTGTAGCACGTCATCTTCGTGGTGTAGCAATTTTAATGGCCAGTAGTGTATGTTTTTCAGTCCTGAACCACGCTGTTGCTTTCGTCGCAGGTTTGAATCCTGCCTTGGACTTGGATGTTTGTGACATCCTTAGGTTAGTTAGGTTTAAGTAGTTCTAAGTATAGGGGACTGATGACCTCAGATGTTAAGTCCTCTTGCACATAGAGCCATTTGCTCTATCATCTATGTTTTCACCTATTCGTCACTATCAAAGTGAAGTCCTGCAAGGAAAATGATGAGAATTAGATGGGGCCAAATCAGATAATACGGAGGATGATTGATGTCAGTGAACGCAAGACAATAGATTGTTGCAGATGACGCAGCACACGTTTGTGTTCTGACATTTTCATACTGAAAGAATGTGTTTGTGTTCCATGTGAGGACGAACCCTCCAAATTCGAAATTTAATGACAACACTGTTTATTACACACCGACATCGGTACGTGACACACCGCGATGCTACACGCTACAATTCAGAGACCTCTAGCGGCAGAGGGCTGCAAATAGACTGACAGGAAAAAACCGCAACACAAGAAGGAGTTGTGCGACATAAACGAAAGCTGGTAGGCGTGTTTCTGCATCTGAAAGGTGAAGTCTATTCATATTGCGCGCCAGTCGCGTAAGAGTGAATCTAGTAGCGCCACTATGAGGACGCAAATCAGATTTGCATTAAATAAAGTTTGAACTGGTTGTGGGCGTTAGTTACTTTTCAGATTGTACTGACGAAATTACGTTTGTCAAGAATGCCTTTAAAGCGCCAAAGATACCAAGGAAACACCTTACTGAGTTTCGAAGAGGTTGTGTTATAGTGCTACGAGAAGCCGCCGTTTCCTTCTGTGATTCTACAGAAGAACTTGGCAGGAATACACAAACTGTACACGATTGTTGACTGCGGTGGTCAAGCGAAAGTATGGTCACAGTAAGACGGGCTCCAGACAGCCACCTGGCACCAACGAGAAGGAAGATTGGTTGGTTGGTTTTGGGGGAAGAGACCAAACAGCGAGGTCATCGGTCTCATCGTATGAGGGAAGGAAGTCTTTCAGAGGAAAGATCCCGGCATTTGCCTGGAGCAATTTAGCGAAATCATGGAAAACCTAAATCAGGATGGCCGAATGTGGGATTGAACCGTCGTCCTCCCGAATGCGAGTCCAGTGTGCTAACCAAAATGGCTCTGAGCACTATGGGACTTAACATCTATGGTCTTCAGTCCCCCAGAACTTTGAACTACACACAACACCCAGTCATCACGAGGCAGAGGAAATCCCTGACCCCACCGGGAATCGAACCCGGGCGCGGGAAGCGAGAACGCTACCGCACGACCAAGAGCTGCGGACAGTGTGCTAACCACTGCGCCACCTCGCTCGGTCTGAGAAGGAAGACTACCGTTTTCGGCGTATGGTTCCGGAGCATCGTACTTAATCTGCAGCAGCAATGTGAGCAGTAGTTGGGACCGCAGTGACAACGAACTGTTACAACTTGGTTATTTCAAGGACGGCTGCAAGCCAGACGCCCTGAAGCGTACATTCAACTGACCCCAAATCACCGCCTATGTGACTTCAATGGTGTGAAGTGAAAACACACTGGAAGGCAGGGTGGAGGTCTGTTGTGTAGTCGGATGTAATCTGGTTCTGCCTCGGTGTCAGTGATGGCCGTGTGTTGGTGAGAGGGAGGTCTGTTGCGAGCCCGAAACCGACCTGTCTCTCTCCTAGACGCTCTGAACCTACACACTTGGAGCTGTTGTTAGTGATGCGATTTCATCTGGCAGCAGAATCGCTCTGTTGGTTCCCCCAAGCATTCTGACTACAAAATTGTATGTCAGTCTGGTGATTCTACCGGTTGTGCTATTATTCATGAACAGCATTCCAAGGGTGTTTCCCAAACAAGATAAGTCTCGCTCACATACCGCTGTTGTATCCCAATATGCTCTACAGTGTACAGCCCATCGACTCGTTGCCGTACAGTCTATCGACAAGGACAAATTGCCCTGTCCTGCTTGATCACCGGAACCGTCTCCAATCGAGCATGAAGACTCCAGCATCATCCACAAACACCATTAATCGTCCCTGTATTGACCCATCAAGTGCAACAAGCATGGAACTTCAACCCTAAAACTCTCATTCGGCACGAGAACAACACACTGCATGCACGTTTGTCAGCTTGCGTATAATATTCTAGCACTTACACCAGTTATGAATCTACCAGCATTTCACATTTTCTGTGGCGTATCTCGCAGTTACATTAAAGCGTGGTCTTGAAATGTTAATTACTTAAATATGTTGCCTAGGAAAATGTATTCCCGAGATTTTATTACTCTATATTATTTAATTTTTGGTGATGAGGTTTTCTTTCTTCCTCAGTATATACGCAGATGAGTCAAAACATTATAACCCCTGCTTAATAAGTTTGTGTGTCCATCTTTGGAAAGAATACATCTCTAATTCTGCTCATCAGGGCTACGATGGTTTGTTGGTACGTTTTTGAGGGTATGTGTTATTAGATGTCTATGCACAAGTCGTGTAATTCTCTCTGATTTGGTACGCGGTGATGGCACCCGATAGCGACCCAAATGGGTTCCGTACGAGTTACATCAGGCGAATTTGGTTTCCCAGACATCAATGTGAGTTCACTATAATGCTCTTCAAACCACTTCATCACAGTTCTGGCTGGTAGACACGGAAAATTATACTGCTGGAAGGTGACACTGCCGCCGGGGAATATATCAAGTGTGACGGGATGCACGTGATCGTGTCATCGATTACTACGACAGGTCCCATGCATGCGCAGGAGAACGTCTCCCATAGGATAATGCTCCCACCAAGCTGCGACCATGGTGTGCTGCACGTTTAGAGACTCCGTTCACATCGATGACGGTATTTGTGAAGACGACCATCGACCTAGCGTGGAAAAAATGTGATTCACTGGAAGAGCTGACACGTTTCCTTAGATCTATGGCGGAATCCCGATGGTCCCGTTCCCACTGAAGTCGTAATTAAGGATGTCGTTGGGTCAACATGTGAACACGTTAGGGTGGTCTAATGCAGAGCTCCATGTGCAACAACGTACGATGAACAGTACGCTCGGAAACACTTGTGCGTGCACCAGCATTGTGTTCTTTCGGCAGAGATGCCACCGATCACCATATATCCTACTTTACAGAAAAGACAAGCTTGCGAACTCCACGTTCTGTGAAGAGTCGTCGACGTCTAACCATTTAGCGCCTAGTGGTAGTTTCACTGTCCTACCTCTTTCCATAGATGCTCACGACAGTAGCAAGTGAACATTCGATCAGCTTCACCGTTTTCGAGATACTCGTTCAAAGGCTTTGTGTAACAACAACTTTGGTCTTATGTCAAAGCGGTAGGTGGATCAAAACTAAATGTCCAGACACTCTGTGACCAAACTGGTACTGAAACAGAGGATGACAGACTAAAGGACGAAATACTAAATGTCTTTTCCAAAGCTGTTTCACCGAGCAAGACAGCACTGTAGTTCCTTCTCTAGATTGTCGTACAGATGACAAAATGGTAGATACCGAAGTAGACGACAGAGGGATAGAGGAGTAATTAATATCGCTCAAAAGAGGAAAGGCCGCTGGACCTGATGGGATACCATTTCGATTTTACACACAGTACGCGAAGAAACTTTCCCCCCTTCTTTCAGAGGTATGCCGTAGGTCTCTAGAAGAGCGTAGCGTCCCAAAGGATTGGAAAAGGGCATAGGTCATCCCCGTTTTCAAGAAGGGTCGTCGAACAGATTTGCAGAACTATAGACCTATCTATCTAACGTATATCAGTTGTAGAATATTGGAACACGTACTATGTTCGAGTATAATTTTTCGGGAGACTAGAAATCTACTCTGTAGGAATTAGCATGAGTTTCGAAAAAGACGATCGTGTGAAACCCAGCTGGTGCTATTCGTCCACGAGACTCAGATGGCCGTAGAGACGGGTTTTCAGATAGATGGCATATTTCTTGACTTCCACAAGGCGTTCGATACGGTTCCCCACAGTCGTTTCATGAACAAAGTAAGAGCATATGGACTATCAGACCAATTGTGTGATTGGATTGAGGAGTTCCTAGATAACAGAACGCAGCATGTCATTCTCAATGGAGAGAAGTGTTCCGAAGTATGAGTGATTTCAGGTGTGCCGCAAGGGAGTGTCGTAGGACCGTAGCTATTCACAATATGCATAAATGACCTTGTGGATGACATCGGAAGTTCACTGAGGCTTTTTACGGATGATGCTGTGGTACATCGCGAGGTTGTAACAATGGAAAATAGTACTGAAATGCAGGAGGATCTGCAGCGAATTGACGCATGGTGCAGGGAATGGCAATTGAGTCTCAATGTAGACGAGTGTATTGTGCTGTGAATAAATAGAAAGAAAGATCCCTTATCATTTAGCTACAAAATAGCAGGTCAGCAACTGGAAGCTGTTAATTCCATAAATTATCTGTGAGTACGCATTAGGAGTGATTTAAAATGGAATGATCATATTAAGTTGATCGTCGGTAAAGCAGATGCCAGACTGAGATTCATTGGAAGAATCCTAAGGAAATGCAATCCGACAACAAAGGAAGTAGGTTACAGTACGCTTGTTCGCCCACTGCTTGAATACTGCTCAGCAGTGTGGGATCCGTCCAAGATATGGTTGATCCCTCCTACGTATATCTTGCGAAGAGACCATGAGGATAAAATCAGAGAGATTAGAGCCCACACAGAGGCGTACCGACAATCCTTCTTTCCACGAACAATACGAGACTGGAATAGTAGGGAGAACCGATAGAGCTACTCAAGGTACCCTCCGCCACACACCTTCAGGTGGCTTGTGGAGTATGGATGTAGATGTAGATGCTCTTTGTCAGAGTCGCTTATCCCACAGGATTTCCCCATCTGCAGCCCATATCTTCGCTAGGGTGATCCCCCCGTCTGTGTCTGCTTCGGTTACATAGTTTTTTTACTGCGCCACTTGCCCGTAACGCCACCAGACTGGCATCGAACGTCGTGGTGAGCGGTTGTCGTATTATCTTTGCATATCAGTGTGTATAAGAGTAAGGACGTAGAATGTGAATGATATATTTTTTATGTAAAGAGCTTAAAAGTTTCACATAAAAAATTTAGGAACGTTATTTTTTAGCACGTCCTCGTAATTCTCTAATTTAGAAACCTGCAAGTTTACACATTACGCAAATTGTTATTAACCTATAACAAATTTATAATGGAACGACAACTGACAAATTGCAATACATAAATATTAGACAGAATGCTCAGCCAGACCTACTAGATACTCGTACGTGTTCTCTCGCTGCTTTCGGGATTCGGGTGGCTCACCGGTTCAGATCGTATCCGCCTGGCAGAAAAACGATAGGCAATGGGCGAGCCCCCTTGGATGTTATTTTTAAGACAGTTTCCCACACCCAACTAGCTTATTACCGGAATTATTCCCACGTCCTATCTCAGTTACAAGATTCGCAAACATTTTCACACACATAACACTGGACGCCGTCAGAAGGGATACAAAAATTACACCCCGGAGGGAAGGGGTGGTGGCAGGCAGTGGGCCAGGCAACCCTTTGACACTCACAGTACCACAATCAGATTAACATGCAGACACCGTGAAGATACGGGATAAGGTCGGGTAAATGAAGAAGAGGAAGCGTGTTGTGTCAGCACGAAGTTTATACTGACATCAGCTACAGAGAAATTGATGCTTAGAATTACTGTGTGATTACATGATTTGCGGAACGGCCACTCGGATCAACTGCTTCCATAAAACACCTTGGAGCATGTATATGGAGTGCGTTAATGTGAAATGACAACATAAGGCTAACTACAGGAAAGGCAGAGGTCTGACTGAAATTCACTGGAAGACTCCTCAACGAAATATAGTCCGATAACGAAGGAAGTTGCTTACACAACGCTCGTTCTACCAATACTTGAGGTTTGCTCGGCAGTCTGGGATCCATACCATTTACGATTGATGATATAATGAAGAGCAGGAGGTTTGGTTATAGGTTTATTTCATAAACATGATAGCGTTCGGAGATGATCAACCAACGCTGCTGGCAGACGCTTCAAGAGTCTTCTGCCTCATGGTATAATTTAATATCAAAGTTCCGAGAACATACGTTACTCGAAGAGTAAAAAATATATTGCCTCCTCCTTCGTATATATTGTTAAAGGATCATGAAGATAAAATTATAGTCTCGCCCACAAGGAAACTTACTGGCAATCATTCTTCTTGCGAACCATTCGCGACCGGAGCAGAAAAGTGAGGCAGTGACAGTGATATAGAAAGTACTCTCCGCCACACACCAGAAGATAGTTTGTGTATTATAAATGTAGATGTACAGTGTCTACCAATACGTTGTTATTTACAAACTCTACTCCAATAATTACACCATTTATTTAGTTTGGGAACAGCTGATAAAATGTACGTGACAGGAACTGCGGTAGAACTCTACAATTAAGAGAACTAATGAATAATGGCCACTCAATATTTTAATTACAATTAAACTGTACATGGCTGTTTTCAGGTCTGTAAGCTAAAAGTCGTAGGAGGCATACAACAACTCACGGTACCTTCTCATTGTTCTAAGAGTTCATTGTGATCGTTGCTGGGAACTATAGCTAATGGGAAGGTGTGCCGGCGATTCTGTTGATATGAAGTGATGGGTGTAAATGGTTTCCAGTACTAAGACTAGGGCGAGGTGCGTCATTTGTACGGAATCACAGGGACGCCCACCTCAGTACACAATCTGAGTCGCTGTAATTGATTTCGTACTAGGAAATGGATTCCTCAGCTTTATGACGGATACTATGGTACAGACCTCGGATTATTTATTTCAGTTTAAATATATTCGCTCTAAATACCATGGAGCGACCACCACACGACACAAACAGTGCATCTGATGTTTAAAACAGTTTGGGGTATATACGTATAGAGTTCTTCATTGAGCATAGTAACTCAATCGAAACACACATTAAATATATTTCTTGAAGATTTTTAAGTTAGGGAAATGCACTGCTTGGCGAAGGAAATGGAATTACGTGAAAATAAACGTATTTTCACGGAATGAGAAGGTATGTGATGCTCTTTCAGTGTTTAGAGACTAGTCAAACTTGCAAAGAACTTGAGCTTGGCAGTATGCCCCCACTTATCAATAGAAGTTGCACGCACTCTGATCTGGACGCATGCACTGGAGGTTATCGTAAGAGTGTTCTATTCTCTCATAGGACAAGCAGGCGTAAAACTGTTGTAGCTGATCCTTGAGATCCTTGATACTGACAAGGGGACTGAATTGATGTTCGAGCTGGTCCTACACATTGTCTATTGAGGACAGAATTCATTCCGTTAGCGCCGTCGTGACCTGAAGCGATTGCTTCCCACTCCACAGCAAGAGGAGTAACATCACTGGGCCTGTACAAATCTTAGTTTTAGTAAGATTGTGACCAATACCTAGGCTGCCATCTTAGTCGCCAACAATGGTCACCCAGAGTAGCGCAGGACCGCGATTCATCACTGAACCAAATTTGAGGCCTTTCGTCAGCAATAGTGATTCCTGGTCATGGTACCACATCATTCTTAGTCGTGTAGTGATGTTGACTGCATTCTGCGCATGCAACGGTAATTTCCTAGTTCTGTTGCTACTAACCTACTACCAATGGTGTGGGATGGCACAGAATATATTCCAGTACGTGCTCTCGGTTGGCAGGCACAGATGTAAAGGGGCTACCGTGGTGTCCAATAAAGCGATTTCCCTTATGGTAGGCACTTGTGCTCTACTAGAACCTTGGAGATGAATATGCAACCCAGGCATCAGTCACATCCAGAAGTCCTTGCACGAGTCCAAGCGCCGACCAAATGAAGATCCACAATGAGTCTTTTCTCAGGCTAAGGTACTGATAAAGCTGGCTCACGTGAGTACGGCATCCCCGTGTGCTTTCCGGTGATCATTCACGTCTGACGCTATTCACCCCCCTTGTTTTCCTTACCAGGGCAGGTAACAACACGAAACACGAACAACGCTAATGCAGTCAGATGAGCTTCCCGCCACAGAGAATGGCCACTTCAATCATTCACATACCCACCGATTTAAGTGTACGAATTTACGTTGACATCCCGCTATACCTTCTTAGTGTTTCACTGTCTCTGCCGAAAAGAGTGTGCTGAATAGTACAAATATATTCATACGTTCTGAAGTTTTATTGTGACATTGTCAGTACAACCTGTCGTGTACGATGATTGTAGAAGTCCTAAATCCTCCTCGGGAAAAGCCCTTTCGTCACAATTATCACTTATTCGTAGTAAAGTATCCCAGTTACATGAATATGAAGGCTAGGCCACGTAAGGAAACGCTACTGCTTACTCCTTAAAAGAAATGAAGGGACGATAAGTGCAAAGGGAGGCATTAGAATAATCCGAATGTCGTTCAGCGTCAGGGAGGAAAGCGAGAACTACATGGAACTGCTTACAAGAATAGGAAACTAAATTAAAATCAAACTGTGTAAATGAAAGCTGAACCTGATTTCCATGTCATCAGCATCAATAGTTGTGCCTTATGACAGGTCTAGACAAGTTGCTTAACCATGTATGTCTCCCTACTTTTCTCGTTAATTCCATATATTTCTCACTTTTCTCCCTGACACTGACCGTTGATTAGGATATTCTTCTTCCTCTCTTTCCCTTTTCCCTTACCATTCCTTCGGTACCTTGCGGGAATAAGCACTGATGTTCCAGAAATCGTCCTAGCCTATTTTTCTTTCTTGTCTTTTGGTGTCTTAGGAACTTCTGTTCTCCACAGCTCTTCGCAGCACCTCCTTTCTCGTCCTGTCTTCCCAACTCTCTGGTCTCCTCCATCCCACATTTGTAGTGCCTCTAGCTCTCTTTCCTTACCTTTCCGCAATTATTAGGTCTCTGTACGGCATACAGGGCGGACAGAAAGAGTCTGAGAAGCTTGCAAGGATGTTGCGGGTTTGGTGTGCTGGCAAATAATTATTAAGAAAGAAATCGATAGGTTGCTCCGTTTCCGAGTTAATTATCTTTGACGTTAGCTAATGAGGCGGTTGAAGGCGCAAGTCCAAGTGACCCGCCAGATACAAACAGTGTCAGTTCTTCTCATAGCGTAGATGGTAGCACACGAGATTGCTCAGCCCTTGGTTCGCGTTCGCCGTTTTTTCTGTATCAATTTTTTATATCGCTCTCTTTAGGCAACCAAACGATGAACAAGTCTCCACAATCCACTTGAACTTGCACCGGCAACGACCAGAATCGCAAACTTCAAAGCTAATTATCTCGGAAACGCCACAATGCATCGAATTTTTTTCCTCAATAGTTATTTCTCAGCACTATGTACTCTGAAAAACCCTCACAACCTTTTCAGGCTTTTTCTGACCACCGCGTATAGCTATTCACCGTATACTGTATTTGGGCTTTGTTTTCTGTGGTTTTTACTGTTCTCTATTTTGCTGAACACTTCCTTGGATATATCGTTTCTCGATATTTCTCCATCACATTCTAGGTTCAGAGTCGTCATAGCTCCCGCCTCTGTACAGATAGCAGGGCAGATTTCAGCATCAACAGGAGGTGCTAACTTACTTCTATGTAAACGTTAGCTATTTCTAGTAGAACTATATATTTTTGTTTGCAAGAGTTAGCGCCATAGCACGATTGTGCTAGTAGACTATTCTGCCTGGCGCCACTGCCTCAGGTGTAGTATCGACTACCCCTCATGCAGCCGAATTGCCAATATCTATGGGGAAGAGTTGGTATCTGTGAGTTGTGTCCTTAGAATGATTTGCTTGTCAATATATGTACGGGATTCACTGGCCCGAGTGGGAGGCGCGAAGTTTTGAGGATTGGGAGTAGCATCGCGATAAGAGGTGGTGACGAGGTCCGAGCGGCCGAAGCCAAGAGCTGCGCAAGGAGGGCCTGCGCAGAGCGAAGATGCCGGAGTACTTTACCGGGGTGTGCTTCGACTACAAGTAGCAGGTCGACATCACGTCGGTTGGTTAGCAACATTCGTGTCCGACAACCGCTCGTGGTCTGGCTTCCCTCTTCTACTAGGCTTTCATCGGCACCACTCAGTAACAGCTGCATCGTACCGCGGAGCCATGGACCTGCTTGCTGATAAAGGGGAGTAGCATTCTGTAATCCTCTTGGTGACTCGTTTCATT
The DNA here is from genome assembly GCF_023897955.1 of Schistocerca gregaria. Taxonomy (NCBI): domain Eukaryota; kingdom Metazoa; phylum Arthropoda; class Insecta; order Orthoptera; family Acrididae; genus Schistocerca; species Schistocerca gregaria. The sequence continues at coordinate 224,168,986 of NC_064922.1, forward strand.
GTCTATTTGCCCTCATTATTTTCTGGTTTGTACCCGACCCCTAATGTACTAATTAATCAGCTTTTGTTCGTAAATACAGCCGGAACAACTGTACTAAGGAAAAGATTGCCGTTAAACAAAGGAGGGACCTCGTGGTTAGATTTGAATGTTAACCGGTTCAGTTCTTTCATTGCAATTGCATTTCACAGGCATTATTTATAATCTGATCCACCTGTTGTAAAAGCTGTTCGTTTCCGTCATTACTGGTGTATTTTAGCTGGATCCTGTGGTTCCGTCGAGTGAGTTCTCCTGTAATAAGTGCACAAAAAAGAAGTTTCAAATGTGTATGAAATCTCATGGAACTTAACTGCTAAGGTCATCAGTCCTTAAGCTTCTACACTACTTAACCTAAATTATCTTAAGGACAAACACACACACCCATGCCCGAGGGAGGACTCGAACCTCCACCGGGGTGAGCCGCACAATCCATGACTGCAGCGCCTGAGACCGCTTGGCTAATCCCGAGTGGCAATAAGTGTTCACAAGTGATGTTTCAAGACGTTCCTTCAGAGCGGTATTAATAGCATACAGTTTAATTTTGAAAATGTTAACAGCCAACTGTAACCAGGGCTTTATTCAAAATAAAATTGTCAGAAGGGACGGGATGTGTGCTGTTGTAATTCCCTGGTGACGTGGCTCTCGCTGCGTATTCAGATACACGACTTCTGACTGGTCCGTCTTCACTCGACACTGAGCGTCGGAGAGCGGTCTGTTGGCGTGTCACTGGGCAGAAAGCGAAAGAAGGAATGAACCGCTCAGCTAGCTCCTTAAGCCTTAGCAACAGGTGCAAGGTGTTAGTCAATGTTGATAATACTTCTGAGCAAGCGTAGGGTGCTTCTCTTGTCAGGGAAGCGTCGTATTTTCCTACCCAGCTGAGGTAAGTGCAGAAGCCGGTTTGGTTGTCATTGGGAGCGCCAATATTAGGCTTTTTTTTTTCTAGTGACTGGTTTGATGCGGCCCGCCACGAATTCCTTTCCTGTGCTAACCTCTTCATCTCAGAGTAGCACTTGCAACCTACGTCCTCAATTATTTGCTTGACGTATTCCAATCTCTGTCTTCCTCTACAGTTCTTGCCCTCTACTGCTCCCTCTAGGGGTTATAGGAATATAGGGTGCGATTGTCATTGGGACAGCCAATATTAGGTGGGTAATAGTACTATAGGGTGCGGTTGTCATTAGGACAGCCAATATTAGGCGGGTAATAGCACTATAGGCAAATAACAGGCACGTATGTTTGCCGGGGGGGGGGGGGGATCTCGTCCGAGGCGTGGAGGCCTTTCCGGCGGCTATTGACCTCATTGTGTGCAACCTGCTACAAATAGTGATATATGTAGGAACGAATAACGCCTGCCACTGCTCACGAGTGGCAGGCTAAACTATCTGTAGCATCGTACTCAGGGTCAATTGCGGTCATCAGGTTTGGAACAGAGACCAAGGTCTAATCCAAAGATTCAGACTATTCTGCGACGGTCTCGGCTACAAATTTCTCGACCTCCTCTATCGGGTGGAGAACCCTCTTAATAGGTTAGGTCTGTACCACCCGCAGGAAGTGGCTCCTAGTATATCGGAGGACGTGTGGCGCGCACGTTTAGGTTAGAGGAACTTCCAACCCTCCCTTGGGATCGGAGATGATCTATCTGCAAAAATCTGGGGTACATCAGCCCCAATGTAAACAGAGGATGCTCCTCCTCCCCGATCAGATATTTAAAAAAATAATATGATAGTAAACTGCAGGAGCATCCAAGGAAAGTTCTCAGATTTAGTGCCTGTTACTGAAACTTATAATGCAGAGATAGTTTTAGGAGAAATAAAGATATTTGAAACCGGAAGAGCAACCACTAAGAAGTCCTAAGTTCAGGTTGGAATATTTATCCAAGGACACGTTAGTTGCCATTGGTGGCGGGGTATGTACTCCAGTAAAAACACCGGCATTATCTACTGAGGTTACGACGGATTCCGAGAGCGAATAAATCTGGGTGAAGCTAGCATCAAATATCGGTCAAAAAAGTAATCGGATGATTTTATAAAATGCTTGGTAAGGAGCTACCGTCGTAGAGAGCTTCGGAGAGAACTTGCAGAATCTTGTTAAAAACTTTCCTAATCACGCCGTTGTAATAGAGGTGACATCAGTTTGTCAGGTATAGATTGCGTGAGCCACTCTATCAAAACTGTCGCCAAATACAGGGATTCATGTGACATCATTCTGAATGTCTCGTCCGAAAATTATTTTCAGCAGATAATTAGAGAACCAACTCGAGAAAGAAATGTCTTAGACTTTGCGGCTTTCATTAATGTAGAGGAAGTTATCAGCGATCGTAAGGCTGTTGTAGAAACTATGACTACGAGTGTTACAAGGAATTTTAAGAAAGGCAGGAAAATATTTTTGCGTAGCAAACGTGACAGGATACGATTTGCAGAGTATCTGAGTAGACAACAACAAATCTTCAGTGCTGAGCAAAAATAGAGTGGAGAAAAATGGAAGAAGTTTAAAGGTGTCATTACGCCTTAGGCATGGATGTTGCAAGAAGGTCTTAAGAGATGATAAAGGTCGACCGTGGTAATATCCGCGTTGAGAGCATCACAAACTCAAGAGAAGCCAAAACCTAGAAGGCAAACATAAGCTGATGGAAGCAAAAATGAGCGTAAAGGTCAGTGTGAAAACAGTCTAGTAATTTTAAAAGCAAAATTTTGTCAGCCAACCTGACTAAGAACCTTAAGAGGCTTTGGTCGTACGTAAAATCAGTAAACGGGTTGAAATCGTCTGCTCAGCCACTGAGTGACCATACAGACGCCGAAAACTAACGTAGAATGAAGACTGAAATACTGAATTCGATCTTCTGAAATTGTTTTACTGTAGAAAATCGTAATACGGCCCCTTCTTTCGATCATCGTATGAACGACGAAATAGTGGACTTTCAGATTGCGGAATATGAAAGCAACCGTAATCGCTTAGTGGTGGAAAGGTATCAGAACCAGATGACATACCTGTAAAATTCTAGAAACATTATGTGAAAGAATTTGCTCCCCTTGTAGCAGTTGTTTATCGCAGAACGTTACACGAACAAAGAGAACCTAACGACTCGAAAAAAAAGTCTTTAAGAAGGGACGTAGGACATCTGCACTTAATTATAGGCCTATATCGATGACGTCAATCTACTGTAGAGTTATGGAAATTGTTCAGCAGTCACGCGTTATGGCTTTAACGGAGATCGAAAGTTTCCCCCATAAAAATTAACGTGATTTTCGCAAACAGAGATCTTTCGAATCTAAGCTAGCTCTGTGCCCGTTTACAGTGTTACTGTCTACAATGGATATAAATTTTCTAATATAAATCGCCGGTGATTCTTTAAGACGGTTCGCAGACGATGCGGTTGTCTATGAGAAAATAGCAATGCCAGAAGACAGTGTCGATTTGTAAAATAACCTACAGAAGGCTGATGAATGATACAGTTTCTGGCTATTGAGGACAAATACTGGAAAAGGTATATACCGTAAAATATCTAGGGGTAACTGTCCAGAAGGTCCGTTACCGGAATGGCTACATGAAATTAAGAGCAGGAAAAGCAGACATGAGACTCATATTTGTTGTGTCTAGTGATCTTGTATACTCGGTTCGCTAAACAAACAAACAAACAACTAGTATTAATGACTTTTATTACTACAAGACAAGTTAGCCTCGCTGCGGCTCGCGTTGGTGATGTTTGTAGGTTTTCCTCCCTCTGTTGGAGGGTGACTGGCGCCACTAGGTTTCGCAAGTGTTGCCTGTCCGCTAGTGGCAGCAGAGGCAGTTATAGACATGTAGTAACTGTTGCCCTAAGTTTGGGGCGACGTCGTTGTTTTTCCAGGTCGTGTGAGTGGGCCAGTTCGGTTGGGGACTCAGGAGGAGCCAGGGCCGCTGGCGGCGCGCCTCGACTGCCGGATGGAAGGCCTGTGGTCACGAGGGTGCACGACCTCGTCGTAAACCGGATTCAGCAAGCTTTAAGATGAGTGCCTTTCAATACCCATTGTGATATCTCGCGTATCTCCAGTGACTTAGGTTCGTGTTGCTGCTCGTTGTGTCGCCGAGGCGAAGAGCAGCCATTGGAGTGCTTTCTACTCTGATGGTAATGGTACCTTTCTCGTTCCGGTTGCCCTAAACTCGGTATTCTAGGGACGTAGTGCTACCCTCGGTTCCTGCTTTAGCGTGTTGTTCCATTGCTGCATTTAGTTTATCGGACGTCAGGTAGCTTCAGCAAGATTATCGTTAGTTAGACTGAGTTACCGTCTTGTGCAGTGGAATGCAACTCTTGGCTACCTATCTCATCGCCTGCGAAAGAGTTTGTTGCCGGACCTTCTCAGACGTCGATTCCTGGAACACCGTCTGGATCAGTTGCTTGTTTTTTTTACTTAACTTTTGCTATTGTATTTGCTGTTTTACAGCAGGTTTCAAAATTTTTTGTATTATTGTCGTTCCTGGCGTGTAAGGGCTTCAGCCGTGTTTGTAGTCATTTGCCTGAAAATTTAAGTTTGGTATTGGTATTTTAGCAGTAATCCTTAACACCTTATTTACTGCCATTGCTGGCGTCTATTACATTCTGCTGTGTTCGTGGCCACTTATCTTTTAAGATTTCAATACCTGTAAGTTGTAATTTGAGTTTTTAAAAATTCTTATTCATTGCCATTCTTGGCGTGTATGGCCTTCAGCCATGATCACAGTGCCTTGTTTTTTTAAACAATTTTTGTACCTGTATTTAATGATGATTTGCGAAATCATAACACTCTGAAAACACTATTATTTACACAGTTGTATATTCCTTCGTTAATAACGATCAGGTCACAAATACTTAACTTTGATCTGAGTTCTAGTCCTGTATACATGATCATCCAGAAGTGCTATTATACTGATGTGTCGCAAGCAAAGGGCGACATACAACATAATCAGACTTCTTCTGAGTAGATAAACACAAGTAACACTTCCGGGCCCAGCGACCGCTACTGATAACAGTGCGACAACTGAACTGCAGTGACTGCTGATAGAACTGTGCTACGTAGAGATGTTAATGATAGAGGATACGATGCGTCGACTAACGTTGGAGCTGCTATCGAAGTCGTATTCACGTAGGGGCCGCTGTTGTCGCGCTGTCGTCCTGTAGGAAGATTCGGTCAGCCTGTTATTGGCTGACCTCTTCTCACAGCCTTCTCTTCTCTGTCTTTCCCGACTGGTGTGCTGGCGCTCACTTCACGCCGTTAATAGTGTTCATGGGAAGAATCTTTAGCAGATGTAACTTAGTCACGAAGGAAGCAGCTTACAGGTTTCTTGTTCAATCGACCCTTGAGTACTTTTCATCATTCCTACGGAAAATAATTCAGGAAATTCTTATGTTGGCCTTCGGATCATAAGCCGATGTAGAAAGTACGTTGCTTTGGATGTAAAGGCCAAACAAATCAAAGGCATCTAAACTGAAGATGTTCCCACTGTCTCTTGATTTCAACACCGCAGAATTAACTGTCCTGGTGTGAGATTTGTATATGGCGGTCAAACTAGTCCAATAACTGGAATTTCCAGTCCACTGTAAGCCGTGAGGTGTTTTCTAGATTTAGAAACCCAAGGTGAGCCTAACTGTTCGTGCGTCGGGCGATTAAGCAACATGACTGAGGCACCTGTGTCTTCCTGAAGGTTTACACGACGGCCAGTAATATGTAATGGGACAAACAGTTCGTTAGAATGTCGATGCACAGCACTAGGACGAGAAGGAGGCAAATTCTTAATCTTAAATTTGTCAGAACCTGCTGTAGGTTTGGAAAACACAGCGTTCAATGCATTTGCAGGAGACTGCTTTTTCTGGTAGCGGGCAAAATTGGCGTTTTTGTACTGTTTCTAACAAACTGCTTGGACATGGCCTTTTTATTGAACACGTGTAACATGTTGCGTTACGTGATGGGCAGTCTTGTCTGTTATGGTGAGCAAAACATCTAGGGCAAGACATCATGAAGCTCACAGGTCTGTTTACATGTTTACGTGTCTGTCCGCGCTGCTATGCACGCGCTAGCTGTTGCGGCTGCTTGAGCAGTCGCACCAAGGGGCAACTCCACCCGCCAAATCGGGGCCTGGTCAGATTTACCGGTCGCTACGGCACCCGATCATATTGCTCTAAGATTTGCAACACTTCAGGAACAGATGTATCAGAGTACTTTAGGATCTGTTCCGGAATTCTACCATCGGAGACATTGAATGTTGCAGCAGCTCCAATCATGAGGATACAGTAAACGTTGCCACAACTACATTGAAATGTGCACTTCCTAGTCATGCACGTTAATTCTGTATATCACTGAGGCTACGTCTGTTCTGGCTTTTTCTAAAAACGGAAAACCTTATATCCGGCAGCAGCTACTTGAAATGGCTGGCCACAGTACTTAGTTAATGCAGCGATTACTTCGTCTAACTGAGTTCGTCGGGAGACGCAGTTGGGAAAGGTCTTGTATTAATCTGAACACTGGGGACACAGAAATCGAAAGAAAGAACTTCAGCTTCACAGTACCTTCAACGCGATGATCCACACAATGAGCTTGGAACTATGTCAGAAATTCGTGCCATTTCTCATTCGTTCAGGTAAAGTGCCGGAACGTTCACAATGTGATCAAAAGTATCCCGACACCTGGGTGAAAATGACTTACAATTCGTGACGCCCTCCATCGGTGATGCTGGGATTCAACATGGTGTTGGCCCACCCATAGCCATGACAGCCTCCACTTTAGCATGCATACGTTCAACCAGGCGCTGGAAGGTTTCTTGGGGAATGGTAGTCCTTTCTTGACGGAGTGCTGCACTGAGGACAGGTATCGATGTCGGTCGGTGAGACCTGGCACAAAGTCGGCGTTGAAAAACATCCAAAAGGTGTTCTATAGGTTTCAGGTCAGGGCTCTGTGCCGGCCAGTACAATACAGGGGTGTCATTGTCGCGTAACCATTCCTCCACACGCCGTGCATTGTGAACAGGTGCTCGATCGTGCTGAAAGATGCAATCGCCATCCACAAATTTCTCTTCAACAGTGGAAAGCAAGAAGGTGTTTGAAACATCGATTTAGGCCTGTGCTGTGATAGTGCTACGCAAAACAACAAGTGGTGCAAGCCCCCTCCATGACAAATTCGACCACATCATAACACCACCGCCTCGTTATTTTACTGTTGGTACTACTTACGCTGGCAGATGTCGTAGACAGGGCTTTCGCCATACCCACACACTGCCATCGGATCGCCGCATTGTGTACCGTGATTCGTCTCTCAACACAACGTTATCCACTCTTCAATCGTCCAATGTTTACGATACTTAGATCAAGCGAGGCATCGTTTGGCATTTAGCGGGGTGATGTGTGGCTTATAAGCAGCCGCTCGACCATGAAACTTTTTTCTGTCCTCCCGCCTAACTGTCATAGTACTAGCAGTGGATCTGGATACAATTTGGAATTCCTGTTTCATGGTCTGGATAGATGTCTGCCTATTACATTTTACTACCCTCTCCAACTGTGTGCGGCCTCTGTCAGTCAACAGATGAGGTCGGCCTGAACTATTTTGTGCTGTACGTGTCCCTTCAGGTTTCCACTTCACTATCACATCGAAGACAGTGGTCCTAGGGATATTTAGGAGTGTGGAAATCTTGTCTACAGACGTATAACACAAGTGACACCCAATCACCTGACCACGTTCGAAGTCCGTGAGTTCAGCGGAGCGCCCCATTCTGCTCTCTCACGATGTCTAATAACTACTGAGGTCGTTGATACGAAGTACCTGGTATTAGATGACAGCACAATGCAGCTAATACGAAAACTGTATGTTTTTAGGGATGTCCGGATACTTTTGATCACATTGTGTAGGTATGCTGGGCTGCGTCACTTGTTGGGCGTGTTGGTCGGTCCGATGAGCGGCCGCCGTTGCTGTGCAGCCAGAAGTTGTTGTACTGTCGTCAGCAAGTCCGTAATTTGTTGGACCTGAAACTGAAAATCTCGTGTTAGATCCGTTATATTGACCGTCAGTGGCTGAGGCGCGGGGACAGGGATTGGAGAGGGCGGGGTGCCCATGTTTACACAATAGCAAAAAACAAGCAAAGCATCTGAAAGGAGAAATTTGATTTGTTCTGCGGTTCTCCTCCTGGATTACATGCAAAAACACAACAACAAATGTGCAATCAGAAACCCGGGAGATCTGAAATATAAGAGAAGCACGCAAATTCTTCTTCAGTAAATTAATCGCGTCGCCACTGTTGTTTTCTATTTATCTGCTTTTATGTAGTCTCGTTGTCTCCCTAGAGATGTACCATGGGAAGCAAGGAGAGGATATTGGTTGTTGGTCGGTATCGTCGTTCTGTAACACAAACTGCACGCAGTTAATAAGTGGGTTCTCTATTTATAAAGCAAGAGCTACTTAAGTTTCCATGTGCTGTGGTACAAGCTCTCTTCTGTATAGTCCACGTAGCCTCAATGCTGTTGAAATAGTCCGCTATGTTCACAATAATGTTGCTTTGTGCTGCCTGTCTCTGTGCTGGAGGCTAAGCCTGCATCTCTGTTTTGGTGACAAGCTGAAACTCTACTGCATACAGACTCGAACTAACTGGCTAAACTGGAACGAACTGAACTAACTGGCTATCCGGTCAGCGGCTGAGAGGGCGTTGCGGCGCGTTACCAGCGAGCCTGCCGTTGGCCTCTATCGATACTCTCGTAACCTCTGTGACGCATGGTGTGCTGGCGCCAGCATACATCAGCACAATATCTTTCTTATGGTGGATTTGAAAACGACATGTTTCAAACTCTCTGCAAAACGTGGGTCGATTTATTGAGGTATTACACAGTTTATATTACACGTGACCTATTATATCGGAAATCTTCAGTACACTACTAGGAACACAATCAAAACCAGGTGAGATGTTTTTATCTGAGATAATTAGTAGTTTTCCTAATTTCACAAGGAGAAGCTGGTGATACATTCAAGTGATTGAATTGTATGAGGATCACTTTTTCAAAATACTGCTGTGATTTTTCTCTTGTACTGTTGGTCCCTATAGTTTCTACTATATTTGAAAAAGATTATTAAAGATATGTGCTACCTGCGACACACCATTTATAGCCGCATAGTGATGTTATTCTGTTCTGTAACTTGTTTTTCCTGTCTGTCATATCACGACGTTCCATGATGGCTTAAGTCTGTTGTCAGAATTACTAATTTCTGTCATTATGTGTATATACATCGATTTTAGTAACTGAGTAGCTTTTTAGCGTATTGCTACTGTAGGATGTGCTTGTTCTTCCTAACAAATATAGTTCCGTTTCCCTTCACACATCCCTATAATCAACCATGGTTTGTTTCTTGGCTGTTTATTGTCAATTCTGACTAGCTTTTGTAGAAACTACTTTCAAGTAATTATATGAATTGTTCAAGGAATAGATTAAATTTGATGTTAACATTTGGTTCATTGTAAATTTCACACTAGGTCATCTCTTGTTAATTATTATTAAGACATTCTTCTTGTAGTCATTAAATATTGTAACTGATTAGCACTGAGCAGATGAGTACTGTAAGACACTGTACCATCTACCCTAGCTAACTGTACATCATGATCAAAGAGAGTATTTGTTACTGGGTTAACAGTTATTATCTTGCTTTTAGCACATCAAATAAAACATTATCAATTATAGCCCTACTGTATTTATGTACCCACGCTGGAATGTTAATTACTGAGGTCAAATCTTAGTATCCAAATAGGTCTTCCAGATAATTTTTCCTAAGAGAATTCTTTAGAAAATCTAAAGGCCCCACAAACGATTAACTGCTTGTTGCTGTCTAACAGTTAGCATAGTAAGGACTGCAGATTACTCATAAACAATTCAAAATTTCCCAGTGGAGATCTACATACGTTGCAACTGAAAGTGATTTTTCAGGTATTAATTCACCAGCACTCGCTTCTGTGTGCTGATCACAGTAAAATCTACTTCTCACAGTGATTTTGAACTTATTTTTCGCTTGATTATACGTTTTTCCACGTTAGGTCTCCATGAGTAAGCTTCTAGAATGTAAAATTCCATTTGTAACTTATCTGATCCTGTTATCCTGTTATTATGTAGTGCTCAGCTAGGCTCAGGATATCTATCTCTTCCAAGTTCTCGAAATTTTCTCAGCAGACAAGAAGATCTTCCACCTCATTACCCATTCCTCGAATATGCTGATGAAATAAGCGAAGCTTACTTCTCTGTGCATTCTTAAGCATCTTGTGGGACTCGTCTGTTATTTTGACATCGTTCAAAACAGGGTGCCTAAATCCTGTTGTAATCTAAAAAAGTTATATTTCTGACAACAGTTACCACGGTACCCGTCTGTCCTTTTTCTGTAAGAAGCTCAGAAAAACCTACCTCTCCCTCTCCTATTACTCTGTAGGGCGTGTCTTGTGTATCCTCAACTCCCAAGTGTGGCAGCAGACACTGTACCCATATCAGATTTCGTCTCATTCTTCAGCAGCCTGCCCAACTCAATCTTCACTTGGCTCACTACAGTGGGATAATAGGACTGGTCATACTGCTGCAGGACCTCCACAAATCGATATTTGTGAGTGTAGCTGCTACTCTTATTTCACCCAGGACACCACTAATGCTGTTATATCAGTCGCCATCTACTACAATAAGCTCATTCTCTTTGCCAAATTCTTTGCACAAATTCACTGTGTTCTTTGTCACCTGGTTAAGGTTAGCACTTGGATTCACGATGCTTGTAATCTGGGACTCTTTGGCCAACACATCTGCCATGAATATGGATATACTACGTAGCAGTGATGCTATTTTTCTCCCTCCCTTAGTTTCTTTGTAAGAATTCTGCTGCACCCCTGTAACCCACAGCTGGATGAGGCTCTTCCCCTCGCACTTCACATATTCATTTCATACTGGGAACTCCCGTATGGAGAGGAAGAACTGTTTCCCTTTCACCCATTGCTTGTTATCTTTACCCAGTTCCCTCGTCGCCCTTCCTAGTTCCACTTTCTGGTGCTGTAATTCAGCCTGACGGGCACAAATTTTTGTCTCCCATTCAGAAATTTTCTTGCCTTTTCTGCATAGCCTACAGGTCTACGGCAGAGCCGTGTTGAGTTCGTCATTCAGCTCCCCACAACAGTAAACCAAGTTAAAGCCAGAGGAGCCCAGGAGAGGGTATTATTTATCCAAGAGAGTACACTACTTCTACATGTCTACATCTAATTCTACATGACTACTCTGCAATTGACATTTAAGTGCTTGGCAGAGGGTTCATCGAACCGCAATCATACTATCTCTCTACTATTCCACTCCCGAACAGCGAGCGGGAAAAACGAACACCTAAACCTTTCTGTTAGAGCTCTGATTTCTCTTATTTTATTTTGATGATCATTCCTACCTATGTAGGTTGGGCTCAACAAAATATTTTCGCATTCTGAAGAGAAAGTTGGTGACTGAAATTTCGTAAAAAGGTCTCGCCGCGACGAAAAACGTCTATGCTGTAATGACTTCCATCCCAACTCGTGTATCATATCTGCCACACTCTCTCCCCTGTAACGCGATAATACAAAACGAGCTGCCCTTTTTTGCACCCTTTCGATGTCCTCCGTCAATCCCACCTGGTAAGGATCCCACACCGCGCAGCAATATTCTAACAGACGTCAAACGGTGTCTCCTTAACTACATAAAAAATCTTCATAAAGAGCTACACTCAGATAATGCATACGAAGTTATGGAAAAGATGGTAACCTCTCTAGAAGTGGTGTTGGAGGAGAAATGAGGAGATGCTATCAATCTCCAGAGTCTCAAACACAGAATCGCTGAGAAAAGCGAGAGAGACTAGAGGCTTACTGCAGTCGTTCACATGAGCTACACAGCTGTTAGCCATCTTATCGAGGGATTGAACGACACAGCGGTTGACGGATGACGTTAAAGCTGGAAGAGAGTACGCTAGCTCTAAGGGAATGGCATCAGGAATGGATGTAGTATGGGCAGTTTTCAGGATGACAGTAAGAAGCGGTCTTGCGATGCCATTTTGCATATGCGTTGACAAAAGAAGGACCATTTGGGCAGTGAATCAAGCAGAATATGATTCACTGTTCCTCTTTTGTTACAGTGCGATACTATACCAATTGATTCAAACCTATATGCTTGGATCTCACTGGTGTTGCCCAGCACTCAGCGAGAAACTTCTTGCTAAGCTTCACGACAAGATAATAACAACAGCGGACGTCACTGAAACTCATCTTCTGGCCGACTCAAGGCCCCTTACTTCCAACTCAGCATCCTCGAAAAGCCACTCTGTCTGGAGAAACATGCACAAAATTGTAACTTTATTACGTCTGTCTTAATTTACATTAGTTAAGGTATTTTATAATTTAATAACCAACCTGTTTATAATAATTCACATACAAGCTGATAATGCTAGAAGTCAGCACCGATATATAGCTGAACACAGAAAAGATTGATTGGTAGCAGCCACACTCTGAGAGAAAACCATCCATGACGAAACAATTATCCATATATGAGTGAAATTGGTAATTGTGATTTATATGTACAGACAAACAAATGATTACAATTTCAGAAAAACAACATAATTTTCCAAGAGAGAGACGATCAAATGCAGCAGGTCAGTAACGTATCGGACCATCTCTAGACTTTATGCAGTTTGACAGTGACTCACTGAGTTGTTAGATGTCCTCATGATGGATATCGTGCAAAACTCTGTCCAACTGTTTTGTTAGATCGTCAAAATTCCAAAGTGACTGGAGGGCCCTGCACATAATGCTCCAAACATTACCAATTGGACAGAAATCCGGCGACTTTGCTGGCCAAACTAAGGTCTGGGAAGCAGGATGTGGAAGAAATTCTCGCCGTAAGCGGGTGGGGCATTATCTTGCTGAAATCTAAGCCCAGGGCGACTTGACATGAAGGGCAACAAAACGAGGCGTAAAATATCGTTGGCGTACCGCTTTCCTGTAAGGATGCCGCCGATCATGACCAGGCGATTCTACTATTGAAAGAAATGGTACCCAAAGCCATCGCTCCTAGTTGTCAGGCCGTGTACCGGGTGACAATTCGATATCCCAGCGTTGTCTGGAGCGTCCCCAGATAAGTCTTAGTTGGTCGTTACGGCACAGTTTGAGGCGGAACTTACCACTGAAGACAACTTCACATCAGTCGATGAGATTCCAGGCAACAGACGTGTCTGGAGGCGATCCGGATGGCGATGAGATATCAACTTGACTGTCGCCCGCCATACGGCACGAAAGCCTGAATTGTTTGGCTTGGCTGCCATACCAGGAGCCGTGTGATTGTAATACGAGACAACCTTACACACAGTGATACGTTGATGGTATGCCGCACCCCTTTTTGTTGCCCTTCATGGCAAGACCCCTTGGACTTACATATATGTAAGATAACGCACGCACACTGAAAATTTCTACTGGCTGCCTCCATGCTTTCCATCTCTAGCATGGCCAACAAATGAGTAGGTCGAAAAATTATTGGCAGGGCCCTTCAGCCACTTGAAAGGTTACCATCGTTTTCCGTTGTTACATCTCTCTTCCTCTCCTTCATTCAATCTACACCCCTGGAAATTGAAATAAGAACACCGTGAATTCATTGCCCCAGGAAGGGGAAACTTTATTGACACATTCCTGGGGTCAGATACATCACATGATCACACTGACAGAACCACAGGCACATAGACACATGCAACAGAGCATGCACAATGTTGACACTAGTACAGTGTATATCCACCTTTCACAGCAATGCAGGCTGCTATTCTCCCATGGAGACGATCGTAGAGATGCTGGATGTAGTCCTGTGGAACGGCCTGCCATGCTATTTCCACCTGGCGCTTCAGTTGGACCAGCATTCGTGCTGGACGTGCAAACCGCGTGAGACGACGCTTCATCCAGTCCCAAACATGCTCAATGGGGGACAGATCCGGAGATCTTGCTGGCCAGGGTAGTTGACTTACACCTTCTAGAGCACGTTGGGTGGCACGGGGTACATACGGACGTGCATTGTCCTGTTGGAACAGCAAGTTCCCTTGCCGGTCTAGGAATGGTAGAACGATGGGTTCGATGACGGTTTGGATGTACCGTGCACTATTCAGTGTCCCCTCGATGATCACCAGAGGTGTACGGCCAGTGTAGGAGATCGCTCCCCACACCATGATGCCGAGTGTTGGCCGTGTGTGCCTTGGCGCTCACCTGCACGGCGCCAAACACGCATACGACCATCATTGGCACCAAGGCAGAAGCGACTCTCATCGCTGAAGACGACACGTCTCCATTCGTCCCTCCATTCACGTCTATGTCGACACCACTGGAGGCGGGCTGCACGATGTTGGGGCGTGAGCGGAAGACGGCCTAACGGTGTGCGGGACCGTAGCCCAGCTTCATGGAGACGGTTGCGAGTGGTCCTCGCCGATACCCCAGGAGCAACAGTGTCCCTAATTTGCTGGGAAGTGGCGGTGCGGTCCCCTACGGCACTGCGTAGGATCCTACGGTCTTGGCGTGCATCCGTGCGGCGCTGCGGTCCGGTCCCAGGTCCACGGGCACGTGCACCTTCCGCCGACCACTGGCGAGAATATTTATGTACTGTGGAGACATCACGCCCCACGTGTTGAGCAATTCGGCGGTACGTCCATCCGGCCTCCCGCATGCCCACTATACGCCCTCGCTCAAAGTCCGTCAACTGCACATACGGTTCACGTCCACGCTGTCGCGGCATGCTACCAGTGTTAAAGACTGCGATGGAGTTCCGTATGCCACGGTAAACTGGCTGACACTGACGGCGGCGGTGCACAAATGCTGCGCAGCTAGCGCCATTCGACGGCCAACACCGCGGTTCCTTGTGTGTCCGCTGTGCCGTGCGTGTGATCATTGCTTGTACAGCCCTCTCGCAGTGTCCGGAGCAAGTATGGTGGGTCTGACACACCGGTGTCAATGTGTTCTTTTTTCCATTTCCAGGAGTGTATGTTAGAGCTTGCCGGATGTGTGTGTGCCAAGGCACCTAATTTACACGTGGTTTACCCGCTTGGTTCAATGTTCGGAGGGATTCATTTAATGGGGCCGGCCCGAAGTCAGTAGTTGAATGCTTTGATGTTAAAATTTCGCACGGATAACGAGAGGGAAGGCTCAAGCAACCAAGTCGGTAAGTTACTAAATACCACGCACTAACATAAT
This sequence comes from Schistocerca gregaria, assembly GCF_023897955.1. NCBI lineage: Eukaryota > Metazoa > Arthropoda > Insecta > Orthoptera > Acrididae > Schistocerca > Schistocerca gregaria. Next base: position 224,184,208 of record NC_064922.1, read on the forward strand.
CTATATTCTCTGTCCTTTTAATTTTCCTTCCCGCCACATTATCACGACTCTAATTTAGTACTATCATTGATCTCTACGCAGGACGGGGGTGTTATGATCACTGAATCCATGAAATCAAATTTACATGACACATTTATTATCTATATACTCAGGAACTTTACAAACGTTATAATTGCAGTTAACAAAGCGAAGTCGAATAAAATCTATTTTTGTCTACCACTGAAGGTGCCCATATTAGCAGGGACCCATTCAATACCCTCTCGCACTGACGGTGCTTAAACTATTAGGCATCTCGTTTGTAATTATGCACTGGGAAAGACGAGGAATCTATGTTGCTGTCTCCGTCTGTTCGGACAGTTGTCGAAATTAGCACCCCATGTTGCTGCCTGGACAGAATAACCAAAATTATAACAAAGATTCTTGGCGAGAAAATGGGGCAACAAGGCAGATACAAAAATCTCCCGTACACACACAAAGAAAACAAAATCTGTAAATATAAGACATCCTGTGAAATTTAGCACACGAAAATTAACAATTAACGGCACACGCAAGCATCCTCACCTTAACTAATTTTCAAGAACGAACTGGTAGCTCGCTGACGGTGAAATTTGACACCACGTGGGTGATCGATACCAACGGCAAATTTCTTTGTATTCACCGCTCTGTTCGTTCTTCTTTTTCCATTCTATACAATAATTCACAAGCACGAACTATTATTTACCAAAGTAGTTAGAACGTGCTGCTTGCAAATGGGGGTTATCACGAATCGAAAGGTCTGCGTACAAAATATATGAAGTGGCCTAAAAATTACGTCACACGATTAGAACCTTAAGTGACTCACGAAAGACACGCATCTCCTGGCAGGTTTCAAACGGAATCGTCGTCTAAATTATTCATCATCCTGTTAGGCGGGGTGAGGCCTCAGGTTGCTAAAAAATTGCAAAACGCTGAAAGCACCAAATGATTGAAACACTATAAATGGATAACGTGAGCCCCCATGCTTGCGTCTGGAAATGATACCCTAACTGAAAAATTTAATTGTACAGGCAAATTTTCTAAAAAGTGAATGGCCGCAACGACGCGCTAACTAATTCCATCCTGAAAAAGAGCGGACTGATAACAGCATAACACACAATACCTCATCCCACAGTACAATTTGCGGCAAAGACGGAGGTCGCCCTCGATTCCGTCCGCTCAGCGCAAAAGCCACCCCCAAAGTGATTCTATCATGGTGGCTCACAACGGCCGTTCTCTTACATGGAGGGGAGGGGAACCTGTTACGAACCCCGAACTACCCCTGGCAAACAGGTGCATCATCGCTGCCTTTACTCCAAGTTTATGTTGGCACTAACCGACCTACAGAGTGACCACATCTCTGCTTTGACACTACCAGTAGACGAACTCTTAATACAAACCCCTAAGTTAATTGAGCCAAGACAACGTAGATGGATTAAATAGAGGAAGTGCATTTATGTAATTATGAATTAAATAAACAGATATCCCGTTTCTTCGCTAGAGTTATAGCATTTCTTGAACTCAAAAAAGTATCACATTCCATATAATGCAACGAAAAAACTAATTATAAAGAGATGGAACGAGCTGTTCCGTCTCACGCTTCGCGATTTTCACGTTCTAACGCACCAACTGGACAGAATCTGGCACGATGGCTATGAGGATCACATCCCAAAACTCTGTCAATGAATGCCAAACCGAATAACTGGTTGGGTAAAGGCCAGAAATGGAGCAATGCTTTACTGACGGGTTCAGTTTGTGACGCTCCTTCTCTCGAACAAATCCAATTTTTCTACAAATGTAATCATATGTTTGTATGTACATGTAGATCACATCTGAATATTTCTCTCCCATTCAGATAACCCTTCGTAGTGCGTCGCGCTCTTTTTCTTGTCTTAGAGTGTACATAACATAAACAATTTGTTCCAAAAGCAGGTAATAATGGCAGTTATTCCAGTGCAGTTTGTATCTCATTCAGTACTGTCTGACAATCCACAAGGTATTTAAAAGAAAATATCTCTGTTTTGACTTCAGTGTTAAACGAAGTATGTGGTATGCTTCATCATGTGTCAGCATACGACAATTTAGAATTAATTAATAAAAATTTGCTTAATGTCTCGCTTTCTATGCTTCCAATATTACGTACAAGTAAATAATTTGCGACAGTAATTTAGGCAGACAACAGAATTCTATCAGTGCGTTATTTTGTAATGAAAATGTTACCCGAGGATCATTAAAATGAAACTCGCGTAATAACTACAGCAGACACCGAATAACGGTACAGAATGATTAGCTATAATATTCGTAATGTCCTCGAAATGTTCATTACATCACTAACTCATTAACAAATAATTAGGATTGACGAGACTCGTTAGCATCTCATCAAAATTCGGTTCCTTTATGATGCTTGATTAATTTGCTTTGTTCGTGGACAGTACCAACAGCTTTTGTGCTTTTATCCTCCTCGTATTACGAGGTTAAGCGAAAGCCTTCAGAAATTTTCCATTTACAGCACAAAAGTTCCGCAGCTGCAACTATATTTCCTCGAATACTTGTGTGCTTCTAAATGTTGCCCGTCTGTGTCGGGCACTAAATGAACTAAAGGTAAGCACTATCCAACAAAGAAAACTGAAATAATTAGCTAAATACTTCGAAAAATTATTAAAGATGAACAAATGAAAATAGGAACATGTCACCTCAGTCACTGAAGTTCCCACAGTTAAGGTCGTCAGATAAGAAGGATCTTGTAGAAATCATTCAAGACAAGGAGAAAAACATAGCTGTAGGTGAAAGGGTTCTTTTGCAGAATTATGGAAACTGTGGGACAAAAATTTAATACAGAACTTGAAGCAAATAAGGCAGGGTTTACGGCTACCAGAAAAAGTCACGAGGGGAGCAGATCGAAGACAGAACAGTACGATACATGGCCTGTGTCGCTGTGGTTTTGGATTTCAAAAAGGCATACTATTCTGTTGACAAAAAAACTCTGTTATGAACACAAATGGCTGTACTATCCTAAAATGTATGGCGCTGCAAGTTTCAGTCGTTAACACACCATCTTCTGGTTCACTTTGAAATCTTATACACCAAAAAATTGTGTGTTAACGACTGAAACTGACTGCATAACGAATTTTGGAATTCAAAGGTTGTACGAGAATAGGAACAAGAACTCAAAAGTGTTACGTAAATCATCAGCTGCAACTGCGCTAACTTTTTTGTGTTGCGTATGTGTGTGTGGGGAGGGGGGGATCTATAGTCTTTTGATATGGCCTGTCACGATTTCCTCTCCTGTGTCAACCTCTACCTTACCATCGCAATTTATTCTTCAGTATTTTAACGCAGGTCCACTCTCTTCTCCCTTCTACTTGCCAGAATTTTTCACTAATTTCTTTGTTCATAAAGTTTGTGGAGGACTTCCTCTTTCAGTCTTATAAGTACACCAAATTTTCTACATCTTTCTGTAGTAAAATATCTCAAACGCTTTGACTCCTTTATGCTTCTCCCATATTCCATACTTCCATACAATTTTGTCCTCCACACATTGTCAGAAAGTTTTGCTTCAAATGAAGGAGAATGTCTGATATGTATAGACAGGAATGTCCTCTGATTGTGCTGCTCTCCTACTTGCATGGTCCTTCATACATTATTTTGTTTCCAAGGTAGCAGAATTTCTTCACTACTTGCGCTCGCAGTCCCCATCTCTGGTAGTTAATTTCTCAGCAGCTTCATTTCTGCATTTCTAACCAGCTTCGTCTATCTTCGAAGTGCTCTAAATCCATATTCTGTTCTCAGTACACTGTTCATTCTATTCAGTCCTATAACTCTTCTTCGCTTCCACCGAGAACTTCAATGCTGTCAGCCGATCTCATCCCAGATATTCTTTCAACCAGAATTTTAGTCCCACTCGTGAACCATTCATTAATGTAATTGCTTCTTCGATGTAGAGATGCAACATGTTGGGGGAATGACTGCATCACTCGAGGAAATCGTCCTTTGCCTTCCAGTTTTATTGATCTGTCTTGGTTCTTATACACGATCCACCTAGGGAAAATGGCTGCGTCCCTTCTTCAACTAGCACTTTTTCTTCCAGTTCTTGTTCTGTCTTGGTTGTTATACAAGGTCCAGAGAGATTAACGTGATCACCACCTATTATGATCGACTTCAACGTGCAACAACCATTAACAGACGGCAGGTGGTAGCACAAGTAGTGGAACGTATATAAAGCTTGTTGTGGGGATACGGAAAACTGCTATCTTTATCATAATGCGGAAATTGAATCATTTATCACTGACTTTCGGGCTAAGAGTGAAAGCATTTCAGAATCGGCCACGTATGTAGAATGTCCGTGTGCCGCCGTGGTTAAAGAGTACCATTCATGGCAAAAGGACGCTACCGAAAACCGGCAATAAGACTGCTGTTATGCACCACGGGCCATAGATGACGCCTACCTTTATCATAATGCGGAAATTGAACCATTTATCACTGACTTTCGGGCTAAGAGTGAAAGCATTTCAGAATCGGCTACGTATGTAGAATGTCCGTGTGCCGCCGTGGTTAAAGTGTACCATTCATGTCAAAAGGACGCTACCGAAAACCGGCAATAAGACTGCTGTTATGCACCACGGGCCATAGATGACGCCTACCTTTATCATAATGCGGAAATTGAACCATTTATCACTGACTTTCGGGCTAAGAGTGAAAGCATTTCAGAATCGGCTACGTATGTAGAATGTCCGTGTGCCGCCTTGGTTAAAGTATACCATTCATGGGAAAAGGACGCTACCGAAAACCGGCAATAAGACTGCTGTTATGCACCACGGGCCATAGATGACGGCGGTAAACGATGGCTGTGGAGATATGCACAGCCGAAAATACGAGCAACTGTAGAGCTATTGACCGCTGAGCTCAGCCAAGAGGCTACAAATACAGTCTCGTCAGTGACTGTTTAGCGATGGTCGCTGTGTATGGGTCTCTGCCAGATGCATTCGGCTCATGCACCTGTGTTCAATGCTGTTCGACGGGGACGAAGACTGGAATTTGCGCGCCAGCACCGCAACAGGACGTCCACATGACTCACGTTTCTTGCTCCATCGGACATACATTGGGTGCGTCGTCGGTATGCTCCAGGCCGCAGGTGGGAGCATTATGGTATGTGAAATGTTTCCGTGGCATTTACTGTCTGATCTTGTCTTTCTGGAAGGCACATTGGATCAGAACAAGTGTGCATCTGTTCTTGGGGATCACGTCCACCGCTACATGCAGTTTGTTTTTCCTCAGCATGATGGGATCTACCAGCAGGACAATGCAAGGTTTCACACAGATCGCCGTGTACGTGTGTGCGTCAAAAATCACCACGAGCAGCTTATAGTACTCCCCAATCCAGAATTTGTGAGATCTTCTCGATCGGTTTCTACGCGCCATCGCGCCATGGATCCTCAATCGACAGACCAAGCGCAGCTGCGGTACTGCTGTCCCCACGGCTCCACAGCCCTGTCGCTACCGTTCAGGACCTCAATGACTCTCTTCCTGAACGTCTCGTACAGGTCAGTGCGAGATTTAAATAGTATCTGCCTTTCCCTATGATTGCAGATAGTTGAGAATTTGAAACTTCTCCTATAATTTCACGTTGTCAAAGGCTTTTTACAGTTAAACAAATCTTACGTTAGTATCTTGATTCTCTTAAGACTTGCTTCCATTACCAAGCGGAAGCTCATATATGCCTCTAGTGCCTTTACCTTTCCTAAAACTAAACTGAACACGTAAGAGGTCCGCAGTTTTCCTTTCATTCTTCTGTATATTATTCGTGTCAGCAACTTCGCTGCATGAACTGCTTTCTGCCCTTGGTGTATTCGAATAGTGTTAAGGATGTTTTTGCGGAATTCTGATATATATATCCAGTGTCATCGATTCCGCACATCAAATTGATTTTAAAAGTTCCTGACATCTGTTATTAACGCCTTTCGCCATATTAGAGTGAATATCGTCCAAATTTCTTTCAAATTCTGGCTGTGAAAGCGTTTTCCCACATTCTCCAAATCGATTACCATTACATCTTCTACCTCGTCAGGAGACAGTCTCCCCCCCCCCCCCCCCCCCGACAGATTCTTTTCATTGAATAAATTGCTTGGCATGTGTACTTGGTCATTCATTGGATGACGAAATGACCAAGTACACATCCCAAACAATTCATTATTGACACTAATAGATAAAGTAATAGAACAATGTCCGCAAATGTATTAATATAACACTGTACAATACAATAATGTTAGAACCCAACATCTTTACACTCACTCATCCATGAACCCATCCACAGAATATTGAAACGGGAGTCAAACCAGCTGTCACCAAAGTTTTCAACCACTCGCTAACAGCTAGTACACCAGCACCCCCCCCCCCCCCCCCACAAAAAAAGAAAAAACCTCATCGGCTCTCCCCCCCCCCTCTCTCTCACTCATACACACAAACGGTATAAACATCATAAACAGAAGTTAGTCTCGATCATACACTTCATTAGGTTGGCAACAAATAGGTAAACATACCAAAGAAGATGAAACACGTAATGGAGTCGCAATATTTATGTCATGAAAAAACAGTGTCAACGACATAGTTGTATCGAGTGACAATAGAACAATAGTCCACCAAAAAAATGAGTGAGAAAAATCGTGAACAGTGTGTGGAAGGAGAGAAGACAAAGTTTTGAATATATGGACACTAGATCGCGTGTTAGTGCGACCTCCAGACCAGATGTGAGGAAACGCAGATCAGCAAATCGTAAGTAATACTTTTTTTACAAAAAAATCCCGAACTGTTTAATAATCTAAAAACTAACAAAAATGTATCGTTGTAGATCCCACTGATGATGCCTTAGAACAGAAGAACGCAAAACGTGTATGGGATAAATAAAGTGACTAGCAGCTGGAAAAGGCAGTTTTATTTACAAAACAAGTATGTATATGCTTGCTGCGGAGGATGGCCACACAAACAAATTTATTACCTCGTCCTAGTTTTCGGAACAGAGACTAAAATAAGGAAACATCATCAAACGAAGCAGGTTTCTGTATTGCTAAGGCACTATGCTCTACCCATGATGTCGGCGCCTCAAGACCCGTCCAGCCAAACATGATTTAAATTTCCCATGTTTCCTCTAAATCAAGGAACGAAATGTTCCTTTGTAAAAGGACATGGCCGTTTTCCTTCCATACAATTCACAGATCACATCTTGTGCTCGATCGATGATGACTTCGGCGTCGACGGCACCCTAGTCCTTCCATCTTCCTGCTCCTCATGGCCGAATTGAAGAAGAAATTCGAGTTCTGAATTTCGTTTGTTATAAGAAATCTTTGGTTAAGACGTGAACGATATTTTCGCCTCTCGAGGGCAGAGATCGACTTAGTGATTGATTTAGTTTTCGATGTCCATCGCGTGAGCGATTAATCTACATTTTTCGTTCGTCGTTCTTTAGCCGTAAGGTAAATAACGATACCGAACAATGCCTTTAAGTACGAAGAAGTCTCTAGCCACCAGCATTAAGTGCCCGCATAAACAAACACAGATGGAATGCTTAAGAAGGGAATGGAAATGTGGGGGGAGGTGGTGAGGGGGGCCAGAGGAGAGTAGGTTGTGGGGGGGGGGGGGGGGGAGATTGGGAGAGGCGAGAGGACAAACACGAGTTGACGACGTCAATTAGTCAAGTCAATAGTGAATCCAAACTAGGGAAAGGGAGACAGCTTAGGTAAAGAGGTAGAAAAAAGGGAGAGAGGATAGCACAGAGAGGGAGAGAGAGAGAGACAGACAGACAGACAGAGAGACTGCTTGAATTTCAATATTTACCTGGTCATTAATGAAACGTGATACTTACTGGAATTCTTTTCACACAACCTGTTTATTTAACAGCATATAAACTGTATTTTACAGATATTCGAAGTACACTCCTGGAAATGGAAAAAAGAACACATTGACACCGGTGTGTCAGACCCACCATACTTGCTCCGGACACTGCGAGAGGGCTGTACAAGCAATGATCACACGCACGGCACAGCGGACACACCAGGAACCGCGGTGTTGGCCGTCGAATGGCGCTAGCTGCTCAGCATTTTTGCACCGCCGCCGTCAGTGTCAGCCAGTTTGCCGTGGCATACGGAGCTCCATCGCAGTCTTTAACACTGGTAGCATGCCGCGACAGCGTGGACGTGAACCGTATGTGTAGTTGACGGACTTTGAGCGACGGCGTATAGTGGGCATGCGGGAGGCCGGCTGGTCGTACCGCCGAATTGCTCAACACGTGGGGCGTGAGGTCTCCACAGTACATCGATGTTGTCGCCAGTGGTCGGCGGAAGGTGCACGTGCCCGTCGACCTGGGACCGGACCGCAGCGACGCACGGATGCACGCCAAGACCGTAGGATCCTACGCAGTGCCGTAGGGGACCGCACCGCCACTTCCCAGCAAATTAGGGACACTGTTGCTCCTGGGGTATCGCCGAGGACCATTCGCAACCGTCTCCATGAAGCTGGGCTACGGTCCCGCACACCGTTAGGCCGTCTTCCGCTCACGCCCCAACATCGTGCAGCCCGCCTCCAGTGGTGTCGCGACAGGCGTGAATGGAGGGACGAATGGAGATGTGTCGCCTTCAGCGATGAGAGTCGCTTCTGCCTTGGTGCCAATGATGGTCGTATGCGTGTTTGGTGCCGTGTAGGTGAGCGCCACAATCAGGACTGCATACGACCGAGGCACACAGGGCCAACACCCGGCATCATGGTGTGGGGAGCGATCTCCTACACTGTCCGTACACCTCTGGTGATCGTCGAGGGGACACTGAATAGTGCACGGTACATCCAAACCGTCATCGAACCCATCGTTCTACCATTCCTAGACCGGCAAGGGAACTTGCTGTTCCAACAGGACAATGCAAGTCCGCATGTATCCCGTGCCACCCAACGTGCTCTAGAAGGTGTAAGTCAACTACCCTGGCCAGCAAGATCTCCGGATCTGTCCCCCATTGAGCATGTTTGGGACTGGATGAAGCGTCGTCTCACGCGGTCTGCACGTCCAGCACGAACGCTGGTCCAACTGAGGCACCAGGTGGAAATGGCATGCAAGCCGTTCCACAGGACTACATCCAGCATCTCTACGATCGTCTCCCTGGGAGAATAGCAGCCTGCATTGCTGCGAAAGGTGGATATACACTGTACTAGTGCTGACATTGTGCATGCTCTGTTGCCTGTGTCTATGTGCCTGTGGTTCTGTCAGTGTGATCATGAGATGTATCTGACCCCAGGAATGTGTCAATAAAGTTTCCCCTTCCTGGGACAATGAATTCACGGTGTTCTTATTTCAATTTCCAGGAGTGTATTTAACCATAGAATTTTCGCTGGCCTTGGTGGCCGAGCGGTTCTACGAGCTACAGTCTGAAACCGCGCGACCGCGACGGTCGCAGGTTCGAATCCTGCCTCGGACATGGATGTGTGTGATGTCCTTAGGTTGGTTAGGTTTATGTAGTTCTAAGTTCTAGGGGCCTGATGACCTCAGAAGTTAAGTCCCATAGTGCACATAGCCATTTGAACCATTTGATAAAATTTTCTTTAACAAAATGAACAAATTTGCAAAATTCTTTTAACCTTAAACCTTAACGTGAATAATCATTTAGTCTTTGCAAAAGAAATTTGAAGTGCTGTATTGCAAAACAGCAAACATTATGACAGTGATTACAAGACGGCCCGTTATCGGGTGAAGTAGCGGTGTTTACTACCGCGCTGGACACTGTCTTATTATATACCCTTTGCAGCACATAAGACCCACTGATGACAAGAGGGATTCAATTATTCAAAACAGATGACAACTTTTAATTTGAGAGCTGTGTGTTGAGAAGTTCGGGGTTAAGATGCCCACCTGTGCTTAAAGGTTAAAGAGATTACCTAACAATGTGACAATGATAAAGCTTACTTCAGAGCCACCAACCTCATAATTTCAATGGGAAACCAAGGTGCGAATGGATCCCAACCCGTCCCTCTGACAATTTTATTTTGACTGAAGGCCTGGTAACAGTTAACTGTTATTATTTTCAAAGTTAAACTGATTGTCAGTTATTAAGACTGCTCTGAAGGAACGTCTTAAACCATCACTTGGAACACTTATTACAAAAGAACTCACTCGGCGGAACCACGACATCCAGATAAAATAGACCCGGTCCTTCAAACAAAGGAACGCACAGCCTAGTACAATAGGTTGTTCAGATTATAATTAATGACTGAGAAATGCATTTATACTCAAAGAATTGAACCGGTTAACAGCCAAATGTAACCACAAGGTCCCTCTTTTGTTTAACGGCGACCTGTGCCGCAATACAAGTATTCCAGCTGTGCTTACGATCAAGAGCTGACTAATTAGACCATTAATGATCGGGTACAAACCAGTAAGGAAAGGCAATATAATAGGGGTACAAATTTTCAAACGACATTAGTGTCTCAGTACAATACGACTGCCTATATTTACGACCAAAGAGCCCACCGAGTAAAGCTTTGAGGGTCGGGTACAAACCAGAAAATAATAATGTAGGCAGGTAGACAATGAAAATAAATCACCATGAGGATTACATAATGTTACTTCCCTTTATCAGCGAGCAGTTCCATGGATCCACGGTGCGTCGCAGTAGTTACTGAGTGGTGGCGATGAAAGTCAGACAGAAAAGGGCAGCCAGGCCACTAGCGGTCGTCCGACACGAATGTTGCCAACCATCCGACGGGATGTCGGTATGCTGTTTGTAGTCGACGCTGACCCTGGTGAAGTACTCTGGCATCTTCGGCCGCTCGGACCTGGTGAGCACCTCTTGTCGCGACGCTACCGACAATCAGCAAACTTCGTGCCTCCTTCTCGGGCCAGCGAACCCCGTACATATAGCGACAAGGAAAGACCTCCTAAGGTCACCGGGGAATGCGTTCTGGAATTCGCCCATTGACAGCTGGCACTCCACAGAGATCCATGCTATCTCCCATTCTTTTTAACATCCACGTGATTGATATGTCGGTCATCCCCGAGTGCCACCTGGCACAATACCCTGATGACACAGCACTGTATACGGTTGGACGTATCACTGACGCCGTCATCGCCCGCCTCCAACGACAGGTGGACGCCACCATCACCTGGTGCCGGAAAAACGAAATCACTCTTAATGCCGCCAAAACTACGGCGGTCTACTTCACGAAACGGCGCCCAGTGCTCTGCCGCAATATTTCGATTGCAGGCGTGCAAGTGCCCTTGTCCCCGACGACCAACTGTCTCGGGATCCGGGTGGACTACAAGCTACTCTGCCATTGTCATGCAGAGTATGTAGGGGCATAAGCTGACCAGGGCCATGTGCCCCTCTTCGGCAGTAGGGAATCTAACCTGCCTAATGAGCTCCGTATCTACCGGGCCGTTATCTTGCCTGCCCTCACGTATGGTTCCACTGCATGGACCACGATTAGTGTCACCAGGATGCGGACTTTGGAGCGCCTGCAGAACAAGGTTTTCAGGTGGAACCTGCACGTCCCGCCACTCACACGGTTTGTGACTCTTCATGAGGAATCAGATATCGTCCCCCTCAAGGATACCATACGCAACAACGCCCGGCATCTCTATGAGAAAGTGGCAGCCATACGGGACACTGCCCATGTGCTACACCACGTTGGGACTACACATCCACGTCGCTGGCACCGCCATCCGGTTCCACTGACCATCCTCGAGGAATCGGCTTCTGAACAGGACTAGCGCTGTGCCTGGCAAGCCCACCACGGCTGCCTCCTTTGGCAGGACTAGTCCTCCATTCAACGTCCACGACTTTCCAATCTTATCTGCCCATGTCGGACTAAGTTTTTATGCCGCACAGATGAATACTGTCACCGTTGCAACGTGGTATGGCACTGTGGTATGGGACTCCACGTCCCATCGCCACACGTCCAAAGTGTGTTATAGTGACACAATGTCACTGCCCTATTGTTTATTTTTACTGGCTCACCAAAACAGTTAGACCACAGAAGTCTGGTGATGCTGTAGTATGCTGTAGAGTACCGTATCACAAAAAAAGACTTCTAAGGCCACACCAACTCTTCTGCATAGATATTGGCAATGGGGCCGTAAGAGGGATAGTCGATGCTACACCTGAACCAGTGGCGCCAGACAGAACAGTCTACTAACTCAATGGTGCCACGGCTCAATTAGGAAGCTGCTTATCGTCTGCCAATGTTTTGGTTACGTAGTATGAAACGATTGTTTAGCATTATTGGCCGGGAGACAGCATCTGGGGTTGTTCGGTTTCCATGCGCAAGTCTTTCTATAGACACCATTTCGGCAACTTAAGCACCTTATGAAGACGAGGAAAATAGATTACGACAACACACACACACACACACCCACACACACACACACACACACACACACACACACACACACACACACACACAGTCCCGAGTGAAGAAAATAGACGCAGTCGGGAATCGAATCTGCGGACCCACAATCCAGCCCTGAGCCCCGGACCGGGAGCAGCTGTTTGCTTATATGGTACTTTTCCTGTAAAGTGAGGACGTGCCACTTTTTGTTTTATTCTTACATTGCACATGTCTTTTTCTGTTGAGCTTTGCACTTGATATTCCTGTTTAAGGTGGTCTAGATTCTGTACTCTTCTAGAGGAGCGAGATTCGGTAGAGCGAAACATACGGTTTGGAATAACAACTATTTATAAAAAGCGCTAAGCTAATCACAACCTCCGAGAATAATGTCTACAAAACTAGAGAGCAGCAATGTATTCAAGAGGAGGGAAGATTAACAACGACACAGTCCCACGAGGCTGGTAACTCGTGGGCAGTTTCCTGATGAACAGCACGTGCTGTGACGATACGGTCCTGGTAACCATACAGTCCCACGAGACGTTGAGCGCGTGGGCAGTCATAACAAGTACAGCGAAACGGCGCCCTATGAGCGGCTGCCGGAAGCACAGAGTGGGACGTGGCTTAGGACGGCTCGAGGCAGCTGTCGTTTACACGAAGCGTGGGACGTAACTGGCTCTTTGGTGGGCGGAGCGCCGACGTCAGTACACGCCTGGGACAGGATACATATATGGTATCACGTGAGCATGTGACCGTGCGGACTTAAATTAGTGCCACGACTGCAGCGCTGTGTTCTGCTACTTACAAGCCACATACTGGCAAAACTGTCGCCCAAGGAGCCGGCCGCTGGTGGCCGAGCGGTTCTGGGAGCTTCAGTCTAGAACCCCGCGACCACTACGGTCGCAGGTTCGAATCCTGCCTCGGGCATGGATGTGTGTGATGACCTTAGGTTAGTTAGGTTTAAGAAGTTCTAAGTTCTAGGGGACTGATGACCTCAGATGTTAAGTCTTATAGTGCTCAGAGCCATTTTCTTTATCGCCCCCCGGAGGCTTTGGCGACAGCTGGTGACGTAACTGTTGTGATGTCCCCTTTCCTCTTTTGCTGTCGCTGTTAAGGTTGAGCCGCTACTGCTACAGCTCGGTCGGTGGAATGGAATAGTTATTGCAGTATTAAGTAAATCATTCATCACAGGCGCTGTTTCACACCGCTGAAGAGAGGAAAAATTCATTTGCGGTTCAGAATCAGTAATAGTTGTTACGTTGCTAGGCAGAATTGTTCACTACGGCACGACGCAAATCCAGAGATAATCTATAATGCTATCTTGCTTTCGTGCATCGTCATATGTTTTCGGCAAAACACTCCTTTGAATGCACAATGTACTCAAGTCACCCTTTCAATTAAATTGTTCACAGTTAATTAATTCTGATCATCAACTATCACACATTTCAATTAACGATGGAGCCAACACTTGAGATTTCCATTACTGACGAACAGTTTTTATTGTTCCTTCTGAGCAGTTAGTTTATAATCATCACACCACACGCACACCGATGGATCAGATCAATTACGATTCTTTTCAGTTCGGTGATCGTGGCAGTTACTACAACTTTCACAAACGGCGTATTTGTGTTATTTCGTGTGGTCGTATTAATGTTTCCTACTCAAGGCTAATCAGGTATTGCAGTCTTCGATGCAATGTCCATTCTTCGTTGTAACTGTTCACTTAGATGAAGGTTGAGTCCAACAATAATATCTCCAATAATTGAAGTTCATTAACTCGTCGCACACTATCAGAATATCACTTCAGTTCAAGTTCGCAAGTGAGAATAACTGAGAACCAAGTCCGCGCATCTCTATCACGCAATAGTACTTTTTTTTTAATAGAAACAATCTCGTAGCGTTCCGTTTGTAGTACTATAACAAACGGTGCTCTTTCACGACTTGATAACAAGCAAGCTAGCGAGCAACTAACATTTCCATGATCGAGCAATGTAGACGCATTGAATTTCCTTTTCGCCGCGAATTCAACTCTCTTTCACAATAAATGTTATCTCTGACCGACATATTACTTTGCACATAACTTTCGTCGTACTGATTTGCAGTTATTACTGAGATACTGTTACTTAAAAACCGTCTTGGTTGCAAATATTTTTATTCATATGACCGGTTTCAGTTCATTCAGAACCATCTTCAGATCTGATATTTCAGTTACAGATGTGACGTAGCATGTGAAAACTGCTGGATTTGGACGGGTTACTCCTGTAACTGAAATATCAGATCTGCAGATGGTTCTGAATGAACCGAAACCGGTCATATGAATAAAAATATTTGCAACCAAGACGGTTTTTAAGTAACAGTATAATTTCACTGATTGCTGTTGTCCCATAAGACATTATGTCTGTTTTTGCAAAAAATATTACTGAGATGTTTGATAGCCAATTATAAATAAAATAACCAGTCTTTCCTTCTACCTGTATATCATGACATACTCAGTAATTATTCAAATTGGTGATCAGCAAAACTTTAAGGTGTTATATTATTGTCAAAGTTACCGTATCTGTCAGGATAGCACTGTTCCCTACTTTAAATTATCATGACATTCTTATTTGGGTTTTTGGGGTTGCTTGGGGTGTTACACTATGCACAGAGTCTCGCCTCTATTTTACAAATAGCCTCCAACGTGAGGCAGGGGCCGTACCTGGCCTGCGAAACGTACACGTAAATATGATGGCCGGGGAAGCCCCACATACTCATACTCAGCAATCTGCATATGTTGATTAGTTTGTACCGTATTTCTACGCTATTATGTAAAAACTTCCTGCCAGTTCTCCCGATGTAAAGTGAGCATAATGTACGATAAATAAAATCATATCTACATATCTTTTGTAACGAACTTTTCCTAAACGTAGAAAGCAAACCAGCTATTAAATATTTTTCGTTCCACGCCACTGACGATGTTTGATATCGCCGATAACAAAAGTGTGTGAGTTTTAAAAATAGACACTTTCCTGCAGATGTGCAGAATCATTTTCAATACCCTTATTAACTGTAAAGCAACAACTTTCACTATGTGCACACAAAATCACTGTAGATCTTCTATGAGCAACTAATTTAATCCTTCTCTTTTCTTCTTTTCGTGGTTGTTATCGTTATACACTCTCGACGAGAATTAACTGCTCGTAATCTCTCATTGCCCGTCCGATTGCTTCGCAGTCTCCAATGATCTCGACGTTGACTGGACACTAAACAACAATCGTTCCTCCTCCAACTGCTTCGTGATCGAGCTTACTTGTTGAGAGAATTATTTAGTGTAAGTGACGGGTATAGTTAAATAATTAGTTATCACATTAAAAAAGGAAAATACGACCTAATTTTCTACATCATTATTAAGACACGAAAGTCAAGTGGAGCCCTACAGTCAACCCAACACTACCATCCGAATATGTTGCCCAAGCGGTTCAGGCACTACACTCTTTCTGCGAGATCTACCATGTGAACTGAAGCCAAATACTGTAAACACCGTACAGAGAGCCTAAATGAAACACATTAGTTACACGAATTGACTTCACAACACCCCTGATACTGGGAAACTGGAAAGAAAATGGCCAGCTACAAAAGAATGTATACGTTATGCAAGTGTAAATAAGTTCCAATATGAATTATTCTTGATGTTATGTTTAATGTAAATTTTATTTACTTTACTTCTGTGGTCACAAATTTTTTGTCCTCAGAATACGTGTTTCAGTCTATAAGGACCATCTTCCGATCTGTTATATAAAAACATGTCCTAATGTACTGCAGCCACAAACGTAAACTAAAGGAAATTCATTCTATATTCGACCATGTCGCAGCTTGTGAAAATATGTGTAATTTGTTTTGTTAAGAGCGTTAGACTTCAACATCAGAAAAATGGATAGGATGTAAATAGGTTGCTGATAGCAGATCAATTCTCAGTAACTTGACAGACAAGATTACCGATATTGATCAAACATGCGATCTACAGAATAAAAGTGATCTTAAATATACGGTTTACGAAAAGAAACTAAGCAGTGCATACAGATTACTATCTTAGAGATTTAAAAATTAGTAAGTGTAAGGTTATCAGCTATTTAGGTGCATCTTATATATCATAGGCCCACAGCCTGAATATGTAGTGCTTAAAGGGCGTTATATCCAGCTTAAGGATCTAGAAGTTTTATTATGCAATTACAGTTTCGGCGTTACGACATTGTCGATGTTTCGTAAATAATTGGTGTCATCTAACCTGGAGAGAAACACATAAAGTTTACCATAGCTCGCAACTTAGATCTGCGCAGTGGTTGTCACCTATTATTTGTGTATGCTTTACTTTGGCCCAAAGAAGAAATTTCAGTAGCACAATAAAAACTAATGCAGTCATAAACGGAATATTACCTGCTTTAGAGAACGAAGATAATTTTGCGTGACGGGGATAGCTTCTACTAATGAAATTTCCGAATCGATTACGATACGTTTCCTTTTATTCGACAATCATGAATTAATACACTTCACAGTGCTTATTGTAATTGTGCCTTTCATTGCGTTGATATCGAATTTACCAGCCGTAATACTGACTAGTATTGTAGTGCCTGTTCAGAATATTACAGAGCAAGTTTATGTGTCCTGTTGCGAGGTAGGACAAATTGGGATTTATTTTAAACAGCACTGCACCAGGTGTAGGCGTGCTGTTTATATTGTAGGTTATCCCACGACCAGCTTTGTCTCATTATTATTTGAAAGGTAATTTGATTACACTTCAGTGTGCGGAAACGGAAGATAATTTACATAAAGCGTGAACTCGTCAGATACAAATACACGTTAATGTTACCATTTACTGTTCGTATAAATAACATGTCCATTGACGCCTAAAAGAATCCATTTGATAAAAATAACAAACAACATTTTTCTTGAGTTTGGACTGCTCCGAATAGAGAGTTTTTGCACTCTAAGTCCTCATCATGAGGCCACCTATAATTAAACACGGGAAGAGATGTGAATTATATAATTAAGACACCCAAGAGCAAAAAGCCAAAATACGGAAAGTTTTGACAAAAATGTATATTTGTGAAAATCAAACTTGCAGACAAACGACGTCTGATAGGTTTGACTTATTTTTTAACTACGTCTCAGTAGCCTATATTTCCTATAAGAAATCACGTACGAACTTAATATTAAGATATTTTAATTAATATTTAGTATTATTGTTCACCAAATTTTCATATACGGGCTGGCGGCAATAGTATCGTTTTGAGAGCTGTGTAGTTTGTAATTAATGTGAAACCAAAACCAGAACATAAAGAACAGATACTAAGTGCACCACTCAAAAGCAGTCATGGATTATCCCAAAATTTAGTGCTCCTCGTTACAATCATTTACATTAATCCTCGAAATGCCAAGGGGCTGGGGGTACTTTGTACCCACCTTTTGGAGATAATGTAGTCTAGTTTGGTAATTTACATTTTAAAATTTTGAATAATTTATTTTGTTTTCACTAATTTCTTGTATCATATTCCGTAATAGTTTTAAATTTTTTCAGTAAAAGGTAACAAAAGAATTAGTCTTAGTGATGAATGTGACCTTTCACAACAAATGTGCGTCATGTCTTACAACCAGAGTCGAGTAACTGATTAACTATGCGTAGGTAGCGCCTTTTCCTCTACTGGTCTCCCTCTCTTAGAACACCGAGAGGTGGTAAATTTGTAGCTAGGTACGTGACATGTTGCAGCTTGGAATACGTTTTTTACATTAGGAAAAATATTACTTTTCAGGAGTATTGAAGTAGAAGCTTTTCATAACCTCACAATTTCAATACAGGCTAAATTATTAGGACAGTAAAGAAACTCAGTTGAATAGAGAACATCACACGTTCCATGGTACTCGTAGAAGAGTTTCTTGCTTTTCAGTGTAACAGATACTGCACGACTAACGACGTATAGATTAACAATCCACAGGTAATGTTACTGGCTTCGAAAGTATACACAATTTTACTCAGCAGAAAAGTATTTAATTAACGAATAAAAATTACATTACGAATTTCTTAAGTCTATAAAACTAAAAATACAAATAAAGGTCGCATAAAACATAACCTCAAGTTTCACAGCAACAAAAACACGTCGGAAACAGAAAATGGCACTCTCTAGTGCATATTCCTTCTTGCACTTCTACAGTCACTGGATTCAAACACCGAGCAGGATATATCATGTGTTCCTAGTTATACAGGTAGAACACTCTCTCTTATTCCAAGGCAGTGACGAGTTTATGCGTAAACTCAATGTTGTTACGGTTGAACTCTTTGTTTAACTACTACAAGTGTTGTGCATCAGTATTACTGAATACGAATCATGTGCATAGTGATATCTATTTCATACTATGAGCAACAGTCAGACTGTATAAAAACAGAAACCGGGAAATAGGATTGGTAATAAACACAGACAGTCGCAGATATAAATATTTTACCTCTTTGCGTGTTCTTCACAATCAATTAGTAATTTACGATTGCCTTTGATTAAATTTGCGATCACTAATAATCACTGAAATACAGAAAGAGCAGGAGGGTGAAGGTATGGGAAAGCTTACAACTCGTACATCGGTGAAATTAGCGGCATCGCTCTTATAGTGAGTTTTTGGTGCTCCAGAAAGTTATTACCCTATTTCAACGTATAGTGGTTCGTATGATATAAAAGTTAAAAGCAGGAATCTATTCCGAAATATACATTTTTCTGTTCCATAATATATATTTGTCTTAGAAGTACTATATGTAGAACAGGTACACATACCCATTTATGCGTTTCGTTGGTGCCACCCAGCTATCGGCGCTTGATTTAAAAAACACTTATCTCTCTCTTGTCGTGACTTCTGTGGTAAATTCCAAATAATAATAATAAAATTAAGTTGAATGGAAACAGCATTAATCCACCCGCTGCATAAAAAGGGAGACAAAAAAATGTAAGTAATTACAGAGGAGTCTCACTTCTGCCAGTGGCATACAAAATATTATCAACAATTTTCCTCAACATCGTGATAGCTACTTTAGACAAAGAACTGAGAGAAAAACCGGGTGGTTTTCGAAAAGGAAGATCCTGTGCAGATCAAATTTTTAACTAAAGTCAATAATTCGCCACAGAATGTTAACCAGCAAACCAATACTAGTGTAATTTATACATTTCTAGAAAGCATTTGATTCTATAGACAGAGAAACGATAGATAAGGTCATTAGAGAATTTGGTGTTAAATCAAACCTAGCAAACATAATTCGTGAGACACTAACAGGTGCAGTATCTAAAGATAAATTTATGAGATATAATTTGGTGTTAAATCAATACTAGCAAACGTAATTCGTGAAACACGAACAGGTACAGTATCTAAAGTTAAATTTATGAGAGAAGTATCTCAGCCTTTTGGAAAAAAAACTGGTGTTAGACAAGGTGATGGTATATCACCTTTCCTGTTTAACTGTGTTCTAGAAAAAATTGTAAGGATCTGGAATTCGGTGCTAAAAAAAGTCACAAAATTGAACCAATAGCTCTGGGAAGAAAAACAAATGGAATTAAGGTCAACTGTTTGGCTTTTGCAGATGATTTCGCAATACTTTCAGAAAACCTGACAGAAGCAGTTACTCAAAAAAACATTCTGGAAAAATTAGAAAACAGAACTATTCTCAAAATTTCAGCTGAAATAACAAAATTCATAACAAATATAAAAATGCACTAAAATACATAGAAACACAAATAGGTAAAATAGAGCTAGTAAATAAATTTAAATATCTCAGAGAAATTATACAACAGAATGGACTAGAAAAATCTGCAATAGATGTAAGAATTAACAAAGTGGAAAGAGCATATGGTCTGACCAAAAATATTTACAACAGGAAATGTATATCTAGAAAAACAAAACTAAAACACTACATCACAGTGGAATGACCAGAATGTTTATATGAATCTGAATGCCTAACGATGAACTATAACATGGACAAACTAGGGATCCTAGAAAAAAAGATTATTACAAAAATAGTGGGTGCAATGAAAACTGAGGATGGTTGGAAAATAAGAAGTAATGAGGAGATCAACAAAAATATACAGAAAATATCTGAAGTAATGGCCAAACAAAGATTAGCCTAATTCGGACATCTCTACCGAATGGATGGAAATAGACTAACATAACAAATACTCTTATATTTCTGGAAGAAGAAATCGACAATAGCATGAATTACAGAAGTAAGAAAAGATCTTCAAAGAAACATCATCAAAGAATCAGAAATAGCAGAAAGAAACCGTTTTAAAAACAAAATACTAAATTTGGAAGGCTTTCAAAGCAGCAGAAATAAAAAATCGGGAACAACATGGACAGAAGAAAGGAAGAGACTTCATGAGGAGAAAATGTGGGAATACTGGAAAAATAGGAAACAATAACAAAGGAAGAAGAGGAACTGAAGTTGTTAACGTCATCCTAATTGGTCAATACGATTGTAAATACATAAATAAACAAATAAAATTAAGTAGAAATGTTTTAAAACTTCCGTATTAGATAATTTCATACATCGTTACGATAATTTATTTGGAACTGATCTCAACCCACAACCAGTTTACTAACTTCTTTAAATCATGCTTACCTGGAACATCAGTATAGTACAGCCTGTAACTAACGGCAAAAGACAGAGGAAGTAGGATGCACAAATTCCTTTCATACTCGCGACACATTTGTAAATACAAAGAGGTAGTGTGACCCACTTCTTTCTACACCTTCTGCAAGAACCCATATTACCACCGACGACGTTCCATTTGGGGAACATTTTTTTTATTCGGGTTGTTTATCTTATCATAGTTCGTACTAGAAATTGTGTAGAAGAAAACTTACAGTAGCGCGCTGTGGAAAGAAGAGTTTCGCTCTATAGGGCCACGCGGATGCCGCTGCATCGTGCGCCCCAGATGTGGAGAACGGTGTTGATTACAGGTGAAGCGTCTGGAAATTTCCGTGCAACCGGGCGTCGCTCTTTTGTTTGGAAGAGCGGCATTGTCTGTCCGGCGTCCGCGTGGAGTCCGAAAGGACCGAGCCGGACACCCAAATCCCGTTACGCCGCACACAATTGGGCTCGTTTAGCGACGGCCACGGCAAAACTGCGCATGTGCACCGCTGGCCCGAACAATGCGCGCACCACATAACGCGGACAACAAAACGCTTAAATACAGCAGTAGGCCGACACGTAAAATTGCGCTATTTGTGTGGTACACACGCCGCTCTATGTCCCTCGTATTTTGTTTCTCGCTGTACACACGGAGAGAAAACAGAGGGTTTGCAAGAACACAGATCACTAACTCCGTAGCGCCATGTGGAGCACTTTTTTATTCGGTGCAGTTGCCTTGCTATAGTCTGCGCTGAGAACTTTGTAGAACGATTTATTGATATATTGTTTCGTCAGATAGAAATATTGCACCCATGGTGTAACACTCTAGTTATATCCACTTCTTTAAGTGTTTTTAAAGTATTAATTCAAAGCGAATGACTGTACACAATAGTTACATACGTTTTCTTTATTCTTCCTTCAACCAGTAAATCGACGTGAGACAGGGATTGTAATAAATATTAAACGGATGTTGAGTGACGAGACAAGGGCAACAAGTGAAAAAGATATTCTTTTATTAATCTGTGATTTCAAAAAGTGTTCCCCTCTTTAAAGAGCAATGATTATCTGTGCACGACTGGGATACCTCTCACATCATGCTCTGTCACGTTCATTCATTTGCAGCGAGTAGTTAATATGTTATGTTACTTCCAATCTCTCATTCTTAAGAAACTTCCTGGCAGATTAAAACTGCGTGCCGGACCGAGACTCGAATTCGCGACCTTTGCCTTTCACGTGCGAGTCCTCTACCAACTGAGCTACCCACGCACGACTCAAACCTCGTCCTCACAGCTTTACTTCTGCCAGTACCTCGTCTCCTGCCTTCCAAACTTTACAGAAGCTCTCCCGCAGTTGCCCGCGAAAGTCAAAGGTCCCTAGTTCGAGTCTCGCTCCGGCACACAGTTTTAATCTGCCAGGAAGTTTCATATCAGCGAACACTCCGCTGTAGAGTGAAAATCTCATTCTCATTCTTCAGATTCTCGAAGCAGTGTGCTACACCCAGGAATTTGTATGAAGTGACTGATTCTAATAATGACTCGTTGGCATTGTAGTCGTAGGATAGTGCGTTATATCGCTTTGCGAAGCTTCGTCAGGTAATCGGTCGACTTTTGAAAAACATGGTTGTTCATACCAGTTACGCCTACGAGAGCGATGGCACTGCTTTCCGTTTTAGAAAATTTTACTAAATCTCGATGCAATATAGATATCTGCGTCGGATGTGGTGTCGTCTCAATTTTATGGAGCGTTCAAACATCGCTTTGCTGCACGCTGGACTCCCTGATAATATTTCTCGCATTGGACCCAGTGAAATATAAAACTGCAGGTAAACGGAAAAGTAACCTGTGAAATACGAGGGTGCACAGAAGTGGAAACAATTTCTGCGCCGAAGTGTGTTGTGAAATACCGCCGGCTCTGAATGAAACTCGATCCGCGCACTGTTTGAAACAGAACATTCACAGGATAAGGGAGTAAAATAAACACCTACCATGTACGATGGAATAAAAATGAAACCGTAGCTTCAGCAACTTTAGACTGACTTTTCCTGTTACTGTTATGTATAAAGTACGTCTTTTATACAGAATGTGATTTTAAACAGTCATATCGTATTATTGTTCTTTTTTCAGTACGCAGCATGTAATGAGCACTGTTAGTCTAGTTTTGAAACTTATTACTGCTGTTCAATTTCTGTATATTTGTACCAGCTTACACTCACTTCGCAATTGTCGTTATTATTCCTACAATAATTCGGACCCTTTGATTTCATTATGAGACGATACTTCTATCATAGTCTCTTGTATCTTCCTATGTTTCTTAGTTAACAACCCAAGGCAATAAGTTTTATTGCATGTTTTTCAGTTTCTCTCTGTAATATATCTCTATTCGCCATTCTCAGGTTACTCGCATCCTAGAAAGTAGAATTAAACCTAATAATGTGTTTTCTTTCAATTATAAATGACTGATTTCCACAGGCCGTAATGTCTATGTGACGTAAGCAACATTTATTTATTTTCGCAACAGAATGACAGTCCTCAAATTTTCTCTTACGCTGCATGCTAAACACACCAAACACACAGACACACAGGGATATATGTTAGTGCATTTGTAATGTGTTCAGCGTAAATCGGTAAGTTAGTTGCTTACATATTTCATAAGTTACCTAACACGATATATAGTAATGCTATTTAATGAGACATTTAAGGTATTAGGAACATAATTAGTATTTAAAGATCACTTCGTGTTGATCATACACAGATTACTCTTCATTACAGGAAACAAATTTTGATGTGATAAAAGATTATGTAATATGTGTGTACTTTATTAAAACAGCTGCTATTTTTAAACATTATTCTCTATCGTAGAAGAAATATATTTGGCTTTATTGTCTGACACTCATTTAATAATGGCTCTGAGTACTATGGGACTTAACTTCTAAGCTTATCAGTCCCCTACAACTTAGAACTATTTATACCTAACTAACCTAAGGACATCACACACATCCATGCCCGAGGCAGGATTCGAACCTGCGATCGTAGCGGCCACGTGGTTTTAGACTGTGGCGCCTAGAACCTCACCGCCACCCCGGCCTGCCTCATTTAATATAATGATCGAAGATTTTGGTAGCAGCATTGATCACATCGTTTTGACCTAAATTAAGTTCTAGTTAAGAGCAAAGGAGATTATTTTTCCTTCTAATTCTTTGTTTCTGACTCTGATTATTATAGCTAAATACTATCAGCCACAGATATACACGATACTGACACCTCAATCCGTTTTTAATACACTATGTTGTCCAGGCATACACATCCATGCTTGTTCTATATATTCCCTAACGGCATGCACCAACCTTACTTTTTAATTTCTTCAGTTCCAATAAATAATTTCGTTATTTTAACTACCTATCCCATCCAGCTCCAATCAATTTTCATTACATACATTATTATGTCTCCCACTGCCTCTTTTAATTCTACAATACAAAATAGCTTGTACTTACTGGAGTTACTGAAACTCAAGATCATATTCCTCCCAGTATTGTTTGACAAATATGACAATATGAGATATTATAGGATTAAAGTACAGTACAGTCACACCGATTTGTAGTGGGTGAGTAACAACAATGTGCACATCTGCAAGCCAAGATGATAGTGTTATAATCTTGCAGGCCACGTCTCAGTTATTCTCTTCACAGGTGCGTAACAAATAATTCCGTGAAAAATCTGCTACTGGTCAAATTTTCCAGAAGTGATTCGCATGTAGCCAGTTCTACTGAATACGGAGACTCAGTTTTATTGCGGACATAGTTACTTACAATATATACTTTAGGAAAGCCAACTCTACTGAGTTGCATCTTAGTGTAGGGCAACTACATGGCAGCGTTTTGCAAGTAAACTGCAGTCTCAGCAGCTGTTGTTTGAGCGAACGAAGTCGTGATGGCCAGTCAAAGTTGCACCATCAGGCAAGCACATTCCAACAACGATGAGTCGTTTTTCCTGGAAAGAGTTTTTACAGAACTGGCATCGCACTTCTCCCCCCATCGACGAGAGGAGGGAGATTTTGAAGGAACAAGGAAACAGTGGGAAAGGATTGTGGCTCGAAATCCATACATATTATAAAAATGTATGTATGTACGAATGTGTGTATCTTCCAGATATCCTCCTAAAGCACTGGAATGATTTCAGCCAAATTTGGTACACTCCTTATTGTCAGGAGGCTATCACTGTTGGGGTAACAACCCCCTAACTACCGTAGTTCATGTGATGTGGCACCATAAAAAATGAAACAATGAAGTAACATTACCAAACGCTAAGTTCGTTTTGTTTGGCGATGATACAAACATTGCAATAAATATCAAATCAAGTGTAGTCTTATAAACGTCGGCTAATAAAATATTTGTGGACATTAACCACTGGTTCCTAGCCAATTCTTCCTCATTAAATTTTGAAAGAATACACTACATATAGTTCAGTACATGTAAGGGGTGTCCCACGAGTATATGCCTAACATACGATGACAAGCAGATATAAGAAGCGGACAGTGTTAAATTCTTCGGATTGCAACTTGATAATCAACTGGGAGGAGTACACCACAGAACTGCTGAAGCGTCTTAATAAATCTCTATTTCCTATGCGAATTGTGTCAGACATAGGGGATATAAAATTGAGAAAGCTGGCATACTATGCTTAGTTTCACTCCATAATGTCATATGGGATTACTTTTTGGGGTAATTCATCAAGCCAAGCTAAAGTGTTTCGGGCACAAAGATAGTGCAGTAAGAGTTATATGTGGTGTGAACTCAAGAACATCCTGCAGAAGCCTGTTAAGGCTACTACGGATACTAACTACTGCTTCCCAATATATTTTTTCTTTAATTAAATTTGTCATTAAAACTATATCACTTTCTCAAACCAACAGCTCAATTCATGGAATCTATACCAGAAATAATAATAATCTTCACAAGGATTGAAAGTCACTTACTCTGGTACAACAAGATGTGCATTATTCCGGAACACACATTTTCATTAACTTCCCAGCAGTCATAAAAAGCTTAACAACCAATGAAATTCAGTTTGAGAGATGCCTAAAGGATTTATTGGGGGCTAACTCCTTCTACTCTGTTGATGAATTTCTCAATAGAATCAACTGATATATATAACTTCTGAACCATTTCAGTGCAATAATGTGTACATTGTAAATAAGTTTGTGTGTGTGTGTGTGTGTGTGTGTGTGTGTGTGTGTGTGTGTGAAAGTGCAATCTAACTTCTGCACCATTTCAGTATAGTAGTGTGTACACTGTAAATAAGTATTGTAGTAGTTCTATTACCTGTTAATTACCTTTTTTTAATTTGAATTCAGCGCATATGTGTTTGTAAAATGATTCTTTCATATAGTGTTAATTAATAAAAATGACGATCATTCCACTTGGGACATGTGGTAGGTACATTGTTCCAGTTGTAAATATCTGTTATGTGTTATTGCTTTTCTGACATGTTCAACGTCCGGGAGGACCTCCTCATTACGGATCAATTTGAATGAAAATAAATCTAATTTAATCAAATCTAATGAGATCTGTGAAAAACCGCCGTGATACGAATGATGTTTCAATTTATTACTTCTGTGCTACTAACTCTATTCGTAATAAATTTCGCAGTTGGTATCCTCGGTAAATAGTAGATAGTGTCGGAAGTTCCATGCGGCTTTTCGCGGATGATGAAGTAGTATTCAGAGAAGTTGCAGCATTAGAAAATTGCAGCGAAATGCAGGAAGGTCTGCAGCGGATAGGCACTTGGTTCAGGGAGTGGCAACTGAGCCTTAACATAGACAAATGTAATGTATTGCGAGTACATAAAAATAAGGATCTTTTACTGCACGATTATATGATAGCGGAACAAACACGGGTAGCAGTTACTTCTGTAAAATATCTGGAAGTATGCTTACGGAAAGATCTGAAGGCGAATGATAATATAAGATTAACTGTTGGTAAGGCGGGTGCCAGGTTGAGATTCATTGAGAGAGTCCTTAGAAAATGTAGTCCATCAACAAAGGAGGAGGCTTACAAAACACTCGTTCGACCTATACTTGAGTATTACTCTTCAGTTTGGGATCCATACCAGGCCAATTTGACAGAGGAGATAGAGAAGATCAAAAGAAGATCGGCACGTTTCGTCACAGGGTTATTTGGTAAGCGTAATAGCGTTACGGAGATGTTTAGCAAATTCAAGTGGCAGACTCTGCAAGAGAGGCGCTCTGCATCGCGGTGTAGCTTGCTGACCAGGTTTCGAGAGAGTGAGTTTCTGGATGAGGTATTCAATATATTGCTTCCCCCTACTCTCATACCTCCCGAGGAGGTCACGAATGTAAAATTAAAGAGATTCGAGCGCGCACGGAGGCTTTCCGGCAGTCGTTCTTCTCGCGAACCATACGCGACTGGAACAGGGAAGGGACGAAACGACAGTGGCACGTAAAGTGCCCTCCACCACACACCGTTGGGTGGCTTGCGGAGTAAAAATGTAGATGTAGATGTAGATGTAAATGCACCTACAAAGTTGTATCAAGTTAACACACTTTTCGCAGACGGCATCCACGTATGTTGATAAATGCAACTACAAAGTTATTGCATGATACCGCACGTAGTTCACGATATATGACATTGTTACTAACTTAATCCTCAATATATTTTGCAGACAGTCTCCACGTATGCCACTGAATGTTCGTTCACAAATATATCGCTGCACGGCACATAGTTCAAAAGATATGACGTTATAAACACTGAGATGCGTAAAAAAATTCTGCATTATTCATGAAGTTTTAATACATTCATTCTTTACTACTAAGACAATCCTACAGTAAAGTCAACTTAAAGCAACCCCTAACACCTGGCAGCGCTTTCGATAGTTTTCAACTGCGAAACGCTAACTGCAAAAGGGGATTACCATAGAGACGTTTAAAATATCGCCTTGTAGAAACGCGAAGCAGCTGCACCCATCGTACTGGAGATATATTTTATAACCAACTTCACGTTACGGGAAATTTGTATTTTCCATGCTGTGATTCTTAATTTGGATACTGTACTTACACATTTGTAAGGTATGCATATTTCTTTGTACGACTGTTTCATAATAATTATGAATAATATTTCAAAGGTGTTTTCATGAATTCATGGAAATTAATTTTTTTCGATATTTCACTATAGAAGTTGTTCATTTCTTGTTTTCGCTTCCAATAGAAAATTCGCAAAATGAATACCTGGACAATGCCAGGTTCGTCAGTTAGTAGGAAATATTAATTACGAATTGTTGGAGCAACGATCGATCTGAAGTGCAAAGAAACTACAAAAATAGAAGAATGCCTATTAAATAGAAAAGTGTATTTTATAAATATTACAAAATAAGTGAATATCTGCAACGAGGTGGTGACCTGAGTTACTGTGGAGAATCTGGTGCACGCTGATTAGTTGAGCCCAGTGGCGGCTCATAACCATAAATTATGGAAATGATGATGGTGCACTTCCCTCACCATGAAAACAATTAACTGAGGAGAGAAAATCAGTGTATTGCTCATATTTCTGTAATCCACGATATAAGCAGACCGCTCGCTCATGTCACTAGAGCAACTACTGGTAATAATACTCAAATGTCTACATAGAATACAATATTACTTGTCACAATAAAAAGTAGTAGACCTGCCTTATTAATAATTTACAGCAGGATTTACGGTAACATCACTCGTTTGTATTTATGGTGTTTTGTGTGGTAGTGATCGACTGCACAGGAATTCCATTTTTCTTTCCTTCACATTTGCAATTTTTTTTCTCAGTCCTTCTTTGATTCAAGTCAGGAATTCCTAAAACGAAGTCTTGTTAAACAGAGACAGATACGAGTGCTCATAGTCCTTCTTGTCCATAATTTTCCGGAAGAAAGCCCTGATGTCCTGCAGCGCTGAAAACAACTTTCTTCTTCGGACGTGGCCGTTGTAATTGTAATTTTCGCTTTCAAGACTTTCACATATTTGCTCAACATATTACAAAGATTGTTATCTGTCACGTAATCCAGCAAGTTAAAAGTTCCATAAATAGTTTTATACTCCTCTGTTCTTTAAATAGTCCCGTTCGAAGTTTGTTAATTTCCAGAAAAGACTAGCAATCCAAAGCAGCTCTGAGAGAAGTTTCTGGAAAACAGGAAGATTTACTGGTGAATTTCTCTGGTAGAAAATGAGAGGCAGCAACCGTCTGGTAAACTTGAATCTTTCATCGCCCCGTAAATTAAAACATCGCATGCTTCTTTTGCCTCCCGCAGTGTATTACACTTCACTCCTTCATCTAAAGTTCTCCCACTTTCATGATATCCAAGCAAATCTGTTGGCCTACCAATCGCACGTTCCCTTATGCGTGTAATTTCATGCTCAAAAGCTGTTAGCCGATTCTGTGCATAAGTTGGGTCAATGTCCCTTTTGTGTAGGTGTATATAAAATATCCATAGGGATCATAATTCTTGAAGAAAAACGAGAGCTAGAAAATGAACATTTCATCCTTAAAATCGTTACAAGGCCGCTACACAGTTTTTCATAGTTGGTCGTATTCTGATGCTCTAGATAAAATGTGGAATATATTGTAAAACACTCTTTGACTGGAAATTCGAAAGACTATGCACTGATCGAGGAAGCCATTTTCGTACTATTTCGTCGAGAATTGCTGTTCTTTGTGGAAATGATAAAAAGCCGCTGCAAATTCCCTGAACTTTGGTGAAAAATATCCACCCATTTTTATTAATCGAAACAGCTATAAGCAAAATCATATTCGACTGATGAGCATAGCAGTGAATCTATGATGCATTGTAAGTCTTTTCCTTAACAAGGTCGTGTACCATGCGTGACGAATAAATCACGATTGCTGCACCGTCTTATATCAGTGCTATTAATATTTGTGAACAATTCTCGAAATGGGGATTTATCTTTTTGTGATGTTCATTGTCAAATGCTGGTAATAATTTTTTATGGTTCTAGACATCCCAAAATTTTTCAACTAGACTTCCATTAATGATGTACCTTTACACCAGAATTGTCAGAGAAACACGGGTTACATCACTGGTTGAAAACTGCCAGGGTTGGAAGATGATTCAAGCTCAATGTGTCATGTGAGGGCAATTGCAATGCACCAAAGGAGGGAATACAGTTAATTATTTCATTAAAGATGTGCCTATTACCATACCGAAAACTTTCTGGTTTTATAATGGCACGGACAGTCTGCACCGACAGTCTAATTGCGTACCTATATGTACATTTTCTAGACTTCTCAGATTTAAGAACACTGGACTCGGATTCGGGAGGCCAACGGTCCAATCCCGCGTCCGGCCATCCTGATTTAGGTTTTCCGTGTTTTCCGTAAATCTTTCCAGGCAAATTCCGGGATGGTTCCTTTGAAAGGGCACGGCCGACTTCCTTCCCCGTCCTTCCCTAATCCGATGAGACCGATGACCTCGCTGTCTGGTCTCCTCCCCCAGACAACCCAAACCCACCCAGATTTAAGAAAAAAGGTTCTTCACATTAGCCCAAGAAATTCGTATTCATTTTGTCGTGGAGGTGTTGAATGTCACAGATTCCGTGTTTAGTCGATGGAAGATATACTCCAAATAATAAACAAGGCACACTTCCTAAACAGTTCGGAGTTAAACTTTCTGTTGAATTTTTTTACTTTCTGTGAAAATTTTTAAAGTAGGAGTAGGACTACTTAGCACTTGATTTATAATATTTCTTCAAACTTTCGTAAGTTGGTGGGTTCAGAAAACTAGGGAATTAACCGATTAACAATTTCACTTAGTCACTTGTTTCCTCAAAATTGTCTATAGCACACGCTAAAATAACGGACGAAGCGCACAGTAAATAGTCAATTTTCTTGCAGCTACTCATGTACTGGTAAGGAGGTGCGATAAATCCGTTTTGTTCGAGGATCTTACAGCTGCGGTTGTCTTTAGGAGCAGGGAGGCAGGCGGGCTGTTACGAGCGTCCGCTCTATTGGTCTAAGGTACTATATAGACACACTGTATTATTTTGCCACTATTTATTTGTTTGTTGTAGGAAAAGTGGGGCGGGCTTTACTTCATGTCTCCTAATTAGGAATTTATTTGGAGGGAATTAAAGAGGACAGCTCCTGGATTCTCCTTACGACCAAGGTAAACCTCCAAAAACCTTGATAGGAGCTGTGTTGCCACCGATGGTTGTTAATTGACTGCTTAAAGTGCAGTCACCGTAGCGTCACTGGTTGCGGCAGCAAACCGCTCCATCAGTCACGCCGTGGTAAGAGCTACCAGTGTCTGGACGCAATTTATGTGCTGGCGTTCGTGCGTCCTATCATCTTCGCGACGCTGAGTGGTGCTGTCTCTTCCGCTTATTGGGCAGAAATGCTGCTCAGCTTACTCCCAGCTTCCAACTCCACTTCTGGGTATCTCGTGTGCTTCTACACCGCAGGTCCGCACACGAGTACAGTGTTACCAAACATAGCCTTCGCACCCTGGACACCAGATGCGATACACAGGTCCGCGTTTGCAAGCGGAGTGCAACCCAAGTCGTTTCGTCTCACTCAATTAAGTTCGGCGCTTACAGCCCGGGAATTCCAGAAGAGATAAATTAAGTGCTAATTCTTCACTTGTATTCCTAGGAGTAAGGCAAATCTAACAACCTATACAGTAATACATACAGCTAAGTGTGATGCTACAGCCATTGGACAGAACATAACTCTTGGGCACTATTTTATGGAGAAAGGACGCGTCTTAGGCGCTCCAAGAGTCTGTCTAACAAGGGGAGGTTGTGACATGTAGGTAACCGATTTTGATCCAGATTTTCAAGGGTGTCTATATTTCAAATAAACAAACACACGTCCGAACGCCGCTCGTGGTCTCGTGGGAACGTTGTTGCTTGCCGATCGTGGGATCCCGGGTTCGATTCCCGGTGGGTTCAGGGAATTTCACCTGCCTCGAGATGACTGGGTGTTGTTGTATCGTCTTCATTATCCTAATTACGGTCGGAGGAAGGCAACAGCAAATCACCTCCATTAGGATCTTGCCAAGTACCACGGTGCTGGTCTCCCGCATCGTTGAACCCACGATCTGTCAAGAAGCATGGGACTTCATTTCCATTCCAAATACATGTCTCGGGTATTTGCTAGGCGCTCTCTAGTTTTTGAAAAATCACAAGGTCAAAATTGATGTCAGACGATCTTATTTTCAATTCCATACATCGGAAGATTGTTTATTAATATAAAATAGGGTGCAAAGTTAATACTATTCAAATTATCAACGTTTTGGTGTTTCTATGCTCCAGCTTGCGTACCGGCAAACAAGGATGACGATCTTTAGTTCATAAGCCATGATACGAGGAGGACCTACTCGGCGCTCTGAGAAGTGCTCCACGGGCGTCTTTTGTTACACGTTAGCACGGTGCTAAGTTGCTATGTTCCTTTACGTTCTGACCTGCAGTGGCATTATCTTATTGCCGTTCGACTGCAAAGATCACCTTTCCAGCAGAACATAAACGACCTCGAACGGACGAAGTGGAACAGTATATATGTGATTAACATATCGCTCATCAATCACTAACACCGTCGTGTACATCAAAGTGCGGAACAAAAAAGTTTGTGCTGATGTTGTGCAAGTAATCAAGCAGGGGTTGAAATTCAGTCACCCTGAAGGCCACGTCAGAGCTCTTCTGGCTAACCATGCACGGTTCAATCTCAGAATTCTGAGTATTTTCTTAACTTATTTTTGAGATGCCACAAGACATGGCTGTATCTGCCTTTCGACCTTATGGCCACTTCGCAGGAAAATGTCAGACCTTTGAGGCGTATCACGTCAGATCAAACTCGACCTGATGAAGCATGTGCCTTCTTATTTAATGTTTGGTGGCGTTTGGGCGATCATAATGTACGACGGTCCGTCACGAACTAATGCGAGCTGTGGTCAGGAGACAATCCGGTCGCATTGTCTCTGCAGACGACTGATTCAGACGCTGGTGGCAGACGTCTCACCATCTCTCACACTTACAGCACTCCCTGTCACCTAAACTGCTGTTTCGAAGGTGTGAGATGCACCGCCCAGATGCCGTCCCATCTGCCATCTTTTCCAGACATGGAGAGGTGAGTCCTCAAATTGTCTGGCATGCCTTCTTCCTCGCTTATCTTAATGGTTTGTTCTCCACCGCCTGTGAAGCCTTTGTTTCACCGCCTGATCTCTGTGTTGACATATTTGGAGATCGCCGACATGCAGCGGCGTCCTGGACAAGACACCGTCGTGTACATCAAAGTGCGGAACAAAGAAGTTTGTGCTGATGCTGTGCAAGTAATCAAGCAGGGGTTGAAATTCAGTCATCCTGAAGGCCACGTCAGAGCTGTTCTGGTTAACCATGCACGGTTCTATCTCCGAATTCTGAGTATTTTCTTAACTTATTTTTGAGATGACACAAGACATGGCTGTATCTGCCTTTCGACCTCATGGCCACCTCGCAGGAAAATGTCAGACCTTTGAGGCGTATCACGTCAGATCAAACTCAAACTGATGAAGCATGTGCCGTCTTATTTAATGTTTGGTGGCGTGTGGGCGATCATAATGTACGACGGTCCGTCACGAACTAATGCGAGCTGTGGTCAGGAGACAATCCGGTCGCATTGTCTCTGCAGACGACTGATTCAGACGCTGGTGGCAGACGTCTCACCATCCCTCACACTTAACAGTACTCCCTGTCACCTAAACCGCTGTTTCGAAAGTGTGTGATGCACCGCCCAGATGCCGTCCGATCTGCCATCTTTTCCAGACATGGAGAGGTCAGTCTTCAAATTGTCTGGCATGCCTTCTTCCTCGCCTATCTTAATGGTTTGTTCTCCACCGCCTGTGAAGCCTTTCTTTCACCGCCTGATCTCTGTGTTGACATATTTGGAGGTCGCCGACATGCAGCGGCGCCCTGGACAAGACACTGGTAGTTCTTCTGTTTCTTGGGTAGACGATGTAGAGGAGGGATCAGAACAACCTGTGAATACAGTGGGTGTCCTTGATCCGAGGCTACCTTATCCGATTGACCGCCACAGCTTCAACAGTCTTGTGCGTTATACACCGGCTGGGTGACACTAGTATGAGCACGAGAACAGATATGTCGCCTTGCCACGGTCAGTGTCAATGTTACCTGTGCCCCATATAAACCGGTGGTGCTCCAACAGACACTTCGTGTGGTAGACTTAGACATGACCGTCTTACAAGAAGAGCATATCAGTGGTTTTCTTAACGTCTCTGGGTAACCCCCTTTCGGCTCCCATGCATCAGATACTGGTAGCGGTGTCGTGATCCTCATCAGCGAAGGGTTACCTGTCAACGATGTCCAAAACCTTACAGATGTGAAGGACATGGCTCTCACACTGTTCGGTATCTCTATTGTTTACATCTACGCTCCTTCAGTGTTGGGGAGGCAAAGGAAGCGCTGGGTCTTCATTGCGGAGGGGATGTTAGTTGTTTTCGAGGAGTGAGGGGCTGAGGAGGCAAGATGCATTGGTGCAGGGTGGTTATTTTAATCCCACCATCCACGCAGAGAGGAACTGACGTGAAATTTGCCTTGCGCAGAGCTTGCCACGATCGCCAACCATCTCCAGGTTGAGGATACGTGGGAGCACGTTCATGGCCACCTCTGTTTCACGCACAAAACTGCATATTGTTCCATTCGCCTTGATAGATTTTATATCTCGCACTCGCTGGTGGGAGGAATCTGACTGGCTGACATTTGGCCTGTCGTTTATTCTGACCATGCAGCGTATGTCTGCGCAGCCACAATCGACTACTGCCAGAACGTGTCACAGGGAAGGGGTGTTTCGAAACTGAATGTGACCCTACTGTCGCCTCCGGACTGTCGTGAGCTTATCGAGGGACTTGATATTCATGTCGCCGCAACCGTAGGTCCTACCCGTATTCATTGTCGCAGTGGCAGTCCAACCTAAAACCTTTTCACCATTGGTCCATGATGACGTGTAGCAGAGACTCGGCAGCTTAGAGGAGACTAACTTTTATTCCCCCTGTTTTGAGAGGCAGCTCGGCAGCGCCTTTTCCGCCTTAATCATAGTGAACTACATCAAAGTACACATCACCGCACTTGAAGAGGCGATGGTACGACTCAACATCTGTGAACATATGGCTTTGGAACCTCTGGGACATTCCATGTAAACGAGGAATCATTACCAAAAAATTAATTTTTCTATGGGAATAATTTCCCCTGTTACATAAGTAGGTGCGGCTTTGAATTTTGTTGGCAAGATTTATTTTTTCCTCTCAAACCTATTGCTTACATGTGGGAGCCATTGTTTGGAAGACTATATTGTTGAGTTTGTTCATGCACCAGATTTGATCAATTTCAAGGAAAGAAAGAATAATGAAATTTATGGTTTATTTATCACTTTAAAGTGCATAACATCTTCTTATTTTTGGTATATTTTTAGAAGCAAACAATTTACGCATGATAAATACAAAAACATTTATATAACGTAACCATAAAGTGTAACATGAGTTACCAAATGCCAGCTTTTTAGGATTTTCACAAAATACATTAAAGTGTAGAAATTTATATGCCATCCTGTCCTTCGCATAAGTGTACCTGATAATTTGGTGTCTCAAGTAAATTTCCTCCTGGAAGCCTTCTCCTGGTATAGGATATTTAATTCGTGTAACTTGAGTTACCTTAATGTAACATGAGTTACCATAATTTTTGTAGGATTAATTATAATTTTGAGCAGTCAGATTGGTTCTTAATTACATACAACTAACAATATATTTCAACATATTTTTAATGTATATTTATCTCCATATACCACATAAAATCCCATAGGGAATAGCTATTTCTGCTTTACAACAATTTTTAATTTTTACAGAATGCCTTTAAGTGCAGCTGAAAAGATGAGAAGAAGAAGAAGAAGGTAGAAACTGAAAGATGAAGGCAGATATGAAGAGTATATAATCAAACCCAAGGAAACCCTGAAAAAATTCAGTAAAAAGAATCAGGAACAGGGAAAATGTTTGAGTAAAAGGGAACAAGAAAGGATTGCTGCAGACAGGAAACGTAATGTTACAGAAAGAGTTACCAAGTACAGGAAGCGGCTAAAGGAAGCATCTTCAGCTACACTAAGTAGTTCTGCCTCTCCACCATATAAAAATAGGTCGTCATTGGGAAAATCCATATCGAAAGGGAAACGTGTACTTCCAGAATCACCCACAAAACAAAAATGTGTCATTAGTAGTTTGTATCAACATTTGTTGAAAATTTAGAAGTAGAAGGAGTCTCTAAAAGAAATTAAGTGATGAAATAGTAAGTGCAGTGAGCAAATTCAATGAAAGGGATGACGTTAGCAGACAGGCCCCTGGACGTGAAGACGTTATGACTGTAAAAGATGAGAAAGGTAAGACTAATTTACAAGTAAGACACTTAATGTTTCCTTTGAAAGAAACCCATGCAATGTTTTGTGAAGAAAATGGCAAAGTCATTAGTAAAAGGAAATTAGCAGAAATAAGACCCAAACATGTCATGCTTCCCAATAAACTTCCACACAACGTGGGTCTCTCCAGATATCAAGAGAATCTCTTCTGTGCTATTAACTCTCTTCCTAGCATAGTATCTCAAATACCTAACTACACGATTAACTGGCCACAATTTTTTGTATGTGCCTAAAGCCGATCGTTGGTTGGGAAAGTTCAGGAAATGTGAAGATTTATTGGCAGCTAAACGTCTTGACATTACAGGATCTTATTGATCATATTCTTACCATGGGATCTAAAGTTTAAGAACATTGCTACTTTAAGAGAGAACAATCAACGAACTATCAGAGTGACAAGGAATCACTGCCTTCTGCGATGCTAACTGCCGTGATGCAAATCGTTTTTTCTGAAAATTTTACATGCGTAAGTCAAGATGAAATTCAAATTTCACATTGGCAGCAGAATCAAATTAGTATTTCTACTGACATGATTTGGCATTCAGGTACTTCTCACCCGTACGTGTTGGTAGCTGATAATCCGGATCACACAAAAAACACTGTCATTCCTTATGTTGGTTGACTTCTTGAATAACTACCAAAATATATTATGTAAGTTACAATCTGGTCAGATGGTCTTGCTTCCCAGTTTAAAAACAGATATATTGCAGAGGCTACAAAAGTTCTAAGTAAAGTCATGCCAAAAGAAGTTCATGGAAGTACTTTACAACTTCTCATGGGAAGGGGCCAGAGCATGAAATTGGTGGGGCTGTCAAACGCGAAGTTTGGTCTCGTGTGAAAAGCAACAGATTTTGTAAAAGTATTGTTGAATTCTCTTTCTAATGTGGCAGCAGTTCTTATGGGCGAAGAAGACTTAAGCCAAAGAAGCAAAAACTACATCTCTCGGCCTTAATCAAGAACTGCAAGCCTTTCTTGAACATTTCTAAAATTCATCACTTGGAACTCTATAATAATGTTGTAGGACACACACTTTATCAGCTGCAGAAGAAAACACTAACAGAAAAGAAAAAAAATCACAAAATATACAATTAGATGACTGCGTGGTGGCAAAATATGACAATTCATATTTTCCTGGTAATGTTACCAAAATAGAAAATGGTGCGTTTAAAGTTGATGTTATGATGAAAGATGGGAAGTTTTAGAAGAAGCCTGAAATTAAAGATTTGTTATATTACACTAAAGACAAGATTGTCAGAAAAGTGAATCCACCAAGTGTTATAAATTCCCGTGGTTTTTCAAGTTTGACTGTGACCTGTGACAATTTAACGTGAGTTACCGTATGTTGTAACGTGAGTTATTTGTTCATTAGGTTTTAATATTTGTTTTATTAAATATTAAGTGTTTGGACCTGTGTTAAAATACTTATAAGATCTTCTGGTATTGTGTGAAAAACGTACAAGAAATGTTCACATAACACAGAGCAGACTATTGTATTTAATCCAAAAGCCATTTCCTCTAAATGTAATGTGAGTTAGCAACAATAAGTATAAGATTTGGTTTTATAAATATAGTAAAGTACCAATTATTGCGATATAGGTTTATAGAGCATTCTGTATGAAGTATGTTTTGAGGTATAAAAATATTTAATACAGACATTTCCTTCTGTTAATTGTCCAAAACTTATAATATGAACATCGCTTAGTAATGTGAGTTACCATGGAATGACCCTCTGCCTTGCATTCTGTCAGTTGAATACCTGTTATTAACCATTGGAGATTATTAATTAGTCTAAAATGGAGAGTTTCGATGCAATTAAAAAGTGTGTCACGGACATCGGTCGTCCTAGCCTTACTGATCTACTGATTTTGGCTGGACCAATGAGTTGAAAATTTACGACAATGCGGCGTTTTTGAGGATTTTCTGCATTACGTCAGTTAAAGTTCGTGGGAAGTTCATAGCTCGCATAATGCGGAAGTGGTAGAGTGATTTACTGTTCTGAAAGATTTTTCGAAATGCAGCGATATCAGCACGAATTTTTACAAGTTTTTGCGGCCGATATGATATCCCTGTAGTCACATACTGATCGATGGATGGTTCTGCCTGTCCTCACGCTCGAATGATATAGTTCTTCAACAGGTTACCTTAAATTCGCAAAGCGGTTGCACTCAGCTACTGTTACATTGACTTGTAAATTATAGATTGCAGCAATCAGTCGTCCTTCCTAATTTTTTTTACGATGCAGATGTAGATTTCGGATAATAGCTAGCCATTCTCAATGCTAAGAATACAAGAAGTAGATAGTCAGATGATGTCATAATAAGTTATAAGTAATGACTTAACTCATATATTACGTACCACTATTGTTTTCACTCAAAGTATGTCGATTTCAAGGGATAATGAGGTTAATACCCTCTATATCTGCAGAGGAATAGTCAAACTGCACCAACCATGCATCTCACTGGCATTTGGCGCCATCTATGAACTATTTAGAAAATATAATGAACAATATACTTACTATATTTTAATAAAGGGAGATATAATACAAGGCAAAAATATTTGAGAAATATTTAAGCCAAACAACTAACAGGTGCATACACGATGTGTCTTACAAATTTTTAAAAAAATTAAAAAGTTTTACCCATCTGACGTAATTTAGACGCTGTAATAATACTAACGGACTCACAAGGAGTGAACATGGAAATTCTATTACTTGCGGGCAAATACGAAATAAGTCGGACTACAATGTAAAGAATTTTACTTATGTTTCATTTTATGTAATTCTCATGCAAATTTGAAGTGGTTTACTTATCTTGAATTTTATGTACGTAGTTCATGTAGCTGGCGCCATGTAAGCGACCGATGTGTTCTCCATACAGCCTGCCTTCCGCAAACAGTAGTATTCAATGGACGGTGGGTGAAGTCCGACCAACAGGGAATTATATACTTTGAGCGAAATTAATAGTGGTATGTAACACACACACCGTATGAGTTAAGCTACTAGTTGTAACTTTTTATGACATCATCTGACTATGTACTTCTTGTATTCTTACCATCGAGAATGGCTTGCTTCTAGCCGATATCTAGATCTGCATAATAAAAAAACTAAAAAGGACGACTGATTGCTGCAGTCTATAGTTTACAAGTGATACAGTTCTGTAATGGTGCTCATTACTGATGGTAGTCTTTCATTTATAACTCTTGCAAATATTTCATAGTCACAGTACAGAAGTGTTATGGTCTTAATTTTGCTATTGTTTTCCCTGCCGGATGTTTCGGATTTAAAATTATTGTTCTTTCCTGGAAGTCATTTAGGATGTCATTTTTGATGTTCATTAATTCATACCCGACGCACATTAGCCTCTATGTCATTTGTCTTCTAAATGTTTTGTATGGCGCTAGCAGGATACCGTTCGATACTAGCGACTCATTTTTCAGGCTTTCTTTCTGTACTGTCCTCTACTTCTTCCAATATCTGCGTTAAGAGGCTGTTGGCTTCTCGCGGATCGAGTCTTCTAGTCAGTTCAGATACAAGTTCATTTTGCTGTGTTATGTAAGGTTTTTATTAACAAATAACTCTTTAAAGTGTTTATGCATTTCTTGTGTTATATCGTGCTGCTTTGTCAACGACCTTCCCTCGATAGTCTCATCTCGTTTATTAATTTTCTATTCTTACTCTTGCTTTGTCCGCAGCTCGTGGTCTGGTGGTTAGCGTTGTTGCCTCTGGAACACGGGGCCAGGGGTTCGATTCCCGGCAGGGTTTGTGCTTTTTCTCTGCCCTGGGACTGAGTGTTCGTGTTGTCCTCACCATTTCATCACCATCATCAACATTCGTGACAGTGCTTAGATTCGACTATGTAAAGTTTGGAGTGTGTAAAAAACTAAGACTGAGTACGGGCTCTAATTATTCCGCAGTTGAGCGCCCCACAAACCGAACCATCAGCATCTTCTTAATCTTACTTTCGTGTATCGCATGATATAGTGAAGTTTGCTCTTCTGGAACTGCCTTTCGAAGCCCGGTTCTGATTTTTCTGCCCTCGAATTGTTGTCGTTTCAATGTGAAGACCTTGGCTAGAAGTCATTTGATTTTCAAATACTTGTTAATTACTGACATGCCAAGTTTGCATTGTCTCTTAAGCACTGAAAATAAAAAATAACTGTTCAGTCTTGCCAAATACGTTTCGCTCATGAAGAATTTCATTGACTTTTTATTGCTGGTTTCACACATTTTACCCACCATGTGACTGCCGAACTGTATGAGGTGAACTTTTTCGGGTTTAAGTCTTTAAGTATGTTCTCGATTCATGTGCAGTTACTAAAATGTGACGTCTGATCTTAGACGAGGGCACACAATTATGGTCAGCGCCAAAAATTGTTTGTTCGTGACAAGAGGCTACGAGAGGTACTATTTGTCTTAAAGAGTTCAGTTCTTCGTCTCCTATTGCCTGAGTTGCTATATATCTCCAGTCTTTTCCTGGGGGCTCAACTGATCTTTCCCATATTGATTTTATTTACTATTCCATGATCACTATCATCTATCTCATTAACTTTGGTCTCCATATTGCATCTATAAAAATTGTTTGCTTTCAACCGATCTTTCGATGTGTAGCATTAAAAATACGATTTTTGGCACCAACTCATTTACCACGAAAAGCATCCTCGAAAAACGATAAAAATAAGTGATTCTCATATCACACCTTAGACTTATAACTAAAACTTTCAGAGATAGGCGAAACCACACATGGTTCAAATGGCTCTGAGCACTATGGGACTTAATTTCTGAGGTCACCAGTCCCGTAGAACTTAGAACTACTTAAAAATAACTAACCTAAGGACATCACACACATCCGTACCCGAGGCACGATTCGAACCTACGACCGTAGCGGTCGTGCGGTTCCAGACTGAAGCGCCTAGAACCTCTCGGCCACAACGGCCTGCGGAAGCACATATGGATGAGTAGACAATCTGCTGCTATTTCTAAGAATTTTCGCAGTATACGGTAATAATGTTATCCTAATTAACTATCTGTAAATATTTACTGTCTCTGATGGTACGGAAATGCTTTCATAAATTGAAAGTAAGTGCCCGTAACTGACAACACGTTGACAGATAAGTTGATTTTTTGTGCTGACGTAAATATAAAGAGAAGCGAAGGCGGAAGACTCAGCAATGATCAACGGTATGAGGATTCAGAAGACAATGGAAACCACTCCTTTAAAGACACGTAATTTGTATCCATAGACTTGTAGCCTGTGATTGAAAAATTGTCATGATGATCTCTCCATTGGCAATAATTTCTGAAGTAGTACCCCTTTCGAATCTCCGGGAGGGGAGGTTACCATGAGGAAAAGATAGTATAAAAAATGAAACGATAACTTTCTGCGACTCAGGACGTGGAATGTCAGAAGCTTGAATGTGGTAGAGAAGCTGGAAAATCTGAAAAGGGAAATGCAAGTGCTCAATCCAAGTATAGTAGGGGTCGGTGAATGGAAATGAAAAGGAGACAAGAATTTCTGGTCGGATTAGTATAGGGTAAATCAGCTGCAGCAGCAAATGGTATAACGGCAGTAGGATTCGTTATGAATAGGAAGGTAGGGCAGGAAATATGTTACTGTGAACAGTTCAGTGATAGGCTTCTTCTTGTCAGAATCGACAGCAAACGAACAACGACAACGATAGTTCAGGTATACATGGTGACATCGCAAACTGAAAGGAGATATAGAAGATACAGGAAGACGGTCAAAAGGTAATACACTATGTAAAGGGAGATGAAAATCTAATAGTCTTGAGGAACTTGAATGCAGCGTAGGGGAAGGAGCAGAAGAAATGTTTACAGGAGAATTAGAATTTGGAACAAGGAAAGAGAGAGAAGAAAGATTGAATTCTGTAATAAATTCCAGCTGGTAATAGCGAATACTCTGTTCAAGAATCATAAGAAGAGCAGGCACTCTTGTAAAAGGCCGGATGATGCCGAAAGATTTCAATTACATTACATCACGGTCAGACGGAGATTCTGAAAAGAATAATGGATTGTAAGGTGTACCCAGGGGCAGATAAAGATTCAGATAGAAATGTAGTAGTGATAAAGAGTAGGCTGAAATTTAAGAGATTAGTCAGAAAGAGTCAATGTTCAAGGAAGTGGGATACAGAAGTGGTAAGGAATGAAGAGATATTCTTGAAGTTCTCTAATGGTATAGTCAGAAGGAATGGCTCAGTAGGCAGTACAGTTGAAGAGGAATAATCATGCCTGTTTTGGCCAATCACAGGAATTCGAAAGAGAAACATTGGAACAAAGAAGGAAACTGCGAAAAAAAGATGGGGAACAGAAGAAATACGTACTTTAGCTGATCGATGGAAGGGGGAAGTACAGAAATGTTTCGGGAAACTCAGAAATTCATAAGTACAAGTCGCTGAGGAATGAAATAAAAAGGAAGTGGAGAGAAGCTAAGACGAAATGGCTGCATGAAAAATATGAAGAAATCAAAAAAGAAATGATTGTCGGAAGAATTGACTCACAATATAGGAAAATCGAAGCGATTTTCGGTGAAGTATAGAATCGTTCCGGGAAAGCAGGAATTTATAAATATAAGTCGCTGAGGATTGAAATAAATAGGAGGTTCAGAGAAGCTAAGACGAAATGGTTTCATGAAAAATATGAAGAAATCAAAGAAAAACTGTTTGTCGCAGGAATTGACTCAACATATACGAAAGTCGAAGCGAATTAAAAGCAAGGGTGGCATACTTAAGAGTACAGTGCGAATTCCACTGTTACATGCAAAGGAGAGTGAGGTTAGGTGTAAAGAGTACATTGAAGGCTTCTATGCAGGGGAATATGTGTCTGATGTGATAGAAGAAGAAAGAGGAGTCGAGTAAGAAGAGATGGGGAAATCAGTAATCGAATCAGAATTTAAAAGAGCTTTGGTAGAGAGATAGTCAACATACCGTCAGAATTTCTAAAATCAATGACAGAAGCGCAACAAAACAACTATTCGCTTTGGTGTATACAATGATTGAGTTAGCCGACATAGCATCTGATATTTGGAAAATATCTTCCGCGCAATTTCAAAGATGGCAAGAGCTGACAGGCGGCAAGAATTATTGCAAAATCTGCTTAACAGCTCATGGATCCAAGTTTCTGACCAGAGAAGATAAAGGCACCAGAGAGGCGATTCTGACGTTGCGGTTGATAATGGAAGCAAGACTATAGAAAAATCAATACAACCTCATAGGATCTGTCGACCTGGAAAAACAGTTCGTCAATGTGAAATGGTGCAAGATATTCGGAATTCTGAGAAAAATAGTGGGAACCTATACGGAGAGACGGATAATGTACAATCTGTACAAGGGCCAAGAGAAAATAATAACAGTGGACTTCAAAGAACGAATTTCTCGGTTTAAACAGGTTTTTTCAATCTGTATGTCGAGGAAGCAATGATGGAAATAAAAGAAAGGTTCAGGGCTGGCATTAAAATTCTACGTGAAAGGATGTCAACGATGCGATTCATTGACGACATTGCTATCTTGTGAAAGTGAAGAAGAATTACTTGATCTGCTGAAAGTCTGAATGGAATGGACAGTCTAACGAGTACATAATAAGGACTGAGAATAAATCGACGAAAGTGATGAGAAGTAGCTGAAATGAGAACAAAGATAAACTTGACATCAGGATTGATGGTCACGTAGTAAATGAAGTTAAGAATTCTGCTTCCTAGGCAGTAAAATAACGAATGGTGGAAGAAGCAAGGAGGATATCAAAAGCAGACTAATACTGGCAAAAAGGGAATTCCTGACCAAAAGAAGCCGTCTAGTATCAAACATAAATTTGTGGAAGAAATTTCTGAGAACGTATGTTTGGAGCACAGCACCGTATGGTAGTGAAACATGGACTGTGGGAAAACCGGAACAGAAGAGAATCGCAGCGTTACAGATGCGGTGGTACAGACGAATGTTGAAAATTAGGTGGACTGATAAGATATGGAATGAGGAGGTTCTGCGCAGCGCAGAATTGGAAAGGAAAGGAACATGTGGAAAACACTGACAAGAAGGACAAGAAGAAGGGACAGGATGATAGGACGTCTGTTAAGACATCAGGTAATGACTTTTATGGGACTAAAGGGAGCTGTAGAGGGCAAAGACTGTAAGGGAAAACAGCTAGTGGAACACATCTAGCAAATAACTGAAGACGTAAGTTGCAATTTCTACTCGGAGATGAAGAGGTTGGCGCAGGAGAAGAAATCCGCGGCGGCCCCAGCAAGGCAGTCTGAAGACTGATGACTCAAGGAAAAAATGCCTAAATTGTTTACAGTCGACTATAAGGCACTGCTGGAATCGGCATTTGAGAAATAGATCAACAGATGAACATATATTGGCTGATAAGCCGTTGAATGCTATGGAGATTCTGCGGCGTATCCTGAGGGCGCTATGGCAGGGAAATGAGGTCCATCTGTCAACTCGAATTTTGGCGGAACCAAAAAAGTCTTCGTCAG
Organism: Schistocerca gregaria; assembly: GCF_023897955.1. Taxonomy (NCBI): domain Eukaryota; kingdom Metazoa; phylum Arthropoda; class Insecta; order Orthoptera; family Acrididae; genus Schistocerca; species Schistocerca gregaria. The sequence continues at coordinate 224,229,140 of NC_064922.1, forward strand.
CCTTCAATAGCTCACCTGAAGATTGGCTAGCGTCGTAGTCAGGCCAGCTTCTTAATGTTCTCAGTCTCCTCTGTGTGGCTTTGAAGCTGCCTGTCCCTACTAATTACCTAGTAATTCATGCAAGTGGCTGGTACGACAGACAGTGACCATCAGGATAGACATCCTTTTACTGTCATAGCTTTTCGAAAACATTCCTTTGACACTGGCGGCAAAAAAAGTTGCATGTATAACTTCTCCTAATAGGTGTACATATCTGCATGCAGGGAATATTGAAGCAGAAATGACGTGCCGTTAGATGGCACAGTTCCTGCTAGTTCTGCAAAGCAGACAAGTAAACAGTCTAATGGCTTGATACGACAACGTGTTCTGGCAAGGGCGTATTTACAATGTAATAGCCGGTTCTTCCCGCTTTGCCTTTCACTTCAGAATACTTCCCGGACTCTTATGCGAAAAGTTTCAATCGCAATATTAACAAGCTTTGTAGCCCTGTAATTCTTTCTCCAAGAGCTACTAAATGCAGTTCCGAAAAGTATACGGTTCCATTAAAAAAATAAAAAATGGTTCAAATGGCTCTGAGCACCATGAGACTTAACTGCTGAGGTCATCAGTCCCCTAGAACTTAGAACTACTTAAACCTAACTAACATCACACACATCCATGCCCGAGGCAGAATTCGAACCTGCGACCGGAGCGGTCGCGTGGTTCCAGACTGTAGCGCCTATAACAACTCGGCCACCGCGGCCGGCCCATTAAAAAGAAACCATACTTGTTTCAGTATCTCAGTTGATACCAGAGTTCGGAGCTTTATCCAAACAAAACGTTACTTGCCCCTAAGCATAATATCGATTGCGGTAAACTTTGTTTCGATATCTCGGATCTTACAGGAAATGAAAGGTTTGATGCATCTTCCGCGACTCACCCTGCAAGATCTCAGTTGCAGTATTCGTCCTTGTCCTCTCTGTGACGTTGAAGCTCCCTGTTCGCACTAGTGACCACGTAATTTGTGCAAGTGCCTGGCGCAACATGTGTGTTGCCGTACCGTTTCGACAGCATTCCACTGTCATTCCCAAAAATAAAATTGGGAATAGAAACGCTTGAAGATATTCCTGATTTTGGCATTTCATCCTGGTGGTTTCCTACGACAGTTCTCTTCTTTCTAGCCAGTATCCTTGTCCACTCATGTGGATGTGATAACAGTACCAGTGCGTCCGTCATCTGGCTGCAGTTCTTTCTAAGCTCCTGCTTCTAAAAGAAAACATTTAATTTTTAAGCACTGTGCATTGAAATCCAAAATAGGGACATTCCGACAATAATGCCGCCTATTTTATTTCCATAGAATCTACGACATATATGAATAGCACAATAACAAAATTAAGTAGAACAATTTTTCAGTTTCCTACTTTCATTTTCAGCATAATCACAACTATTGTTTACGAACTTTTGTCAATGATGAACTAAAGGCATGCGTGCTACGCTCGATACAACCCTGAATCAGCTGATTATACCCGCCGACTCACAGCGCTGACGACAACGTCTGAGTCTGAGAAATGTTGACCACGTAATGACTGTCTTTCGGATTCCTACTCATAGTGTGATACTGAGCCTCATTTTTCGGAATTGACGGCATAAACAACCACCGATTTCGTCTAGCTGGTGCCGACTAGTTCCCTTGTGTAATCATACGCAAAACCCATCTCACTCACACTTTTGGATGAGCAATGTTGTGGAACACATCGTCTACAGCATTGCATCTGTAATTTAGCTGTGCACGCAATTCCTTGATAGTAATCCACGCGGCCGGCACAGGTAAATAGGTGAAAAGACGTTTGTTATGAGGGATGCCAGCTAGAAAGACTCAGCAGATATGACTTGTCGTGTACATCGTTTACATAGCTACTTAAACGCAACATTCATCATCTCTGACTCTTGTCTGCTGTATCGCCCGCATACATCTGTAGCAAGTGCCAACGAGTTTAAATATTTGAAATATGTTCAATTATGGGGAAATCACTGACAGATTTCTGTTCCATTCCCATTACATTGTCATACGTCGTTCTGGAAAGCTCCATTCTCCTGCTATGTTTCACAGGTCAACGAACCTTCAGGACCTTAAGGAGGAGATTCTACATGTGTACTACAGCAATATAACCAGGACCGGACACTCAAAATCAACATAAAGGAATAGGCGGCGTTAGTATCGCAGTGACCAGCAAGTTTTATTATATAGGCTATGTGTGGTCCTGCCCACTCGTCTCTTACAGGGTACCTAAAGGATGCTGCTTTCTCGGATATCATACAACAGTTAAAGCAAATCACATTAAATAGTTTTTATTACAATAAAGTAGACTGACAGTACTAAACTTTGGTTTACAAGGGTGTCGCAAGCTATGGGCTACATGCATATAATCAATGTCTTTCGCTATATACAGTGTCCGTGCAAGTAATGGGTATGGTTCACTAATAACAGCTTCTCTTGTGTCCTTCTACTCCGCGGTTTCTAGTCCTGGTCTGCTAGCGCCGGTCTACTACTGTCCGACAGAGACTGGCAGGAGCATCGCTTATATTCTCTTCGGCTAGAGGCCGCTCCTGTCATGGTACGTTCCTAGTCAGCGTACAATTGGCTGATGTCTCACATTCTTCTCTGCTCTTGCGTTCTTCATCTTCGTACCGGCGCTTGTCATTCTGCCGGAACCGGCTCTATCGACCATTCAGTGAGACCGCTCCAGCAATTAGAAGCATTATATGGTGTCTGCGATGTACCATTGAGAACACTAATGTTTCGGCATACGTGCAAATACTTATCGGCCACAGACAACAGATGAGACCCCCTATTTTTGCTCATCTTCCTTACAACAGTTTACTCACTATTTAGGCTGAGAAATCAGAAGTGAATCTGAGTTAAAGGAGGAGCAGTCATAGTAAAAGAGATGCGCTCAAACTGCACGACTACAAGAATCCCATGAGATGGCCACTTACACTTTTCTTCGCACATAATGTAGTAATAAGTTCAAACACAGTTTTTAAACCCTGATAATCATTTCCAGTCTTTTTCATGTGGCCATCACTTGATCTCCCAGAAATTCTAACTTAATTACACCGACTCTGTGCTTATTTAAACTAAATATAGAACAATGGAAGAATTACAAACAGTTGGGGTAAATTCTGTTAAATTCACAGTTACATATCTCAGTCTGCATTTCCTATGAGTTCCAACCACACATCTGTAGTCTCCCTCAGCTACTCATCTGAGGTATGGAAACTATCAAAAATTGCAACAGTGATCAGTCTACCAGTCTTCACGAAAAGATTAATTTGTAAAAAACGCAGTTAGAATTGGCCTGCTACGAATATCTTTGAGAACCGTCTGTAACACTGGTCTTTTTAAGCTGATGCGTAGTATGCAAGTAAAGCACTGATTACTGCAAAATAAAATATGACGAAGAATGAATGATCGGTCCACTTCCAGTAGAGAACGAAGTTAGTTGGAGCGAACCTCATCAATTATGAAACAAAAGAAGATACATTTTACCTCAGAAGTGGGCCATCTAATTATGTCAGTCATTAATTGTACAAATAAAATATTCTCTGTCGTAGAAGTCTACAGAGTAGCGTTCGTTTCAATAGAGAATTTGCTTGCAATGCGCTAAGTTGATATTTTCTGGCTAACAGATTGCAGTGTGCGACGCATAGGATCGTAAATGACTACATTGAACGATTGCACTACTCTTAGCTACCACGCTTCGGCGAACATAGAATGTTCTTTTTTCTTTTATTTTTTACGAAAAGAAGATACGTTACAGTTATTTGAATGTAGCCAAATTTAAACAAGCGGTGCTGGGATAATTATGTTACAACAGCAGTTAGGAAACGTTTTAGATGACTTTTAATATTTGTGTAGCAAAGTAACTGATGACTGCTCACGTACAGAGGATACAAGCTGCAGAGCCCGCATCTCGTGGTCGTGCGGTAGCGTTCTCGCTTCCCGCGCCTGGGTTCCCGGGTTCGAATCCCGGCGGGGTCAGGGATTTTCTCTGCCTCGTGGTGGCTGGGTGTTGTGTGTTGTCCTTAGGTTAGTTAGGCTTAAGTAGTTCTATGTTCTAGGGGTCTGATGGCCATAGATGTTAAGTCCCATAGTGCTCACAGCCATTTGAACCAAGCTGCAGACAAGCAATAGAAAGAAAAGCATTTATGAAAAACAGAAACTTGCTAATATCCAATATAAATTTAAATTATACGAATGCTTTTCTGAGGATGAAGAACAAAGTTCCGAAACCGCTGAGGAGACAGACTGTTGCAATCTCAGTTCAAAAAATAACGCATCAATGGTTACAAACAAAAGTTGTCAGAAATTCTTGCGCTTGTAAAAAGATAGATGCGTGAAGGATGCAATTTCCACAGTCATGCCTCAACAAAAGATCTTGCCGAGAACGCGAGAAAATACTGGTCTTAGTTAAAATCGCTAAGTAGATCGAAGGCTTCTATCCTGACACTTGTTGATCGCTCTACTGTGGCAATATAACACAGTGAAGGGAATCGTGAAATTTTAAATTTTGTGTTCAAGAAATGCAAGAAGATCGTACATTAAATTGCCGTCTGATCATCGTGCAGACTCCCCTATGGAGAACATAATAATACTCATACTGGCGTAAAGATGCTACTGAAAGATTTGAAAACAAATAAGTCGCCAAGTCCACAAAGATTCCCTGTTCGGTTTTACAGAGAGAACTTCCTGATAATAGCCCCTTATTTAGTTTGTATTTAAGGCAAATTTCTCGGCCACCGCGAATCCCAAGTGACTGAAGAAAGAGCTCAGGCAACTCCTCTATGTAAGAAGGGTAAAAGAACGAACCCACAAAATAACAGATCAGTGTCATTACCTTTTGCTGCAGAATTCTTGGACATATTCTTAGTTCGAATATAATAAATGTCTTTGATTCAGAAAAGCATCGTCAACAAAGCAGCAAAGATTTAGAAGGCCCGAGCGTACGGATTAGGTTCCGAGATACGTGAGTGGTTCGAAACCTTCTCTTGCAATAAAGCCCATTTCGTTGTCCTGGGTGCTGATCATTCATCAGAGCCATGGTTTTCGTCAGGAGTGTCTGAGGTAATTGTTAAACGATCGCTCTTACTCTCTTTATACATGAACTATCTGATGGGAAAAGACAGCAGGAATCTGCGACTGCCTGCTGATGACGATGTTGTATAGGGCAAGGTGTCATCGCCGATTGATTGTGGGAGGCTACAAGTGCACTTACACAAAATTTTTAGTTGCTGAGATGAATGCCAACCTGTTGTAAATGTAGAATAATGTAAGTTAATGCGTGTGAATAGGAAAAACAATTCTGTAACGTTCGAATACAACATTGCTAGCGTGCTAATTTACGCAGTAATGTCGATTAAATATCTTTGCGTAACGTTGCAAAGCTGTTGCACGTAATGGTATGGGAGGGTCTGGATTTCGATCCATTGGGAATACATCTGGAAATTTTGGTTCAGCTGTAGGGGAAATCGCATATAGAACGCTATTGCGACACATTCTTGAGTGCTGCTGGAGTTTTCGGACTCCCCATATGGTCAGATTAAAGGAATATACAGAATCAATTCCGAGGCGAGTCGCTATATCTGTTACCGGTAGGTTCCATCAACACGCAGGTATTACGGAGATACATCATGAACTGAAATGGGAATTCTTGGAGGGAAGACGAGATTCTTTTCACAAAACTAAGGAAACTGAAAAATGTGTTACCGCCTTATGCTGTTGAATAGTAACTGTGTTAGGTTGTGCACTCATTCTTGTTCAATATGCAAACGTCAATTACAGTTATAATACGAATGAATGTCCTATCTAGCACAGTTTTTAAACATTGGCAATACTAAGTACGATACGGCAACAATGTCTAATATATGATTTTATCACCTAGCGTTAATTATTTTATATTTCGCCTAACAAGATGCAGTGATTGCTTTTATAGCTCTGATGATAGTTGAGTGAAACAGTTCGAGCATATGAAGATTTTTATGAGCAGCTGAAGACGGCTGCTTGATATTTTTCAGAAGTTTACGAGCTGCGGGGCCAGCATTTGAGGCACACTGCACAACGATTCTACTTCCACCAGCCTACATTTCGCGAAATGACAGTGAAGATAAGATAAGAGAAATTAGAGCTCATATGGAGGCAGATAGACAACAACATCCTCTTTGCCCTATTTGCGAGTGGAACAGGAAACAAGACAACTACTAGTAGTATCAGGTAATCTCCACCGTGCACATAGGGCAGCTTACGGTCTATGTGTGTAGATGTGGATTTAGATTCTGAAGAGTAATCAGAATATGTTATATCGTTCATACATGTCTCTATTGTTGTCACTTATCCCTGTTAGAGCTCCATATGTACAAAACCCTAAACACGGCGTGATGTAACGAACAAACAGAGGCTGACCATATAGTGCGTATTGTCTGTCTGACGCCGATACAGGGACAAAGGTCGCCCCGGACTGCGCCTGCGCATGGCGGCTTCTCGCGTGGCACGGCGGGCGCTCTGCCGTTATGCTGGTGCGGTGCGCGCCTCAGTCTGGCTCCGGCGCCCCTGCCGGATGGCTTGCTAGGCAGCCCCGCGTAACACGTCCGCTCCTACCTGCGACCGCTGACTCTCGCGTCAACAAGTCTTCCAGTTTGACTCTTCTCAGCACGCTTGTTGATCATGAACGATGGTCAGCTTAAAGTTTCGTGTTACGTTTTTTCAGTGCGTACAACTTTCCTAGCAACTTTCATTTCAATACTGCCGTGAAATAAGTAAACTGCTTACACGGACACGTTCAGCCACACCCCTTCTTATTACAGGTGACTTACATAGACGTATTGTTCATTCCCAAAAAATGTAACGCCGATGTGTGACAGCAAGAACGAACTGTATTTATGGTTGAATATTTTCTGCAGGAAGAGATGCAACCAGAGCAGTGTATAAGGTAAATGAAAGTAGTCTGACAATGTAGACTCTGTATATCGTCATTGGCCGTTATTTCCCGCGCTGCAAAAACAGTACAGTTTCCTAAACATGTCGATTGTTCTAACGTCTTTCTTAATGCGTTGCCTAGTTCTACCAGCCCTGAAGTTTCTTGGAAATTATGTATCTATAAAAAATATACACTCAGTGCGAATTATTTGCTACGTGCATTTACTTTCTCTTACTTTGCTGATTACAGTCATCTGTATCATTAATATGTACCACACACTTAAGACTATATTGCTATCTCTTCTACGATTATATACATTTTCATAGCATGACCGCGGAGAGTTAAGTATTTGTCTGCTCTGAAAAGACGTACACATACGTTTAATTGTCGAAATGTATTGCCCTTCGAACACAAATACCCGTATTTTGATTGTTCAGAGAGATGGTGTACTCAGTGCTCCACTCTATTCACAGTTGGTTACGTGCTGGTTAGTCAGGCCACAAGGAGTATTAAGCCTCGCTCTATCATTTATTTCCGACAGGAACGTGAAAGGAACTTCAATTATTAGTAAATGAATATTTATGTCTGACGGAAATAATGGAGTCTTTCCTACTTTCGCTCATTACCTTGATCAAGAATACAGACTGAGCCTATTGAGGGAAGTAACCAAACTGATTGTTGATGTAGGTTGTGTGAATAGATTCGGTCATCTCATATTTCATTGATCTATGACGTCTGTCGAGAGTGGGTCTTTCTTTTTAGTGCTGAATGGTTTGAGGTGGCCCGATACGAATTCCACTATTACACCCTACCTGCCAATTAATTGTTGGATGTATCCCAGTCTCTGTCTCCACTGTAGTTTATTACAGTTCCCCTTAGTTCTATGGAAGTTATTCCTTCATGACACACGTCTTATCATCGTTTCCCGTGCTTGTGTCAGTGGTTTCCACATGTTCTTCTCCTCAATGATTCGATTGAGAATTTCTCATATCGATCCACCTAGTATTCATCATTCTTCTACAACACCACATCTCTAAAGCTTCAATTCTCTTATTTTCCTATTTCCAGCAGTCCATGATGTCCAGAATGAGATTTTCACTCCGCAGCGGAGTGTGCGCTGATATGAAACTGCCTGGCAGATTAAAACTGTGTGCCCGACCGAGACTCGAAAGGCAAAGTTCCCGAGTTCGAGTCTCGATGGGGCACACAGTTTTAATCTGCCAGGCAGTTTCAGTCCATGATTTGCTAGGATAAAATGTTATGCTCCAAACGTATGTTTCCAGAAATTTCTACTTCAAATTAACACTTGATTTTGATGCTAGAGGATTTCCTTTGGCCATGAATTCCCTGTTCGCCTGTACTAGTCTGCTTTTTGTGTCTTTCTCGCTTCGTCGATCTTTCGTTATTTTGCTTCCCAAGTAGCAGAATTCGTTACTTACTTCGCCTGCTAAGTGGTTTTCAATTTTAAACTCGAGCATTTCGTCAGTCCCACATCTGATACCCCTCAAGTAGAATATAAGGAACTCCAAAAATCGAGACAGTTGAATTACTCTTTCATTTGGTCTCACATGGCTCATTGACATGGAATAGTAAGTAATCTTTAAATGAACGAATTCATTTCATAATGCGTAAAATTGCTGTATGTCGTTTTCAAAAATTCTTAGGACTCGTTTCACTTTCTCTCAAAGGCTGCGACGTACAGATAGGCACAGTAAAAATTCTTCATTCACCTAGGGAAATATTTATTTTCTCGTATTCCAGTCACAGGCCACAAAGTATTCGTAAATCAAGTTATTAATTGTTATTATTAATCGGCCCTATGTATACAGAGATCCGATTGTGGTCGTTATTGATTGTAATTAATAACTTGATTTATAAACACTTTGTGGTCTGTGACTGGAATATATATATATATATATATATATATATATATATATATATATATATATATATATATATATATATATACGTGTGTGTGTGTGTGTGTGTGTGTGTGTGTGTGTGTATGTGTGTGTGTGTGTGTGTGTGTGTGTGTGCGTATGTGTGTGATTACAAAATGCACAGTGGCGGTCTTTATCTAAGGAAGATTCGTCACAAAATTACAGAAATTGAATACCACATAATAACATAAATACTGACAATGTGAGGCAACTATTACACTGTCGTACACCGATTATTGAGTTATTTGCATCTGGTATGCTAGATGTCGTTGCTGCACATTAGTTCCCATGACTTTATTAAAACAACTTTTTTTTAAAGGAATGTACAAAGCCTTTCCAGCAGGAGATAATACAGATAGATACAGGTGTACAGATCATTGCGCTTAGATATTGTACCATAAAATATGAGGTAAGGAGTGACTTTATTTAAAAAATATTTGTTTTAAATGCTTGTAGAGCTCTATTATACAATTTACACTCGTGTTCAGAAAAAAAGCAGAACACCTTGAACGACTAGAGTTAGGACGTTATTATTCACAGGACATGCTCTAAAGAAATGATTAGCATTTTAAACATGTCAGCCGGTGGGTTCAGGTTCAACATCGATATCGCGTCACGGCACCACCTACTGGTAAAATGTGCCTGCGACTCTCGTTCTCGCTATAAACCGAAGATAATGGATCAATATTTCTTGAGTAGACGTGCAGCGTTCCTCGCAGATCTATGCGCGAATTTTATCGTCAAATCAGTGAGTCATAATGAGAGGGAGTTACTGACATCAGAGAATGTGATGCTTCAGTTTTGTAAATTGTTGCTCGTATGGGACGAAGTGTTTCGGCAGAACAACGGGCATGCGCAGAATTGTTCGCGGACGGCAGTAGAGCACGACGAGATGGGTCAGACCATCCTCCGAGAAGGTCGACACCTCATATGAATGGCATTGCAGGACAGATCTGTGTCCTCCTCAGTTCTTCCGCAACTGTGGAACAGTGTAACACATCGTACACTGGGTTTCGTGCACGTCGTCCATTTCTCTGCCTACCCTTTACCAATGCGCAGAAACATGTTAGAAGGCAGTGGTGAGTGGAATGGCGTCACTCGGGACATCAATGGCAGCAGACCGTCTTTCGGACAAGTCCACGTTCTGGTTTGTTTGAAATTGATGGCCGCGGTTTGGTTCGCCACAGACAGGGTGAGCAGCATCACAGTGACTGCATTCGCGCAAGACGTACAGCAGCAACTCAAGGCCTTATGGGGGGGGGGGGGGGAGGGGTCATTGGGTACAACCACAAATCGCAGTTGGTGCTCGTCCAGGACACCGTGACCTGTGTGACCCAGTAAATAACATCCTGCGACCAGTATCCATACCTTTTCTGTATACCACCTCTATCAACACAGTGCTGCTAATATTGATTTAAATACTTGCTATACGTAATACTGACCAGTTCTGTGGCAGTTTGCTCTCAATGAAATTCAAAGGAAGTGTCGAAAATTATTTACGACGGATGACGTAGCCTCTTCTTCCTTTTACCGCGATTCAGTTCATAGGTGCCTTTTTGGTGTCAAATGATGTCAGATTTTTGCTCTGGCCCGCCAAATCACTAGACTTGTTGCCAATCGAAAATGTCTGGGGTATGGTGAAACGATGAGTGCAGCGATGTGACCCAACCACAGATGAACTTTGGAACCAGATGAATACAACAATGATGGCTATTTCACAGGACAACCACTTAACCTTATACTCGTCGATGCTAAAAAAACTATGGCTCTAAGCACTATGGGACTTAGCATGTGATGTCATCAGTCCTCCAGATTAGAACTACTTAAACCTTACTAACCTAAGGACATCACATACATCCATGCCTGAGGCAGGATTCGAGCCTGCGACGGTGGCAGCAGCGTGGTTCCGGACTGAAGCGCCTAGAACCGCTCGGCCACAGCGGCTGGCCAGCGTCGATGCCATCACGCAAGGAACAAGTTATAAGGGCCCATTGCGAACCTTGTGCCTACTAGCAACACTAAGTTTGCTGAACCTAGATGACTGAAACGCCAATAATTTCTGCAGAACGTACTGATGTACATGTCCTGTAAATATGAGCGTGCTGTACCTTAGTGCAGGTCTGTTTTGAAAATGAATGGCTATATTGGAATCTTGTCCCCAGTATAAACTACATCAACTGTGACATAAATTTTAAATAAACAATTAATAAAAACCATATGGAACTAGGATAACATAGGTCTAAAGCGAAATATAAAAAAGGCACAAAATATGAGGACCAAAATTAAAAAAGGAATATGCAGCAAAATCTATTCTATATATGTTTCATGAATGTTGCTTGAGAAAGAAATGGCACTGACAAAGCTGCGTTAAGTGCTATGAGACGTATCGCATAGTTCTGAGTAAACACAGCTAATAAATTATGGGCCTGGGAAACAAGAAAGAAAGGACAGCAAGCCACAAAATACCTAAGAGAAAGATCATTCTCTTTTTGGGTGTACTTCTCGAAGTGATGCTATCTTAATATTTTTCTCAGTAGATACCTATTGCGCACAGTTTTTAGACCGATTATTTTCGTATGTAATGATACGTAAATTTACTTTCATCCAAAAGATAAAATATTGTGGTAACTTTAACACATGCAGTCAATTATGGCTTTAATTTATTTGTATTAGTAATGTGAAGCGAGTTTATGTACTGGAGTATAAATATTCTGGTACTCCACTTCCTCTTACGCATGCATAATTTTCATATCAACAAAGAAATGAAAATTTTGATCTTTGAAGAACACACAACAAAGATCTGAATATATTTTGTGCTCTTGGAAAGTTCGCTGGTTTGCTGTGGCAGCACAATTACTTATCCATAATTTAGATCTTCACCTTCTGTGGGATAACTGTTTAGTTTTGAAATAATTGTTCATGGACCAAGGGTTTTCTTCTTTTATTTTCTTTACGTATTACTGTAGAAACGCTTAAACTGAATTATGCACAAATTTCACGTAACATGAATGAAAGAGTTATGAGCAGCCGGCTCGGGTATCTACATCTACATCTACATCCATACTCCGCAAGTCACCTAACGGTGTGTGGCGGAGGGTACCCTGAGTACCTCTATCGGTTCTCCCTTCTATTCCAGTCTCGTATTGTACGTGGAAAGAAGGATTGTCGGTATGCTTCTGTGTGGGCTCTAATCTCTCTGATTTTATCCTCATGGTCTCTTCGCGAGATATACGTAGGAGGGAGCAATATACTGCTTGACTCTTCGGTGAAGGAATGTTCTCGAAACTTTAACTAAAGCCCGTACCGAGCTACTGAGCGTCTCTCCTGCAGAGTCTTCCCCTGGAGTATATCTATCATCTCCGTAACGCTTTCGCGATTACTAAATGATCCTGTAACGAAGCGCGCTGCTCTCCGGTGGATCTTTTCTATTTCTTCTATCAACCCTATCTGGTGCGGATCCCACACTGCTGAGCAGTATTCAAGCAGTGGGCGAATAACCGTACTGTAACCTACTTCCTTTGTTGTCGGATTGTATTTCCTTAGGATTCTTCCAATGAATCTCAGTCTGGCATCTGCTTTACCGACGATCAACGTAATATGATCACTCCATTTTAAATCACTCCTAATGCGTACTCCCAGATAATTTATGGAATTAACTGCTTCCAGTTGCTGACCTGCTATTTTGTAGCTAAATGACAAGGGACCTATCTTTCTATGTATTCGCATCACATTACACTTGTCTACATTGAGATTCAATTGCCATTCCGTGCACCATGCGTCAATTCGCTGCAGATCCTCCTGCAATTCAGTACAATTTTCCATAGTTGCAACCTCTCGATACACCACAGCATCATCTGCAAAAAGCCTCAGTGAACTTCCGATGTCATCCACCAGGTCATTTATGTATATTGTGAATAGCAACGATCCTATGACACTCCCCTGCGGCACACCTGAAATCACTCTTACTTCGGAAGACTTCTCTTCATTGAGAATGACATGCTGCGTTCTGTTATCTAGGAACTCCTCAATCCAATCACAAAATTGGTCTGATAGTCCGTATCCTCTTACTTTGTTCATTAAACGACTGTGGGGAACTGTGTCAAACGCCTTGCGGAAGTCAAGAAACACGGCATCTACCTGTGAACCCGTGTCTAAGGCCCTATGGGTCTCGTGGTCGAATAGCGCGAGCTGGGTTTCACACGACCGTCTTTTTCGAAAGCCATGCTGATTCCTACAGAGTAGATTTCTAGTCTCCAGAAAAGACATTATACTCGAACGTAATACGTGTTCCAAAATTCTACAACTGATCGACTTAGAGATATAGGTCTACAGTTGTGCACATTTGTTCGACGTCCCTTCTTGAAAACGGGGATGACCTGTGCCCTTTTCCAATCCTTTGGAACGCTTTCTTCTTCTAGAGACCCACGGTACACCGCTGCAAGAAGGGGGCAAGTTCCTTCGCATACTCTGTGTAAAATCGAACTGGTATCCCATCAGGACCAGCGGCCTTTCCTCTTTTGAGCGATTTTAATTGCTTCTCTATCCCTCTGTCGCCTATTTCGATATCTACCATTTTTTCAACTGTGCGACAATCTAGAGAAGGAATCACAGTGCAGTCTTCCTCTGTGAAACAGCTTTGGAAGAAGACATTTAGTATTTCGGCCTTTAGTCTGTCATCCTCTGTTTCAGTACCATTTTGGTCACAGAGTGTCTGGACTTTTTGTTTTGATCCACCTACCGCTTTGACATAGGACCAAAATTTCTTAGGATTTTCTGCCAAGTCAGTACATAGAACTTTACTTTCGAATTCATTGAAAGCCTCTCGCATAGCCCTCCTTACACTACATTTCGCTTCGCGTAATTTTTGTTTGTGTGCATGGCTTTGGCTATGTTTATGTTTGCTGTGAAGTTCCCTTTGATTCCTCAGCAGCTTTCTAACTCGGTTGTTGTACCACGGTGGCTCTTTCCCGTCTCTTACGATCTTGCTTGGCACATACTCATCTAACACATATTGTAAGATGGTTTTGAACTTTGTCCACTGATCCTCAATACTATCTGTACTTGAAACAAAACTTTTGTGTTGAGCCGTCAGGTACTCTGTAATCTGCTTTTTGTCACTTTTGCTAAACAGAAAAATCTTCCTACCTTTTTTAATATTTCTATTTACGGCTGAAATCATCGATGCAGTAACCGCTTTATGATCGCTGATTCCCTGTTCTGCATTAACTGATTCAAATAGTTCGGGTCTGTTTGTCACCAGAAGGTCTAATATGTTATCGCCACGAGTCGGTTCTCTGTTTAACTGCTCAAGGTAGTTTTCAGATAAAGCACTTAAAAATATTTCACTGGATTCTTTGTCCCTGCCACCCGTTATGAACGTTTGAGTCTCCCAGTCTATATCCAGCAAATTAAAATCTCCACCCGGAACTATAACATGGTGGGGAAATCTACTCGAAATATTTTCCAAATTATTCTCCAGGTGCTGAGCCACAACAGCTGCTTTAACCGTGACCTTCACCCAAATCATTTCACAATTCGAATCTCCGTCAATTTCCTTCGATACTATTGCACTTCTTATCGCTATAAACACGCCTCCCCCTTCACTGTCCAGCCTGTCTCTGCGGTATACATTCCAATCTGAGTTTAGGATTTCATTACTGTTTACATGTGGTTTCAGCCAACTTTCTGTCCCTAGTACTATATGGGCGTTGTGGCCGTTTATTAATGAGAGCAGTTCTGGGATCTTTCTATAGACGCTCCTGTAGTTTACTATTAGCACATTAATATTATTCCCTGTTGCATTTTGCCTACTCCTGCCTTGCCGCGTTTCAGGAGGCGTCTTGTCGGGCCTAGGGAGGGAATTCTCTAACCTAGGTATTGAGGGAAGCATTTCGTTTCTTTTAGATATTGTCTAACTGTTATAGTACATTAGAAAGGATTCACACCAATGACAAAGTTTTCTTGCTCGATCACGTTTGCCTTTCGTCATTACATGTTAGTATCAGAACGTGTAGGTGTGTCTGTGTGTGTGTTTTATTGATTATATTATGAATAAATCACATACCTGCAACTCATATAGTATTCCAATAGTCAATCACGTAACACGTGCAGGAAATGAAAATAATAAATTCCCTATTGTATTGTTTAACTACAAGCTACTTTCCTACTTAAGCCTCGAAAAAAACCTCCAGACCGTTAAATAGAGATTTGTGGGTCGATTCAGAGCATTCTCCGACGTATAGACTCCTCAATCTGATTTACTGTGGTAACTGCTAATATTGTTTTAAATACTTGCTATGCGTAATACTGACCAGTTCTGTGGCAGTTTGCTCTCAATGAAGTTCAAAGGAAGTGTCGAAAATAATTTCCGACGGATGACGTAGCCTCTTCTTCCTTTTACAGCGATTCAGTTCATAGGTGTCTGCAGCCCAATACAAATGACACTATAGTACTAAGAACTATTATCCATTCCTTGAAAGTAACGTGCACTAAACATTGTATGTAGTCTGCTGCACTGTACAGATTTTATGCACTTCTGTTAATCCATTGGCCACCACTGGTAAAAGCTACATTACTAACCACTCGAGTGTAGTTTAGGTGGTCCTCTTTTACCCATCACCTGAAAAATTTGTGGACTACATTAATTGCAGTCTATATACTTCTACTGTTTTGTCAGCAGAAGCTCCATTTGTTACTATGACATAGTTGTTTCCCTCTATGAAACGTTTTTGCTTTTTCACAATGCTGAGAACAGGCCTGGATATGTTTCCTGTGTACAACTAAATTAAGTTGTTATTCGTGTTTGTACTTTCTGTTGCTGAGAAAAAAACCAAATATTTCCTCAGAATTATCTACATCTTCCATTGTTTTGACCTCCTCAAATTACCTATTGTGATTAATAAATGTCTGAAAGATCCTTCCAGCATGCCCAGCAATAAACTGCTAGTCCCTTATTGGCTCAATTCACAAGTCATATTTCTTCATTTCCTTTCATTTCTTCCAGCCCCACCCAAAAACGTTTATGAGCTTACGCCCATCCAGGCTTTTGAACATCTCCTGTAGTGGGCGTCCAACTCAAAAACGGTCCACCTCACTTGTACCGAAAAGGCGTGTGAAATTCTATTTCATATACCACGAGTGGACTACTCTAGCTTGACCAAAAACGTTTTCCATATCATCAACGGAACCTGACGATCCCAAATTGTACACCTAAGAAACCGACAGGAATGAATTCTAAACCTAAAACCCATTAACACAAGAAAACCAGAGCCAAGTAATAGTTCCAGCTGCTCCTTACAGGACGAAACAAGTGAAAGCCGTTTTCGTTCCCCTTCACAATAATATCAGACACTGCGGCTTACTTGTTACACCTCACTTAATAGTCAGTTATATTATTTCTTCATAGAAAGAAACGTTATTTGTCGGAGCTCACAGTCAGGCGTAGTAGTGGCGGATCCCGCCAGGTGTCACGCTCCGCAATGTCATTGCTCTGTACGCGTCCAGTGACGTCATCCCACACCCTTTTCGATTTCTGTATCGTTCCTTATGCCGCTCAAAGTAGTAAAATATGTAAATATTTATACAAACGGTAAAGACTAAGCTTCATCCACTGTCATTTCGAAGCTGACTGGGGATGACGTGAACAAAACATTAAATGGGACAAAACAAAACACGAAAATTTTAAATAATACGTTGTAGCTTCCACTTTCATAACCTTTTCTGCGTTTCCTCAACTACCTACTAATAAGTTTGCATGTTATCACATACTGCAGAAGTCAATGCTCTACGAGGCACTCGTTCTTCAGATCCTCATTAACACTGAGTCGGTACCGTTATCGTGCTAAATTGTTTCTACTTTACAATTCATAACAAAGAAAAATTAATGTTTGTCTTTCTGCGTTCCGTGATCCTGTTAGTATTATGTTATCATCTTTCATCTTTCTGATGGCAATTTCCTCCTGAGTAATCCCCGCTTGGGTATCAGAACAGCCTACTGCCGGCCGCTGTGGCGGAGCGGTTCTAGGCGCTTCAGTCCGGAACCACGCGGCTGCTACGGTCGCAGGTTTGAATCCTGCCTCAGGCATGCATGTGTGTGATGTCGTTAGGTTTACTTAGTTCTAAATCTAGGGGACTGATGACCTCAGATGTTAAGTCCCACAGTACTTAGAGCCATTTGAACAGCCTATTATTAGAAACGCAGTACTTTTATCCAATTCATTGGCGTGTGATCATATGCTGTTTGATGAGTATTATTTTTGCTGTAGACTTTATTCTTATGCATGTTGCTCTCCATGAGACCGTTTTCGGTGTTAAACTCATGTGACAAACCATTTGTGTTTTCGGCGAATCCCACACTCGTGGGTCATTTGCAATTCTTCTCTGTGTAGGAGTTGAGTTTACGTCTGGTTCCATTATGTTGCCATTAGAAACGTACAGTCTGTTAATTGATGTCGCGATGAAAAGTAATACTAACACCTGCATGATGGTAAGATGTGATAAACGCAGTTATAGAAACGACGTCAAATTACAATTCGAGACACATGAATGACTTTCCTAAATAAATGCCATTAAAAAAACAATTAGGCTTCAATGATGTTCGTCAAAGGGTTTGGGATATTTGCACGTGAAATGGCTGACGTTGTCCAGCTTACGAAACGCACAGTTGTGTACCGTGTACGGTACCAATACGTGTCATTTAATTTCTTGTGGTCCGCAGAACTGGTGATGCAGCTTCAACGACAAATTGTTCCCATGGTGATATTTGTCAACACTACCAAAAGAAACATTAGTCTACTTATTAACGAGAGTTGAAGAGAACTATTAGTGTTAGAAATGAAGGAGTGAAATATTATTGTCTCATTAATCACCTATAATGAACAACTAAGTCCCACGTACGCCTTGACTACAACACAAAGACTGCCCTTAAATTAATAATGCGGTGACCTAAAGGTGAGGAAAAGGTGCAGATTTCCATTTATTTCCTGAAAATATGTTCTTATTCGACAGATCAGGGCAGTATGTGTGCTATAGCTGCCATATCGCTTAGGAGACGCTTGACACAGCAAAACATTGCAGTATCAAAAGTCCAGTGTGAATGTATCTTCAGATTTATTACAGTAATACCTTCCAGTATTTTTGTTATACTTTGCACGAAGACTTGGCGTGGTTGAGGTGAAAGTTATTGCAATATACCCTTGCTTATAGATCAGGCTATATATCAGTACATCCACAAACCGTAAAAGTGTATGTATGTATGTAGATTCACATCTCCTAAACCAATGGATTGATTGCAACCAAACTTGATTCACATGTCACTTACTGTCTGGGACGAACCTAAGAATTGTCTCCATCTCAAACATCTCAAAATAGTCAGGGTGGCGTCGAAAAGTATTGTAACTTACGAACCTCAAATAGCCAGACTACATTCACCCAGGACTTGAGCGTGAGAGCACTTAGTGACCTGCAACAAACTTAACACATAATATGATACCCTTACAATACTTTCTCTCTCTGACACCCCGCAAAAACTGATGGAAGCAAAAAAGTTTATCGCTACTACATTTTTGCTGCTTGTGCAGTAAAATCGGATATGACGTTTCAGTTTATTACTTCTTTACTGCTAACTCTATTCGAAATACATTTTGAAGACAGCATGTACATATAAAATTGAATGTATCTGCAAAATATGATTGTGAGACACATATGTCAGGACATACGACGTAATAAGCACTAAGATATTTGTAGAACTACCGCATCATGCATGACACTCTAATACATCTGTATTACTAACTCGATTCGGAACACGTTTTGCAGGCAGTATCCACTTATACCACAGAATTTAGATGCAAAATTATATTACTGTACAACAAATAGTTGAGAAGATATGAAGTCATAAACATCGAGCTGCAAGAAAACGAAACTGCAGGACGCCAATCTCTAGAGACAGAGATGAAATGTGATGAAAATATGTTAAATGTATGTGGCAAGTGCATAGGTGGGCAAAATTGTGGGTTAAAAATTCTTCCTAACCCTGCTTTGATTTCAGTTGAACGTGATAAACGTATTGCACACAGTCTGGTAAGAAGTGCTGTGGGAATAATAAGCAGCAACCTCCTATTCCGGAGGGAGTGATAATGTGAAAAGCGAAAGGGTAGGAGGAGATGGACAGAGAGAGTAGGGAGGGGACTGTCAAAGAGAGAGAGGGAGAAATGGAAAGATAAAAGGAAAGATCAGGTAGTAAGGAGAGTAGGGCATTGAAGGGGTAGAGTATGAGAGGGACAGAGTGTGGAGTGGGGAGCAAGAGACGGCCAGTAAGAAGAAAAAGAGAAATGGGAAATGGACATAAAGAGAAGTTGAGTTGGAAGGGGAGAAGGAGGAAGAGGAGGTGGGCGGAAAGAGGAGGAAATGGACCGAGGTGGAAGGAGTATACGGACAGAGAAATATGAAATGAAGGAATTAGAGGGGCAGTTGACAGGCAGAGAGAGAGGCACAGAGCAGATGGATATAAGGAGGGGATGGACAGAAAGCGGGTGGAGGGGGTGGACAGAGAGAAAGAAGTGTGGGGGGATTGACAGACAGAAGGGAAGAGGAGAGAGCCTAACAGAAGATTCGAATGAGTACATATCCCAGCAACACAGGGCACTCAGCTAATAATGATATACAGCATTAGGGAACACAAAGCATTAACAGCATTCACCAACTTTAGTCTTATGTTTTGTGATACATCAGTCATTGTGACCATATCTTTGGAGGAGTTAGGAAAATTACTCTGGTGATGGCAAGGCAGTTTGTAGAAAATCTAGACGTGTAATGAAAGTAATTAATTTCTATTGCTATTCACTTGCATTGGGTGCGAAATCGTGAATTAATTAACATCGTGAACATATAGGTATGATATGTGGAAAAGGAATCTGCACTTACATATAGCCACTGCAAAGTTACTATGTACTATTCCCATTCACTATGCGTAGAAATTTCAATCACGTTCCTATTCGCTATGCCACGAATTTTCAGTCAAATTAGCAGAACAAATAGTATTAATTTGGTGTGTCACCATTGAGGCTATAGAACTGAAGGTATCTTAAAGTTGAAAAGTTTCCCAATATTTACCCAATTTCACGTAATAAGAGGGTAACTGAGTATCTCCCCATATCCTGACTGTAGAACAGCCTTTCTAAAGAGACAGCAGCAGAATTTTTAATAGAATACGACATAAGAACTCATCCAAATGTGATGCAGTAAATTCCCAAATCGACATATCGTTAGAATTTGTCATCAGACATAGTGAACCTGAGGTTTCGTTATTCTATACTATTTTGTTTTCCGAAGTAACAGACGTCAGACCCATATTAAATTTGCTGCAGTTTCTGCCACTAAATAGAAAGAGAAGTAGAGAACGTGCCACCCGTTCCGTTACCTCATTCTCCTCAATTTGCAACTACTTCGTGTCCTTCTATGAAGTAGAATACAATATCCAATTATTAATTCACATGGCTGCGTTGGGCGACTTATAGTACGTTGATAGAGCCTTGATGCTAACTGACGAAATAATTCGTTAGCTCGTTGTAGACAGCGATTGTTTTGATTAAAGATGTAGACACACAATTGACATAGACACTGTGCACACACGACAAGATTTAAAATATTATGAATGATTTATCCTTTGCAACCATGCATTAGGAAGCATTAACAAGTGACTGAAAAAAAGTAGAAAGTTATATCAATCACAACCGTTGAGAGGGTACTGAAAGTGTGTGCTATGTGATATTAAACACGTATATTATTATACCAATTAAAACCTAAATAATACATATTTCGGCTGTATTGACTAGAATTAAATATTGAGAATTCCTTAGTTTTTAAGTTCCCTGTCTCATAGATGGAGAAGAGGTAACTCAAGTACACATAACTGAAAAGGATATCGTTGGATGTAGATGGCCTCATTACACTGATGTGTGTTCTTTACTTTATTATTTTTGTTATGATGTCTGTTACTTATTAACAAGATTTTGTAGACTTTCGTCTTGTCCGCACAAAATGGTACGAGAGATTCTCCGCAGAGAGATAATGATAACAAACGGTAATTTTCCACTTTTTCCATTAAATGGAAATTCTAGACAAATTTTAGAGAAAACAGAAGCTACCAGGAACAATGTTCCTAGGGAAACTCTCCTCACGTTGGTAATGAAAATGGTACCTTTGTTTCCTCTGTCAGTATGAGAGAATCTTTATGTTCGGATCACATCTCACCTCACGCACAAATCACGTCATTTCTCTGTTTCTCAGTGTACTGTGTTATGCACTGTGCATGAGTAACAAGATGAGCTGCCGACACAAATCAATGAAGAATTTTCTTAAATCTACAACCTGCTACTCTGAATACTCAATGAATAACTATAACAAGTGACGTGACAGAAGGAGGATGCTTTTTACGTGTGTAAGTTAAGCGGTGCATTTTATAATTTTAACCTAAGAAATGTACGCCATTTGAAGTCATCACACGTTTATATTTATCCTCTATTAATAAATCTTCTGTCCGCAGCTCGTGGTCTAGCTGTAGCGGTCTCGCTTCCCGAGCACGGGGTCCCGGATTCGTTTCCCGGCCCGGAGTCAGGGATTTTCACTAACCCCTAGATGACTGGATGCTGTTGTATCTTCATCATTATCATTCCTCCGAATTACGGGTCGGAGGAAGGCAATGGCAAACCACCTCCATTAGGACCTGGCCTAGTACAGCAGTGCGGGTCTCCCGCATCGTTCCGATAAGCTCCGTAAAGAATCATGGGACTTGAATCCACTTCCAATTAATACTGTGGTACAGTTCCTTTCCCACAACTTACAGGCAATGTTGCTCGTACAATCAATACAATAGTGTGTATATACTACATTGTCAACTCCTATAAACAGTTGCATTCTTGTTCGTTAGTATTGCACAGCTCCAGATTTCTGCAAACTAGTTATCTCTCTGTGTCTTACCTTGTTAGTAACTCTCTTCGTTCTTGACTTTCGTATCGCTTCTAGACGGTGACGAATTTCCTTGGGTGGACACTACATTTTGCTTAGAATGAACTCTGTGCTGAGCACTTACATTATTAACATTATTTAAACATTATCCGTGATCACTAATTTTTAAAACTTCAGCTGGCAATCTCCTTGCACGCTATGCATTGCGCCATCGTATTTCAGCTTCAAAGCCGCGCTTTTATGCTCAATTCCAATGAATACCTTCATAATGCTAGACTGTTATTCACATTTCATTAAACCCAGTTTCTTTCCATTGACCTATGGAGTGTTACAGCTGTTATAAAGGCCTAAAATGCAGACCTCAATAGGTTTCAACCTGATATGACGCCATCTCGCTATACCTCTCACGTAAAGGACAGTGCAAAGGAAATTTATTTGTATCGTAGACGACACCATTTTTAATCTAAGTAATCAACCATGTTCAATTAGTCTTCAACAGGATAATTTATAGTATCTGAGAAATGTAACTTTGTCTCTTCAGTAGCCGCGTGATCTGAGGCGCGGCTTCCCATGACGGAGGTTCGAGTCCTTCCTCGGGCATGGGTGTGTGTATGTTGTCCTTAGCGTAAGTTAGTTTAAGTTAGATTAAGGGACCGATGACCTCAGCAGTTTGGTCGCTTATGAACTTACCACAAATTTCCAACTTTTTTCTGCCCCTACTATCCGTTAAAGCGAACGTATGTAAAATTTAATATTAAGAGTAGGGAAGAGACAAAGTAAGATCATTTATTGGTGGAATTCAATATTTAAATTTATTCATCATCAGTGCTTTTAATCAGGGGTAAGCTGATTCTATCATGTCATCCTGCCTTCATTGTGTCCTACGTCCTGCAGCTGTTATATGGGCCAGTGAAATTAATAACCTAAGTTTACTGGTCATGGGTGATGAATCAGAGGGGAGCTGCTTCTGTCATGTGGTGATGCCCGCATTGCGTCCTGCGGCTATTAGGATGAGTCAGTGAATCGTATGCCTGCCTCAGAGAAGTGGTAGTTCCCTTGACGCTTACGATGCCGTGGAAGACGAAACGATAACACTGATTCAGGTGGATTCGTACGAACGTGAATTTTGGTCCTTATAGCCTTTAACTACGTGAAATACTGCTTACTTCAAGCTGCCAGCTGTGAGCAACACTTACCTTATTCCCCTGCTGTATATTGTAACCAAAATAAGGAACAAAAGCAAACCGAGAACGACAAGCTGCAAAAGGAAGACTGTCATTCCAATAGTTTTAATTTAATGATAAATAGTAGGGCAAGACACACTGTCCCTAACTACAGTACACGTCACACAGGTGTAATGGAGTTCACCTACCGTTAGATACTAACATTGTTTCAGGAGTTATACTAATATTATATTACAAAATACTGTTACTTACCATCATTGCTTGTGGTTTGGATCAACATATTTCAGTGGGTCACCTCAACGCTACTCTATTATAGACTTCATTTCTGTGGCGGTAACCTATAATTACCTTACTGTAAAGTAGATTTAAGAGAGGAGGATAAACGTCCTGAAATAACTACCTGTTGAGCTGCAGAATCTTTGATATCTTTCTTCGTCTCCCACAGTGTACCTTGTGTAAGTGCTTAAACGTGAGCTGCCATCTATGCTTCGCTTTATAGATCCGTAATTCTTGTCTCGTTCAATAAATTATTAGCTCTGTCATGGCAAAACTGGTATACATTAATTGTATATATAGAGGCTATATGTATCCGGATAGATTCGTCTCTCTGCGATTCGTCAGGAATGGATATTCTTCTCAGAATCCTTAGACAAGCGAGAGCAGCGTAAACTATACGTCCAGTTCGAATATTTCAAGTAAAACATAGTCTGCAAGATTACGCATGATATGGTGGGAACCAGACATATTGTGCCGACCGCTTGATACGCTAAAGCGTCGAATATCGCATATTAAGTTGCTTTACAAGTTAATGGTTCTAAAACCGTATCATATCTGTTGCTGAAGTTGATGTGGTGTGGGTCTCAAGGATGTAAGTATCACAACCTAATAGATAACGTTTTCAGTCACAGTTTCTCTGCTTAAAAAACGGCACGCTTTATGACCTAAATCGACAGAAAGGAAGACGGTAAGTTGTCTTGCGTACTTGGTTTTTAACAGAAAGTGGAACTAATCATATTCTGAAGTTAACTGCGACACGTCCTGGATGCTTACTTATGGATAATATTAGATTGGGATTCGTTCTTGCCGTGTCAGATTCAAACTCCTTCGAGATTTGCTTTATGAATTTGAGTCACTGTTTGAGGCATATGGCGATAAAGTTCACTCAAGAGTAAAAGTTGAAAACACGTCCTCTTTTTCAGAAATGTAAGTGCAAATGTAGCTGAGCTATTATCAAACTGCAAAATTCCATCAAGTAATTGACGTATGCAGAATGTAACAATGTGGTGCTACTTCAATTTTACGTAGTGGTCAAACACTGCTTTGCTGCAGGGTTGATAGTATTTCTTGAGCTGCCCCGGATGAAGAATAATATTGCACACACGCGGCAAAACAGCTAGAGAAATACAAAAGATTCAGATAAGTGGAAACAGTTTCCGTAGCGAAGGTCGTTATTAAGACACTGACATCTCTCAATGGAACTCAATCCGCGCACTGTTTGGAACAGAGCGTTTACAGACTGGGTAAGATACACACATAGCGCTTATGGGGCACTAAACGCGAAATGATACGTTTCGTAACTATGGATTTGTTCTTTTCTGTTGTTTGTACAGAACTCGCATCTTCTGTTGATGACACGTCATTAAGTTTGAGTAGCTGTCTTAAAAGTCAAATGTTTCTCCTCAAAAGGCTAAATTACCTATAAATTGATGTATTACATCCATGATACTGACACACGTCCACGTTTCAGTACTAAACGCCACAATATTCCTTATAATTTCACCTAATATTTTTCTTCCAGAATCTACTTTTGAGCGTAGCTTGCATTTCTTTATTTCTGCTAGTAATCTTTTATGATCTATATTGTGTAAATGTTCAGTGCACGTTCTTTTATTTTGTTGATTTGTTTTACATTGCTGATTCCATACGTGCTTTTCCATTGACATTTCTCAGATGTCTCATTTCATTACTCAGGACATGCATTCTTAGTTCTTATTCATCATCACTGATTCACGTCCGACTAACGGTGTTAACAGAACGATCTTGTTATACGGCTTTAACCTCGTATTTTTAAAGCTTTATATCCTAGCTGTTTAGTGACTGTTCTGCAAATTCCACTATACGTACTATATATCCATCATAGTTGTAGGTCATATAACAGACACGATATGTTAGCAGAAGTGGGGAATGTTACACCATGAATCACAAATCGGATGTTTACCAATCTTGGTAGAAAAATCCATACATAACTGGTAGTAACTGCTAAAACTACAATTCCATTTCGAACTGTTGTCCGCAATATTCATAAAATGTGCTGATCATTGTGACATGGAAGCAAACAGCCATAGAGAGCCATATTGAATGTTTTCTTTCCATGCATAAAACACATACTATGTTAGTTTACGAACATTGCCAGTGTGAAACTATTTATCTTCCTGTAACATGCCAAATATGATCTATGGATGACAAGAGAAGAGATAAGCCAGTCCTTACAATCCTCAAGACTTAAGTTGTGAACAGCAGTGCGAGGCCTTGCATTATTCTGC
Source organism: Schistocerca gregaria (assembly GCF_023897955.1). Classification (NCBI taxonomy): domain Eukaryota; kingdom Metazoa; phylum Arthropoda; class Insecta; order Orthoptera; family Acrididae; genus Schistocerca; species Schistocerca gregaria. The sequence goes on from NC_064922.1 coordinate 224,254,723, forward strand.
TGGAAAATGCCAGTTTTACATTGCTCATTATGTGTATGCCAACAAGGTTTACCATCATTGCTACATGGTTCCGGGCATGCAGCCTTTCTTCTATAGTTAAATAATCAGTGATGTATTTCTTTTCAATGCATAAAACACGTGCTGTGTCAATTTATGAACATCGCAGCTCTATTATCCTAGGTTTTCTAGATATAAAAGATCTCTATAATCGCCTGTCTCTGGGAACTTTGACCAGGTCGTCTTCGGACACGATAGCGTAGACCTGAGTACCTCAAACCAAATTGAATACATTCCTGAAAACCACAAAATGAAACTCAGTGTTCCAGTTGTCACATGAGATCTAGAGATATTAAAAAGCAGTGTGTTCAGTAGACCTTCGTACATAGTGTACAAAAGTCTACTCCTCGTACCAGCCGCAATTAAGCCATTCCTCACATGACTCTTAGACTTGTTGTGCGGCGACGTTTGTGTATCGAACCATACAGGAAGCAGTTGCTACAATCCCATTATGACAGTTATAAAAAAAAGATGAATAGAGTTTTCTGATTTCATTCTGAGTGTGAAGATGGAAGATAGCAATTTCCTTTCCCTTTTAGATTTCAGTGGCAAGGCTGAGGTTAAGTGGAAAAAAGAGTCGCAACAACGTGTGAGTGAAAGGAACACAGCAGTCACATAAGGAACTGCACTGTAATTAAGCATGTTAGAACATTTCTTAAACATGAGCTGCGTCATCTGGATCGGCGGCCTAGAGGGCGCACTGATCTCACATTGTAACGATGGCTTTCACGTTCCTATAGTCGTGTTATTTTGTGCAGGTTTCTCAGAAAGACTTCCGTGTGCCTCCTTTACAAGAATTTAGGGCGACCTGTATCGCCGTTTATATCTACATCTACATGATTTCTCTGCAACTCACACTTAAGTGGCATGCACACGGAACTTCGAACCACCTTCAATCTATTCTTCTACCATTCCATGAGAAAAATGAATATGTAGATCTTTATACATGAGCTGTAATCTACTTTGCTGCGATGATCAATTCTCCCATTGTAGTTTGGCGACACATTTGGAGGAGAAAGTTGGTGATTGAAACTTCGTGAAAAGGTCTCACTGCAACTAAAATTTATACGAATGTCATCCAAACTTCTTATTATATCTCTGACGTTCTCCTCCCTGTTCGACAATAATATCGAAATAGCATATCTGCTTTGGAGCTTTTCAGGTACTCCACCAGTTATATCTGGTAAGTATTCTATATAATATACCAGTACCATGGCAAAGGACGGAAAAGCGCATTGTAGGCAGTCTCTTTAGTACATCTGTTGCATATGTTAACAGTTGTGCCAATAAAAAGGAGTCTTTGTTTTGCCTTCCCTGGAACATTATCTAAGTGACAGTGTTCATAATTGTGTTTCCTAGATATTTAATTTAACCAACAGCCTTTAAATTTGTGTGACTTATCGACTATCAGAATTTTAAGGAATTTCCTTTCACACTCATGTGGATAACCTCACTTTTCCGTACTCAGAGACCGTTACCATGTTTCTAACCATAGGCCTACATATTCTTTGTCTCAATCATTTTGCAATTGGTTTTCGTATTCTGATCATATTACTGTACGGTAAATGACAGTATCATCTACAAGCGACTTAACAGGGCTTTTCATATTGTTTTATAATTCGTATATGTGCATTAGGAAAGCAGTGGGCCTGTATCAATTTCTTGGGGAACGTCGGATATCACTTCTGTTTTACACTATGATTTTCCGTCGATCACTGCGTACTGTGACCTTTCTGATAGGCAACTACGAATCGCACTACTCACGCGTTAATCCATAGGCACGCAATTTGATTAGAAGTCTTTTGTGAGGAATGGTCTCCTTCCGTAAAACCTTCTGTACATGTAGTAATAAAATGGTTCAAATGGCTCTGAGCACTATGGGACTCAACTGCTGTGGTCATCAGTCCCCTAGAACTTAGAACTACTTAAACCTAACTAACCTAAGGACATCACACACATCCATGCCCGAGGCAGGATTCGAACCTGCGACCGTAGCAGTCGCACGGCTCCTGACTGCGCGCCTAGAACCGCGAGACTACCGCGGCCGGCAAATGTAGTAATATGGAATCAATGCTGGCTTCTGTGTTGATAGCACTCATTACTTTGTGCGAATGAAGAGCTAACTGTGTTTCACAAGACCGATAGTTTCTGAATACTTGTTGGCTATTTGGCAATAAGGTGTTTTCTTCAAGGTAATTCCGATCACAACACCTATTCCACAATCCCACTGTAAACTGACGTCAGTGATATGATCCAGCAACCCATCGGACTGCGCCTATTTGCGTTCTTGAGTATTGGTTTCACCTGTACAACTTTCCAGTTTTTTCGTACGGATCTTTCGTCGAGTGAACAGTTGCCAAGTGTGTGGCTGTTGAATCACTTTATTCTGAAAGAAAGCTAATTGGTATACTACCTGGATGTAAATATTTCTCTTTATTAAGTGATTTAAGCTGCTTCGTTGCGCAGAGCGTATCTACTTAAAACTTACTCACATGTCATCATTAATATTGCCGCTGGTATCATGCAGTAAAGGTACTGACTGTGTTTTGCTACTGATGTACTTTACGCACGACTAGTATCTCTTAGGATTTCCTATCAGATTTCGAAACAGAATTTCGCCGTGAAGCTATTAAAAGTTCACCATGTGATCAAAAGTATCCGGACACCCCCAAGAACAGACGTTATTCATATTAGGTGCATTGTGCCGCCACCTACTGCCAGGTACTCCATATGAGCGACCTCAGTAGTCGTTAGACTTTGTAAGAGAGGAGCATGGGGCGCTCCGCGAAACTCATGGACTTTGATCGTGGTCGGGTGATTGGGTGTCACTGGCCTTACGTCTGTAGACGAGATTTCCACACTCGTAAACATCCCTAGATCCACTGTCTCACTGTAGTGAAGTGGAACGTGAAGGCACACGTACAGCGCAAAAGCGTACAGGCCGACCTCGTCTCTTGACTGACACAGGCTGCCGACAATTAAAGCGGGTCGTAATGTGTAATAGGCAGACATCTATCCAGACAAACACAAGAATTCCAAACTGCATAATGATCCACTGCAAGTACGATGACAGTTAGGTATGAAGTGAGAAAACTTGGATTTCATGGTCGAGTGGCTAGTCATAGGCCACACATCACGCCGGTAAATGCCAATCAGCGCCTCACTCGATGTAAGGAGCGTAAACATTGGACGATTGAACAGTAGAAAAACATTGTGTGGCGAGACGAATCACGGTACACAATGTGGAGATCCGATGGCAGGGTGTGGGTTTAGCGAATGCCCGGTGAACGTCATCTGCCAGCGTGTGTAGTGCCAAGAGTAAAATGCGGGGGCGATGGTGTGACACAGTTTTTCATGGAGGGGGCTTGCGCTATCTTGGCGTGGCACTATCACAGCACAGTCCTGTATTGATGTTTTGGGCACCTTCTTGCTTCCCATTGTAGAAAAGCGAATTCGGGGATGGCGATTGCATCTTTCAACACGATCGAGCACCTGTTCATAATGCAAGGCCTGTGGCGGATGAGTTACACGACAATAACGTCCCTGTAACGGACTGGCCTGCACAGAGTTGTGACATGAATCCTGTAGGACAGCTTTGGGATGTTTTGGATAGCCGACTTAGTGCCAGGCCTCACCGACCGACATCGATACCTCTCCTCAGTGGAGCACTCCGTGAAGAATGGGGTGCCATTCCCCAAGAAACGTTCCAGCACCTGATTGAAAGTATGCCTGCGAGAGTGGAAGCTGTCAACACTAAGGGTGGGCCAACACCATATTGAATTCCAGGATTACCGCTGGAGGGCACCACGAAATTTTATGTCATTTTCAGCCAGATGTCCGTATACTTTTGATCACGTAGTGTATCTCACATGTTTCGAGCATCAGAAAAATGTCGGCAATCTTTAAGATCTTGTGCCCTCTTAAATTTGGCTCACTTTTTGTTATTTCTGCAAAAGAGTTCTGACATGTTTTGTTTTTGTACCACCTTTAATAATTTATTTGTACACGATTCTCAACTGTCGCAGACATCATTTTGTTGCATTGTCGCAACATGTGGTCTATATGTATCTATTTTGTTTGGAAGAAGCGGTATTGTCTCTTACAAAGGGCTCAAGCAATCTTTATCTGCTATTTTAAACAGATATATCCTGCATTTACGATTGGTGGATTTGGGTGATGCGCAGGTTAGTCTCGCAACAACGACCTTGTGTTCACTGTTCACTATATCCGTCACGATGCACTCAATTTGTTCGGTATGATTTGTTGCTAACAGGTCAAGTACGTGTTTCCTGAAATTTTCCCGAGGTAGATATTCTGTGTTGTTTCGTGATTGCTGCCGGAAGTCATCGACTCCTTTCCAAGAGATTTCGGCTGACAACCATTCTCCTACATTCAGTTGAGTGTTCTGCACTGAAGATTGCAAGTTCATATCGCGAAATTTATACTAAAACTTGACGTGCAGACACATGCATAAAGGTAGTTGATGCATGAGCTATCTCTGTCGAGTTTCGCGCCCTCTTCGGATATTACCCCATTTATAGTGTGCAGGCGCTTAAGTGAAGTATATACCAATGCGCGCTATCGAAATGCGGACTTCCGGAGTTAATATTCGTATGTCAAATTAATAAAATTAATTGATTCCTTAAATTAATTGTTTCCTTTCTGTAGAGAACTACCACTACCCTGCACAAACTATACACCTGGCACACGTTTGTCTGGAGGAGACATCCAAGGAGCTGGAATATCTGGAGAGAAAACAGCTTAAAGGAGAGAAAAACGTGACCATTCACAAGAGCAAGAAGCGAAATAGTAGTTTAATTACAGGGCGTTCCTCCCGTATGTCGACAATATTTCGTCGAAATTAGGCAAAATCCCAAGGAAACATTAGTGGGAGTAGTCTTACTGTCATCTACAAAGGCTTGTGCTTCTCTCGGTTACGTAAAGGAAGGTCTGCGATTGCGGAGAGCTGGAATCTGTAGAATACTTTTCCAGTGAGTCAAAGACTACATCAGTCAGGCAACATGCACAGTACATGAGAGGTGCATTGAATTGAATCACCACACTCGCCTTTCGCAGCCCAGTAAGTCAGCCACAGGCGAGCATTGTACTTCCCCACGACATTCTGCATCGGGAACCTTAGCCTCGACAAGATCCTGCTGTGATTCGGTAATTAGCAAGCGTTGAAATGCGATAGATGGAAGATCTTACTAATCGTAATGGCGGCCTACAACTACGTAAAATGTGGGACTTGGTGACCTCTTTAATATCTACAGAAAGGTAACATATTATGACTAGTGACATGCTTAACTAAACAAATTTTATTAATTTGCTGTCTGAATTTTAACTCTTCAAGTCCGTATTCCGACAGAGAGCGCACGTGTAGTATTTCCATTGCAAACTCATCTGTGTGTCATAGCTGCAGCAATATTAGAAGAAAGCGCGAAGCGCGACATAAGTCGCTGATTTTGCACCGCGAATTATTGGTATAAATTTAGCGATGTGAACTAGCGAACTTCAGTGCAAAACACTCACCTGAATATGTCTGGATGGTCGTCAGCCAAAATATCGTGGCAAGAAGTCGTCTTCATCTGCCAGCTATCCCGAAACTTCATGGGATAGGTGGAGTACTTTTTCGCCACCATTTACACTTAGAGCAGGCTCAAAATAATAGGAGTTACTTCATAAATACTCACGCGAGTATGGTATCAATTTGTCACCTAGATGTGAGGCGTATTGAGTAGGGCATATTAAACATTTTTGAAAGGTGAATGAAAATTTTGATCCAAAACATAATTGTAAGTAGTATCCTAGATTGTATGCACATGCGTGTAAATGATGTTGTTGTTGTTGTGGTCTTCATTCCTGAGACTGGTTTGAAGCAGCTCTCCATTATCCTCGTTTTGCTTTTGTTATGTAAATAATATGCCAGTGTAAAATTGGAGAATTCTTCCCAGAATAAAAGCTTCGTAGACCCTGGAATTAGTTAAAATTTATCTTACAGTTCCACGTTCGATCATGTACATTTAATCTTGTGAATTCAGATCAATTATTTTCAAAATTCTCTCTGTATGAAACATCATTTTATAATCCGTTACGCTTTGATTATAATTTAACTCATCAAAGAAATGTCGTGTTTATGATACATCAGCATAAGTAGTGAACTATCTACAACTGAAATATGAAATTGACCTCTCTACAAAACGACTTAATATGCCAACTGGTCCAACCAGGGACTCGTAATTTAAACTCGCCATAGGCGTTCTTAAATGAGTGCATTTGTTTACGTAGTGTGGCATTGCGAAATACCCACAGACCTTGCGGATTCCCATCCGAGTTCCCCGCTACGACGGCACCACAGAGTACAGTTGTGAGCGCGCCACTGACAATGGAGGTCCGAGGCCTTAATTTAACTTACGGCGGCTGAGCAGAGTCCACACAGAACAGCAGCGCACACGGTTGCGGAATGGCAGGGATGCGTGCAGCCATCTAGCCGGAAACGTGCGCAGCCTGCTTGCAGGTGGCAACACTGCCATGAGCGGCTCTGTCCGCCGGACAGGTGTCGCTACTGTTCGGCGTCACGCGACTGCGCCTACCTGCTTGTTCCACACAATGCTGCAGACGCCAGTATATCAGCGTGTCACGCACAGTGGACAGATGGCCACAGCGCAGCCAGTTATGCAAACGACAAAACGAGGCGCACGTTTATATTACAGTTTACGAGGACAGCACTGTGTTGTTGGTTTCCAAATATTTTCCGTTTCTGTAACCACGGCGCACTGTGTAATTTTTAATGACTCTCTCTTACACAATTTAACTGTTTGGACACAGTGACGTGCATATTTCACTATGTTCTAACCGAGAATGACCAGGCAGTTGTCATTATGAGAATGTCTGTAGCTGAAAACAGAAAGCAAAGAACTGTTGTAGAAACTATAAATTTTGCAAATAACAATACACTTAGTGATAAAAAAAGATAAAATCGCATCTTCGGCATAAACAGCGATTTCAGTAACGTTCTCAGCAATACTGAAAGCAACAATAAATAGAGGTCAAAGTTTTGTTCTTGGAATGATGTCCTCTATATTTATGTGTACCGGTATATTCACAAAGAAATATCTATCTTTCTAAGCAAATTTTACAGTTACCTTTAAGGGGGATAGGACGTCAAACGGGCCGACCTTGAGCAGGAGAGGCACCATAGGACATTTTAATTTCCACTTTCCATATTTTTACAAGTAAATGCATAAAACCTGCTCAGCATGACCAGGAAGGATTCGGGATTCACACTCGTAGCAGTGGAAGTGCAAAAATATAACAAAATAATTTTTTGTACGTGTGAAATTTCATCATTTTTTCACTTATTATTGGCTGCATTTGTTGCTATAGGTACATTTTTCTTCATAAGAAAGAGAGAGACTCTTTGATGAATTTTGCAGAGCATACAATCCATACAGGGGTCTGAAACTCTAGAATTTATTTAATTTATGAAAAATAAAAGAGCTTTTACGTGTTAAACTTTATGTTTCGAGAAAAATCAAATTTTGTAGTTAATTATCTCAATTTTTACCACAGTTTATAATAGATTTGGATAATTAGTTTCATACAGCTGTAAGTATGGTTTGTATGCTGTACATAATTCATCAAAGAATCTTGTGAAGAAAAATGTACCTATAGCAACAAATGCTGCCAACAGTAAGTGAAAAAATGATGAAATTAGATATCTAAAAAAATTATTTCGTTGCGTTTTTGCACTTCTACTGCTATGAGTGGAAATCCTAAATCCTTCCTGGTCATGCTGACAAAGTTTTATGAATTTATTTGTAAAAGTATAGACAGTAGAAAATATAATGTCCTGTGGTGCCTCTCCTGCTCCAAGTCGGCCCATTTGACGTCCTACCCCCCTTAATAGACTAATGCCATACAATTTTTTAACAAATTTAAACACATAAGGAAATTTAAAACACTCATTAAATTTCGTTAGATAATGATTAAGTGTGCGGAGATAGTAGGCTGGGGGAAAGGGGGGGGGGGGGGGGAGGGAAGTGGTTCATAGGCTCATAGGCATATGATGGTATGGATACATTAAACAAAGGAAATACTGGCTGAGAGTAATAAGCTTACTCAAGTAATATCGAAAAATAGGTAGAACAGTTTCATTCATGCTCGTCTGTAAAAATGAATATGAGGAACACGCTGACGTCAAGGCGAGGCTGATTTTTTCTATAATGCGTATCCGTTAGAGCAGAACATGTTCGTAACATGCTGTGCTCTACCCACAAGAATAAAAAAAAATGGTGGTCGGAGAAACGTTTATACAATGTTTACGAGAGCTTGTACAGGGTGAACCCAACCACCACCAATAAAAGATCACAAGTTCTTTAAGAATATTTTCATATATAACAGAACCTGTGGGCTCTTTTGGCACGTTACAGAGTAACGGCATACCGTTTATTTCTTAACGAAATTTGTGCTCTGTCTATCTGTAGACCTGCAGAAATACTTTGATAACTGTGGGAAAGTCTGTAACATACCGTCATGAAGAGGGGCCATAAATAAATTTAAATGCCTGTATACTGATGCAAAACAACTGTGAAGTGGTTGTCGTAGCAGCAGAGCTTTTGCATAAGATACGGTGTACTCAGATATGAGATCCACACTGGCCAGCCCTGTAACAGCAAAGCCTATCCATAATGCTCAGTATTACTCTTTAATGCACAGCTAGGACTATCTAATAAACAAGCCCAACACAGAACCAACAAGTTTCATATCAGCGCACACTCCGCTGCAGAGTGAAAATTTCATTCTCGAATAATGAGTACAATCTTCAGGGTGAAGAGTAAAGGAGGCAAAATGATGCAGTACTAACGTGGTCTTCAAGGAGAAGAGTGAAATGGGCACTATTTTAGGCAACAGTGCTTACCATGAGTGTATGGAACAAGTCTCTTTGCAAATAATATACACACCACAAACAGCCGACATTTTCATTGTTGTCACTATGTTTTGAATGCGCTGAGCATGGTCTAAGTGTAGCGTCTTTGAGTAGTAATCAAAACGTCCTCGTTCCTGTGTTCGAAACCCCGCCACCACTTAATTTTTGAATAATTATCAAACTTCCTGCATAAGGGGTCATATTTATTCTGCAGGCGATCTTTTCAATGATCAACGCCATGAAGATGCAAAAGACAATGCAAACCCCTGAATGAAACACACATCATGTGTATCCACAGGACCTGTGGCCTGTAACTAAAAAAAGTCATAATGGTCTCTCCATTGGCAAATGATTCCTAATTGGTCCCCATTCCGATCTCCAGGAAGGGACTGCTAAAGGGGAGGTGATATAAGAAAGAGATTAAATAACTAACGAAAGGATTACGTTCTATCAGTTGGAGTGTGGATTTTCACAAGTTTGAATGTGGTAGGGAATCTAGGAAATCTGAAAGGCTCAATCTAGATATAGTCAATAGGGGCCAATGGAATGGAAACAAATAAGGCAAAGATTTCTGGTCAGATGAATATAGCGTAATACCAACAACAGCAGAAAATGGTATCAGGGCAGTAGAATCTGTTATTGATTGGAAGGTAAGGCAGAGAGTAAATCACTGTGAAGAGTTCAGTAATAGGGTTGTTCTTATCAGAATCGACAACAAATCAACACCATCAATGATAGTTCACGTATAAATGCCGACGTTTCCAACTGAACGTGAGGAGATAGAGAAAGTATATGAGGATAAGGAATAAGAAATGCAGTACATCACGGGAAATGAAAATGTAGAAGTTATTGGAGATTGGAATACGATTTGCAGAGGAAGGAGTAAAAGAAAGGGTTACTTGAGCATAAGAGCTTGGTACTAGGAATGAGAGAGGAGAAAGAGTAACTGAGTTCCGTAACGAATTTAAGTTAGTAATAGTGAATACTCTGTTCAAGAATCACAAGAGAAAGAGGTGTACTTCGAAAAGGCCGGGAGATACGGGAATATTTCAGTCAGATTAGACCATGGTCAAAGAGAGATTCCGGAATCAGATACTGGATTGTAAGGCGTACTCAGGAGCAAACACAGCCTCACATCACAATGTAGCAGTGATAAAGAGTAGGCCGAAGTTTAAGAGATATGTCGGGGAGAAGCAATAAGCAAGGAAGTAGGATATGGAAGTGCTAAGAAAGTTCTTTATAGATACAGAGAAATAAGAAATAGCTCAGTTAGGCAGTTGAAGAGGAATGGACATATCTGAATACGACAATCACAGAAATTGGAAAGAAAAATATAGGTAGAAGTAACTGAGAAGTAACCATGGGTAACGAAGAAGTACTTCAGTTGATCAACGAAAGAAGGCAGTACGAAAATTATCAGGGAAATTCATGAATACAGAAAGACAGTTCACTGAAAAATGAAATAAATAGGAAGCGCAGGGAACTAAGACGAAATGGCTGCACTGAAAATCTGAAAAAACTGGAAAAGAACTAATTGTCGGAAGGACTCACTCAGCATATAAGAAAGTGAAAATAAGCTTCGGTGAAAGTAAAAGCAAGGTTGAAAACATTAAGAGCGCAGCGGGAATTCCACTGTTAAATACAGAGGAGAGAGTAGATACGTGTAACCAGTACACTGAAGGTCTCTATAACGTGGAAGATATGTCTGATGTCGTAGAAGAAGAAACAAGAGGCGATTTAGAAGCGACAGAGGATCTAGTATTCGAATCAGAATTTAAAAGAACTTTGGACGACTTAAGATCAAAGAAGACAGTAGGGATGCATAAGGTTCGATTAACATTTCGAATATAATTGGGTGAGGGTGGGAGGGGGGGGGGGGGAGTGGCACAAAACCACTTTTGACGTTGGTGTATAATATGTATGAGAGTGGCGATATACCATCTCACCTTCGGAAAAACATCATCCACGCAATTCCAAAGACGTCAGGAGCTGACAGGTACCAAAATTGTCTCACAGTCAGCTTCACAGCTCGTTCTCCCAAGTTGCTAACAAAAATAATTTACAGCAGAATGGAAAAAGTGGGGTTGTGTTAGATGATTATCAGTTGGGCTTTAGGGAAGGTAAAGGCACCGAAGAGGCAATTCAGACGTTTCGGTTGATGATCGAAGCAAGACTAAAGAAAAATCAGGACATGTTCATAGCATTTGTTGACTTGGAGAAAGTGTTCGACAATTTCAAATAGTGCATAATGTTCGAATTTTTGAGGAAATTTGTGGTAAACTGTAGAGAGAGGGGGGGAATATATGACATTTACATGAACCAAGAGTGAATAGTAATTTTGGATGACCAAGAATGAAGTGCTAGGATTAAAAAGGGTGTAAGACAGGGATGTAGTCTTCCGTCCCTAGTGAATCTTAAGATGTAAAATACGGTGAAAACCCGATGAATCTTTGCACAGATGAGTTGAGAGTGTCTCTACTATGCTTGTCAATTGCGTCACGTCTTTTCAGTTGTGAGTATGCTGTGAGCTCATAAAGATGCCGATATGTCTCCATCAAGTACCGGTTCCCGCTATGAGGTTTCGGCTGATATCATGCAAACCCACGTAACCCAATCTCACCCATCCCCTTCTTTGTGACAGTTTCCGGCCGCACACTGCACAGACAATGAGGTCGCCCCAGCGTAATTTTCGATGGTAAATGTTTGATCACCCTCTGTTGTTCACCTCTGCTCACATGAACCGCCGGCTATGAAATATTTTGGCACAGACAACGAACTGCAGATCTTCGTAGAGAAGTGACGGAAAGCCTAGTTGTCTACTTTCTATGATGAGGGTACTGGAACTTGGGTACACTACTACGACATGTGTCCAAGTCGGAGCGGCGACTATGTAGAGAAGTAGCTGGAAGGTGTGGCAAATTGATGCAATTACAAATTTTTGATTTCTATGTGGTTAGCCATTTCGCAGCAGACCGGACATTACAAATACCCTCAGTAGAAACACAAAGCAGGCCGTTGTGGCCGAGCGGTTCTAGACGCTTCTGTTTGGAACCGCGCAACAGCTACGGTCGCAGATTCGAATCCTGCCTCTGGCATGGATGTGTGTGCTGTCCTTAGGTTAGTCAGGTTTAAGTAGTTCTAAATTCTAGGGGACTGATGACCTCAGAAGTTGAGTCCCATAGTGCTCGAAGCCATTTGGACCATTTAGAAACACAACAGGAAAAACAAAATCAAAGCGTACTAGTTGTTGTTGTTGTAGTGGTCTTCGGTCATGAGACTTGTTTGATGCAGCTCTCCATGCTACTCTATCCTGTGCAAGCTTCTTCATCTCCCAGTAACTACCGCAACCTACATCCTTATTAATCTGCTTAGTGTATTCATCTCTTGGTCTCCCTCTACGATTTTTACCCTCCACGGTGCCCTCCAATACTAAATTGGTGATCCCTTGATTCATCAGAGCATGTCCTACCAACCGATCCCTTCTTCTGGTCAAGTTGTACCACAAAGATCTCTTCTCCCCAATCATTTTCAATACTTTCTCATTAGTTACGTGATCTACCCATCTAAACTTCAGCATTCTTCTGTAGCGTGACATTTCGAAAGCTTCTATTCCCTTCTTGTCCAAACTATTTACCGTCCATGTTTCACTTCCATAAATGGCTTCACTCCATACAAATACCTTCAGAAAAGACTTCCTGACACTTAAAAATCTATACTCGACGTTATCAAATTTCTCTTCTTCTGAAACGTTTTCCTTGCCATTGCCAGTATGAATTTTATATCCTCTCTACTTCGACCATCATCAGTTATTTTGCTTCCCAAATAGCAAAAGTCCTTTACTGTTTTAAGTGTCTCATTTCCTAATCTAATTCCCTCAGCATGACCCGACTTAATTCAACTACATTCCATTATCCTCGTTTTGCATTTGTTGATGTTCATCTTATATCCTCCTTTCAAGACACTGTCCATTCCATTCAACTGCTCTTCCAAGTCCTTTGCTGTCTCTGACAGAATTACAATGTCATCGGCGAACCTCAAAATTTTTATTTCTTCTCCATGGATTTTAATACCTACTCCGAATTTTTCTTTTGTTTCCTTTACTGCTTGCTCAATATACAGATTGAATAACATTGGGGAGAGGCTACAAACCTGTCTAACACCTTTCCTAACCACTGCTTCCCTTTCATGCCCCTTGACTCTTATAACTGCCTTCTGATTTCTGTACAAATTGTTAATAGCCTTTCGCTCCCTGTATTTTACTCCTGCCACCTTTAGAATTTGAAAGAGAGTATGCCAGTCAACATTGTCAAAAGCTTTCTCTAAGTATACAAAAGCTAGAAACGTATATTTGCCTTTCCTTAATCTTTCTTCTAAGATAAGTTGTAAGGTCAGTATTGCCTCACGTGTTCCAGTGTTTCTACGGAATCCAAACTGATCTTCCCCGAGGTCGGCTTCTACTAGTTTTTCCATTCGTCTGTAAAGAATTCGTGTTAGTAATTTGCAGCTGTGGCTTATTAAACTAATTGTTCGGTAATTTTCACATCTGTCAACACCTGCTTGCTTTGGGATTGGAATTATTATATTCTTCTGAAAGTCTGAGGGTATTTCGCCTGTCTCATATATCTTGCTCACCAGATGGTAGAGTTTTGTCAGGACTGGCACTCCCAAGGCCGTCAGTAGTTCCAATGGAATGTTGTCTACTCCGGGGGCCTTGTTTCGACTCAGGTCTTTCAGTGCTCTGTCAAACTCTTCACGCAGTATCGTATCTCCCATTTCGTCTTCATCTACATCCTCTTCTATTTCCATAATATTGTCCTCAAGTACATCGCCCTTGTATAAACCTTCTATATACTCCTTCCACCTTTCTGCCTTCCCTTCTTTGCTTAGAACTGGGCTGCCATCTGAGCTCTTGATATTCATACACGTGGTTCTCTTCTCTCCAAAGGTCTCTTTAATTTTCCTGTAGGCAGTATCTATCTTACCCCTAGTGAGATAAGCTTCTACATCCTTACATTTGTCCTCTAGCCATCCATGCTTAGCCATTTTGCACTTCCTGTCGATCTCATTTTTGAGACGTTTGTATTCCTTTTTGCCTGCTTCATTTACTGCATTTTTATATTTTCTCCTTTCATCAATTAAATTTAATATTTCTTCTGTTACCCAAGGATTTCTACTAGCCCTCGTCTTTTTACCTACTTTATCCTCTGCTGCCTTCACTACTTCATCCCTCAAAGCTACCCATTCTTCTTCTATTCTTTCCCCCATTCCTGTCAATTGTTCCCTTATGCTCTCCCTGAAACTCTGTACAACCTCTGGTTCTTTCAGTTTATCCAGGTCCCATGCCCTTAAATTCCCACCTTTTTCCAGTTTCTTCAGTTTTAACCTACAGGTCATAACCAATAGATTGTGGTCAGAGTCCCCATCTGCCCCTGGAAATGTCTTACAGTTTAAAACCTGGTTCCTAAAACTCTGTCTTACCATTATATAATCTATCTGATGTCTTCTAGTAACTCCAGGGTTCTTCCATGTATACAACCTTCTTTCATGATTCTTACACCAAGTGTTAGCTATGATTAAGTTGTGTTCTGTGCAAAATTCTACCAGGCGGCTTCCTTTTTCATTTCTTAGCCCCAATCCATATTCACCAACTACGTTTCCTTCTCTCCCTTTTCCTACACTCGAATTCCAGTCACCCATGACTATTAAATTTTCGTCTCCTTTCACTACCTGAATAATTTCATTTAATTCATCATACATTTCTTCAATTTCTTCGTCATCTGCAGAGCTAGTTGGCATATAAACTTGTACTACTGTAGTATGTGTGGGCTTCGTATCTAACTTGGCCACAATAATGCGTTCACTATGCTGTTTGTAGTACCTTACCAGCATTCCTATTCATTATTAAACCTACTTGTGCATTACTGCTATTTGATTTTGTGTTTATAACCCTGTAGTCACCTGACCAGAAGTCTTGTTCCTCCTGCCACCGAACGTCACTAATTCCCACTATATCTAAATTTAACCTATCCATTTCCCTTCTTAAATTTTCTAACCTACCTGCCCGATTAAGAGATCTGACATTCCACGCTCCGATCAGTAGAACACCAGTTTTTTTTTCTCCTGATAACGACATCCTCTTGAGTAGTCCCCGCCCGGAGTTCAGAATGGGGGACTTTTACCTCCCGAATATTTTACCCAAGAGGACGTTATCATCATTTAATCATACAGTAAAGCTGGATTCCCTTGGGAAAAATTACGGCCGTAGTTTCCCCTTGCTTTCAGCCGTTCGCCGTGCCAGCACAGCAAGGCCGTTTTGGTTATTGTTACAAGGCCAGATCAGTCAATCATCCAGACTGTTGCCCTTGCAACTACTGAAAAGGCTGCTGCCCCTCTTCAGGAACCACACGTTTGTCTGGCCTCTCAACAGATACCCCTCCGTTGTGTTTGTACCTACGTTACGGCTATCTGTATCGCTGAGACACCCAAGCCTCCCCACCAACGGCAAGGTCCATGGTTTACGGGGGGGGGGGGGGGGGGGTGTACAAGACAGGATAAAATATTTCACACCTTTTAACTCTTCACATACACTCCTGGAAATGGAAAAAAGAACACATTGACACCGGTGTGTCAGACCCACCATACTTGCTCCGGACACTGCGAGAGGGCTGTACAAGCAATGATCACACGCACGGCACAGAGGACACACCAGGAACTGCGGTGTTGGCCGTCGAATGGCGCTAGCTGCGCAGCATTTGTGCACCGCCGCCGTCAGTGTCAGCCAGTTTGCCGTGGCATACGGAGCTCCATCGCAGTCTTTAACACTGGTAGCAAGCCGCGACAGCGTGGACGTGAAACGTATGTGCAGTTGATGGACTTTGAGCGAGGGCGTCTTCCACTCACGCCCCAACATCGTGCAGCCCGCCTCCAGTGGTGTCGCGACAGGCGTGAATGGAGGGACGAATGGAGACGTGTCGTCTTCAGCGATGAGAGTCGCTTCTGCCTTGGTGCCAATGATGGTCATCTGCGTGTTTGGCGCCGTGCAGGTGAGCGCCACAATCAGGACTGCATACGACCGAGGCACACAGGGCCAACACCCGGCATCATGGTGTGGGAAGCCATCTCCTACACTGGCCGTACACCTCTGGTGATCGTCGAGGGGACACTGAATACTGCACGGTACATCCAAACCGTCATCGAACCCATCGTTCTACCATTCCTAGACCGGCAAGGGAACTTGCTGTTCCAACAGGACAATGCACGTCCGCATGTATCCCGTGCCACCCAACGTGCTCTAGAAGGTGTAAGTCAAACTACCCTGGCCAGCAAGATCTCCGGATCTGTCCCCCATTGAGCATGTCTGGGACTGGATGAAGCGTCGTCTCACGCGGTCTGCACGTCCAGCACGAACGCTGGTCCAACTAAGGCTCCAGGTGGAAATGGCATGGCAAGCCGTTCCACAGGACTACATCCAGCATCTCTACGTTCGTCTCCATGGGAGAATAACAGCCTGCATTGATGCGAAAGGTGGATATACACTGTACTAGTGGCGACATTGTGCATGCTCTGTTGCCTGTGTCTATGTGCCTGTGGTTCTGTCAGTGTGATCATGTGATGTATCTAATCTCAGGAATGTGTCAATAAAGTTTCCCCTTCCTGGGACAATGAATTCACGGTGTTCTTATTTCAATTTCCAGGAGTGTATATACGAGGCGTGTTTCTTAAGTACGTAACGTTTTGAAAGTAAAAAAAGACGTGCTAAGATAACTCAATAATTTTATTTTTACATGAAAGCCTGAACCTTAATCTACGCACTGACGCCATTGCAGTCTGATTCTTCCTTGTTTACGTTGTGTACTGTGTGTATAAGATGCCTTCGATAATCTTGAGTCCCACCAACTCTGAAGTATGGGCTGTTATAAGATTTCTTAGTGCTAAAGGCCTAAAAGCGATCGATAATCATCGTGAAATCTGTGCAGTTTACGCAGAAAATATTATGAGTGATGGAATGGTAAGAAAGTGGGTGAGGGTATTTAAAGATGGCCGCACAAATGTGCATGATGAACAACAACGGAGTGGGTGTCCTTCGGTCGTTAGTGAACGTTTGGTGTAGGAAGTGGACAATAAGGCGAGAAAAAAGAGACTCTTTACGATTTCCTCCTCGCGGGATGACTTTCCTAATGTTTCTCGTAGTGTTTTGTATGGCATTGTGACCGAGCACTTCAATTACCGAAAATTGTGCGTACGTTGGGTGCCGAAAATGTGCACAAAACCAAACGTTGAGACAGTGCATTGACTTTCCTTGAGCGGTACCACAACGACGGTGAAGATATCGTAAGCCAAATTGTTACGGGCGATGAAACGTGCATGGCCTACGTCACATTAGGATCAAAGCAACAGCACATGGAAGTTGAGCAAGGACATCGTTTTGCTGCAAGACAATGCCCGTTCTCATGTGGCGAATCAGACCAAAGATCTCATCACATCTTTTCGATGGGAAACTCTAGATCATCCTTCGTACAGCCTCTATCTTGCACCTAGTGACTGCCATCTGTTCCTGCACTTGAAGAAACACCTGGGCGGTCAGCGTCTTCAAGATGATGACGAAGTCAAAACAGTGGTGATGCAGTGATTAACAAGTCAGTCGGCGGACTTTTATGAGGAGGGTATTCAAAACCTGGTACAACGCTATGACAAGTGCCTCAGTATTGACGGAAATTATGTAGAAAAGTAGATTCAGGTACAGGTTTTCATGAAAAAGAAATTATTGAGATATCTTAGCACGGCTTTTTTTAAATTTCATGATGGTACTTACTTAAAATACACGCCTCGACAAGTGCTAAACGTTTTTCCCAAATAAGTAGTTTATGATATCTATACAGCATCTCTCAGCATTTCGAGAAACAGATCCACAGTGTAGAGAGGAATAAGACGAAAGCAATCTTTAAGCGAAAGGAGAAAGTACATAGATTGAGATAAAATCAACAATAGAATTCGAAAGTGGGAAATTAATGTAAGTAAAGACTGTTTATACCAAGGGGAGAGTAAAGCACTGGTACAGATTAGCAACAACGTACAGATTCTGTGCTTAGAGGGTTAGGAATGAAAAGAATTATCCAGAGAAGATTTACACCTGTACCCAGACTCGCAGATCATACTGCTATTCCGATCAAAGGTAAGGCAGAAGATGAAGCACTGGTGATTTAAACAGCATTATTAGCCCACAATGTAGATCCAACATAAGAATAAGTCAAAAATGATTGACAATAGTATAAAACAGAATAGTGGGAGGTTTAAAGTTATAAATTACGGACGATAGAGTAATTGAATAAGAGTAACATTCTACTATCTAAAAACACATTATATGCATCAAAACGTGTAAGCTAGGGAAATATTAAATAGTTGGTTGACGCAGAAGGTGAAACACCTCTTCAAAAAAATACCGGTACTAGCAAGAAATATTTACTCTACTGGCCATTAAAAGTGCTACACCAAGAAAAAATGCAGATGATAAACGGGTATTCATTGGACAAATATATTATACTAGAACTGACATGTGATTACATTTCCACGCACTTTTCGTGCATAGATCCTGAGAAATCAATACCCAGAACAACCACCTCCGGCCGTCATAACGGCCTTGATACGCCTGGGCATTGAGTCAAACAGAGCATGGATGGCGTGTACAGGTACAGCTGCCCATGCCGGTTCAGCACGGTACCACAGTTCATCAAGAGTAGTGACTGGCGTATTGTGACGAGCCAGTTGCTAGGCCATCATTGACCAGACGTTTTTAATTGGTGAGAGATCTGCAGAATGTGCTGGCCAGGGTAGAAGTAGTACATTTTCTGTATCCAGAAAGGCCAGTACATGTCCTGCAACATGCGGTCGTGCATTATCCTGTAAAATTGTTTCCCCATCGGTAAACTCACAATCGTGCCACGCAATCATAGATTTCCGTCGGATTCCACAACGTGAACGATCTCAAAATAGAACAGCTAGTACAAAACACCTTCGAGACAAATTATTATTCTATGATCCTCCACCCAGTGTGCGTGCGAGGGAACACCAACTACACTGAATTTGTCCATTTGTCCCAGGTGGTATGAACTACCATCTATCACACTTTTCCGGAGGAAAAGTCTGCTCTAAACTAGAACCATTTTTGTACACAGACTAGGAATCTATCAAAAGTAAGTTATTTGAACCAGCTATTGGCTAAAAGCAGCGCTCGTACTGTAGTTCTGTTACTCCCGTTTTCCCACTCTTACTTGCTGTGATGTAAATATTCCCCACTGCCCTTGGAAGTTTACGCACACGAGAAAGAATTATATGGGCAAAGTACATCCAACTTTTGCAGCGCAATAAAAAACTTTCTGGTCAATTTACCATCTAGGTTAACAGTTGGCATAATTGTATAAGAATGCGTTAAGACACTGACACTAATTGGACAACTCTCTTGGTATCTTCAATTTGCAGGATTCCTTTCATATCCAGTTCTCCTTCAAATCCCAGATGGCCGGAGTTGAACATAAATTCCTTACTGAACGATGGAATAAGTTTGATTATTTCGTCTACAAATTGCCGGGCCGATTCCGCATTTTGCTGTGCTTTGTCAAATTGACGCTTTGTTTGAAATTTCGTTATCTTACGTTTTCCAATTCTGCAGCAATGCTTGAAGCTACACAACCATCCACTACTTGCCTTGAAAGCATTGTAATCTATGTCACGAGCGATTCGATGAGCATCATGTAGTAGATCACTAACATGCCCGTCCTGTAAATTGTATCGTGCATGACTGAAACGCTCAAATACTATTTTTTGTAACAAGTGCACTTCTCACCCCCACCCCCTTTGAATACCCGTATAAGACATTTACGTAGTTATGTCTAGTAGTCGCTCCTTGGACGACGATTGTTCTTTATACTTTTCACTTCAGTCGAGATTTGTGGATCCCTGTACGACAAGGATAATGAACGACATGGGTCGGCAGCTGTTTTAGTATCGCTTCCGCTTGCTAAGCATGTATCGTTGTCATTGTTCTCCTCGTGAACATTGTCCTTGCAGTAAGGCGTATGCCACACCACAGTGAGCAGACCTAGGTCAGTTGCAAAGTCTAACACAAAGAAGAAGGTTCTGCTGCTGGCTAGTATGCATGGTAGAGGTGTGGGCCAGCAGTTGCAGGAGTAAGTGCCAGGTCACCAGCATTAAGGTTGGCTCACGTGGACAGCATAGGCGAGTTACGAAGAAATTTTACGAACGACGATCTTGTATTAATAATGGGTGGAGAAGGGACAGTCTTGATTGAGACGGGGATTATGATGTAGGTGGTGACCTGGTAAACATAGTTACTCAGACTTTTGGCACTAATGCGCATTTCGTGCAACTGTTTCAGCGTCATGATCGACGTCACCTTAATGCGGCTGTTAGGCGCGTTAACATGGGTCTCGAGAGGGTAGTGATGGCAGAGGACATGGGTCTCATTGTAGTGGTGCCAGTTGGATCTATCAGTAAATCGGGTTTCACTAGGCATGGCCTGCACCTCAGTAGGTATTGCAAGGAGAGGCTGGCAAAGCTTATACGTGACAGAGTGGAAGGATCACTTATGGAAAAATTCCTCTAGTACTTTGTGTTAGAGATGCTCCTTGTTTAGATTGAAGTCAGCTGAGAGGTATACCCGCTTAAAGGATGTCTCTCAATAAAGGCTCACCTTCAGAGAACTTCATGTTTCCTAGTAGTGAAGGAATTAGCATATTTCATCAAAATATAAGAGATATTAGAGACAAAGTTAGTAAACTGCTTATAGATGTTGACTCTGAAATTATTGGTATATGGGAGCAGCATTTAAATAATTTGTTAATTTAGACGCTTCCTTTACCAAGATACAGATTAGCTGTTTTTCAAGAGTTCCTTGTGGGGTGGGGGAGTGACCATGAACGTAAAAACAGTACTCCATTGGAGTCCATAGATGTATCACGGCTCTGCTCTTAACAGATCTTTGAATAATGTGCAGGGGCAATTGAATTTAGTGAAAATAAGCTTCTAATTGTTGTTATTTATAAGTCTCCTAACTCTGACTTCGGAGCGTTTATCCTCAAGGTAGAGATGGTTCTTGATTCCCTTCATAGGAAGTACTAGAAATTAGTTAGATGTGGTGACTTCAACATAAATGTTGTATATGACGGTACAAGAGCAAGGATGTTGGTAGATCTCCTAAATTCATATGAGTTGATGCAGACTGTTTTTTTTTTCCAACTAGGGAGCAGGAGAACAGTAGCACAGCCATAAAACAATATGTTTATTCATTTTTCATTACTAAATGGGCATTCTGTTAGTAAAAGAGTAAACGCCCTTTCAGACAATGATGGGCAAATTTTAACACCAAAATGCTTTTGTACTCAAACAAATGTCACGTCTGATTACAAACTATGTAGGAAAGTTAATCCAACAGCAATAGAGAGTATTTTTAACTACGTCAAGGAACAAGAGTGCCTGGATGTTTATCGTGCCTATAACATAAATGAGAAATATAATCGATCCTTAACTCATTTCTCATGCTCTTTGGGATTGTTTTCAATTAGGACGTTCTAAACAGAATACTACCAGAAAAAGGCAGCCTCGGTGGCTGACTGGTTGGATAAGGATATCATGAAGAACAAAGTGGGACTCATACGAAAATGTTAGAAGTAGTCAAAATCAGGCTACGGTACACCTTCACAAACAGTACTGTAAGGTGCTTAAAGATGTTATTAGGAAGGCAAAGAGTATGTGGTATGCAAATAGAATATCTAATTCATGGGATAAAATTAAAAGCATATGGCCAGTTGTGAATGGAGTGTCTGGTCAACTGCACACGGTGGATGACATAAAGTCAGTTCATAGTATAAATAATGATGTTACTGATAAATCAGAAAGATGTACAGTATTTAACAATAATTTTCTGAGCATTGCTGGTGAATTTAAAGAAAATTAGTTTCTACAGTGAATCATACAACTCTCTTGGCAAGTACTTTTCCGAGAGTGACGCGTGAAATTCTTCTCTGTGATACAGAAAAGGGGGAGACTGAGTTAATAATTAAATCACAGAAGGATTCTCATGGATGTGATGGACTGCCTAGCAGAATATCAAAGTACTGTGCTGCATATGTTAGCCTTGTATTTAGTCATACTTGTAATTTTTCCTTTGGGAATGGTCAGTATCCTGAATGATTAAAATATTCATAAGTAAACCCGCTTTATAAAAATGGAGAAAGGGATAATGCAGACAGTTCTAGATCTATAAAATCAGTGTTTGCCAAAGTTATTGAAAAGGCTGTGTGTCTGAGGATAATTGATCATTTTATATCACACGATTTACTATCGAATGTACAGGTCGTATTCAGAAGTCGTTTAACAACTTAAAATGCTGTACTCTGTGAAGTGCTGGATGGGTTAAACAGAAGATTTCGAACGCTAGGCGTATTTTTTGATTTAAATGAGAAGTTTGATGGTGTTAATCACAAAATATTGCTCCTGAAATACTGAATATGGTGACTAGCTCACAATTGGTTCATTTCTTACTTTAGCAACAGACAGCAATTGTTGAGAATGACTGTGATGTGGGGTCTGAGTTGGGTACAGTCAAGTGGGGAGGGGGGGGGGGAGGGGGGTGTCACAGGGATAAGTGTTGCGGCCACTCCTGTTCTTTATTTATATAAAAGATTTGCCCTCTAGCATTACAGGTAACTCTAAAATATTTCTGTTTTCTGGTGACATACGTTGGTAGTAAAGGATGTTGTGCGTAACGTTGGCTCGGTTTCAAATAGTGCATTTCATGACATAAGTTCATGGCTTGTAAAAAATAAGCTAACGCTAAATCTCAGTAAAGACCCAGTTTTTACGGTTTCTAACACACAGTTCAACAAAACCTGATGTTTTAATTTCAAAGAATGGGAATATGATTAGTGATACTGAACAGTTCAAATTTCTAGGTGTTGAGATAGACAGTAAACTATCGTGGAAAGCCCACGTTCAGGGCCTTGTTAAAAAACTTAGTGCTGCCATTTTTACTATTCGAACGGTATCTGAAGTGAGTGATCGTTCCACACAAAAATTAGTCTACTTCGCTTGTCCTCATTCGCTTATGTCGTATGGTATTATATTTTTGGGTGCCTCTTCCCATTTAAAAGGATATTTTTGGTTCAGAAACGGACAGTTCAGGTAGTAAGTGGTGTAAATTCACTTGTCGACACATAATGAGTCTGCGTATTTTGACATTGGTCTCTCAATGTATATATTCCTTACTGTCATTTCTTGTTAACAGTATTAGCTTATTCTCAAGAAAAAGCAGTTTTCACTCCGTTAATACTCGGCAGAAATCAAACCTGCATTTGGATCAGAATTCCTTAACTCTTGTGCAGTATGTTTCTGTATCCATTTTCAATAAGCTACCACTGGAATTCAGAAATCTCAGCAGTAACCCACGAGTTTTCAAATCGAAACTGAATAGTTTCCTCATGGGTCACTCCTTCTGTTCTGTCGAGGAGTTCCTTCAAAAAGAAAGCTGATTCTTGTTTTATTGTTGATTTCGTTTACTTAAACTTAGGGCTTGACTGTTTTCGGATTCACAAAGATTTTATTTTTATCTGTTTTTACTTTTATGTTTTAATTTTATATACTGACACGTTTCATTGCCTTGGAGATTTTCTCCTCAATTTGGTCCTACGGAACTTGACGTGCAAGTAAAAAATAATAGAGCAAACACATTGCAATGACTCAACTTGAAGGAATGCTAATATTTCATATGCCACTACATTGTATATGTGTGGTTTCTGTTCTTTCAGATATGTCCGAAAGCAAAGGCACCATTTTGATCTAACAGCCACTATGAACTACGCCACAAAGGAACTACAGACTTCAGACTTTTGCTGCGAGCGGGCATTGATTTAAATCAAAGTGAAAAGTTGAAAGTGCGTGCCAGGCCAGGATTCGACCGTGGGTACCTTGATTACTAGATAGTTAATCTGACCACTGAGCCATCTGGACACATCGCATCTGCACGGATTATTCTAGCACACCTTCTGTCAGATCCAAATTCTCACACATTAAGAACTTAGTGCTCCTTGCCCCTGTCCTCTTTACTCGCGGCATTTGGCTGATTTCCCTAAGAGTTCGGACCTGGTGAGCATCTTCACTGAAGAGAGCATTGGCTGAAAGAACAGACATATATATATATATATATATATATATATATATATATATATATATATATATATATATATATATAAGGCAGGGATGGCTAATGATCACTTCAGTGCAGACGTATGGCAGGTTCGATCTGTTAGGCGAAACGGCGAAGTGCCGCAAGTAATAAAGATAATGAGCAAGATCACTACCTTCGTAGTGTGTGGATAATTTGAGAATTTAGGTCTGACGGAAGGCGTACTTGGGTAGTTCATGCAGATGCGATGACTACTGTGTCCTAATGGCTCAATGGTGCCAGCACGGTAGTTCAGCATGTTCGGTCAGAGGGCTGCTCGCCCTCTGTAACAAGAAACCTGAGTAAAGGAATCAACGATCAACTTCTACGGATGTCTTGTGACGTCCACCCAGACCAAACGCAACGAACAATAGCGAACAAAATGCAGGGAAAAAAAATTGTCAGCAAGTATCATTAGTAAGCATGAGGCCCAGGTTCGAACCCCAAAGCCTGACAAATTTTCATGTTTTGCCATTGATTTAAATCAATGCCCACTCACAGCCATTGTGTCCTTTGTGTCTTGTCACTTCTTCCTCCCTCTGCGAAAATCCTTGTGTTCCTTTCCTGCTAAATATCAACTTCAGCAACTATTGTTGTAAATATAATGCAATGTTTGCTTTTTTATAGTTGCCACTGCTCTGCATTGTATCAACAACATTAGCACTGTTATGAGTTACTCGTCGACTAAACAGTTCACTTACGCTCAATAGCTTTATGAACCACTGGATACCTCCTGTGAGTACATCCATCCCGTTACCTGTTGGCATCAGCCGCCAATTATGTGGTTGTGAGACAATATGTAGGCCTCGAATGCTGTGACTTCACTTCTCAGCGATCCCAGTTGCTGGAGGAGAACAATAGCGCGCAGTATATGTGCGCTACTGCACGTCACCAGAGAGAAGACCACGTCTCTAGTCGCTGCAAGCTTCAGGCCACGAACACAGCTGAGCGGTATCGTCACTTCGATAGAAACCTCCGCGAGCTATAGGTGGCGGATTTTTAAAATCCTCGGAAAGGCTGCAAGCAACAAACGTCAAATTGCCGTGAAGTGTACCACATGGTTGGCAACTGAAGCGAATAGCGTTTCAATTAGGTAGGAATAACAGTACGTACATTCTATATAAAAGTTAACTTTATACAGGGGGCAGCGTATTTAGAAATCACATTTGAATTTGATTCATTGCGAGAAGAACATACTGAGCCTGTTGTCAGATAAAACTTATACCTTTATCTGCCATAATTCGACAGTGGCACGATCATGGGCTATTGACACTAATTTTATCTCACCGTAATATTACTTCACTATGGTTCAAATGGCTCTGAGCACTATGAGACTTAACATCTGAGGTCATCAGTCCACTAGAACATAAAGCTACTTAAAGCCAACACACATCCATGAGGCAGGATTCGAACCTGCGAGCGTAGCGGTCGCGCGGTTCCAGACTGTAGCGCCTAGAACCGCTTGGCCACCCCGGCCGGCTTGCTTCACTATTGTTGGTTGTAATCCCACTACTACCATGAAACTGTGGATTCAATATGTTCATGTTCAGAGCGACCATACTCAACGTCATGCAAGATCTAAGGAGGCCCACCCTATTATCACCAGCACTTCAGATTTCCCTAGCGGTGCAAGAACGTACAGCCATTTCTGGGAATAGTTTGTTTTTAGCAAAATAAGTATCGATACGGACTGTGTCACCTCGTGGGATAAACCACGGTTAGCAAGGTGACACAGACAAATAAAAAGACAAATAAAAAGAGCTTTACTGAATTTAAGTACATATATACACTCCTGGAAATGGAAAAAAGAACACATTGACACCGGTGTGTCAGACCCACCATACTTGCTCCGGACACTGCGAGAGGGCTGTACAAGCAATGATCACACGCACGGCACAGCGGACACACCAGGAACCGCGGTGTTGGCCGTCGAATGACGCTAGCTGCGCAGCATTTGTGCACCGCCGCCGTCAGTGTCAGCCAGTTTTGCCGTGGCATACGGAGCTCCATGGCAGTCTTTAACACTGGTAGGATGCCGCGACAGCGTGGACGTGAACCGTATGTGCAGTTGACGGACTTTGAGCGAGGGCGTATAGTGGGCATGCGGGAGGCCGGGTGGACGTACCGCCGAATTGCTCAACACGTGGGGCGTGAGGTCTCCACAGTACATCGATGTTGTCGCCAGTGGTCGGCGGAAGGTGCACGTGCCCGTCGACCTGGTACCGGACCGCAGCGACGCACGGATGCACGCCAAGACCGTTGGATCCTACGCAGTGCCGTAGCGGACCGCACCGCCACTTCCCAGCAAATTAGGGACACTGTTGCTCCTGGGGAATCGGCGAGGACCATTCGCAACCGTCTCCATGAAGCTGGGCTCCGGTCCCGCACACCGTTAGTCCGCCTTCCGCTCACGCCCCAACATGGTGCAGCCCGCCTCCAGTGGTGTCGCGACAGGCGTGAATGGAGGGACGAATGGAGACGTGTCGTCTTCAGCGATGAGAGTCGCTTCTGCCTTGGTGCCAATGATGGTCGTATGCGTGTTTGGCGCCGTGCAGGTGAGCGCCACAATCATGACTGCATACGACCGAGGCACACAGGGCCAACTCCCGGCATCATGGTGTGGGGAGCGATCTCCGACACTGGCCGTACACCTCTGGTGATCGTCGAGGGGACACTGAATAGTGCACGGTACATCCAAACCGTCATCGAACCCATCGTTCTACCATTCCTAGACCGGCAAGGGAACTTGCTGTTCCAACAGGACAATGCACGTCCGCATGTATCCCGTGCCACCCAACGTGCTCTAGAAGATGTAAGTCAACTACCCTGGCCAGCAAGATCCCCGGATGTGTCCCCCATTGAGCATGTTCGGGACTGGATGAAGCGTCGTCTCACGCGGTCTGCACGTCCAGCACGAACGCTGGTCCAACTGAGGTGCCAGGTGGAAATGGCATGGCAAGCCGTTCCACAGGACTACATCAAGCATCTCTACGATCGTCTCCATGGGAGAATAGCAGCCTGCATTGCTGTGAAAGGTGGATATACACTGTACTAGTGTCGACATTGTGCATGCTCTGTTGCCTGTGTCTATGTGCCTGTGGTTCTGTCAGTGTGATCATGTGATGTATCTGACCCCAGGAATGTGTCAATAAAGTTTCCCCTTCCTGGGACAATGAATTCACGGTGTTCTTATTTCAATTTCCAGGAGTGTATATATCAAAAAAGGGCTTCATATAGTCCTCACTAGCGCCTCAACTGAAGCAGCAGGATTGAAACGTAATGACGCGGGATTTTCATCGTAAGCAACCCAAAACTAAGACTTTTTATGGGTCCATTATTGTGATCAATGGTACGTGGGACCTCGGCTGTTCACTTACGTACTACAATAAACCACATATAGCCGTTTTTTTTTTCAATTTATTTTAATATATGATAACAGGTTTCAGTGAATCTGGACACCATCTTTAGGTCTTAGATGATGCTGAGGGTATGAACTCACATCGATACACGATCCCATCCATGGCCAACATGTGTGAACTGGCTTCCGCGGAAAATTGTAACAGCGATGTTGTGTCTACAAGTACAGAGAATCACTGTTGGAGTATTCCGCGGAAGCCAGTTCACACATGTTGGCCATGGATGGGATCGTGTATACGATCTGAGCTCACCATCTCAGCGTCAGCTATTGCCTGAAAATTATGTTCTAATTCACCGAAACCGATTGCCATATATTAAAATAAGTCGAAAACGACGGCTGCGGGTGTTTTACGTTATTGCGTAAAACTAAAACAGTTTCACTTCAATTGTTTGTTTACAGTGTCTTCAACGATATTTAGGCATAATTACAGCTAAAATTGTCGTATGTCACATCACGATTCGGTTGTAGGACACCACCATACGAAACAATTTTGACCACAAGGGGGAGTAAAAAGTGAAATATAAACAACAAACGATCTGTATCTGAACGCGAACAGCCGTCTGGTGCTAAACCCGTCGATTCGAAAGTGGTAACCGTGCTATTTACGCAAATAAATAGCATTATTAAAAGTGGCTGCAAGAATCGGTCTGTATTTTGAACGCAGCCAGTGTACAAAACTATCAGTTTTCGACAAAATCGCGTCTTCAAAAAGATAATGCAAGACGTCCATAAAGAGGGCGTTGAACTGTTACCCTAGCCAACAGGTTCCCCAACCTCTCAGCCACTAAAGGTGACGTCACGGGTCGCCGAGATATTGGAATATCTATTCCT
Source organism: Schistocerca gregaria (assembly GCF_023897955.1). NCBI lineage: Eukaryota > Metazoa > Arthropoda > Insecta > Orthoptera > Acrididae > Schistocerca > Schistocerca gregaria. The sequence continues at coordinate 224,283,193 of NC_064922.1, forward strand.
TAGTACCACAATTGATGTACTTGTGACACAGAATAACGGCAGTGTTTGAAATGAATAGTGGCAACCATGGGCAGGTGGCAGCACTGCGGGTTCGGGACAGTTAGCCAGTAAACAGTCCGCCATTTCAGTAGTAATGGATTAGTGGAACGGACAACAACATGCTTTATCCATAAAAATGTTTTATAAAAACAACGATAGTTAGGTAGCGGCGCAGAGGGAGTTTCGACGTTTTTATAATTTAGGACGGCATGATGCCGTTCCTTCGAAATACGCGATAAAATGTTGGATTAATAACTTTGGGGAGACTGAATCTGCCCTTCAAACATAACAATTCCGTTACCATTCGATTTCTAGCCACATTAGAGTCACAGTTGCTTCCAGAGGTAGCAGCTAGGTGTAATAAATTTCGCATACCTCCATGTCACTCATAAATTTATTCACGTATTCTTATTACTAAGCTGTATAAACACAACAGGTAAAACTTAATTATTTTCAATCCTTCTTTGTGTTGATATCTTAATATCCAGCAGCATATTTTAAACATTAAGTAGCAAAACTATAAATTAAAATTAAGGCATACAGCAAATATCAGAAATGTATAATTAAGTACAGTATGGCAGAACGCTGGGTGCCAATAAAATGGTAAACTCTCATATGTTGGTTGCCAAAGATATAATACTTTCTAATACAGTGAGGAATTTGTTATCATGTATTGACGCCATGGACTCTACCGTTAGAGAAATGTGTGAGTGACTCACATGCTGATAGACTGGGATTGTCTGACAGCCCGGTTCCATAAAGCGAATTCTGCACTGCAGCCTCAGTGAATGATTAACTGCCAAGGACGTCATAATCTGTTGCCAAAATTCGGGGAATACAGGCTGCCTCAATATTTCAGTCAATTCTAAATTGACTGTGGCTGCACATAAACTTATTCGAAAGCTCACCGAACTAACATGCTAAAAGGCTTTACCTAGGCCATAGCGTACCACTTGACAAGCAAGAATAACTATCTGAACGCCAAGTTTAATCATAACGGATGGAGCAAAATAAAGAACTGTACACACATTAAATTTATTAATGCATACAATACAAAATAGTTTTGCACGCTGAAAACATTTGAAAATCGTGTTGTCCTATAAACAAAAATAACTTTCGCAGGCAAGAAAATTTGATTTTGTGTCTTTTAACATATAATAATAAATGACGTCTTGCCTGGCATAGCGTGTTCTTACAGCACAGGGTTTCTCATGTTCGAGACACATGTGCATATTGAAGTCACAGCCACACCAAATGAGTAAAAAACACTATCTAATGTGCATATATCAACTAATATCAAAATAATCGCGAGACAGTTTCCTTTCAGACACCCAGGTGTATCATTATCCAAGAAATCAAATACACACGCAGTAATAATGTAAGTGGGAAGTGTTCTCGAATGTTCCATTGCTAGTTGTGATTAAATATTTATTGAAAAAACTAATACCATCGAATTTATTTATTTTCATGTACTACATAGTAGACGATATGTTTCTGAGATTACCGGCCTGTGTCGCCGAGCGGTTCTAGGCGCTTCAGTCTGGAAGTTTTGTTTCTGACATTACCATGTTCAACATTCTGAATTGTAGAAATATCATACTATATCACATTACATCATTTATATTCGCGTGCCTACACATAGTAATGTGCACCGGTATACTTTCTTATGACCTCCTGTACACTTACGTATCTCTAAAGAACAAAGGAGACCGAACAACATATGCACATATATATCTGTAGTACCCATCGCCACCAAAATTCGTATAACTTACCTGACAGGTATTATAGTTTTGTGCCATTTTCACAAACATTACATTATTCTGTCACTGCTTGAAACCACTGCTTACCTCCTCCCAGTTAATATGCGATTCTTTTTCCCTTAAAACTTCTTTAAATATCGCACAGGGCTCTAAAAAGATATCCTAGGGATTTCCATCATATTTAGTGTTGAAAATAGCCTAGTGCAAGTGCAGAACATTTTTCCTTGCTCATGCATTTTTATTCATCTACTGATGGTTGATGGGATTTCCGCTCACTAATCTATGTATCTGTGTGACAAATTTATTATTCTTTGAGTATAATGTCTTCTTTCAAGTGTGAATTGCAATGGTATTCGTTGGCGCTAATGTTTCAGGCAGCGGTTGTGTTTTTCTGGACCTTGTTGAATTCTTGTTGCCGATAGACAGAGAGTTATGCCGTTGTGAGTATCATACACGATGATTAATTACTATCACCATTTTGTCGTTTCTAGTTAGTGATAATAGATACTATTGTCACTGAATTAAATTTTGTAATCAGATAAATCCCACGCAACGTTTTACATACAAGTTAAATTAGTGTAGGCTCGCAAAGTACAAGAGAGAGAGAAATACACCTGCATCAATAATTCTGTGGCTTATGATCGTTTTTATTTAATTTTTGTGGTTCATGTCGGATCAATATATGTTCTCTACGGTACGTTTGTAAAGTTATCGTTTTGTTGGTATTTACTTCTTATGATGTAGAGAGCGTGGGGTCTTGTAGTTTGGTTTGACAGGGTCACTCCGCTGGTGAGGAAGTTGAGTGGCCAAGTCTGTGGGAAAACTAACTACATTTCTGTTCCTTTCTAAACTACAAAAAACAATCTGATTCATTGGTACGTGCAGGTGGTTCTAAACATATATTATGAAACTGAGATGATGGACGTGCTTTTATTCAATAAAAAAGGTTATCATTATAATACTTGTATATTTAAACAAAGCTCTTCAACTTCGTCGAGAATAGCCTTGATAAAAGCATGGGTGTAGTTAATAAATCACCATACGCATCCATTAACAAGCATGAAACATCGGTCGACAATAGAAGTGACAAAAAATGTTGTGGACGGCGGGCGGGGATAAGGTTGCGATGTCTTTTTACCTCATAGAGCTTTCGAAGGTAGCTCGCAGCATCCAGTTAACTGCTACAGTGTTTCTCCTATGAAGAATCGCTCGCGCCACATTAGAAGAGCGACGCTTTATCGCCGTTGTCAGTACGAGTCTGAGTCCAACGTAATGAGTGATCGGCAGAGCAGTGACAAGCTGTAGGCTGCAAGAGCCTGGAACCGAATGCAATAATCATATTTAGAATGCAATGCTGTCTTCCGAACGTGTAGCCTCTGATGTCCGAATAAAGAAAAATGGTGCTGAGATGGCTGCGTGCCGAAGCTTTATGACCCAGGTGTGGCCGGTACTTAGTAAGCTTCAGATTTTGAAAAGTACGTCTCATGCCAATTGTTGATAACGGCACCGGTTAATTTCTACCTGCTGGGAAACAGAAGCAGATAATGCCTTCGTTCCTAAGAGGTTTCCCATTCTGGCTATGATTTACACTCTCATTTTTGTTTGTTTGCATGTAAACTTACACATACATCGACAAAAGATAATATAAAAAAAGAATGCACCAGATTGTTAACAGTAACTACAGGATCAATATTCCAAGCGAATATAAAACTGAATTTAATTGATTCGGAACTCTTTCTTCGTTGTTTGAGTTCGTGGAAGCGCTCACGTGCTGGTCTCCGCACACGGTGAGCCTGACTTGTGATACATCCCGAAACCGGCGTGCTAAACCTCGTTGCTGTCCAAGCGAGTTTTACGTGTAATTATCATTCATTTACGTATTTTTGTATTTCAGTCGCATGCGTTACAAGCTTATCGTGTAGGCAATAACTGTGCTTGTTGAGCGAAGGGTGGTTTGGTGTTAGATCATGTTTGCAACATTGTTTCCGATCATCTGTTGTTAACTATTTACACCTGCATCGCAGCTCCTAGCTTATCTACGTCAGCGAGAGCTATAAAAACTTTAGTACCTATGTCTTTCAGGGCACTATACACCAGAATACTATATACGGTCATGAGGACATTGAAGGAAGAAGTGGCGGTATTAATTTCAGCATTTTCTCTTACAGTCGATATGCACTGTAAATTTTCGCAGCTGGGATTGAGTCACTTAAGATTTTGGAGAGAAAACATGGTAGTCTTTAATTGCAAAATCTACATTCAAAGGCGACTATGTTATCTTTTGAAAAAGGTACTTTGTCTTAGGTATGGAAACGTACGTTTAATACACGAAATGTGCTAAATAATTATGTGGTATTGTCAGTGACCCCTTCCTTGGAAGACTATACTCGAAGGTACTTAAAGATCTCGTAGGAAAGAACGCAAGTCACAAGATGCAAGAAGAACAGATAGAGAAAGCACAAACGTTGGACTAATGTGGAAAAAGTTGAAATAGAGTGGGATAAATCATTACTAACATCCGTTATGGATGTGTACAAAACTATCACATAGAGAGTAAGGATTTGGAATAATGAGACAGAATAATTCGATGTGAATAAGGGTCTACGGTAATGATGTGTGGTGTCACCAACACTCTTGAAACTGTCCCTAGGAACAATCCCGCAGGCTAAGCATAGCAAATGCGAGGTTACGGGAGTATCAGTAGAGGACAGCAAAACAAATGGCCCTATTTTGCAGGTGGCCAGATTGTATTAGCAGGAGTTGAAGGTGATTTGCGCTTTATGGCAAGAAAGCTCCAATAGGAAAATAGAAGTACTACAAGCTATCTGAAGATGAAGATGAGGAAAGGTGAGTACTTCGTCGTTGGAATGGGAAAATAATTTGGAGGTAATATTGTGGATCACGAAAAGGCAAAATACTTCGGGATCTTATTGAATAAAGGACAAAAAAGTGTGGGAACAGCAACGAAGAAGAGAATGTACAAGACCGTAGTTCCGGGAGCAGTTCTGCACGAAGCAGAAGCCTGGGACGTCAGCCAAAAAATAAGAATAAATTGCTTGGCATTAACAGGGATTACTTCTCCAATTCCAGTATATTCAGTAAAATCACCATTTCAATTGTTCATTGAACTGGCGACGAAATTCTCTCCCACCAGGAATATATGAAGCTTCTAAGGCGGAAGCATTAATGAGTGGTTCCTTCCTCGCAATATTAGACGCTCGGCTGAATGTTATAATCCGGCACGATATATACGAACCCCGTTGATTGCAATTCCTATGTGCCTATTAAGTCTCGGAACACCACGTGCACCGAATAGCTCGATCGCTGGTCGTATAGTACACATATATTAACAATAGAACGTAAGTAGCCATTTTAACGTCTTTTGTTGTTAATCCGACACAGAATATTTGCTACGTTTTAATCCATGCCGCTTATAGAAAGCTATATGAGGTACGGAACATAGAATGCTATTTTATTTTTAAAGTGGCAGTATCAGTTGAAATTCTCCTCGCTACCATTATTGGGCCATCATCATAGGCTAATATTCACGCGCTGGTGCAGAGGAAGGGGCGTTACTGGCTGAACTCTTATGGATACTTCCAGGATGACATTTCACCCTGCAGCCGTTTGTGCGCTGATATGAAACTACCTGCCAGATTAAAACTGTGCACCGGACCGAGATTCGAACTCGGGACCTTTGCCTTTCTCGGGCAAGTGCTCTGCCATCTGAGCTACCCAAGCACGACTCTTGGCCTCTCCTCACAGTTCTACTTACGGCAGTACCTCGTCTCCTACTTTCCAAACTTAATAGAAGCTCTCCTGCGAACCTTGCAGAACTACACGAAACATCCCCCGGCTGTGGCTAAGCCATGGCTCCGCAGTATCGTTTCTTCCAGCAGTGCTAGTTCTGTAAGTTTCGCAGGAGAGCTTCTGTGAAGTTTGGAAAGAAGGAGACGAGGTACTGAAGGAAGTAAAGCTGTGAGGACGGGGCGTGATTCGTGCTTTTGGTAGCTTGGATGGTAGAGCACTTGACCGCGAAAGGCAAAGGTCCCGATTTCGAGTCTCGGTCCGGCACGCAATTTTAATATACCAGGAAGTTCCCTATGGATACTATTGGTGGCCAATCGTCACTGGATAGAGAGACTCTGTCCACCTCCGTAGCTTAGCGGTAGCGTTTTCACCTTCCACACAAGGGGCCCGGGTTCGATTCCCGGCAGGGGACTGGGTGTTTGGTGTCTTTCATCATCATTTTCATCACCATTGACCCGCAAATCACCGAAGTGGCGTCAACTAAAAAGGACTTGCAATACGGCAGCCGAGCTCCCCCGCCTGGGGCCTACCGGTCAACAGTGTCATTCCATTATTTCATATCGTTTTTCAGACACTCTGTTCCACACTCTCGAGATTAGCCGAGTGTTCTAAGGCGGTGCAGTCATGGTCTGTGAGGCCGGTCCCGGCGGAGGTTCGAGTCCTCCCTCGGGCATGGGTGTGTGTGTTTGTCCTTAGGATAATTTAGGTTAAGTAGTGTGTAAGCTTAGGGACTAATGACCTTAGCAGTTAAGTCCTATAAGATTTCACACACACATTGGAGAAGGGTTATTGATTGAACTTGCTCCTGCTGCGACGGCCGGGGTGGTCGAGCGGTTCTAGGCGCTACAGTCTGGAACCGCGCGACCGCTACGGGCGCAGGTTCGAATCCTGCCTGGGGCATGAATGTCTGTGATGTCCTTTGGTTAGTTAGGTTTAAGTAGTTCTAAGTTCTAGGGGACTGATGACCTAAGAAGTTAAGTCCCACAGTGCTCAGGGCCATTTGAACGTCCTGTTGCTATTGGTTGGCCATCATCATTTGCTATGTGTGAAACGGACATAGCAGGAGATTGGGAGTGTTTATTCGAAGTATTATTCTCCACCGAGGTGACTTACAGCGCGTTGTTTGCACTGCTCGCGCACGCGGCCGCATCTTTACTTCCTTGATGACGGAGAGCCACGGTGCCGGAAGCCTGTACCCGTCCTCTCTACTGATAATACAAGCATTCTTGGAAATTGCAACCGCTTCTCGGAACTTTCTTCCGCAAATGTTGGTTTCTTTTGTCATCACACTTAGGTTATTAAAATCGTTGTCTAAGCCACATTTTCTCATGATTTTCCGCTACTGTCGATTTTACACTTCGCCGTTCATGTTCCTTGATGCATTCTTTAACAGTTCTTCCCGTTTTGCCTACATACACTTTTACACAGCCATATGACACTTGATAGACGCCTGCATTATGGAGGAAATCAGGTACATCCGTTTTTCGTCGGATTTTTTTTTATTTGTTTCGACTGACGAAAGATGTCTGGATACCATTTTCCTTAAAATTCTGCTTATGCGGTCAGTGAACCCAGGAACGAATGGTAACCTGTGAGAAGGCGGTTCCTCGTTATTCTTATTAGCGTGATTAACATTCCATCTACACGCCCTGTCGATTGAATAATTTGTCATTTGCCTTCATTGTCCTCTTTAAAAAATCCAACTCTGATTCCGGGTTGTCGTCATCGCTGATACGGAAGTCACGTGAAGACAGAGAGATTTTAACTTCAGTGACAACGGCCACGAAAGCCTGCAGCCTTACATAACTTTGTATGAGTTTTCCAATTCCAGTATAGATGACTGTGAACACAGTCGTGAGTTGGCCGCAAAGAGAACACACTAACTTAGCAGGTTCGAACTACATTCACGGTGTGTATAATACATAACTTTTTTCAATAAATCATTCTGAAATTTGCCATGTAAGTATTTGCCGCTCACAGTTAAAAAACATATTCTATTTTCAGTCATTGATTGCTATGATTTGTGTAAATTTCTTGTATTTAATCTTTTTTTATTTGCTCTTTGTATAGGCCTAATCCCAATAAATTTGTTGCAAACAAACAAAATTAATTTTAAGTAGAATAAACCCTCGAGTCACAACAATATTCATCTTTACAAATTGCTCTCGAGTCACTGGATTCTCTGATACGAATACTGACCGATCTTCATTGGCACGCATCTTTATACATATGAGGAATTATAATTATTAGAACTAGATTAAAATATTAAGGCATAGACATCTATCTGTCCAAGTTAGGTCGAAAAAGACAACAGTGCTACCGCCTACATTTGTAATCAACCCAAGTCAGTGACAAGAGGGAAAGTCATCGACCACATCCTCATAGCATTTGTGCCATACGTAGTCAATACCCAAAGAGGAACTTAGTCAACTTCAAAAAAATTGTGCTAGAGCTGTATCATGCACACTTACTCGTATTTAATACTCTTTACGTTCCCTGATTTATTCCACAACAAAAAATTTTAAATACACACCTTTTAGTTAACAATGCTAATATTCGGAAGACATGTAAACGAAGTTATTGTGATTGACGTTTTAGTGAGAACAATAATGACAGGAAAAAGATTATTGATTAATTTCTTATTGTGTGTAGTTACTACTATAACAACGACAATTATGTTCTTTTCGTTCTACAATTTATTGAAAGGAAACGACGAAAATGGAGGAAAGATTACAATTTGTTGCTTATCAAGAGCGAGCACAAACTCGAATGGGAAAAGAATAGCGATAAATAAACGGCAGAGTCCCGTAGAGGATTTGAACACTTCTCCTCCACAATGCTAAACTAGGACTTCAGTCACTGCACCAACTCGCTAGGTAACAGAAATAGAAGTCCATGAAGGGTAGTCTGTCGCATTCTGCTCCCTATGTTACGTTTCCAGTACTGCTACAGTTCTGCCGATAATGTGCTTTACTCGTTGGGCAAAACAGGGCATATTTGACACAGGGAGTTATCCTCGTTTCATATTTGCATAAAGTAGAATTATAGAGAATACAGTCTTAACCAGTCACACACTGTGACAATAAAATATGGTAACATTAAGACCAAATATGAAAAATGATCTGAAGAAGTCCAGTACAACCAGAAAACTGTCAGTTTGTAGTAATGTAATAGCGATGTACAGACAGTAGGTAGACTAAGTCTACTTCTACTCTCGTTGGATTGAAGTTTGAAGTTGTGGGTGATTCGAAAGGTATACGAGGAATTACCGTATTTATCAAACAACAAAATAAGGAAAAATGCATTTTGCACCGTGCTGACCACATTTGTGTTCCATTTCCATCATTGATCAGAATTATTGAAACTGTAAGGAATGGTCAGAATTACTGAATGGTGTAAAGAAAAACGTGTTTTGAGATATAGAAGTAAATTACAGTGATAAAGATGAAAGAGATGCACAAAGATTAGAAAAGAAAACTAATAGGATATGTACTGGTGATACAGGTGAAGGATGGAACAGGCAGATTTTGACGAAATTTCTGTAAATTAATGTAGAACATTGTAGTGAGTTTCTTCGCCGGACAGATACATAAATACAGATGGCATTACATATTTTTCTTAAACAATTTAGTACTCGGAAATTCAAGCTTCAGTATTGAAACCAAACAGGTTTTATCTTTTACAGATCGAGTAACACATGCTCTGTACTTCATGTTCCAATTTTTTATGACATCATGCAACAAGAAATAACGGTCTGACAATCTGATAGTGATCCATATGAAACCAAGCTACAACCACAAATTTTACACACTGACTACAGCTCAGGAAAAGAGGACAAAACTCAAAGACTTTAGATAACCACTGCAAAATTACAGATCTACTTCACATACAAGTTCAAACCTGACTTGAGCAACCTAACTGTGTTAACAAAATTTTGACGTAATCCAGGTACAATATTTCCACCTGTAGTAAATTTGCTTTTTTGGTAGGTAGTTTATTTTTTAAAGTTTAGGGGGATAGGAACTCGTGAATGACACTACCCCTGATTTTCGATCCGAAATAAAATTGCCAAAATAAAATTTCTATTAAAGTTTTATGAGTCGCCAAAAGAAAGTGTTTTTAATGCAGTATTGAGAATGTAACTTTTCACGACCGTATCGGACAATATGGGTCAATTTACTACAGAAATAACAAAGTTGGATAATTTTTTAGATTTAACAGAGTGAATTCGGTTTTAGAATCCCTTTTTACCTAATTTTACAGTAGGCTGTGTAGACCTTCGTTTTCTCTTGATAGCTGCTGGTCAGGCTATTGTCCTCGTTGGTTTTCTCCCTCCGATTCTTGAAGTAGGAAGGTATGAAAATGATTTTTTTCTGACTCTTGATCTTGCTGTTTTTCATATTCATTTATTGCTTGTACTTATCTACGACCATACGAAATTGAGTTGCAGTGAAATCTGACATTATCGAATCTTCAAACTGGTCAGTACCATTTACAAGAATACATCAGTCACTTGCACTGTTTCTATGAACTGCTCTACGTGTTATCACAGTAAGAGATCTTAATTGCAACTGCTGCCGCTCTCGACTGGCGGAAGTCTATCAACGCTACCGCACCTCTTTGGTCAGAGGTAACAATGCCTTGTCTTCGCTGCTTCCGAACAAAGAGCGCGTTTACAAGAAAATTTATTTATTTATTTTAATATTAATTTACAAAAATGATAATTTAAATAATTAATTGTGTAATTCATTTGAATAAAAAATATAAACATTTTCCTTTTTGGTCATTTGCGTCAGTGGGTAGGGGTCTGTTCCACTACACACCTGATCAAGATAACATGTTCTTGAAACTATAACATAAATTATTGAACCTCGTAAATGGCGTTATGCTAAAGTTCAGTGCAGTGAACAGATTGAAATAGGAAAGTGAGTAGATAACATGGTTTAGTGACAAACTCTTAAAATTTAAAGTCTAAGCAAAGAAATAAGAAATAATATTAAACACAGGCACATAGACTGTATCTAGAGGAACGGATTTACTGTATTAAAAATACAGTCAATTCAATCAATAATGGGAGCCGCCACACAATCTCTCCAACGGCAAGGCGCACTCGCTCAAATACCCTCCCGCTCTCTGTACAAGAAACCATATGGCGGGAAGTTTTGAGAGACAGTCGAACCAACCAACAGGTAGGAGGCGTAGTAAAACAACAATAAAAACTATTGGATAAGGGCTAGCCGCGGAGAAGTCAATGATCATTTAATCAGTTTTAGCTAAGTAAAAAAGTAACTGCGAAACCCTGTAAAGGTAAAGAAGGGACTTACATAGTTTTCCTATACGTCATTAGGAATTTTATATACCAGCGGAGTGCAGTAGTTGAATTAAGAGATATAGAATGCATTAGCGTGTATCTTAAGGAACTAACGCCGCAATTGCGAAAATCCAATCTAGTTCGTTTGAGTACAGGAGCAGCCCTCAGCTCACGGTCGAAACGTTAACATTGGTGAGATCTGACGAACTACCATAATTTCTTGATACTGTCTACAAGAAACGTAGCCGTAATAAGAATTTCTTAGTAACATCATGACAAACATCAATAGTTTGCAACGTTTATGCAGACGTCAGTGAGGTGGCACAGGGGTTAACACACTGGAACTGCATTCGGTTTAAACCCGCGTTCGCCCATGTTGATTTATTTTTTCCGTGATTTCCCTAAATCGCTTCCGGCAAATGCTGGAATGGTTCCTTTGAAAGGGCACGGCCAACTTCCTTCCCCATACTTCCGTAACCCGATGGGGGCGATGACCTCGCTGTTTGGGGATCCTCTCCCAAATCAACCAACCAACCTACCAGCAGACGACCAAGGAAAAAGACCGCACCGACGTGCCGAAAATCGGATCTCTAAACACTTGATAGTCGGTTTAGCGGAGTGGTCAGCGCGTCTTATTTCCATGCAGAGGGCCCGCGTCGATACCCGGTCGCGTCAGAGATCCTCTACCCTAGAGAGCTGGGTGTTCTGTTGTCCTCATCATCATCTCATCATTGTCGACTTGCAAGTCCCCGAACGTGGCGTTAACTGAAAAGACTTGCAACTCGGCGGCGGAACTTTCCCAGGTGGGGACACCCGGCCATCAATGCCACATGTTGATTTTATTACACCATCTGTGAAAGGTCGCAATCAAACTTTGCGGCTGTTCCTTACTTTTAAAGATATACTCACTCTATGATGTATGCTACGTTTTCCAATGGTTCTGTTTGCTCCTCAAGCGTCACAACACCAATACCTGTCCTGAAACGATGACTTCTGCATCTGCAGTTTCATCGTTTTATGGATAATATTATCATGTGTTCTTCGTTTTCAAACGATCCATTGAAATGTCCATCTAACCTAAACTCGCCTTGTGTGTGTTTTTTAATCTCGTAATATGTTGGTAAAGAGCTTTGGCAGGTTTTTTGTTGCGTGCTCTTGAGTCTCTTGAAAGTCGCCGTGTTTATTTGCAGGCACTTTCGCCAACCTCCACAGCGTCTCTCCAACTCCACGTCGACTTAGTGTTACTAAAACTTTCTATAATAATTAGAATGACTAGAAAGAGTAATATTTACGTTCGAATCTCACCTAATACTTACCAGAGATGAGCACCCGTTTATTTCTTTCTTAAATACAACTTATACTATCGAATACGTAATATTCACAATCATAAGTTCCCTATGTCTGTATCGGAACAAGAACAAAATCAAAGCCATTAACATTACTTTCAACAACAGAGAAAATAAAAATAAGAGATAATTTAATTATAAAGTCTTATGCAAGGAGTAACGTCTTTGGTTATTACACACCACGGTATCTGACAAAGTTATTTCCGTAACAAAATGTGATATTACAACTCTCTTAAACAGTCGCTACCAAACTGACTTTGCAATTCGGGTATTACTCCTATATCAATAATAGTTTCGTTTGTGATACTTGTGTCGCTGTTTATACCAAGAAATCGATAATTTCATGGTGCCCTTACCAATATCAGAGTAACGGAAGTGTCCACTGCGTATGGAGGGAATAGTAAGGTAGCATATGTGCCTTCATCAGAATCAAAATGTATGCGGTGTCTATGCATACAGGAAATGAAAGTGCAGTAATAAAAATTACTAGCACTGTGTGTCATGATGATATCAAATCTGAACAACGTATGGAGAACGGTTCAAATGTTCGGACGAATGTGATCATAATGTAGGTAAAGAAAGCGTCATTAACTTAATACAATTTTTCCGTTTCTAGTTTATCAGACGACTGGCAAGCTGGTATCCCCCATTTTATGCGCAACAACAGTAGGGAAACAAATTCTGCAGTAGCGGACACACGGTAAATGACATCTCACAGGGATTCCAGCATTAGATAATTCTCCTAAGCTGTGGGCACAGTAGTATACTGAACTGACCACCATAAATTCATTTTTCTTCGAAGTATCTGATGAGTATCTCTCCTATACTGCCTGCGTCTGTATTTGATTTCATCTTCAACGTCGTTAGTAAAAACATGGTGTAAGTTCAATAGGTTGACTATAATTCTTATTTTTAGTTTTTGTCTTAAAGACAACTTGGTGTATATGAGTGTTTCGTCTTGAAGAAAAGCTTGCAGTAATACTTTGCAATAACGACAAGTAAGAGCACGCAAATTTTTTTGTGAAGGCTTATATTTTTATTTGGAATGCAATTTTATTCTATGGTTTTTACGTTTATGCACTTCAATAATCTCGTTTCTTAATACGAACAATGTATAATTTTATAGTTTCCCCTTTTGTTCTAAGTTAGCTTCTTAAAATGAACGATGTGTAATTTCATAATTTTGCCTTCTATTCTAAATTAGTCATTTTGCATTCTAGATAAATCTCAAAGTTTATTGAGAAAGCAACCATAAGCTTGCAATACTTGCGTTGTATCAGAATAGTTTTTAGTGTTGGTGTAGATGCAAAATATTACAGCCCATGTTGAACTGGAACGTAATAACGCATAAGGAGGTGATTACCTGACATGACCATTCAGTGCAGGAGACAATCTATAAATATGTACTGAAGCCTTCTTGTTAAAACGAATTTATTTCCCAAGATCGCTATGTTAAAAGGTTCCTATATAACTAGTTTCGGCAATACGTAACCGCAAAACCGACCAATAAGTCAAATCCCGTTTCATAATTCTGAAAATGCCGACTATGTAGCTTTCCCCTAAAGCAAATTTTGATACAAGTACGATGTAGCATAAATTTATTATTTTATATAATATTTTATGTCTTCGTCAGGACGCAAAATGTTTCCAAATTTTATCTCATGGCATATGCAGCCTTTTTGACATTTTACAGTGTTCCGTGTCTCCTTGATATATAAGGTATGGAAACTCTGTCGCTGTGATTACTTGGAGCATACTACTTTTACGGTTACATACCTTTCGTCAATTCCAATATTAAACAAGAGTGAAGACTGTGACCCTGTTACATTACTTGTAACTGACGTCACGCAGCGCAGACCGCCGTTTGGTGGCACCTCTCAGCACTAGCTTGCGTTATATTCCAAATCCAGTCATCAGTTACTCTCTCGCAGCCAACGTGGCATTATACCACGAACAGGCAAGACGCAGCATGTTCATGCAAGACAGATACATATAGTTTAAACTGCACATAGTATATGCGTTATGATACCAAACCTGGTATGTCATTGTAATGCCTCGACTTTCTTACAGTATGTTGTTATTTAAATTTGACTTATGAGAGGTATTCATTACTACCTGCTACCCACTTCTTCGCTCGCATCAGTAGTTTTGTTATGATGTTTGATGGAAAGTAAGCTAGTAATTTTACAGATGTCTTTTTATATAGTGGTGTAGAGACCTACGTATAAAAAATGTATGCAGTGCCGGTATGTAGGTACGAGATGAATGTGTTTGTGTTATTCTGCTGTCTGTCGGATCTGAAAGCACGCATTACATTTTAAAATTACATTTAAAAAATGTCTCGGTTCATTACATTCGTACAAAAGTAGAGTTTTTAGGGGTTTCGGTGGCTCATGTAGTACTGGCTGTAAGATTTTGCACCAGAGCAGCAGAGACCAACCGTTTCCCTTTTCCATTTTAATGCGTCATAGTGGCAACATATCCCCCTTTGATGATTAATTTACGGTTAACATAGTTAATGGATCATAATCAAATGCAGCCTCACAAAAAGCCTCCAACTTTCCACATCCAAAAGTACGACTCCCTGTACGTCATACAGCCTTTAATTCTTTCTTTACCGAATTTCGAAGTTTTGAGAAAAAAAATCTGCATTCGTTTTTACACTTATTTAGGTGCATAAATATAAAATTTGGTATAATCTTTTTTATATGTTTCATTCGAAAAATTTTTCAATGTTGCTTTTAAGCAACAGTGGTTCTTACATGTACTGACATCACAGAAACAAAATTCAATAAACATGGGTTCATTTAAGAAAAATATTGGTTTATACATCACATTTTACAGCTTAGAAGTCTATGAACTGCATTTTTATTATTGACAATGTGGTGATGACAAATTTTCCTTCGAGTAATTAACAAATTCAACTCTGTGTATTAGTAAAAATTTGAAATTTTTGTACTGCAAACATTTCACTGCTTTACTTTCACGTATCTTGTCAGACGTCTGTGTGTGTTGTATCTTCTCCTTATGAAGTTATTATATTCCATGAAATATGTGGAAACACTTCTTATTTACTGTGAGACACAGATGCACTTTACACTTGGTGCAAAAAAATTTGTGTAGTAGACTTAATGCATACTTTACGTCGACCTTTCTTCTCTAACATATCTGCAAAGTGTTCGAACCCATCAAAACGCACATTCATAACTGGAGCTGCACATACAGTTCTTTTTGTTGCAGGAGTCCTTGTCAACATTTCAGAACTTTGTCTTCCTCTCTTCTTTTGGGCAGCTGATTTCCCTGCAAGCAGAAGACCCGCAGCAATATTAGCTTGGAACTGCAGTAATGACATCTTTGAGGTTCTGCCACGTTGGAGCATATGACGTCGGTAGCCATCTATTGGTATATGAGTAGCCATCCATTGACAACTGCTACAGACAAACACCAGTACACAATGCGCATATACCATTCCGTGACCTCAAGTTGATACGGTATAGTTCTATCAACATGTCAGCATGGTCCACGCCCCCCAAATGTTTGTTGTACTTTTCCACTATGTAAGATCTAGGTACATGAATGAATTTCTTTTCAGATGCAGAGTAGCATCTACATGTTGCCATGGGCTCAACACAAGCACATGTTGACACGAAATTTATTCATTTTCTGTGAAACCAGCGTACTTAAGCTACATTGTTCGTTGTTTTCACTCTCCAGTCACAGGAGCCACGTCCAGTTTTCTTGAGCTCCACTTCAGTTTTCAAGGGACATTTGCCGATCCTGTCTGTCCCCTTTCTTTCAGGGCAATTTCTAATGGTATAGACGAAAACCAACTATCAGCAAACACTTTGAAATGCTGTTTCTCTCGCAATGTTTCCGTCAGTGCCAAAACAACATCCCCAGACACACCTAATCCTCTATCACTGCAGGTGTTTTTGCCAACATAAATTTCAAAGTCATACATCATGCCTGAAGCACCAGCTCTCGTAAAAGATTTGTAGCCCCACCCGTGAGGCTTATTTCTTACGTACTGTTTCAAACCGCTTCTACCCTTGAATGGTATTATATGTTCATCAACAGCTTGGTATTCTTCTGGGACTGAGCGAGGTGGCGCAGTGGTTAGCACACTGGACTCGCATTCGGGAGGACGACGGTTCAATCCCGTCTCCGGCAATCCTGTTTAGGGTTTTCCGTGTTTTCCCTAAATCGTTTCAGGCAAATGCCGGGATGGTTCCTTTGAAAGGCCACGGCCGATTTCCTTCCCAATCCTTCCCTAACCCGAGCTTGCGCTCCGTCTCTAATGCCCTCGTTGTCGACGGGACGTTAAACGCTAACCACCACCACCTATTCTTCTGGAGGGAGTGTCTTCAATGATGACTTCAATGCAGATAAAAGTGGGCGAATCTTCAAGAGTTTGTCACGATTACTATTGGCTTCAGGCAAGTCTTGATTATTGACAACATGAAAATACCGCAGTAGCTGGAAGAAACGAGTTCTGCTTATCACATCATGTATTGGTGAATACCTACACTCGTTCGACAAGTATAAATGAATGGAAGGCATTTTGATTATGCCCATGTGCAGTAAAATACCAACAAACTGCTTCATTTCATTTTTGCTCGTCTGCAAAGAAACTGAATCTTTCTGCAAAACATAGATACCGGACTGCTCAGCAATGAGTTCATATACGTCATCATACATAAATATTTTATAATATTGCAAAGGTGTCATTTCCTCTACTGGTGGTGGAAGTGATCCTTTCTATTCTGTGTCTTGTTCCACAAAATCAGTTTTGTCTGAATTTATGATCACTACGCTTACATCTACGTTTTACTTGCTCCTGCTGCTGCTGCTGCGCCTCACGTGTAGATGGTGCTCCTTCATTTGTATTGTTGTCGCTTACATCTGATTTTGACCGAGAATCAAAAACTTTACCACTCCTGATTGCACCAGCCTGAAAGTTAAAGATATTGACGTCTAAAATAAGTAATTATACTTATGTACTTCCTCAATATTGTTACTTCTGTTAGTGATTCCTACCTATGGAAATTCGTATTCTGTATCTTGCTCCTCTCTAATTGCCGAAATTTCAGCTCCATCCTCCTTTTCCACCATCCGAATGAAATTCATGACAGCTACTTCGGAAATAGCTTGAGAACTTTCATCAATTTCGACAGTTTCGTCTTTATCTTCGTCCCCAACATCTGATAGATCCCCATCAGGGCCATCAATGTATGCATTGAACACATTATCGGGTAAATTCATAATATATTCTAGGTCAGCATCAGTCAAAAAGCCAGACATACTGACGCAATATTTAAAAAATGTCTAGAATGTGGTTTTATACCTACAAAGCAAAATTTCAAACACCTACATCAATAAATTTGTAAAGCGAGGCATTATATTACGGAATTTCCAGTCAATTCCACTGTTGTTTTGAAGCAACATAAGGTTTTTCGCAGTTTATCTTATCTGGAAATCATTGTGCAAGTCTAATGTATGATGTACTTATGCAGGAAGGATTGTCACAACACATGATAAGTATTTCACTGTAAACGAAAGTGCAAAACTTACGTATTTTACGCGTTTTTTATTATCAACTGTAAACAATGAAGACTGCAGCAACTAGTCACGCTCAACAATTGTTTCCTTGTTCCCGCGCGTTAGTTCCTGCTATTTGTCGTCAGGAACAGTCACTACTGGCATGGAGCTTCAAGTAAACAGTGGCAAAGAGTAGTTAAAATCGGTTTGATGCAAAATACATTTATGGAAAGACGATGTTTCTTATCAGATACGGTGGTAAATAGAGGGTTAAATGATACCGTCGCTGTGAGTCTTCAAGAATCTTGGAAGCTGTAAGAGACGCGTGACACTCAAAGTTTAAAATGCGATGGTCTTCTGATTGTTCTAACGTCTCTCAAGCTCTTAAGGCAGCCTGGCGCTCTGCATGACACTTCTGTGAGCTTTGTTAGATTCGAATCGCTTTCGCAGCTCGAGGTCTCTTAGAACTATACGAAGATCAAACTTACGTTTTCAAGACTAATGATAATAATTTTAAGAATGGTTCTCGGAATTACCGTTCGCTTTTATTGTTGCTATGCCAGGTGGTGTAGTAACTCAATATCATAAACCACGCGTCCAATAACATTGGATCTGCACTGTCATGGAATAATTTATACACTCTAACAGTCATCGAGCATTGCACCAGCGTCGTCTGCATTCTAGTCACGTATAAAACTAAAAACTAAACTATACTCCTCCCGCATAGGCCATGAGGGTCCAAAGGTACCGACCGGCCGCCCTGTCACCATCAGCTAATACGCGTCACTTTATGCAGATATGGAGGGGCATGTGGTCAGCACACCGCTCTCCCGGCCGTATGTCAGTATCCGAGACCGGAGCCGCTACTTCCCAATCAAGTAGCTCCTCAGTTTGCTTCACAAGCGCTGAGTGCACCCCGCTTGCCAATAGCATCCAAGTGCTAGCCCAGCCCGTCAACGCTAAACTTCGGTGATCTGACTGGAACCGGACTTACCACTGCGGCAAGGCCGTTGGTTCGCTCACATGTAGCATATTTAAAAGTGTTAATAACATTAAAAACCATACAACTTTCTATACTAGCCTATGGTCTTCCCTGGTTCAAGTTATCTCTATACCAAATCCCATCGGAATCGGTTCAGCGGTAGATTCGTGAAACCGTAACAGAGTGAGTTACTTTCGCGATTAATGATACTGATATCAGTGTGAAAGTGTGGGATAAACACTTTGAGCATTGGAAAAACATTGTACTGATTAAACTGAATCATATTACGTAGCACATATCAACCAATAAAAGCATTACGAAGTTCAAATACGGAAGAGTGAGTACTCGTAGCTTTATCAAAAAGCAAATATTTTTCCTTAATTTACGCAATATTCTTCAAATCAATAAACATCTTATATGACACACTTTGTAAAATAGCCTACCTTCTTCTTCAGGGTTCAAGCGATCTCAACCCAATTTTTTGGATATCGGTTCAGTCACTTAGTCGTGAAAACGTAACATGCAGAGTTACTTCCGCATTTATGATATTAGTATGGAAGCATGGATTGGCATAAATTAAACACATTGAGAATTGTATAAGCATTGTATTCTAGCTGCTACCCATCGCTCGAGTAGCAAAAGAAATGAAATGTGCTTATGAACTTATTGGGCGGGAGATACCAGTTGGGATGTCCGGGAACTTGGGCATATCTTTTTTATTTGACGTCACAACCATGGTTTGCAAGTAGATGGTGATAAAATGATGATGAGGACGACAAACACAACCAGACGCGAGCAGAAAGAAAGAAAAAAATAGAACGCGAGGGCGCGAACTTAAAGCAGGAACCCATCGTGAAAGAGCAAGCTATCCGCGTGACCATGAGCGGCACACACAAATTTAAACGAAACATAAAAGTAGTAAGAGATGCATGACACTCAGTGGCTAAAATATGACGGGTTTGTGTCTGGTATTAGTACATAAGTATGGGTGATACATGTAGAGCATTGTGTAATCATTGTATTCGTCACATTGAAACGTAATATACAGAACATATCAAACAATAAAACCATCGTCGCAGACATGATAAGGTTAAAAAATCAAAGATAGCCATCTTTTGAAAGAGTAGTTATCGTCCATATTTCGTGATATTTTCTTCATATCAGTAAATATGTTGTACTGCACTGTTTCTAAAATATCGTATGTCCTTCCTCGGTGTTCAAGCTATTTCCATACCAAATTTAATATCAAAATCGGCTTAGCGGTTATGCCGTGAAAGAATAAGAGACAGAGCTACTCTCGCATTTATTATATTAGTATGCATTTTATTCTATGTATTGTATCTGTTCATATGAGCAGAATTTTATGCGAGTTATTAATTTATAGCATTTTGTATAGCCCTAATGTAACAGAGTGGTTTAACCGTTGTGTAATGTAACTAACACTGCCCGGTTTTATTAGTACGTAATTTCTGTCATTGAGCTGTTGAATAAGCCGTACAACATTTTTTTTATACGACTGTAAGCCGTAATCCTACGACTTATTTTCTTTTTATACATCTAAAGATGACATCACTTATGGCCTAAATTAGTACTTCATCAAGTGTCTTAACATAGCGATGTGGCAAATGAACCGGTTTTGACAAGAAGACTACGACATGCACAAGGAGATAATGTCCTGCCTCCTTCCATGAATTGATAACAACAGTTATAACTTTTATAAGCCGACGATTTTAGAAAAGGCGACTGCGCTTTTCCTTATTCAGTGGCAACGATTTGAAGCAGTCAATCCAAAAGAGACTCCAAATATTATAGAGTACCCGTAAAATTTAGGGTGCTGATATCCATATCTAGTATTTTATCGGATTTGGAATTACAACGTTCTTGGAAATATGGACATTACGTTCTCCCGCTTTCAACGTATCCTTCAACAAAAACATAATTTTTGTACACTGATGAAATGAGAAAGACCACCACACCTTCCGGTATGCAATGGTAACGCGTGAAATTAATCAAAAATCTTGCATAACTTCAAATATCATAGATATGTGAGTAAAACTTTACCTACTGGTATCGATACTAAACTGAATTCGATATGCGGTGGCTATCAGTTATGAAAGTCTTGCTTCCCAAGAACTAGTTATGGTTGTGTTCAGATTGTGTAAGTGAAAGTGTTTGACCTGTCAGGAGCCTGGATGGGCATTGGAGGTCCAGTAATGTTGGCGTTTGCAAGGATGTGATATCGGTTGCCACCGACTGAGGGGTAACGGCTGTTAACAATACCGGGCCTGCAGCATACTGGGGCACCTTTATTGTGTTGACGGATGTTTGGTCATAGGAAACTACGTTACATTTTTTAAGTCTCGCATTCTTATAGTTGTTTTAAACCATTGTCATTGTATTTGATTCTATCATATATTTTCAATGTGTCCTTCGTTTCAACGCGAACAGT
The DNA here is from genome assembly GCF_023897955.1 of Schistocerca gregaria. NCBI lineage: Eukaryota > Metazoa > Arthropoda > Insecta > Orthoptera > Acrididae > Schistocerca > Schistocerca gregaria. Next base: position 224,304,428 of record NC_064922.1, read on the forward strand.
TTAATATCTCATCTCTGATCCAGATGTTTGTTACACTTACTTTTTCAAATGACCAACCTATGACAAGAAAAGGATTTGTCTTACCGGAGTGTCTTACGAATTTGAAATTTTCTGGGGATTTATTGTAATTTAAATATATGGTTCTTTTGAATTATTTTAATGTCACGTCGTTAATTCGCCTGCATGGAAGTAAAAATTTAGAAGAGTGTAATCAATTTTAGTTTTAATAAGTGTCAGAAAGGGTTAGTCTGCCCTTTGACACCCAGCCCTCGCTCCACATGCCACTTGGTATGCTTAGAAACGAGATTGGTGGGACGACATTGGCGTTTCACGACATAACAGCCAATCACGACGTCACCGGCGGAAATATGAATGGGCGGGATGTTTATTTAGCACTCGTGGCTGAATTTAGGAGCTCAGCGGACGCAGCATTCTGCTTTAATTGTTGAGACTGTAGTATTATAATAGCATTGCTATTATAACGTTTTTTATTAACAACAGTCTAATTCCGATGGTTCTTTCATGCATAGTAATTTCATTCACGCTTTTGAAAGCTTTAGATCTCATTGTTTTACGAATGGATTTAAGCTTTATACCCAAGTGGACGAGAATGTCCACCAAGATATCATAATCCATTACTCTGTAATGCTCATGTGCCCCCCCCCCCCCCCTCCGTTGAAATCAAGTCACTCAGATATTCTGTTATCTTACTATCGAACACTATCTTAGAGTTTCTGAAAATGTTATTCAGTAATTGTCATTTTTTGTGGACCTGAAGCTCGTTTGTACAGAAATGCATAAAGTTATTTCTTGGCCGTTTCACTACTGTTTCTTGAATAATTTACGTTGCTACCAATTAATACCTCCATTGCTAACTGACATGCAGATGTCCTTGATGGGTTGCGTGCATTTCGAATTTGCGACTTCACTTTATATCTTAGACTTTTTCATAAAATGTTACCAGATAACTGCAGGGAAACTGAAAGAGACACTATCCCGGTGTGATTGATTTTCAGTGGAATTTATTCCTGTTGGCGTCACTTGACACTTATCCGATACCTTCACAGGCCTACAATGGTGCTATCTAAATGATCATATGTAACTATGCTTTTCTCTCCACATGCCTTGCATTAGCAGCTCTTCAGATGTGTAATTTTATAACCTGTAATTTTCAGCCACACGTAGTAGGACAGTAGAAAGTCCTTTCAGTGACGTTTCTTTTCTTGTTCGGTATTCAATAAATTCATATAGGGTTGCAAATTATTCAAATTATATTCACATGTGAATTTCAATGGAGATTAATATAATGAAGACTCCAGTTACACTACTGTTCTCAAAATTAATGTTATACCACTTCTCGGGCGAAACTTTTAAATCGGCTTAGCCTGGCAGGGTATTACGACCAGCAATTCAGTAATGTTAAAACAGTAATTCTTATACTAACTATCCTGTCAGGATTAATATTATTTAACAACACAAAACAGAATGACGACTTCCAGCATATAATATCGTTTACGAAATTACCTGCCTGTTACATACAAGAATCACTTCTGTCTCTAGTGAAACGATAAATGTGTTGACTGAATGTGCCACAGGCCATTTCTGTGGGAGTTGACACTAAAGGCCATGTTGTTACTGGTTTCCAGTATTGACCTTAGTTCCGTATTCATAGTTAAATATTCTTCATAAAAATGTCATAGAAGTTTCTGATTGACTAAAAATATCATGAAAAAATTAATATCTGAGGGACTTTCGAAAAGGGAACATAAACTTCTGATATATATTTACAATGAAACAAGTTATAGGAAGGTGACGATGATTCATTTGGGAAGCCAATCGTTTTTATGTTTATATTATGAAACGTCCCCTTAGAAAAATTGTTGAGTTACTGTGCTTATAAACCTCTTACGTTATTCGATTTTCAAACAGCTGAGCAAAACTGAACGTACTCAGACATTTCTCTCTTTACTTATTCTGATCATCACTAAACAGGCACACAACATTTATAGCGCAACGCAATCTGACTTTCAATAATCCCTATAGAAGAATGGCCCTGACTAACATTAACCTATACCTTTCACGAATCACTTACCTCACAAAAATCTTCCTTACTCGAACTATAGCAATACAGCGAGCGCCACCACTGCCAGCTAAATGAAAGATTCTAACTACTGAAGGCACTAACTACTGATAGGCATAGTTAGCAAATGAAAGAGAACGAACCATTTCTTTACCTTAATTGTGTTCAGAAGTCACTATATATATATATATATATATATATATATATATATATATATATATATATATATATATATATATAAGTTCTTGATGTCCAGTATTACAAATTTACTGTCTCTGATGGACATACGTCCAGATCATCCGCTTTCAAAACTCCGCCATCTCTCTCCAGACATCCATCACTGCTGGCGGCTCACTTCCAACTGCACAACGCTACGCGCTGTTCACATCCAGCTGCCCAACACTACAATAGGAAACAACAATGCAAACCAGCCACAGACTACACACAACACAGCCAGTTATTTTCATACAAAGCGCTACGTGGCGTTACCAATATAAAAATGTAAACAGCCTACTTACAATACGTTTTAAAAGAGAAATAATACGGAATATAATGACTGAACGAGTTTTTCCATCTCATCTAATACATACTACTAAAAGGTTACACAGAAATACAGAAATTATTGTACACGTGGGAAATAAAATCATAAAGCCAATGATCACATACAAAAGGGCACGTCAAGGAGGCTGTATTTCTCCACTACTCTTCAACATATAGATAGATGAAGTGATTTGTGAATGAAAAAAATTCAATGAAAAAGATGTTTCGATTCTGAGACTAGAATAAATTTAATTTCATATGCAAATGATCCAACTCTGATTGCAGAGAAGGAACATGACCATCAAATGGGGGCCTATAATTGGCAGCAGTTAGTCTCAGATTATAATGTAACAATGCCTGTAGATAAATCTAAAGTGATGACATTTCGTGGCATACAACCATTAAGATCTAAAATAGTCCTGAATGATATAATTTTCAAGCAAGTTGAACATTTTAAATATCTAGGAATAAAACCATAACGTGGATCGAAAATTAAATAAATTTGCTTTCATATGTGGAATGATCGCAAGACGACAGCAGTACCAACACTTACTTATGAAAGTTAAGCATGGCGTCAACGAGAAAGCAAGAAATTAGAATACAGGCTCAACAAATGATACTTCTAAAGAGAGTGTAATTATGTAGAAGGAAAGGTCGTAAAAGAAATAGGAATGTATGAAGAGTATAGGAATATGTAAACTAAAAAGAAACATAAAAGAAAATGGAAGGAACGTGTAAACTGTATGGGTTGAAATGACTCCCGATAAAAGCTCTGAATTACAAATATAGTGAAAAAACTGTATGAAGACCATACAAGGGATGAAGTACAGTAGCAGGCAATTTGCTTAATAAGCGAAGTGAAGAAGCAGAAGATGAAGATTGTAATTTGGATCCATTCACCGACCTCATTTGGACTCGCCAAGTACAGTGAAGGGCGAAAAGGTGAAACAAGTGTCTTACTTGGTCTTGATGTGCATAATGTCATGAAATTCGTCTCCTCATTGCTCCGTAGATCTGTTGAAAGAAGGATTAATAGCAGTGGCTGAAAAGTGTGACGAGGCTGGTACATCGCACCTCTTCCCCTCCCCCACCACCCCTCCACCACCCATTGCGCCAATTACGACCATCGCTATCCCCGCCTACGGGAAATGGCACGCCCTGTCGCGGTACTCAGCTGAACTCCTCCCTGTCTACATAGTCGCTGAGACCTGTTAACCGGGCCAAAGGTCACGGGGCACCCGCCACGGCTGGCACAAAAGGCCACGCTGCGTGTCCTCGCGTCTGCAGAAAGCAGATCGCGTTAAGCCAGCAACAAACTCCTCCGTGCATCCTGAATCAGAGCAGCTTGGCGGATGGCCCCACACTACACTCACATTAGCGAAGACGCCGGCTTAACTCGTCGTTCAGCCTTTCACATTTCAGTTTCTTCTGCTTCCCGTAAATCTGAGGATGGTTGAAAACGGTGGTTTTCCTACCTCACTTTGTTCCAGTTGAAGATTATGCTCTTTTCTGTCACTTTTTCTTCTGTTACAGTGCTTGGAACATACCTGGTATCTAATATCAACTGATCAATAGCTCAGCAGTATTTTAAAAACTAGTATATCTGTTTCATGGCCTCACAGTTCATAAGTATTTGGAAAACGTCATATTTAACAGCCAATAGCTGCTGATAAATAATTATTTACAGCGGATTTAGAACTCCAGTTATCTTTAGGTAGCTTAATGCTGTTGTCTTCCCAGAGGGAGTCGTAGGACTGGTTTGAGCTGTGAGTCCTTTTTGTCTCCTGCTACAACAATTTTTATTTCTTTAAATAATGCGTTCAGCATTTATTTACTCGTACATAGACTAATTTTAAGTAAACTTTAAGTCAGTTGCACATGCCAGAAAGAGAACTAATTCACCATTAAATAACAAGTCACTCTATTGCAGATTAATGGAAGAATCTACGAACATAACCAGATACCGGAGAAATGTTTAAAACACAATTGAATATGTATGTGCAAGATATTTACAAAAGTGCGTCAACGAAGTAGCACAAGCTTAACCATACACGAAGCGGTTAAATATTCTGTAATAACTTTGAAAGAAGTGTGTCCGTAATTTACGTCGGACACGAAAAAAATCTTGAGCAAGAGGCACATACAACTTAATATTTTAAAATGCACGTTATCTTAAAGGGAAATACACAGGAACTTATCAATTCGCATCCAAGGAGAAATGTGCATATTCACTATGCTAGAAAACATTAAACGAAATTCCGCTAAGGCTGGCAGTTCAGTAAAGAGGGGGTTCGTTACAGACAACATGAGTGACAGCTCAGATGCCATCAAACTACAAGTTAACAAAGAAAACCGTGTAATGACAAGGCGGATATCGCATCAGGACAGTTCAGACACGCGGAAAAAGCTCAAACAGCGAATGGTGTCTAGGCTGAACTACACTCAGTAAATACAACAGCCGGCAACTGATTTATTATAACATCAGTAGACACACAACCGGGAGAGAAGAACTGTGTCTTACGACACTTTCACTCAGGCAAATTTGGTGCCTCCATGTTCTATTGGAGGAAAAGACCAGCCAGCTAGGCCTGAAGTAGACACTGCCCAGCCTCGCAGTATAGTAAATATTCGAGCAGGTCGTTCCTCCTCGTTGCAGCTGCCCCATCACAGCAGTCACAGCGTACAGCAGTCAAATACAACGGCCATTTCCTCAGTTAGAGTCTGTCTGCTGTTCGCCGTCCGCTAGCTCTCCAACACTAGACTTCCACTCCGCTCCTCTCCACCCGTCCTCGCGGTGGCGGCTATGTCGCAGCTCTCACGCCGCAGCGCCACCAAGGATTTCTCGATAGTTAGAACATAAAATCCTGTCTGAGGCCAGAGGTCATTTTAATGTTAATAATTGGCAACCAATGCTCTACCATCGCAATTAAGTCATGAGGGGTTCAATTAACTCCTTTATTAGAACATGTTACGCGTTTCGTGATTACACCCATCTTCAGACATCGCAAACTTCAACTTCTTCCTAACCAACCAGGCGTGCAGCCTTGACAACTCAAAGTATACGCTGTGCTTCAAGACTATTTATGTCGCAGTCATACGTTATTCGACACTTTCTTTGAGATGTCAAGGCTGCCCGCCTGGTTGGTGAGGAAGGAGCTGAAGTTTGTGATGTCTGAAGGTGGGTGTAATCCCTAAACACGTAACATGTTCTAATAAGAGAGTTAATTAAACATCTCATGAGTTTATTGCGATTGTAGAGCATTGGTTGCCAATTATTAAGGATTGCTCGGCCGTCACCGCCGAGCCGGTGGCGTGGATTTGAAACAGCCTTGGCTGCGTGACCTCTTACGGTATAGTTATTCACAATGAAATATGTGTATGTTTTTCTTTTCTTTGCACACGTAAATATTCCCCCCTTTGTTACAAACAACATGACACACACCCTTATATTCCCAACACCGAATCTACTTCTCTTTGGGACGACTGTGTAGGAAAGGCTCGACACATACAAGGCGATAGCTATTATTGTCTCCCGATGATGATTCTTCAGGTTTTTTTCTTCTTTCGCACTCTTCACCGGCTGCTTTTTAACTTTAGCTTTTTTTTCGATTTTTTTGCCTGGGGACGGGCCTTTATCTCTTCTTCTATAGCCAGTGTCTCTGGAGTGTCGGTGAAAATTGCAGAGTTTCTCCTTTTTCTTCCTTTTCTTGTTTCTTGCTTTGGACCTGATTTTTGTAACGGACGAACACCTTCGGGTGAAAAGGCTGCGCGAAATCAAGAAGATGATTGTATACCGCTAGGTCCTGCATCACAAGCTGTGACATTTGAAAGTGTTTTCTCGCATATTGCTCATAGATCAGGAGCAGATGTTCTCCCAGCTTCAGATGGGTCACTAGAAATCGGTAATGATGCTGCTAAGAACATACTTTGCTTTCCATAATTAGAATCTTGTGCTGGGTGATCAGTGGCAGAAGATGGTGGAAAATTGATGTCACTGGACGCATTCCTATTAAATGGTGCTATTCCTGTGCAGTGAAACCCTGCTCGTCTTTTCTTGGAAGTTACAGCAAATGGAAATGCTTCCCTTACAATTAAGCGATATCATAAATTGACACGGTCTTTCCCGGATTATTCTTGATCCAGTTGTCAGCAAAAGCATTGACCATCTTTTTAAATTGACCATGAACTGAAAGGTCTAGAGGCTGCATCCTGTGTGCACAGTGTTGTGGGAATGACAGCGTAACAGTCCCATTGCTTTTGCAAATATTCAGGCTTCTGATGGATGTATGAGATTCGTGATTGTCGAGATGCAGTAAACATTTGTGTTCAGGAGTTGGTTTAGCAAATCGTACGAAATAGTGCAAGAATAACAAAATTTCTTCCTATTCCATCCAGCCACTCGCATTTCCTGCTCCAATTCATGCAATAGAACCCTCTCGAACAAAATGGTCATAATACCTCAAGCGAGGGAATACAAAGAGAGCGTATATAGCAACAGCAACAGTGACAAGAGTGCCTCGTTCTAAGTCGACGTGATAGCTCCTACCTGCTTTGTTCTCCGTTTAGGAACAATCTTGTTTGGTTTCTGGACAGTGGTGACACTTGTGTCGTCCATATTCCAGATGTACCGGGGCTCTAACTTATACCTCTCCATAACGCTAGCCAGGTTGTTGAAAAAGGCATTCACATTTGTCGGATTAAAGCTTGTTGCTCGAGCAAGACTTGGGGTTGAGGCGACCGAATAGACAACTGGGGATTCCTCTTCGCGAATGATGAAAACCAGTCTGGACCAGCAGTTTGATTGTCCACCCAAGTTTATGGAACTGGTGTATTGTTTGCCGTTGCCAGTTCGTGAGCTAATTTACGGATATCCTTAGGGCATAGTCCGTAAAATATCTCCGACGCTTTAATCGCATATTCAGTTATAATTTTTTCTTGTTCATCAGAGAACAATCGTTTTACACTTCCATATCCAACACGAGGCAGTGGTGTGCTGTTATCACTCATACGTTTCTCTATCTTTTCAATGTATGGATGCAAAGTCACGTGACATACGTTGTGTATCTTTGCTGCTGCTCTAATACTTATATTATAATTTGCAACATCATCTGCCGCAGTTTGATAAACAGTAGTAGGAGTTAGTCCTCTTCTAGTCGCCCTAACCCGTATTCGTGGCATACTTCCCTGTAACGAAACAACTAAGTAAATAACGAGTATGTTCACTAATAACGAATTTGTTCAGCAAGACACTGCTACTCCTAACAGTATCATACCTATACCTAATTTACTATTCGCTAACGAAAACAAAAAACCGGGGAGCTGCAGCTAATAATAGTTTTTCAGCAATGGGGACGAAAGAAACAATGTTATTTTCGTCCCCAGCAGCAATGTTTCTTTTGTCCCAGACCACGCTTTGCTGTTTAATTGATGTTTTAGACACAATCTATACAAGTAATGAAAAAGTTGATAATGGTGGCATAAAACTGGAAGTTTCACATAGCTACATTCTTACAGTAGACTCACGTTTACAGCGTAATGCCAACGTTATCACAAAACCTAGAAAATTGAGACAAGTTACGTGAGACACTGGATAAACGTTTTACTGCGCCACACTCAACAGAGGATCTCCAGTACTGGCCAGCAATTGGTAGGCAGTTGGGAAACATGAAGAGAATACATTGTTTCAATCACATGATTCTCGGAGCTACATGCGAAGGTAAGGGAGGGATGTTACTTGCATACCCTGTTACTTTTGTCCCCGATCTCTCCGACTAGTGTGACATAATATATTTAGCACCTGACGGAGTTTGAAAGGTGCATCATTGTGGATCTCCATCTGGATATCGGGCCGAATTGACCAATATCGATATGTAGGGGCATTCAGCAGTGACAAAGACGCGATTTTGGTCTGCATAGAAACGTAAGGGCAGTCATATTCGTTTGACTACGTCTCCTAACCACAAGACCCTTTCGCCTTATTGTGTACCACGGACGTTATGACCCCTTCACATCTGCGACTGCCATCTGAGAATAATTAAGGAACTCCCTGCAACGTCCTGGGTCATCGCGCACCATTCGTCTGAGACTACCAATATCCAGACTAGGGAATTAACATCCTACATATAGATTGCCTTTAAAGCAAACGGCTGCAACCGGGAAGCATGGAGTGCTGATGAATGGTGTCGCATTCATTTCAGCGATGAACTTCTTTGCTATACTTGGTGACCATTGCCAGCGAATATGGAGTGTGAGGTCCCAGACATTCTGAGTCCTCACGTGTTTCTTCTCACCTGACAACACAGTTGTGCCATGTTTCAAAAGGACAATGCTTGTCCACACATTCCACGTGACTCTATGCTGAGGTACTTCCGTGACCAATAAGATTCCCAGATCCGTTCCCAACAGCTCATACACTCACATCAGCTCCGTCTAAGAGGCAATATCCAGGATATTAAGGACCAGTTACAACAGCTGGGGATCAGCTTGCTTCAGGAGAGGCAATAACGGCTTTGTAGCAACTTTTTCAACGGAAGCAATGCATTCTTCCAGGTCGGAGATAGTGCACCGTCATTCTGAGAAGTAGCTTTATACCTCAAAGTTCTTTATAGACTTTACTCGATTTTATAAGCAGCAAATTAATCTCAAGCACCCTCTCAACCCATGAAGTTTCATTTCATTCTCTCATCCCCTTCAGGGTGCTTCACTGTGTACAATGCCCCCAGACAAGAACGTGGACCGTAGACGATAATTAACATTTGCTTCAGTGTGGCTCTGCGTTATTTAACGCCTCAGTTTTAACATAACCAAGTAAGTTGTTGTAAACAGGTTTGGGACATTTGTAGATTTGTAAGTTTTAAAATACGGGGTGTATCAAAAAGAATAATCCGATTAAAAGCATCCTAACTATTATGTCAATTGAGATATATGCTTGAACAACGTAACAATGGAAAGAGTACGCTCTCGAGTTTTACGTGGTTCCCGCTGGGTAAAAGCAGTGTGCGCTCACTTCAGTTCTAGCAAAAATGGTGTCGGGACAAAAGAAAGCGTTGTGTGTTCTAAGATTTGCGCAGTGCGGATCTCTAATAACTTGAAACGTCCCCTTTGAACAATTGTACAAGACTGTGCTTAAACTGACACACAATATTTTTAGCGCAACGAAATCTGACTTTCAAAAATTCCTACGAAAGAATGGCCCTGACTAACAATAACCTATAAATTTCACAAATCACTTACCTCACAAAAATCTTCGTTACTCAAGCTACTGCAATACAGCGAGCGCCACTACTGCCAGCTAACTAAAAGATTCAAACTACGGAAGTCACTAACTACTGATAGGCACAGTTAGCAAATGAAAGATTTTAATAGAGAACAAACAATGTATTTACCTTAATAGGCATAATATATATATATATATATATATATATATATATATATATATATATATATATATATATCAGTTCATGACACCAATTCTTACAAATTTCAAAACTCCGCCATCTCTCTCCCCACGTCCACCACTGCTGGCGGCTCACCTCCAACTGCGCAACGCTACGCGCTGTTAGCATCCAGCTGCCGCTGCCCAACGCTACAATGGCAGACAACAATGCAAACCAGCCACAGACTGCACACGTTACAGCCAGTGTTTTTCATACAGAGCGCTACGTGGCGGCGGTGTTACCAATAAAAAAACCTAAACAGCCTACTTACAAACTGTTCAGCGTGCCTTTAATACTAGGTATGTACCCGTGGGCTAGGGGTAGCGTCTTTGATTCATAATCGGTCCCGGGTTCGATCCCCGACACTGCCTAAATTTTGATAAATAATCAGCACTGGCGGCCGAAGACTTCCGGCGTAAGAAATCAGCCTCATTCTGCCAACGGCCTTGTCAAAGACGTGGGAGAAGTGGATAGACGTTCAGGGCACTCTCTTGTCCTAGGGGTGGGAAATTGCCCCTAAAGGAGGAAGAATCAGCAATGTTCAACGACATGAGGATGCAGAAGGCAATGGAAACCACTGCATTAAAGACACGTAACGTGTATCCGCAGGACATGGGCCTGTAGTTGAAGAAGTGTCATGATGATCTCTTCATTGGCAAAAAGGTCCGGAATAGACCCCCCATTCGGACTTCCGGGAGGGGACTGTCAAGGGGGAGGTTACCATGAGAAAAAGATTGAATAATCAACGAAAGGATAATATTCTACGAATCGGGGCGTGGAATGTCAGAAGCTTGAACGTGGTAGGGAAACTAGAAAATCTGAAAAGGGAAATGCAAACGCTCAATCTGGATATAGTAGGGGACAGTGAAGTGAAGTGGAAGGAAGACCAGGATTTCTGGTCAGACGAGTATCGGGTAATATCAACAGCAGCAGAAAATGGTATAACAGGTGTAGGATTCGTTATGAATAGGAAAGTAGGGCAGAGGGTGTGTTACTGTGAACAGCTTAGTGACTGGGTTGTTCTAATGAGAATCGACAGCAGACCAACACCGACAATGATAGCTCAGGTATACATGCCGACGTCGCAAGCTCAAGATGAACAGATAGAGAAAGTGTATGAGGATATTGAAAGGGTATTGCAGTATGTAAAGGGGGACGAAAATCTAATAGTCATGGGCGACTGGAATGCAGTTGTAGGGGAAGGAGTAGAAGAAAAGGTTACAGGAGAGTATGGGTTTTTGGGACAAGAAATGAAAGAGGAGGAAGACTAATTGAGTTCTGTAACAAGTTTCAGCTAGTAATGGCGAATACCCTGTTCAAGAATCACAAGAGGAGGAGGTATACTTGGAAAAGGCCGGGAGATACGGGAAGATTTCAATTAGATTACATCATGGTCAGACAGAGATTCCGAAATCAGATACTGGATTGTAAGGCCTACCCAGCAGCAGATATAGACTCAGATCACAATATAGTAGTGATGAAGAGTAGGCTGAAGTTCAAGACATTAGTCAGGAAGAATCAATACGCTAATTAGTGGATACGGAAGTTCTAAGGAATGACGAGATACGTTTGAAGTTCTCTAACGCTTTAGATACAGCAATAAGGAATAGCGCAGTAGGCAACATAGTTGAAGAGTAATGGACGTCTCTAAAAAGTGGCATCACAGAAGTTGGGAAGGAAAACATAGGTACAAAGAAGGTAGCTGCGAAGAAACCATGGGTAACAGAAGAAATACTTCAGTTGATTGATGAAAGGAGGAAGTACAAACATATTCCTGGAAAATCAGGAATACAGAAATACAAGTCGCTGAGGAATGAAATAAATAGGAAGTGCAGGGAAGCTAAGACGAAATGGCTGCAGGAAAAATGTGAAGACATCGAAAAAGATATGATTGTCGGAAGGACAGACACAGCATACAGGAAAGTCAAACAACCTTTGGTGACATTAAAAGCAACGGTGGTAACATTAAGAGTGCAACGGGAATTCCACTGTTAAATGCAGAGGACAGAGCCGATAGGTGGAAAGAATACATTGAAAGCCTCTATGAGGGTGAAGATTTGTCTGATGTGATAGAAGAAGAAACAGGAGTCGATTTAGAAGAGATAGGGGATCCAGTATTAGAATCGGAATTTAAAAGAGTTTTGGAGGACTTACGGTCAAATAAGGCAGAAAGGATAGATAACATTCCATCAGAATTTCTAAAATCATAAAATCGTTAGGGGAAGTGGGAACAAAACGACTATTCACTTTGGTGTGTAGAATATATGAGTCTGGCGACATACCATCTGACTTTCGGAAAAGCATCATCCACACAATTGCGAAGACGGCAAGAGCTGACAAGTGCGAGAATTATCGTACAATCAGCTTGACAGCTCATGCATCGAAGCTGCTTTCAAGAATAATATACAGAAGAATGGAAAAGAAAACTGAGAATGCGCTAGGTGACGACCAGTTTGGCTATATGAAAAGTAAAGGCATGGGAGAGGCAATTCTGACGTTATGGCTAATAATAGAAGCAAGGCTGAAGAAAAATCAAGACACGTTCATAGGATTTGTCGACGTGGAAAAAGCGTTCGACAATATAAAATGGTGCAAGCTCTTCGAGATTCTGATAAAAGTAGGGGTAAGCTATAGGGAGAGAAGGTTAATATACAATATGTACAACAACCAAGAGGGAATAATAAGAGTGGACGATCAAGAACGAAGTGCTCGTATTGAGAAGGGTGTAAGACAAGGCTGTAGCCTTTCGCCCCTACTCTTCAATCTGTACATGATGGAAATAAAAGAAAGGTTCAGGATTGGAATTAAAATACAAGGTGAAAGGATATCAATGATACGATTCGTTGATGACATTGCTATCCTGAGTGAAAGTGAAGAAGAATTAAATGATCTGCTGAACTGAATGAAAAGTCTAATGAGTACACAGTATGGTTTGAGAGTAAATCGGAGAAAGACGAAGGTAATGAGAAGTAGTAGAAATGAGAACAGCGAGAAACTTAACATCAGGATTGATGGTCACGAAGTCAATGAAGTTAAGGAATTGTGCTACCTAGGCAGTCAAATAAGCAATGACGGACGGAGCAAGGAGGACATCAAAAGCAGACTCGCTATGGCAAAAAAATGCATTTCTGGCCAAGAGAAGTCTACTAATATCAAGCACCGGCCTTAATTTGAGGAAGAAATTTCTGAGGATGTACGTCTGGAGTACAGCATTGTATGGTAGTGAAACATGGACTGTGGGAATACCGGAACAGAAGAGAATCGAAGCATTTGAGATGCGGTGCTATAGACGAATGTTGAAAATTATTTCGACTGATAAGGTAAGGAATGAGGAGGTTCTACGCAGAATCGGAGAGGAAAGGAATATGTGGATAACACTGATAAGGAGAAGGGACAGGATGATAGGACATCTGCTAAGACATGAAGGAATGACTTCCATGGTACTAGAGGAAGCTGTAGAGGGCAAAAACTGTAGAGGAAGACAGAGATTGGAATACGTCAAGCAAATAATTGAGGACGTAGGTTGCAAGTGCTACTCTGAGATGAAAAGGTTAGCACAGGAAAGGAATTCGTGGCGGGCCGCATCAAACCAGTCAGTAGACTGATGACCCAAAAAAAAAAAAAGAAAAAAGAAATGGTATAGTTCCTCCAACAGCACATGGCACTGCACGATGGCATGAAACAGGTTGTTTGTGAAAAGTAAAATCGACTGGCCGTCCCAGAATGTCTGACACAGACGTCGAAAGCATCTGCCATAGTTTCACAAGGTGTCCGCAGAACTCGGTTCGCCGTGCAGCCCGACAGTTCAACATGCCCCGATGTCCTACTGGCGTGTGTTACACCGACGTTAACACATGAAACTATACAAATTTCAGCTACTGCAAACTCTTCATGAAGGTGACAAACAACACCGTGTGGAGTTCTGTAACGTCGTTCTTGGCAAGATGGAGGATGACAGTTTTCTTCCATGCCTAGAGTTCAGTGGCGATATAACATTCCATTGAAATGGAAAGATGAACCGTCATAATGTGAGAATATGGGGTACGGAACAACCACATGAAGTTGTACGACATGAGAGGGACTGTCCAAAATTTAATTTGTTTTGTGGGGAAAATGTGTCTGCTCTGTTTTTCTTTGCCGAGCACACTGTTACAGCAATCACATGTCCAGATATGCTTGAGAACTTGATTTTCCCACAGTTGGAGACTTATTAGAGCGACTCATTTAATAACAGGAATGGGCACCACTATACCGGCATCTGGAAGTGAGGAAATTTTTAAATCAGGGAATTACTGAACGATGGATCAGAAGCACTAGACCAGCATTACATTACTGGCCCCCAAGGTCACCGCCTGACTGTATGTGATTATTTCTTGTGGAAGTTTATAAAAGACTTTCTGTCTCTCTTAGCAACAACAATGAATGAACCGAGACATCGCAGAACTAAATCTGTTGAAGTTGTAACTGAATACGTGCTCATTGCAATATGGGAACTATTTGAATACCACACCGACATAAGCCATGCATCTCAATGGGGGCATATTGAAAGCCTATGAAAAGAAATGAAAGAAAACTTATTCAATTTCCCGTTCAACAAAAAACAAAATTCGTGGTATATGTTGATTGGTTTCAGAAATATAGACGTGCCAAATCGTTTGATTCTTTTTGATACACCCTGTACAAATATATCTACTGATTAGTTACACAAAACACACAACTTTTATTTTTCTAAGAACAACTTAATTACACATTGCCTTAAAAGAATCAAATAGCTCAAGGCCTAGTTAAGAAAACTTCCAACATCTCCTGGGCTGAAGACCCAAAATCACACCAAAAACAAGAAAGGTTTAAGGCCTGAACACAAGTTATTAAAATTACTTTAAAGAATACAAACGGCCTTAGAAAAATATTTCACGTAAATACTCGGCTGAAGGTCACACACTGGACATTGAACAACTCATTACTTAGGGCCTGGATAACAGAAATTTCAGATAGAACAAACTTTTAAAATTTTTGTTATGAAACAAATCAATCTTCAATTTAGGTCAGCCTAAGGCCTTATCTTAAAATTAAAAGAAGCTAATTTAATAGGCAGCTTAAGGCCTCACACAGTACATCAGACTGAAATGAAAATCAGAATCTAAAACCAACAGGGCAGTGGTGCTCAGTAGTGTTCCAAGGGTCGGCGTGAGATGGCAACGGGACCCGGGGATGGCTGCCGGATCAACCAACAAGCAATGCCCAACGAATCGTACGACAACAGATAATATCAGCCAAGGACGAAGATACCAGCTGCACTACGTCTTCAAATCGGGCGTCTAAAAATAGCCGAGGCACAATAACTACTCTTCAGAAAAACATGAAGAAACAATTAAAATGATGTCGAGCAACGTGCCGTGCCAGACAGCATCAACACAGCGAGGAAACACAAACTGCCAAAAAACTACACTAACGACCAGGGCAGGTAACTGGGGCGTTAACAGCCACAAGGAAGAAAATACTGCTGGCGCACTTCACTGGTAAGTCACAATCAATTTCACAGTTAAAGACCATACAGGAAGATAGCTGTAAAATTTTGCCGACTTCAGCGCACCATACATTGCTGCTAGCTGGAATGGCCCAGGAAGCAACAACTGGCAGTGAACTAAGAGATGCACAGCAAATGTGGTTTCATAACAGGTTAGCTGATCACTCAACTTCAGTGTCCGGGTTCGGTGGGCAACGAACCTTGTAGCTCTCGCAGCTAGCGCATCACAAACCGACCGCACGGGAACGCCACCAGCGGTCCCGGCCTGACCTCGCACTGCGGAGACTTCGTCGCTGCTCTGTCCCAACCGACTGACTGCATGCAGCACGCAGACACCACTAAAATAGCCGCTCAGTCAAAATCCACACAAGCTACACATGGTTCCACGAAAACACTTCCACAAACAACTTGAACACTACTGAAACCGGTGACTGGAACAATAAGGACGAATCACAAGTCGACACACGCGGAGAACCAGTATCGTCCCCACTCAAGTGATGTGTGACGACAACAGACGGGCGAGTCATGGCTATCTCGTCCTCACTGCTGCTCTGTCCCGACTGAACTCACGACACACGATGACCCAGAAATACTAGCGGTCGCTCCAAAGAAAGCATAACAGTGCTCTTATCGATAAGCGCTGCTGCTGCCACTCATGGGCAGGCAAGCCAGCAACTTGTGACGCCAGTAAATCAAATAAGAAACGAGACGGCAGTACCGCCAAGACAAGATGTCAAACAAGAACGACAGGAACACGAGCCGCGCACGGCTCATCTACAATAGTTGTAAGTAACATGGATCTAATAACTTACGTTCATGGTGCCTCTAAGTAGCTGTTAATAACCGATAAGCAGATTGCAAATAGAAGACACTGAGTGTGCCTGCAGTGAAAGAGCAAGCACATGTTGAGTGTGGACAAAGCGAGACAACGCATACTCGTGTATAGAGGCGGAATACCTAATATTTACCAACTTCCTGTCCTCTTTCCATTCGTCGCGTGATTGCTACATTTTTACTTCCTTCACTTCAACCTCTTTCTAGTAGACATAAGGTGAGATAAATTAGATTTCTGTTTTACGGGAGTGTGGAGCGGATCGGTGCTCTGAGTACTAGTTGTAAAATTGCTGCAGGAGTTATTGTTATGTGACCGCCTACAATTTCGACAAAAGGATCTAAAAGAAATAGATTGTATCTGCAGACATAAGCGAGTGCAATTTTTGGAAGACATGGGCACGAAAATGGAATGAAATTTGCATAGCCTGCAGAGCGTACAACGGAACGATAAGAACTCTTGTATCTGAAGCAAGCGAGACGGCGAGCGTGCGCCTGCGCCACGTACAACAAGTTTCGGCTCTCGATGTGCGTTTGCTAATTTTCGTGTCGTCTGCACCGACCCAGGTGCATAAATAAACGAGGGAATGTCTTTGCGTCACCTCCGTGTTTCAGACACAGCCGTTGCCGCCGTATGCTCAGCGCCGTCGGAAACCGTGCCAAATTCCAAGAAGTTCCGCTAGGGACTCTGCTGGAGGGAAGCAGCAACAGCTGGCCTTCCTCCTATCTACATTTACATCAAAATGACTACTTTGTTATTCACACTTATCTGCCTGGCAGGAGGATAATCGAATCAGTTTCACAATATTTCTCTACCGTTCCACTCTCGAACAACTCGTAAATCTTATTTTATTACGACTATATGTAAGTGGGCGTTAACACCATACTTCCGCATTTCGAGGAGAAAGTTGGTGATCTAAATTTCACGAAATGGTTGTTGTAATGGTTAACACACCAGCTCGCATATCACGCCCGTGACAATCTCTCGCATATTTCGCGACAGTACAAACGAGTACCGCTTCTTCTAAATTTTCTGCTGTGCTCTTTCTGTCCTCTCTGGTAAGCAACCCGTAATGCACACCAGCGGTATCTTTAGCAGGCTTGTTGCACTTTCTAAGTGTCCTGCTAATAAATCGCAGTCTTTGGTTTGCTTTCCCCATAATATTATCTATGTGACCGTTCCATTTTAAGTTATAAGTAACTGTAATCCCTAAATATTTTGCTGAATTCATAGCCTTTATATTAATTTAATTTATCATGGAATCGAGATTTAGTGGTTTCCTTTTAGTACTCATGTGGGTGTCTTCACACATTTTATTATTTAGAGTAAAATGCAACTTTTGGTACCATGCACATATCTTCTGTAAATTATTTTGCCATTGGTTTTGATCACTTGATGACAGTAAATAAAAGCATCATCTGCAAACAATCTAAGAATGCTGTTCAAATTGTCTCGTAAATAAATGATGTATGGATACCATAACAGGTCTTACCGCTCTCGCCACAAATTGACGAGAATCAAGGTTCCCTTGGACAGCTACCAATCAGTTATCGTATCCAGTATTCACACACCATAATGCCAGTTGGAGGGTTTTTTTCTCGTCATCAGCTTACTGACGGGTTTGATGCGGCCCGCCACCAATTCCTTTCCTGTGCTAACCTCTTCATCTCAGAGTAGCACTTGCAACCTACGTCCTCAATTATTTGCTTGACGTATTCCAATCTCTGTCTTCCTCTACAGTTTTTGCCCTCTACAGCTCCCTCTAGTACCATGGAAGTCATTCCCTCATGTCTTAGCAGATGTCCTATCATCCTGTCCCTTCTCCTTATCAGTGTTTTCCACATATTCCTTTCCTCTCCGATTCTGCGTAGAACCTCCTCATTCCTTACCTTATCAGTCAACCTAATTTAGCACCGCATCTCAAATGCTTCGATTCTCTTCTGTTCCGGTATTCCCACAGTCCATGTTTCACTACCATACAATGCTATACTCCAGAAGTACATCCTCAGAAATTTCTTCCTCAAATTAAGGCCGGTATTTGATATTAGTAGACTTCTCTTGGCTAGAAATGCATTTTTTTGCCATAGCGAGTCTGCTTTTGATGTCCTCTTTGCTCCGTCCGTCATTGGTTATTTTACTGCCTAAGTAGCAGAATTCCTTAACTTCTTTGACTTCGTGACCATCAATCCTGATGTTAAGTTTCTCGCTGTTCTCATTTCTACTACTTCTCATTACCTTCGTCTTTCTCCGATTTACTCTCAAACCATACTGTGTACTCATTAGAATGTTCATTCCGTTCAGCATATCATTTAATTCTTCTTCACTTTCACTCAGGATAGCAATGTCATCAGCGAATCGTATCATTGATATCCTTTCACCTTGTATTTTAATTCCACTCCTGAACCTTTCTTTTATTTCCATCATTGCTTCCTCGATGTACAGATTGAAGAGTAGGGGCGAGAGGCGACATCCTTGTCTTACTTCCTTCTTAATACGAGCACTTCGTTCTTGATCGTCCACTCTTATTATTCCCTCTTGGTTGTAGTAAATATTGTATATGACCCGTCTCTCCCTATATCTTACCCCTACTTTTTTCAGAATCTTGAACAGCATGCACCATTTTATATTGTCAAACGCTTTTTCCTGGTCGACAAATCCTATGAACTGTCTTGATTTTTCTTTAGCCTTGCATCCATTATTAGCCGTAACGTCAGAATTGCCTCTCTCGTGCCTTTACTTTTCCTAAAGCCAAACTGGTCGTCACCTAGCGTATTCTCAAGTTTCTTTTCCATTTTTCTGTATATTATTCTTGTAAGCAGCTTTGATGCATGAGCTGTTAAGCTGATTATGCGATAATTCTCGCACTTGTCGGCTCTTGCCGTCTTCGCAATTGTGTGGATGATGCTTTTCCGAAAGTCAGATGGTATGTCGCCAGACTCATATATTCTACACACCAACGTGAACAGTCGTCTTGTTGCCACTTTCCCTAATGATTTTAGAAATTCTGTTGGAATGTTTTCTATCCCTTCTGCCTTATGTGACCGTAAGTCCTCCAAAGCTCTTTTAAATTCAGATTCTAATACTGGATCCCCTATCTCTTCTAAATCGACTCCTGTTTCTTCTTCTATCACATCAGACAAATCTTCACCCTCATAGAGGCTTTCAATGTATTCTTTCCACCTATCGGCTCTCTCCTCTGCATTTAACAGTGGAATTCCTGTTGCACTCTTAATGTCACCACCGTTGCTTTTAATGTCACCAAAGGTTGTTTTGACTTTCCTGTATGCTGAGTCTGTCCTTCCGACAATCATATCTTTTTCGATGTCTACACATTTTTCCTGCAGCCATTTCGTCTTAGCTTCCCTGCACTTCCTATTTATTTCATTCTTCAGCGACTTGTATTTCTGTATTCCTGATTTTCCCTGAACATGTTTGTACTTCCTCCTTTCATCAATCTACTGAAGTATTTCTTCTGTTACCCATGGTTCCTTCGCAGCTACCTTCTTTGTACCTATGTTTTCCTTCCCAACTTCTGTGATGCCACTTTTTAGAGACGTCCATTACTCTTCAACTATGTTGCCTACTGCGCTATTCCTTATTGCTGTATCTAAAGCGTTAGAGAACTTCAAACGTATCTCGTCATTCCTTAGAACTTCCGTATCCACTAATTAGCGTATTGATTCTTCCTGACTAATGTCTTGAACTTCAGCCTACTCTTCATCACTATTATATTGTGGTCTGAGTCTATATCTGCTGCTGGGTAGGCCTTAAAATCCAGTATCTGATTTCGGAATCTCTGTCTGACCATGATGTAATCTAATTGAAATCTTCCCGTATCTCCCGGCCTTTTCCAAGTATACCTCCTCCTCTTGTGATTCTTGAACAGGGTATTCGCTATTACTAGCTGCATTCCTTGTCCCAAGCCCATATTCTCCTGTACACTTTTCTTCTACTCCTTCCCCTACAACTGCATTCCAGTCGCCCATGACTATTAGATTTTCGTCCCCGTTACATATTGCATTACCCTTTTAATATCGTAATACACTTTTTCTATCTGTTCATCTTCAGCTTGCGACGTCAGTATATATACCTGAACTATCGTTGTCGGTGTTGGTCTGCTGTCGATTCTGATTAGAACTACCCAGTCACTGAACTGTTCACAGTAACCCACCCTCTTGCCCTAGTTTCCTATTCACAACGAATCCTACACCTGACATACCATTTTCTGCTGATGTTGATATTACCCGATACTCGTCTGACCAGAAATCCTGGTCTTCCTTCTACTTCACTTCACTGACGTCGACTATATCTAGATTGAGCCTTTGTATTTCCCTTTTCAGATTTTCTAGTTTCCCTACCACGTTCAAGCTTCTGACATTCCACGCCCCGACTCGTAGAACATTATCCTTTCGTTGATTATTCAATCTTGGAGGTGTATCAGTCTCAAAAATTGCAATTTCCTGTGACTCTTCAACTGGTCGTTTACGGAAATCTGGGACACCACAAAGTGCTACTCAGTATCGTAGTTGACTCTGCCTTCATGCCACGCAGATAGCGGTGTTGTGGCAGCAGTAGCACCTCGATATCTCAAATGTGAATCCTAACAGTCTGTTCTTGGTGGTTTGTATTGACATTTTGTTTTTTTTTTCCTCTGTTCGTCATAGGCAATCTATCTTCTCATGTTGTACTTCTCTGGTAGCACTTGTGCCTACACTTCTCGTCGCGCTGATGCACTGATGAGTTCATCTCTTCCAGCACCAGTTTCTCTACGGCCAACTGGCAGCCACTGTGGCCGAGCGGTTCTTGGCACTTCAGTCCGGAACCGCGCTGCTGCTACGGTCGCAGGTTCGAATCCTGCCTCGGGCTTGGATGTGTGTGATGTCCTTAGATTACTTAGTACTTAGAGACATTTGAACCATCTACGACAACTACCTGTTTCATCTGTCGTTAATACGCTCCCATGTTCCTCACTTCCATGATAAAACCTGGAAATATGGGAATTAACGGCACATGGTCATCCTTTGGACAATTTTAGGTGCTATATATACCTATAAATTTCTAATATCGTCATACAACCCCAAATAAACCTCATGTACACGCATCATTCTTCATTTGGAGGACTTTTATTTTCCTGTATTTAAAATATAGAGATTAAATTCGTTTAGAGGCGACATTGTAATCATCATATCCCACAGACCAGTAACTACTGGAATATCAGTTTTTTGGTATTCGACCAAGGAGACCATGGGAATAAGACTTTCCATTTCCGACAATGTGGACCCTTTGTCTCATTCATCCAGCGCTGAACATCATTCCTTGCTTGATCGACTTACATGACGGTCATCAGCTTCCTGTAACGTTACAATTAAAATGATTTTAATCGTTTCATTTCTGCCTTTTCCATTTCCCGCGTCTCCCAATCTCACAGAGCTGTAAGTTACTCCTAAAAAAGGTGTCTTTTCATAAATCACATTCTGGCCTCTACTTTTATACTTTTTGTGCGTAGCACCGAATCCTTTTTTTAGAAAAGCCTTGTCACATTAGTCTTGCAACTTACTTTTTTGTCAATTCTTCTTCACAGATGGAAAAATTGACCCACCCCTCTCATGAATCTCTTCCCCACGTATGAGATTAGTCACAGATTTTCACATGCTACATGGATCAGTACTTTAGTTTACTTTTTATGTGCGTATTGTAGCTCGATTTCTGTCTCTGTCTATGAAAAACCACTCTCACATAAGTTAGTCGTTTACGCTCCTTATTATCTCTTCAAAAACTGACGAAGTATCATTGGTGGCCAAATCCTCACATTTACTAATCTTTGCTTTATGTGTTGAAAATTATATTCAGCCTCGATTTTAGTTCGTGTTGCCCTGCTTTGCACATGTTCAAAATCCTATGTTGGTCCTATTCGGCATGGGTCCTACACACTGGAGCTTTATACTAGGATAGATTACCATATCTGATTGCATTAATCCACCATCTAACCAAAGAACTGGACATTCACATGTTTATCTATGACTAACTTTTTCAGATAGTTAAACCACATATACCTGAAAACTATTACACTAATGATCTCGTAAGAGTTGACTGATTGTAATGATAACTCAATGATACTATTGTCCTAGGATGCATTGTTTTCTATTTCGTGAAGCAACCAAATTTTATATTTCCAAACATTTAAAGATAGATATTGGCTACCTATGCATCCTTTTTTTTTTTCACAACCAAACTGAGTATATGTGTAAATTTATTCAATTATTATTTTCTTATAGTTAACGGCATTATCCAAAAGGAAAAAAAACACTATGGTTACTATTAAAACTGTCTGTCCAGTAGTTAACGTACTACATCACACGGTGTGGCACTGACGGTTATGGGACATTCTGCATTGTTGTCAGATTTCCCCTCCAACAACGTGTCACTGATGGTGGCATGCAATGTTTCCAGATTTCCACCCTTCTCCCTTCCTCCACCCCTAATATGGAAATCCTGTGGTAATTTCTGGTATCTATGTTTGTCGTTTACGTATATTTATTTATCATTGTGTCAGAAGTATATAGTATATAACGAACAAAAAGAAATCGATTGTTGACGTCAGACATTGGCTGACAATTAATTGGCTACATCGAGAGCATTTGGTGCCGCCCTTATCAGGTCTCTCATGGTGAATGTGGGTAGAAATGAAGAACACAGTAGCGGGTGGGTGTTAGTCTACACTGCATCACGTTATCAAGAAACCTACTCCACAGGAAAGCCCCATTTCTACGTGTTGGTATTGCATCCTGTGACACTAGAGTGTTAAATTCTAAATTAACAGCCTCAGTTGCGGAGTTACCTAGATTTACCTAGGTTTCAATTGGAATAACCCAACCTTCTTCAGAATTACACTTACTAATGTTTGTCCATAATGGACATTGTCAAACTAAAAATACAAATACACCAAGTGTCGTCATATTTTAAAAACTTAACTGAAGCTGCCTCAGCCCCACTTCCCGTCCGCGATGCGGCAGCCACGAGTGTTGTACTGGAACTGACAGTAACGTCATGAGTCCCGTCTAAGACTTAGCACACAAATGGTCATGAATGAACTTATGAACAGTCTACATCTAATCTGTAACAGCCGGAAATACTGGCCATATAAAATAGTCAATATTCAAGATTAGTATACTTGACCTGATTGGCCAGAAACAAGCCAAAACAAACTTATGTACGTGCCAGATTGAGCTTCATGAAGTTATGGTTATAAGTTACAGAAGAGTGTAAAGTAGGGGAAACTATGGCGGCAATGGGGCACTATTTCCATGAAGGTAATCCACACACGTACTATAAAAGCCTGCGTGTGGATTACTGCCATCATAATTCAGGCCTGGTGACCACTGCCATTGAACTTAGGGCATTACAGCGGGAATTATTTAAAGCTAACGTGTGACTTTGCGAACATCGCTGCAGTCAACACATTTAAACTATTGACCGACAAAGGTCAATTATGCTCGAAGCTAAAGTGTAAATACATACAACATAGCCGCCTTTTGATCAAGAACAGTAAACAAAACCTGTATCTTGCCTTCCAATTAGTCAGGCTCGTCCTCCTGTTTCCTTGCACGCTCTTCCTCTTTGTTTCCTTCCAGGAAGTAACGTAAGTAAGTAAACAGCACAGTACGTGAAAAATTGTACGCATGTTAGTTGTAAGTAAGATAGGAAACAGTAATGCTAGACAAAGCGGTAGACAAGTCTCTCCTTATCTGGTTTCTCCGACCGCAGGTTCCGTACCTCGAATTGTTTAGTGGAGCATCTCTGTGTCCTGTTACATTATTGCACTCTCTTACGGAAACACTCTCTATGTAATTGTGCGGCCCAGAGTCATTCCCAGATGTTTCAGAGTCGAACAGTGTTCAATATTAATTCATTTCTAGATAATTTGAAAGGTTCCATGTGTTCGTTTGTTCCTGCTGAAATGCCCAGGTCAGAGTTTCGGCACGGTTCAGCTTCAGGTGGTTTTCATTACAGTAGATCGTACAGCCTATCAGGGCTTTAGGCAACGTCTGCTCCACCTTTTCAGAATTTTCATCCTGAGCACTGATTACACAATCATCACCATAGACAAATTTTTGGGAATACCTAATCATTAATATAGACGTTTAATAACAATGGTGCGAGTAAACAGCCTTTCGGTAACCCATTTTCGGTGTTCTCCCTGGAATTCAACAAAGAATTTGCAGTTCTCTAAAACGTTCCTAATGTTGCACACAAGATTGAAGTCTTTGGTGATGTCATACTCTTTTGTTAGAAGAAGCTGCAGATAAGTCAATGAATAAAGTACCGTGCCAAGCCGTTTCTCGATGCTACACTCGATGTGCTTGCTATCTTCTCTGAATCCAGCTTGCTGTGGTATAAGATAAAGGTCTTTTCCTATCAGCCTCTAAAAAACCAGCCTCTCTAGATCTTTGCAGAGGTGACAGAGCAAGATTTGGATCCCAGACGATCTTTGCCTGGTTTAACGATAGAAAGAACTGAAACTTTCCACCAGACTTTGGATATCTAGCAGTCCTGGACACAGTTTTTCATGCGAGTGGACTTTAAAAGGACGAATCTTCTTAATCTGTGCCAATCGTATGTCATATAATCAAGATAATTCAAGAAATTAGCACTTAATCAGTGCCGAATCTCAGTTCAGATTGAGTAAATGGTGGAGATAGGACGTTACGCTCTCTCTCTCTCTCTCTCTCTCTCTCTCTCTCTCTCTCTCTCTCTCTCTCTCTTGGTGATGCTATCGTGTTATTTGTTTCTTATTTGTCTTTCTAGATTCGGCTGGTTTTCAGTTTACTAGCAGCTGATGGGCAATTTGATCTTCGTTTCTATTAGCATATGTGCTTGCTTGTGTATGATCATTACTGAGCAGAGAATAATGGCATGTGGGACATTCGCAGTCCTGTTCAACAAACTGTATTCAGTCTTTCAACAGGATAGTTGTCTATGCTACAAGGGCCAAATCGTCATAAGTTGATCTGAGGATCTATACGGTTCTCTGTAATGGCAGTATAATACATGCAGTCATAAAAATCCTGCTATATTCTACAATACCTGCGTGCTATTGGGTGGATGCCGTTGCAGTTGTATAGACTTGAAATGCATTGAATGCTTTACTGTAAAAGCTGTACTAAACTCCTAAAAGAATCTTCTCAATTACATCTGGTGTATTTGCAGATAGTGTGGATATAAACTGAGTCATTGCAACTATTCTCATCCAGTGCTAGAATTGGTCAGATTCTGCTCACCGCTTTGCACACATTTCTCCTGTCAGAGTTATCTAGTGTTTTGTTCTGTTCACGACTTTAGTATGACAGGGGATAGTTTATGGTTACGAAGCCCCCAGTGAAGTATGTGCATTTTATTTCAATCAGTAAAGCCGATTTATAACATATGCAAGATGTTATTTTTCGAGACGGTCGCCGTATCGGCTTGGACAGTTGTGGGTTCAAAATGGCTCTATGCGACTTAACGTCTGATGTCATCAGTCGCCTAGAACGTAGAACTAATTAAACCTAACTAACTTTAGGACATCACACACATCCATGCCCGAGACAGTATTCGAACCTGCGACCGTAGCGGTCGCTCGGTTCCAGTCTGTAGCGCCTAGAACTGCAAGGACACTCCGGCCGGGAGTTGTGGGTTCGTGGGATGAGTTTGAATAAATGTCTTGGTAAATTCTTCACATGTGTATTCAGTCACACTGTACAATTTTCTGGATTGCCTAATAACCTGGAGGTATGCTTATGTTACATGAATAAATAGACACTCCCCAAAACAATGAGTTAGGAAAATAATGATTTCTAAATGAAACACAAATCACCATTAACTCGGTTTATTCATAAACTGACTTACAATTCATCTGAAAAGCAATAATAATAAAGTTCAACCTTGACACATCTGACAAAAGCGACTGAGGTAAGATTCTAGTAATCACGTACACAATAAAACAATCGCAGTCTCAAAGTTGTACTATGATTATTGAGACGTCAGCATAGGAGTTGGGTTGATTCAGGGCAAGAGACCAAACAACGAAGTCATCGGTCTCATCGGATTTGAGAAGGATGGGGATGGAAGTCGGCCGTGCCGTTTCAAAGGAACCATCCCAGCAATTGCTTGAAGCGATTTAGGGAAATCACGGAAGACCTAAATCAGGAGGGACGGACGCGGGATTGAGCCGTCGTCCTCCCGAATGCGAGTCCAGTGTGTTAACCACTGCAACATCTTTCTCAGTAATAGACACATACTACTTGAGAACAGTATGGATTGCATGTATGACCATTATTTGAAGCTGAGTGATGATTAGAATCTGAAAACGGGACTTCAGAGTGAAGAAATGTTATACAAATGGCTTACCGTTCCTACGCATCATCTCGCATTCACAGCTCGATACCACCGCATCAAACTGTAGGTGGGGATGATGTGGCTGCAGAATCAATAATTGGCGAAACTAACGACCCTCGCCAGCGGCTAAGTTCAAGTCAGCCCAAAATCTTTCTAAGTGCATTGCCTTACCTGCTCAGAGATGGATCTCGTCGGAGCCGAGGAGGTGGAGAAGACTCGCAGGGGTCGAGTTTGGATGACATAATTCTGCCCGAATGCTTACTGAAATAAAAACTCGTATTTCTGAGTTGTGGGCAACGACCTTGCCGCAGTGGATACACCGGTTCCATTGCGAATATCGTAGTTAAGCGCTGTCGGGCGTGGTCGGCACTTGGATGGGTGACCATCCATGCCGCCATTCGCTGTTGCTATTTATCGGGGTGCACACAGCCTCGTGATGCCAATTGAGGAGCTACTCGATCGAATAGCAGCGGCTTCTGTCAAGAATACCAACATAACGACCGGGAGAGCAGTGTGCTGACCCCATGCCCCTCCTATCTGCATCCTGCACTGAGGATGACAAGGCGGTCGGATGGTCCCGGTAGGCTATTCGTGTCCTGACGACGGAGTGCTTTTTATCTCTGTGTGCCCTTTACTCTGTTGCACTGGCTGGATCATGGAAATTCCGAGTGGCGATTCGTAAAAACATTCCTTAGAAGATGCTGGTTTCCTCCCTCGAGTTTTTTATTATATAGTTAATCAGTAAAGCGTGTCCTACCATTTAGTGTTGAGAAAAGGCATCCTGCTCTTTTCCTATCTCTGTCTATGGCAAAAGAAATGGGTCCTCGGCAGGACAGGCGAGTTTCTCTGTCTGTTTAAGTTAGGAAATCCTACTATTTATACATTACAAACATTTAGTTTTTGTGAAGTCAGTGTTCGGCGGTGTCCCATGGTTTCATAGGAGCCACAAGCTGCTGGCTCTCACTCCGTTTTCTAAATGTTGTCTATGGTCTCCACCGTGTTCCAAAGAAACTCAGTTTTCTAAGTATTGTGCAGAATAATCCCTTCTTGGACCTTGTTGCAAACAGCGTTAATTTTCTCTCACATTGTGAGTAGTAAAACGGTTACTGCTTGAGGACTTATGCCATTTTTGTAAGTGATCGGTTCTCTGACTCGTTTTATGCGGCCCGCTACGAGTATCTCTCGTGTGCCAACCTCTTCATCTCCTACATCTTCAATTATATGCTGCATGTATTCCACTCTCTGTTTTCCTCTACAGCTTTTATCGTCCAGCCCTCTCCAAAACTGTCGATGTCATTCCTTGGTGTCTTCACATGTGTCCTAGCATTCTGACCCATCTTCTTGTCAGTGTTTGCCATATATTCCTTCCCTCGCCGATTCTCCGAAGAACCTCCTCATTCCTTACCTTACCAGTCCACCTAATTTACAACAGTCTTCTGTAGCGCCACATCTCAAATGCTTCGATTCTCGTACGGCATAGCAGATCGTATTGGTGTTGCCTGCTGTGCGTCCGGCACCCAGTCAAGCCATACAAAAAAGAAACCAGCAAACTGCATGACATTGGCCGTGTCCTCTCCAAGCTTCCTTCAGAGAATTCCCTCGAGTAGAGTCTCTCTGCTGCTCTCCAGAACAATGTCAGCTCATCTCAATATGGTTCCGAAGTCCTCATACTTATATACATCACGCAATATCAGACAGACATGTCAATTACATTAATTGCCTATACATTCACTTTGAGTGACATGTGTTACATTTCTCCTAAAGACGGTCGGATAAAGAAATTATAGCCATTAAAATTGCTAGACCACGACGATGACGTGCTACAGACGCGAAATTTAACCGACAGGAAGAGCGTGCTGTGATATGCCAATGATTAGCTTTTCAGAGCATTCACACAAGGTTCGCGTCGGTGGCGACACCTACAACGTGATGAGGAAAGTTTCCAACCGATTTCTCATACACAAACAGCAGTTGACCGGCGTTGCCTGTTGCAACGTTGTTATGATACCTCCTGTAAGGAGGAGAAATGCGTACAATCACGTTTCCGACTTTGATAAAGGTAAGATTGTAGCCTATCGCGATTGCGGTTTATCGTATCGTGACATTGCTGCTCCCGTTGGTCGAGATCCAATGACTTGTTAGCAGAATGTGGAATCGGTGGGTTCAGAAGTGTAATACGGAACGTCGTGCTGGATCCCAACGGCCTCGTATCACTAGCGGTCGAGATGATAAGCATCTTATCCCCATGGCTGTAGCGGATCGTGAAGCCACGTCCCGATCCCTGTATCAACAGATGGGGACGTTTAAAAGACAGCAACGATCTGCACGAACAATTCGACGACGTTTGCAGCAGCATGGATTATCAGCTCGGAAACCGTGGCTGCAGTTACCCTTGTCGCTGCATCACAGACAGGAGCGCCAGCGATGGTGTACTCAGCGACGAACCTGTGTGGACGAATGGCAAAATGTCATTTCTCGGATGAATCCAAGTTCTGTTTACAGCATCATGATGGTCGCATCCATGTTTGGAGACATCGCGGTGAACGCACATTGGAAGCGTGTATTCGTCATCGCCATACTGGCGTATCACCTAGCATGATGGTATGGGATGCTATTCGTTACACGTCTCGGTCACCGATTTTTCGCACTGACAGAATCTGATAAGTGGACGTTACATTTCGGATGTGTTACGACCCGTGGCTCTACCCTTCATTCAATCCCTGTGAAACCCTACATTTCAGCAGGATAATGCACGACCACATGTTGCAGTTCCTGTACGGGCCTTTCTGGATACAGAAAATACTCGACTGCTGCCCTGGCCATCACATTCTCCAGATCTCTCACCAATTGAAAACGTCTGGTCAATGGTGGCCGAGTAACTGCCTGGTCACAATACGCGTGTCACTACTCTTGATGAACAGTAGTATCGTGTTGAAGCTTCATGGGCAGCTGTACCTGTACACGCCACCCAAGCTCTGTTTGACTCTATGCTCAGGGGTATCAAGGCCGTTATTACGACACAAAGGTGGTTTTTCTGGGTACTGATTTCTCAGGATCTATGCACCCAAATAGCGTGAAAATGTAATGACATGTCAGTTCTAGTATAATATATTCGTCCAATGAATATCCGTTTATCATCTGCATTTCTTCTTGGTGTAGCAATTTTAATGGCCAATAGTGTACTTAAGGGAAACGTGACGAACTCTGACGTCTTGCCCTCGAAACAGAGACGGTACTGCAAGTGTACGGGTGCCGTCTAGCTGAGAGTTGCCAGTTCCTGCCTGCTCAAGAGATGCGACCTCGTATTTCCTTGAAAAATGAGGTGGCGGCTAGAGCTGCTCTCCCTGCTTACGGCAGCGAGCAAAGTCGCGCGCGCCCTTGCTGTTTCGACCGTCGTGGGCGAGGTCACGGAGTTCCGCCACGGGCAGACAATTAACCGGCGCTACAGCCCTGTGCTTTTACGCCGGCGCGCCTTTACAGCGCGGGGCGGGGCGCGGCGCGTGTTGCCGGTGGCCCCCCAGGGCTTCATCCCGCGCCCCGGGCGAAGACAGCGGCTACGTCTCCCCCGCTCCCCGCCCTTCCCAGCCGCCCACGGCACACCGCGTTGGCGCTGGGGCGGCGCCCGCTGTCACGCAGCGCCAGACGACAAATGGCTGCTCTCAGGGTGAACGCGCACCGGGAAACGGCTTGTAATCGCCGAGATAAATGGTCCTTCCTGCTGCCGTCGCGAGCACAGCCGCTCGCAGGGTACGTCTGCGACTGTGCCGGATCAATGTTACCATTCCTCACGTTCATGCTGTGGTGGCTAGGTTCCGTGAGCAACCACTGCGACTTAGAGGATCACAGGTGTACAGGGGGAAGGGGAGCGATGTTGGGGACAGTAGATGCACCTGGTATTTAACTACTCTGAAGAACCGAAGAAACTGATACACCTCACTCGACTAATGTCTGAAGTAGAACTGGAGGGAACTGGTACCATGAAATCTGTATGGCTGTCCATAAATCCGCAAGTGAACGACGGGTAGAGACATGAACAGAACGTTGCAAGCCAGTTGAAGTGTTTAAAGACAGAAGAGTGTTCCTGGAGCCACTCTGTAACTATTCGGAACTTGTGAGGTGTCGCATTGTCCTGCTGTAATTGCTCAAGTCCGTCGGAATGCACGATGTACATGAATGGACGCATATGATCAGACAGGAGGCTTGCCTACGTCTCACCTGTCGGAGTAGTATCTAGACGTATCACGGGTGCCATATCACTTCAACCGCAAACGTTCACCGCCATTACAGTCCCCTGCTGACATGCAGGGTCCATGGCTTCATGAGCTAGTCTCCATACCCGCACATATCCATCCGCTCTTTACAATTTTAAACCAGACAAGGCAACATGTTTCCAGTCATCAACAGTCTAATGTCGGTGTTGACGGGTCCAGGCGAGGCGTAAATCTCTCTGTCGTGCAGTCATCATTGGTCGACGACTGGGCCTTCGGCTCCGAAAGCCCATATCGATGATGTTTCTTTGAATGGTTCACATGCTGACACTTGTTGAAAGCCAAGAGTTGAAATCTGCAGCAATTTGCGGAGGGGTTGTACTTCTGTCTCGTTCAACGATTCTCTTCAGTCGTCGTTGGTTCCCTTCTAGCCGGATATTTTCCAGCTGCAACGATGTCGGATTTTGCAGCGGACTCCTGAAACGATCTTGCGGGAATATCCCCACTTCATCGCTTCCTTGGAGACTCTGTGTCCCATCGCCCAAACTCACTTAAACCTTGATAATCTCTCATTGTAGCAGCAGTAACCCATCTAACAACTGTGCCAGTCACTTGTTGTGTTTATACGCGGCATATACGCGTTGCCGACCGCAGCGCCGTATTCTGCCTGTTTACACATCTCTGTATTTGAATATGCTCACCTATATCAGTTTCTTTTGCGCTTCAGTGCTTGTTTACATGGCGCATAAAATCGTAAACTGTCTTCGTAATACCGATGAAACGCCATCTAGACCCGCTGGGAAGTGCACTTCGCTTCTTCTTTGGGGTAGATACTTCAGTCGAAATACACTCCTGGAAATGGAAAAAAGAACACATTGACACCGGTGTGTCAGACCCACCATACTTGCTCCGGACACTGCGAGAGGGCTGTACAAGCAAAGATCACACGCACGGCACAGCGGACACACCAGAAACCGCGGTGTTGGCCGTCGAATGGCGCTAGCTGCGCAGCATTTGTGCACCGCCGCCGTCAGTGTCAGCCAGTTTGCCGTGGCATACGGAGTTCCATCGCAGTCTTTAACACTGGTAGCATGCCGCGACAGCGTGGACGTGAACCGTATGTGCAGTTGACGGACTTTGAGCGAGGGCGTATAGTGGGCATGCAGGAGGCCGGGTGGACGTACCGCCGAATTACTCAATACGTGGGGCGTGAGGTCTCCACAGTACATCGATGTTGTCGCCAGTGGTCGGCGGAAGGTGCACATGCCCGTCGACCTGGGACAGGACCGCAGCGACGCACGGATGCACGCCAAGACCGTAGGATCCTACGCAGTGCCGTAGGGGACCGCACCGCCACTTCCCAGCAAATTAGGGACACTGTTGCTCCTGGGGTATCGACGAGGACCATTCGCAACCGTCTCCATGAAGCTGGGCTACGGTCCCGCACACCGTTAGGCCGTCTTCCGCTCACGCCCCAACATCGTGCAGCCCGCCTCCAGTGGTGTCACGACAGGCGTGAATGGAGGGACGAATGGAGACGTGTCGTCTTCAGCGATAAGAGTCGCTTCCGCCTTGGTGCCAATGATGGTCGTTTGCGTGTTTGGCGCCGTGCAGGTGAGCGCCACAATCAGGACTGCATACGACCGAGGCACACAGGGCCAACACCCGGCATCATGGTGTGGGGAGCGATCTCCTACACTGGCTGTACACCTTTGGTGATCGTCGAGGGGACACTGAATAGTGTACGGTACATCCAAACAGTCATCGAACCCATTGTTCTACCATTCCTAGACCGGCAAGGGAACTTGCTGTTCCAACAGGACAATGCACGTCCGCATGTATCCCGTGCCTTCTAGAGAAGGTGTAAGTCAACTACCCTGGCCAGCAAGATCTCCGGATCTGTCCCCCATTGAGCATGTTTGGGACTGGATGAAGCGTCGTCTCACGCGGTCTGCACGTCCAGCACGAACGCTGGTCCAACTGAGGCGCTAGGTGGAAATGGCATGGCAAGCCGTTCCACAGGACTACATCCAGCATCTCTACGATCGTCTCCATGGGAGAATAGCAGCCTGCATTGGTGCGAAAGGTGGATATACACTGTACTAGTGCCGACATTGTGCATGATCTGTTGCCTGTGTCTATGTGCCTGTGGTTCTGTCAGTGTGATCATGTGATGTATCTGACCCCAGGAATGTGTCAATAAAGTTTCCCCTTCCTGGGACAATGAATTCACGGTGTTCTTATTTCAATTTCCAGGAGTGTATGTCCCTCACGCCATAAATGGCAAACTACTGTCTTACTCAAGTTTAATATTCTTCCTAGATGACCCGTCGCCTTCTACGTAACTACCTATATATTTTTATTGTTATTAAATCGAATGGCATATCTGAATCTCTTAAAAACATTTTCCATTAAAGCTTCCCATTCTTGCAACAATAAAAACTATAGCACTCTGTTTTGTACAGCAACGTGACTGTACCTAGTGGCGTGAACAAGCAGTCCCCCTCTTCGCGCCGGCCGGGGTGGCTGAGCGGTTCTAGGCGCTACAGTCTGCAACCAAGCGACCGCTACGGTCCCAGGTTCGAATCCTACCTCGGGCATGGATGTGTGTGATGTCCTTAGGTTTAAGTAGTTCTAAGTTCTAGGCGACTGATGACCTCAGAAGTTAAGTCTCATAGTGCTCAGAGCCATTTGAACCATTTGAACCCCTCTTCGGTTTGTCACTTTAAACGACCACCCGTGACTGTTTTCAAGTGCACTGGTGTTCTCCTACGTGACTGGACCGAACTACAATAGGAACAGTCCCATCAGTCGTTATCGAATGAACTCCCAGCGTGCTTGATGTCATGTTAGGGTTTGTGTTTTTAGAAATGC
Source organism: Schistocerca gregaria (assembly GCF_023897955.1). Classification (NCBI taxonomy): domain Eukaryota; kingdom Metazoa; phylum Arthropoda; class Insecta; order Orthoptera; family Acrididae; genus Schistocerca; species Schistocerca gregaria. The sequence continues at coordinate 224,338,299 of NC_064922.1, forward strand.
TGCAATTAGTCAGCATTCGTTGTTTCGGCGTAACTATTTTTGTTCCATACACATTTTAACATGTTGACGTTGGACTTTATTTTTTTGTGTTAGCAGTAGAGCCAAAATCGTGTTACGAATGGAAGCCAAAATGCACGCGTTTTAGCTCACGCAGGCTGGCGTGTGGAGGGAAGAACTATACTGACGTGAGGTCTGGAACCTGACAAGGAATGAGAATTCAGAAAGCGGACATAATTAGTTTCATACTTAACTTTAATCCATTTATGATGTACGACGCTCTTGACGGTACATGATTCAAAATATTATCTGTTCAGAATACATTCTTGAAGTAATTGTTGTTGTTGTTGTCTTCAGTCCTGAGACTGGTTTGATGCAGCTCTCCATGCTACTCTATCCTGTGCAAGCTGCTTCATCTCCCAGTACCTACTGCAACCTACATCCTTCTGAATCTGCTTAGTGTATTCATCTCTTGGTCTCCCTCTACGATTTTTACCCTCCACGCTGCCCTCCAATGCTAAATTTGTGATCCCTTGATGCCTCAAAACATGTCCTACCAACCGATCCCTTCTTCTAGTCAAGTTGTGCCACAAACTTCTCTTCTCCCCAATCCTATTCAATACCTCCTCATTAGTTACGTGATCTATCCACCTTATCTTCAGTATTCTTCTGTAGCACCACATTTCGAAAGCTTCTATTCCCTTCTTGTCCAAACTAGTTATCGTCCATGTTTCACTTCCATACATGGCTACACTCCAAACAAATACTTTCAGAAACGACTTCCTGATACTTAAATCTATATTCGATGTTAACAAATTTCTCTTCTTCAGAAACGCTTTCCTTGCCATTGCCAGTCTACATTTTATATCCTCTCTACTTCGACCATCATCAGTTATTTTACTTCCTAAATAGCAAAACTCCTTTACTACTTTAAGTGTCTCATTTCCTAATCTAATTCCCTCAGCATCACCCGATTTAATTTGACTACATTCCATTATCCTCGTTTTGCTTTTGTTAATGTTCATCTTATATCCTCCTTTCAAGACACTGTCCATTCCGTTCAACTGCTCTTCCAAGTCCTTTGCCGTCTCTGACAGAATTACAATGTCATCGGCAAACCTCAAAGTTTTTACTTCGTCTCCATGAATTTTAATACCTACTCCAAATTTTTCTTTTGTTTCCTTTACTGCTTGCTCAATATACAGATTGAATAACATCGGGGAGAGGCTACAACCCTGTCTCACTCCTATTGCAACCACTGCTTCCCTTTCATGCCCCTCGACTCTTATTACTGCCATCTGTATTTTACCCCTGCCACCTTTAAAATTTGAAAAAGAGTATTCCAGTCAACATTGTCAAAAGCTTTCTCTAAGTCTACAAATGCTAGAAACTTAGGTTTGCCTTTTCTTAATCTTTCTTCTAAGATAAGTCGTAAGGTCAGTATTGCCTCACGTGTTCCAACATTTCGACGGAATCCAAACTGATCTTCCCCGAGGTCTGCATCTACCAGTTTTTCCATTCGTCTGTAAAGAATTCGCGTTAGTATTTTGCAACCGTGGCTTATTAAACTGATAGTTCGGTAATTTTCACATCTGTCAGCACCTGCTTTCTTTGGGATTGGAATTATTATATTCTTCTTGAAGTCTGAGGGTATTTCGCCTGTCTCATACATCTTGCTCACCAGCTGGTAGAGTTTTGTCATGACTGGCTCTCCCAAGGCCGTCAGTAGTTCTAATGGAATGTTGTCTACTCCGGGGGCCTTCTTTCGACTCAGGTCTTTCACTGCTCTGTCAAACTCTTCACGTAGTATCGTATCTCCCATTTCGTCTTCATCTACATCCTCTTCTATTTCCATAATATTGTCCTCAAGTACATCGCCCTTGTATAAACCTTCTATATACTCCTTCCACCTTTCTGCCTTCCCTTCTTTGCTTGGAACTGGGCTGCCATCTGAGCTCTTGATATTCATACACGTGGTTCTCTTCTCTCCAAAGGTCTCTTTAATTTTCCTGTTGGCAGTATCTATCTTACCCCTAGTGAGATAAGCTTCTACATCCTTACATTTGTCCTCTAGCCATCCCTGTTTAGCCATTTTGCACTTCCTGGCGATCTCATTTTTGAGACGTTTGTATTCCTTTTTGCCTGCTTCATTTACTGCATTTTTATATTTTCTCCTTTCATCAATTAAATTCAATATTTCTTCAGTTACCCAAGGATTTCTAGCAGCCCTCGTCTTTGTACCTACTTTATCCTCTGCTGCCTTCACTACTACATCCCTCAGAGCTACCCATTCTTCTTCTACTGTATTTCTTTCCCCTATTCCTGTCAATTGTTCCCTTATGCTCTCCCTGAAACTCTGTACAACCTCTGGTTCTTTCAGTTTATCCAGGTCCCATCTCCTTAATTTCCCACATTTTTGCAGTTTCTTCAGTTTTAATCTACAGGTCATAACCAATAGATTGTGGCCAGAGTCCACATCTGCCCCTGGAAATGTCTTACAATTTAAAACCTGGTTCCTAAATCTCTGTCTTACCATTATATAATCTATCTGATACCTTTTAGTATCTCCAGGATTCTTTCACGTATACAACCTTCTTTCATGATTCTTAAAGCATGTGTTAGCTATGATTAAGTTGTGCTCTGTGCAAAATTCTACTAGGCGGCTTCCTCTTTCATTTCTTAGCCCCAATCCATATTCACCTACTATGTTTCCTTCTCTCCCTTTTCCTACACTCGAATTCCAGTCACCCATTACTATTAAATTTTCGTCTCCCTTCACTATCTGAATAATTTCTTTTATTTCATCGTACATTTCTTCAATTTCTTCATCATCTGCAGAGCTAGTTGGCATATAAACTTGTACTACTGTAGTAGGTGTGGGCTTCGTATCTATCTTGGCCACAATAATGCGTTCACTATGCTGTTTGTAGTAGCTTACCCGCATTCCTATTTTCCTATTCATTATTAAACCTACTCCTGCATTACCCCTATTTGATTTTGTGTTTATAACCCTGTAGTCACCTGACCAGAAGTCTTGTTCCTCCTGCCACCGAACTTCACTAATTCCCACTATATCTAACTTTAACCTATCCATTTCCCTTTTTAAATTTTCTAACCTACCTGCCCGATTAAGGGATCTGACATTCCACGCTCCGATCCGTAGAACGCCAGTTTTCTTTCTCCTGATAACGACATCCTCCTGAGTAGTCCCCGCCCGGAGATCCGAATGGGGGACTATTTTACCTCCGGAATATTTTACCCAAGAGGATGCCATCATCATTTAATCATACAGTAAAGCTGCATGTCCTCGGGAAAAATTACGGCTGTAGTTTCCCCTTGCTTTCAGCCGTTCGCAGTACCAGCACAGCAAGGACGTTTTGGTTAATGTTGCAAGGCCAGATCAGTCAATCATCCAGACTGTTGCCCTTGCAACTACTGAAAAGGCTGCTGCCCCTCTTCAGGAACCACACGTTTGTCTGGCCTCTCAACAGATACCCCTCCGTTGTGGTTGCACCTACGGTACGGCCATCTGTATCGCTGAGGCACGCAAGTCTCCCCACCAACGGCAAGGTCCATGGTTCATGGGGGGGGGGGGGGGAAGTTGAAGTAATTATAGTAAGTAAATATGGCGCCTTGCTAGGTCGTAGAAAATGGCGTCTCTGGAAATGAAAGCGTATGTAGACAGTGAAACATCGCTAGCAAAGTCGGCTGTTCAACTTGGGCGAGTGCTAGGGAGTCTCTCTAGACTAGACATGCCGTGTGGCGGCGCTCGGTCTGCAATCACTGATAGTGGCGACACGTGGGTCCGACGTATACTACCGGACCGCGGCCGATTTAAAGACTACCACCTACCAAGTGTGGTGTCTGGCGGTGACACGACAATATTTATATAGCATATACTAAATAAAAGCGAACGGGTGGCAGTACAATGTGGCATAATGTTATGTAGTTTATATTTCACATCGATTTTGGGGAGAAGAGAAGTTTGTGGCACAACTTGACTAGAAGAAGGGATCGGTTGGTAGGACATGTTTTGAGGCATCAAGGGATCACAAATTTAGCATTGGAGGGCAGCGTGGAGGGTAAAAATCGTAGAGGGAGACCGAGAGATGAGTACACTAAGCAGATTCAGAAGGATGTAGGTTGCAGTAGGTACTGGGAGATGAAGCAGCTTGCACAGGATAGAGTAGCATGGAGAGCTGCATCAAACCAGTCTCAGGACTGAAGACAACAACAACAACAACATTTCACATTTACTTGTGTTTATATTTTTCCACCAAAATACAAGTCAAAAAAATGTGATCGTGGACTGAAGTCTATAGTCAATTTACGTGTCTTATAAAGTGCTGACATTAAAGAGACTTCAGCATCGATTCTGGGAACTCTGGTTTTGCTGCCGTCTTTCAAATCTCACAATCAAATGTCGCTCCCTGTAAGCACTCCACCGAACGTGAGCGGTGTGTGAGATGTCTGGGTTCTTTGTGTTTTCTTTTTAATATAATAGTTAATGTGGATAAAGTTATCTTGTGTGGCATATTGGACTGGACAGGATGTTATGTTTGCTTTATTTAATTGATTAAGGGCACGATTTTAACTTTATTAGATGGAAGGAACTGTATAAATTCTCATATGTTAACTGAATCAACGAAGTCGTACATCTACATCTACATCTACATGACTACTTTGCAATTCATATTTAAGTGCTTGGCAGAGGGTTCATCGAACCACAATCATACTATCTCTCTACCATTCCACTCCCTAACAGCGCGCGGGAAAAACGAACATCTAAACCTTTCTGTTAGAGCTCTGATTTATTTTATTTTGATGATCATACCTACTTAGGTAGGTAGGGCTCAACAAAATATTTTCGCATTCGCAAGAAAAAGTTTGTTACTGCAATTTCGTAAAAAGATCTCGCCGCGACGAAAAACGTCTTTGCTGTAATGACTTCCGTCCCAATTGGCGTATCATGTCTGCCACACTCTCTCCCCTATTACATGATAATACAAAACGAGCTGCCCTTTTTTGCACCCTTTCGATGTCCTCCGTCAATCCCACCTGGTAAGGATCCCACACCGCACAGCAATATTCGAGCAGAGGACGAACGAGTGTAATGTAAGCTGTCTCTTTAGTGGACTTGTTGCATCTTGTAAACGTCCTGCCAATGAAACCCAACCTTTGGCTCGCCTTCCCCACAATATTCTCTATGTGGTCTTACCAACTGAAGTTGTTCGTAATTTTAACACCCAGGTACTTAGTTGAATTGACAGCCTTGAGAATTGTACTATTTATCGAGTAATCGAATTCCAACAGATTTCTTTTGGAACTCATGTCGTAGTGGATGGTTGTGAACAATATTCTGTTTTAAATGGACATTTTGTAGATCGCTGTACCCAATATTTTGATCGGTTACTCCTACATTATCAATGGCCGAAGAAAACACGTTTTGTTCACAATAATGGATATGTACATGTAACAACTTCCATGCATGCTGTGTGATTCTTTAGCGGATACAGAAGCGAGGAACAGATGCTGTTCGTCAACAGATAATCCATCTATTATCAAATAATAAAAATAATTCACAGCTTCGCAGCCGTAGTTGCAGCGTCAGTTTCTAACAGTTGCTTTTAATGTTGAAACATACACAGATACCGCAGATCTAAAAATCAGTCTTCAATACAATGACTGTTCAGTAGATCATGAGCACTATGAAAATCTGTAGGTGTTATTCGGCTGGGAAACGCACAAAAATAGGTTCGGTGCATGAATGTTCCAACTTAAGTACATCCAGCACGGAGCTCCGTTGAGGGGGATGCATGCATCTCATTATCAGCGGCGTAATCGTTAGTAGCAGCGCTCTCGTGCCGGGATGGCGACTGTAGATAACACGGAGGCGTAACTGCCGACGTGCATATTTGAAAGTGTTACCGATCGGATAGCGGCCGATACCGCAGTACATTTATTCATTCGAAACATCTCCGGCTATTTCATATCTTCATAAGGACGAAGTAAAACGTCCCACAAGTGAGCACACTTAACACAATGAGCTTAAATTGAAGTGTGAGTGCGTTGTCTGACGTGGATAACATTTTTAAGCACTTCTTCTTGATAGATTTCCCTCCGTGCTTTCTACTAGTTAACTTCCAACCGTAAGAAAGTCATGTCGCCCTTTATAAAAATACTAGCTGAAAAACCCGGTATTGTTCAGGTATCCATTTTGCCAGTTTTCAATTGGAAACGAAAATAAAAAATTAACTGTGTTTGTAGCACACATTTTCTGTACCGTTGGCACAACTGTTTCGTGTGTCTACACTTTACATTTGAAACGTGTCAAATGTGCTGCCTGTTGTCAGGAATTTCCTTAAGTTGATACGACTTTAGGAGTGTCTTAGTAATGACGAATTAAAGTATTAAAACTTCATGCGTAATGCGGCATAACTCCCGCATCTCAGTGTTTATGACGTCATATCTCTCGATCCATGTGCCTTAGAATGATTTATTTGTGTAGGCACATTCACCAGTACATGTACAGGGTGTTTCAAAAACGACCGGTATATTTGAAACGGCAATACAAATTAAACGAGCAGAGATAGAAATACACCGTTTGTTGCAATATGATTTGGACAACAGTACATTTTCAGGCAGACAAACTTTCGAAATTACAGTAGTTACAATTGTCAACAACAGATGGCGCTGCGGTCTGGGAAACTCTATAGTACGATATTTTCCACATATCCACCATGCGTAGCAATAATATGGCGTAGTCTCTGAATGAAATTACCCGAAACCTTTGACAACGTGTCTGGCGGAATGGCTTCACATGCAGATGAGATATACTGCTTCAGCTGTTCAATTGTTTCTGGATTCTGGCGGTACACCTGGTCTTTCAAGTGTCCCCACAGAAAGAAGTCACAGAGGTTCATGTCTGGCGAATAGGGAGGCCAATCCACGCCGCCTCCTGTATGTTTAGCCCAAAGCAATCACACGATCATCGAAATATTCATTCAGGAAATTAAAGACTTCGGCCGTGCGATGTGGCCGGGATCCATCTTGCATAAACCACGAGGTGTTCGCAGTGTCGTCTAAGTCAGTTTGTACCGCCACAATTTCACGAAGAATGTCCAGATAGCGTGATGCAGGAATCGTTTCGGATCTGAAAAATGGGCCAATGACTCCTTTGGAAGAGATGGCGGTTCAGACCAGTACTTTTTGAGGATGCAGGGACAATGGGATTGCAACATGGGGCTTTTCGGTTCCCCATATGCGCCAGTTCTGTTTATTGACGAAGCCGTCCAGGTAAAAATAACCTTCGTCAGTAAACCAAATGCTGCCCACATGCATATCGCCGTCATCAATCCTGTGCACTATATCGTTAGCGAATGTCTCTCGTGCAGCAATGGTAGCGGCGCTAAGGGGTTGCCGCGTTTGAATTTTGTATGGATAGAGGTGTGAACTCTGGCTCATAAGACGATATGTGAACGTTCGCGTCATTTGGACCGCAGCTACAACACGGCGAACGGAAACCCGAGTCCGCTGTTGGATCACCTGCTGCACTAGCTGCGCATTGCCCTCTGTGGTTGCCGTACGCGGTCGCCCTACCTTTCCAGCACGTTCATCCGTCTCGTTCCCAGCCCGTTGAAATTTTTCAAACAGATCCTTTATTGTATCGCTTTTCGGTCATTTGGTTACATTAAACCTCCGTTGAAAACTACGTCTGGCTGCAACAACACTGTGTTCTAGGCGGTGGAATTCCAACATCAGAAAAATCCTCTGTTCTAAGGAATAAACCATGTTGTCCACAGCACACTTGCACGTTGTGAACAGCACACGCTTACAGCAAAAAGACGACGTACAGAATGGCGCACCCACAGACTGCGTTGTCTTCTATGTCTTTCACATCACTTGCAGCGCCATCTGTTGTTGAAAATTGTAACTACTGTAATTTCGAAAGTTTGTCCGCCTGAAAATGTACTGTTGTCCCAAGCACATTGCAACAAACGGTGTATTTCTATCGCTGCTCGTTTAGTTTTTATTGCCGTTTCAAATATACTGGTCATTTTTGAAGCACCCTGTAGATACAGTCTGAGAAATATATTGAGAAATGAGTTAGAAGCAAGAAAATAATACATCTAAACGTCATGCATCTTACGGCAATTTTTCACGCATCTCAGTGTTTATCACGCCGTATGTCCTGGATTATGACAGGTAGATGGATTTTAAACCACAGCACTTGTTGCATGACAGTAAGAAATATGTATACCAAATTAGGTTGAAATCGGTCCAGTAGTTTAGGAGGAAATGTGGAACATACGTACATACATACATCCGTTTCTACAATATATTTGCATTACAAAAGTAATATTAACTGAAATTTATCATGTTATGTGGAACTGTATGAGATCTGCGACTGTATTTAAAATTTATCAAATAATTCACACTACTTCAGTCTCTGGTAACTGATATTTATTAGCATAATGCGTTTCAGCAGCATGTTCCTATTGTTATCGGATGCGTCTTGCCACAGTACAAAGAACATACTGTATACCGAATGCTAGTTAACTGAGCAAGTAACACACCAATGGATAAATATGGGAAGCACGTCGGAATAGCATGATTAAGTGGCTCCAACAGATGACTATGATGTATCATTTATTTGCAATCTCACATTGAAAAAAGAAAAAAGCAAACCAAACTGCTACACATAAAGTAAGAAAGAAACCGACAGCTTCTATACTATTCACGGGCAAACTCTCCTACAGAATAGCAAATATTTTCATACTGCACAAAATTAACATTGTTTTCAAAACACACAGTAAACTGCAATAAACACTGTAACACTGTGACCCAACATAAGCACACACACAGATGTACACATACAATCAGGCGTTTAAAAAATGGTATGTACCTCATGCAAACTGGGACTTATTTACAAGAATGATACAATGAACACATAAATTTCTACCACGGAAACAATTCTACTCAATCAGCAGTAGAAATTATTCATATAGGTAATATTTCCCTCACTTCAATATGCTGACGACATCAGAACATTTGCTTTACCAACACCATTCATGTGAAAAAACTGACTCAACCAAAGCTGTATGTTATCGGGGTACGAGAATTGATTCACAGGTAATGTTCAAATTCAATAGCAAAAATTATTTCCATAGCTCGATTTTCGTCTTCCTCAAGTTGTTGTGCACTTAACCGTTACTTGTTTCCGTTATCTCGTGTATGTATATTGCCTCCGTGATATAAAACTATTCCAGATTTCATGCCGAGAATATTCTCACATATGGAAAATTTAATGTCTTCTCTTCCTTTTTTTCGTAACATATCAGTCTCTTAGCTAGTAGTTTTCTAAGCTACGCTAGTTTTCTTTTCAGTGTCCAAATAACTATAACATCCAGCACTATCGTAAATTATTGCATACTCTAGTCTTTTTCAGTCATTACTATTGATCTACAGTTTCTTAAAACCACTAAGTTACCATATCGTGGGTGCATCAGCTGATGATCCATACATTCTCTCTTTTTGTGGTCAGGAACTTCCATAGAATGAAAGGGTGGCTGTTTCTTGGTCAGGAACGAAGCTACAGAATACACCGATATGTGAAGAGTTAGGTGGGGGCTTGGTCATGGTTTCCTTTCTTGCGGATTTATATTTATTCATTTAGATATGCATATTTGAGACGTGTTGTCATAGACATCACAAAAGAGGAGGTAAAGAAAGCTTGGATACACTACGTCAAAGCTGGGAGAGGAATATGTATGGACGTTGAGTATGAGGTGGGATCGCAGCAGTGTAGGATGCTTAGGAACAAAATTAACTAGATATATCAGCCACGATAAATCGTCATGGACGAGAGAAACATGTAGAGACTTTGAGGAAGATAAGATCGTAGGCAAAATTCATTTGGCGTCAAAGAAGATCAAAAGTAACTTTGGAGAAGTAAACTATAAAAGTGTAAACATATTAACTGGAGATACAAAATCGCTATTAATGAGAAAAAATTGGTTATCAGGTGACAGAAGTAGCAACTAACCCTATGTTAGATAGAACAGAACGAGGAAGTTGACGTCTAAGAAACAGGTGGTCCAATAATGCAGTCAGGTTTCGAAAAAGCTCTAAATGATGGGCTCAGAGGAGATTGCTGGCGCACACGCGATTCCTATAATAGGCATCATGGCTGTAGAGGAAACGTAGCAGGTAAAGTTTTGGTATGGCACTTACGTTTACTGTTTCGATGCAAAATAAGTCTGAATATCGGATCACTTAATCTCCTGATCATTGCTTAGCAGGCCTATGAAGACGGCAGATAATCTGCTTGCCGAAATGTCAGATAGAGACAACGATTATACCCTGCTGAACAACCAAAATAATTAAAATTTCTAATACAGGAACTCTTGTGCAAGATTAGTATACAAATTTGATTCAGATCTAGGAAAAACATATTCCGCAGCGGTGAAGAAGAAGGAGCAGTTGTTTCGAAGACAGATGCCAGAGCGGGCGACAGGCACAAGAAGGTACAACGTCGTTTTAAACTTTCAGGTGTTTGGGCGCGTTTTAGAGGCCTAATTTCTTACATCAGTGTAGTGACAGACTGCATATCTGTCGTGAAGTACAAGCGGTTTATGGTTGCGCTTGTTATTGGAGTTGTGATGGAGTTTTAACAGGGCTAATAAATTAAGTTCAAACACTCTCTCCAACTTGGACTGACTTTCAGAGTTCCATATATGTTCCCCCTTGCATAACATTCAGCTTGAATTTGACGTCATCCTGAGCAGTGCCTCTTTTTACAGCGTTTTGTAACTAGGACATTAATTAAATTCATCCTATATGTGCGTACTGTAGGAACCTGTTTCATGTGATCGTGGATTTATCGTGTCATCGATCTTGAGTACCTTATTAGCACGAAATTAAATTTATTAAAAACCATGATGTACGTATATGCGGCGTAATGTACGTATCAAGTAAAGTAATTTGGTTCCATACGTCAGTCCAGAAATGTGTATTAAGTGCAATGTAATTAGTTTTATTGTGACAATTTTATTTGGTTTGAATGTTGATGAAATTCCCTTAGAATTCATTTAAAACCTCACTCTGAAACCATTAACATATGTTCATCACATACTGAAAACCTCATGTATTATACACTAGTTACATTACTGATAATCACGTAGTTCCTTTCCTGGATTCGACCTATTGACATAAACGGAACATTGCCAAGCAGACTTTTACTGGACATCTGTTGAGTACATCGTTTCTCGGTGAATGTTGCTGACTGAGTATATGACATCCATGGCGTCCATGCGCTAACCTAGAGGAAAACAGCATTTGTGGGCAGCAGTTAATAAAGTTAATACTATCATCCAACACTTCTTACACTGGAAATAATCACATTCAACTTGTTATCATATATACTGCCTACGTGCGGTTAAAACTATTTTTGCCACCCGTAAAACTGGAACAAAATGCAGTGACGTGAACGTGAGAAATAGTTTGGTATCGTTCATCACTTGACAGGCGATATGTATTATAAAGGTAAGAGCACAATATGCGTTCCGCTAAAATTCAGAAGCGAGTCCCGTTACGATCAACGTAGTTATATGCGATGGCAACCTTCTATTCCCCATCCATGAACAAGATTCCCGAATTTACCTGAAGGGCGTATTTCTAAAAATATGAGAGCTGAAAAGTTTCGCCGTCTACACATTTTTAAAACGTTCCAGGACACTCTAGAGTATTCGAGAGCTGTCCACAACATTCCAGAATATTTCGAAATGTTCCACTGTTTCTTATGAGGGACGAACCGAAAAGGCAGTGCAGTGATGGAATAAAAATAAACAGTGAAGTGTGAATAGTGAAAGTGATAAGTAACTGAATACAAATAGAAAAGAAAATTTTAACAAGGTGCAAAGTGTTGTTGGTTCATTTGCTAGTAAAAAGTTGATTTGATTTATATTTTAGACAACGCCCGAACGTAAAAGACGATAAGATCTGGCCAGTTCCAAAGCAAAGCAGCGAAAACAAAAGAACAGTTGTAAAACGAAACAGAAGAAGCATTGCAGAGACACACCGTTCACATGATGCCCTCCAATATCCATTAATATACCTGCGCGGAGAGGAAGGATATCATGTTAATGTCAAACAAATCCATCTGAAACAGGCGTAGGAACAAACAAAAAAGTTACGTCCACTGAGTTCTGTGCTTACCGCTTATGATCAGAGACAATGAAACATATAATCACATTCTCAATAATCGTCGTTTTTTCCAACAATTCCTGGTAGATATGAGGGCAAAAATTGAAGCGGAATGGATGCTTTGCATAAAACTGAAACAGAATACACTACGCATCCACCTTCGAGACGCAGTTATAAATGACGAAAACATTGACGACATTGGAACAATGGTAATCTTACCTTCGTCATACGTAGGGAGTACGAGACACATACACGAATCCACTCAAGATGTCATGACCTACATAAGAAAATATGGACGACCTGACCTCTTCATAACATTCACATGTCACTCGTCGTGGCGAGAAATCAAAAAACAACTAAGATACTAACAAACCCCCATGAATCGAAACGACATAATTGCCCGAGTTTTCAGACAAAAATAGAAGAGATTTATTGAAGTCATCAGAAAACATCACATCTTTGAAACCGCTAGATGTTGTATGCACATAATCGAATAACAGAAACAAGAAATGCCTCACACAGTATTATATGGTTACACGACAAAATTCTTCCCATGGATATCAACCAACTCATTCAAGCTGAATATCGCAGGCCAGCCGGTGTGGCAGAGCAGTTCTAGGCGCTTCAGTCTGGAATCGCGCGACCGCTAGGGTCGCAGGTTCGAATCCTGCCTAGGGCATGGATGTGTGTGATGTCCTTTGGTTAGTTAGGTTTAAGTAGTTCTACGTTCTAGGAGATTGATGACCTTCGATGTTAAGTCCAATAGTGCTCAGAACCATTTGAACCCTTTTGAATATCGCAATCCACACGAAGACTCGGAACTGTACGATATAGTAGTGAAAAATATGATTCACGGATCATGTGGGCCATTAAACCCCAATTGGCCGTGTATGAATGATGGAAAACGAACAAAAAAATACCCAAAATCATACTTGGATGACACACAAACCAGAGTTGATGGCTATCCAAAATACAGATCATCCAAAAACGGTGGCACAGCAGAAACATGAATACGGGAAAGCGTCAAACTTGAAATAAATAATCAGTGTGTAGTACCATATCACACACTACTTTCCAAAATGTTCCAAGCACGCATAAACGTAGAATACTGCAAGTAAGTGAAATCGATCGAATATGTCTGTGACTATCTGAAGAAAGGCAGTGACGTGGCAGTATGTCAAATAACGAAAAACAGTGAACAACAAAACAGAAACGTAGAGCTTCCTCATGTACTAAATGGGAAGATAGATCAACAGTAACGAAGCAGCATGGCGGAATTTCGCTTTGTCATACACGAACGCAAACCAACTGCGCAAGATCTAGCAGTACAATTGGAGAATTGACAGAGTGTTTAGTTCACAAAAGACACCACTAGAAAAACTGCAAGCGAACTACCTCAGTACACAACATTAACAGCTTTTTACCCACTGTGCCAAACGTATCGTTTCTGAATGTTGCTACACGGAATATGAGAACAACAAGTTTCACAGACCTCAAGATTGTTGACGATTATTTTTGCCAGACGCACAGAGAAGTATTCCATCGCTTAGGACTACTGGAAAACGACAATCACTGGGAATTAACACTACAAGAAGCCAAACTCACAGCCTCAGACTTATTCGCCATACTTCTAACAACGTGTAACCCATCGAATTTAAAACAGCTATGGGATTCCTTCAAAGAGAATATGATTGACGAGATACTGAACTAAACCCAACAAGCTCATCCAGAGCTGCCCACTGATTTCAACAACAACATCTTCAATGAAACATTCATTCGACTACAAGGTAAAATTTTAACAATAAGCAACTACATCTCAGTACAACTTGGAGGACTAGCAAAACGAAAAGACGCTATAAGTTTCCTAAACTTTGAAATTACAAAGGAAAAGAAGCTACAACATCAACGAACTGCTTTAATACATTGCTCACGACAAACCGTTCCTCAACGACAATCGGAAGCAAATTTACAATGTTACTCGGGCCGGATCTACAACAACCCTGGCGGAATTATTTACCTTGGCGCACCAGGCTGCACTGGGAAAATGTTTCTAATAAATCTATTGCTTGCGGAAATACTTGTTAAACAACACATCGTCCTTGCACTGGCATCATCTGGCATTGCAGTCACACTTATGAAATGGGGACGAACTGCCTATTCCGCCCTACATCTACCATTGAATACATCCGAAAAACAATTCCCAGAATGTAAAATCACGAGAGCATCTGGAAGGGGTGGACTACTAAAGCAAGCTAAAATTATCTTCTGGGACGAATGGTCTACTACAGCGAGCTAAAATTATCTTCTGGGACGAATGCACAATGGAACATAAAAAATCACTCCAAGCCAGGGACAGGACATTACAATACTTGTGAAAAAACTTTGAAGTGATGGGAAGAGCTCCATTCATACCCTCAGAAGATTTTCAACAAACACTTCCAGTTATACCCTAGTCATCATCAGCAGACGAGATCAATGCATGTTTAAAAAATCGCGTCTCTGGTCACACATACAAATTATGCGACTAATAAAAAACATGAGATTAGAACTATCGAAAGACGAAATAACAGCACATTTTCCTCAACAACTTTCACAAATTGGCGAAGGTATTTATCCTTCTGGTCTAGCCGAGCGAGGTGGCGCAGTGGTTAGCACACTGGACTGGCATTTGGGAGGACGACGGTTCGATCTGACGTCTGGCCATCCTGATTTAGGTTTTCCGTGATTTCCCTAAATCGCTCCAGGTAAACGCCGGGATGTTCCTTCGAAAGGGGACGGCTGACTTCCTTCCCCGTCCTTCCCTACTCTGATGAGACCGATGACCTCGCTGTTTGCTCTCTTCCCCCAAACAACCCAACCCCTACTGACAAGACGATCGGTCTCACGAAACTCAACAATGATTTCTGCAAAACAACAACTGCTGAAAAGGGACTCATTGACCAAATTCATATAAACATTGTTCACAACTATACCAATTCGGACTGGCAATTTTGATATTTAAAAATAATATTTGTGTGTTGTTTGGGAATTAGACCAGACAGCGAGGTCATCGGACTCATCGGATTAGGGAAGGACGGGGAAGGAAGTCGGCCTAGCCCTTTCAAAGAAACCGTCCCGGCGTTTGCCAGGAGCAATTTAGGGAATTCACAGAAAACCTAAATCAGGACGGCTGGACGCGGAATTGAACCGTCGTCCTCTCGAATGCGAGTCCAGTGAGCTAGCTCTAAACATTCATGGTAGTGTCTGTTTGTTCTACATCGTGTCTCCCTACCACTTTCGAACAACGACGCTCTGAGCGTGTTTTTTAGGGAATTGACTAGTTTGAACCTGGGACCTGTTGCTGGTAAGGAGACGCCAGACCACACATGACATGAAGAATTCAGAAGAGTTCAGTGAGACTAGCGATGATATAACCAAATACTAAATGATCTCAGCGTCAGCTCCACTGCACTCCCTGTAAAAGAATCTTAATACTAACTAAATATAGTGGAAAGGGTTCAAGGCTTTCCTATTTTTAGTTAGCTGGTAAAATAACGTCGAAAAACCAGTTAAGTTTACCATTGGAAATTTTATTCTACTCACAAAACATCATTTATAAATTGCACTATTGATAAAAGGAAATGTTTTAATACAGGATGGTAAAAACCAACTGCGTTCAACAAATATGTGAACGAATATTCCCCGAATGGGTTTCCAAGTTCAACAATGGATCGAAGGATGACCTATGCCATATCACATCTATAATCTAGGTTTAAATTAAGTTTCACAAAAGAGAAAAACTATCAAAATGGTCTACAGTGACCCTCAATTATCTTTAATAACTTATCTAACTTGTCGTAAATTACAGTGGCTGATGTGGCTTCTCAATAACTATATAACAGAGAAATCATCGTGTTTCAGATTTTCACTTCAAGCGGCAAATGTGAACACCATTAGCTTTAATTGATGATCGACACTAGTATTACGCAAGAAGGAGGTGTAGCAGATGAGACTTCTGCAGTTCTGAGTGAAGCTTTGTTATGCGGCATCGCGTGCGTTCATTACCTCGTCGGTGATCGTAAGGGGGGCGTCAGCCGGCACAGCAGCCATCCAGCTCGCCGTCTCGGAACTAACTCTTCTAACTTCTCCTTACTACAATTTACCGAAGTTGGTTGAAGAAAAAAACTATCTGGCTGTGTTTTCATCTGACCAATCAGGGTCTCAATGTTAACCTTAATCTCCACCTACAAAAATACTGTCTATCCAAAGAGAAACGTTTTACTTATCGTGGTGGGGCAACGTTTTTAAAGTTTGCAACGTAACAGAGACGCGAAAAAATCTCACGCTAAAACCTGCAGCTAGCGTGGTCCTTTTAGCGTTGTCATAAGATCTATACTGTTCTTCTGGAGGGCTCTATCTTTTAACATGGGCTGGGAGGTGGTCCTAATGTAACAGAGACGCGAAAAAGTATCACGCTAAAACTTGCGGGTGGTAGTGGCCCTTTTTGTGTTATCGTAAGATCTATACTGTTTTTCTGGAGGGCTCTAGCTTTTAACATGGGCTGGGGGTGGTCCTTGACTTGACTGAGAGGCGAAAAAGTGTCACGCTAAAACGTGCGGGTTGTGTGGCGCTAGCGGTTAGCTGGCGACGTGGGTGTCCAATCCGTCCCTTATCGTAGGGCCTTCTAGCTTTAACACGGTTCTACTCTCGGCTTCTGTTCTCGTTTCTCCCCTCGGAACTGCGTCTGTGTCACGGTGGGAAGGTATGACATGCATTTAGGCATTCTTGTGTTAGTCTGTGGTATTCCATTTGCTCACTCGTTACTCGTATTACTTTGGTTAATTTAATGTCACGATTTATTCGGAGCTATGTGACATACTACTGGATTTGCTTATCATGTCAGGGTTTTCATGAAAGGGGTTGGATTTGCCTGACACCTTATATAGCCACTGCGCCACCTCGCTCGGTTAATAATATTGTCGACGATATCGAATGTATTATTCAAAAGAAAATTCCCAGTGAAGTGAGATTATACAAACCGTTCGCCACGATAGAAAACGTTGAAGAAAGTGTGAACTTACCTATAAAATTTCTAAACTCTTTACAAGTACCAGGAATGCCATTACTCTGCCTTCGACTTGAAACTGGCTCTCAACTCAGAAGTATCAACTCACCAAAACTATGTAATGGAACAAGGATGATGGTCAAACAGCTATCGAATAACATCACCGAAGCTGAACTGACTGGAATGTCGAATCCTGCCCACTCGTGTCTTATAGATGTTCCTAGGAAGCTATTTCCTGGGGTAGCTGGACAACATACAAGCAAATCGTATTAATAGAGGAATGAGTGATCCTACGGCGTGCGCAGCGAAGTTTGGCCATCTGCTGCTTGAATGTTCCGCTTCGCAGTTTCACTGTGGATGGAACGGTGCGCTACTTAAATGCTGTAAGCCATTGCGTTCACAGAATGTTTCAGATTCATTTGACATAAATTGGGGTCCGTTTTCTGATACTATCGCTTCAGATAAACCTTCGAGGCACAAAATAGAGTACAACAACTGAATTGTGCTACGTGTAGTTGTATAATTCGTTGTCACAGGAAAAGGAAACTTGCTATGCGAGTCAACCACAATCAACCAAGGTGTGTTCCAAAAAGGTCCTGCAAAGTTCATGTGCACACGTGGCCATGGTGATTTCGACTTAGGCCAAGCAGACAATTTTTGTGGCGGAGCCGACTGATTTTCCGCACATGCTTGACACTGTAACATCATCTGTTCTATTCGCGTGTTCATACCTGGTCATGTACAGTGTCAACGTGCTAATTATTTCGTACAAACAATCCCCCAGTGTCCTTGGTGAACTAACTACAACACTTCATTCTGCAAAGCTTTAGGGACCAACACATGTGACTGTCCACTGTCATTTTGAACAAGAATCACACTTTTCTGTACAGCGAGGCTATGCCGATGGGCAAATTATCGGCGCACTACAGAGTTTTTTTATGCTGTTCAATGAATGAGGGCAAGATGTGCGGATGTATGTTAGCAAAATATTCAAAACTGAATCTGCTTCTATGGTCTGTGTAGTTTTCCTATGGTTCAGCGGAAAATATTGAAGCAATTCAGAGTCCTAAGCGTCAACGCCTGTATCATGGCCAATCAGATGGCATGAGAGTGCGTCCGCATTACCATATAGAGCTGTAGGACGGTGCACCATCTCGTACTGGTATTGAGACAACAATAAAGCCCATCCTTGCAATTTTTGGGCAGTTCTGAAACTAACCGGTTTCGTCGGATGGAACAAGGACTGCAAAGATATGTGATCCGTTATTAAGTAGGATTTTCTGTCATACAAATACTAGTGGAATTTTGTGACTCCATACACAATAGCCAAAGCCTCTTTTTCAATTTGTGAATAGTTACACTGAGCCTTGGACAATACTTCTGATGCGAAAGCGATAGGCCTCTCTTCATCACCAATTCTGTGCGGAAGCACTGCACCGATTCTATAAGAGGAAGCGTCAACTTGCAAAACAACTTGTTTGTCAGGATCAAAGTGAACTAAGCATCGGTCACTGATCACTGCATATTTAAGTTTCTGAAAAGATACTTGACACTCACCTGTCCAAACAAAGGGAACATTCTTTAGACGCAAGCCATGCAATGGAACAGCGATTTGCGCAGCATTCCGTATGGACCGAATATAAGACTTCATTTTCGCTAAGACTGACTGAAATTCTGCAACATTGCGAGGAACTGGCAAATCTCGTATGGCTAACAAATGCAACTAAAGAGGATGTACACTTCGACTGTTTATGGAATGGCCAAAATACTGTAACTCATGTTTTAAAAAAGTAGCACTTGTTCAGTCTACACTTTAGCACTACATCAGATAACACACGAAACAAAAGCACATATTTTTGCAATGTGTTCTTCTGATGTAAGACCTGGTACTACAATATCGTCCAAATAGTTTTAACAGTTTGGCACTTTTGCAGTGATCCGTTCCAAATACCATTATGAAATGGCGGGTGCAAAAGCACTGCCAAAAGACAAAAGAAAAATTTAAACAATCCCAAGTGAGTATTTGCTGCACACACTATTTGAGATTCTTCATCGAGCGGTATTTGCAGATAAGTGTCACGCAAATCAATTTTTGAAAAGTAGCGTCCAGTGCCTAATCTGTCCATGAGATGCTCTGGGCGTGGCAATGTGTAAGCATCAACCACAGTTTGTGGGTTGGCTGTAGACACTGAGGCGAATGCGACCTGAAGATTTGGGCAGTAAAACAAGCGAATTTGCCGATTAACTAACTTTTATGGGCGCAATAGCTCCGCCATCTTGCCGTTATTTAAGTTCAGTAGCCCCTTTGTCCAGTAATGCAATGGGAACAGTTCTGGCCCAGCAAAATTTCGGCTGAGCATTGTGTTTCAGTGTAGTATGTGCAACGAAATTGTTAGCGTTGTCTAAACTTTCAGAAAATAGTTCCGGGCATTCTTTCAGCACACTATCTTGTGCATTGAATGCAGACACTGACAACACATTTTGCTGAATACTAAAGCCAAACCAATCAAAAGAGTCAAGACCAAATGTGTTCTCGCGATCTCATTATCGTAGCACTGTAAAAGCCACTGTTCGCATATGAGAGCGATACATGGCTGTCGAAGTACATATTCCGATAACGGGAATGTCTCATCCATTATAAGCTATCAGTTGCATGCTAGCCTAACAGTTCATATGTGTGACCATTTAACAGTGTGACAGAGGCACCCGTGCCCAACTGAAATTTCACACGTTTCCCACACAAAAGTAAGTGAACACAAAGTTTGTATGACTGGCATAAACTTTTAACCTCTTATACTTTACAGTTTATCCTTTTATTCCAACTACACAATCCCATATCAGCTCCCTGAGCGAAGCCGGGTACCTTAGCTAGTTTTTGAATATAAATCGTTAGCAATACCTGAGTCACCATTTTTCTGCCACCAGCCTTATAAAACAGGGCGGACAGACCTCAAGGGCAACCTGTTACCCTTTCGATGGCAAACTTTCCCTAAAAGGCCGAAGGGTAGCTGTCATCAACAGCACTAGGATTCAAAAGGCAACAGAAAGCACACATACTGCAAACCCCCAGCTCATCTAGCATACAGTAGGGAAAGTGTCGGGACTATCTCCCAATTGGCCAAAGAATGAGGTGTTACGCTCTTTCGGGTATCCGGTAACAGACTACCAAGGCGGAGATAACCACAAAAGTAGGTGGAATAACCAACGAAAATTAACATTGCATCAGTCAGAGAGTCGAATGTCAGAAAATTGCACGTCGCTATGGAAGCTATAAATATTTTAATATGGAATAGAAAGCGTCAAACTAGAAATATAAGGTCAGTGACAGTAAGGATATTTGGTTAGGCGAATGCGGAGTAATCGGAATGAAATATGCTAGTATCACAGGAAAAAAGAAATTAAAAAGAAGGATGTGATAATGTCCTGGCGAAAGCAAAAGAAGACCTTTCTGTCAGCTTCAAGGACATTTAAATCAAAAAATTCGCGCTTTTTTACTTGTCTGTATTAATACTCGTGTCTTAAAATATAATGCATAGAATCAAGTAAAGTAGTATGATACATGATGTCATCCCCAAAGGAACAAATCCACTGCCAGAAATTTTATTCCTTTCCGTAAAATTAAAACTTAAGGAGTCAACATAAAGAACACAATGGAAATGCCACCACTGAATATATAGGAAAAAGCAAGAGACGAAGGACTCCTCTGATGACGCTGTAGAAGAAGAAATAGAACTCTTTATGGAAGGCAAAGGAAATCCAGCGTTAGTGAGAGCTTAATAGAGATTTAAAGAAAGGTGGAAGGGATAGGCCACATTCCTTCATAATTCCTAAAATCACTAGCGCAAGTGAAGGCAGCAAGAACAGATAAATGCGAGAACTATTGAACAATAAGCTTAAGGCTCATGCATTTAAGAAGACGAATATACAGAAGAATGGAAAAGATACACTACTGGCCATTAAAATTGCTACACCACGAAGATGACGTGCTACAGACGCGAAATTTAATTGACAGGAAGAAAATGCTGTGATATGCAAATGATAAGCTTTTTAGAGTATTCTCACTAGGCTGGCGCCGGTGTCGACACCTACAACGTGCTGACATGAGGAAAGTTACAACATATTTCTCATACACAAACAGCGTTGCCTGGTGAAACGTTGTCTGATGTCTCGTGTAAGGAGGAGAAATATGTACCATCACGTTTCCGACTTTGATAAAGGTCGGATTGTAGCCTGCCGCGATTGCGGTTTATCGTATCGTGACATTACTGCTCGGCTCGTGTTGGTCGAGATCCAATGACTGTTAGCAGAATATGGAGTCGGTGGATTCAGGAGGGTAATACGGAACTCCGTGTTGGATCCCAACGGCCTCGTATCACTAGCAGTCGAGATGACAGGCATCTTTTCCGCATGGCTGTAACGAATCGTGCAGCCACGTCTCGAACCCTGAGTCAACAGATGGGGACGTTTGCAAAACAACAACCATCTGCACGAACAGTTCGTCGACGTTTGCAGCAGCATGGGTGCGGTTACCCTTGACGCTGCATCACAGACAGGAGCGCTTGCGATGGTGCACTCAACGACGAACCTGGGTGCACGAATGGCAAAATGTCATATTTTTTGGATGAATCCAGGTTCTGTTTACAGCATCATGATGGTCGCTTCAGTGTTTGGCGACATCGCGGTGAACGCACTTTGGAAGAGTGTATTCGTCATCGCCATACTGGCGTATCGCCATTGGTTACACGTCTCGGTCACCTCTTATTCGCGTTGACGGCACTTTGAACAGTGGACGTTACATTTCAGATGTGTTACGACCCTTGGCTCTACCCTTCATTCGATCCCAGCGAAACACTACATTTCAGCAGGATAATACACGACCACAAGTTGCAGGTCCTCTACCGGCCTTTCTGGATACAGAAAATATTCGACTACTGCCCTGGCCAGCACATTCTCCAGATCTCTCACCAATTGAAAACGTCTGGTCAATGGTGCCCGAACAACTGGCTCGTCATAATACGCCAGTCACTACCCTTGATGAACTGTGGTATCGTGTTGAAGTTGCATTGGCAGCTGTACCTGTACACGCCATCCAAGCTCTGTTTGACTCAATGCCCAAGCGTATCAAGGCCGTTATTACGACCAGAGGTGGTTGTTCTGGGTACTGATTTCTCAGGATCTATGCACCCAAATTGCGTGAAAATGTAATCACTTGTCAGTTCTAGTATAAAATATTTGTCCAATGAATACCCGTTTATCATCTGCTTTTCTTCCTGGTGTAGCAATTTTAAGGACCAGTAGTGTAGTTGATGATCTTTTAGATGACTGTCAGTTTGTCTTCAGGAAAGGTACATCTACCAGAGAGGCAATTTTAACGTTGCACTTGATGATGATTGCAAGACTTCAGAAAAATCAAGATATGCTCACACACAATAAAAGCTTTCAACAACGCAAAACGGTGCCGGATGTTCGAAATTCTGAGAAAAATAGGAGTAACCTAAATAGGAAAGTGGGTAATATACAATATGTACAAGAACCAAGATGGTATAACAAAAGTGGAAGACCATGAACGAATTGCTTGGATTAATAAAGGCGTAAGACAGAGATGCAGTACTTCACCGCTACTGCTCAATCTATACATCGAAGAAACAACGACGGAAACAAAAGAAAGGTCAAGATTGGGAATAAAATTCAGGCTAAAGTATATAAACGATAAGATACTCTAATGACATAGCATCATATGTCAGAGTGAGAAAGAATTACGAGGCCTATTGAATGGAATGACCAGTGTGATGAATATAATATAAGGATTTAGAGTAAACCGAAGAAAGAGGAAAGTAATGAAATGTCGCATAAATGAGACCAGCGGAAAACTTGACATCATAATTATAAACCTCTAAAAAGACTAAATAGGTCTGTTTTGGAAATAAAAATAATACGTATCAGACTAAGCAAGGAGAAATTAAAAAACAAATTGGCACATGGAAGGATGGTACCCTTAACCAAAAAAAGCCTACTTTTATGAGACTTTGGGTTGAATTTGAGGAAGAATTTTCTTTTTGGAATGTACGTTTGGTGCAGAGCATTTTATGGTAGTGAATTATGGACTGTGCGATAACGGAGAAGAATAGAATCGAAGCATTTGAATTTTGCTGTTGAAGGATAATGAAAAGTATATGGACTGATAATATACGAATTGAGATGGTTCACTGCAGGATCGGCTAGAAGAAACAGTGGGAATACACCGACAACATGAAGACACGGGATGGTAAGATATGTGTTACGACATCAGTGAATAACTTTCATTACACTAGAAGGAAATGTAGAGAGTAAAAAATACACTCAAGAAATAATTGTGGATGTACAGTGTAAGTCCTTCTCTGAGATGAACAGTTGGTACTTGAGAGGAACTCGTGGCGTCCCCATCAAATCAGTCGTAATTTTGACGTCTTAAGAAAACAACAAGAAACGAAGTCTGTATTCCAGTTCCCATCTGGTGGCGACCTTAGTTGTCTTTGGGAAGATAGGGGACTAAGGCAGAATTCACTTTTTAATTATCATGGTCTGGTCCTCTGAATTTGTACAACTCCTTCAATCACACAGTGTCATGACGAAAATGATAGTCTAAGTACCTATGTTTTATCATATCACATGACGTGAACGGTATCTAACAGCCATCTGCCGTGGCAGATTTGGTGGAGTGGACGAGCTACACTTGGCGTTTCTGTTGGTGGCGACTTTCCTTAATCTTGCTTATTGTGTGCCTCATATGCAACAATCCATCCCACATTCATTCCTAAACATTGTCATACAAAAACTCTTAACACATAAGCCTCATTGCCGTCTCACATCCAATAAAACCAATTACCCCTCCGCCCTGATAGTCCAGTTTTTGTATTCAACCATACCACCAAACTGTCAAGCGCAACAAGTTACTGTTGAAAGCTACTTCCTTAGCTTGTATGCCGTAGTTTTAATCTCTTAAAGTTACTTCTATATTTTTTGTAAGCAACGTACTCCCCAACCGTTTGTTTTGCTTGTGGCACTGAGGTAACTGTAAATAAACGATTTCTTTCTAGGTGCACTTGTACCTCGCAAACAACAGCAGGTCCCTATAGGGCAACGTGTCCAGTCAGAATAGAGAAAGACTCTAAATCGGTGACAGAGAGCGCATTTCCAGAAAGAAGATTAGTTGGAGTACTTCGTTTTGTCATATTCCATGGCATAGCCAGTTTCTAACAGTGCTCCGAAGACAATTTATAGACGTTATCAAAACCACTAAAGAGGCTAGCAAGAAGGTTCTGTAATTTTGGTAATACGTAATTCAAAGAACTCCAAACTGTCATTCCATATTGTTGACTGTGATAAAAAATTCGATACTTCAGTGTCTCTGCTGTTCATAAGTACGATGATACTTACCATTGGACATGCATGCACGTCCGAAGGAACAGGCACCACGCTGACTACTGTGATGTCCGGATTTTTTAAAAAAAAGGGAGGGTGGTAACTTTTTGTTTTTTTATTTTGTTGTTTAGGAAAGAAAGAAAAAAGGGTGAATAAAGGAGAAGGGAAGTGGTTCTATTTTTACTGGAATGAACTTATTGATGGACATCACAAAAATTTATTTTACCTATATTTTTTTTTTACTCATCGAAGAAGACAACACAACACATGTAAAAGAAATCATCACACTAATATTATCCACAGAATGATCGTTTCACAAGACACTTTCTAGCTCGACTGACTCTTAAGACTGAACAAGACTCGACTGACTCTACTCTCTCTCTGGACCACAGCCTCTTCACGTCCCTCTGCACCAAAGATTTCAACTGTGATTAGCACGCCGATTATTTAATTAATCGTACAGCCGCTGGGCGCGCGCTTGGCGCGTCATTTAAATGGGGTTAAACGCACACCGCGAGAGGCGTGGGCTAGCGGTGTCTTACAGGTATCGCCACACTACAACCGCTATGAAATACGTGAAATATATTCGCGCTTCCGAATATGGCCAGCCATCAGCTGTACAATAGTCCGCCCTCGATAGCTGAGTGGTCAGCGCGACAGAATGTCAATCCTAAGGGCCCGGGTTCAATTAACGGCTGGGTCGGAGATTTTCTCCGCTCAGGAACTGTGTGTTGTGTTGTCCTAAACACCATCATTTCATCCCCATCGACGCGCTAGTTCCAGAAGTGGCGTCAAACCGAAAGACTTGCATCCGGCAAACGGTCTATCCGACGGGAGGCCCTAGCCACACGACATTTACATTCAGATGTATAATAGAATTACAATGAAAATTTGTGCCGGACCGGGATTCGAACCCAGAATTCACGCTTATCGCGGGCGGTCTCCTTATCATTTTTTAAAAACTGATCTCATTTTGTTCGTTACTGTTCGTTGCATTTGTTCGGAGTGGACGTCTCTTCACATCCGTTCAAGCTCACCGCTGATAGGTTCACTTACGTTTTTTTACTACCGAGGACAGCTAAATAAATGTCGTGTGGCTTGGGCCTCCCGACTGGTAGACCGTTCGCCAGGTGCAAGTCTTTCGATTTGACGCCACGTCGGTGACTTGCGCGTTGATGGGGATGAAATGATGATTAGGCCAACACAACACCCTGTCACTGAGCGAGAATCGAACCCGGCCCCTTGGGATTGAAATTCTGTCGTTCTGTAGCGCTGACCACTTTTTTTTTCGTTCGATACAGTTCGCTCTGTTTGGTCTGGGCGGACGTCACAAGACATCCGTTCGAGTTGATCGTTGGTTCCTTGACTCAGTTTTTTTTTATTACAGAGAGCACGCAGCCCTCTGACGAAACACGCTGAGCTGCCGTGCCGGCACCACTCACCTACCGGGTGCGGACAGAAGGCAGCTAACCCTGCCAATAGGCTATCTGAGCACGGTTGACCGCCAGACTCACACTCCTATAGAATGTCGACTCGAAACATCTTTCAGCAGTCTAAATTTCCAATTGTTATCTTGTTCCGTAACCAGTTTCGGCGATATATTACGCGATCTTCAGGCTCCCTAACCAGCGTGTAATAAGATTCCCACTTCTGGTTCAGCCACTACCACTGTTATCCACAGACTTCTACTTGACACAGTGATCTCTTCAGTCGTCATTTTGACTGGACTAGAGATGGGGATCTCTCTCTGACACCAGTCAGAGGGCCTGAAGATGGCATAATACATGGCCGAAACTGGTTGCTGAATAAAATAACAACTGGAAATTTAGACGAATGAAGAGTGTTTCGAACCGACATTCTGTACTGAATAGCCTAAGTACGAAACAACCTGTATAAAGATGGACGTATAGAGACAAACGTCTGTAAGTCTTCAACCACACGTCTATATCGTGTACTCATACATTCGTTACATGTATTCCTGTACAGGGGAGATACTTTACTTGAAAGTCACTTGCCCAGTTCCAGCAAATAAACAGGATACTGCAATGCCTGTGTTGTCCAGAAGTACGATACTACGTTTCTAAATGCATGCCAGAACAATACAGGCACTTCAATCCTCCAACACCGGGCAAGTGTATTTGTATTAAAATGTTTCCCCTGCCCCAAAATACAAACAACCTCTGACAATAAAGTTCGGCGTATGAAGTCAGAACGGTCGATTGGGTAACACTGGTGACTCTCAACGCTGCAGCTGTTTAACGGCCGGTGTTGAAAACCTGTCTCCACCGTAGTTCAGTAGAGCATCGTGTGTTCCATGTTAGACATGATGGACGAAGTGCGTGTTTAATGTGTCGGCTCTGAACTGAGAACAGGGCGATGAACACACAAAGTATTAATGACAGTTTTGCTTTATGCTTGGCAACACACCGAAAGAGACGCATGCAGTGCTAGTACTTGTTTACGGGGATCAATCAGTCCGTGAAGCGTGTGTACGAGTGGCTCACCCGGTTTCGATGAGGTCGGGAAAGCGTTTCTGACAGTCCACGCAGCGGACGGCCGGCGACCGCCATCAGTGACGAAAAGTTAGAGAAAGTGAGGACATTAGTAGCGAACGAACGTCGATTAACTGTGCGCATGATAGCAGATGGACTGCAAATGAAGCGTGAATCCGTGCGATAAATCCTTAGCCAGGAGTTAGGGAAGAGGAAAACGTGTTATTGTCTTGTGCCACATCACTTTACTGACAATTATAAGCAGTCACGTTTAGAGACTTCACAGAATTTTGTCGAAACGGTGGATCCGACTCCTGATTTCCTGAATCGTATTGTCGCTGAAGTTAAAACCTGGTGTCTCCGGCAAGACCCTGAAACGAAACAGCAAAGCAATGAATGCGTTCTCCGATATCACCTCGTCGGAAAAGGTCATAGCCGAAAAATCATCCCTCAAAACGATGCTCATCACCTTTTCCGATAGTCAAGGTATTATCCACAAGCACTTTCTACCTGAGGGAACGACGTTGAACACTGTACGAGACGTTGAAATTTTAACCTTTTTTATGCAACTTCTACGCAGGGTACGATCCCAGTACGCACAAAAAGGTTCCTGGTCTTTTTTTTTTTCACCACAACGCTCGCGCATACACAGCCAATACCGTCTAACAGTTCCTGGCCAAAAAGGGGTGGTGCAACTTGAACATTCGCCATACTCACCAGATCTCGATCCTCCAGACTTCTTCTTATTCCTTCGACTCAAACACGCTTTGGAAAGAAAGAGATTTGATGATATTCTTGACAACCAACAAAACGTTAAGCGGCTTTTGAACACCATCCCAAAGGAAGACTTCGTGCGAAGTTTCCGTGGTGTCACCGCCAGACGCCACACTTGCTAGGTGGTAGCCTTTAAATCGGCCGCGGTCCGGTAGTATACGTCGGATCCGCTTGTCGCCACTATCAGTGATTGTAGACCGAGCGCCGCCACACGGCAGGTCTAGAGAGCTTTCCTAGCACTCGCCCCAGTTGTACAGCCGAGTTTGCTAGCGATGGTTCACTGACTTCTACGCTCTCATTTGCCGAGACGATAGTTAGCATAGCCTTCAGCTACATTATTTGCTACGACCTAGCAAGGCGCCAGTATCCGTACTATTGATATTGTGAATCATGTACCATAAAGAGCGACGTTCTCCATTAATGGATTAAAGTTAAGTATTCCACCAGCTACGTCCGTTTTTCTCAATTCTAATTCCCTTGTCATGTTCCAGACCTCACGCCAGCCTGCGTGAGCTAAAACGCTTGCATTTCGGCCTCCTTCAAAAACGCGGTTGGCTCTCCTGCTAACCACAACAGTTTCCAAGGCAGGTATCGCAGAAGCGCATAGTTATTGGAAGTGACTATTTCGAAGAATAGGAAGGTAACCGTAGTTCATAGTTCATCTACGTTAATGTTACACCGCTATTGATCTAACTTATTTGTCAGAGGTTGTATAATGGGTGTACGAGTACAGGTAGTAGACACATGCCCGATGACTTAGAGAAGTCTGAGTACAGCCGTGTTTCGTGCTCGGATACCCTAATTGTAAGGCGACCTCTCACCATAAGCGGGCAGTTTGGTTTCCAGTCCCGTACCAGCACAAATTTTCACTATCTTTTTTTTCCTTTATTGAAGATCCCTTTGATACAAAGGGGGTCCAGCAGTGGCTTACAGACGCCACTGTTCGGCCTATAGCATAACAGAAATCGTACAGGGAGACATAAAAACTGATAGACATGAATGTTAAAAAACAGTTGGTATATATAAGTATGTGAAGGAGGCTTTCAGTGGACGGGCAAGGTCGACAGAGCACACAAACGAAAGCAGTCAGATTTTCATTGTCGTCATTAGATTATACAGCTGCTGGTTGTCTGTATTCGTAATTGCGAGTACATTTCGTGTGTCGGATAAGAAAAAGTTGAGAGGAAGTAAGTTTGAGAGTGATGCGTAGGTAGAGACAGAGGGCTCCTCATCAATACTCCTTGGTCGATGTGACGTTGTCGTCTAGCCTGTTGTCAGGACGCGGCAGAGGTTATTAAGGTGGTGATTAATGGGCCGAAGTGCTGACGTCACTGGCGACGCGGATGCGGGTGAGTGATTGACTCGCGGGCCGCCAGATGGCGCCACTTCCTGCTCATCAGCGCGCGGCCTGTTGAGAAATAATGGCATAACTTCGTTTTCAGGGCCCGAAACTTCAAGCCACCAAGTAGATAACTTCTGTCACGTTGTTACGTGGCATTTCATCAGATTAGATAAGATACTCCGTTCATTCCATAGAACGGTAGTAGGATATTCCTGGAGAACCTAGGTAGTGTCATAAAAATAACAATACATAACATACATTTAAAACTCAAATCATTTTAATTTTTTTTAATGCACATTTATTTGAAACCGTCTTAATGGAAGCGTACAAGTCAGTTTTTTTCTAGAAAATTTTCATTTACACTAAAGCAAAAGAGCATATATTGTACGAGTAACTCCCGTATGCTTATTGGCTACTTTTTTTATATAAATGCCGATGTCGATATTCAGATTGAGACTTGTCAGTTCATCTTGTTGGAAATCGACACTCCATCTGCTACTCTGTTAAGCCTTAACATTCACGTGCGTTAAAACCAATCTTACAATCCGGAAATCACACTCCTGATAAAAATAAACAGCCAGTGATAATTTGCATAATGATTCTCTCGTGTGCGCCGCTCCTGCACTTCTTTATCTACTGCAGCGACAGACTTGCCCCATAAGCTGAAAGAAAGAATATTGTTCAATCAATTTCGGACCTTACCTTGAACAGTACCAAGAAACAATCACAACGCTCTTTCGTTGCTCTGCTTTCCACAACCCAGTAAAATGCTCTTGGTAATGAATCGATCTACAAAAATATTAGGATGAGTCCTTTGACGGAGAAATCCGTTCCAACAGGTGTCATTATATTTCTACAAGTCTTTACGTCAATAAAGATTCCCGCCCGGTATCTGTATTCTCTTCCATAAGCAGTTACAATCAAAGTAGTGACTTACACATAAAACTTATAATGTTAGTAAACATTTTTATATAATAAAATATAAAAATTAAAATATTTTTGTAATACCGTGTGTAATCATTTTACACGTCTGCGTTTACAGATTTCAGTGCCCTTTATTATACGTGGCAAGCCATAACAGTTCTGGTCTGGGAGAGTCCTCTTCGATGAAAATCTCGCTGGCGCTGAAAAAGACTAAGAAAGGTGTGCTGGTACGACGGAGAAATGGGTTCTAGAGCAGCACACACTCCCAATTAAAGTAATGCAGAATAGTGAGCAATAAAATATAGTAATCGACTCCGGTAACGCTGCGGACAGCAGTTGTAGAATGGAGGTTAAAATCTGTCCTGCGTTCTCTACAGTTCCGTGCATACAAACTAATGTTGTCTGAATAAAATTGGAAGAAAAGTTGTCTACTGTCTTGACGTACTATTCGGAAAACAGCTGCATACTAGCAGTATTTACTTAAACACTTTAGACAGGCGGTCTCTGTCCATAACCGATAATTAAATTCACTGCTCTACTCCTATTCAAGACTAACAACTGTCTGCCAACCTCGGCCGCCGTTTCTACCGCACGCGACGACTTGAAGAAATGAGGAACTCCCTAGCAAGACTGGGACTGACTCACAACTTTGGACTGACAACTTCTGCTCGTGCACGGTTACTTAAACGCCCTTCTCTTCTGTGGCACTGCCGCTCCAGGTGGCGTGATTCTCGTGGGCAACGTGATTGATTTACACGCAACGATGTTCCTGCTATATACGGTCGCCCACGGTACTTACGGTACCAGCTTCCCCAAGCTCTTCTTGTGTGGTATGTTGCCATCACAGGTTTACTTCGAATTTTGTACAACTTTAGTAGGCCATTAAAACAACATAATGTCTAGCAGTAAGGTCCACTATCCTTGCAAGTCGGACAAAATCGCAAGAGAAGGTTTACACGTCTGTTATGTAAGTATCTGTGCGCAGATACTGGCTAGTAGGAGCTCATGGTGGTCAAGTTTTGCTATCACTGTAGCTCAGCGGGTTCAGTCAGAGGGTTAGCTGCCCTCTGTAAAAAAAAAAACCTGAGTTAATCGATCAACAACGGGTGTCTTGCGACGTCCGCCCCGCTTCCTTCTTACCTAATCCTTTATTTCCTTCCCACTTCTTTACGTCCTTTCGTTCACAAAAATCAGCTTCCTTCTCCCTTACACTACGTCTTTAAGATATAATCTACTACTATTTCGTCAAACTGTCCACATGCTGATCTGTATCTTCCACCTTGCTTTCTACTCTTTCCCCAGAACACATTTCATTTGCAGAAGAGTTACTTTAGTTGATACTTTTTTCACTTTTTTCTTCATAATATCCTATTACCTTCATACGCAACTTGTTTTATTTAGCCAACTGAGATAAGTATAAGTTAAAAGTTTTATCTGTGTGCATTTTGTTATCTTTCTTTAATTTCTAGACATTTAATACAACTAAATTCTCGTGTGAAGTTACTCCTTTTTTCTCCTTTCTTTACCCTTTATGCAGTTTCAGATGACTCACATTGTGCAAACCCAACGATTTTCCTGTTTTTAGATTAATAACTTCGACTGCATTATCATGGACTAATTTACTCTCTTTCACGGGACCTTTGCACAAAGTAAAGAACTTGTAGCTTTGTTGTTTCTTCCTGATAGAGAGATGGTGAGTTTTTACTAGTACCTTTAGTCGTATTGAAAAGATTGGTGACTTTGCCGTTCTTTCTCTTTAACGCCGCGTTCTTTAAATTGCTCATTGCTAATTTTAATATATGCTGATATTGTACTCTGGGTAATGGTGGGAATTTAATTATTTCTCGGATTTTATCTGGTGCTGGTTTACTTTTCAGAACGGTGATTGGAGGCAAGAACGTACTGCTTATATGGCGTTTCGTTTATAAAATCTTGGCAATCATCTGTCCCACGTATTATGCTGTTTGCTACAATACAAATGACACAGGGATCCCAAATCTTTCATAGTTCGTCCGTCTCGCCAATGCTGTCTCTTACCTTGGTTTGGTGACCTCAACTCGACTTCCTGTACCGCTTCATTTCTCGTGTTTTGTCCTGCTGAAGCTTGAGTTTCCTAGTCTTTCTGCATTCTGACTGTTCCATTTCCACCTGAATAACATGTATTTTGCTGCTGAAAACCTCTAAACCTTTCGGCTTCGTTTCCACGGGTCTTATAACTCAGATCATAGTTACCACCGTAGTTTCTAGTACAAAATCCAAGATTGTAATTCCGCGACCCGTCAAAACCATAATTGTCATTTGACCTCAGTGCGTTCCAAAACCATAATTATTATTGTTATCGCATGTGCGATTCCACTCCTTCTAAAACGATTACCTTTTCGTAGGTTATTATTGCCATTGTAACTACTATTAAAGCCTAATCGGTTGCTGTTATTCCCCGTAATATTGTTTTCTCTCACGGTACGCTGTTTCTTCGTGTCATCTTCACTGAAAATGAATTCAGGTTCTCTTAACATTCCTTAAAATGCTTGTATATTATCTCCTGTCCTACCAACCAATGACTGAAGATAACATAACGGTAACTTCATTGCGCACATTCGTATCAGTTCCCCATCACGGCATGGATTATCTAAACACTGATTTCTTCGACAAATCTACTGGTTTCGTTTCTCCTGAATTTTCGAATGACTCTTTCTGTAACAGTTCATACTTTATTCTGTTTTGGATTTCCTTGGACCAATATCGCTCCAAGAATGCGGATTTGCACTGCTCATATGATTGACAGTTTGCAGCTTCTCTTTGCATGGTTTCCGCTATTGCGCCGTCCTTATGCCCACAAATGAAGTCAAGTTTATTTTTGAGTGGCCAATGCTGTGGTAAACAGATCTGGAATTGATTTATAATCGTGCGTGGATGCATCCAGTTCCCGCTTCCTTTGTACTGTTGGAATTTTCTGGCTTTCAAAAAGTGATCCAATTTTTCTCTTCTGCCGTATGGCGTTTGTGTTTTCTCAACATTATCCGCCCCCTTCAACTATGTCATGTTTTTTCATGTTCGTTCTATGGTATTTGGGTCCTGAATGTTTACGTCCCATTTTGCATAGTATCTAAGCAGTGGTGTGCAGTCATCTAAACCGCACCCTTCCTCTTGTATCGGACTGAAAGATTCGGTTGAATTTCCAGTTACTGGATCAGTGTATTGTCCTCTTATTAGATTCATATTGTCTTGAGGTCTATGACCTGTTGTACTACCACTTGGAAATTAGAAATTGGTACATGTTTCGTCTCCACTTGCTCTGTTCTCGCGCCGCTTGCGTACTTTCAAAGGGTCGGCTGGGGCTCTGTTGGAACGCCCATGTTTACCGTTTCTCGCTCCATTGTCTGTTGTGACCGCACATTACCTGCTTCGCTCACCTGTGCTACCTGTTCTCTTCCCATTTGCTTCTGTTTAGTTTCGGTAATCAGTGACGCAACCTCTTGTGGATATGTAACACCAATCTTATGCCTTTTTTGTGTTACCGCTACTGCTACGGAAGACTGCACAACTGACTTGTTTACTTCTGGATCTCCTTCCATACTATGTCGGATGACACCACCGACTCCGTTGTCTCACTAATACGTTCTTTACGGCTCTCGATACACTGTTTCAGTTCTGTACGAAGCTGTTCATACTGTTTCTGATTTTTGGAGACTATGTTTTCAGTGCATGTATAGAATCTTTTAAATGCGGCTCGCGTGACACGTTTTCTGACATTGAGCTCTTCCACGATTTGTTGCACCTTACCAGATGTCTTACGTGTTAAATTGATAGCTCTTTGGTTAACATTAGACACTGCATCCTGCACCTGATCATCGTCAAAACGCATCTTTTTCTGGTCAGCTATTAACGATTGTATAAATTCACCCGAATCTCTCGCCTCCCTCCGAATTTCAGTAAGCTTTTCATTAACTTACGTTCGTTGTTTTTGTCGATCTTCACGGACTTTTTCGAATCCACCATAAGTTTCACATTTGATACCATTTAAGGGAGTACTGGTTGCCTATAACACCGCATATGTTTTTAAATTCGCTGTTTCTATTGTCAAGTCTGCTAACCCTGCATTTGTCTGCTTTACGATCATAGTGAGTTCCTTCAGTATTGCGAACACACTATCTGACCCTTCTCCATCGTCACCTGTCACTATTCGATGTAAATTTTGCCGTTCGTGTATTTCATGTGGCGTCTCACCGACTTCTGTACGTATTGTGGACGCACTTACACATATTCTTTCCGTTGAAACCTGTCCCGTATGATTTAGAATCACAATATTTGGTACAACATACTGCAGTTGCTCGTCTTCTGATTCTACTTCTAACCCACTAGATTCGTCATTTGTTTGTTTCTGTGCATTCTCAGACTGTGACACCAATCGCGGAACTACCACCATTCCCTCTGCACTATCACTACGTTCCGTTCCGCGACTCGCACTCGACACTTTTTGTTGTACCTCAGTCTCTATCCTGTCAAGATCTTCAGTTTGCCCTATCTGAGATAATCTCCGTTCTTCCGCCATCTCTGATCGTCTAACTAACCTCTTTCTCGAACTGTGCGAGCATGCGCTCTCGTCAACATTAAATTATATGATCTTACATATTTCCAAAATATCATAGAAAGTTTCTTAGACAATGTACACATCATAAGCAGCGCCAGTCACTGTTTGTAGAATTTCAAACCAACTCAACAACGCCGTGAATAACTTGGCATGCACCAACAAGGTCATGCACAAGCTACTTTTATACCGAAATAAACCTTATCTCATTTATTATTACATCTTTTCTACACTTTGGAGCACACATTTACTGCATTCTGACCACTATACATACACATACAATGGGTAACCTCATCACAAAAACAACAAAACAAAAAAGAATTTTTTTCCAATTCAGGAAATTTTAATTTCCCTTTCTAATTTGTCCAATTGCCATCCAGGGGAGCAACTGTCATCCTGGAAGGGTCGCCATTCTATAAGGTTTGTGTCTGATCAACAAGTGTATAAGCTGTAAATAAGGTGCGGAACTGACCTTCATTTATTCTGCCATCTTAAAACCTAACCAAATGACTTTCTTCCATTACTCCACCACTGGGGTGGCCACACAGTCTAAGGCACCTTGCCACAGTTCAAGTAACTCACCCCATTAGAGGTTCAAGTCCTCCCTTAGGCATGGGTGCGTGTGTGTTGTCATTAGTTAGTTTAAGTTAGATTAAGTAGTGTGTAAACCTACCGACCGATGACCTTAGTAGTTTCGTCCCATAGGAACTTACCACAAATTTCCAATTTTCCATTACCCATAGTCCAGGTTATATGGCTTCAGCACGATGTTTCCTGTTATGGCCGATTGCATCACTAATGAGTGGTTTGGTGGTTCCAGTTCGCCCACTTATTTAGCTCCATTCCCACTGTTTTAGAGCGGACAGGACCATGAGTGCATCATTAAATACCGCTGTGACTTTTGAAATTGTCGTATTTACGTCACAATCCTCTTCAATGAGCGTTCGTCTCGATCACTCTACACATACTTTCATCAGCGTTGCTAGTTCGATGATGATGCTTTTTCCACTTTCCAAAGTCGCGATATAGATCTTCGATATGGTGGCAAACACTTTGGTTACATTGGTTACGAAAGTGCCTACAGAACGAGCACCACAACTTTGCCCACGTTGTAATTCAGTTACCTAATGCACTCACAGCTACATAGAACACTTTGTGGAGGAGTTTACGGTCAAACAGAACAGCGCAATCTGTAGGCTTGGCTACAGTCTCCATTTATGACCAAGTATGGTCCTATCTTGTCGTTTCATGATTGTGTACAATCACTTTACATTGCTAGTGCGCTACAAATGTATTTGTCTTCTTATGGTCGTGAAATTAATTAACAGCCATTATATCAATATCTCTGCATGAGTCAGTAATGTGCTTAACAGCTGACAAGCCACATCTCTAGAACTCTATACTTCTAATTCTTGTGTTTGAAAGTACCATTCTAGTACTACAGTTTTAATTGTAGTTTCTAATGAAACTACGATGCAAACAGATTTGTACGAAATGTCCTAAGAGTCATAATATGTTCGGATTAAGTAAACGAATACACAGATACCAACTGATACCTTCTTTTGAATGTTCTCTGTGGCTTAAGTGTTTCTCAAAACACATTCAGACTTATTCGTGAACGGATAACGTAAAGACAAATTTAATTCATGAAGCCTGCTCCACATGAAATCATACGAGGTATGATTGGAACGTTTTAAGAATGGTTTTTGCTGCTGCTTACTGGTTTGGAGGGCAGGTACACGGAGGGTGGGGAGTGAGCCGTTGCCTTGTCCTTGAACGCCCTTTGACAGAAACTGAGTTTCCTTTATTCAGTTCGTTGTGGAAGCTGGTTGAGAGCGGTTCTGTTAGGGCTTGTTTCCGGATTCTGTCTGCGTGAAAATGGATGTAAAAACGAAGCAACGAATTTGTGTGAAATTTTGTTTTAAAGCCGGGAAATCAGCTTCTGAGACTTACAAAGTATTAAAAACAGCTTTTGGAGATAATTGTAATTGCCAGTCAAATGTTTTCGTCTGGTTCAACAGATTTAATAATGGCAGCGAATCATTTGAAGATGAACCACGGTCTGGCCGTCCTTCCACCTGAAAAACGAATGAAAATGCTTGGAAAGATCGTGACTTAGTGCGCTTTGATGGTAGACTTGCCATTAACGAAATTTCTAATGAACTTAATTTAAGTTTCTATGCAGTTCAGTCAATTTTAACTGAAGATCTGACCATCCGTCGAGTGTCCGCAAAATTCATTCCAAAAGTGTTGTCAAATGATCAGAGACAATACCGACATGAAGTGTGCTAAGAACTGATTAACAAGACTAAAAATGACTCAGATATGTTAAATAGGGTAATTACAGGAGACCAATCGTGGGTTTATGTATATGATCCCGAAACCAAAGGGCAGTCTTCGCAATGGAAAACTGCAGGTTCACCATGACCGCAAAAAGCACGGCAAGTTCGGTCGAAGGTGAAGACATTGTTGGTGACTTTAGCGATTCTACCAGTATTGTATTATCAATTTACCCCTGGAGAACAGAAAATTACAATTAACCAAGAATACTACAAATGTGTCTTTGAGTGTTTGTGCGAAAAGGTGCAGAAGAAAAGGCCTGCACTGTGGGAAGACAGAAGTTGGGTACATCGTGCCTCTTCCATCGTTGAATTTTTGACCAAATTCAAAACTCCTATGCTTCCACAATCGCCATATTCCCCTTACTATCCCCCTGCGCACTTCTACCTGTTTCCTAAACTGAAATTTTAACTGAAAGGGAAGCGATTTGACGCGATTGAAGACAACCAGTGAAATACGGAGAGTGTCCTTAACACACTTCAGGACAAAAAATTCCCATGAATGTTTCCAAAAGTGGAAACACCGTTGGAGTCGGTGTGTTTAGTCAGAAGGGTACTATTTTGAAGGAGATGGATCACAGTAGCATGTGCGTACCACTATTGTACAATTACACGTTCATTATTATAACTTTCCAATCACACCTCGTATTTTAGTTGGATGGTAACTGTGTCCAGAGCCTTCGTGAAATTTTTAAATGAAATCATTCCGCCTTTGGTTGTTTAAACATTATTTGCTGCGATATCAGTTTCGACATTTGGTCATTTCCAAGCACTGTCGGACTGATGAACTACCTAGTAATATAAAGCTGTGACATGCTGTGTAAGAGCAGTTGCAAGAGGACTTGCAAGTTTATCTACATACGAGACGTTATAGAGCTGGTGAAATAAAATGTTTAAATTTCGTGTAGTAGGCGTGGTAACTGGATCACGAAAGGATCACTGTATTTGTAACTGGATCACAAATGGATCACTATACTTTAGCGATAAGAAAGGATGAGCAGAAACATCTGAACGACACTCATGGATCGAGGATACTGCCCGCAGACCATGTGGTTTCCGTCCCGGCTTCATCTATCTGGCTGAACGCAGGTTTCCAGTACGTCCACCGTGCGTGCCTGCAGTTCGTGGCCGGATAATCCGTGCGCAGCAGAGGCACGACATAGAACTGTAATCGGATTCCCACCAGAATCGCTGCGATAGGCTCGTTGCTGTGCTACTCTCTGCTATGGATTTTCGATCGAACGTCAATTGGAAATCGAGCAAACAAGCCCATTATACAGCCCAGTACTCCTTCCTTACTGCTATCAGCAGAATAACTGCGTTAGAATGGGTGAAATTTTCCCAGTTATTTTCAGTAATTAAAAACTTACCGTATCTCCTGATGGCTGACGATATTTGCTTAATATGCGTACAAATTCTGAGACGTCCACACGAGCCATGAATCATTGTAATGTTGTGATTGTAAGTGTATGAAATCTTAGAACTGAAATAATTGGTATGAAGGTTTGAGGAATAAAATTTGAGATATTGGAATGGTAGTGATTTTTTCGATCCCTTTACTAAACCTTTCTTTCGATTATGCAAGAACAGACTCGTATGAATAAAACCGGCTGGTCTTCAAACGAAAATTTCACATTCTAAATGTCCTGAAGAATTCGATACTACGTGGATTAGTAAAGAGCTTTGTACAGACCTAGACAGTCAGAACTATAAGAAACGAAATGTTGGAGAGGAATCCGAGGAAATCGTTGAGACAGGTAGCACAGCAAAGTAGCGGGAACCATCGTCTCCACTCATACCTGTGGGGGAAACGGTGGTGCATCGACTAACCAATCCAGATACTGTTTTCTTGATGTTACTCGTGCCACAGCCATTACAGTCTGTGTATTATGGAGAGGCTGATCCTGAAATGGTCTATTTTCTAATGAAGCATGGGTGCATTTATCGGAGTGTGTGTGTATTTGTGTACTGAACTGGGGACCTAGAAACGACGGAGAGGCTTCGTCCCTACGTAGCCCTCAGTAGTACACGACCGACCACGAGCGTCGTCTGTAATTAGTGCACCACACCTTCTGATAGTTATGGTAACGATATGCTGCTACCTTTAGTCACAGAACTAGCAAGTAAAGAACTGTTATTGTTTTTTTTTTGTCATAGGATACTTCACTAGTCACCTCGTTACCTTTAGATCAGTGGGTCCGTCCTTGGGGATTTTACAAGACAAGATATACGCCAGTAATCCGTAGAGGTCTGTACTAGAATATGTAAATGACGGAATTCGGATCTTTTCATAATTTCGGAAAGCGTTCAAGTTGTAACATCCCCTTAGAAAAGTTATGAATGACTGTGCTGGTGAACTTCTACGTTATATGAACAAACAGCTGAGCAAAACTC
This sequence comes from Schistocerca gregaria, assembly GCF_023897955.1. NCBI lineage: Eukaryota > Metazoa > Arthropoda > Insecta > Orthoptera > Acrididae > Schistocerca > Schistocerca gregaria. Next base: position 224,377,798 of record NC_064922.1, read on the forward strand.
AACGTACTAAAATAGTTTTCTCTTTAATTATCCTGATCATCACTAAACTGACACACAATATTTCTTAGCGCAACGCAATCTGACTTTCAACAATCCGTACAAAAGAATGGCCCTGACTAACAATAACCTATACTTTTCATGAATCACTTACCTTACCTTCGTTGCTCGAACTACTGCAATACAGCGAGCGCCACTACTGCCAGCTAAATAAAAGATTCAAACTACTGAAGGCATTAACTTCGCATAGGCATAGTTGGCAAATGAAAGATTTTGATAAAGAACAAACAATGTATTTACCTCAATAATGTTCAAAAGTATATATAAATTCATGACATCCATCTTGGCAAATTTCCTGTTTCTGGCGGACACATGTCCAGATCGTCCGCTTATAGTAATCTCTCAAAACACTAGCATCTCTCTCTCCACCACTGCTGGCGGCTCACCTCCAACTGCCCAACGCTACGCGCTTTTCACATCCAACAACCCAACGCTACCATAGCGAATATTCCAAAAATGCCTACCAGCCACAGACTGCACACAGCACAGTCGGTGGTTTTCATACAGAGCTCTACGTGGCGTAACCAGCATAAAAACCTAAACAGCCTTCTTAGAAGGTGCTAGTCTGGTATTGCTGCAGAGTAACGCTATTTTGAGCTCCTGTTGTAAGAAGGAGTCTGCATGCTCACGCGGAAAATTGGTGAGGTATATATTTCCAGAAAGAAATAGCACACCTGTTTACAGGTTTCCAATCGGCCAACGTTTCATTACTGCAATAATGCTTATGGAAAACATGAAATTGTTACATTTAGAGATCAGCTACCAGGTATCGACCAATGTTCCCATGTTAAAACACCCATAGTGCAGCCATCATAGGCGGCAACGCAGGCGCTACTGTGGCATCAATTCTATCGTGTGGAGGGCGTAAACTGTCCTGGGCTATGTTATGCCACGCGTGCTCAACCTGTTCACGTGGTTTGTCCGCAGCTCGTGGTCGTGCGGTAGCGTTCTCGCTTCCAGCGCCCGGGTTCCCGAGTTCGATTCCCGGCGGGGTCAGGGACATTCTCTGCCTCGTGATGACCTTAGGTTAGCTATGTTTAAGTAGTTCTAAGTTCTAGGGGACTGATGACCATAGATGTTAGGGCCCATAGTGCTCAGAGCCATTTGAATCATTTTTGAACCACGTAGTTCTGTAAGGTTTGTTTGTTGACGAGTCCCCGAGTCACTTCTCATCCCATCACATCCCACATGTTCTCGATTAGACACAAGTCCGGAGTTAGTGCTATCCAGGGAAGTTCCTGCACGTTTTGCAGAACAAGTTGATTTACATGTGCAGTGTTCAAATGGTTAAAATGGCTCTGAGCACTATGGGACTTAACATCTGAGGTCATCAGTCCCCTAGAACTTAGAACTACTTAAACCTAACTAACCTAAGGACATCACAAACATCCATGCCCGAGGCAGGATTCGAAACTGCGACCGTAGCTCTCGCGCGTTTCCAGACTGAGGCGTCTAGAAAAGGTCGGTCAGTCCTGCCGGCCATGGCCAGTGAGAGGGCGATCACTAGCCTGTTAGAACAACACATCACTTTCTAACAATACCACCAGTTGCACAGTAGGTTGCTCACGCAGCCGATATTCGCTTTATCGGGCAACAACAAAGTTATTGACTGTGGCTGGTATCGTCTGAAAGGAAATAGTGAAGTTACTGTAAAAAGTCATTAATTTTGGTACTTATCTTGAAAGGATTCCCACGTAGATTTCGTCTAAGTTGTTGTGAGTAATCTTGTTGATTCTAGGGTGATTCCACTTTGACTGCTAGAATGTCCAGATCAGTATTTTAGCAATATTTGAAGACCTAACAGCCGGCCGGGGTGGCCGTGCGGTTCTAGGCGCTACAGTCTGCAACAGCGCGACCGCTACGCTCGCAGGTTCGAATTCTCCCACGAGCATGGATGTGTGTTATGCCCTTAGGCTAGTTAGGTTTAAGTAGTTCTAAGATCTAGGGGACACATGACCTCAGAATTTGAGTCCCATAGTGCTCAGAGCAATTTGAACCATTTGTGGACCTAACAAATGCGTTTTTCAGGAAATTATTAATGATCGAACAATGGTATGGTAGAAATAATTTTTGACTTGGTCTTCACGATTCACATTTTTATTAAACTTCTTGTAAATTCAAATATACTTCTTTTTAATTGTCACATCATCAAGAAAACAGTTTTGTATCAATCTTCATATAATCAAAATATCCACGGGTGTACTGCCGGTCTATAGTGTCCAACGGACACAATATTTCGGCGATCAAACATGTCGCCATCATCAGGTGAACTGACGGACTGAGCTCCTGTGAACGCGCCGGCACGGAGATCCGTACGCTATGGCTGCTCAGGGGGAACTGGGTTCGGTCGCGGCGGCGGCCGATTTAAATACCCTCCGCCCGCGGCTCGCTCCCTCCGCCGTCCGCGCCCCGCGCCACTGTAGCGCGCTGGAACAGATTGCGACGGCGTCTGAGATGACCCGTGGATATTTTGATTATCAAATACGCGGGAAGAAACTCAAGAATCAAATCTTCATATAGTTAATTTCCACTTTGACCAAACACAAGACTTGACTGTTCTTTTACAAAGTGAAATAACAACTTCTGCAAATTGAAACAAAGACTGCTCTATGCGCATTCGCGCCAGAACGGTTACAATTAAGTCAAAGATTATGACAGTCTCACAGAAATGAATATACACAAGAACTATATCACTGTAATATGTCGATACATTGAAGTACCTATACATTAATAAAACCAAATGTGAATGTTGTCACAAAAATATGTCTTATACTTCGCAGAAAAGTAGTACGATATTACTGGTTTCGAGAACTGGGGTTGGAGTGCCGTAATGGTCACGTAAAGAACCATTACAACCTGTTGCAAGATGGACAAAAGAACCCTTGCGCTGGTCAGAGGCCCCTCCAGAAACACCAGAGTTGAACGAGAGGTGCAGCTTGACGCATCCCGGGCCATAAGTGCTGGGATAGGGCCAGTGCGTCTTGCACCAATGTACTCTTCGACACAGCTCTACGTCGCATGCGCATATGACTACCACTGGCGTGCTTTCACCGCTGAAGGCCATGGCACGCTGTCCCGTTTTCCAAGATATCGTCTGACGGCACCAGCCGAGCCCTGCGCAGGGATGCTGTGGCGGGAATGAACGACGGGTTAGAGGTGTGCGTGACTGCTAAGAACCGGTTCGCAACAGTAGTATTGACGCATCTGGGCTCACAACCCATCTTATCTGTGCAGTGGTAACTGTACGATCTGCCACTGCTGCCCTTACAATAAGAAAATTCTGGCGGGCGTCTGTACTGCGTGGACGTCCAGAACATCGTCTACAGGTGAAGGAATGTTCTTGTGACCACTGATACCAGCATCGTCTCGCAACTGATACCGCACGTCAAACTTGAGTGCATTTCACCGAAAAGACGATCCAGCCATTACGAGGGCACAGCTGATGCAGCACTTCCAAAGTACCATTCCACCACGTAGAAGGCCACAATTTGACTGTTTTCAAACTCAGTCAGTTGGCTGTAGGGAGCACGACTGCCTGCTTGCTTCATACGTTTGCACAACGCTGAGTATTCTGGCTGTGAGCATACTCTGTTAAAGGGCGCCGGCCGCTGTGGCCGAGCGGTTCTAGGCACTTCAGTCCGGAAACGTGCTGCTGCTACCGTCGCAGGTTCGAATCCTGCCTCGGGCATGATTGTGTGTATTGTCCTTAGGTTAGTTAGGTTTAAGTCGTTCTATGTCTCTGGGACTGATGACCTCAGTTGTTAAGTTTCATAGCACTCAGAGCCATTATTTCAACTATTTTTTTTCAAAAGGCAGACTAGATGGCGCACTGGTCGCTATGCCACTACGCTATCTGTTGATGGACGACGTTGAAACCATTACCACTACATCTACTATCCGCCAGGTGTCATATGCTGTTACCGGATGAAAATCGACGTCGTCATTCCAAGAGCACTATTTTTTTCGAGCAGTGATGATTACTTCATAATATTCTGAACTTTTCCATTTCTTTCTGCCTTGCCTAAAAAAATCAAAGTATCAGAAAACAGCCACACTTTTCGTCCTTTGAAATGCGACTACATGAAAGTTTTTTATCTCCTCTAGTTCAAATGGTTCAAATGGCTCTGAGCACTATGGGACTTAACATCTGTGGTCATCAGTCTCATAGAACTTAGAACTACTTAAACCTAACTAACCTAAGGACATCACACACATCCATGCCCGAGGCAGGATGAGAACCTGCCACCGTAGCAGTCGCGCGGTTCCGGACTGAGCGCCTAGAACCGCGAGACCACCGCGGCCGGCTCTCCTCTAGTCATGCTCAATTTATAAAAGTATTGTATTAGCGTATAGTGGAATAAATTGTATTTCTTATGATGTGACATAAGAGTAACGCTTCGTATCAATTTCACTGGCTCCAAAAGTACTCACAGAACAACAAAAAATGCTTTCAACCATAATCCGAAATAAAAATAGTATTAATAAATATTTTATGTGTTTAATATTATTCCCTATCTCGATCTCTTACCACTTCAAAACAGCGAAAAAAATAGTCAAATGGCTCTGAGCACTATGGAACTTAACTTCTGAGGTCATAAGTCCCCTAGGACTAAGAACTACTTAAACGTAACTAACCTAACGACATCAAACACAACCATGTCCAAGGCAGGATTCGAACCTGCGACCGTAGCGGTCGCGCGGTTCCAGACTGTGGCGCCTAGAACCGCTCGGCCACATCGGCCGGCCAAAACAGTGAAAGAAATCTTTCGAAACTAAAGAGAAATACCTAAACAAAGATGATTATTTAATGATAAACAAAGTTAATTATTATATGCTGACTGTAACCATAATGGTCCCAAGCAGAAACTTAGTACATAATAAATATTCAAATTTCTCGGTGAAATACAAGGAAATCGGTTACTAAAACTGCTATGAATACTTAATTTATATCCCAGCTTCTGCATTACTCATTATTTAACGTGTCATCTGGCGATATTCCCGAACTGCTCGCCATTATTGACCTTTCTGTTTCCACGGAACCTAGGTAACTTGACTTAAGTCAGACGATGAGTGAAAAAACATGCATTAGTTTCTACAGTCCAGCCGGCTTCGGCAGTGTGTAGGACATCATCTGCGACAGTAAACATCCTATACAGGAGGTATAAACTAAAGAGGAAAGAGAAATCCTTTAGCAGACTGACTGCTGACTCTGTGGCGAGACGCCAGACTGCAGTTAAGCATATCGTTGTTTTCCGTTGGAAGGCGTTCGGAGTCGTTTCGACACATAATATACGCTACTGGCCATTAACATTCCTACACCAAGAAGCAATTTGAGTACATAGATCCTGAGAAATCAGTACCCAGAACAACCGCGTCTGGCCGTAAAAACGGCCTTGTAACGCCTGGGCATTGAGTCAAACAGGGTTTGGATGGCGTTTACAGGTACACTTGACCATGCACCTTCAACACGATACTGCAGTTCATCAAGAGTAGTGACTGGCGTAAGGTCACCAGTCAGTTGCTCCGCCACCATTCACCAGATGTTTTCAGCTCGTGAGAGATCTGGAGAATGTGCTGACCAGGGCAGCAACCGAACGTTCTCTGTATCCAGAAACGCCCGTACAGGACCAGCAACATGCGGTCATGCGTTATCCTGCTGAAATGTAGGGTTTCGCAGGGATCGAATGAAGGGTAGAGCCACGAGTCGTAACACATCTGAAATGTAACGTCCACTGTTAAAAGTACCGTCAATGCGAACAAGAGGTGACCGAGACGTGTAACCAATGGCACCCCGTACCATCACGCCGGTTGTTACGCCAGTATGGCGATGACGAAAGCACGCTTCCAATGTGCGTTCACCGCGATGTCACCAAACACGGATGCGACCATCATGATGCTGCAAACAGAACCTGGATTCATCCGAAAAAATGACTTTTGCCATTCGTGCCCCCAGGTTCGTCATGAGTACACCGTCGCAGGCGATCTTGTCTGTGATGCAGCGTCAAGGGTAACCGCTGCCACGTTCTCCGACCTTCTAGTCCATGCTGCTGCAAGCGTTGTCGAACCGTTCGTGGAGATGGTTGTTGTCTTGCTAACGTCGCCACCTGTTGACTCATGGATCGAGACGTGGCTGCACGATCCGTAACAGCCATGCGGGTAAATGCCTGTCACCTCGACTGCCAGTGATACGAGGCCGTTGGCATCCAGCAAAGCGTTCCGTATTGCCCCCCTGAAGCCAACGATTCCATATTCCGCTAACAGTCACTGAATCTCTACCACCGCAAGCAATAATGTTGCGATACGATAAACCACAATCGCGATAGGCTACAATCCGAACATTATCAAAGTCGGAAACGTGATGGTACGCATTTTCCTCCTCACACGAGGCATCACAACAACCTTTCACCAGTTAACACCCGTCAACTGCTGTTTGTGTATGAGAAATCGGTTGGAAACTTTCCTCATGTCAGCACGTTGTAGGTGTTGCCACCTGCGCCAACCTTGTGTGAATGCTCTGGAAAGCTAATCATTTGCTTATCACAGCATCTTCTTCCTGTCGGTTAAATTTCGCATCCGTAGCACGTCATCTTCGTGGTGTAGCAATTTCAATGGCCAGTAGTGTAGAAGGAGGGACTCTCTTTCTAGTTCCGACAAAAAGATTTATCTGAGAAAAATCAAATGCCTCCAGCAAGTAGTGCCAAGGATTTGGATGGCGCAAATATGCACTATCTCTCTCATTCCTTTACATCCTTCTCTTTCTAGCCTTATCTGGTAATTTTCACTCTCATTTGCTACGAGGAGAGGTCAGGGTTTCCGTTTATCTCCGTCCCAGCCACGAAAATTAAGGCTGAGAGAAGATCAAACAAACAATCGTCAAATTTGCGTATAAGTTGTTATTGGTATTCCACTGCCTAGCGAACAAACATATTCGTTTTCTTAGGCAGACCCTAAGCGAATCTCAAAAATTGAAGTGGCCGTGTTCAACTTATTTTTAGTTTCGTAAGAAGAAGGACTCAGGTTACCACAGCAGGACTTTCGGGTCCGATTTAAGTACAGTCCAGAAATATTAGATGTAAGATTTGCTATGCAAGTTGGGGGACTTCCTTTTTTGACAGATGTTTAACCATACCTTTGTTATAATATGGCGATCTACGTAGTTGTTTCTGATGTAATCTGATTATACTGGCTTTGATCCCCAACTATTGTAGAGCAATGCATTAACATTCCTTTTGCCTCTCCACTTTTCTTCGTTGTTCCTATCAAGCGAGAACTGTACATGTAATAATAGCGATCACATATCATTCGAAATTGTATTGTGCGTAGGTCAATATTCGCTAAACTGTTTTGATGCTGTATCTTAATTTTGGCAGTACCTGAGCTGAGGTCTTAAGTTTCTCGGCGGTGGCACTATTTATAAATCAAAAAATCTTAATAGGAAATTGAGACGAATTTTTTTTATTGCTATACTTACAATATGTGCATGCATTCTTTCGTACGAGAACAAGTCGGATATTAACAAGCAAATTCAACAGAGGTAAATGATGACAGTCCTAGTTGCAGAATAAAGCATCATTTAACAGCAGAATTTTGGTGGTTCAATAACTTCTACCACATAAAAGTGAAGTTTCCGCATAATAGGTGTTATGCTTTAGGAGGTCTAAGTGATCATGTAGTAAACGTAATGTCTTTACCGTATTTTCGAATCTCGAGTCACGAATTTGATGTTATAACAAATTTCAACGAAAGTTCCTAAAATCTGTTGTGATGACATTTGTATGAGGCAAGAGTGAAAAGTACAACGAGATGACTTCATAAAAATGAAAATCCCTTGACTCATTTGAGATATGGTTCTGCAGACATGTATTGAATAAAGCTGTAAATAGGAAATCCTTCAAAGAACTGGCAAAGAGAGGAAATTACGCAAAAGGATCAAGTGAACACGAGGGTAGTGGAAGAGTTGCCTAATATGCCACAACCACTTCTTGTTGTGTTATGCTGATAACGATGATGATAATGACGATGGTTTTGATTATATTCTCATTAGGAAGGTCTAACATTGCCAGATCGGCATTATCCGTTCCTCCCACTTTTTCAGTGTCCATTCTGTGTGTGTGTTTGATGTGTTTACCCTGTTGTCGTCAGTTAACAGGAATCTTCTGGTACCTATGGTCATTTCCTCTTGCGCTTCTGGTACCTATGGTCATTTCTTCTTGCGCATTTATTATTATGCAGGCTACTCTCATCCATCGCCATCTGTAATTTTTTTTCCTCTGTGATTTCTGTCACTCTTTGTAACATAACCTCATTCCTTATTTTATCTGTCCAAGTCACACCTTCCATTCTTTTCTCAATCTACATCCCAAAAAGCACTAAATAATTTTCTCCATACTCTGCCGCAATTTTCATGTTTAGGTACCATACAGGGAAACATTTTATATAAAACATTTCATTAATCTTTCCTTAACTGTTTATTTAACGGATCACAGAAAACACTGTTTCTTCTGTAATACACTTCTTTTGCTGTAGCACTTCTGAAACTTCTACGCCCTAGGTCCCACATGCTATCATCTTCTTTCTCTAACTGATCCTAAATCATCACTTTTATCTCAGTTGAGAGCCTTGTAAATGCAATTGCCGTAACCTTCTTCACATTCATCGTCATTCCATATTCCTCAAAGTTTGTGTTTAGTTCTACAAGCATCATTAAAAGGAAGGAAAATTCTGAGGATAAATCAGAAATAAAGGCGTCGATTTGTAATAAATCAACATTAGTTGTTAACCAATCGAAAGAATGAGTATGAAGGACAACAATAATTTATTTGAATGGTTCTAGAGTTGCTGTTCTAATTTCTTGCCCTAGACTATTTTAGTGCGCAATGAAAGGTATTTTCTGAGTAATTCCTTATCAAAAGACGTTCCAGAAAGTTACAGAGCTTAATTAATGAGGATTAATTTCTTTTACAACATTCCGCACAGGTACAAAGGACTCGCTCCGCCATATTTTCTCTGCAGAGACGATTCGCGCGCAGACATATTATACGATAAAAAGCAGCAAGCATATACAACGGGCAACGCTGGAACAGTCTTATTAATGAAGCAGAACACTCTTTGAAGTTAAAAGTAGCTCCACGTCGTTTTTCTCTCACAGCGCTGGTGACACGAACACAATGGAAGGTAAAGAATACTAAAGGTGGCGAAGCTCTCTGGAAGCACAAAGTTTACTTCAAACGTGTCCGCTGCGCTATTTTGGCGTTTATCATCCTTCTTGACATCAGTCAAATAAAACTGGTTCCACTTCGAAAGATTCCGCTTTTCCCTTCATTTTTCTGTGTGCCTGATAGTCTCCTATTTCCTTTAGGAGGTTTCAGTAAAGCAGATGGCGATAAATGCTTACCGTATGCGTCCATAGTCCAACAGTTTTCACAAATGACTGAAGAAAAAGGTATATGAGAGCTTATTAACAGCGTTCAAATTTATTTTATGTACTCGACTCAATTCTTTTCCTTTTATCAATAAATGATAGTATTGCAGAACTACATTCCCGATAGCGAATGTCTGAAAGCATATTTTCAAGCTGGCTTAGCAATTTGAATATTTCAGGGGAACTCGTGACTGTTGTCGGAGACTGAGCTGTTCGTCACTGTTCCGGTTACATCAAAACTTGTTATTTCTGCTAACTTCCATCTTCAACGTAGTGAAAATATTTTCTTCTCAGTGTAGTAACATCATACATTATTTTCAGTACTCCAGTTTAGGAGCAGGCCTTCTATTTTCTCCCTCTATCGATTCTTCCGGTGCTAAATTAACTATTCCTACACGCTGTAGAAAATGTGATACTAACGTATCCCATTTTCCAAATGTCTACACATTTACCTGGCGCCGATGAAGCAAACAATGCGACCAGCACTACGTCCTCAGAATGCTGTGTTTAGAGCGTCCGAAAGGAGAAAGAAACCACTACTACCAGAGCAGAAGAAACACCAACCGACCTACAATCAAGGAAACTGTCAAAACTACACGCCTTACGTGACAGCAGCTGCAAGGCGAGGAAACGTACACTGCCATTACGTACACCAACCTCCAGGGCACGTAACTGGGGCGTTAGCGGCAACCAGACAGGAAATTAACAAATAGTAACACATAGAATGCAGCAATTAATAACAAGAGGTCGAGGAAAGATAGTTAGATCCGCCTTCCCTAAACACTCCACTCGCTGCTTCTCGTCTCAGCGACACTGCGAGCACCAACACGAACCCAAGTTACTGGAGAATCGCCAGGTCTCATAATGATGGAGGTTTCACCACTCGGATTAAAATCCACTCAGCTTAAAGCTTGTTGGATCCAGCTGGCGCCTAGGTCATGTACCCTCGCGACCACAGCCCTTCCACCCGGCAGTGCATGCGTGCTGCCAGCGTTTCCAGCGTGTTGTCTCACTGCACTGGTGGCTCCTCCGGAGTCCCCTACCGAACTGCTTACTCACATGTGCTGGAAGAACAGCCACGTCACATAGGACCACAGGTAAACATAGGACGCACGAAGTAATGGCCGCTATCGACAGGGGATCTCAAGTTGATTCCGTATTTCTAGACTTCCGGAAAGCTTTTGACACCGTTCCTCACAAGCGACTTCTAATCAAGCTGCGGGCCTATGGGGTATAGTCTCAGTTGTGCGACTGGATTCGTGATTTCCTGTCAGGAAGGTCGCAGTTCGTAGTAATAGACGGCAAATCATCGAGTAAAACTGAAGTGATATCAGTTGTTCCCCAGGGAAGCGTCCTGGGACCACTGCTGTTCCTTATCTATATAAATGACCTGGGTGACAATCTGAGGAGTTCTCTTAGGTTGTTCGCAGATGATTCTGTAATTTACCGTCTATTAAGCTCATCCAAAGACCAGTATCAGTTGCAAAGCGATTTAGAAAAGATTGCTGTATGGTGTGGCAGGTGGCAGTTGACGCTAGATAACGAAAAGTGTGAGGTGATGCACATGAGTTCCAAAAGAAATCCGTTGGAATTCGATTACTCGATAAATATTACAATTCTCAAGGCTGTCAATTCAACTAAGTACCTGGGTGTCAAAATTACGAACAACTTCAGTTGGAAAGACCACATAGAGAATATTGTGGGGAAGGTGAGCCAAAGGTTGCGTTTCATTGGCAGGACACTTAGAAGATGCAACAAGTCCACTAAAGAGACAGCTTACACTACAATCGTTCGTCCTCTGTTAGAATATTGCTTCGCGGTTTGGGATCCTTACCAGGTGGGATTGGCGATGGACATCGAAAGGGTGCAAAAAAGGGCAGCTCGTTTTGTATTATCACGTAATAGGGGAGAAAGTGTGGCAGTTATGATACGCGAATTGGGATGGAAGTCATTACAGCAAAGACGTTTTTCGTCGCGGCGAGATCTTTTTACGAAATTTTAGTCACCAACTTTCTCTTCCGAGTGCGAAAATATTTTGTTGAGCCCAACCTACATAAGTATGAATGATCATCAAAATAAAATAAGAGAAATCGGAGCTCGAACAGAAAGGTTTAGGTGTTCGTTTTTCCCGCTCGCTGTTCGGGAGTGGAATAGTAGAGAGATAATATGATTGTGGTTCGATGAACCCTCTGCCAAGCACTTAAATGTGAATTGCAGAGTAGTCATGTAGATGTAGATGTAGATGTACTACATATCAATAACGCCGCTTCTGTCACTAGTGTACAGGCAACGCTTGCGAAACCAGTGGCTCCAGTCAACACAAGACCAACAACCGCAATCATGTCAACTGAACGATACAGTCTGGCCTCAAATAGAGGACGGAAACCTACAACAGCACCAACTGGAGCAGCAACACGGCTCAACTTCCCCTCTCAAGGCAAAACCCGGGAAGGAGTGGGGTTCTAGGAGTCGCAACTAGCGGCCTAACCAAACTTAATTTCATTAAGGTGGACCCGGTATATCATGCCGGTACGGTTGTCCTTAACCAGAAGATTAACGTGCCCTAAATCCGCATAATCGAACACGATCCCAGAAAACGGGGCAACAGGCACCTCCCTCCTGGGAAAATTACGAACATAGACCTAATCTCCCGGATTACCCCTGAACGCTCGCCCATTACGGTTATAACGACCAGCTTGTTTGTTGTGGACCCTGTGAATACTGCGCCTGGCTCTATTCCAGTTTTCCTCGACGACCTGAGGGGCGATCTCCACAGGAGTTAGGTCTTGAATCCCCAATAAGTTCGAAAGGGGGGGAAATGACAGGAAAACACCAAAGAAAACGGAGTAGCGTTAAAAGTCTCATGGCTGGCGGTATTGAAGGCAAATCAATGCCAAGGAAGAGTAGTATTCTACTTACTGGGAGACTTCTGATGAAAGATGATCAGTTCGGATTTAACGTGACGATTGTCCCTTTCCGCAAAGGACCCCTGCGCATAATTTGGAGTGGTAGTTACTTGTTAAAACTGCTTTGAAAACAGAAGGCCTTGAAGGGAGCCGAAAGAAAGGCCGGTGCATTATCACTAAAGATTTGCTTAGGAGGCCCAAACACCCAAACACATTAAATACATTAGTTAAATGCGCAATGGTGGTGGCAGCCGTCACATTACGACTCGGAAAAAGCCAGGGAAACCACGAAAACGCGTCGATAATGACTCACACATACCGATGGCTTCTTTTGGTGCGAGGTAAGCGCCCCATATAATTAATATATTTTCCATTGGGCAAGATTCACGCTCACAGCTAAGGAACCCCCGTTGAACATCGCTATTCGGTTTGGCGTTATTTCTCTAACGCCTCGGTCAATAGACGGCCAAGTCAGATGTTCCTTAATCACGTCAATCAACGAGTTGTGAAAATGGAAAACTCGCCGTAATTGGGTGCTTGGTAGACAGTTCTTAACCTCCTTGGTTTGTAGGTCGGTTTTAGTAGCCGACTTTTCCAGGAGTCCCATTATGTCTCGTTTATCAGCCCATATAATTTTCAACTACAGAGTGAATATTAATCCAACTGACAAACTGCGGAGATGGTTTCCTGATTGGAAATAGAGGAAGAAACTCTCATGAACATGAGTCCAGAAGCGCAGTGTTGCCACCGTAGATGGCGGTGACGATTGAAAGACGCTAAGAACAGGAGCCGTGTGTTCCTTGTGTGTTACAGGCTGTGTGACTGACGCAGCGCACAGTAAGAAGCAGAACGGTTCGTCGATGAAGAGCGCTAATGACACAACTCCCGTAATTTTTATGCTCTGTCACAAAAACTATCATCCTCATAGAGCGAAATCCAATGATGATAGTCCTTGCACTCGTTGCAGGTGATAGGGACAGAAGCGGTAGTCATGCAGGATAAGCACAACCGAACACCATGTTTGCTGATCACATGCCTGGAGCTTGTACTAGGGTTCGTCTCAATATCCTGCAGAACGATCCTCCACGTGTAGTGTACGCACATTCTGCCTCCTCCCGGCTACTTCACCAGTCTGAAAGAACACATGATCACTCAGAAACCCAAAAATGGCTTTAAATGTTGTGTGATGTGTTTGATGTCTATAAGGGTGCTTTTTTCACCTCTCGACCGTTTCCATCTGCTTGGCCGTACACAAACACCATCTCAGCTTGTTCACCACCTGAATACTGGACCGTCCTGCTGCTTACAGTACTCTGTGTCAACCAAACAGCATGTAATACACAAGGAATACACGGCACTTTGTCACAAGAACTTGCATGCGTCAGCCACATCTGGTGACAACAATGCGTTTCTGAACACATGTTCATGGGACCCTTTTTCCTCCATTTCCAGTCAGGAATGCATACCTAGAGTTTGTCGGTTGTGTTCATGTTCACCCCATATAGCACCTCCTGTCCAATGCTTTGATTATCTCCTTTTCCGATTTTCCCATAGCTCGCGATTATCATACAACACTGTGCTGCAGACTTACATTCACAGATATTCCTTCCTTAAATTACAACCAATTTTTGATAGTAATAGATATATTCAGCCAAAGAATGTCGATCTGCCTGTGCTGCTCTGCTTTTAATGTCCTCCTGCCTTCGTGGGTCATTTATTATTTTGCATACAGGGTAGTAGAATCTCGTGACCTCGTGGTTACCTGTTTGATGTTATGTTTATGGATAATCTTATTTTACTACTACTCGTTATTTTCCTCTTTCTTTGCTCTACCCCCAATCTGCAGTGTTTGTTCATTAGGGCATTTCATCCAACACGCACTGCAGTTCTTCTTCACTTTCACTGAGGATAGCAATGTCATCCGTGAGTCTTTCGATATCATTTCAAACTCAGTTTTAGTCCTCCTCTCGAACCTTTATTTTATTTCTTAAATTTCTATACACAAACTGAACTGAGAATATGCACCGTTATACATTGTCGAACGTTTTTTCTAGGTCTTGCTTCCATTGGAAAGCTCAATGTCAAAACTCCCTGTCTAGTGCCTTTAACATTCCGAAAAGCAAAGTGAAGGTAGTCCAACAGATCCTCAATGTTCTTTTTAGTTCCTTCAATATTTTCCACAGCTCATATGTATGAGACGTTAAGCTTATTCCCACATGTTCCCATGTGTACCCTGTGTAGGTGCCCCGGTGGTCCCGGTCGCCTACGGTGGACTGGAAGCTGAGCAGTGACCTTTCCAGTTGTCAGGATTCTAGGAAATGACTGTGGACGCGTCAGAAACGCCAAAGAAACATTATTAATTCATGACACCTTTATTCCTGCCGAGTACAATGTGGCCCGCGCAACACAAGCTGGCTGAGCTTGGTGATATCAACGACCTTCCCCAAGCCCTCTCTGACTCAGATTGATGACACCAGTTCCGGGCCGCACCAGTCTTGCTAGCGCAGCGCCGCGTGCTGTGACGTAGCGATGGAGTGCCGTTTCTTCAGCCAACTGCTGTGCGTAGGAGGCTCTGGGTTGATGTCCCGGCGCTGACGGCACAAGAAGCGTTCTCGTAGTGCAGAGTGTACTCCATCCACCTCGTCTTCTTCCCTGCTCCTCCTGGTGGCTCGTCCACGGTGGGTGTAACGGGCTGCAGTCACCTAGCGTCATCAGCTCACCCAGTTGTGACGGTCCATGCACAGGGCCTAGGCTCCGCACGATCTCGACGACGGCTCACTGAGGTGGTCAGCATAGGCGGCGAGCGAGTCTGCAGCAATGTCTGATAATCCTGGGTTGATGATTGACAGCGGCAGCAGAGAGAACCAGAGCTGCCACTGTCCCCTCACGTCTGCTGCTGGATGGGCTGCCCTTACTCCAACATCTTAACAAAGATTAACATGTTGATCACTGAGCTGAGCGCTACGCAGCGACCCAGAACACATCTAACTGCGAAGGCCTTGTTGCTATCAAAGCTGGCGTTTTTAAAGGAAGCAAAGCGACATCCTGAGATCATGTTCGTTTGTAATGACCACATTCGTTCCACTTATACTGCTGATTTATCTGTCGTACTCGCCCCTTATGTGTTCTTGTGACAGAGTTATGTGATGTTACAGCAGACTTACGTGAAGTTGTGAAATGCAGTACAGTTCACACTATACCTCTGTCTTACACTCAACGAAAGTCTCCGTCTAACACAAACCCGCGTGCTAAGCAATTCTCTCTCGCCTGTTGTGCGTAACCAGGCCATTGCCCTGCATGACGACACATTCCAATACATGTGCAATCCTCTTACCTCTTGGCTAACCTACTGCCTCTTGCTCTCGGCATAGGCAATGCAACTTTGACAATATTCCACGTTTCCAACTCTTTACTATTCCGCGACACTACACTTGCTACCTTGCTTTTTCTTATATGTTTAATAGTAGAATTCCCTGTGCTCTCTTAATACTGACGCCCTTGTTTTGAATTTCACATAAGATTCTTTTGACTTTTCTGTTACGCTGGATCTCGTATCCCGACCGTTTATTTTTGAGTTCATTACTTTTTTGATGCAACCGTTTCGTTTTGGTTTGTCTCACTTCGTATTATTTCAGTCCTAAGTGACGTATACAGCAATATTTCCTTAATATTTTTGTTCTTATTCCTTTCTTCGTACAGTAGAAATATTTCTTCTATTACCTTCCTTGTGCGTATGTTTGTGTACCCAAAGTCTGTAACTGACCTTTTTGGAGATGTCCACTCCTATGAATGCCTATTGTGATATTCCTTAACGCATTATGTACAGCATTAGACGCCTCCAAAAGCACCTCATTATATCTTACAACACCGATATTCCGCCAGCCATGGTGGCCGAGCGGTTCTAGGTGCTACAGTCTGGAACCGCCTGAACGATACGGTCGCAGGTTCGAATCCTGCCTCGGGCATGGATGTGTGTGGTGTCCTTAATTTAAGCTTAAGTAGTTCTAAGTTCTAGGGGACTGATGACCTCAGAAGTTAAGTCCCATAGTGCTCAGAGCCATTTTGAACCGATATTCCAGACGATACGTTAGTACTTTATCTTGCTAGTCATCTGCTCTTGGTCACGCCTGACAATGGAATGTCTGATTTTGTAATCTCGGTTCAAGATATGATCCAGCTGGAATCTTGGCGTGTCTCACGAACTTTTCCCATTATACCTCAGCTGCTTGTGTTATTTGGCCAATGTATTCTCTGTGGCTGTGAGCAGTATATTGTACAACTCAAGTAGGCTTTCTATTCTGTCATTCCTTCTACCAAGCACATATTATCCCCAACTATTGCTTTCCACCATCCATGATTAATAGATTATTGTCTCCCTTCACATACTTACGCTGTAAATATCCTCAAATGGCCTCGGCATACATACCTCATCTATTGTTACTAGTGTTGGTTTCTGATTAGAACAATCCTATCACTGAACTGTTCACAGTAACTCACTCTGTGCCATACCTTCCTACTCCCATGAGACCATTTTCTGCTGCTGCAGATATTAACCTATATTCCTTCGACTAGAAATCTTTCTTTGTATTTCACCTCCACTACCACACTCAATCTTGACATTTCAGGCTCCTATTGGTATGCTTTTATCGACTCGTTGATAGTCTTTTTCTCGTGATATCCGTCCCCTTGGCAATCCCCTGCCGGAGATCCAATGGGAGATTAATATGGAATCTTTTTCTTATGTAGCGATCGTCATGACACTGTTTGAATTGCAGGATATGTCTCTTGTGGGTACACGTTATGTGTTTTTAGTGCAGTGGCTTCCAGTAGGTCCTGAATCATCGTGTGATTGGTCAATGCTGATTATGCCAACATTTAGTGGTAGTTTCCTACACCAAGGACGAGAGGTTGCTCTGAAACTCTTTCCGTTCCTACGCCCTTTTGGACATGGCTCTTGGTAGATAGAGAATGACTTCTTCATTCCAGAATTGCTATGACAGTCAGCAAATTCGCTATGAGCATTGAGGCAAATGCCGACGCACTAGGTTGTAGGTATCCGTATGGTGAAGAAATCTGTAAATGTCTGCAGCACATAATTGTCCGACAGGAATCGTCATCCTTTCAGGGCCTTATTTAAGGAATCAAAGGCGCGGTAACCACATGGGAAGAAATCAGTTTCAGAGGTGGGTGATGGAGTGTGATGTTAATTCTGAATTACGACGTTTCCGATATGGGGACGTGCGATATCATGAAGCAACATCTCGGAACTTGGCGCACTATTCCAAATCGGATGCTTTCGATAGGTATACTGGAGGATTCACTTTCGTCATTCTTCGATGTATGTCTATCGCTGTTTGTCGTTTGGCAGTCAAGAAAAGAATAAGAGCACGTTGGTCCTGTTTGGACGCATTTACTAGTAACAACACCTTATTTCAAGTTTCGGCATTTACCATGGGCACTCCTGAAAGACACGAATGCTACACTAATCCCTGGCCTACACGTCGTTGCTTATATACCCGTCGCATACACGCTGCAGTAACGCCGTCAAACGGTAAACTGTTGATTGTCCCTACAAAACGGAAGTTTTTGTTCGCCATTACAGAAGATTTTATTCAAAATTTAAGCAGTAGCTACCCTGAATCGTGGATCTAGGACGTCTCGGATACTTTCCACTATTTTACATGTGTTCTTAAAACTAATATAATTTCATCTACATAAACATACATACATCATGTATGATGGAGAGTACTTTCTGGTACTGCTATTCATTTTCTTTACTGTTCTACCCGAAAATGTAGCAACAGAGAAGTGACTGTTAATATGCGAGAGTGTCTTATCTGGGCTCGGCGGTTCTTACGCGAATCGTACGTTGGCGACAATGGAATAGTTCTGCATTCAGCTGCAAATGTCTGTTATGAAAATTTTCTCTGTAGTGCTTCGCGAAAAGAGCTTCTTCTTCCCTCCAAGGATTGCCGTTTCAGTTGACAAAGCACGCGTAAGAGCCAAGCCAGTTGACAAAGCACGCGTAAGAGCCAAGAAATATACACAAAACACCGAAGTCACACACGGCTCTTACACCCCTAAAAGATCCGCAGAGATCACACCCTACATCGACACCAGTTAATCCAAGCTATGACAATGTCGAAATTCTAACCTCGATCTCATGTTTTCGAGACTGGGTGGCGAAGGAAACCATAGAATTTCCTTAGCCAAAGAATTTAATTGAAAGAGTAAACGGTTTAAGCCTGAAAAAGCATTGAATTCGGGCTTTTTTTTAATAAATAGCCAAAGATGTCACTACAGTGCAACAGCTATTGACACATAGATACCCCAGCGTGGTTCGACATGTTCACCGCAGTCTCAGTTTACACAAAGCTCTTTCCCAGAAAGACGTCTCTGGCGCTAGTGTATGTGCGGGCACAAGTGAAGTGGAGTGGTCCATGGGTTTAAAAGGCCGACGTGAGCCTTCAGTCGACTCAGTCGAAAGACGGCCTACAGCTATATGGCAGAAGTACAAGGAGAAGAAGTAGGGTTTCAGCAGCTGCGCGCCTGGTATCCAATTCATTTATTTGCTGCTGCCATTTACAAATGACTAGCCATCGAATTACTAATACAAGGCGTATTTTCACAATATGAAATTGTACACGTACATAACGTGAAATGTTTCAGCATCTGACTCTAATTCTACATCTGCGTCTCTGTCTCTGGCATTCCAAGTGCGATGTTACCGCGTTTGTGTGCTTGTTCTTATTTGTGCATGTGTTTATTCTTGTTTGTTAAATGCGTGTAACGTACGTGATACATTATCGGTTATTTTATTCGGTATGCTCCAATAGTAAGCTTTGATATTTCTTATTAGTAATAAGAATTAATAGTATTCCAACTTTAAATACATACGGACTTACAAGCAAGTACGAAATGAAAATCTTGTAATTTTCTTTTTGTGAGATGAAGATGGAAATTGCGGAAGATGGAAAGAGGTTGTGACACACTATACTTTATGATATATTAAGCATTAGGAAAAACTTTCTAAAATAACAAGAATTTCATTTAAGAAAGAGAAATAAAAAATAGTAGGAAAGTACATAGATTTGTATTATCTTGGGTGTGACGGCTCGGCAGATCATCGAACCTGTCACATTCTTACTAAATATCTGTAACATTCATCTGGTAAAATGGTGCGCCTCCGGTAGCTGAATGGATGCCGGCAAGGTAGCTCAGCGTGTTCGGTCTGCCGGTTAGCTGCCCTCTGTAATAGAAAACTGAGCTAACGGATCAACGATGAACATTAATAGATGTCATGGGACGTCCGCCCTGAACATATCCAACGAACAATTACGAACAAAATGAGATCGGAGAAGAAAAAAAAGAATGGTCAGCGTGACGGATTGTCAATCCTCCAGCTGGGTGG
This sequence comes from Schistocerca gregaria, assembly GCF_023897955.1. Classification (NCBI taxonomy): domain Eukaryota; kingdom Metazoa; phylum Arthropoda; class Insecta; order Orthoptera; family Acrididae; genus Schistocerca; species Schistocerca gregaria. Next base: position 224,397,593 of record NC_064922.1, read on the forward strand.
GAAATTTTCTCCGCCCAAGGACTGGATTTTGTGCTGTCCTTATCATCATCCTATCATCCTCATGTACTGCAGGTCGCCGAAGTGGCGTCAAATTGAAAGACCGCCACCGGCGAACGGCCTGCCCGGTGAGGGGCCCTAGCCCTACGATTAAATTAAACTTCATAAACTGATGTGTACAGGAGTGTGTAGTATTGCTCTTACATTACATTTGTTACAGGTCATTTGTGCTTTACACAAAGTCATAATCGGTACATTATTTCTGCACCTCTGATTTCCTTATCTCTACATGTTGTGTGCATGGTGTTTCTAATGTCTGTAATGTAAAACCTCATTTAAGTTAAATAACCAATTGCATCATTTTCCTAAGCTTAATAAAAGGTATATCACTTAAATTACACATATTACTCAACACGTTTCTACATGTATTAAAATGACAGTTAATCCTTTTCTGTGTTTCTTAATTTGGTCTTATCTGACATCTAGGTTTGTAGGTTAATCTCACTGTTTGTATCTGTTTCAGCATCTATTTCTACACTTGTGTCTGTGTCTGTGTCTCTGTCATTCGAAGTATGACTTTCGTTTGTGTGCTTGCTCTTGTTTGTCTATGTGTTTGTTCTTGTTTGTATAATTCGTGTAACGTGCGTCATACATTATTGGTTATTTTATTCAGTATGCTGAAATCGCAGGCTTGTCGTAGAATTTGCCCTGTGTTGTCATCCTCAGTTCGAAGAGTGTGTGCGAGTCTGTCACAGTATAAAGTGACATATTCAGGACTACCTAGTTCTCCACAGGTGCACGTGTGTTCGGCTGAGATCAAATCGATGGAAGTGTTGTGGGTGTGGACCATGGCACTTGAGGAAATGGACCATGGCCCGTGTGGGATTTAAATATTTCCTTGATGTTTGCAAAATAGCTGTGGACGCGACGCCCATTCTCTCTGACAGGTATCATTATGCCAGCGATTTAGTTGGTGCATTTCTATGATGTTCTCTCATATAATTTCAAATACCTAGTCGCCTCTGCTTTTTTTCAACCGGAACGTTGAAGCTCTTTGACGGATGGCGATGTCAATGAGGCCCTCGATATCCCGAGCAGAATACTTCTTTGGCCACGTCAAACAATTATTTTATCTGTTGCAAGCCTTAGTCGATCGACAACTAGTAGATCTTGTACTGAGTTATCTACGAAGCAGTTTTTACGGGCACATGTTGAGATAGGAGTCGGCCTTAGTTGATATGAGCGTTGCTGACACTGGCGGTATCTGACTGTGTGCACGTGTCCGTGTTTCAGGGCGGTCAACCGCAGCAGCCTCGCGATGCGCTTGCCGCCATGAGACCTGCAGCTGCAGCGCCCCTGCTCGCCATGGCCATCAACATTGTCCTCTGCAACTTCACCACCACAGGTAACGCGCCCATCAAAATACTCGTATTTTAGGACATGGGGTAGCCACTCCATAACGACCTATAAGTGGTAGCTAATAGCTCATTAGAAATTATTAAATGAGACCATTCTGCATTTGCCTGTTAAAACATTATTTATTGCGATTGCAGTTTTGGCACATTATCATTTTCAAGCATTCCGAAATCAGTCATTCTTCAAATATAATACACGTAATTATGAAACAGATAAAGACTGGAAATGAAAATTTTAAAGGAAATTGCGTGGGATGTTGTAAACACACTCAGTAATATAAAGCTATGAAATACTGTCTAAGGGCAGTTTCATGAGGTGTCGTGATTTTAACAGCTGTTCCGTTCACCACAGACGTTCTGGAACTGATGAAATAATTACGTAAACACTGAAGTTTAAATTTTATGTAGTAGGCGTGGTAACTGGATCACGAAAGCGGAAAAGATGCACACATTCATACAGTACGAGCTTTGGAGTCCAAAGATGCTAATATATGAATTCAGTATCATTTGGTTCGTGAATTGTGTACAGAAAAGAGAAAAGTGATATAAATATGTGTGAAATAAAAATGGAATCTACAAATGATAATGAGTATATAGATTAAAATCTGGTAAAAATATGAAATGACTGTCAAGTCGGAATAAAACAATACCCAAAAATACAGATACAGAAGAAGGTCTAAAAGATGGAGTTTGATTCTGTAATGAAGTGGAGGTGAGAGGATGGGCTAATGGTTACTCCTAAATAATTTAGTCGTGAGAACAACTCCAGACGTCCGCTACTAATGTTTTACTAAGATTTCGGTCAGTTTTTTCTTCTGTTTCTTGGATGGAAGTCAAATCAGCACCCGTGCTCTAGGGGTAGCGTGTTTGGTTATTAATCAAAAACTTCTTCGGACCGCATTTGAAACACGACACTGCCTAAATTTTGATTCATAATCAGCACCGGACGCCGCAGACTTCCGGCATAGCAAGTCAAGCTCATACTGCGAACGACCTTGTCAAAGACGGCGGAGATGAGGACAGAGATTCAGGGAACTTTCTTGTCCTAGGGGTGAGAAACTGCCCCTAAAGGCGGAAGAATCAGCAAAGATCAACGGCTTGAGGATGCAGAAGGCAATGGAAACCACTGCATTAAAGACACGTAACGTGTATTCACAAGAGACGTGGCCTCTAATTGAGAAAGTATCATGATGATCTCTCCATTGCGGAATAGTCCCACATGCGGATCTCTGGGAGGAGACTGCCAAGGGGGAGGGGGGGGTGGGGGTGACCACGAAAAAAAAATTCGCAAGCTGAAGACTGGAATGCAATTATAGGGGAAGGAGAAGAAGAATAGCTTACAGAAGAATGTTGGGACAAGGAATGAAACGAGAAAGACTAATTGAGTTCTGTAATATATTTCAGCTAGTAATAGCATACATTCTGTTCAAGAATCACAAAAAGAGGAGCGATACTTGGAAAAGGCCCGGTTATACTTGATGGTTTCAGTTAGATTATATTATTGTCAGACATAGATTTCGAAATTAGATACTCGATTGTAAGGCATAATCAGCAGCAGATATACACCCAGATCGCAATGGATTAGTGATGCAGGCTGAAGTTTTGTACATTAGTCAGGAAGAAACAATGCGAAGAAGTGGGATACGCAACTACTAAGGAATGACGAGATATGCTTCAACTTCTCTAAGGCGAGAGATACGGCAATAAGGAACAGCTCATTAGGCAGTAGAATTGAATAATAATGAACATATCAAAAAAGGTCAGTCACAGACGTGGGAAAGTAAAACATCTGTACAAACAAGGTAACTGCGAAGAAACGCTGGGTAACAAAAGAAATACTTTAGTTGGCCGATGAAAGGAGGAAGTACAAACATGTATCGGGAAACTCAGAAATACAGAAATACAACTTTTCGAGGAATAAAACAAGCCGGCCGCACTGGTCGAGCAGTTCTAGGCGCTACAGTCTGGGACCGCGTGGCCGCTACGGTCGCAGGTTCGAATCCTGCTTCGGGCATGGATGTGTGTGATGTCCTTAGGTTAGTTAGATTTAAGTAGTTCTATGTTCTAGGTGACTGATGACCTCTGATGTTAAGTCCCATAGTGCTCAGAGCCATTTTTGACATACCATCTGTCTTTCGGAAAGATATCATCCACACAACTCCGAAGACTTGAGGATGTGCTAGATCACGGCCAGTTCGGCTTTAGAAAAGTTAAAGGCACCAGACCGGCAATTCTGACGTTGTGGTTGGTAATGGAAGCAATACTAAAGAAAAATCTAGACAAATATGTAGAACAAGTTAGAAAAAGCGTTCGACAATGTAAAATGGTGCAATATGCTCGTAGTTCTGAGGAAAAGAGGGGTAAGCTATAGGGAGAGACGGGTAATATACATTATGTACAAGAGCAGAAAAGGAATAATAGGATTGGACGATCAAGAACGAACTGCTTGGATTAAAAAGAAGCAATAGTGGAAATAAAGGAAAGGTTCAGGGCTGGCATTAAAATTCAAGGTAAAAGGATATCAATGATACGGTTGACTGATGACATTGCCATCCTGAGTGAAAGTGAACAAGTATTACATGCTCTGCTGAGCGGAGTGAACCATCTAATGAGTAATGAATATGGATTGAGAGTAAATCGAAGAAAGACGAAAGTAATGAGAAGTACCAAAAATGAGAACAGCGAGAAACTTATCAGTACTGATGGTGCGAAGTAGATGAGGTTAAGGAATTCTGCTACCTAGGCAGCAAATTAACCAATGACGGACGGAGCAAGGAAGACATTAAGAGTAGAATAGCACTGCCAAGACAATAGCATGGAAGAATAGCATGGAAGACAAGTGTTCCAAGTCAGATGACTGTAGGGTAATATCAAACACAGCAGACGGTGGTGTAAGTGGAGGGAGGCATAAACAGTAAGAATAGACAGTAGGTTACTGCGAATAGCTCAATGATACGGTTTTTCTCCTCAGAACCGACAGCAAAACCGTACCAATCACAATAGTTTTGGCATACATGTCAGCTTGCAAGCAAAAGATAAAAAGATAAAATATGTGGAAATATTTAACCGATAATTCAGTACTCAAAGGGACATGATAATCTAATGATCATGAGGAAACAGAACGCAGTGGTTGGGGAAGGAATCAATGAAAGAGTTATTGGAGACGGTTAGCTTGTTAGTAGTATGAATGAGAAAGGAGAAAAAAATTGTTTGCTCCAACTGATTTCAGAATAGAGTGTGTCCTGGTCAAAAATCACAAAAGCAGGAGATATACTTGGGGGAGACGCAGAGACACCGGAAGATTCCAGCAGGAAATTAAATTTTGATAAGTTTCCTTTAATTTACGTCTATGGTCACAAACGTTTTGTTAACAGATTACCGGTTTCGGTCTTTAATGACCATCATCAGATCTGTTTCATAAAAACAAAGTCCTAATGTACTGTTTTTATGAAACAGATATGTTGATGGTCATTAAAGACCGAAACCGGTAATCTGTTAACAAAACGTTTGTGACCATAGACGTAAATTAAAGGAAACTTATTACATATACGGGTCACTGTTGTCTCACCACAATATCGCAGCTTGTGGAATTAGATTTTGGTTTTTAAGGCGTACCCAGGAGAAGATCTTGACTCGGATAACAATTTAGTAATGAAGAAGAGTAGCCTGAAGCTTAAAGCAATGGTCTATAAGAATCCTTGTGGAAAGAAGTGGGATACTACAGTAGTCAGGAATGACGAGATGGGTTTGAAGTTTTATAATGCTGTAGACTATCCACAGTAGGCATTTCGGTTGAAGAGGTATGATCATTTGAAACAAGGAAAAACACAAAAGTGACGAAACTTTTATTGACACATGACATACTTCAAGCGAACGGCGAAAGAAAGAGCCACTGTACACTCAAGACTTCTACGAGTGGAGCGACTTGTTTGATGACGTCACAGAAGAAGATAGTGATCTGTATGTATGACATAGAGGATTCAGTTTCACAGTGGGCACTGAATCGAACTTCGGAAGACTTATGATCAAACAAAAGAAAAATGGTAGATAAAATTCCTTCGTAGTTTCTGAAATAATTGGAGGATGTGGTAAACAAAGATGATTCAAGTTGTTGTGTAGGATCTGCTGTGCTGGAAACGTGTCATCAGACTTCCCGGAAAAATATCGTCCATACAATCCGCAGTTCAAATAAGTGCGAGAACTATCTCAAAGCTTAACAGCTCATGCATCCAAGTCGTTGACAAGAATAATATGCAAAACAATGGACAGAAAATTGCCAGTCAGTTAAATGATGATTTGGGCTTTAGGATAGGTAGAATTACCAGAGAGCAGTTCTGCTCTTGATAATGAAAGCAAACTTTAAGAAAAATCAAGACGCGTTCAAAGTATTAGTCGAAGTATAAAAAGTGCTGGACACTGTCAAACGATGCAAAATCGAAATTCTCAGAGAAGAGGCTATAGACTATAGGGAAAGACGACTAATAATAAATATGTTGAAATAACGACAGGGAACAATAAGAATGAAAGACAATTTATGAGCTGTAAGTTAGGGATGCAATCTTTTGGCCTTGTTCTGCAACATGTACATCGAAGAAGCAATGAGGGGAATAAAAGGAAAGTTCAAGAGTGGGATTAAAACAAAAAATGGTTCAAATGGCTCTGAGCACTATGGGACTTAACTTCTGAGGTCATCAGTTCCCTAAAACTTAGAACTACTTAAACCTAACCAACCTAAGGACATCACACACATCCATGCCCGAGGCAAGATTCGAACCTGCGACAGTAGCGGTCGAGCGGTTCCAGACTGTAGCGCCTAGAACCACTGGGCCACTCCAGCTGTCTGGAATTAAAATTCAGGGTAAAAGGAAAACAAATGTACGACGAAATCAAAGTATATCAGTGAGACTGAGGAATAATTAGAGGACCGTTGGAATGGAGTCAGCAGTCTAATAAAGATTTAGAGTACCGAAGAATAATGAGAAACAGGAGAAATTAGAGTAACGATAAACTGAAGATAAAAAAAATGGTGGCGACAAAGTAGACAATATTCATATCCTTAGAAGCAAAATATGTGATGGCTGAAGTAAGGAGGGCATAAAAAGTAGACTAGTCCAGGCAAGGAGGGCGGTCTTGGACAAAACAAGTGTACTAGCATCAAAAATAGGCCTTCATTTGATGAAGTAATTTTTGAGAATGTACGTTTATATGGTACTGAATCTAACCTAGTGAGATGTGGTATTGTAGAAGGATACTGAAAATAAATTTGTTTGACAAGATAGGGAATGAGGAGATTCTCCGCAGAATCAGTGGAGAAAACTACGTAGTGAAAACGCTGACAAGCAGAAGGAACGGGAAAATACGTCCTCTGTTCAAATAAGAAATACCTTCCATGATCTTAAAAGCACCTAAGAGGGTAAAAGCTCTACGGGGAGGCTGAGATAGGAATACATACAACAAATGACGGAGAACGCACGGTGTATATGCGACGTTGAGATGCAGAGTTTCGCAGAAGAAAGGAATTTAATTTGTCGCTAGCCACAGCAATGCGATGAGAAGGCTGATGCCTCAAAATAACTGCATAAATAAACGTAGTTGCTAACTTCGATGAAGAATATCACAAAGTGAAAAGCTAAAATCGCTCCTATCTCTCTTAAATTTTGACCGATTCTCGTTTTTTTTCGAAAATATCGCATCATTGACTAATCTGTCACTAATTCTGCCACTGTAGGATATATACACGTATGTTGGTGGCAGGCACATTTATTCTCAAATTTATGTAACACTGTATGAACACAATATGCTTTAATCTGATATCACACGATATCCTGCCAGATGACTGCGCTTTCACTAGTAAAGCTCCCTAATTGGTCATCCTGCGCCCAGCCTGGTAAAAACATGGTGTTCGCCAGACGATCGGCCACGGTGCTGTACAGGCTCTGTACTAAGTCGAATCAGACGTTCCAGTGCCATATAAAAACTGGTTTCAGCCTCGCTACTCGCAGATGGCTCCTCTTAATTGCGTCGACCCTACTGTTGCGACGGAGTCGCTGTATTAGAGGCGAGCCGAGAGTCATTCATTTCCTTCTCTGCTACACGAAACAATGGAAATTGCCACCATTCGCAGATAATGAGCGCCAACGGAATTTCATCAAGTTCCTGGAGCTCATTCATTTAGGAGCGCTCTCTGAAAGAAAAGAGGCTAACTGGGGGTTCGTCGTCTTCCACTGATTGCATTGGCTAACGAATCTCATTTTGTCAACAATGTCCGTAAACGCAGGCTGTACCATGAAGAAGGGTTTAACGACAAAGTTACACAAGTACACGCAGCGTATCGTGAATCGACGAAAAGTTTCTTCACTACTGCTCCGTAACTTTATCAGACAACGTGTCACATTCTGTAGCAATAATATTTACAAGCTGAACGCGTCATACTTAGGCATTAATGATTAAGTCAAATGCAAGTAATAATATCAACAAGTTTATAAAGGAAACGGAATAATTAATACACAGTGAATTTAGGGAAATATGCCATACAAACTAGCACAGGTGATCCATATACCAACTTGGATTCACATCTCCTTACTAATACGATTTTTCCCTTTACCACGCAGTACAGATATAAAAATACACTACTGGCCATTAAAATTGCTACGCCACGATGAAGACGTGTTACAGGCGCGAAATTTAACCGTCAGGAAGAAGATGCTGTGATATGCAAATGATTAGCTTTTCAGAGCATTCACACAAGGTTGGCACCGGTAGCGACACCTACAACGTGCTGACAAGAGGAAAGTTTCCAACCGATTTCTCATACACAAATAGCAGTTGACGGGCGTTGCCTGGTGAAACGTTGTTGTGATGCCTCGAGTAAGGAGGAGAAAGGCGTGCCATCACGCTTCCGACATTAATAAAGGTCGGATTGTAGTCTATCGCGATTGCGGTTAATCGTATCGCGACATTGCTGCTCGCGTTGGTCGTGATCCAATGACTGTTAGCAGAATATGGAATCGGTGGGTTCAGGAGGGTAATACGGAACGCCGTGCTGGATCCCAACGGCCTCGTATCACTAGCAGTCGAGATGACAGGCATCTTATCCGCATGGCTGTAACGGATCGTGGAGCTACGTCTCGATCCCTGAATCGACAGATAGGAGCGTTTGCAAGATAACAACCATCTGCACGAATAGTTCGACAACGTATGAAGCAGAATGGACTATCAGCTAGTAGACCATGGTTGCGGTTACCCTTGACGCTGCGTCACAGACAGGAGCGCCGGTGATGGTGTACTCAACGACAAACCTGGGTGTACTAATGGCAAAACTTCATTTTTTTGGATGAATTCAGGTTCTGTTTACAGCATCATGATGGTCGCATCCGTGTTTGGCGACATCATGGAGAACGCACATTGGAGGCGTGTATTCGTATCACTAGGCGTCATAGTATGAGGTGCCATTGGTTACACGTCCCGGTCACCCCTTTTTCGCATTGACGACAGTTTGAACACTGGATGTTACATTTCAGATGTGTTACGACCCGTGGTTCTACCCTTCATTCGATCCTTCCCCTTCCGAAACCCTACATGTCAGCAGGATAATGCACAACTGCATGTTGCAGGTCCTGTACGGGTCTTTCTGGATACAGAAAATGTTCGACTGCTGCCCTGGCCAGCACATTCTCCAGATGTCTTACCAATTAAAAACGTCTGGTCAATGGTGGCCGAGCAACTGGCTCGTCACAATACACCAGTCATTACTCCTGATGAATTGTGGTATTGTGTCGAAGCTGCTTGGGCAGCTGTACCTGTACACGCCATCCAAGCTCTGTTTGACTCAACGCCCAACCGTATCAAGGCCGTTATTACGGCCAAAGGTGGTTGTTCTGGGTACTGATTCCCAGGATCTATCCACCCAAATTGCTTGAAAATGTAATCACATGTCAGTTCTAGTATATTTGTCCAATGAATACCCGTTTGTCATCTGCTTTTCTTCTTGGTGTAGCAATTTTAATGGCGAGTAGTGTAGTAATGAATAATTCATTTTACATATGGCATCGTAGGATAAGAAATTAAAATTTTTGAACTACAAACTTAGTGAGTATTTCAGTAACCTAAGAAATTCGTAATGTTATTTGTTGCTGTATTAAGTTTTTTTGGTACTTGTATTACACCCGCCGGCTTCATTATTAAATTTGCTATCTCTATAGGGTGATTCGAAGTCTTATCATACAGTGCATATACGTAAAACGAAAATTCGCCAGACTAACTTTCAGAGGCGACAGTGTACTGTGAAACAAACCTCTTCTACCGCAGTCTCTTTGTTTTCCGCGTTTTGAGAGGTGGTCGTGCAGATCATAATTGGAAGATAATTCCAGTAAACATGGGTTCTGACGTAGATGTATTAAGAGCTGTTAGCATTTGTTCAGCAGATGAGACATCTCTCACACTAGCGAAGATGAACAAGTGCTTCTAGCTTGTAACGTATACATTTTTGAGCTCATATTCACCACAGTTACTTTTCTTCTTTTAGTGCACACTATAATCTCTAAGAAATTAGTAGTTCTGGTTTACCCTATTTGTCCTAAGGGAATGTCGTCTGAATCACACTGTATAGCTTCAGATATATTATTATGGATTAAAAAAAGAATGTCACATGTCGTCAAAGGTAATCGTCATAGACAGTATGTACATGACTACTTGGCCCACGGTACAATACTACAAACGCAAACTGCTCTTAAAAGTGACACCTTTTAGCTCTACATTCGTAACAGTTGTCAGCGACTTACAATATTGTTTCCATTTTATACATAAAATGATACTGTTCAAAACATATACCAATCAATAAACAGACGGTACGTTTTCAAAACTATTTTTCTACATCTGCGTACACATTTAGAGCTATTTGTTCTTCATTAGCTACACTTCGGATACAGAGGAAGAAAAATGAAAGTGTCCAGGATTTGTACTTTTTCTCGTTTGGCAAAAAATATACCGTCATTCCTTTCCTCACTGCAATGCCTGCTTTGGTCGGGAAAATCTCGAATATTTTGAGTAAAATTATTGAGTAGGTCACACTGAATAGCGAAATTATAATACTTCGTTAATGTATAGGCCTTGATACATACAGCCACCATGTATGTTATCCAAGTATACACGTAGTTTGGAAGCAAAAAATATAGCCTACCATAGAATAAGGTGAGATGGCACAAATATATATATATATATATATATATATATATATATATATATATATATATATACTACTTCCAGCTTCTTAGTCTGGTGCTTTTATTTTGAGACATGGTTATCTAACACAATCAATTCCTCCGAAATTTTGACTCTGTGTGAGACGCCCGATAAACCCGCTGGGCAGAACAGGTGGTAAGTTTGTGGAAAGAGCCAAAGGTTGAGGTCAGTTTCTTCTTCGAATTACCATTTATTGTAATTTAATAACCCTTACAACCAAAGCGGCACATAGCCGGACCTTTACCGAATGCAACTCTTTCACGGCTGAAGGCCACCAAACAAGAAATCTTAACAAATCAACAAGATAAAAATCCAGTTAAGATAGCAATAAAAGTTTTTTTTTTTAAAAAGCATCAAACATATGCAAAGAGCAATACAAATGGCTGAGGGCCACAATTAAATATCAAAATTTTAGGATATATTTCCATAGACTTTTAAAGGCAGAAGGCCAGAATGCTTAATAACAACAATTCTAAAAAATCAAGAAGATTAAAATGCAATTAAAGAGGAAAATCAAATAAATAAATAAATGTATCACGGCTACGTTGAAAGCCTTAAGGCTAAGCAGATAGAACATACATATGCAAGGTGCAATACCAATGGCTGAAGGCCACAGTTAAGTTTCAAAATTTTAAAGTATAATACCATAATCTCTTAAAGGCCGAAGGCCTCAATGTTTAAGCTTGAAAGAAAATTTTAAAAATTAATTTTGCAAAATTTTAAGAAAAATAAAAAATAACCATAAGCTTAAAATTTAAAGTAGCTGACAACAGATAATTAAACACCAGTGGCACTCAGAAGCCTCCAGGGAGGGTCTGCCCTCGTTCACTTTGGCGAGACAGGTGGTGAGCCCAACTATGTCGACCGACACAACGAATTACTTCCCAAACGACCTGAACCCAAACAGAAAAGGTTACAGACATGATAATCCACAATGGAGTATGTATTATCTGTTAAAATTACACACCATGTTGGACAGCGACAACAGGTGAAGAAAGGACGCTGCCTGAAATTACGTTAGTGGCCAGGGCAGGTAACCAGAACACTAACGGCCACAAGGCAGAGAATTCCCTTGGTGCACTCGAATTGCAGACAACCAAAATACTTAATTGCACCGCATGGTGGCTAAATTTGAGCAGTAGAAACACACTGAGTTGCTCACAGGAAAACTTCCCCAACGGGAAACTACCGAAACGAACCATAACAATTTGAATGAGCGTGGCTTCAGTAGTTGAAACCACTGCTCAACTTTGACGTCTTGGGTCGGTGAACCACCGAGCTCGTAGCGATCGGACAGCTCCACACACGCTCCGATACTGCGCGGGGACCGGCAGCGGACGCAGCGACTGCACCGCGCCGTCATATCTTCCCTGGTCCGCAGCAACCGACCGACTGCCTGCTGGTCCATACGCGAATGCTGCTCCGTCGCGATTGCACTGCTGGACGCCGGCCAGAGTGGCCGAGCGGTTCTAGGCGCTACAGTCTGGAACCGCGCGACCGCTACTGTCGCAGGTTCGAATCCTGCCTCGGGCATCGATGTATGAGATGTCCTTAGGTTAGTTAGATTTAAGTAGTTCTACGTCTAGGGGACTGATGACTTCAGACGTTATGTCCCATAGTGCTCAGAGTCATTTGAACCATTTTTTGCACTGCTGGTGAGTCTCCGACTCACTTGCAGACACACGACTGCGGAAATACTGGCTCGTACCCAGCCATGAAGAGGAATCACGCCCACTGGCTAAACGACATCACTGCACCAGTAAAGGACCGATCCAAGTTCCACAAGATGTTAACTGAAAGGGCCCAGAAGCGCTCGGAGAACCAGTTACATGTCGCCCGATGAGACGAAGCACTGCCCTCAGAATGCCGACAACATCTAAAATAGACGTCAATGGAAATAACGGCTACTACACACACAACCTGACAATCACTTGCACGAAGACGTGAACGATAGCCAACAGTAACTACACGCGCATGAAGACAAATCAGGAGTCGATGCAGACACACATACAGCCGAGTCGTGAACGATCGGTGAGCCGGAACGCTTCGTCCGGTAGGACGACCGACCGACGATCCACCAAGACAGTGGCCCGGCTCAAGTGATACGTGGCGGCGATGGTCGGGCGAGCCATGTAGGCGCTGACCTCACTGCTCCAACCCGACTGTACTAGTGCCGCATTGCAACTCCCGGCTGGCAGGTGCGGTCTGCGCTCCAGACACTTTCCAACTGCCTGGCAGACGCGAACTCGCAACCCGAACTGCGATCCCAACAGGCTTCGACAGACCACGATCTGGAAGTAACAGCAGCCGAGCAAAGATGCTACGAGAGGGGATATATCGATATGGGCTGCTAACACATCTCACGGTCAGGCAAAGCAGCGACTCAGTCGGTTGAGTATGACACTAGTGACCGTTGGCACCGTTGGACCTTCCGAGGTCTGTTAGGACGTGTTCTTTTCGTAAGTATTAAGTTATTTAGGATTATTCGTGGTAAATTGCAAACCACTCCCTGCAAACGTTTTGTTGTCCTTTGCTATCTTCGAGGGAAGCCTAAGTAATTACATTATAGGTCTCCTTCGGAGTTGCAGTAGGGATGTAGGCCAATATTCAGTCAATATAAGCTGTAGCGGAAACTAGTTTGGTGGAATCTAGGGCACGATATGGTACTTGAAAGTGTTTTTAACACCAGAAGTACTTATTGAACAATTTTAACTGTCATAGCTGTCGATTATCAGCCGAAATATCGGAAGATGAAAAAACTTTGTTCCGGAGGTGCGTCTTATAGATGCAATATTCCTTCTGCCGGGAATACTTCAAGAAACAAAGAGTAACTTTCATATGTTCGTGAAAACTGGCAATAGATGTATCTTCTCAGTAACGGTGAGATTTACTTCATTCATAATTAAGCACGTGTTTGGTTTATCCCCTTTTCCCTTCTAAACGTAGCTTTCCCACGTGGGAGGATGAAACAGTTCTCAGCATTCTAGTTTGTTTCATTAGACATTCCATTGTCTTGCACTCACATGTTTCAAGTGTGACAGGCCTTCAAGTCAAAGTGCAGTTTTGCTGCTTGCCAGGTTAACGTTTTGCTAGAACTCTGGAATGCAAATCTCATTATACAGCACATTATTTGCAGTATTGCCAGAGGTGTTCCTCACTTCTCTAAAACGTGTTACCTTGGTTTGCTTACTTCTGTCCGTACCCATTGCTTTGTAAATTTCAGACAGAGAGAAGTTTTCTATTTTAAACGAGGAAGATTTGAGATTGGAATATTTACCTTGCAAACAAAAACCTTCCTAAAATTTGGGCAGAAAATGGGAGATGGGAAAAAACCTTTACTTAATTCAGAGACAATGTGTTTCGAGCAATGTAGATGACTTGCTTGATTTGTACTGTGTACCCGCGTAGCCGCCGATCTCAAACGATCCGACCGACGGCGACAATGACGAATCATTTTAAATGTTACAAACTTACAACATCTGATCAAATGTTTCCGAAAATCTGTTAGTGCACATTGTTATAGGGTATGTGTGCTGTTCGCCTTTAGAACAGCTTGGACTTTGCTGGGGTCGCTTTCAATGAGGTATCTTAATGTCTGTGTGCGAATGCCAGCTGATTCTTCTTCAAGAGCGGAAAACAATGGAAACTTTGGCGTGGGTCATAGGGGTCTGGAGCGAAGTCGACGTTTAATCCACACCTGTTCCAGCATATTTAGGTCGGTACTCTGGTTAAACAAAAATGGTACAAATGGCTCTGAGCACTATGGGACTTAACATCTGAGGTCATCAGTCCCCTACAACTTAGAACTACTTAAACCTGACTAACTTAAGGACACACACATCCACGCCCGAGGCAGGATTCGAACCTGCGACCGTAGCGGTCGCGAGGTTCCAGACTGAAGCGCCTAGAACCGCTCGGCCACAGCGAACTCTGGTTAGGTCAGTCCATTTCAGGATTGTTGTTCTCCTCAAATCATTGCCTCACAGACATTACTTGAGACACTGATACAGTCATCGTCTTTGATCCGTTACTCTACTTCCTTCCACATTTTGCTTTTTCTTATGCTCAATGAGGGGACCACATACTAACCTCACCCATATCGCAAAACCACCTTCTCCGTGTTTCAGTGTTGGCATTACGCTTGATAGAAGGTAACGTTCTCAGGCTGGATACTTCAGTCGATTTCGACACCGCGTAGAGTAATTCATCAGTCTAAATCATTCGTTTCCAATCATCCATTGTACAGTGGCGTCGCTCTATACACCACCTCAAGTATCGTATAGCACTCACTACGATCAGTCATTGCTTTAGCTAGCTGCTGGCAGCAATCTGGAGCTCACGTGTGATGCCGTTGGCTGGTCTCAAGCAATATTTTACACCCGCCCTCCGTACTGCTCAACAGTCCCTGTCTTCCAGCAAATCAGAACTTCCTGTCCTTGGTTTTGCTGTGATTGTTTCTTCGCGTTTAGACTCTACAATCATGTCACCAATAAGGCGAGATGGGCAGTTTTACTCAGGTTAAATCTAACGCCTACTCCACGTTTGAAGTCACTGAGCTCTCCCGACCGAACCGCTCTGCTTTTACCGCTCCCCTACTGACAACACGCTACATCCGCCTGCTTTTATACTGGCGGGTCCGCTTTTAGTGACATCTAGTAGTCAATTCCGAATTACATAGCGGTGTCTTTCGATCAGACACTATAAAAAATATTATCTGTATTCTTCTCTATTATCGTCGAATATCTAAAAGTTATTTTACTTTCAGTATGTTACAAAATACAATGGTTTCCATAGTTAATTTATCAATATATTAGTGCAAATATTAAATTTATGTCCAATATATTCTGATATGTAAGAAAGAGGTATTCCTGTTTCGCGGTAGTCGTTCTGCTGGTTGCGTCAGTTAAGTAGTTTGCCTATTTCTAATGTATGTGCTTAGTTACAATATATCAAACAAACTAAACAAAACAGAACAATTGTGTATTTTTGATGTATTAGACAAGCTATACTTATCTAAAATACGGTGTTTATGATATGGTAACAGTGGCAGCCAACATCATTACACAGCTCTAGCTATTGTGATTACGTAGTGCTCGTAAAGAAATTACGAAGGAAGCTATAACGTTTTACGCTACCCAGAATGATAACGTAAATATTTGTACTTTATGCCAGCATGTCCCATACGGCCCAGAAGAGTACCTATAAATATGGTGCTTGAAGCGTTGGCGTGGTGTCGTTACGAGCGTCCCCGGTGCTGAAAGGAAGGATTATGACGCAGGATGAAGCTCAGAAACGCGATCTGTGTGCCTTCCAGCCACGCTCTCGAAGGATACTCAACAAGTACTGTCATCTTAGTGCAAGTACATTCCACTTGCTTTGGGACATTGATTCAGGTAGGCGTGTGTCTCAATGGAATCATGACTGGTTTCATTTCACCCTCGGTTCCTGTTCAGCAATAGGTATATCGTATATTTTACTTCCATAAAATACGTGAAGTTAATGTTCTATCAAATCATACTTCGCTGATTTAAGCATTAACGTATACTATTCACGTTAAGCTCTGAACAGTTATCTAACCGACATAATATACAAAATACCTAAATCCTGCCACTGTCGAATTTTGATAGCTTCATTCACGTAACGAAGAAAATATCAGACATAGTGATGCAGACTGTCACCTCATGTTTTGCACCCATTCCAGATAAACATGTTCTTAACCTGCAGAGGTGACCATGCAGTAACGTGTGAAGACTGCACGTAACGCGAGTCCTACCTCTATTCGACCCCAGGTCGCACCGATATCGTTTGTTGGTCAGCGCCGGCCGTTTTGGCCGAGCGGTTCTAGGCACTTCAGTCGGGAAGCGCACTGCTGCTTCGTTCGCAGGTTCGAATCCTGCCTCGGGCGTGGATGTGTGTGATGTCCTTAGGTTAGTCACTTTTAAGTAGTTCTAATTTCTAGGGGACTGATGACCTCAGATGTTAAATCCCGTAGTGCTCAGAGCCATTTGAACCATTTTGTTAGTCAGCCTTTATGTGGCTTTCCGGCGGTTTCCGGCACTCATCTGGCACTGGTGGGTTTCATAAGTGTTTCCGAATCTCTTATAGTTCATACAACAAGAAGAACTAAAAAAAAATTCAAAATAAAATAATGCGGAGATTGATTTCATTACTAATACATCCACCAGTAAATTTATTCACCTTGGTAAGAAAAAAACATACAGAATGAGTTTTGCGCAAAATATGGTGTGATTATACGTACGTCACAAGTTACGCATGACATACAGCTTTTCTCCTAATGGCTGAAGAGAATCATCATGTTCAATTACACTAATTATAGGAGTAATAACACTTAGGAGAAGTTTATTCACCCTTATTTCAGATTTTCTTTTATTGTCGTTTAAACTATCGGCAAGCGGGACTTTCAGCTACCTGTCGTATCACACGCTGACTTGACAGGCCGTCTCGTTAGTTCGAGGCCCCCGACAGCACGACGTACGTAGTTAATGCGTGTACTGTAGGGGTAAACTGCCTCTCAACGCAGTAAAAATTACATGTAGACTCCTGGAAATTGAAGTAAGAACACCGTGAATTCATTGTCCCAAGAAGGGGAAACTTTATTGACACATTCCTGGGGTCAGATACATCACATATTCACACTGACAGAACCACAGGCACATAGACACAGGCAACAGAGCATGCACAATGTCGGCACTAGTACAGTGTATATCCACCTTTCGCAGCAATGCAGGCTGCTATTCTCCCATGGAGACGATCGTAGAGATGCTGGATGTAGTCCTGTGGAACGGCTTGCCATGCCATTTCCACCTGGCGCCTCAGTTGGACCAGCGTTCGTGCTGGACGTGCAGACCGCGTGAGACGACGCTTCATCCAGTCCCAAACATGCTCAATGGGGGACAGATCCGGAGATCTTGCTGGCCAGAGTAGTTGACTTACACCTTCTAGAGCACGTTGGGTGGCACGGCATACATGTGGACGTACATTGTCCTGTTGGAACAGCAAGTTCCATTGCCGGTCTAGGAATGGTAGAACGATGGGTTCGATGACGGTTTGGATGTACCGTGCACTATTCAGTGTCCCCTCGACGATCACCAGCGGTGTACGGCCAGTGAAGGAGATCGCTCCCCACACCATGATGCCGGGTGTTGGCCCTGTGTGCCTCGGTCGTATGCAGTCCTGATTGTGGCGCTCACCTGCACGGCGCCAAACACGCATACGACCATCATTGGCACCAAGGCAGAAGCGACTCTCATCGCTGAAGACGACACGTCTCCATTCGTCCCTCCATTCACGCCTGTCGCGACACCACTGGAGGCGGGCTGCATGATGTTGGGGCGTGAGCGGAAGACGGCCTAACGGTGTGCGGGACCGTAGCACAGCTTCATGGAGACGGTTGCGAATGGTCCTCGCCGATACCCCAGGAGCAACAGTGTCCCTAATTTGCTGGGAAGTGGCGGTGCGGTCCCCTACGGCACTGCGTAGGATCCTACGGTCTTGGCGTGCATCCGTGCGTCGCTGCGGTCCGGTCCCAGGTCGACGGGCACGTGCACCTTCCGCCGACCACTGGCGACAACATCGATGTACTATGGAGACCTCACGCCCCACGTGTTGAGCAATTCGGCGGTACGTCCACCCGGCCTCCCCCATGCCCACTATACGCCCTCGCTCAAAGTCCGTCAACTGCACATACGGTTCACGTCCACGCTGTCGCGGCATGCTACCAGTGTTAAAGACTGCGATGGAGCTCCGTATGCCACGGCAAACTGGCTGACACTGTCGGCTGCGGTGCACAAATGCTGCGCAACTAGCGCCATTCGACGGCCAACACCGCGGTTCCTGGTGTGTCCGCTGTGCCGTGCGTGTGATCATTGCTTGTACAGCCCTCTCGCAGTGTCCGGAACAAGTATGGTGGGTCTGACACACCGGTGTCAATGTGTTCTTTTTTCCATTTTCAGGAGTGTATATTAGCACGAAATGTATCATTTCGCAAATTTAAAACGATGATTACTTGCACTAATATTTCTTGTAAGATGGTGAACTATTTCTTTACCATCGCTCTGTGAATCAGATTATTGTACAATTTTTTAACTCGTCAGCTTCTTTTCTGGTCTGACGTCGTATTCCACTACTACACTCTTTAATATGTGTTCCATATCCTAGATTTTTGTGTAGCCCAAGGATTGCGTTTCCCCTGCTGGTGATCCAGCTACAGTATGTTCTGCCGTTCCATAGGTCGGTGGTGGTGGTAGTGGTGGTGGTTAGTGTTTAACGTCCCGTGACAACGAGGTCATTAGAGACGGAGCGCAAGCTAGGGAAGGATTTGGAAGGAAATCGGCCGTGCCCTTTCAAAGGAACCACCCCGGCATTTGCCTGAAACGATTTAGGGAAATCACGGCAAACCTAAATCAGGATGGCTGGAGACGGGACTGAACCGTCGTCCTCCCGAATGCGAGTCCAGTGTGCTAATCACTGCGCCACCTCGCTCGGTCCATAGCTCGAGTCTCGCTAACATGTCCCTTCGACTGCTAAGAAGTTTCCGTATACCTATTTCTTCACCTTCACTTAATGCTCCTTCATTCGTACTTTATTACTTGTAATTTTTAACACTTTTGGATGGCACCAAATATCAACAGCTTCCAGCTTCTTAGTGCTCCAATTTCAGATGGCGGACGTTTCATTAACTTAGTGTGATGTATTCTAGACATACACTAACAGCAGCTTCTTTCTCGTCCGTATAACGTTTAACGATAGCTACCTACCCCTGTGCCATCTACTTCCCATATTTCGTTTTCTCTCATGGCTAATTTTCATCGATAGATTTCTTTCATTGCGCGTAATGAAAACCGCAGACAGCTAACTGTAAGATCCTTTATTTGGAACCACAGCCAGTCTCGTAGCTTAAAGCCACTTCTTCAGAAAGCAATATAAATCACGTCATATCAGATCCAAATGTGGGATCAACAGAAGGCACAGAGTGGTGTCCAATTGTAAATAGGCTGATTGGTGCCGTCAGCGTCCCCCGAAAATGGATGCTAGAATCAAAACCCATTCACTACAGCCTTATTCTCAATTCTGATGTTAAGTATGTTGTATTACTTTTCATTGACCTAATCTCCCCTTATTTATGCTTTAACCATATTCTCTCTTTCCTGTCCAAACCGTTCAATCGTTATGAATGGCAGCTACTGTACTTTTATGAATGGCACGCATTATACTTTCACTGTTACTTCTCTTCCTCTGTGTTTCTGCTGTATTATTGTTTCCTCTACGTAGACGCTAGAAAACAATGGAGGTAAGCTGAAAACCTGAGTTGTACCGCCCGCCGCGGTGGTCTCGCGGTTCTAGGCGCGCGGTCTGGAACCGTGCGACTGCTACGGTCGCAGGTTCGAATCCTGCCTCGGGCATGGATGTGTGTGATGTCCTTAGGTTAGTTAGGTTTAAGCAATTCTAAGTTCTAGGGGACTGATGGCCACAGCTGTTAAGTCCCATAGTGTTCAGAGCCATTTGAACCATCAGTTGTACCATTTTTCTTTTTTCGGACCATCCACTTCCATTACTGTCCCTTTCGTGCTCTAACCTACGACCATGAAAATGTCAGCACCTTGTAAATATAACGTATACCACAAATGTGCTAATAATGGAGAAAATACTAGATATGAGCGCACTTGACAGGGAGCGCAATACCGCGAAATGGTGCATGTAGGAATTCTTCTGCCGACTCCTAAATGCATTGATTTTGTCAAGTGTTAACGCGTCGAATATGTATCCACGAAGTTAATTTTTCGTTGAGAAGAAGATGTACAGACGACATGCTGCCACTGGACAACTCGGACTCTAACAAAAAATTTAACTAACATGAAAATGGCAGAAAAAAAATTGTTCAAATGGCTCTGAGCACTATGGGACTTAACATCTGCTGTCATCAGTCCCCTGGAACTTAGAACTACTTAAACCTAACTAACCTAAGGACATCACACACATCCATGCCCGAGGCAGGATTCGAACCTGCGACTGTAGCACTCGCGCGGCTCCGGACTGAGCGCCTAAAACCGCGAGACCACCGCGGCCGGCGGTCGTATAGACAACCAAATTGCGACAAAGAACAGAAGGTAACGAAGAGAAGATAGTAAATTTCACCCTCATGAAATAGGTAGTTCGGACGTTTGGTAAAACCGACATTTCGAAAAGCAATATGAAAATTGCCTAAATAACTATAAATAACATTAAAAACCAAACAATAAATAAATAACCAAACAATGATAACAAGTATGAACGCTCGGAAGTTCTCAAGTTATCGCGCCATTATTGTAATACGAAATATATAGGCTATACGAGAGGAACATTGATCTGAAGCACCCAAATTCACTGTTGTGGAAGTATTTTGGCAAACATAAAAGAAACTGGTGTAACAAACAGAATAAATCATAGTTACATTATTACTCTGTAGCGAGCTACAGGAGAACATAGGTCCCTTACACAAAAATATTCAGAACATTACACTGAAGGTTCTTAGAAACATTGTCGGTGGAGTTCTGGTTCACCTGGTGTACACGTATGTTATGAGTAGCAGCAGCTGCACAATAATTCCTAGAGATGGCTCTACATTTGACCCTAACGACTGTTCAGAAAGAGGTCTTTGGTTCTGTCAGCCACAACTGAATCCAAAAGCTGGTGCAATGCCCTTAACGATCATTTTTTCTCCAGTCTTGCATTCATTATCAGGCGCAAAAATCCGATATCCTTTATCATCCATCACTGTGTATTGGGACAGTGTGGAATTATACCTAACGTCACACTGTGTCAAGGAATATCGAGACAAACTGTTTGTAATGGACTCAGAATTGCCAACTATACCCAGGAAATGATATTCAGTCTTCTTCATAGGTTATCTAAGCCTCCGGATGCTTTACAAGCCACGATTTCGTAATTCTATAGTCTGAAGAATACAATATAATATTTCCGCAGTGCTTCATTTGCAACACTTTCCCATGTATCACAGACACACTCTACAAGCATATGGGCCAGGACTGCTCACATAAATACAGTTAGCGAACAAATATTCCATTAAGATGATAAAATTCGTCAGACAGCTTGTTCTGAATATAAAGTGATGGATGATAAAGGATATCACACTTTAGCGCCTGATAATGGAAGCAAGACTGGATAAAAAGCAAGACACGTTCATTGGATTTGTCGACCTGGAAAAAGCGTTAGGCATTGTAAAATGGTGCAAGATGCTCAAAATCATGAGAAAAATAGGCGTACGCCATAGGGAAAGACGGGAAATATACAGAGTGAGTCACTAGCTGTTTCCACCAAGGATAACTCCTAAAGTACGATAGTAGATGAAAAGTTTGTGGGACAAATGTTGCATGGAACGACGGGGGCCACAATATGTTGGTTTTTTCTTGGTAGATGTCACGTCAGATATATGAAGGTAAACATTGTTTTTTTTATGGGCTGCTATAGTTTGGTACTCATTTTCTGATAGTGGCTATCAACACGAAAACAATGATGTGTAACAGTAAGGTCTTTGAAGGTCGACGAATGTTAAAAAGGGTGGCATGAACGTCAATTTACAGAAGGTGTTCGAAGTTATGACAGTTGGTATCAATGAAGTGCTGCAAATTTTCTTGTCATGGAATGAGCGGTATTCCTGATCACTTTGGCACTTATCGAAGCACATGCCCTGACAATTCTCTCTCGTATATCGTGAAAATAGTCTCCGAATACGGCGTATCCATCTAACGGGACATTGACATGTAAACACCATTCGATAGTTTCGCAATCCAACACTAATAGGAAGGGTAAGACTAGTATCGTCGAATCAAGCGAATGTGAATGATGTATGCTTATCAATTACGGAGAATGCCAACGAAATTCAGTGAGAACTATCTACCTATATGCTGAAAATTATCTTCAACATACTCACCCTACACGTAGTACATAAATTGAGGACAACTGGGTCTTTAACGCATCTGAAACATATCCAACAAACGAAAGTTACAAACGAGGAAACGGAAATTGGTACTCTTGCCACTGTGGTTATAGATTCTTCTGTTCGTTTCAAATCGCAAGGGAATTTTGCATGAGCCAGAGTAGTGTTGTGTCGTGTTGGCAGAAGAGCCAACACCTTGTTACTAGTGGAGGACGAATTGCACGCGTTTTAGCTCACGCAGGCTGGCGTGAGGAGGGAAGGACTATACTGACGTGAGGTCTGGAACATGACAAAGAATTAGAATTTATAAAGCGGATGTAATTAGTTTGATACTTAACTTTAATCCATTAATGATGAACGTCGCTCTTGACGGTACATGATTCACAATATTATCTGTTCAGAATACATGCATAGTAACTGAATACGGCTCCTTGCTAGGTCGTAGCATGAGACGTAACTGAAGTCTATACTAATCTGTCGTCTCTGCAAATGAGAGCGTATGTAGTCAGTGAACCAACGCTAGCAAAGTCGGCTGTACAACTGGGACGAGTGCTAGGAATTCTCTCTAGACTAGACCTGCCATGTGGCGGCGCTCGGTCTGCAATCACTGATGGTGGCGACACGCGGGTCCGACGTATGCTAACGGACCGCGGCCGATTTAAAGGCTACCACCTAGCAAGTGGTCGGTCAGTGTATAGTGTGAGATCCTGGAGGACAGAATTATCGGCCCCTGTTTCATATAAGGAAACTTTAATGGTAGGAAGTACACCACATTCCTCCAATAAACATTAGCTCTGTTATTGGAAGAAATGCCTTTAGGAACAAGGAACACAATGTGGTAACAACACGATGGGTGTCCGGCACATTTTTCGTTAATGGCTAGAAATGAGTTGCAGAGACAATTCCCAAATCGTTGGACTGGACGCTGAGGAGATGTGGCGTGGCCGGCTCGATCGCCAGACTTGACGCCTCTGGACTTTTTCTTGTGGGTTTTCGTAAAAGACATTGTTTATAAAGACGTTCCAACTACACCTGAAGATATGCGAGACAGAATTGTCAGAGCATGTGTTTCGACAAGGAATACCACACAATCCATGATAAGAAGATCGCAGCACTACATTGATACCAATTGTCACCACTTCGCACACCTTCTGTAAATGGACGTTCTTGCCACCTTTTGGAGATTCGTTGACCTTCAAAGATCTTACTGTTACACATCATTGGATTCGTCTCGATAGCCGCTATCAGAAAATAAGTACCAAACTATAGCATCCCATTTAAAAACAAAAAAAAAAGTTGACCTTCATATTTCTACGGCGACCCCACCTAAGAAGAAAATACCAACGTCACATTATGGTCCCGTTGTCCCATTCAACTTTTGTCCCACAAACATTTCAGCTCCAATCATACTTTCGGATTTATTCTTGGTGGCAATAGTTAGTGACTCACCCTGTATAGTATGTACAAGAATCAAGAGCGAAATATAATATTAGAAGGCCATCTAATGAATACAGAATGTGGATTGGGAGAAAACTGAAGGAAGACGAAAGTAATGACAAGTAGCAGAAATTAGAATAGAGAGAACGCACTTTACCTATTATTTTACACTCTGTATGTCGTGTGACTGGCATTCGAAATCAACCACACGTCTAAATTAGTACACCATATCATCTACAGCGTTTTCTCTTGCAATGTCCAACAATTTTTTTTTTTTGAGCGTTTCAGTTTGAAGGGTGCTATGTATTTTCGTGTGAGGAGTATTGATGTTTCCTAATATACTGTCATTTCTTTCATCTATCAAGCAAATTAAGTAGTCAATATAGCAGTACCATTATGTTGCATTAGAGTGTTTGGGTTTTATTATTTCTTCAAAGATTTTGTTTTCAAAGTGATTAAGGAGCATCTTGGGCAGCACACAGGTTACAAAATAAATAATAAAACAAAACGACTGTCACATAACAGACACCACAGTATCACACCACAACACACCAGCAACAACCACACAACAGTGGATACACAGGGCACTCCACATGAAAAAACAGCTAACAACAAGGAAACGTGGCACATCCTGACATTTGACAACACAGTAACATATAGAATAGGAAACATCATTACACAACAACGTATACATGTGACATATAAAGCAAAGAATACACTACAGGAAAGATTAAAAGTGCTCAACATCACGACAGACAAATTCAATAAAGGAAATATATGATATCAAACTTAAAAGTGACAGCACACACTACTCCACATTTTCAGACACCTCATCAAAAACAACCACCACCACAGTGGCATACAAACATACCTCCAGATCCTAAGAAGTAGTAGTCATCTCTACCAATTTCAACAACAGAAGAAGATTACCACGTTCTAAAGGATGTCACACAGCGCAAAAGATTATCAATGCCCAGACAGAACTGTCAAACAAAACACTATTCAGCACTCTAAGACAACTATTGTACAACATATACACGTGCGCTGAATGAACACAAACGGAACAGATTTCGAAGTTGTACTGACCGACCACCGTGTCAACCTCAGCCTGTTAGCGACACTGGATGCAGATATGTAGGGGCATGTGGTCAGTACACCATTCTCCGTGCTGTTGTCAATTTCCGTCTGCGGAGATGCTACTTCTCAACCAAGTAGCTCTTAATTCGCTTAACAAAGACTGAGTGCATCTCAGATGCCAACAGCACTCGTCAGATCGTACGGTCTCCCAACCAAGTGTTAGCCAAGCACAACTGCACTTAACTTCCGTGATCTGACGGTAACTGGTGCTACCGCTGCCCCAAGCCCGTTATCCATATATGATTACAATAACAAGAAAATCCGATGTAACATACTTTCTAACTTAAACATATTCTGCATGTACGTATTTCTGGAAAATTAAATAAAAAGATCCACTAATGATGCCACGACTGTGATGAGACCTGTTTGAAGTTTTAGATCAATAATTTGTGTACTTGAACGAAGGCACATTGTGGTGTGCGTACTGTAAGACTTTCAGTACACTCACCATTAGATTATTTTACTTGTCGCACTAACGAAGTAGGCGAGTGTCAGCAATATGTCTCGTGGTCTTATTGTGGCGTGTTTATCTTCTGCCGTTAGGTCAGACGATAGAAATGCCACTTGCACGCTTAGAGTAGCAGATTGTAGGTAACCAACTATCAACAATACTTGATTAATTTTCACACATATTTATTCAAATAATAACAAGCATAAAAATTACTTAACTTGGTTCTGGATGCTATTTACATTTGAGAATCTGAACTTCCTTTGATATTCGTACGTTAATCTTGTTCTCACATATATCTCTGATCCTTGGCAAATGTGTCTATACATTTATCTTCATGGCTATGTACAGGAATATGGTAATCTTATTAGGCGCAGACTGAAACTTGACTATAGACTGGTACAGACAAATGTAGAGCTCGTACAAACTGGTACAGACAAATGCAGACTGATTGATCGGAGGTCTGTACTCTCGTTATAATATCTCACGCGTTCATGTATCACTGCGCGAGTGTGATCCGCGAGGAGAAAAGGTTTTACGTTAGCAGCAATCTAATTGGCTGCGTTACATATTAATACGCCGATCGGAGGAAGCAGAATTTGATCCGTCTCTATGGCAGCGCCATCTCGTAGTGCGGAGACGGACGAGCGCTGCGCCTGCGCTGTTGTGTTTAGCGGGGCGCGCTCTAGTGGGAACGCAGAACTATGTACACAACACCCATCTATCCTTAAAACATTATTATAAGCCACCATTTGAAGAAAAATTTTCTGAGAATCGAAATTTGGAGCACAGCGTTGTACTGCAGTGATTCATAGACTGTGGGAAAAGCAGAACAGAAGAGAATGGAATATTTGAGAACGTTGAAAATTATCTGACATATAAGGTAAATAATCGTTCTGTGAAGGTTCTGTTCTGACTTTCAATACGGCATTCGTGTGTATATGTGTATACACCCTGAAGAGCCAAAGAAACAGATTCACTTGCCCTCACTACCTTGTAGAGTTTCCTCATGACATGCAGGTTCCATGGATTCATGAGGCTGTCTGCATATCCGTAGACATCCATCATCTCGTTACAATTTGAAACGAGACTCGTCCAACCAGGCAACATGTTTCCAGTCAACAACAGTTCAGTGTCGGTGTTCACGGACCCAGGCGAGGCCTAAAGCTTTTTGCCGTGCTGTCATCCAAGGTACTCGAGTGGGCCTTAGACTCCGAAGGTCCGAAGGCCCATAGCGATGACGTTTCGTTGAACGGTTCGCAACACGCTATGGTGTGCGAATCATGGAATACAGTACTAGCACCAGTACGCCTGATGGACTAGCAACCCTGCAGACGGAGAAGCATCGCGTACACGCGTACATGCAAGGCATCGCGTCCCAGGATTTCGGCCACTGGCGAGTGTCACATCACAACCGATAGATGGTGGGACTAATGCAACCAGAATCGTCCTCGCTGGGGATCTACTTCCTTTCCCCAAATCACGTGCGCGGAAATAAATCCAGAAGTATAACTCAGTGCACTTGTTATTTATAGCGTTGCAGTTCCACTTGTAGCCAGTTCGGCGCAAATGCCTTGGGCAAAGTTATGTACCGGCTAACACTAGACCTTCGATCAGAAACCAGTCGGAGCCACGACAGCAGAAATTTTGCCCTCTCCAACGTCGCCTCTGAGAGGTGTCTTCGTTCACCTGCTGCCGGGTACACTCTCCTTCCTACCAATGGGAAACTTTACTAGATTAGTCTTTACGTACCTCCTTCTTAATCAACTTTATTCTTTTCCAGGTGAATGTCTGATCGAAATCTGTGATAGTTTGGTGTTAAGTTTTATAAGAAGAAATTTCTTTAATTATTTAATACCCTGTTATGTTGTAATAAGCCTTTATCTTATTGACTAGACCGTGTTGTTTCTCAGGCAACTCACTATGTGGGATATAGCAATATTTGTTCTGCTCGAGTTCATCAGCCGCTTTTGAAACAAATCTGTATAAAGCATATAGCTAATTATTTTCCATACATATTATTTTCTCCTGATCTTGCCCAACAAGAAAGTCAGTAATAAACGAGCAACTTATGCGTCACAGCTTCGCAAGCGTTGCTCAGGAAGAGAAAACTATGCAGTATGAGTTTTGGGAGGACATACTTGTAAAGCATTACGTTTTCAAAGTTCTTCGCGTTTTAAAAGCGTAGCTCTGTATTCTAAACTACGAAAGACATCTCCTTTTATGGAGGATTATTTTCACTTTTTCAATGGTTTTAATGATCAGACTAATAAATTATTAAAAATGTAGATGTTTTAATCTGTTACTGCTTCACTCATCCGACAGAGTCGAAATTTTACATCAACAAAGATTCCACACACGGAAAGATATTAGGACTATTGCCGTTTCGACATATTTCACCATTTCGATGATTTGCACTGGGCCATGAACTGTCAGCACAGCGGTCTTGTTTGCGGCTTCCTTTATCGTGGAATCAAAGAGAGTGGTGTGTGCCATGGTGTCACCATGACTACACTGGACGCAACACGTCGCCTTTTCAGATGAGTCTCAGGTGTGCGTCGAACATCTCTGTGAACGTATCAAGTACACAAGTTTCAAGTAGAATGCACGTTTCAAGTAGAATGCATCATCGTCATACAAGTCCAGTACCTGGCGCTATGGTGTGAAGAACCGTTGGCTACGCAATACGAACATCATTGATTCATACAGCTAATAATTAGGGCAGGAGCCATTAAGATTCTTACGTGTTACGGCCTGTAACTGTGGGAGTAATGATCTGACCTATCTTGATACGGACATTGTACAACAGTTAGTCGGGGGAGCTGATCTCTCAAGCAATGACAACAACTGATAACCAGTTGTCAAGGTATTCATGCGTTCCTCAATCGGCAGTCAGTACTATTGATTACCTGTGGCAGTGAGCTGAAGCAGCATGGAATGCGAAACCCACTTCTGACATCCTAGTTTACATATTGTTAGTCTCGTTGTTTACTGGATTGGAGGCATTGTCGCTGCCAGAGAGATCAGCTGTGTCAGCTGTGTATAATATGCCCAAATGAACTATAAATTTAATTATGTATTCTCTCCTTCCAAGTTGTGACATCTTATTAACCAACAGTGTAGACACATATGTGATCGGCAGAACCTGTGTGCTGTGTGTGCAGACCCCACGACGTGGCCCCCGCAGCCGTACCACCACCACCACCACCACCAACACGACTGGGGCCCGCACGTGGAGAGCTCGGAGGCGGGCAACGTCAGCGTACGCATCGGACAGACGGCCACCCTCGACTGCCGCGTGCAGCTGCTACACGACAAGACGGTCAGTCCTGCACATTTTCTGTACTGCTGTTGGTAGCCTAGATAACAGCTGACTTCGTCAGACTTCTACGCAATGCTTTTTCTCCACTTGATCATGTTGTTTCTGTTTGATACAAGTATTTTTCAATACCGGCACTCTAATCTGCATGGATGGTGCTCCATTCATTGCTCGCTCAGGAGCTCGCGTATTTGCTCCTCTGAGAAACTTCAGTTAATGTTATCTTTATGTGGAATACAATAGCGATTTTTTTCATGATGTTGTTCGTTTCGTTATTTGTAGTTGGTACTTTTAGCACCGACACCTGCAGCGCCACGGACGTGTTCTCTTGTTACAGTTGCCACACTGTGGTCTTCCGTTGGTACCTGTTTAAGAACTCCTCTGCAACCAGGATCTCACCGGCACGGTATCTTAGCGTGTCTGGTCAGAGAGAGGACTGTCTTCTGTAATCAAAAGGGAGAAAAAAACAACAGAGAGAAATATTCAACGATGAACTTAAAGGGATGTCATGTGACGTCCGCCCAGACCAAATCTCACGAGCAAACGGGAGAAAACCAGGAGAGGGGGAGGGGGAGGGGTGAGGGGGAGGGGGGAGGGAGGTCGTTAGTACACGCCTTTGCAGGGTGCTCGACCCTGAGGCAGCCCGGTTCTAATAGAATTTGGCAGTGAGGATGTGGAGATGTGGTGGCGTAAAGTGCCTAAACGTCATTCTCTGCGCCAAGTCCTGTATTATAGGCAGTGTTTCACCAGATGAGGACACGTGACACTGTTGATGGTAATGCGATCGTCGGTTAGAGACGTTAAAATCGGCGGCCCCGTTCGTGCATTTTGAGAGAAGTAGGAAATGTCCCACCACTGTGTCTCATTCTCTCCCATTGTCGTCATCGTAATCATGTAACATAATCAAAACACTACACTGTACATACATCCATTAGATCAAATAACACTGTACAAATATCCATGCTTCACAATTCTGACACTGTTGATGCTTATGCGATCGTCGGTTAGAGACGTTAAAATCGGCGGCCCCGTTCGTGCATTTTGAGAGAAGTAGGAAATGTGCCACCACTGTGTCTCATCCTCTCCCATTGTCGTCATCATAATCATGTAACATAACAAAGGGTCAACGTGCACGGAGAACTCCCTTTCCGAAATACCACTGAACCAAATCCCAGCTATTACATACCACATTTAGATTTCACTACCTCCTATCTTTTTATTATACAGATTTACACAAGAAATAGTGTACAGAATGTAGTCGTTGTGTACCTGTACACTAGGGAATGGAAGAAGTCTAGGAGCATCTAGACGCTCCGAGGTCGTGGTCGATTCAAGAGTGGACCAACTACAGCGACGTCTATGGCTGCTCTGAAGACGTCGGTATCACTTGAGAAATCTTATTACACTATAGCCGCCCAATCTCATGTCCTGACCAGTGTATCCTCACCTGAGGTTGAACAGTCTACTTTGCAAGCGTTACGGAACACTTGGCGACAGTCATAAGTGGGTGATGAGTGTACGGTCAAGAAGAGATGGGAGACACTGCACTTAATTGAAGGAAGACGAGGGCTTAACCGCCTGGTGAGGAACTGATGATCAGAGATGGAGCAAAAGCTTGTAATGTGGAAGAAGAGGAAAGGAAATTAGTCTAGTTCCTTACGAAGCAACCACCACGGGACTTGTGACATGATTTCGGGGAATAATGGAAAACCTAAACCTCCGCATTCAAGGGAGACTTGAATCGCCGTCGTCTATAGCACTATACTCGTGCTTTAACTCTGCACCAGCTACCTCGGTGCTTTTTACTGAGAGTAGATCGTTACCTGCATGGGACGCCCCGTCTGTTGATACTGTGGCAGATCTTCCTGGAAGGACAAGTACAAAGGGAGAGTACTCAAACGTTAGGCAAGTTACGGAACCTCTCAGGGAAATAGCTGGTAGGTATAGATGGAAGGACGGTATACACTCCGTATGATCGCTAGGAGTCATCGTGTGAGATATGAAGGAGGGTCTGGTAAACCTACTGTAAGCACTACACACAGATCGTTGCAAATTGTAGCTCATGTCCTTACAAACGATGTCTACCGTCTGCGTTCAGAGACCACCTGTGTTCCTTCGTATGAATGGCTGAGATAGCGAATACAGTTAGTTTCGCCGGTGGAGTTGAAGCACGACTCAAACTCGCATCTCGAATCCTAGAACGGATCACGTTATTCTCATCAGGACCCGATAGTTGGAATTAAACAGTGATGATCTCGGATGTGGATTTCTTACGCACCACATTCGTGTAGACTGTGTTAGGTATTCTCTGTGCTCTACACATTCGAATGTAGCTACTCTGATGACTGACTACAGACAGAGTTCTTTTTCGTAGTTTTACAGGGTGAAAGAACCCTACGTTGGCGCCATGATCACTCACATTACGTGTTCGGTTTGGATTGTTTCGAAACATTAAGGGGAGAGATTAACTGTCATCCTTTCAAGAAGAAAATCGAAAACGTTATTACGTCATTACGTAATTGCAGGTAAGTCCATGGTGTTTGAATTAATATCACTTATTAGTTTTAATTTATAACATCAAGAAGTATGAGGAAGATATGCTAAAAGCCAGTCTTAAAGTTAAATCTAGTTTAAAAATGACCAAGCGGAAGCTTATTATTGAAGAGAATCAGCTTACAGCGTTAAACACAGACCAAGGCCGAAATATAGATAAGAAATAAATACTCTACTGTTTCGAGAATTTTTATAGCAACCTGTACAATAAATCAAATGATGATATCTTAATCTATGACGAACCGGATACCTCTATTTCCAAAAGCCTAGGCTAATTGGAAATTTGTAGTAAGTCCTATGGGACCAAACTGCTGATGTCATCGGTACCTAAGCTTACACACTAGTTAATGTAAGCTAACTTACGCTGAAGACAACACAAACACCCATTCCCGAGGGAGGACTCGAACTTCCGACTGGGGCCAGATCCCAGGAACACTCCCATCAGAAGTCAGACTTGCTATAGCAAGATGAAGAAAGGAAGCGCTCCAGATAGACATGATCTCTCAATCGATATTTCAAAGTGGATGGATGATGAATCTATAAAGCATTTAGCTGAAATATTTTCAAGTTATTTGTACAGTGGAAGATTACCAAGAAACTGAAAAAAAAGCCAAAATACTCCTAATACATATGAAAGATAAGACTAAAGATATAAATAACTATCGCCTTATCAGACTTTTGTCCCCTCTGTACAACGCTTTTTACTAGATCTTTGACTACCATGTTGAGCACTACACTTGACCAGACCTAACCCATTGCCCAAGCTGGGTTCCGCGCAGGATTCAGTACAATTGATCATAACTTCACTCTTCGTGAAACAGCTAGTATAACAAGTGGATACCATCTACAACTTTGCCTTGCCTTCCTTGATTTTGAAGAGGCATTCTATTTGATCAGTCACCCAGCAGTGTTTTAAGCAAGGAATGGAACAGGTCTATATTAAAGTCTTAAACAACATATAAAAAACCTCCACAGCTTTTGTGAATGTAGAGGAAAAAGTAACAAATTTCCCATCAAAAAGAATGTAAAACAAATTGACTCTACACCTCGGAAACTATTTTCAGTAGCCCTCGAATAAGCAGTGTCTAAATTAGACTGCAAAACAAAGCCAATCCAAATTATGAGAGAGAGGTTAAGTGACCTGAAGTTTACTTGTGATATTGCACTCTTTGAAAAACTTCGAATATTCGTTAGTGAACTTTCGTCAATCTTCCCTGAAGTTGGCCTAAAAATTAACTGTGAGAAAACCAAGAAAGTGGTGAATAAATGGTCAGCGGAGGGAAATAGAGCTGTTGGAAGCAAGCAACTGCAAAGTGTCACAGAATATGTCTATCTGGGTCAACTGATAAATATAAAAGGAGACCTGAAACCAGACATATTCGACGTATTAAATTAGACTGGTAAGCTTATGGAAGACACACTTCAAATTTGAAATCCAAGATGTCGCCAGGTGTATACTGCCAATGATAACTTACAGCTGTGGAAGTTAAATGAGTTCCTTGTCAGAAAACTAATAGTAGCTCAAAGACGAATGGAAAGGTCATGTTGGACTACACAAAGAACAACATATAGAAAGGAGTTCATTTCAGATGGACATCCATTACATTGTCCTATGCTGTAGAGATACATGATGGGAAGACTGAATAGCTTGAAATGGCACAGGGTCAGGGATTTTCTCTGCCTCGTGATGACTGGGTGTTGTGTGATGTCCTTAGGTTAGTTAGGTTTAAGTAGTTCTAAGTTCTAGGGGACTGATGACCATAGATGTTAAGTCCCATAGTTCTCAGAGCCATTTGAACCATTTTGAAATGGCAGCTGGATGACCATATTGGTCGAAGGAAAGACGGCAGGTGGATAAAATAAATATTAAATTAGAGCCTAACGTACCGCCCAGGAAGATGGGACAGAGACGTAGACAGCCGGATTGAACTGGCGACTGGAAGCCTAAGATCAAAAGAATTGGAAGAATCGATAGGGGTCATATTTTGCATGCCAACTCAAAGAGGCCACATCATCATGTGATCGAACTGGCTGCTGCTGCTAGTTTTGATGATGATTAATGTTAATATTGATCAGGTATATCTAGATATAATAGCTCGACCCAAGAATTTTAGTTGAAATACAATGCTTGCCATGGATGTTTTACCACTGGGCAGGATAGCATATGTTTACTAAAGTGGCTGAACATTGAGTGTAACAGGGTTTGGGTGACAGATAAGTTCATCAGTCTTAGTCGCTGGCAAGATGGTCGCATGTCAGTCTCTCTGCAACTAATGACTAAATGTTATCAAAGGTTGAAAGATATGGAGAATGTGGCTAACAGTCACACACCACCTGTATTGAGATCAGGATAGCATGTACAACATGCTTGCTTCCGTTGCCGTGTTGAAAACACAGTGACGCCGAAGACAGTGCTCAGCCCTCAGTCTTAACACGTTAGAAATGTCAAACCTGCAGACTTTGGAAACCACAGTTGATTGTATTGTATACACAAAGGCACACCTCATGTGACGATAACGAAAGCAATCTGACACATTCGGTCTCCCCTGACCTACATTCCCATATACATCCACAATGATATTGTGTGCAGACAGATGTCGTAGACACACTCCTGTGTCTAATACTGTGATGACTGCCTTTGGTTCTCCATGCGTCGTCACATTCTTTTACACATAGGCTCATGTCCCGAAAGAAGCACGGGATTAACGGTACATCTGTCTTCTCCGGATCTAGTGACACCGTGCCCCTAAGCTCCTCCGTGGCGTCGAGTGTCGCCCTCCTGAACCCATAGATTCAGTGTTTGCACAACAGTCAACAGTGGTGCAATCCGTACCAGTGCGAGCAGCAATATTGCACATCAGAAAAACCGCAGTCTTGATGGGGCACAATCCAGACACGTGCTGGTAGACTTTTTCCCTCACAGGAGCAAACACTGAAATCTCACAGAAAACAGTATTTAAAGGTGATTATTGAATCACAAACCAACTTTGTAATCTTCCCTCACTAGGGAACATAGATGGCATTTCTCCTACCTAATTTGTATTTTTGTGCTTAAATGAACCGGGCAGTACAACTGACAATGCCATTTTGACGATTGTATGATGATACCTTCAGGATTTAGTACACTCCTGGAAATTGAAATAAGAACACCTTGAATTCATTGTCCCAGGAAGGGGAAACTTTATTGACACATTCCTGGGGTCAGATACATCACATGATCACACTGACAGAACCACAGGCACAATGTCGGCACTAGTACAGTGTATATCCACCTTTCGCAGCAAAGCAGGCTGCTATTCTCCCATGGAGACGATCGTAGAGATGCTGGATGTAGTCCTGTGGAAAGGCTTGCCATGCCATTTCCACCTGGCGCCTCAGTTGGACCAGCGTTCGTGCTGGACGTGCAGACCGCGTGAGACGACGCTTCATCCAGTCCCAAACATGCTCAATGGGGGACAGATCCGGGGTTCTTGCTGGCCAGGGTAGTTGACTTACACCTTCTAGAGCACGTTGGGTGGCACGGGATACATGCGGACGTGCATTGTCCTGTTTGAACAGCAAGTTCCCTTGCCGGTTTAGGAATGGTAGAACGATGGGTGCGATGACGGTTTGGATGTACCGTGCACTATTCAGTGTCCACTCGACGATCACCAGAGGTGTACGGCCAATGTAGGAGATCGCTCCCCACACCATAATGCCGGGTGTTGGCCCTGTGTGCCTCGATCGTATGCAGTCCTGATTGTGGCGATCACCTGCACGGCGCCAAATACGCATACGACCATCATTGGCACCAAGGCAGAAGCGACTCTCATCGCTGAAGACGACACGTCTCCACTCGTCCCTCCATTCACGCCTGTCGCGACACCACTGGAGGCGGGCTGCACGATGTTGGGGCGTGAGCGGAAGACGACCTAACGGTGTGCGGGACCGTAGCCCAGCTTCATGGAGACGGTTGCGAATGGTCCTCGCCGATACCCCAGGAGCAACAGTGTCCCTAATTTGCTGGGAAGTGGCGGTGTGGTCCCCTACGGCACTGCGTAGGATTCTACGGTCTTCGCGTGCATCCGTGCGTCGCTGCGGTCCGGTCCCAGGTCGACGGGCACGTGCACCTTCCGCCGACCACTGGCGACAACATCGATGTACTGTGAATACCTCACGCCCCACGTGTTGAGAAATTCGGCTGTACGTCCACCCGGCTTCCCGCATGCCCACTATACGCCCTCGCTCAAAGTCCGTCAAGTGCACATACGGTTCACGTCCACGCTGTCGCGGCATGCTACCAGTGTTAAAGACTGCGATGGAGCTCCGTATGCCACGGCAAACTGGCTGACACTGACGGCGGCGGTGCACAAATGCTGCGCAGCTAGCGCCATTCGACGGCCAACACCGCGGTTCCTGGTGTGTCCGCTGTGCCGTGCGTGTGATCATTGCTTGTACAGCCCTCTCGCAGTGTCCGGAGCAAGTATAGTGGGTCTGACACACCGGTGTCAATGTGTTCTTTTTTCCATTTCCAGGAGTGTATTTTAACAAAGATTTGTGTGACATTAATTTCAACCACTTTTGTAAAAAGCACCTTGTGTAAGTAGATTCCTGACAACATCTTACAAATTCCGGTGAGAGACAGAACTTTCTGGTTCAAGTAAAAGACAAGATCCGTCATATATGTCTGTTTCATATGTTTGTGTCAATTAGTTATGGTGTAACTGGGTTTTCCGAAACTCTAGCTTCCTGTCTGGAAGGAAAGAAAGGAGCCATGTTTTTATTTTTCTTTGAATCTCTGCCATGTTTTGTTTCCTAATTCTTTTTCCCATGCCGTAACTGTATGCTTTGTTTCTCTATGTCTGGTTTGTGTCTGTGAGACGAGTTGTGAAGGGAGTCTTGCAGTCTGCAATGGCAGTAATGCCAACGTACAGTGGTTACGCAGAGAGGTTTGCCAACAAGTAGAGACAGGTGCATTTGATTTGAGAGTTTACACAAGGGTTAGTATGAGGTAGCAGTGGTCTTTGGCTTTAACGCTCTCCCCCCTCTCTGACTTCCAGAGCAGGCGAACTCTGGTCAGTCAAATCACCGAAGTCTCTAGTTTCGAGCTCTTGGTACGTCAGGTTGTGTGTCTCATAGAGACTCCGATAAGTGTGTACAAGCATGTAAATGGTTTTGGCACACTTTTTTTTGACAGTGAATTTTCAGCCTTATAACGTTAGGGAAAAATGTGCGTTGTTTGTTTTGATCATACGTAGGCATATGAGCGAGTGTTCCTCACTTTTACATTAATAGTACTTTGTCCAGAAATCGTCTGGTTATAATGTGGGGTGGTAAGACAAAGGAAGCAAGCTTAGTTAGATATTTTACTAGGTTGTTTCACCCTTAGTGCATTAGATAAATTACAGGTGCCTATTTTAGCTCCAGGCGATTTTGGGATTCTAAAATTCCAGATTTTTAACAAACTTTATAGTTGGGTCTTTGTTTCAGCCACTTTGTCGTGTGATACTATGATGGGTTCGATGTTCTTTGCTCGCATAGTGTTTCACAAGTGTTCGCACTTTCAATGATTGTCTATAACTCAGTAAGTAGGCTGTTGAGGTTCTCTTATTGGTACCGCCACATAGCGCTCTGTATGAAAAA
This sequence comes from Schistocerca gregaria, assembly GCF_023897955.1. Lineage (NCBI taxonomy): Eukaryota > Metazoa > Arthropoda > Insecta > Orthoptera > Acrididae > Schistocerca > Schistocerca gregaria. Next base: position 224,434,717 of record NC_064922.1, read on the forward strand.
CCACAGACTGCGCACAGCACAGCCAGTGATTTTTCATACAGAGCGCTGTGTGGCGTTACCAATAAGAAAACCTAAACAGCCTACTTACATGCACAGTCTTGTATAATTTTTCTAAGGGGACGCTTCAACTCGTGTGACTTTTTCATTAAGGTGTGGTTTTTGTCACTAAATAGTCTCGTTTCATACATTGTGTGCTCGTCAGTGTTCTACCATGTGTTCATTAGGTTATCTTGTGTTGCCTACTCATATGCGCTAAATTTTCTTCATAAAAGGAATGATAACTGTTATGTGATAAATTTTTTTCTGATTTCAGTTTCCTTACTTATTTACACCGTCCCTAGATCATTCTTTTATCGAACCTATATGGAAAGAGTCAGTTTACAGGCTACCTACACATCGAAATTCGTCTGTAAAATAGAAGGAATTATCAACGAAAACGATTTTAGGTTATAGCTAGAACTTCATTAGCCAATTTTATACATTTTATGCTCTTGGGAAAATGATCTCAGATTTTTGTTGCTGGTTATTGAACTCCTTTGTGAGCCACTGACTATTTTACTCTATGTTGTGTGTGTGGACAACACTATTCTTATCAACTTGTGATAGTTTATTTAAGAAGAATTTTGCTAATGAATACAAGTATCGTGTTGGTACAGCTTAAATATCTAACTTGTTGAACAGGTACCATGACCACTGCAGCTGAACACCACATGTTATCCTTACTGCTCGCTTTGGTCCAATCAATACTTTCCTTCTAACTGATGAGTTACCCCAGCAAGTAATTACATAAGACATTACTGAGTGAAAGTTTACTAATTGTATCAGGGGGTTGATTCGTTTCTTTGCACAGCTAGCAATTACACAAAGAGCGAAAATAGCGGAACATCATTGCTTGAGAGGCTTCTTCCCCTTCAAGTTTTTCTCAATATGTACACCCAAAAATTTGAAGCATTCTTCACAATTCACTCAGTCAGTTTCATGTGCTCCATCAGTTGCTGATACGACTCTGTTTGCTGTACAGAACTGGATGTAGTGTGTTTTCTCAAGACCAGGAAGAGTCGTTGTCTGAGAACCATTTAATAATTCTTCAAAAAATTGATTTGTTATCATACTAGTATCGACTATATAAAGCAATCAATTCCATAAACCTTAAATATTTCTAATTGTATAACATGAGCTGTAACATGATCTACAGAATCAAACGCCTTGTAGAAATCACACAAGTTACTCACTGCCACGACTTAGTCTTTGGGCTTGCATTATTTGGTAGGTGACTGCATAAATAGGATTCTTAGGTGAGCGACACTTCGTGAATCCAAACTGTTATATGCTAAGGAAATTGAAATAAAATACAGTCTAAGTAAATTGTCTACTTAAATGTGAGACTACCCTTGAATATGTAAATTTTTTGTATGTTTTGGAAAAGTATGCTTGTAAGGAAATCAGACGATAATTATTTAATTCCTTCTTATTATTTTCTTGTAAATTCAGTTAACAATTACATATTTTAATCACTCTGGGAAAAATTTCTGTAACAATGATCCATTACATTTACAATGAGGGCATTACTTATTTTGTTGGAGCAACTTTCCAAAATTCTGCCTGAGATTCCATGAACACTGTATGAGCTTCTTCTTAATTTTTATAGTTCTGTTACTTTCACTCGAGAATGCTGGTGCTCATCCAAACCACTTAAAATTTTGTTGAAAGACGTTTTTAATATACACTCCTGGAAATTGAAATAAGAACACCGTGAATTCATTGTCCCAGGAAGGGGAAACTTTATTGACACATTCCTGGGGTCCGATACATCACATGATCACACTGACAGAACCACAGGCACATAGACACAGGCAACAGAGCATGCACAATGTTGGCACTAGTACAGTGTATATCCACCTTTCGCAGCAAATGCAGGCTGCTATTCTCCCATGAAGACGATCGTAGAGATGCTGGATGTAGTCCTGTGGAACGGCTTGCCATGCCATTTCCACCTGGCGCCACAGTTGGACCAGCGTTCGTGCTGGACGTGCAGACCGCGTGAGACGACGCTTCATCCAGTCCCAAACATGCTCAATGGGTTGACAGATCCGGAGATCTTGCTGACCAGGGTAGTTGAATTACACCTTCTAGAGCACGTTGGGTGGCACGGGATACATGCGGACATGCATTGTCCTGTTGGAACAGCAAGTTCCCTTGCCGGTCTAGGAATGGTAGAACGATGGGTTCGATGACGGTTTGGATGTACTGTGCACTGTTCAGTGTCCCCTCGACGATCACCAGAGGTGTACGGCCAGTGTAGGAAATCGCTCCCCACACCATGATGCCGGGTGTTGGCCCTGTGTGCCTCGGTCGTATGCAGTCCTGATTGTGGCGCTCACCTGCATGGCGCCAAACACGCATGCGACCATCATTGGCACCAAGGCAGAAGCGACTCTCATCGCTGAAGACGACACGTCTCCATTCGTCCCTCCATTCACGCCTGTCGCGACACAACTGGAGGCGGGCTGCACAATGTTGGGGCGTGAGCGGAAGACGGCCTAACGGTGTGCGGGACCGTAGCCCAGCTTCATGGAGACGGTTGCGAATGGTCCTCGCCGATACCCCAGGAGCAACAGTGTCCCTAATTTGCTGGGAAGTGGCGGTGCGGTCCCCTACGGCACTGCGTAGGATCCTACGGTCTTGGCGTGCATCCGTGCGTCGCTGCGGTCCGGTCCCAGGTCGACGGGCACGTGCACCTTCCGCCGACCACTGCCGACAACATCGATGTACTGTGGAGACCTCACGCCCCACGTGTTGAGCAATTCGGCGGTACGTCCACCCGGCCTCACGCATGCCCACTATACGCCCTCGCTCAAAGTCCGTCAACTGCACATACGGTTCACGTCCACGCTGTCGCGGCATGCTACCAGTGTTAAAGACTGCGATGGAGCTCCGTATGCCACGGCAAACTGGCTGACACTGACGGCTGCGGTGCACAAATGCTGCGCAGCTAGCACCATTCGACGGCCAACACCGCGGTTACTGGTGTGTCCGCTGTGCCGTGCGTGTGATCATTGCTTGTACAGCCCTCTCGCAGTGTGCAAGTATGGTGGGTCTGACACACCGGTGTCAGTGTGTTCTTTTTTCCGTTTCGAGGAGTGTATTAACTTGTTTATTCAACTGAACCATTTTATCGGATTTTTGCTGTTACATTAAGAGATTGATTGTTAAAGGGACTCATAACTTGTGAATGATGTGTCACAATATTGTTATTTAATTTAAGTGTTACAGCATGTCGTTCACTGATTGCCTATGCCTTCTCCCATTTGACAATATCCCATGTTGTTTTAATCTTTTTATATGCATTATTTATTTCTGTCAGGACATGTACAATTTTAAACATCTTAATGACTTTCCATACAACACTACAGTTTTTTTTGTAGTCTGCGTGTAATGTCATATCTTCACTGTAATTTGCTTAACTATTCATGGTTTACTTGCTTTTTGTAGTGGATTATATGGACAACTTCACAGATTCACTATGGAATAAATTGAATTTGACATTAGTATCTGTTTCCATATAAACTGCATCATACTCCACCTGTTTTAGCTTACTGTTATAACACTGTATCCCATTCTCATTAAGAAGCCTCACTGCTCTGAATGAATCCACATCAGCGCTTTAAGGTGCTATATTGTAGATTGTCATTAATGGTACATCACAGTAATTCCAGAGGTTATATATATATATATATATATATATATATATATATATATATATATATATATATATATATATATATATATTAGCTATGAGTGTCCTATAATCTTGCTGCAAATGAGTTGGAGTTTAAATACTGAAATTAGATTCAAACATCCAAATAATTATTTTAGTTACTTTTACCTGTCTATATATACTTTGAATCTAACTTTTATATATACCACTACTATGCCTTTATCCATGTTGGCTCTACACAAAAATTATGCTAGTTTATAATTCCTTATTTATTGTTTCTATTTATGTGTCTGTATGGTGTTCAGAGAAGCATAGAACATCACTTCAGATTTTTTTATATCTTCTAGACATACGAGAAGCCATTTATATTGTTTTTAGCCCCATAATATTCTGGTGAAAGAAATTATTTTTATTCTTCTGGGAACTTTCATGTATATTATGGTCCTGTTCTGCCATAACTTCAGTCAGTGTTGTATTTTTGTAAACTGACTCTACCCTACTATTTATGACTCCTGTAATTACAGGGAATTGTTCTTGGATACTTGTATTCACCCTTCCACTTCGGGTAACATGCCTCGCTAATCTGATTTTTCCTCTCACATTCAGGTCCATGTCAGAATTTTTGTATTGTAGCAACACTTACAGCACTCACATGAGACTTTTTTCAGCCTGTATCAACCCAATCAGCTCTGTGTTTACAAAGTTAACAGTAGTGGTAACCCAGGCCTGGCCATTTCGCTGCAAAACCTCCACAAACCCCAGACGAATGTGTGCTTCTGCACCTACTTTCTCCATATTTAATACTAAATGCTAAGTTGCTCGCTAGGCTATTTCCTTGTCCTACTGTAAGTACCTGATACTTTTCATCAAAATCTCTGAACAAGGTTCCTCATTCTCTGTCGCCTGGCTAAGCTAGGCACTAGAGTTCACGATTCTTGTGACCTGATATTCTAAGCGTAGCTCTTGCTGTAGCATTTGCTTTAGATTCCTCCTGTGATTACTGTGTAGGGGCAGCACATTTTTCTTTCTAGTTGACTTTGGAGGTGACCTAGGCTTAAAGTCGGTCCTGCAAGTCTTCTACGCTCTATGTTGCTCAACAAGTGTCTGTAGCTCTTCTCCTACTTCAGATATCAAATCAAACTGCTTGCTAAACGGAATCTGAAATGTGTTTTCCGAGGTTGCGTCCTTTTACTTAGTACTTATCCACTTTTCCCTGCTGCTGCTGTCTCTTTCCCCATGCAATCTACCTAATTCAAAGTACATCATCTCTAATTCTGCCTGAAAGTGATAAATCTTTCTTCCCTGTCTCACGATTCCTTTTTGACGATTACATAATCCACAACTTCATAGCAGAGCTTCATCGAATATTCTACTGGCTTTCCCGCTGCAGTCACCCTGGTGAAATACCAACCCACGGTTTTAATAAATTTCCTCCACAATAAAAAATGCATAGGAAATTTCACGTTGGACACACGTGACCACACTGTTACCGTAAACTAAAAAGCTCTAACACACATACAGATTGCTTACACTTCTACGACATATCTTTTCAAGCTTACCACGTCAGGAATTCAAACATGTTCTTCTGAGGCACTGTGTCGTACGCCTTCTCAACAACCTCACGTCGACTGGTGAGATCGGAACCATGACGATGAAGGAACTACGAGAAGCGCAAAACCAGAGAAGAGAACGTCCCCACCGATTACAGAAATAAAGTAAAATTGACAAACTTAATCTGAACGTCTCTGTCTTGGGGGTAAGGTACGTAACTGGAAAGAACGACCGACCTGGCGGTAAATGTTAAGACTTTTGGCTTAAGTAAGATCGAAAAATCATCAAGTTGCCTCTAAAGCACCTTATTGAATACATTTGTATCGAAACGTAGAATGATTCATAGAAGGACAAAATACTTAAATATATCTTCCAAAATTGTTTCACTGAGGAAATTAGCTCGTCACTTATGATGACGGTGTAGGAAATCAACTATAATCTCTTCACCGCTTGCATCGACAAGATGCAAGGCGATATAGTGGTATCGAGCTGTTGATATAAACTAGATGACATCGTCAGAAGCTCCATGTGGTCGACTGCGTATGAGACTGTTATCTATCGGAAAGTCGCAACGTACAAGGAGATGCAGTTCGTCGACCCTTACTACGAGGACTCACAGTTTACCTTCATTATAAACAATCTAGCGCATAGGGAATTAATAGGCCAGAAGTAGAATTGCTCTTCAGTGATAAAAGGTGTTCCAATAATTGAAAGCAGCTCTGGGCCGAAGCGATTTAAATTCAAAGGACCACATGAAAGCAATTGTCGGAAAAGACAGTCGCACCCAACACTAAGTACATGAGCCGTGTGCGGCTAGCGTTCATGCCGTTTGTTCTTTGGCATTTTGTCACATCGAGTGGAGTCTTGTTTCTTCCTTACTTACTGGCGTAACGAAGGTGCTACCTTCCCTCTTTGAGTGTCAGCAGCAGCGCTTATCGATACTAGTACTATTGCACTATCTTTGGTGTGGCCGCTAGTATTTCCGGGTGGTGGTGATGAGTCTGGTGGTCAGTTGGTTGGGAACGAGCACCTAGGAAGTCTCCACAGCGCGTCTCCAGGCCGGGACCGCTAGCGGCATGCACGCGCTGTCGGATCGTGAGGCGCTAGCTGCGGGAGCAACAAAGTTCGTTTCCCACCGATCCTCGACGGTGAAGCTGAGTGATCAGTTAACCTCTTATGAAGCCTCAACTATTATGACATCTCTTCGTTCATTTGCAGGTTGTTGCTCCATGGGCCATTCAGGCTGTCATCAACGTATGATTTGTTGGAGTCGGCAAAATCTTGCAGTCGTCTTTCTATATCGTGATTAATTATTAAATTGTGCTGTTACTTGCCAGTGAAGTGCACCAACGGTATTTTCTGCCCTGTGGCCGCTAACGCCCCAGTTACCTGCCCTGGTCGTTAGTGTAGTTTTCTGGCAGTGTGCCTTTCCTCGTCGTGTTGATGCTGTCCAGCGCGGTGTGTAGTTCGACAGCCTTTTATGTTGTTTGGTTCATATTTGGCTTAGAGTGGTTATTGTTCCCTTGGCTGTTTTTAGACGCTAATTTCGGGAGACGTAGTGTTGTTCGTATCCTCGTCCTCGGCTGATATTTTCCATCGTTGTGCTATTGGTCGGACGGAAGGTTCAAACGGCTCTGAGTACTATGGGACTTAACATCGTAGGTCATCAGTCCCCTAGAACTTAGAACTACTTGAACCTAACTAACCTAAGGACATCTCACACAGCCATGCCCGAGGCAGGATTTGAACCTGCGACCGTAGCAGTCCAGCGGTTCCGGACTGCAGCGCCTAGAACCGCACGGCCAGAAGGGAAGGGAATTGGTTAAATTGTTGGTTGGATGTTGGCCCATTACCAGTTGGGGTTGCCATCCAATTATTTAACTTCAACTCTTGGCTGCGTGTCTCACCTCACCTTATGTTTGGCTACCTCCTCAGGCCGACTCTTGGAACACTTCTGAACACCACTTGTTCTGTTTGTTTTAGATTGTGATTTTCATTTCAGTTTGAAGTATTGTGCGAGGCCTTCGGCCGTCTGTTAATTCAGTTCCTTTTAAATTTTATATAAAGGTCTTTAGCGGTGTTATATTATAATTTTGAACATAGATTTTTCTTAAATATTTTTTCCTTGGAATTTGTTTTATCTGAAATTGTTTGTAATCCAGGCACTAAACCGTTAGTTGTTCAATGTTCTACGTGTGGCCTGCAGTCGAGGATATACGTGAACCTTCAGCCATGGCCTTCAGCCATGTGTATTCTTTAAAGGAATATTTTTATAACAAGGAAGGGGTTTATTTTAAATTGTTTGTCTGACTTGTTCTTCAGGCCTTCACCCGTTGTTTCAAATTTGTTTGTGGCCTTCAGCCGTGCAATAAGTTAATATTTCTTTCATTAGGCTGTCGGCCGTTCTGTTGTAAGCTTAAAAAAAATTTCTTGGTTTGAGAAAATTGTTTATTAATGTGTTTCCATAATAGTTGTTCTTCATACATATAGTGTAGGCCTTCAGCACCTAATTTTTTCTTTCAATTGCATATTCTTTTTAAATTTTTATCTTCTATTTTTAATTGCTTCTGATTTCTAAGCCAGGGCTTCAGCCGTTCTTGGTTTTGATGTGGTTTTTGGGCCTTCAGCCCAGAAAGCATCTCAAGCGTTTTTTTTAACTAGGCCTTCAGCCATATTGTCTAATTGTGATCTTTTAAGGCAGTGTGTAAATAAGTGGATTTTAGAAAAACAAAGTTGTGTGTTTGATTGTGCAACTCACAGTAACTGTTTACGGCCCCATCCACAATCACAACCTTATCCTGTGCGCTCTCTAAGTACCTACCAACCAGATTTCAGTACACTAAAATAAATACCACTGAATCAGAAGGCACGAGGTGTTGAATACATCCGATGGAGCACACCTACTGCTCTATGGAGGCGAATATCAGCATACACTCATCTGGCAGGGGTGGATTTGATGTATTTGACACCTCTGTGCCTTGCCGATACATGGCTTTTATTTTAGTTTTTTTTCTTTGAGTTCATCGCCAGTTTTTCAATGCCCATACGAAGGGACTTTATAATATCCGATGATATGAAGAAAAAAATATAACTCTGCTGAAGGTAGCAATCAGAATATGTAACAGCTGCTACCAGGGTTCTAAAAGTTCATTGTGGAAGGTTTAGTATATTTTAGTTCAATACCGTTTTGCTCTTCAATTTCAATCGATTCTGGAGCCACAAAGCTCCATGTTCCGTCAGCTAATATGGGGACAGATCTAAAGTACATCTGGATGTATGTCAAGTGGTCATAGGGTGTCTCTGTTGTTCATAAATTCAACGGCTAAGGTTTATTGATAAACTATTGAGGAAATGTACATGACACACGAAATAAATAGAGTATAAAATCATACATTGGCCGATTTCTGTGTATTACTAGTCAGTCTCATATCCTTGTCATACAATAGAGGCCGTCCGGTTCTAGGCGCTTCAGTCTGAAACCGCGTGACCGCTGCGGTCGCAGGTTCGAATCCTGCCTCGGGTATGAATGTGTGTGATGTCCTTAGGTTAGTTAGATTTATGTAGTTCTAGGGGACTGATGACCACAGATGTTAAGTCCCATAGCGCTCAAAGCCATTTGAACCTTTTTTTCATACAATTGAGAGCAGACAACCAAACAAGAGAGACGCATCTCGCGTTTGATTAGTAACGCGAGAGTGTTGCGGCACCGCTCGCCAATCGCACGTAACTGACGGAAGGGCACTAAGCAGAGGTTCGATGCTGAAATATTTATGTAATCGTGCTTTTTATTTTGCCTCACATGCATCTTGTGAAACACCCCGATGGTAAAATAAGGGGAATCCGAGCTTACATGTACAGGGCCCACCGCTACATATCTCAAAATGGGTTCTGTAGTATAAGTGTAGAGCTGAAAACTTTATTTCTGATGTAACTGCGCTGGCCGGTGAAAACCACCACTGGCGTAACAGTGATGACTGCAGCAAGCCGTTGTCGAACCATTTTCCGATCACGGACGTCAACCAGCGGCTTTACAGGAATCAGCGACGCACCTGCAGTTTTACGACAGGGGGATTACGTGACGCCTGCGTTATCGGCAATTCAAGACGCCGCACGCTAGACCCAAACAGCACTGCCGCCCAACACACACACACACACACACACACACACACACACACACACACACACACACACACCTAACAGTCGCCAGGAGCTGGCAGCCAGACGTTGGGATCTGGGACTCGCTTCCCATCTACATCTACGTGATTCCTCTGAAATTAACAATTAAGTGTCTGGCAGAGGATTCATCGAACCACCTCCAACGTATTTCTCTCCCGTTCCCCTCTCGAGGAGCGTGCGGAAAAAACAAGCACGTAAATCTTTCTGTGAGAGCTCCGGATTCTCTTATTTTGTTATGATGACAATTTCTCCATATATAGGTGGGCACCAACACAATATTTTCACAATCGAGGGAGAAAACTGGAGATTGAAATTTAACGTAAAGATACTCCCGCAACGAGAAATGCATTTATTTTAACGACTGCCACCCCAGTTCACGTACCATGTCCGCGGTGCTTGCTCGCCTATTTAGCGATAGTACGAAACGAGCTCCTCTTCAGTGAACTTTTCCGATGTCGTCCACCAGTCCTATTTGGTGAAGATCCCAGACTGCACCGCAGTACTCTAGAAGAGGGCGAACAAACATGGTGTAAGCAGTCATTTTAGTAGACCTGCTGCGATTTCTAAGTGCTCTGCCAATAAATTTCAGTCTTTGGTCTGCTTTCCCCACGACATCATCTATACGATCATTCCAGTTAACGTTATTCATAACCGTAATTCCTAAGTATTTAAGTGAACTTACAACCAAAATTCTGCGGATACCTTTTAGTAATCATAAGGATGGCTCAACGTTTTCACTATTATGAATCAACTGTCACTTTTCACAACCTGCAGATAACAAGTGTAAATAGTTTTGCGATTGTTTTTGATCATATGATCGCTTTACAAGACGGAAAATGACAATATCATTTAAAAACAATCTAAGAGGTCTGCTCAGATTGTCTCCTACGTCTTCTATGTAGATCAGGAATGGTAGAGGGCCTGCAACTCTTCCTTGCGGAACACCAGATATTCCATCTCTTTCACTCGATAATTTCCTGTCAGATACTACGAACTGGGACCCTTCTGACAGGAATCCAGTTGCACTACTGAGGCGATACTTCATAGGCAAACTGATTACAAGTTGCTTGTGATGAACCCTTCGGTAATCTAGAAATATTGAATCAGTTTGACGTCCCTTGTCGACAGTACTCATTACTTCGTGAGAAAAAAAGAGCTAGTGGTGTTTCACAAGAACGATATTTTCTGAACCCATGTTCATTATTTACCAATAAATGGTTTTCTTTGAGGTAGTTCATAATGTTCCAACACAGTATATGTTCGAAAATAATGTTTCAATTGGACGTTGGTAATTTGGGTCTGTATTTCAGTGAATTACTCCTGTTTCATTTGTTGGGTATTTTTGTGACATGTGTAGCTTTATTGTCTTTATGTACAACCTATGGGCGAGCAGCGGTTGTATATGATTGCTAAGTATGAAGCTATTGCATCAGCTTACATCTACTACATCTACATGGATACTCTGGAAATCACATTTCAAGTGCCTAGCAGAGGGTTCATCGAACCACTTTCACAATTCTCTATTATTCCAGTCTCGTCATCCAGAAATATGGAATCGATCTGAAATGCCTTGTCAATAGCACTCAACACTTCATATGAGTAAAGAGCTTGTTGTGTTTCATAGGAACGATGTTTTCTAAACCCATGTTGACTGTGTGTCAATAGACAGTTTTCTTCGAGATAATTCATTATGTTTGAACACAATATATCCTGCTCCATATTGACGTTAACGATATGGGCCTGTAATTTAGTGGATTACTCGTACTACCTTTCTTGAATATTGGTGTAACCTGTGCAACTTTCCAGTATTTGGGTACGGATCTTTCGTCGAGCGAATGGTTGTATATGATTGTTAAGTATGGAGCTAATGCATCAACATACTCCGAAAGGAAGCTAATTGGTATTCAGTCTGGACCAGAAGACTTGCTTTTATTAAAGGATTTAAGTTGCTTCACAACTCCGAGGATATTTACTTCTACGTTACTCATTTTGGCAGCTGTTCTAGATTCGAATTCTGGAATATTTACTTCGTCTTCTTTTGTGAAGCCATCTCAGAAGGCTGTGTTTAGTAACCTTTCTTTGGCAGCACTGTCTTCGATAGTATTTTCATTGCTGTCGCGCAGACAAGGCATTGATTGTTTCTTGCCGCTGACATACTTCACATACGACAAATTTAAATTTGGCATGTTTGATTCGTTGTTTCTGCAACAGTGTTACAACCCGTTTGGTGTACCAAGGAGGATCAGCTCCATTGTTTGTTAATTTATTTGGTATACGTCTCTCAACTGCTGCCGAAACGTCTGCTTAAATTTGGCATGTTTGTTTCTTTGTTTCTGCAATAGTGTTCTAACCCGCTTTGTGTACCAAGGAGGATCAGCTCCGTTGTCTGTTAATTTATTTCGTATAAGTCTCTCAGCTGCTGCTGATACGTATGTTTAAATTTTTCATGTTTGTTTCGTTGTTTCTGCAACAGTGTTCTAATCCGTTTTGTGTACCAAAGGAGGATCAGCTCCGTTGTTTGTTAGTTTATTTGGTATAAATCTCTCCATTGCTGCCGATACTATTTCTTTGAATTAAAGCCACATCTGGTCTACATTTATATTATTAATTTGGAATGAGTGGAGATTGTCTCTCAGGAAGGCGCCAAGTGAATTTTTATCTGATTTTTGAATAAGTATAGTTTATGCTTATTTTTGGAGGATTTGGGGATTATAATATTCAGTCTCGCTACGACAACCCTGCTTTCACTAATCCCTGTATCGGTTTTGATGCTCGTTATTAAGGAAATTGAATGGTATACAATCTGTACCAGAGGCCTTACTTTTATTAAGTGATATAAGCTGTTTCGCTACACAATCGATATCTACTTCTAAGTTACTCATATTGGCAGTGACTCTAGATTCGAATTCTGGAGTATTTACTTCATCTTCTTAGGTAAAGGAGTTTCGGAAAACCGGGTTTAGTAATTCTGCTTGAAGCTGATGATTGCGTCTTTTCACTGGCGTACTTTATATATGGCCAGAATCTCTTTGGGTTTTCTGCCGGACTTCGAGATAGTTTCATTCTGGAAACTATTAAAAGCATCCTGCGTTGAATTTCGCGATGGATTTCGAGCCTGTGTAAAAAATCGCCAGTCTTGGGGGTTTTGCGGTCTTTTAAATTTCTTAGTTGTTTCTCTTACCAGAAACCAACTCTTGTCGTGTAATCGTCCTGCTATGCAACACAGCACCTGGCGTTCCACGGCGGGTGGCAGGACATGCCTGCCATTCTCGCAGAGCTCTGCTGGCCACTAGCGACGATGCAACACATTCTTGCCACCGAGGATCATGGGTTCGACGCCCTCCACCCTGCCCCTCCATCCCCTCCCCCTCACCACGCTACCTTGACAGGGACACTGAATCACAGTTGTATGCTGTAAAAGGGAAATAAATCAACTAGTTCCAATCTGAATATGGCTAGATTGGCTGCTGCTCCCAAAATGGAAACAACGAGCCTGGAGTGAGAGACCAGTTTTACATCCATCATTTGCCATTCAGCTTGATCGATACAATATCAACGCTGTTCTACTTCACTGATTTCGATGAATGTGATATACACTCCTGGAAATGGAAAAAAGAACACATTGACACCGGTGTGTCAGACCCACCATACTTGCTCCGGACACTGCGAGAGGGCTGCACCAGCAATGATCACACGCACGGCACAGCGGACACACCAGGAACCGCGGTGTTGGCCGTCGAATGGCGCTAGTTGCGCAGCATTTGTGCACCGCCGCCGTCAGTGTCAGCCAGTTTGCCGTGGCATACGGAGCTCCATCGCAGTCTTTAACACTGGTAGGATGCCGCGACAGCGTGGACGTGAACCGTATGAGCAGTTGACGGACTTTGAGCGAGGGCGTATAGTGGGCATGCGGGAGGCCGGGTGGACGTACCGCCGAATTGCTCAACACGTGGGGCGTGAGGTCTCCACAGTACATCGATGTTGTCGGCAGTGGTCGGCGGAAGGTACACGTGACCGTCGACCTGGGACCGGACCGCAGCGACGCACGGATGCACGCCAAGACCGTAGGATCCTACGCAGTGCCGTAGGGGACCGCACCGCCACTTCCCAGCAAATTAGGGACCCTGTTGCTCCTGGGGTATCGGCGAGGACCATTCGCAACCGTCTCCATGAAGCTGGGCTACGGTCACGCACACCGTTAGGCCGTCTTCCGCTCACGCCCCAACATCGTGCAGCCCGCCTCCAGTGGTGTCGCGACAGGCGTGAATGGAGGGACGAATGGAGACGTGTCGTCTTCAGCGATGAGAGTCGCTTCTGCCTTGGTGCCAATGATGGTCGTATGCGTGTTTGGTGCCGTGTAGGTGAGCGCCACAATCAGGACTGCATACGACCGAGGCACACAGGGCCAACACCCGGCATTATGGTGTGGGGAGCGATCTCCTACACTGGCCGTACATCTCTGGTGATCGTCGAGAGGACACTGAATAGTGCACGGTACATCCAAACCGTCATCGAACCCATCATTCTACCACTCCTAGACCGGCAAGGGAACTTGCTGTTCCAACAGGACAATGCACGTCCGCATGTATCCCGTGCCACTCAACGTGCTCTAGAAGGTGTAAGTCAACTACCCTGGCCAGCAAGATCTCCGGATCTGTCCCCCATTGAGCATGTTTGCGACTGGATGAAGCGTCGTCTCACGCGGTCTGCACGTCCAGCACGAACGCTGGTCCAACTGAGGCGCCAGGTGGAAATGGCATGGCAAGCCGTTCCACAGGACTACATCCAGCATCTCTACGATCGTCTCCATGGGAGAATAGCAGCCTGCATTTGCTGCGAAAGGTGGATATACACTGTACTAGTGCCGACATTGTGCATGCTCTGTTGCCTGTGTCTATGTGCCTGTGGTTCTGTCAGTGTGATAATGTGATGTATCTGACCCCAGGAATGTGTCAATAAAGTTTCCCCTTCCTGGGACAATGAATTCACGGTGTTCTTATTTCAATTTCCAGGAGTGTATTTGTGTTAAAATTATTTGGTATGATTGTGATGCTGTGTAATAATTGTTTAATGTGACACTTGAGGAACAGTAGATGCTGTATTACAAAATTTAGATCAACAAATTGTCACTGGAAAAATTCCGGACTAATTTGAAAATCTGTCACCTTCTATGATGAAACTCTTGCAAGTTGTGACAATGATTATGGATTTTCCATCCGAGCTGCGACAGACGTGATGTGGTAACCATAATTCAGGGCAGTTAACCACGAAGTCCTCAAGATTAAACAGTAGTACAGACATATGAAAATTATAACCAGTGGTGGTTGGTCGCTAATAACATTCAGCAGGTTACTTGAACTTCTTTAGTACATTACGCGTTTCGGGCATATCCCATCGTAGGATGATGTGTTGAAAAATATTTTATAAAACAGTAATAAACATTTGGCAATCCAGGTCAACACGCAATACGAAACATATGTCGTACACTACAGCGTAGGTAGTAAAAGTGATACATACTACGTAACAAAGTTAATGAAATAATTTAAACACAATCGTTATGTCAAAATTACAATTGTAAGCTGCTAGTTCCAAGTAAACGGGAACACCACCGACACACATTAAAATTAACAGTTGCACACACCAGATGGCACGCTCACCAGTGGAACTCTATAAGCACTCAGAAGAATTTTTTTTTTAGATTTTTTCCTTACATTTGACTGCAGAGCGTCATGATTAATTACAAAGAAACGAAGGAAACAGTCATACAAGGGCTAGTGGTAAACAATAAATAGACGAGAGACGTAGCTAAAATGGTAGAAACACTGTTAGATAAACTACCACAGTTGGCGTTTTAGCCAAATGACCAAGTGTGAAACTTAAAAATACTTTTGTAAAAATATATTACAAAGCGATACGAAATAATAAAACCGATAAAACCACATAAATCTACTACAACATAAATGAACACAGTCATGTGTTACTTCCGAATGTGCACAGAGACACGCTAAAGCTAAACAGCTGATGCGTCATGTTCATTCAACTGATACAAATAAATTGCAACGGGAGTATTAATAACAACAAATGCAATAACTTACCCAACAAGTTAGAGAAATTGGTAGACACTTTTATTAAGAGTTATACAGTAGTAATACAGAAAGGCAAGGTGAAAAAAAATACAGTAATGAGTTGGTGATTAATATAAAATAAGTAAAGGCGTTAGGAGACAGATTAATGAACCAGGAAATGATCCGACACATTAAAAATCCAGTGCCTGCTACTTGCCACTTGCTCAATGATGACAACCTTCCGATTGGATCAACAGTACACGTGAAATTATAGTTCCTCAAAAACGCTGCGGTGGCTACCGTTAGTTTCAACATGCAAAACGTCCAGACCACCATTGATGGGGGCCAACAGATGACCATTCTTTCTCAAATGACTACCTATTGCACAGTCTCTCCCTGTCTGGCACATACAGATTTCAAACAAAGAACCACACCTGTTTCTATAGACACCAGATTGCTTAAACGTACAGACAATATCATCGAGATTAAGCTACAGAAATGCCCGATTTTCTTTTGTGTATTGAAACGCACCTGAACCTTCGATTTTCCGAAGGCATGAGCAGTAAGCACCGAAGTAAGACTAGATCCATCTTTTAAAGAGGATGACCGACGTTGTGCTTTATCGAGAATTTTGCTATTGGTGTGGTTACCAAAAAGCTAGAGAAAGTGATCAAACACAACATCATAAGCATTCTCTTCATGAGCCTGTTATGAATGAAATAAAACCAGTTTTTAGAGACCTGAATAACCCTGTTTTGCAATGAAAGTTTCAACCACTGCACATGGGAAAGATTACCCAAGTATGTTTTTGTACGACTAAATACATTAAAAGTTGGTGTACCAGAAACAGTGATATGTTTCAATGGTGGTGTGATAGGAAGGTTGGATGTCCTGAGAAATTTAGGCATAAAATGTGGCTCTAATATGGAAGATCAATTGCTTGTGTGACAGACAAAGGTTCCATGAAAATGAAGGATTCGCTTTTCAAGTTACCAAAGAAGCCAGAAGTGCTAAAGGAATGCCAAGAGGAAGCTTGAAGACGAAGAAATGCTGCTTGGTGAAGATCCTGCTTCAGGAATGTTCTGATGCACTGTTTTATTGGACTCATATCTTCATTCGCAATTTCCCGAAAGTCGTATTTTTCAGAATACAGGTACAAATATTTCCTAAAGTTTATAAAGCATTACTCTAATTTTTTAATGCAACTTTCCTGCGGAATCAATTAAATTTGAAAAAAAATTACATTTTTATTATGAAAAAAGTCATATAAATTAAAATGTAAGGTGGGTTAAATCTTTGTAATATACGTAATGGATGGTATTCAATAGGTCTAATACTTCAGCCATCATGTCACGTATATCTGATAAAAATTTGGTCTCCTTCAGATGTTTAACATTGAATTAAAAGGTACTTCATTCTGAGGAAGCATTTTGGAAAAAATGCCTCAATTTTTTGTACTTTTTTTAATACCCCCAAGTAAGTAAAAAGATATTAAAAATACTTCTAATTTAGAAAGAGTGCTGCATTATCTGATATCAACAAAAAATCTGTAAAACATATACATTATAAACAGTGCCTGAAACTATTAGGTGTTGATCTGTACATAATATTGAGCCAGAAGATTACCCTGTATCCTTAAGAGCCTCGGCAAGCTCCTTTATGTCATCTGTTACCCTCAAAGAGGATGAATGTATTATCGACTTCTCTGAAGTAAACAGTAAATTTGCTCATTTATTCTTCATCAGAAATTAAAAGTCGTGTTTCCAGAAAAATTTATGGACATGTCAAAGAGAATCCCTGAAAGACCAGAGCCCACAGCTAGACCACCCTTCTCATAATATGTCTTACCATTAGATGTA
This sequence comes from Schistocerca gregaria, assembly GCF_023897955.1. Lineage (NCBI taxonomy): Eukaryota > Metazoa > Arthropoda > Insecta > Orthoptera > Acrididae > Schistocerca > Schistocerca gregaria. Next base: position 224,452,086 of record NC_064922.1, read on the forward strand.
AAGTAACTGAAAGATAAGGACAGCCATATGACGTCAATGAACTCATGTTCATAATGATTTCAAGGGTCTCAGCAGTGGGAAAATTAGCATAAACGTTCATGATATCAAGGGAGATGAGTACCATTCCCTCAGAAACTTCACCTTTCAAAAGCTCTGCCGTTTTAAATCTATTTCTTTACTATAAGACTAAAAGAATGTGAGATTTCCTTCAGTTTACCATTCCAACCATTAGTAACGCCATAGCTGCGACTTAGATTTGCAGTAAAATAGGCGAACGGATGGGAAGCCTAATCTTATGAAGCTTTACTTGTGAGTTCAGCGTAGAAACTTTTGGGTTATTTATAAAAAGATGCTTTTTTAAAATCAGAAGTAAACAAAACTTTAGAATTGTTCATATATTTCTTCACGTCTTGACTGAAAGCTTGCAGTGGCTGCTTCTTAACGGTCAACTATACCATTAGTACTGGAAAATTGCAAGAACTCTGAAATATTGTCACATTGATTAAGCAAGACAACAGAGCTATCCTTGTCATCCTTAGTCAGTTAACATTCGAACTAAGCCTTAGCACATTTCAGTGCAAAAACGGACATAACATATGACCATGTTCATCTATCTTTTAGCAGATTTATGTTGTTTTGTCGATTTTATTACTCGCTATCATTTTTTAATATTTTTTGCTCAAATATTTTTACATTACACACTTGTTCATGTGGTTATAATACAATCTGGTGATAGTTTACATAATAAATGTTTTTTTTTTCATTTCAGCTACTTCCGTCATCTATTTGTTGCTTGCCATTCACCCTTGTATGGTTATACCCTTGTTTTCTTTGTAATTCGTCATGGCATATTGCAATCAGATGAAACCACTAAATCTAAATAAAAATTAAAAATTCTTCCATGGGCTTATGGAGCACCACTGATCACCACGACATCTGGCATGTGCAAGTGTTAATCTTAATTTTTGGAGTCAGTATTTCCTTTAAATGTGTATTTATGTGCCGCGTGGAATGGCTGCGTCGTTTGAGGTGCCATGTCACGGATTGCACGGCCTCTCCCGCCGGAGGTTTGAGTCCTTCCTCGGGTATGGGTGTGTGTGTTGTTCTTAGCGTAACTTAGTTTAAGTAGTGTATAAGTCTAGGCCTGATGACATTGCTATCCTGCGTGAAAGTGAAGAAGAATTAAATGATCTGCTGAACGGAATGAACAGTCTAATGAGTACACAGTATGGTTTGAGAGTAAATCGGAGAAAGACGAAGGTAATGAGAAGTAGTAGAAATGAGAACAAAAAAATGGTTCAAATGGCTCTGAGCACTATGGGACTCAACTGCTGTGGTCATTAGTCCCCTAGAACGTAGAACTAATTAAACCTAACTAACCTAAGGACATCACACACATCCATGCCCAAGGCAGGATTCGAACCTGCGACCATAGCAGTCGCACGGTTCCGGACTGTGCGCCTAGAACCGCGAGACCACCGCGGCCGGTCAGAAATGAGAACAGCGAGAAACTTAACATCAGGATTGATGGTCACGAAGTCAATGAAGTTAAGGAATTCTGCTACCTAGGCAGTAAAATAACCAATGACGGACGGAGCAAGGAGGACATCAAAAGCACACTCGCTATGGCAAAAAAGGCATTTCTGGCCAAGAGAAGTCTACTAATATCAAATACCGGCCGGAAAGGAATTCGTGGCGGGCCGCATCAAACCAGTCAGTAGACTGATGACCAAAAAAAAAAGAAAAAAAAAAGGTCTAGGGACCGATGACCTTAGCAGTTTGGTCCTTATGTTATTCTTGTTTCTTGGCATTAATAGCGCTTACAGCTGTGGTTTTGTACGTACCACGCTGGCTGTGTTCAAAATTATTTCGTCAACTTTGTTACTAGGTACGTATTACTTGTAGTACCTATAATGCGATATGTGAGATACATTTCTGTGTCACGTCTTAGTCTGAATTATAATTTGCTTATTTTGTTTTATAATGTATGTTTTGGCAGATCATCGGATTATGGTCTACGGCCAAAACTGCGAAATGTAGAAAAGAAGTTCCACTAACATCTGTCGACTGTTACTTGCTATGTGCCAGAACTGATTATAATTTTCATATATGTCACCATATTCGCAAGAATCCTGCACGACTTTATGTCGAGTTTAAAATATAAGGTAGAAACATCACCGTAGTGTTTGGCAGTCATACTGAAAGTATGATTCGCCTATCTTCAAAAAAAATTCTAACTTCACAGAATTTCGAATTGGAGACTGTTGCTTCAGCTTTTAGTCGACGCTATTTCATAGCCTTCAAATCTCAGTTACTGGCGCAAAACGTTAACTCAGTAATTGTTGTTTGAAAGTCGGTTACAATTCAGGAAACAGTTTAGAAAGATTGTGTTATATAGCCCTACTCTAAGAGGCGATCAAAAATTTTCCGTTCAAAGACCCCACTAACACTTTGCTTACATGTCGGTGTTTATATACTCGCATCGAAGTCACGCTGGGTTACAAGTGCGCTGCATCAACGCCCGCAGAGGGAAACATGTTGATCGCACCTCCTAACAGAACGCAAGAACGGAACTGGCTTGGTCCCAAACAATAAAGTGTGCTGCAGGAGGTAGGGTTTCCTAAGTACTTCACTTACCCAACCTGGTGTGTCAATGATCTCCATTAAATTAAATGTTTTGAAACATTTCGGCAAGAGTATAGTGTATAACTAACAGGTACTTCATGTGGTGCTGTCTGAATTTGTTTCATACGTAAGAGAAGACATTCCGTGATAAAAGCCGTGATACTCAATTAACGAGGAAAACGGGAAGTGCCGTAAACGGATTTCCCAGAAACTCGACTCACTGGAAGAGGGGACCAAATTAGCGAGCACGTTTCTGAGAAAACGACGGTCAAACATTTCGAGGTATTTTATGTGTCCTTCAGCGAGGAAGTAGCTCAGCTATATTGGTGACAGAGTGACTAGCGTCGCAGTTTGACTTTCCGTCCCGTGTTCGAAATTCAATTATTATTTTTATTTATTTTTCATTTATCTACCCATGTCCGTAGAAGAACACTACACGAATTATTTCCAGTATATATAGAAATAACGTATTATTATTCGTCCATTAATTGCATATCTGGTGAAAATTTTTTTTAATGTATGAGAAAATTAATTGAAATAGTTTTCAGTGAAATTGCCATATTGTATCATGGTCCATAATCAGTTGCAAGTTCGACTTTTCGGTAAAGTGATTCGTTATGCGTGCTTTGCTTTATTTCCAACGCTTGAAATATTCAGCAATGTTAACAATTTTTCATCCGGAGTGAGATTCATACGAAGAAATGTTACTGTGGCAAACCTTCCTCCGCGCGATGCGCATGGTGTTCGGAATTCCTATCTTTCGAACGGTTCTACGATCACTACCATCCAAGGGAATGCACCAAATGTTTCTGAAGAACAAACATAACAATAAAATATAAGAATTAACATAAGGATTTATATAAGGATGAAACAGAAGAATATGAGAATTTAAGTAGAATCTAACATCTGAAAATACTAAACACACATAGAGTCTCACACATTTATGTATGAGACTTATTGTGAAACCCAACTGCTGTTTTAAAATTAATATAACGGCCTTGTATTCCCAAGCTACTTTTGAAACATTTGTGTAGTACCTTGTACAGATATGGATAGATAAATGGGACAAATAAAATAAATAAAAACAAGAATCGGATTTCGAACAAGGGGCGCCAAATGCCGCGAGAATAGTCACTGTGTAACAGTCTCCACAGGGAATCTCTCCCGATAAAAGGCATCTAAATTACGTTGACAAATTTCACTATCGTTTTCTCAGAAACGGTGGAGTACGTACGGATATGCCGAGATATGTGTTCGCTTATTTTGACTCCTCTCCTACAGAACGAAGTTTCTTGGAAACTGGGTTATGGCACTTGCGTGTTCCCTAGGTAGCCCTTATATTTTCCTCTGTTTTGTAGCAATAATTGCTTTAAACTGAATAAATCATTTCTTTTTCCAGAAAATGGCTCCCAACAGTGACAACATCTATTCACAAGCGAGACAAATGCTGTTACCTGAACATATGCGACACCAGAAGAATGAACAAATCACAGAAAACTGAGAATGGAAATAATTGCATTTGTGTAGAGATCCGTAACCATTAAATGTTTGAAATGTGACAAAATATTTCATGTTAACTGAATTTGCAGAAAGTCGTATTTCGAAATGACAAAGTCATCTTATCATATTCAAGTATCACAATGTTATTAAAACCGTAATATGTATTCGCAACTGCGAATACGAACAACTAATAGTTTTATGAGGGAATGACGGCAATGAACTTTTGTGCCAGATTGGGACTGGAACTCTGATTCATGTCCAAAAGAATATTACGTAGTACTTTTTAACAACATAGGCATTGCAATAACTTACTTAAAACAGCCAGATTTAGAATATTCTTATGATCTCATCACTTAAAATTAAAATGCCCTGCCTCACGACTGTAAGCAGTAAAATACACTACTGGTCATTAAAATTGCTACACCACGAAGATGACGTGTTACAGACGCGAAATTTAACCGATAGGAAGAAGATGCTGTGATATGCAAATGATTAGCTTTTCAGACCATTCACACAAGGTTGGCTCCGGTGGCGACACCTACAACGTGCTGACATGAGGAAAATTTCCAACCGATTTCTCATACACAGACAGCAGTTGACCGGCGTTGCCTGGTGAAACGTTGTTGTGATGCCTCGTGTAAGGAGGAGAAAAGCGTACCATCACGTTTCGGACTTTAATACAAGTTGGATTGTAGCCTATCGCGATTCCGGTTTATCGTATCGAGACATTGCTGCTCGCTTTGGTCGAGATCCAATGACTGTTAGCAGAATATGGAATCGGTGGGTTCAGGAGGGTAATACGGGACTCCCTGATTGATCCCAACGGTCTCGTATCACTAGCAGTCGAGATGACAGGCGACGTATCGGCATGGCTGTAACGGATCGTGCAGCCACGTCTCGATCCCTGAGTCAACAGATGGGGACGTTTGCAAGACAACAACCATCTGCACGAACAATTTGACGACGTTTGCAGCAGCATGGACTATCAGCTCGGAGACCATGGCTGCGGTTACCCTTGACGCTGCATCACAGACAGGAGCGCCTGCGGTGGTTTACTCAACGACGAACCTGGGTGCACGAATGGCAAAACGTCATATTTTCAGATGAATCCAGGTTCTGCTTACAGCATCATGATTGTCGCATCCGTGTTTGGCGACGTCGCGGTGAACGTACATTGGAAGCGTATATTCGTCATTGCCATACTGGCGTATCACCCGACGTGATGGCATGGGGTGCCCACTGGTTACACGTCTCGGTCACCTCTTGTTCGCATTAACGGCACTCTGAACAGTGGACGTTACATTTCAGATATGTTACGACCCGTGGCTCAACCCTTCATTCGATACCTGCGAAACCCTACATTTCAGCAGGATAATGCAAGACCGCATGTTACAGGTCCTGCACAAGCCTTTCTGGGTACAGAAAATGTTCGACTGCTGCCCTGGCCACCACATTCTCCAGATCTCTCATCAATTAAAAACGTCTGGTCATTTGTGGCCTGGCAACTGGCTCGTCACAATACGCCAGTCACTACTCTTGAGGAAATGTGGTATCGTGTTGAAGCTGCATGGGCAGCTGTATCTGTACACGCCATTCAAGCTCCCGTTTATCATCAGCATTTCTTCTTGGTCTAGCAATTTTAATGGCCACTAGTGTACATTATCCAGTGATCTGTGAAATACACTGATGTAGTTCACCAGTCTTCATATTTTAATGTCTTTTACTTTTCAGCATTCAATAATAATATTCTGTGATTAGTCCTTTGGACACTGTAGTCTTGATGCCTTTTAGTGTCGATTATATAAAGTGCTTTACTCTGACGGCAGCATCGGATAAACGTTTATTACTTCAGTATTTATGTTACATTCAGAAAGCTGCTACACAGGCGTACATAATTTTGTGATATCTGAAAGTGAGCAAATGATCGAAATCGCTAATTAATAATGAGTTAGTAATCAGCAGCTTTTGGCTGTGATGAAATATGACTTAGCTTCTGTGAGGAACCAACCGCACAAAATATGTTAAAAGGCGCCCTAGAAAAAGTACTACGATTCAGTTTTGCAAAATAATGTTTGTTCATACACTTGAGATACATTAAGAGCGGTTCCAGTATCTATGAAATAGTTGCTTGAGACAGTATTAACTATAATTCTAACTGAGAATAACTGCACTGTGGACGAGTCTGCAAGAGCGGAGTGTCAACCACAGAAGCTCATTCCACTGCGGCCGTATATATAGTCACTCCAAAATTTTATTCCGTCGTTAAGAGAGCAAAATAAATCAACAAAACAAGTTTCCTTTATAGAGAAAGGGAATGGAAAGGGTTGTTTATTCCTTCCGTTACAGAGTTACTCTAACAGAATTCGCTGGCGCTGCAATTAAGTTGGACCTCAGTTCAGCCAGTGAAACAGCGGCGTGTCCCGCATACAAACTGCCGCTCGCTTGCTCTGACCTTCCCTCGGCGCTTTCCTCTTTTCTTCTGCACTGGAAAAGCGGGACTGGCATTTGTGACCTATAGTTTGCCGCTTCTGCGTCCGCGTAAAAAAGTCTGTGACCAAGACAAACGTCATCTCGTCTATAGAATGGAACGCAAGCCCCTAACACGACAAATACAGCTCCAGGTTGCAGTAACTCTTCGGAAGGGTGTTGTTGTTTATCTTACGTACTGACTATCACAATGTAGAAAGTTTTACATTTGTGGTGAAAAGCCGTTTCAATTTGGAGAAGAAACAGAATGAATGCTGCATTATCGTAGGAAATTTTTCCTGAAATTCCCAACAGTATTTTTGTGAGCCGGGTGGAGAACTTGTGCCCACCTTCCTGGAGGATTGATTGTCGTATTCTAGAGAAATGCTTAACAATAATCAGTCTTTCTATAGGTACAGTTCTTAACACCCGAGGTGTTCAGTTATTTAGTGTTTATTCATCTACATTTAATTTATGTATTGACATTTGTAGAAATAGCGTGGTGCAGAGACAAAAACCAAAACAACGTTATTTCACACATACAGGCACGTTTAGCTTACAAATATTTATTAATTATGTACAATGCTGTTTATTCCTTTCGTATTAATAAACAATATAATCAATAATCTAAGGAAAATAAAGGTACACTATTTCTCCATATTGCTTCTCCGGTCACTGCTTATACTAAACAAACACACACACACACACATACTGGACACATCTCTTACATTGCACACGTTACGCGCAAGCGCGTACACACGTACACACGCATACATACTGTTTGATATCTAACTTCAACAGGAATATAGCTTCTTACGGTTGCACAACCATGTCTCTCTCTCACAACAGTCCAAACACGTCTATTACCACCAACACAGTCCAGACATATCTGTATACAACCACAGACTCCGCAATACTGACTAGGGCAACATCTTTTCTGCCAATCGCGACATGGAATAACAGAGATACTATAGTTGTAATTAAAGAACCGAAACATTTACTTAACTGGCAACGAAATTATTTAAATTTACTTTACATAGATTTTTATACTAATATTACCAGTTTCAGTGTAAACTTGGTAAAGTAAACATGTTTATGCTTTGCAACACCCCACCCGTCACTTATCCGGTTTTGGTGTGTGTTCACCCCAGGTAATGGACTAACAGATCAACAGAGAGTGCAAAACTGCCGCAATGTCGGATAACGCAAAGAAATTAATAAGGCCCTGTGACTCCTGATAGAACTGCGGTGGCAACCTTGACATTAATTGATTCAGAATTGATCCCTTTTAATTAAAAGGGAGCACATTGATGTTATTTTCAGCTATTGAACACCAGATGCAAATGTTGAACATAAAATTAAAGTGACTTGATTGAAAACAGATGCAGTCGATTAGCACAGATTTATTTTAACTCACGACCTTCAATCATCACATTACATGACTCTCCTAACAGGCGGTGATAATAAATTGCGTTTGCGTGGAGTAAAGCGCGATAAATCAAAAGTAATTCTTATCGACTGACCCAGGCGTAATGCGAAGTGCGAGAAGAATTCTACAATACACGGCCCATGAAAAACTCATGGAAACTTTGCCGACGGGATCCAACAAATTAATCAGTGTCCGGAGCGGCGCAATACCACCGAATTCAGCGTGGCGGAGAGGTGTCGTTATGCGGACGTCGGCCGACGTCGTGGTGCTGCAACGCTGCGCTCGTCTATTCACTCCTAGCTATCTTGCTCATTACATAGCTGAACCAAAACTTCCTATCTCCAAGCTCAATCGTCCCATTTGCTAAGTCCTAAACTGCAGAGATGCTCACTCTTTCTCATTATAGCAACTTCACGCTGAATTCACGGTCCGCAGAGTCTAAAGTAAATCAGGTGAAGAGCGACAGAATGAAATACGCCGGCCTCCGATGGGAACGTAGGACCAAGGAATGTGAAGTTAGGTGATCTTTAATGACTTCATGCAAGGGGTTCAAAAAAATGGTTCAAATGTCTCTGAGCACTATGGGACTTAACATCTGTGGTCAACAGTCCCCAGAACTTAGAACAAATCTACCTAACCTAAGGACATCACACACATCCATGCCCGAGGCAGGATTCGAACCTGCGACCGTAGCAGTCGCTCGGTTCCGGACTGAGCGCCTAGAACCGCGAGACCACCGCGGCCGGCATGCAAGCGGCATAGTTCTTGCCATCTTACAGCTTATTGTTAATAAAGTAAACTTTTGAATTTATATCAAATGACAGCAGTATTTTACGAAGTATATTGTTTACATAGAAATAGTTTTACACAAGGCTATTACTTTCTATAAGTTAAGGGTTTGAAACTCCCCGTAACGGAGGGGTCTTAACATGCACGGCGCTTTCCCCCCACAATGTGCAGAAGATCCTGAGATCGTGAAAGCTAACCCACATTAACAAATACGGTATGTCACAGATCATGTGGATAAGGATTTTCAGTAGGATGGAACACTCACTGAAGAGTCGAAACAAACGGCCATATGCTTAAGCGTTTGAGGGAACGCAGTGTAGGGCTGATTCTCCGCGACATGGTTTCGACAAGTCCAGTTTTGTGTAGAATGTACTCAACAGGTTCTTGATAGATTTCTGGTGGCACGTGTGGCCTTAGATGACTAGGTGCAGGTCACAAATTTCCCATGTATTATCGGTAGGTCGTTCACGAACGCAGAGCTGGCGTGCGATAGCATTCGATATGAATTCCGTCGGGTACTGATCAAGCGAATTTAGTGTGCAAAGACGTCAACGTCATTTCGGTATCATGCTTCTCAAACCATGGTAGCACAGTGCTAGCCTTATAACATGGACAGTTATCCCGCTGGAAAATGACGTTGCCTCGGGGAAGACATCAAAAGGGATTCAAGTGGTCAGCAATAATGATCCACTTAGTACAGAGCCTTCATGAGTCACGATTGCCGCCACAGATCTCATGGAAATCAAGGTGAACGTCGCCAGAACAAAATTCTGTCCCCTTCTACCTGCCACCGTGGCGTGGCGCATATTTCGTTCAGCCGTTTGCCTGAATGACGGTTTATTTGTACAGGGCCCTCGACCTGGTTCAGCAAGAAACGTGTTTCAAAATACTATGAGACACTTGAGCACTGATCCACGATAATCGTACATGCACTACAATCGTAATTGACCTTTTCGGTGGGTAACGTGGAGAGACGTAGGCGTGGCCTGCTGCTATTTCGTGTTCAGCAAAGTGGGTTGAAAGATCAGCTTCAAAATATTTGTCCGTGCAAGACATCACCGTCTATCTTGCTTTAAGGCAATTTTCTCATTTAAATGAGCAAAAAATAGTCAAAGTTTGGACTATTTTTGAGACAATGAAAAGACATACGAAGGATCTGTTTGGTGATTATGAATGATCATACCTTGAACATTATTGTTGATTTTCAGTACAAAACGAACAAAAACCCATATGGTACCTATAATTATGGTTTCATCAAAGGCCTGCGAGTTTGAACTAAGGGGACTGCGTGCAGTGTAGCCCGTCAGGAGTTGTCTGAAATCAAAAATGGACAACATCAGTAGACAGAATGTTAAATTTATGGAAGCTTGCACGTAACCACTATGAAATAACGTTAAATTTAACAATATGTTGCTAACTAGAACTTTGAATTCGATTTTTGAGGGTTTGTTTCACGTTTTTACAAAATAGTTAACATTAACAAATTTCATATATTATACATATAAACTCCAAAGAAATGTCTTTTATTTTCGGGTATCAAACGTAGAAGTTAATAGCGTCAATTGTTTTTATTTTATGCTGCACGCTGTTTTGAAAAATCATTTCTCGAGAAATCTTTTATATGTGACTTGAAAGTAACTTCGGTTTTGCTGCCGGATCCTAAGATAAACTCGATTCAATATTTCGGCATTCCAGCTGTTCGCCGTCTTCAGGAGAACGCTACTTCTGCTGATGAGTCGTGCTGAGAACTGACGCCAGGCTGCAAATCGATGTCCTATATAGGCCACCGTACTGTACTCTGGATATGCGCCGCCCCTCCAAGACGTTGCAGGTGGTGCCAGCCGTAGTGAAAGAACTGCGGCAACGATGTATCTCACTCAGAGAGGATTTTCGAACACTCGGACTGTTCTGTTCTAATGCGGGATATTACAGGTTTCCACGTCCTGATGCGAGGCAACATATCATCTGCATTAATTAATTATCGACTAACCTAATTTCAATTGCCTCTTTATAGACACTGTTCCAAAAACTATAAGTGTTGACAAGTGTCACAGCATCGTCAAATTTCTTACCGTTTCCCTCACTTTAGCGATGTTGGGCTACTGCCGATTTCTCCGTCTGTTGTAGCCTCTTATGACGCAATATTCCACACAGCTGGCATGAACTATGAGAATCGAACGGCCGATATAAGCCTTCCTACACCGACACGGAACTGTGTATACCCCGGGTTTCCTAAGTCCCAAATACTTTTTCACAGAGCCGAGTAGTGCCCTAATGTTGAAAACTGTACGGAACACACTCTTAATGTTAAAACTCCTTAAAAGTCTTCCAACCTTGAACGAAATGCTGCTAGCATAAGGAATAAAGGCAACAGACCTATGTTCCTCTTCGTGCACCTCCGGAGATGCTCCAAACTCCATAACCCGGAGAATCTGCATCTTAGAGCATCCATTTTCCTTAACAACAGCCACCAAATGTGTGAGTTCTTGGGTTAAGCAGTCCGCGTCGTAAATCGCACATTCTCTGCTTACCAAAGTCCTAAGGACGCCACTGCGTTGGTGTGATGGATGACACCGACGTGTATGCGTCGGCTTTCGGTGAACACTATGTCCCAAAGCACCGCCTGGTTTTTGTGAACCATAATGTCCGAAAATGGAAGCATCCTATCACTTTCAGCCTCCATTGTAAATATAATGCACTGATGAAGACAGTTGAAGTGGTCCAAAAATCTGCTAAGAGCATCTCGTCCTTGTAGCCAGACGAATAAGGTATCATCCACATACCTCCAACAGCACGTTGGTTGCAAAGCCGAAGTCGTCAGTGCCATATCCTCGAAGTCCACCATACATAAATTGGCGACTATGAGTAATAAAGGACCACCCATAGCCTCTCCGTCATTCTGTTCAAAAATGTTGCCTTTAAGTGAAAAATACGCGGGTGTAAGCACATGACGACAGAGCTTCACCAACTCTTCGTACAGTTTGTCACTAATCAAGCTAAGGGACTCTTCCAGGGGGACTCGTGTAAGCAGAGATACCACATGAAGAATGACAAATAAATATGCATTATTAGTTCAATTTGCATAAAACATGCATGTTATTATATATTTTTGATGTTGCTGAGCACAAATATGAAGCTAGATTTTCGAAATTCAGAATGACTAATCCAATATTGCGGACCAAAAATTATGTTATGACCAATTTTTACCAAAATTTGACCAAAAAGTGTTTTAGTTACTTACGTTTAGTCTGGAACTCCAGAACCGTATATCAACCATTGCTCTAACTACAATTGTTTCTAAAGAGCAATTCCCTCTTTCTTCTTGGCGAGGAAAGCAGTTCTGGCTGAGCTGCATGTTCTGCGTTCGGCATCCTACACACGTTGTTCGTCAGCTTTTTCGGGGTGTATGTTTGCAAGCATACTTCAGTACAACTCATATTGTAAACTTGCGTCAAGGCAAAGTTTTCTAGCTGAGACAGACGTCTCCAGCTGAGAGCGTTCCACGGCGGCCGTAACACTACATCGAACAGTGGGCTGTAAAACCCTTTTTAACCCACGGATTAAGAAACCATTTCGTCCCAACATTCTAGGCAGAGACACCTTTAAAAAAATGGAGTAAAAATCGAATTTTCTACCATTTTGAATAAGATCCTTGTCCTAAACCGTGGTCAATTCCTCGTACCCCCATGCTTTTTGATGAGACATGGAGGTCGAACACATTGTCTCCTACTTGTTTTTTCATCGTCCTTCAAGCACTTTCATTAGATGCTACGGGTGATTAGCTTCGTAGTTTCCAAGATGTCCATTTCCAGGCGCTGACCACAGCAGTTTCCCCTTTGTCAAAGACTCTTATGTCAGTGTACTTCCCCATTTGTGGCCCAGACATGGATCGAATGCCCATTCGTCTCTGAACCGCTTTATAGATTCCCTTTTCCCTACCAAACATCTGCAACTTAACGGGACGGTATTCAGTCAATGGATGGGCAGTAGTTATAATGTTTCAGTGTATTTTGATGGTGCCGTGTAGACTGACGCATATGTTTCATATGTCTTCTGACTAATTTCTTGTGTCCCACATCGATTTCTTCCCCAGTCCCCTCCCGTGCATCAGCCTTTTCATTTCAGAGTATGACTGCAATTCCTCTAGTGTTCTTACCCTCTACAGCTCGCTCTAGTACTATGGCATTTATTCCCTGATGTCGTAACAGATGTCCTAAAACCCCATCTTTTGTTCTTGTCAGTGTCTTAAATATGTTTGTTTTCTCTCCGATTCTGCAGATAACATCTTCATTTCTTACTCTGTCAGTCCACTTAATGTTCGGTATTCCTGAATAGAACTACATTCCAACTCTTCGATTCTTTCTGTTCCTGTTTCCCCATAGTCAATGTTTCACTTCCAGACAATGCTGCACTCCAAACGCACATTCTCAGAAATTTCTTCCTAAAATAAAGGTAAATGTTTGATACTAGTGGACTTCTCTTGGCTAGGGATGACCTTTTTGACAGTGCTAGGCTGCTTTTTATGTCCTCCTTGCTCAGTCCATCGTTGATTATTTTGCTGACTACGTAACAGAATTCCTTTAGATCACCTGCTACGTGATCAAATTTCTGATGTGAAGTTTCTCGCCGTTCTTATTTCTACTATTTCTCATTACTTACGTCTTTCTTTGACTTACTCCATGTTCTGTACTTGTTCGACAGTTGTGGCATGTAAGTAAATACTGGGTCAGGCAGCAAATACCTTATTTAGAGACAATCAAGAAAATGTGTGTAGCAGTTATACAAAAGCAGTATAAAAGTGGGACGTCGCGATACGAACACAATAACTTTACAGATTTGCAGCCACACGTGTGTTTTTACACTAAGTCGGTAAGTTTAAGGAAAGGACGACGCAAAATTGATTAAATCGGAAGTCATCTCTTTCTTAAAATAACGCGTAAGGACAGCTGAGAAGTAAGTAGGGATAGAAATTTATCCCACAGTGCTTCCGTATTTGCTTGCACGGTACAATGACTGGATTTGTATGACGATTTAGGATGTACAAAGAAGGTAAGTGCAGAGATACCTTAGATAACAAATTAAATGCTTCAGCATTTCGAAGGAAGAATTAAATACAATATCAGGAAAATACAATACAGGAATAAACGTAGCTTAATAATGAAATAAATACGAAGTACAGGGAAGCCGTGGCGAGGATGCTGCAGGAAAATAGGAAGACATCGATAAAGTAATGGTTATCGAAAGGCCTTATTCAGTATATGGAAAAGTCAGGACAACCTACGTGGAAATTAAAAGCAAAGATAAGAATAATAACAGTGCAAGAGGAATAGCGTTGTTAATCAGAGGAAAGTGTCGGTAGGTGAAAAGTTTTCATTGAAGGTTTCCACGAAGCAGATGAATTGTGTGAGGACGTAACGCAGGAAAATATAGGAGTCGATTTGCAAACCATAGGGAATCCTGAGTGAGGTTTTAACAGAGGTCTCGAAGTTTGTCATTAAAATAGAACGAAAGACACCGAAAATATTCCTTTGGAAATTCTAAAACCATCTGGGGAAACTGCATACACACGATTAATCATGTATATTTTTGGAATATAACAATATGGAGACGTTCCACTTGAGTTTTGGAAAAATGTCATCCGCACAATCCCGAAGATAGCAGGGACAGATAAGTGCGACTATCGCACTGTACCTTAATAGTTCACGCATCGAAGTTGCAGCAAGAATAGTATGCGGATGAACAGAAAGAAAATTTAATACCTGTTAGATGATGATCAGTTTAGAGAATCCAGGGAGATATTTCTGAAGTTGCGCTTGATAATGGGAGCAACACTTAAAGAAATTTACATGTTTGTAGGTTTTATCCACCAATACAGATCGTTCGACATTGTAAAATGATGCAAGACTGCTGCATCCGACAGAGACGCCATTATGGAGAGGGCGGCCACCGAGATGACCATCGCACCCCGCTCGAATTCAAAATTACGACCGTCAAGGATGCTGTGCTAGTAGACCATCACAGTATCTAGAGATCCGAGTAGAACAGCTAGCCGCCCTGATACTGGTAGCGTGCATGTCGCCCCGTATGTTCTCGGTCATATTCCTCCAGCTAATCAGTGCCCGGCTGCCGGCCTTAATAAAACTGCTTCGGAAGAGCCGACAAGGCTCCATTTTGAACAAAATTTTCTAAAAACAGAACCTTTAAGTGCAAACATCAAATACCAGTTTAGATTTGTAGATGATGTCCTGAGTATGTGGACTGGTACTACATCTACATCTACATCTACATCCGTACTCCGCAAGCCACCTGACGGTGTGTGGCGGAGGGTACCCTGAGTACCTCTATCGGTTCTCCCTTCTATTCCAGTCTCGTATTGTACGTGGAAAGAAGGATTGTCGGTATGCTTCTGTGTGGGCTCTAATCTCTCTGATTTTATCCTCATGGTCTCTTCGCGAGATATACGTAGGAGGGAGCAATATACTGCTTGACTCTTCGGTGAAGGTATGTTCTCGAAACTTTAACAAAAGCCCGTACCGAGCTACTGAGCGTCTCTCCTGCAGAGTCTTCCACTGGAGTTTATCTATCATCTCCGTAACGCTTTCGCAATTACTAAATGATCCTGTAACGAAGCGCGCTGCTCTCCGTTGGATCTTCTCTATCTCTTCTATCAACCCTACCTGGTGCGGATCCCACACTGCTGAGCAGTATTCAAGCATTGGGCGAACAAGTGTACTGTAACCTACTTCCTTTGTTGTCGGATTGCATTTCCTTAGGATTCTTCCAATGAATCTCAGTCTGGCATCTGCTTTACCGACGATCAACTTTATATGATCATTCCATTTTAAATCACTCCTTATGCGTACTCCCAGATAATTTATAGAATTAACTGCTTCCAGTTGCTGACCTGCTATTTTGTAGCTAAATGATAAGGTACCTATCTTTCTATGTATTCGCATCACATTACACTTCGCTACATTGAGATTCAATTGCCATTCCGTGCACCATGCGTCAATTCGCTGCAGATCCTCCTGCATTTCAGTACAATTTTCCATTGTTGCAACCTCTCGATACACCACAGCATCATCTGCAAAAAGCCTCAGTGAACTTCCGATGTCATCCACCAGGTCATTTATGTATATTGTGAACAGCAACGGTCCTATGACACTCCCCTGCGGCACACCTGAAATCACTCTTACTTCGGAAGACTTCTCTCCATTGAGAATGACGTGCTGCGTTCTGTTATCTAGGAACTCCTCAATCCAATCACACAATTGATCTGATAGTCCGTATGCTCTTACTTTGTTCATTAAACGACTGTGGGGAACTGTGTCAAACGCCTTGCGGAAGTCAAGAAACACGGCATCCACCTGTGAACCCGTGTCTAAGGCCCTCTGAGTCTCGTGGACGAATAGCGCGAGCTGGGTTTCACACGATCGTCTTTTTCGAAACCCATGCTGATTCCTACAGAGTAGATTTCTAGTCTCCAGAAAAGACATTATACTCGAACATAATACGTGTTCCAAAATTCTACAACTGATCGACGTTAGAGATATAGGTCTATAGTTCTGCACATCTGTTCGACGTCCCTTCTTGAGAACGGGGATGACCTGTGCCCTTTTCCAATCCTTTGGAACGCTTCGCTCTTCTAGAGACCTACGGTACACCGCTGCAAGAAGGGGGGCAAGTTCCTTCGCGTACTCTGTGTAAAATCGAACTGGTATCCCATCAGGACCAGCGGCCTTTCCTCTTTTGAGCGATTTTAATTGTTTCTCTATCCCTCTGTCGTCTACTTCTATATCTACCATTTTGTCAACTGTGCGACAATCTAGAGAAGGAAGCACAGTGCAGTCTTCCTCTGTGAAACAGCTTTGGAAGAAGACATTTAGTAATTCGGCCTTTAGTCTGTCATCCTCTGTTTCAGTACCATTTTGGTCACAGAGTGTCTGGACATTTTGTTTTGATCCACCTACCGCTTTGACATAGGACCAAAATTTCTTAGGATTTTCTGCCAAGTCAGTACATACAACGTTACTTTCGAATTCATTGAAAGCCTCTCGCATAGCCCTCCTCACACTACATTTCGCTTCGCGTAATTTTTGTTTGTCTGCAAGGCTTTGGCTATGTTTATGTTTGCTGTGAAGTTCCCTTTGCTTCCGCAGCAGTTTTCTAACTCGGTTGTTGTACCACGGTGGCTCTTTTCCATCTCTTACGATCTTGCTTGGCACATACTCATCTAACGCATATTGTACCATGGTTTTGAACTTTGTCCACTGATCCTCAACACTATCTGCACTTGAGACAAAACTTTTGTGTTGAGCCGTCAGGTACTCTGTAATCTGCTTTTTGTCACTTTTGCTAAACAGAAAAATCTTCCTACCTTTTTTAATATTTCTATTTACGGCTGAAATCATCGACGCAGTAACCGCTTTATGATCGCTGATTCCCTGTTCTGGATTAACTGATTCAAATAGTTCGGGTCTGTTTGTCACCAGAAGGTCTAATATATTATCGCCACGAGTCGGTTTTCTGTTTAACTGCTCAAGGTAGTTTTCAGATAAAGCACTTAAAAATATTTCACTGGATTCTTTGTCCCTGCCACCCGTTATGAACGTTTGAGTCTCCCAGTCTATATCCGGCAAATTAAAATCTCCACCCAGAACTATAACATGGTGGGGAAATCTACTCGAAATATTTTCCAAATTATTCTTCAGGTGCTGAGCCACAACAGCTGCTGAGCCCGGGGGCCTATAGAGACATCCAATTACCATGTCTGAGCCTGCTTTAACCGTGACCTTCACCCAAATCATTTCACAATTCGAATCTCCCTCAATTTCCTTCGATACTATTGCACTTCTTATCGCTATAAACACGCCTCCCCCTTCACTGTCCAGCCTATCTCTGCGGTATACATTCCAATCAGAGTTTAGGATTTCATTACTGTTTACGTCTGGTTTCAGCCAACTTTCTGTTCCTAGTACTATATGGGCGTTGTGACCGTTTATTAATGAGAGCAGTTCTGGGACCTTTCTATAGACGCTCCTGCAGTTTACTATTAGCACATTAATATTGTTATTCCTTGTTGCATTTTGCCTACTCCTGCCTTGCCGCGTCTCAGGAGGCGTCTTGTCGGGCCTAGGGAGGGAATTCTCTAACCTAAAAAAACCCCATGTGCACTCCACACGTACTCCGCTACCCTCGTAGCCGCTTCCGGCGTGTAGTGCACGCCTGACCTATTCAGGGGGACCCTACATTTCTCCACCCGATAGCGGAGGTCGAGAAATTTGCACCCCAGCTCTCCGCAGAATCGTCTGAGCCTCTGGTTTAAGCCTTCCACTCGGCTCCAAACCAGACGACCGCGATCGGTTCTCGGAACGATACTACAAATAGTTAGCTCTGATTCCACCCCGCGAGCGAGGCTTTCCACCTTCACCAACTCCGCCAACCGCCTGTACGAACTGAGGATTACCTCTGAACCCAGACGGCAAGAGTCATTGGTGCCGACATGAGTAACAATTTGCAGTCGGGTGCACCCAGTGCTCTCTATCGCCGCCGGTAGGGCCTCCTCCACATCTCGGATGAGACCCCCGGCAAGCAGACAGAGTGAACACTGGCCTTCTTCCCCGACCTTTCCGCTATTTCCCTAAGGGGCTCCATCACCCGCCTAACGTTGGAGCTCCCAATAACTAATAAACCCCTCCCCCCGTGTGCCTGCTCGGACCTTGCTGAAGGAGCAGCCACATGTCCACTCACAGGCAGAGCGGGCGATGCCACACGGCCAGCCTCCACATTGACCCTCCGCCTCGTGCGCCGCGAACGCCGCTGAACCCGCCACTCTCCTTGGGGAGAGGGTGGCCCAAACGCGCCCGGTACCCGCGAAGATGTCTCGACAGCAGGGACAGTGGGTGAAGAATGTAACACCTGGGGTGTACCTTGCGACGCACCAGACTCCCCACTGCCGCTACACTCCGAGGCAGCAGCCTGAAGACGGCTGACCGCGGACATCAACACGCTCAGCTGTTCGCAAAGAGTGGCCAGCTCCTCCTGCGTCCGTACACAGCAGCCACACATCCTAGCCATCCTAAGAAATCAATTTACTATAGAGTGTTAATCAGCTTTTAACTAGACTGCTAATTCACTAAAGGCGGTTGATTATTGATTAAACTGTGATTGCTAACCACTTCTTGTAGAAACAAGGAAAATAGCACTACCTGTCTCTGGACGGTATTGAAAACAAACACTAGCACTACTAGCACTATGGCTGACTAAAGGGACTCTCTGACTGTATTCAAAACAAACACGAGATCTATGGAACACTTAATAGCACTCTACTATTAAAGCTTCCTAAAAGCAAAAACACGCAGAAGAAGAAGTGACAAGTAAGAAAAATACAGATAATACTTAAATTAAGGTAGCTCGCTGCACAGAAGACGTGAAGCAGACGGCGGTTAGGGCGACACTGACACTACTGGCACTATGGCTGACTAAAGGGACTCTCTCTGACTGTATTCAAAACAAACACGAGATCTATGGAACACTTAATAGCACTCGACTATAAAAGCTTCCTAAAAGCAAAAACACGCAGAAGAAGAAGTGACAAGTAAGAAAAATACAGATAATACTTAAATTAAGGTAGCTCGCTGCACAGCAGACGTGAAGCAGACGGCGGTTAGGGCGAGACAACTCAACACATTCTTGAAAAACCTAAACAGTCAACATAAAAATATCCAGTTCACTATGGAGATTATTAACAAATCCATAAACTTCTTAGATGTCACCACTGACATCAGTACTCACACACATTGTTTCAATATTTACAGAAAAAAAACAACTACGGACACAGTAATACCTTCTTGCTCAAACACCCCATAACTCACAAACATGCAGCTTTCCACTCAATGGTACACGGTCTCGTATCCATCCCCATGTCCAGAGATGATTTTAAAGCAGAGTTTGATACAATAAAATTTATTGCCACAGCCATTGGCTAAAATTTCGTTTCTTATTGACCACATCTTGCACGGGAAACAAAAACGAAAAATTATACCCCTCCTCTTTGCCGAAACTGCTTCCCATCCACTGTCTGCAAGGAATGGTGTACACTACCATTTCTAGGTGAGGTATCACAGATTGTAGCCAAAGCACTGAAATCCTGCAACTATAGGCTTTCCAGTTATTACCAACAGTGGGGTATACAAAATCACCTGTTCTGATTATGACAAATTTTATATTGGTCAGTCAGGCAGGGACATATCAACTTGGCTGGCTGAACATGCTGGAGGTTGCAGAATACAGCCTCTGCATTTGCTGAACATGTACTGAGTGAGGGTCACAACTACCAGCCAGTGTCCCATGTACAGTCATGCTCAAAAGTATGCGAACGACCTGAATTGCATTTCGCCTGATTCGAATGCAACCCACATAGCGCAGCTGTCTAGCAGGTCCTCTAATAGCCCCTCGGTACAGTCGTTTGACTATTGAAAATGGTTCCAACAAGTCACCATCAGAAAACACTGCTCTGTATCGCAATAACTCAAGATGTAAAGTAATACCAAGGTACTACAAATATCAGGGAACATCTTATCACAGATAAGACGGTTCTTCAGGCTTGTAAGTTCACATTTACTACAATAATTGACATACATGAAACGTTACCACTCTCATTATGACGTCAGATAAGTAATTGACGAAGTAAGTTCGTCGTATTCATGATTTACTAGTCAAAATAACATACCATAGTTATTATTTAACACAAAATCACATTAAAAATTTAAGTTATTGACGAGCAGCTAGTTGAGAATATCAGTTAGCAAATATCAACTTTAAATTACATAACGTAAACATTGTTAACGGATGCGAACACCTACCCAGTATCTATTGTCCTTATTAACGAACTACGAGAGATGTTAAATATTGCTTCTTCACAAGTAACTTCCTTGAAATGCCATGAGGAATAGCTTTGTGTTGGACAGGGCTCAAAATGGTTTAAATGGCTCTCAGCACTATGCGACTTAACTTCTGAGGTCATCAGTCGCCTAGAATTTAGAACTAATTAAACCTAACTAACCTAACACACATCCATGCTCGGGGCAGGATTCGAACCTGCGATCGTAGCGGTCGCTCGGCTCCAGACTGTATCGCCTAGAACCGCACGGTCACTCTGGCCGGCTGTTGGACAGGGACCAGTGGATACAGTATTGCCAAATATTCAAAATGATTCTCAACCTTGGTATTAGTTCATCCACAAACTGAGGCGTATTTATAATGCTGTAGCTAGCCATGTGTATCCTTATCTTCTTTGAGTGGGCACTGGAAGACATTTAGACACACGTATACAATACTACGAATACTTTGAACGCTGTAGCTATCGTTGTTCTCAAATCTAATTTTAGTAGATGGGAGGATACAAAGATACAACCAGACTCATGGGTGTGGACAGAAACTAAAGGGCAGATGCGGGCACTGCAGATCTGCGCTTTTTCTTCTTCCGATCTATACAAATAATGTATACAAATCACCATATTCAGTGCTTTCATAATGTTTCCCTCTTGTTTAGTCTTCTGATTAAGAAGTGGCTCCACACCCACGAGTCTGATGGTTTCTTTGTATCCTTCCAACAACTATCTTTGTGTATTACTGATCGGTTTTCAAAAAGCAAAATATTATGCCTGCTCCCACGAGGTATTAGAACGAGGTGGAAGAAGGCTAACGAATTATAATCTAAATACACTGAGATGCCAATTTGTTCGTCGTCATGGTGTTAAGTCGGTAGAAATTGTTGGGTATTATTGCCTGCATCACCGGCATCCCATTGCCGTTACGCTACTAGCTGACACATAGCTACAACACCTCCAGAACTCAACAACAATTCCTCCAGAACTTGCGCATTGCACAGTGCTGTGAGATAATGCATATGGCCGGATCTAGACTTCTGAGATGCAGACAGTTACAGCTTTTCTTTTGCCCTGCTGGTCGTTTTTAACTAACAGATAGCGCAATAGAGTAGTTCAAGTCGAAAGGAAAACTTCCTGTTTAAATTTTTGCATCCTACACTGTTGGCAGTTCTGTGTAGGTGTCAGTTACGTGATTTTATTTCGGTGGGTACAATATAGAGTCTAATGTATGCACTGGGTAGCCGAGGCAGCTAGTTCATGCCGATTCAGTCAACCAAGTAAATGAATGTACTGAACATGCTGCAAACTACTACAGGAAGACTGTTTGTCAGAATTCTCATCCAGTGTGGCGCAACACTGTTGTGACAGAAAAATCAATGATATACAAGAGGATTTGGTGGTCTCTTGAATTGATGCTACGTTCCTATATTTATGGTCTGGGTTCGATTCCAACTTCTGCTGATGATTTTCGATCAGGAGAGACATATTCTGTCCTCTTCTGGCTACGCCAAGTGAAGAAGGTATAATGGCATTGTGGTCTGACATTCATGTTAAACATGATATTCCTTCTCTACAAGTAGACGTTAGATTGAACCACAATAAATTTAGGAGTTGCGACAAGTAGAAACTCTATCAAGAGTAACCTTTCTTATACTAGTTATTTATTTCTAGTGACGAAACAAACGCTATGTAGGGTTACAGGACACTTATGCCATCTTTTATTGGAGCTTCTGTATGTCGATAAAATTCGTTCTGATCTGGGAATGCAACTCAGACCGCCCTTAACGCGGAATTTGATCCCTTCGTGACAATACAGCTCGACTGCAATTTGTTGTTTGTTCAAAACTGCAGATTCCTCAACATCTCCACACATTGAGCGTGAAAGGGTTCGAATTCTGGCCCGGCACTAAAGCTTTCATTATGTATTATCAAGCTATAGCATGAGAACACCTGTCTATTGGTGGGTAAGAATTTTGATTTTTAATGTATTTTCATTCGTTGTTATCTGACGTTTTTGAGTCCCAGTGAGACACAGAACTGTTTGCGAGATCACTGTGAGTTCAAGATGTTATTCCGAGCTGCTGGTGGAGAAAAATTCGGTAGCTGATGTCTCTTTGTGTGCAGTCAACAACGATATGTGTGGGGCTCGATTCCCAGTCAGCACTGAAACCTTCGTCATATTATTTCTAGTTCAAACATACTCACATGTCGCTGCTGATGTAACAAACCCATTTTTAACGTTCGTTTTCTCTAGAATATAACAGCGATAGGTGCCAGGTTGGAGTCCTCAGGAAGAAATAATTAATGTTTCGTCTCGTCATTTCAGTTAAAACATCTAGCTACTGCCGAGAAAATCCGATATGTCACAGTTGATTGTGCTTCGATGACAGTCCAATTAGGTTCTGGGTTCGAATCCCTGTCCAACACAAAGCTTTACCTCACGGCATTTCCATTACGTTACTGGTGAAGAAGCAATATTTAACATTTCTCGTAGTTCGTTAACAAGGACAATAGATGCTGGATAGGATTTCACGTCCGTTAACAATGTTTACGTTATGTAATTTAAAGTTGATATTTGCTAAATGATACTGTCTAAAGTCGAGGTATATCACTCTGTGTATGCCTAGTCAGAAATGACTCGTAGTTTCCGTCAGTCACAAAGTCTTTGCTTAGTCTGCATGACCTGGGTTTGAATCCATATGCAGAACGAGATGGTTCGTCGTGTCATTTGAAGTTCATACATATTCTCAACTAGCTGCTCGTGAATAACTTGCATTTTTAATGTCATTTTGTGTTAAATAATAAGTATGGTATGTTATTTTGAATAGGAAATCATAAATAAGTCGAACTTACTACATGAATTACCTATGTGATGTAATAATGAGAGTAGTAACATTTCATGTGTGTCATTTATTGTGGTAAATGTGAACTTACAAGCCTGAAGAACCGTCTTATCTGTGATAAGATGTTCCCTGATATTTGTAGTACCTTGGTATTACTTTACATCTTGAGTTATTGCGATACAGAGTACTGTTTTCTGGTGGTGACTAGTTGGAACCATTTTCAGTAGTCAAACGACTGTACCAAGGGACGATTAGAGGACCTGCTAGACAGCTGCGCTATTTGGGTTGCATTCGAATCAAGCTAAATGCAATTCAGGTCGTTCGGATACTTTTGACCACGACTGTACTTCAATTAGCAAACAAAGGCCATAAACGCAACCTGCTGGAAGCCCTGTAAATTAAAAAACATCTTTCTCACAATCCAGATCTCATCCTAAATGACCAGATACATCTCAACACTTCCCCTCTCCTAAACTTCATATAATCATCTCCGTTGTTCATTACTTCCCACTTTCTTTCCTACATATTCCCATTTTCCTTTATTCATTAAGTTGTTTTGTTTTGTTGATGTTGTCTTTGTATTCCACATAGGCTGTAGTTTCAATAGTTAAGGCTTTCTTTTAATTGCTACTTGTATTACTGTTCATGTTTAACACCCCTTGTAGTAGTCTCATCAAATAATGTTAATATTTTACTTTGCTCATTTATTTAACGAAATCTGTTACACAGCCACTGCTTTGATTATAACGTTAATGTTAAAATACAGTACCACCACACTCTCAAACTGTAGGTTCCCTCAAACACCTCCAGTTTCCTGCTTTTATTTATTTCTGTTTAACTTATTGATAATGCTTAAGTTCCTTATGTATTCTGTATTTACATTGATAACGGTCTCTTCTTTTAATTTGTTGTGTATCACTCTGCATGTTTCATACCTCCTGTGCAGTCTTGTCTAGTACTAATTTTATTTTATTCTATTAGTTTTGTTTATTAATAGAAACTGTTATGTAGGCATGCTATTTCTATTTTGTGCTAAAGGTTTTCCTGTCTACTCCATTGTTATTTATTCACAGTTCAGGTTTTACTTTTGCATTGCGAAGATGTTACTTACTGTATGTTTCTACTTCATTCTAGATGTGTTACTTCTCTTACAATGTTGTCTGCTAACATTTAACTTCTTTGGTGATAATACTCAGTAAATGTCTGAAGATAGCCTTGTAAGCCGAAAACCGGCTAACAATAAAAGAAATATTGTAGAACAAAAGCAAACTGGTGCTTTTCATTTATTACAACAAGGGTTTCCTTGTCAACGAATACTTTTAGGTCGCGGCCATCGTGGCATTACTTACGATGTCTTGGAAAGAATTTCTTGCCTTTAGTTTGCATGTGTTTTGGGAAGCTCTGTGTCCAGCTTTTTACGACGATTTGTCGGGTATGGGGTAAGTTAGTTTGTGCACTCAATAATAAAGACTGGAGTTTCTCATATTGAGGAAATGGAAGGAATGATCTAGACATGCGCCAAAGAAACTCGTATAGGCATGCTTATTTGAATGCAGAGATATGTAGACAGACAGTATAGGGCTCTGCGGTCATCAATGCCTACATACGACAAGGGTTTGGTGCAGTTGTTAGATCTGTTATTGTTGCTACAATGGCATGTTATCAAGATTGCAGTGAGTTTGAACATGGTGCTATAGTTGGTGCACGAGTGATACGTCACAAACTTCCGAGGTAGCGATGAAGTGGTGATTTTCCCGAACGACCATTTCACGAGTGTATAGCGAATATCAGGAATCCGGTAAAGCATCAAATTTCTGACATCGCCAAGGCCGGAAAAAGATACTGCAAGAACGGGACGAACGACGACTGAAGAAAATTGTTCAAAGTGACAAGAGTGCAACCCTTCTGCAAGTTGCTCCACATTTCAGTGCTGGGCCATTAAAAAGTGTAACGTGCCAACCATTCAACGAAACATCATCGATATGGGCTTTCGTAACCGAAGGCCCACTCGTGTACCCGTGATGGATGTACGACACAAAGCTTTATGCGTTGCCTGGGCGAATCAATACAGGCATTGGACTGTTGAAGACTGAAAACATGTCGCCAGGTCGAACGAGTCTCGATTCAAATTGTATCGAGCGGATGGAGACAATCTCATGAATCCATGGATCCTACATGTAACCAGAGGCCTTTTCAACCTTGTGTGGAGCGGGCGCAGACTGAGTGATATGGGACCCCTGACACGTCTAGGTACGATTCTGACAGGTGAAACGTACGTAAGCATCTTGTTTGATCACCTGCATCCATTCATGTCGATTGTGCGTTCCTACGGACATGGGAAATTCCATCAGGACAATGCGATACCCCACAAGTCCAGAATTGCTGCAGAGTAGCTCCTGGAACACTCTTCTGAGTTTAAACATATCCGCTGGCTACCACATTCCCCAGACATGAACGTTATTGAGCATTTTTGGGATGCCTTGCAACGTGCTGTTCAGATGAGATCTCCAACTCTTCGCACTCCTACGGATTTATGGACAGCCACGCAGGTTTCATGACCTCAGCTACCTACAGCACTACTTCAGACATTAGTCGAGTCCATGCCACGTCGTTTAGCGGCACTTCTGCATGCTCGCGGTGGCACTACACGATATTAGGCATATTAAGACGGTGTGCCAGTTTCTTTGCCTCTTCAATGTGTATTTAATTTGAAAATGCCAACATCACGTTGATTAATGTTTGTTATTAACAATCGATTTAGACAGTTGAAACTCCCATCTTCTTATCTGCAACGTAATGTATTTACAGAGAACATCTACATTCATTGTATGTGATTAATTTTCGTGTTTCATATTAAGATTAAGGAAATGAAAATTATACATTTTCGTAACTACAAAATTTTTTATTTATAAATCGTGTTTTTATATCAGTATTATTCTTGCCTTAGTGTGATTATGCTTGAATATATACTTTATACATAGGTATATACTTTGTACGTACGTTTGTCAAAGGAAAAACCATATACAGATAGAAATCGTTTTCAGTAAATGGGCAAGTTCACACACATATCTCTCCACTGAGGCTTGTTAGGTCTTACAATACACAATACAGAATAAAATGCAAGTTTATAAAAATGTTTACTTTCTCATAACATGGTACATACATCAGGGATACATCTCAGTCGAAGTTTATGGTGCAACTGCTTGACAACGAGGCAAGGATAATGAGAGTAGATAGTTGCAGCCACTAGATGGCTCTTTTGTAGGTACATTAAAACCAGAACAGAAACTATTCTCTTTATACTTTTAAAATTACAATTTTTTGTGAATTATAAAACGTTTAAAATACTGTATTGTTTTTCTATAAGGAAATATTATTATGTTTTCTCAGTACACTTCAAAAGTTCTTATTACAACATGCTTTACAGGTAGGTTTTTGGTATTTCTCCACACCGCCCCGTTCCCTCCTAGCTAAATCCATACACAGAAAGTTCTATTTTTCAGTAATCATGGTATATATAAGTCCTCCCATCCCCCCTCCCAACTAACCGCCCCTTCCACCCTTCTTTCAAGACTCATTACAATGAAATTGAGGTACACTGCGACGGAATAAATACAAAAAGCCTACTTCTAAAGCATGTTGTAATAAGAACTTCTGAAGTATATTGAGAAAGTGCAGAAATAATTCCTATGTAAAAAATACAGTTTTTCAAATGTTATAAAGTTTAGGGACTATTCACATAAAATTTTTAATTTTAAATTTTGAAAGAAAATAACTTACCCCATTTTTTTAAGATACCTATGTGAAGCCATATAGTCTCAACAACTATCTGCGTGCGTCACATATGCCTCACCGTAATCCAGTTGCACCGAATACTTTGACTGAGATGTATCTTGGTCTATGCAACATATCATGTAAATTTAAACATCTTACGAAAATGCATTGTTACTACATATCATGTATTGTAAGAACTAAGAAGCCTCAGTGGAGAGCCATGCGTGTGAAGATCTCTATCTGCACAAGGTTCTTTTAATCTGTGTATCCTTTTACTTTTGATAAACGTGTCTATGAAGCACTGTATATTTTCAAACTTAACGATATCAAGAAATTAGTGATAAACTGGTAATGGAACATGATTTATAACCAATATTTTTGGTTGTATGAAAGTCTCCTATTATGTTAAAGATAAGATGTTGTGTCAACTGATGAAACCAGGCGTCCATAATAAACATAAATTAATTAATGTGATATTAATTTCTGTCGCAATTGCAGTTCATAACAAGGATGTTATAATTCTTTGGTAAACAAATGTACGCAACACATAAATGTGTACAAAATATATATAAGGATCAAAACCCCCCATGAACCATGGACCTTGCCGTTGGTAGGGAGGCTTGCGTGCCTCAGCGATACAGATGGCCGTATCGTAGGTGCAACCACAACGGAGGGGTATCTGTTGAGAGGCCAGACAAACGTGTGGTTTCTGAAGAGGGGCAGCAGCATTTTCAGTAGTTGCAGGGGCAACAGTCTGGATGATTGACTGATCTGGCCTTGCAACATTAACCAAAACGGCCTTGCTGTGCTGGTACTGCGAACGGCTGAAAGCAAGGGGAAACTACAGCCGTAATTTTTCCCGAGGACATGCAGCTTTACTGTACGATTAAATGATGATGGTATCCTCTTGGGTAAAATATTCCGGAGGTAAAATAGTCCCCCATTCGGATCTCCGGGCGGGGACTACTCAGGAGGATGTCGTTATCAGGAGAAAGAAAACTGGCGTTCTACGGATCGGTGCGTGGAATGTCAGATCCCTTAATCGGGCAGGTAGGTTAGAAAATTTAAAAAGGGAAATGGATAGGTTAAAGTTAGATATAGCGGGAATTAGTGAGGTTCGGTGGCAGGAGGAACAAGACTTCTGGTCAGGTGACTGCAGGGTTATAAACACAAAATCAAATAGGGGTAATGCAGGAGTAGGTTTAATAATGAATAGGAAAATAGGAATGCGGGTAAGCGACTACAAACAGCATAGTGAACGCATTATTGTGGCCAAGATAGATACGAAGCCCACACCTACTACAGTAGTACAAGTTTATATTCCAACTAGCTCTGCAGATGATGAAGAAATTGAAGAAATGTACGATGAAATAAAAGAAATTATTCAGATAGTGAAGGGAGACGAAAATTTAATAGTAATGGGTGACTGGAATTCGAGTGTAGGAAAAGGGAGAGAAGGAAACATAGTAGGTGAATATGGATTGGGGCAAAGAAATGAAAGAGGAAGCCGCCTAGTAGAATTTTGCACAGAGCACAACTTAATCATAGCTAACACTTGGTTTAAGAATCATGAAAGAAGGTTGTATACGTGGAAGAACCCTGGAGATACTAAAAGGTATCAGATAGATTATATAATGGTAAGACAGAGATTTAGGAACCAGGTTTTAAGTTGTAAGACATTTCCAGGGGCAGATGTGGACTCTGACTACAATCTATTGGTTATGACCTGTAGATTAAAACTGAAGAAACTGCAAAAATGTGGGAAATTAAGGAGATGGGACCTGGATAAACTGAAAGAACCAGAGGTTGTACAGAGTTTCAGGGAGAGCATAAGGGAACAATTGACAGGAATTGGGGAAAGAAATACAGTAGAAGAAGAATGGGTAGCTCTGAGGGATGTAGTAGTGAAGGCAGCAGAGGATAAAGTATGTACAAAGACGAGGGCTGCTAGAAATCCTTGGGTAACAGAAGAAATATTGAATTTAATTGATGAAAGGAGAAAATATAAAAATGCAGTAAATGAAGCAGGCAAAAAGGAATACAAACGTCTCAAAAATGAGATCGACAGGAAGTGCAAAATGGCCAAACAGGGATGGCTAGAGGACAAATGTAAGGATGTAGAAGCTTATCTCACTAGGGGTAAGATAGATACTGCCTACAGGAAAATTAAAGAGACCTTTGGAGAGAAGAGAACCACGTGTATGAATATCAAGAGCTCAGATGGCAGCCCAGTTCTAAGCAAAGAAGGGAAGGCACAAAGGTGGAAGGAGTATATAGAAGGTTTATACAAGGGCGATGTACTTGAGGACAATATTATGGAAATGGAAGAGGATGTAGATGAAGACGAAATGGGAGATACGATACTGCGTGAAGAGTTTGACAGAGCACTGAAAGACCTGAGTCGAAACAAGGCCCCCGGAGTAGACAACATTCCATTAGAACTACTGACGGCCTTGGGACAACCAGTCCTGAGAAAACTCTACCAGCTGGTGAGCAAGATGTATGAGACAGGCGAAATACCCTCAGACTTCAAGAAGAATATAATAATTCCAATCCCAAAGAAAGCAG
Organism: Schistocerca gregaria; assembly: GCF_023897955.1. Classification (NCBI taxonomy): domain Eukaryota; kingdom Metazoa; phylum Arthropoda; class Insecta; order Orthoptera; family Acrididae; genus Schistocerca; species Schistocerca gregaria. The sequence continues at coordinate 224,481,971 of NC_064922.1, forward strand.
GTGCTGACAGATGTGAAAAGTACCGAACTATCAGTTTAATAAGCCACGGCTGCAAAATACTAACGCGAATTCTTTACTGACGAATGGAAAAACTGGTAGATGCAGACCTCGGGGAGGATCAGTTTGGATTCCGTCGAAATGTTGGAACACGTGAGGCAATACTGATCTCACGACTTATCTTAGAAGAAAGATTAAGAAAAGGCAAACCTACATTTCTAGCATTTGTAGACTTAGAGAAAGCTTTTGACAATGTTGACTGGAATACTCTTTTTCAAATTCTAAAGGTGGCAGGGGTAAAATACAGGGAGCGAAAGGTTATTTATAATTTGTACAGAAACCACATGGCAGTCATAAGAGTCGAGGGGCATGAAAGGGAAGCAGTGGTTGGGAAAGGAGTGAGACAGGGTTGTAGCCTCTCCCCGATGTTATTCAATCTGTATATTGAGCAAGCAGTAAAGGAAACAAAAGAAAAATTTGGAGTAGGTATTAAAATTCATGGACACGAAGTAAAAACTTTGAGGTTCGCCGATGACATTGTAATTCTGTCAGAGACGGCAAAGGACTTGGAAGAGCAGTTGAACGGAATGGACAGTGTCTTGAAAGGAGGATATGAGATGAACATTAACAAAAGCAAAACGAGGATAATGGAATGAAGTCAAATTAAATCGGGTGATGCTTAGGGAATTAGATTAGGAAATGAGACACTTAAAGTAGTAAAGGAGTTTTGCTATTTAGGAAGTAAAATAACTGATGATGGTCGAAGTAGAGAGGATATAAAATGTAGACTGGCAATGGCAAGGAAAGCGTTTCTGAAGAAGAGAAATTTGTTAACATCGAATATAGATTTATGTATCAGGAAGTCGTTTCTGAAAGTATTTGTTTGAAGTGTAGCCATGTATGGAGGTGAAACATGGACGATAACTAGTTTGGACAGGAAGCGAATAGAAGCTTTCGAAATGTGGTGCTACAGAAGAATACTGAAGATAAGGTGGATAGATCACGTAACTAATGAGGAGGTATTGAATAGGATTGGGGAGAAGACAAGTTTGTGGCACAACTTGACTAGAAGAAGGGATCGGTTGGTAGGACATGTTTTGAGGCATCAAGGGATCACAAATTTAGCATTGGAGGGCAGCGTGGAGGGTAAAAATCGTAGAGGGAGACCGAGAGATGAGTACACTAAGCAGATTCAGAAGGATGTAGGTTGCAGTAGGTACAGGGAGATGAAGCAGCTTGCACAGGATGGAGTAGCATGGAGAGCTGCATCAAACCAGTCTCAGGACTGAAGACAACAACAAATAAGGATCAAAATGGTCGACTAAGAATGCAAGATCAAGAATGAATTGTTGTATTAAAAGGTGCAGATATCCTTGTTATCTACACTACATCATGCTTCGATAAATATCTTAGAACTACTAAAGAACCACAATTCATATCCATAAGATAATATGAATTTCCACCCTAATGCAGTATTGGTAAATCATGAACTACAACTAAGAAGCGCAATGAAAGTTCTAATTTGTCAAAAGTCTGACCAATTATCCAGCGATAAGTGGAAGAGAAATATCTCTGAGCGTATTGGTAACAGTTCAGTAACAGACTAGTAGAATTGGCAGACAAGAAGACTTAGACTTTGCAGAACATTACTCATACAGAAAACGTGGAGGTAGTAAAGGTTATACAAGAATAAATAAGCATTCCATATAATTGATAAAAGAAATATTAAACTTGAAAGGTTTACATGAAACGATAGCACAGTTTTTCTGATAGACAAGCAAAGAAAAAAAAATGTGAAACTAAAATAAATGGTGGTGGATAAAGATGCTGATATGGCCGTAAGGGAAACTGTTTGTATTTAAAAGTAAGGCCAAACGTAGTTAGAGCAATGAGGAATTTAGGGGTGTTAACCTAGAAGGAGAATAAGTGATGGTCCTTTTGACTTAAGAGTGACGACCGTAATAAATAGATCAGAAATACTTACAAGGTAGAAGAACTGTCTCCAAACTTTACAGAAAGGAAGATATTATTAGTAGATAATACAAGTTATGAAAAATGACTTAATCATTTGGAAGAGATCTGAGAAATATCAGGTTAGAAAAGTAACAAGGAATCAATGAATTGTAGTAATTAAAGTAAGTGGACGACATCTGTAATAGAATGTTGATCAACCTCCCGTTCAGCCAACATGATGTCCTGAACTTACCTTTACGTCCCAAATAGTTCATTATGGTTACATAATTGAAATATCGCCATCGTTATAAGGCCAACTGTTTCATATATATATATATATATATATATATATATATATATATATATATATATATATATATATATATATATATATATAAGATGAAGAATAGAAACAAAAGTTGAAGGGACGGCAAACAAAAATCTAAAGAATACTTTTAAGCTTTATTCTACTTACGAATATAGGGAAAGGTTTCGGTGCCATAAGATGGAGTGGAATCTTCAGTACGACCAAAATGTAGGGCATAGATGAATATGTATTCTACAACATCTACAAAAATGGCATGTAATAAGAAGAAAAAGTTATAGCTGTTAGCTACGTTTGTTTTACTTGTACGTTGAAGGGCCAACGAAACGGCTGAATTAAATCGTTGAAACAGAGTAGGAGTGAAACTATAACGAACATGATTTGTATTATACGCCCAGTAAAAGCCAGATTTGCACCTGGTAGCCGAAATGTGACGAATTTTTTTTCCACAGTAAAACGGTTCCGCATCAATGCATTAGCTTATCTGCCAAGTTCGCTGCCGTACAATAACTACAACCAACACTTGGCCAACGTGAGAAACAGCACGTTAATTATAACCAACCAGTACGTTCCCAGATTTACAGTTTCTACACACAATCTTCAACAATCATCTGGCTGCCTCTTCCCCTAGTGACATCAGAAATTTCACGAGAATGCTCTCTATGCCTCCACCTTAATTGATTGAAAGTCTTCCGCTGCTCTGTTAAACTCTGATGCAAATATTAGAACTTCTGTGAATTCCAAATAGACTCCCATTTCTTGCTCCATCGCCTCGCAAAAGCTAGTAAAAAAAGTTAACACTCTACAAGGCAACAGAGGTAACATAGATACTATGAGAAATATTCAAGCACATGACAGTGACAGGTAGAAAGGTTAGAATCTAACCCTGTACATTTCTGTCTTACATCATTTGCCAGAACCAGCTAGTCCAATACCCTTACCCTCCCATTACCGAGTTTAACGACGAACCTCCAGTCAGTCGACACATTGCCGCTGTAATTATACGGAGGCGAGGAGACGCCTGTGATGAATGGACAGCAATAGGGATGCGCCATTGTGGTCTGCGAATACTGGCTCCCAGCCCCAGACACATTTTTCCCGGAGGTCTCCGAATGTAATTAGAAAAGAACCTTCAAGTATTTTTTCATTAAACTGCCATTAGCTATTACTCTTCCTGAGTTTATACTTACAATACACTTAGTAAATGACTACAATCATACATAATAGGAAGGCCATTGAATAATTAAACAGACATATACAGAGAAGCTAACCCCTAATTTAGGGAACTGAAACATTTGTTAGTGTTAGTTGGGAGGGCATTACTCATTTTTTCGATTAATATTGCTTAGACACAACATCGTAGGTGTTGGGAAAGATTTTGAGGATATGCGAGTACTTTGCTAGGGGAAATATTGGAGAGGTGACCCTGATTAAGACTGGAACACAGGACAACTTTAGATTAACGATAAAATATATTTATTTATTTTATTTTATTTACTTAGCCTGATCTGATTATTGTCATGAAGCTTTTTATTACATCGGATCAGCGTGCCACACGTACAGTCCTTTTTTCACTTCAGTTTTTCAAAGAAAGAGCAATTTTAACAAAACAAGTAGTATTAAAATGATATGAGTGTCTGAAGTGGCAGTTTGAGTAAATAATACTGACTACGACTAATGAATTTCATGCTGGCAGTATTTGTACTACTGCAGCTCCTAGCTCTAATAGTAGATATAGTAATAATAATGACAGTAATAATGACAATAAAAACAATAATGAAACGGTAGATTACGAGGAAGTGGCTCAACTACGGAGTGGGATAGAAACGATTTTGCTCACTTGTAGACGTCAAGATTAAATGAAGTTACAATAGCGCACCGATGTGGATGATCTCAAAGGCAATTACCTGAATATTGAGATTCTATGCAAAAAAAGAGATAATCCTGCATTGATATTAAAATAGACACACACAACATGGTTACAGAAAATAATGGAACCACCTTGAATCACACCGCAGCCAGGAAAGTTGCTAAAAAGGAGCTTCACTCAAAGCCAAAGTTTTCACACGAAATATAACAAATTTCGTAATTTATACGAAATTTTAAAGTCATTACGTAAACTGGGGTTCATTCTGCATGAAATTATTTACCACACTCGGTAATAAGTCCTACGCTCGTGCTTTGTGCACATCTTGTTGTCGAAATACTCCAGTAGCAAAGGAACAGAGTTCAAACCTCGCGATCGAAACATGCTACTCATTTCGGGATTAGGAGCCAATCGCTGAAAGCAATAACTCTAACCGAGGAGATTCCAACTTTAATGTGGTGCTGTTCAATACTCGAAACCATCAATCTGCTTGTATCAAGGATACAAGTTCATAGCAGTATCGTTGTGTTTGCCAATTTACAAAATCACCGTATTTAAAGGTATTCGAGGTGTTCATCAAGCGTAGTACCACCAGCGCTGACAGCACGTGTCCACGTTGGTATAAACAAAGAGAGAAATCTAACTCAAACATCACCCATGAGAATTTAACAAACATAACTGTACGATTCAAAACGAACAACTTTCCAGAGAGCTTAGTGAAACAGTAGGCAATTTCCTAGCTCAAACAAGAATCTATCCCCACTAACCTAAACTAAAAGATGTACCAAAATATATTCCGAAGAATGTCAAGCTTACAGCAGCGTCCGGACCTAGACTAGATCCTGTGGCGCCGGCCAGAGGCTGTTGCCATAGGAACTCGCTGTATTTTTAATAAAGGTATTCGGAGATGGAGGAGCGGGTGACGGTGTGACTCGAAAAGAATTAAACTTGGTTAATCGTTCAAAACGGCCATCCAACGGCAGTTGCCGCCAATACTGTCACGAATACAAATCTTTTTAGAAAAGATAGTGGTCCTCATTGTCAGTTTTTCGAAAAGAAACCAAAGGGAAAGATTTGATTCGTAAATGTCACTTTGCTAGTCCTCTCTGGAGAAGCTTATCAAAGATGGCACTACCCTTACTAGACAACACAAGAGAGTCTCTGCTTCCTGCTTCCAACGGATTCGAATCAGTGTACCAACAAATTCATATCTGCAGAGATTACTCGGTGAGCAAAGGAAGCTGGTGATTACACAAGAGAAATGTTGTTGCACCATACGTAATCTTTTCCCAACAGAGTATAATTCACAGAAAGCCATCTCTGCAGCACATACACTAGTATGCCAGAAAAATCTCTACAAAAGACTGAAAGTTGGCTTAGATATTACAAAAAATTAAAAAATTAAAAAAAAAACGATATTTCAAATTTCTACTTATCTCAACAGTCATTTCAGTAGCGAAGATGCATTTTTAGATAGACATTTGGTATATAAACTGGTATACTTTGTTTGGAGTAAGAGTATAAATGTCAAAACATGCAGTGAAAGTATCCTGACACGCCTGTCCACAAAGCGCGTTGCTGCGATTATTTTGAGGACTAACGCACTACCAGTAACTTACACTCACAAGCAGGGTTGAGAACAAAGCCAGTCCCGTGACAACAGGTAACGTCTAGGACGGAAGAGAAAAGGTGGTCTTCTTCTTCACAACACTCGAGTTGACATAAGTTTCATACAAAGTTTCCACTTATAACTACGTTTTACCACAAACGCCTGTATTCACCGTAGCTTGGCATTGCAGTCTCGCCCCAGAACTTAATATCCCTCGCTGGTGGCTGAGTCTATGGCAAAAATCTTGTAGTAGGCGCGGTCTCAGCCAGTCTCTACCGTCCACTACATTGCTCGCGACGCTAAGCCAATCAGAGTGACGGCAAAAGACGTGGGACGCTAACGGTCTCAGAGCCTTGAGGAAAGGATTTTCTGGTACCTTCTAGATGCTTCTCCGCGCGAACTCTCCCGCACAGTCGAAATACTGGGTGCTGATAACGACGATCGTGTTTGAAGAAGGCCAGTGAATTTCCCTTGTTCCTGGTGCGGAGTAAAAGAAGGAAGAAATCGCTTCAAATTGCTCCAAAGGCAAGAGGCTATGTGAGGTACTACATACTGGAAGAAATAAGACTGTTATTCTCAATAATGCCATGAGGAAATTAATAAACTCATTCATCCATTAGAAATCGTTCCCCAGGAGGTAACATGTATCACAACACACGGCAATGGTGGTGGTTCACATTAACTTCTTCTTCCGTTTCTACACTATACTCCTGTACACTGAGACGGCAAAAGTCCTTGGATACCTCCTAATATCGTGTGAGCTCTCTTTTTGCGCAGTGTAGTGCACCATCATGATGCGGCATGGACTCAATAAGTCGTCGGAAGTCCCTTGCAGAAATGCTGAGCCGTACTGTCTCTATAGACGTCCATAACCGATGCAGCAATACTGGGAGGGATGCTTTGAAAAGGCCATATCCGATTTCCTTCCCTATTCTTCACACAATAAGAGCTTGTTCTCCGTCTTTAATGAATTCGATGTCGCACTCCGTCTTCAGGCCACAAGTGGCCCATTGGGACCATCCGACCGCCGTGTTATCCTCAGCTGAGGATGCGGATAGGAGGTGAGTGAGGTCACCACACTTCTCTCCCTGTTGTTATGATGGTTTTCTTTGATCGGAGCCACTACTATTTGGTCGAGTAGCTCCTCAGTTGGCATCACGAGGCTGAGTGCACACCGAAAAATGGTAGCACTGCATGGAGGTCTGGATGGTCACCCATCCAAGTGCCGGCCACGCTCGACAGCGCTTAACTTCGGTGATATGGGAACCCGTGTATCCACTGCGGCAAGGCCGTTGCCTTGAACTCTATGTGGACGAGACGTTAAACTCAGTCTTCCTTCCCTCATTCCGGTGCAGAATTTTATGCACAAACTGACCTCTCGATTGTGCTCCATAAGTATTCGATGCGATTCAAGCCGAGCGATATGAGTGGCCAGATCGTTCGCTCAAACTGTACAGAATATTCTTCAAACCGCGACCGACTGCGGACCAGTAACATAGCACAAAGTCTTCCACATTATTCCGTGGTTGTCTGAGCACATGAAGTCCCAGAATAGATGAAAATGATCGTTTCCAGTCAATGATCGGTTCAGTTGGATGAGAGGACCAACTGTATTCTGTGTAAACACTGCACACTCTATTACGGAGCTTCCGCAGTGCCTTGTTGACAATTTAGGTCCATGGTTTCGTAGGGTCCGCACCATACTCTCATCAAGCGAAATCGGGACTCATCTGACCGGCCCACGGTTTTCCAGTCATCTAGGGTTCAGCCGATATGGTCACGAGCCCAGGAGAGGAACTGCAGGCTATGTTGTGCTTTTATCAAAGACACACGGTTCGGCCGTCTGCTTCCACAGCCGATTATCGGCAAGTTTCTCCCCACTACCGGATAGGTTCGTCGTAAGTCCTACATTTATTTCTGCAGTTATTCCACGCAGTGTTAGTAGCCTGTTAACACTGTAATTCTTCCCAGACGCCGCTGCTCTTGGTTATTAAGTGAAGGTCGCCGCTCACTGCGTTGTCCGTGGTGAGAGATAATGCCTGTAATTTGTTATCCTCGGCACATTCTTGACACTGTGGATCTCGGAATATTGAATTCTCTAACATTTTCCGCAATGGAACGTCCTATGCTTCTAGCTCCGACTAGCATTCTGCGTTCAAAGTCTGTTCATTTCCTTCGTACGGCCATAATCACGTCGGAAACCTTTTCACATGAACCACCCGACTACAAATGACAATTCTGGCAGTGCACTGCCCGTTTATACTTCACGTACGTGATACCATCGCCATCTGCATATGTGAGTATGGGTTCACAAGAATTGTGACATCAGTATACACCACTCTAATGGGACCAGTGTGCAGTTTTAAGGGGCTGACAAATATTCAGTCTCATGATGTTATTTACATTATTGCTTTACCTAGGCACAGCAGTCTGGAGCCACGCGACCGCTACGGCCGCAGGTTCAAATCCTGCCTCGGGCATGGATGTGTGTAATGTCCTTAGATTAGTTAGGTTTAAGTAGTTCTAAGTTCTAACCTCAGAAGTTAAGTCCCATAGCGCTCAGAACCATTTGCTTTACCTGTGCAAAGTAAGCAGCTTTAAAAATAAAGTAAAGTAAATATCTTAAATGTTTCTATGGTGAACTTTATTTTATCAATGTTCTAATAGAAAAAATAATAAAGAACTTGTCATAGGAATTACAGCTGTGTCTAGTGATGTACTAGCACGAGTATACGTTCACATGTTGTGTGCCCTGCTACCGCTAGTACAGCCGTGTACTGTAGTTTCTCACATTTCCGGCCCGCTAATGACACTTCTCTAGAGATCAGACGTAAATAGTTCGCATCAACTGACACTCCCTGGGTTGTTTTCAATCGAACTTACAGCAGCTACCACACTACGGTGTGGCTGAAGCCTCTTCTCCAGAGGTATAAGCATCACTATAAACGGCGCTGTCAACATGGTCCTACTTCACTTCCGCATGTCACATGCAGCCCGCGGTATGCTACATGGCGAGTATCATACAAGGCGTACAACTTTGCTTCCGCCGTTTGCCGCTATCAGTGTATATGCCATGTCAACAGATGATTATCTCACATCGAATTGAGTTTGTACACTCTTTCCTTCAATAAGCTATGATGTCGTCAGTCATACGACCCCACTGCCGCCTGAGAGATCGATCCGCCGGAGGCGATTCTCTCGATAAACGAAACAGAAGGACGGTTGTGTTATCCAAAGGGTGCACAGCCAGTCGCAGTATTTATGCTCGCCGCGAGGCGCCGCTAGGCCACTTCATGTGCAGCAGGAGACTGGTGCAGTTGCAGCCGCGCTCAGTGGTCAGCCAGCGCCGATGTTAGTCATCGTCTGCAGCTCAGTCATTGCTGTCATCAAGTCTTTGTAGCCCAGCTCCAAGTAAGCGTTCAAATTCACCGGATTCGACATTCAAGATTACGAGAGATTAATTCGTCACTGCAAGATTTGTGACTTGTAAATTATGTCATTCTACAGACGCTTTGTCTAGTCACGTCTTCTATAATTGTCAACCAACAGATCATGGACCACAAGGAAGTTAAGTAATACATACTCCCTCATGTTTTACTCCTGCTGATTAGTTGTGTTTTCCTTTTGTAGCTACCAAGCAGTCTTGGCACAGTACAACCCACGCTTCCAAATCAAAATGGTTCAACTGGCTCTGAGCACTATGCGACTTAACTTCTGAGGTCATCAGTCACCTAAGGACATCACACACATCCATGCCCGAGGCAGGATTCGAATCTGTGACCGTAGCGGTCGTTCGGTTCCATACTGTAGCGCCTAGAACCACACGGCCACTCAGGCCGAGCCCACGTTTCCACCTCCTTGGCTACCTCATATTTGTTACCCCATGTTGATCGACATCGGTTATGGTGGATGATCGATAGTCATCACTAAGGAAGGCCTAGTGCATGTTATGCTTGCTTATTAGGCTCCATTCACTTGTGAAGGCGTGTAAATGCGAGAGCTACGTGAAAATTCTTTGGATTCTGAGGACAAATTAGTTTCAAGAATTGTTACAGCACCCACATCAAGCAGAGGACGTCAAACATTTTTCCTCGACCCTTTGACGCCGTGCTCCGCCGATAAAGGCACTAAGTTCACGCTAACGGCGCTCATTTTGAACATGTAACGGTAAGTAGTGGTCGAAAGAAACAGATCGCAGACGTTAGGCAGTTAGCTTGGACCTCGGTCAAGATTAGATTAGATTAGATTAGTTTTTCGTTCCATAGATCCGTGTTGAGGAGATCCTCGTGGATGTGGAACATGTAACTTTTTTTTAAGCTGAAATAACAGTACTATTAGTATGAATATATACAACACATCATTTGTTTCTATTAAAAAATTCATCAATGGAGTAGAAGGAGTTGGCCACTAGTAAGTCTTTCAGGCTCCTTTTAAACTGATCTTTATTTTTAACTAGATTTTTTATGTTTGCTGGCAAATTATTGAAGATGAGTGTTCCTGAGTAGTGGACCTCTTTTTGAACTAAAGTAAGTGCTTTTAAGTCCTTGTGCAGATCATTTTTGTTCCTTGTATTGTATGTATGAACTGAGCTGTTTGTTGGAAAAAGAGATATATTATTTAGAACAAATTTCATTAAGGAGTAAATATACTGAGAGGCAGTTGTTAGTATACCCAGTTCTTTGAAGAGATTTCTACAAGACGTCCGTGAGTTTACTCCACCAATAATACGTATTACACGCTTTTGGACTCTGAAAACTTTTGTTTGACTTGAAGAGTTTCCCCAAAATATTATACCATATGACATTATGGAATGAAAGTAGGGAAAGTATGCAAGCTTTTTCACTTTTATGGCGCCTATGTCTGCCAACACTCGAATTGCAAATACAGATTTGTTAAGGAGTTTCTGCAGTTCTGTGGTGTGCTCCTCAAAACTGAATTTATTATCAAATTTTAATCCCCGGAATTTAAGACTGTCAACCTCTTCTATCTCCTCTTCTTCGTACTTTATGCATATGCTGGGTGGAAACCTCTTACAAGATCTGAATTGCATATAATGAGTCTTTTCGAAGTTTAATGCCAGTGAGTTGGCTTTAAACCATTTATTAATATCCATGAAAATATCATTAGCAGGTCGTTCTAGAACTACACTCAACATACTATTTATTGCAATACTTGTGTCATCTGCAAAGAAAACGAACTCTGCTTCTGGCAGTGTAACTGATGAGAGATCATTAATGTACACAAGAAAAAGCATTGGCCCTAAGATGGATCCTTGTGGGACACCACATGTAATTTCCTCCCATTCTGATGATGGCTGATGACTTAATTCACTAGTCCCTTGCACTGACACCCTTTGTTTCCTGTTAGCAAGGTATGACTTGAATCATTTTGCAGCACTGCCCATGACACCATAGAATTCTAATTTATTTAAAAGGATATTGTGGTTTACACAATCGAAAGTGTTTGACAAATCACAGAAAGTACCTGCTGCTTGTAACTTGTTATTTAATGAATTAAGTACATTTTCACTGTAGGTGTAAATAGCCGTTTCGGTATCAGAACCCTTCAGAAATCCAAACTGTATTCTTGATAATATGTTATTTGTGGTCAGATGGTTGAGAAGCTGCCTGTACATTACTTTTTCTAAAATTTTTGAGAATGCTGGCAAAAGTGAAATCGGTCTGTAGTTTGATGGCATCTCTTTATCCTCTTTCTTGAATACAGGCTTAACACCTGCATATTTCAGCCAGTCAGGAAATGTCCCAGTTATAACTGACTGGTTACACAAGTAACTCAGAATTGTATTAAACTCGAAAGAACATGCCTTAATTAACTTTGTTGATATTTCATCATAACCACTAGAATGCTTTGTTTTTAAAGATTTTATTATGAAAGTTATTTCTTTTGGTGAAGTGAGTGACATATTCATGCACCTGAAGCTATTTGTAAAGGCTAGTTTCAGATATTCAAGGGCATTGCTTACTGATCCTGACAATCCCATTCTATCAGTAACAGATATAAAGTACTTGTTAAATAGATTTGCCACACTATGCCCATCGGTTACTAATGTGTCATCTACCCTTAGTGCTACTTGCTCCTGTTCCTTTCTGGTTCTACCAGCCTCCTCTTTCACTATATCCCATATTGTTTTTATTTTGTTCCCTGACGTTGCTATCTTCTTCTCGTAGTGTATTTGATTAGATGTCTGAACTACTTTTTTAATATTTTACTGTATTCCTTGTATTTAGCTATATCATCAGCATTGGAGCTATTCTTGGTCGACAGATACATTTTCCTTTTTGTCTTATAGGAAATCTTTATTCCTTGTGTGATCCATGGTTTTATTATAGAGTTCTGTTTAATTTGAGTAACATTTAGAGGAAAACAGTTTTCTAACATGGTACTGACATTGTTCATGAATGTGTTATACACTCCTGGAAATGGAAAAAAGAACACATTGACACCGGTGTGTCAGACCCACCATACTTGCTCCGGACACTGCGAGAGGGCTGTACAAGCAATGATCACACGCACGGCACAGTGGACACACCAGGAACCGCCGTGTTGGCCGTCGAATGGCGCTAGCTGCGCAGCATTTGTGCACTGCCGCCGTCAGTGTCAGCCAGTTTGCCGTGGCATACGGAGCTCCATCGCAGTCTTTAACACTGGTAGCATGCCGCGACAGCGTGGACGTGAACCGTATGTGCAGTTGACGGACTTTGAGCGAGGGCGTATAGTGGGCATGCGGGAGGCCGGGTGGACGTACCGCTGAATTGCTCAACACGTGGGGCGTGAGGTCTCCACAGTACATCGATGTTGTCGCCAGTGGTCGGCGGAAGGTGCACGTGCCCGTCGACCTGGGACCGGACCGCAGCGACGCACGGATGCACGCCAAGACCGTAGGATCCTACGCAGTGCCGTAGGGGACCGCACCGCCACTTCCCAGCAAATTAGGGACACTGTTGCTCCTGGGGTATCGGCGAGTACCATTCGCAACCGTCTCCATGAAGCTGGGCTACGGTCCCGCACACCGTTAGGCCGTCTTCCGCTCACGCCCCAACATCGTGCAGCCCGCCTCCAGTGGTGTCGCGACAGGCGTGAATGGAGGTACGAATGGAGACGTGTCGTCTTCAGCGATGAGAGTCGCTTCTGCCTTGGTGCCAATGATGGTCGTATGCGTGTTTGGCGCCGTGCAGGTGAGCGCCACAATCAGGACTGCATACGACCGAGGCACACAGGGCCAACATCCAGCATCATGGTGTGGGGAGCGATCTCCTACAGTGGCCATACACCTCTGGTGATCGTCGAGGGGACACTGAATAGTGCACGGTACATCCAAACTGTCATCGAACCCTTCGTTCTACCATTCCTACACCGGCAAGGGAACTTGCTGTTCCAACAGGACAATGCACGTCCGCATGTATCCCGTACCTCCCAACGTGCTCTAGAAGGTGTAAGTCAACTACCCTGGCCAGCAAAATCTCCGGATCTGTCCCCCATTGAGCATGTTTGGGACTGGATGAAGCGTCGTCTCACGCGGTCTGCACGTCCAGCACGAACGCTGGTCCAACTGAGGCGCCAGGTGGAAATGGCATGGCAAGCCGTTCCACAGGACTACATCCAGCATCTCTACGATCGTCTCCATGGGAGAATAGCAGCCTGCATTGCTGCGAAAGGTGGATATACACTGTACTAGTGCCGACATTGTGCATGCTCTGTTGCCTGTGTCTATGTGCCTGTGGTTCTGTGAATGTGATCATGTGATGTATCTGACCCCAGGAATGTGTCAATAAAGTTTCCCCTTTCTGGGACAATGAATTCACGGTGTTCTTATTTCAATTTCCAGGAGTGTATCAATTTGGTTTGATGAATTCATTTCATCGATACAAATGAGTAGTTCATCAACTTTATTTCTGAGTCCCGGAACGTTCTGGTGTAATAAAGATAACTGGATTACATCTTAAACTTGTTCTTAATTCAAAATGTCAGTTTAGGAACGGTAATTTTAACATCGTAGACGGGCATAGTGGTGGAAGAGAAATTGTTGTCGAAGATGCTGAATTGGAGACACTGCTGAGTGAAGACCAGCGTGAAACTCAAGGCGAACTGGCACGATTAGTGGGAGTGACACAGCAAGCCACTTCAAAACGTTCAGAAAGATGGAACTTGGGTCCCGTGTGAGCTGAGAAGAAGAGATGTTGAACGGCGTTTGTGTGTTTGTGAACAGTTGCTCCAAATGCAAAACGGAAGGGATTTCTGCATCGCATTGTGACCGGGGACGAAACATGGGTTTATTACGATAACCCTAAACGCAAAAAAATCATGGGCATATCCCGGTCATGCTTCCACGTCGACGGCCAACCCGATATTCACAGCCCCATGTTGCAAAAGAGGTCAAGACGTACTTGGAAACGTTAAAAGGGGAAGTCCCACCCCACCCGCCGTCTTCTCCAGACATTGCTCCCTCTGACTGTCACCTGTTTAGATCAATGGCGCATGGCCTGGCTGACCAACAACTTCCGAGCTCATGAAGAAGTCACATATTGGATCAATTCGTGGATCGCTTCAAAAGATGAGCAATTTTTTCGAAGCGAGATTCGTACACTGCTCGAAAGATTGAAGAAAGTAGTGACCAGTGATGTAAAATAGTTTTAATGATACATGTGTAACCAATTTGTTTCATTAAAGCCTCAAATGATGGGGGAAAAACTGCGGAAGCAAAGTTGTACACCTTGTAGTTTACCGCCCAATCGCTCTGCAGTCAGTTCACACACCGGAAATAGTGTTGGCTGCGCCTTGCAGATCATCAATAGAAGTTCACGTCGCAGAGCAAACGAGGTGTATTTCACTGCTGATTTCATGGACTTCGACCTTCCTCGAATACCTTACGCTCACTCCACGTACGGTCCCAAGGACTGGATCCATTACTCGAGTACTCTTTGCTCACCACTGACCAAGGCCTCAAGACCATCAACCAGAGCCATTTAGTGGAACTCGTGTCTTAATAAATTGTGCTATCGGACCCTATTTTTGTGCCTATTACGCATATCATTTCGTCCTATTACCTGGGGTATGATTTTCTACCGTCTTTGTTCCTTCACTCATGAACACTACAACACACTTTATGTGCGACGAAGTGCTCTTCTTCCAGCAGCGCTTCACCGTCATTCATTGCAAAAATGAATGAATTAATATTTCACCACAGATTCCGTAAACTTCTGAAAGTTACGTGCAGTTGTCTGTCCATGAGGCCATACGAAGGTCGTGAATTGTACCCGGGCGTACGTTGTGTTTCTTGTGTAAGGTCTTCGATGTAGTTCAACACAGTCGTTTAGGGAATAAAATCCGAACTTATGGAATACTGGAAGAACAGTATCACTACATTTATCCTAGGTGGTGGCAGTCAACATGTTCTTAATAGAGTTTTTGGAGTGTTATAAGGACATCACTGTTCACAGTATGTACAGAATGTTCATTAATTGTGCACAAACTTGCACATATTACGGTGGAGCCCGCAGAATATACGAGTATAATTCGTTAAGCAATCATACGTAGAAAAAGGCCTATTGAGTGAGCACAAAGTATGCATTATTGCTCACGTATCGAAGGAGATAAAACGGACCTTCCTCGACCTACGTTGCACCACAGTTTATTTAACATACGTAGTGGTTTGCTGACGTTCTGACGTTCGCACTGAACAAGTAAACGGCATGTAAGGCTCTTATGCTTACTTGACCGTCCCAGTACACCTTTAAGACTGTTTGGCTCTCAATCATTCCCAACATCATACTCGACAATTCGTTCTCAGTCAATATTTATTTCAGGCATTTGTTGTCTCAGTTTGAGACAGACATTTGTCAGTTTGAGCATGGAGGTGTTGATAATAATATTAGCTTCGCATCTCCACCCCTATCCCTCTCGAATGGTTCAAATGGCTCTAAGCAATATGGGACTTAAACGTCTGAGGTCATCAGTTAGGGAACTTACAATTACTTAAACCTAAGTAACCTAAGAACATCACCCACAACCATGCCCGAGGCAGGATTCGAACCTGCAACCGTAGCAGCAGCGCGGTTCCAGGCTGAAGCGCCTAGAACCGCTCGTCCAAAGCAGCCGACCTACCCCTCGCATTTAATCATGTTTAAAATTGCTGTCAGTATTGAAGTTAACCTGTTCTGCTCCCTATTTTTTTTTAAAACTTTCGTTTACTTCATATTTTGCGATCACATATACAATGAGATACAAAAAGTCGGAGGATACCGCCTAGTATCGTGGCGGAGCTCCTTTCGTCCGGCGTCGTGCAGCAGCTCTGACTGGAAAATCCTCAAAAAATCGCTACAAATCTCTTGCAGTAATATGAGCCATGCTGCCTTTACAGCCGTCCATAATTGCAAAAGTATTGGTGATGCAGGATTTTATACACGAACTCACCTGTCGATTATGTCCCATAAATGTTTGACGAGGTTCATGTCGTTCGATCTGGGTGGTCAAAACAATCGCTCGAATTGTCCAGAATGTTCTTAGAACCAATCGTAAACACTTCTTGCCCAGTAACATAGTGCCTTATCATCCACTAAAATTCCATAGTTTTTTGGGAACGTGAAGTCCATGAATACGGAAAATGGTCTCCAGCTAGACGAACGACCAGTCCATTCCATGTAAATACATCGCACACCACTCTGGAGGCACCACCAGCTTCGACAGTCGCTTCTTGAGAACTTGGGTCCGTGTCCTCGTGGGGTCTGCGCCACATTCGAATCCTACCATCATCTCTTATCAACTGGAATCGACAATCATCATACCAGGCCATGGTTCTCCACTCGTCTAGGGTCCAACAGAAGTAGTCATGAGCCCAATAGAGGGCTGCAGGCGATGTCGTGCTGTTAGAAAAGGCATTAGCGTCGGCCGTCTGCTGCCACTGCCCATGAATGCTAAATTTAGCCTCACTGCCACACATGTTTGTCGTTATTTCACGCAGCGCCACTTTCCTGTTAGCACTGGCACCTCTACGCTGCTCTAGGGTGTTAAGTGAAGACCGTCAGCCACTGCGTTTTCTGTGGTGAGAGATAATGACTGGAATTTTGTATTCTCGGCACAATCTTGACACTGTGGATCTCCGGATATTGAATTCCGTAAAGATTTTCCAAATGGAATATCCCCTGCGTCTAGCTCCATCTACCGTTCGGGGTTAAAACTCTATCAAAATTCACGTCGTGCGGCCTTAATCACGTCAGAATATCTTCCACACAAATCACCACAGAACAATAACATCTCCGACAATGCACAGCCCTTTTATGTGTTGTGTAAGCGAAACGCCGCCACCTGTGTACGTGTGTATCGCTAGACGATGACTTTTGTCTCGATTCCCGGCGGGGTCAGGGATTTTCTCTGCCTCGTGATGGCTGGGTGTTGTGTGACGTCCTTAGGTTAGTTAGGTTTAAGTAGTTCTAAGTTCTAGGGGACTGATGACCATAGATGTTAAGTCCCATAGTGCTCAGAGCCATTTTTGACTTTTCTCACCTTAGCGTACACCTTCGTCAATTTTTTGTCAAATGTATCATATGGATTACTTATTAGCTTTCTTCTTCTTCCTGGACTTTATGCGTTATTTTTATGTGGTTGATAAGTAAATTATTGGATTTGACCAAATTAGCGACAGGGGGTGGTCGGGTGCCCTTGCTGCCACCCTATTCCTCCCCTCCCCCCCCCCCCTCCCTCCACTCTCCCGGCACGTAATACTGTATCCAAATGATTGCATCTAACGTTGTCCCCTGTGAAAGTGTGTGAACGGTTTCTAATGGTTTCAGCACCGCGTGAGATGAGATGTGGGCCGGTATTCACGTGGTCGGATGTGAGAAACCTCGTAAAAACCACATCCTGGCTGGCTCGCACACCGTTCGTCGTCCTTAAGCCCCCACACAGATTAGATCCGGTCCGGGTCGCCGCGCCTCCCTCAATCTTGGAAGCGGTGAATTAACCCTCAAGCCTATTGAGCGTGCGTCTGCTGCAGTCTTTTTTGTCCGTAGTTGTTGACACGCCTTTCTCTGCTGTCATGTCTAGAGAGACCTCTACTGTGGTCGCCACACTGAGAATGCGCAGTGCTCTTACTTTATTTTTTTCCACCAGTCTTCTGACTGGCTTGATGCAGCCTGCCACGTATTCCTGTCCTGTTCCAACCTCTTCATCTCAGAGCAGCACTTGCAGCCTACGTGCTCAATTATTTGCTGGATATACTCTAATCTGTTTTCGTCTACAGTTTTTACCCTCTACAGCTCACTTTAGCACCATCCAGTTGCTATGGCTCTGAGCACTATTGGACTCAACTGCTGTGGTTGTCAGTCCCCTAGAAATTAGAACTACTTAAACCTAACTAACCTAAAGACATCACACACATCCATGCGCGAGACAGGATTCGAACCTGCGACCTAGCAGTCGCACGGTTCCGGACTGCGCGCGCCTAGAACCGCGAGACCACCGCGGCCGGCTCCAGTTGCTATCCCGTGATGGTTAACACATATCCTATTATCCTGTCACTTCTTCTTGTTTGTGTTTTCCATACATTCGTTTCCTCGTGGATTCTCTGGAGAACCTTCTCATTTCTTAGCTTGTCAGTCCACCTAATATCTAACATTCTTCTGTAGTATCACATATCATATGCTTTGATTCTCTTCTTTTCCAGTTTTCGCACAATCAGTATTTCAGTACCAGACAGTGCTCTTTTTCAAACGTACATTCTGAAAAATTTCTTCCGCAAATTGAGGTCTATGTTTGCCTATGTATGCCTTGCTCCAACCGCTGTGGATTATATTGCTCTCTAGATATCAGAAGTCCTTAACTTCATCTACTTTGTGATCACCAATCCTGATGTTAAGTCTACTTAATCATTATTGTTATTGTTATTATCATTTAATATTATTATTTTATATTACAATATATTATCATAAAATATTATTACTATCGCTATTCTCAAGCACATATACGTAATCAGTTACAGGTAAAAAATAGAAAAGAAAATGTTGATTAAAATTACGAGCTACTATGCATATATATATATATATATATATATATATATATATATATATATATATATATATATATAGTAGTTCTAAGGCTAACCGAAAATCGACAAATATCTAAGTGATTTAAGTTGTGTTCTAAAGTGAAGAGATTGGTATCTGAGAGAAAATGATAGCACATTGCATCAAACAGGTAAGTAACAGAATTGTACACTAAACATGATCACTCTTCCTCATTCCTGTGAGGGTGTAGGTATCGATCTGAAATTTATGTCACATACTAAGATCTACAGTTCCTTGGCGACGTGAAAAATTTAAAATCCTAAATCAATGTAATCAAAAGCTACGCCTGTTTAAGTCACATATTTCGATACTCCCAAAGTCAGTCACCAAATTATCTTGGGGCTTAAGAAGCCGCTTTCGCTGCATTTCATCTTTTTATTATCAGATCACAATTGGTTTCGCGCCGCAAAAAAACACGTCATAAGGGGACATCGACGTAATAGTGAATCATGTAACTGTAACAGATGCTAAAATACCCTTTAATATGAAAAAAATTTAAGGTATTTTCAAAATCATAGAAATTAGAGAAAAAGGTAGTTATATAACTAAATCATAAGAGCTAAGTAACTTGGAACATGGAACCCAACACCACCCCTGTCTGCAAGCTTTTCTCACTCATCTAACCTATAGCGAACTTTCCGGTGACCTAGCATCATGAAATTCGATTAGAAGCAAGGTTTAGCAGTAAAGGTAGAGGAAAAAATCCGAAAATAGTCAATTTCTGAGTATATCACTTAAAAATACATGTTTTGCCATTTTTGGTCCGTCCGTCTGTCTGTCCGTTTGCGAGACCCCTATCTCTCAAGAACAGGTATGATATCAAGTTGAACTTTGTTTCATTTACTGACGTGCACGGTCCCTTAAAGTGTAAGTCGATTCACTCAACAGAACCTATAGGGTACTTCCCCTTGACATAGAAACATGAAATTCGACAAGAAGCCAAGTTTCACAATAATAGTAAAGGGAAAATGCAAAAACCGCCAATTGGTTACTATATCTCACTTTTTTCCTATTTATTGTCCTTCTGCATCTGTGTCTGCCTGTTAAGACTAATTTTCGCAGGAACAGGTAGAAATATGAAGTTGACATTTATGTCAAGTACTAAGGACTATGCACCTTTATAGTGCAAATAATTTAAGCTGCTAAGTCAATGCAATCAGAGGATATGTCCATTTACGTCAGTCACCTATTTCGAAGCTACCAGGCTCACTCATCAAAACCAACAGGGTGTGTGTATTGTGCATTAAACCGGGTATCTAGAAACGACGGAGAGGCTACGTGCCCGCTGTACCCCTCAGTAGTTCACAACCACACAACAGGCTACAGCAGTCCACTCACCCCACCGCCGCATCACACCGAAACCAGGGTTATTGTGCGGTTCGGTCCCAAGTGGATACCCCACGCCCCGGGAACGTCTCATCAGACCAGTGTAACCTCTACGTCTGTGTGGTAGAGTAATTATGGTGTACGTGTACGTGGAGACAGTGTTTGCGCAGCAATCGCCGACACAGTGTAACTGAGGTGGAATAAGGGGAACCAGCCCGCATTCGCCGAGGCAGATGAAAAACCGCCTTAAAAGCCATCCACAGGCTAGTCGGCACACCGGACTTCGACACTTATCCGCCGGGCGGATTCATCCCCGGGACCGGCACACCTTCCACTCGGGAAGCAGCAAGTTAGACCGTGCGGCTATGAGGGCGGGCCACCTATAGGATACGTCCCCTTGACCAAGAATCACGAATTCGAAACGAAGCAAGGTTTCACAATGAAAGCTAAGGAAAAGTCAGAAAACTGTTAATTGGTCACTGCATCGCAATTTTTATCTTATTTTACTTGTTTATTTATTTTTCAAAGCTTCTAAGTCAGTACGCCCAAATGATACGGCAATATTTGTCACATATATTGATACTTGCACACTCACTCGTCAAAACATATACATTAACTATTTACATATCTCATATGACCAACCTCGAGGTGTAACGGTAAATAGATTGCCAGATCGAATAGCTGTCAGACCAAGGATGTTTCACCCTAAGTTATCCCCTTGCCTCCACCTCTCAACGACGTGGGGAGTCACCAGAGTCAACACACGATTTTGATACCACGTCTCATTGTAGGTCTTGCAATAGGACACCTTCTCTACCATTACTTTCCTTTAATAGAAATAGCCGATACCAGGAATATTTTCGAATCTTGTATAGGTGAACATTATCTCAGCTCCATCAGGTTGCCCTCCATGGGGTAGGTGCACGCAACGACTGTGGTTATATTGGGTTAGATAGAGCAGCAATCAGTCGTAGGATTAAGTTGCTTTGATATGACATTTATTGCGTTGATAATGACCTGACACAGGTCGCAATCTGATCTGCGTTGTGACTATAAATGTCATATTAAAGCAACTTAATTCTACGACTGATTGCTGCTCTATCTAACCCATTATCTCAGCTGTCTAACTATAAGAGTTTCAAATGATTTTGTAAAAGATGTAAAAAAATAAATTAATTTGTTACAATCGATATTTACTAGCTCTGTTCGTATACGTGAAATTATTCTTCTTTTAGAAAAAATTGAAATTACGCAATATCTGGCATATTTAAAATTCATATTATTAATTTCAAAATCTAACCCTAATTATTAAATTGATTTCTTGATTCATTTACAAAATAATGATATAACTTGGTGATGATTCTTCTTTTGTCAAGAAAATTTGTAAACTGTTTTGTTTTGTAAACTCTTTGGTATGTGTTAGTACCACAGAATGAGTTAGGAGTAGTGGACATGCCTCTGATGAAACCGGACTTTTTTTTAATTTTGGCAAAAAAAAATTCAAATGTGTGTGAAATCTTATGGGACTTAACTGATAATGTCATCAGTCCCTAAACTTACACACTACTTAACCGAAATTATCCTAAGGACAAACACACACACACCCATGCCCGAGGGAGGACTCGAACCTTCGCCGGGACTAGCCGCACAGTACATGACTGCAGCGCCTGAGACCGATCGGCTAACACCGCGCGGCTAATTTTGGCAATAGTAATGTAATTTTTGGGTTTATGAAAACGCAGATTCTGAAGTCAGTGTGACATAGAAGAACGGGATAGAATAAAAAAAAAGTTGTAGCAATGAGAAGTACTTCATCAATTGTTATGTCAAATGGAACGCACAAAGTCAAAATTGCAGCCTAGACGTACTGCAGCCAACAATGAGAAAATGAAGATAAGAAAATATTCTTGTATTTCTTACGCCCCTCGAAGCTTTTGAAACTAATGAAGAGACTGAAAATTTAGTGGTGATGTGTGGGAGGGTAAGATTACAGTCTCCTTTTTCGTTTGTATAACTCGGGAAGGTTGCTGACACCCAAGTCGCCATGGTGACTTCCAATAGAAATACTTGCACCAGTTCACCGTTGTTGTTGTTGTGGTCTTCAGTCCTGAGACTGGTTTGATGCAGCACTCCATGCTACTCGATCCCAGTAACTACTACAACCTACATCTTTCTGAATCTGTTTAGTGTATTCATTTCTCGGTCTCCTTCTACGATTTTTACCCTCCACGCTGACCTCCAATACTAAATTGGTGACCCCTTGATTCCTCAGAACTTGTCCTACCAACCGATCCCTTCTTCTCGTCAAGTTATGCCACAAACTCCTCTTATCTCTAATTCTATTAAATACCTCTTCATTAGTTATGTGATCTACCCATCTAATCTTCAGCATTCTTCTGCAGCACCACATTTCAAAAGCTTCTATTCTCTTCTTGTCCAAACTATTTATCGTCCATGTTTCAGTTCCA
Organism: Schistocerca gregaria; assembly: GCF_023897955.1. NCBI lineage: Eukaryota > Metazoa > Arthropoda > Insecta > Orthoptera > Acrididae > Schistocerca > Schistocerca gregaria. The sequence goes on from NC_064922.1 coordinate 224,504,595, forward strand.
TACATGGCTACACTCCATACAAATACTTTCAGAAACGACTTCCTGACACTTGAATCTATACTCGATGTTAACAAATTTCTCTTCTTCATAAATTCTTTCCTTGCCATTGCCAGTCTATATTTTATATCCTCTCTACTTCGACCATCATCATTTATTTTGCTCCCCAAATAGAAAAACTCATTTACTACTTTAAGCGTCTCATTTCCTAATCTAATTCCCTCAGCATCACCCGACTTAATGCGACTGCATTCCATTATCGTCGTTTTGCTTTTGTTGATGTTCATCTTATATCCTCCTTTCAAGACACTATCTATTCCGTTTAACTGCTCTTCCAAGTCATTTGCTGTCTCTGACAGAATTACAATGTCATCGGCGAACCTCAAAGTTTTTATTTCTTCTCCATGGATCTTAATACCTACTTCGAATTTTTCTTTTGTTTCCTTCACTGCTTGCTCAATATACAGACTGAATAACATCGGGGAGAGGCTACAACCCTGTCCCACTCCCTTCCCAACCACTGCTTCCCATTCATGTTCATCGACTCTTATAACTGCCATCTGGTTTCTGTACAAATTGTAAATAGCCTTTCGCTCCGTTTATTTTACCCCTGCCACCTTCAGAATTTGAAAGAGAGTATTCCAGTATACATTGTCAAAAGCTTTTTCTAAGTCTACAAATGCTAGAAACGTAGGTTTGCCTTTCCTTAATCTCTCTTCTAAGATAAGTCGTAGGGTCAGTATAGCCTCATGTGTTCCAATATTTCTACGGAATCCAAACTGGTCTTCCCCGAGGTCGGCTTCTACTAGTTTTTCCATTCGTCTATAAAGCATTCGCGTTAGTATTTTGCAGCTGTGACTTGTTAAACTGATAATTCGGTAATTTTCACATCTGTCAACACCTGCTTTCTTTGTGATTGGAATTATATTCTTCTTGAAGCCTGTCTCATATATCTTGCTCACCAGACGGTAGAGTTTTGTCAGGACTGGCTCTCCCAAGGCTGTCAGTAGTTCTAATGGAATGTTGACTACTCCCGGAGCCTTGTTTCGACTCAGGTCTTTCAGTGCTCTGTCAAACTTCACGCAGTATCGTATCTCATATTCCATCTTCATCTACATTATCTTCCATTTCCATAACATTGTCCTTAGGTACATCGCCCTTGTATAGACCCTCTATATACTCCCTCCACCTTTCTGCTTTCCCATCTTTGCTTAGAACTGTCAACCAAGCCACACGAAATTGTTATTGTTACCTATATACACAATTAAGATGGTATGAAATCCTCAGAGGGCATGTCCTACTCGCATTTGCCTCTTTTTCTCCAACATTTCTTTACTTGTTTTAAAATACTCGTCGAATCCATTCGTTTACGTTTGTCACGTTCTTCGCTTAATACCAACCATGTATGTGGACTATCATTTCTATTAGTACAGTAGACCCTAAAATTAACTCTGAACGGCACGTGGTAATAATCTAGGCTTATACTGTACCGTTTAATGCAGAACACCACTAGCCTATCTGGCTGGTTGCTACTGAATGACCCATCGGGGACCAGTCTGTTGAGCTTATAGTCCTCTATCTGTACCGCTGCACATTCTACATACTCGGTTATGATGGACGAGCGTGATACTACCTGCTCCTAACGGAACACTAATGTGGCATCGTTCCTCAGTGTCAACGATAAACTGAAATAAATGACAGGTGCTCCATCACAAAATTCTGGCGGACCTACCCGCTATGTTGTATCTTATCTCTGTGTTTCGCGTCGGTGTAATTTATGACTCTCGATTACCGTGGAACAAACACGTGTGTTATTTAGGCAGAGGTGAAATTTAAGATTGTTAACTACGAGATAAATATACTAAACTAGCTGAAACTGTGCCTTTTTCTCCACCCGTTTCTTAGAGTGCTGTTGAGGAATGGCTTGTCTAATATTCTACAGCTAGTCAGTAATTAAATATCTCATCGACGTTTAGCACTTTTTTTTAATTACTTACGTCTCAACGAGATAAGGCGATAGCATTACGCATTGCTTTATAGTGTATCATCTGTAGGACCGTTGAAGAAGGGCTGGTGAAAATAAAAATAAACAAACAGTTTTGTATGTAAACTGACGGAAAAAGGCGCGCGGAGTGGTCGCGCGATTAAGGCGCCGTGTTAAGGATTGACTGTGCGGCCTCTCCCGTCGGAGGTTCGAGTCCTCCCTCGGGCATGGGTGTGTGTACTGTTCTTAGTAAAAGTTAGTTTAGGTAGTGTGTAAGTCTAGGGACCGATGACCTCAGCAGTCTGATCTCTTAGGAATTCACTCACGTTTGAACATTTTTTGACGGAAAAACGTCGTAAGCCCAAAGACAATTACAGTAGAGTAATGAAATTTCGGGAATACATTTGTCTCGGAAACAAATTTAAGTGAGTAACATTGCATTATCATAGGTCAACATAAGCGAAATATAAGCAATAGCAAATGTGACGTTCTGCTGCAGTATAAACCGACGTAACCTCCAGAAAGTTGTATGCAAGCGTGTAAACGTGCATTCATTGTTCCGTACAGTTGCCGGAGGTCAGTTTGTGGGATGGAGCTCCATGCCAGTTGTACTTGATTCGTTAGTACAGAGATGGTTAATGCTGTTTCCGGATGACGCAAGAGTTGTCATCCGATGATGTCCGATATGTACTGACGGACAGACATTGTGACTGAGCAGGCCAGGACAACATGTCTACACTCTATAGAGCACGTTGGTTTTAGACATCGGAATATGGAGGAGCGTTATTCTGTTGGGAAACACCCCTTAGAGTGTTGTTGAGGAATGGCAACCGTAAGTGATTGGATCACCACACTGACGCAGAGATTTGCAGATAAAGGTGGATGGGGTATCCACTAGAGTACTGCTGTCGTACGACATTGCATTCCAGACCATAACTCCATGTGTACGTCCAATGTGTCTACAATGCAGACAAGTCTTTTGCTAACCCTACTTCTAACCAACGCATGGACACCACTGGTAAGGAGGCAGAACCAGTTTTCATCAAAGAACACAACAGACCTCCAGCCTGACTTCCAATTAGCTCTCGCTTGACATCACTGAAGTCACAAATGGCGTTGGGGTCAGTGGGTCGCACACTACAGGACGTCTGGCTTAGAACTGGCCTTGAAGTAAACGATTTCAAACAGCTCGTTGTGCCAGCGTGGTGACAACTACTTCTCCAGTCAGAGCTGCAGATGCAGTACGATGTGCCAGAACCATACGCTGAATGCGATGGTCTTCGCTCTCGGTAATGCCACGTTGCCGTCCAGAGCCCGCTCTTCTTCGACCGTACCTTCCCATGACCACCGATGCCGGCAACCATATGCTACATTATTCACTAACATCGTCATCATGGCCCATCTCCAAGCGCTGACAACCGTTACAGCGTGTATTTAAATAAAACCTATTTTGCAATCTCATAGTGGTGTTACTAGAGCCACTCTTACGCAACTGGCGCTAAACCTGAATAGGCGTCATCTTTCAGGATTGGACTGATTTGGGGGAAGAGACCAAACAGCGAGGTCATCGGTCTCATTGGATTACGGAAGGACGGGGAAGGAAGTTGGCCGTTTCCTTTCAAAAGAACCATCCCGGCATTTGCCTCGAGCGATTTAGGGAAGTCACGGAAAACCTAAATCAGGATGGCCCGGACGCGGGATTGAACCGTAGTTCTCCCGAGATTCTATAAGGGTTCCGCTTTTACCCACTGAGGCCCAGAATCCTAAAGCCAGTGTAACGCAGTCAAATATGGCATTCCTTGTAAAAAGTCTCCTTTGTAAAAACATGAATGAAATTTCTTAGAACGTGCGTCTAGAGAGTAGGCTTGTATGGAAGTGACTATTATGATTGTGGGAAAATCGAAAATCAACAGGATCGAAGAGTTTGAGATTTGGTGTTACAGGATGATGAACATTAAGTGGACTGATAAGAAGGAGAGGTTATGTGTAAAACATTAACTAAAGAAGAAACAGGTTGGTAAAACGTTTGTTGAGATATCAAGCAACAACTTCAATCGTACTACAGGAAGCCATAAAGGAAAACAAAATGTAGGAGAAGACAGAGACTAAAATATGTCCAACAAATAATAATGGAGGACTTTCAGTGTATGTGCCATAGGCACAAGAGGTGGCTGCTCCAAGCAAACAAGAGACTGATCAAAAATATATAAATATGTGATGGAAGAAACATTACGCACTGTCATGAAATGGCAAACCTGCTTCCAAAATGTAACCTCAGTCATGTGGTGAGTGGTTTATCTTTTCGTACAAAGATCACCTTTAAGGAAGTTTTTGTAATACGACAATTATTAATGAAGCGTGCTTATGAAGTTGGAGGCATGCCTATGAGAGACTAGGAATTTTTTTAACGTATTTCGTGAGAGTACAAAGGCTAGGGAAAGTGCAGTCCATACAATGCCAACAAGGCGTCGTTTTTTTTTTTTTTTTTTTTTTTTTTTTTTTTTTTTTTTTTAAGATGCCTCAGAGTTTGCAGGAACTGTAAGGAATCCCGGCAGACTGCACTGCTCTAATCTTTCTTTGTTGTTGGCAGTGGCAGTTTCGTGCTTGCTTGTGCGTCAGTTCCAGAGGCCGGTTTGCTCTGTCTACGACTGGCACCGTGCTGTAGAGATATGGGCCTGGCAGATGGGAACAGCTCACGGAATAGCCTCTGTTTCCCGTTTCTTTGTGCTTCCATGAGAGGCGTCACTATCATGTTTCCTGCTTTTCGTTGTTACTGTGCTTTGCTGTACAGCACCTGCTTTGAAGTTTGCTAAGACGGCGTATACTAATGTAAGCATCTCCGGCCAATTTTTTAATCCAAATAAAGTACCGTGTACTGGTTTTAGAAAAACAATGTGCATTGCAAAAGCAGCTGTAGTGGTTCATTATGCCTCATTCATGCGAAACAGCGCATTAATAATTTTTCATTTTCTCTGTTCACTGATTGCCAGTGAGGATCTCACATGAAAGTGACTTCAACATAAATAAACCGATCCTGTTTTTCACCTACAAAAGATAGTTACGTAATCCTGTGAATAATTCGTTGATAATTCAAGATAATACTGTGCTGGAGGAAGGGACAGATCATGCTAGTTTCGTGAAAGTGGAAGTGGTGAATGAAACAAAACACAGTCTTGTAAACTGAAATTGAAAACTATTCCAAAACTGTGTTTCTTAATATAAAAATACGTTAGTATAATCACTTTGTAATACGTACCTATCTACAACGTAACTAACTGATAGAGTGTAGTTTATATGACGTGCGTGGTTTTTATGGCTGAGTCCAAAAAGTAGCCTTTTTGGAACTAAAATTCTGTAACGCAACATATAATGTTCATTATTAACTCATATAAAATTTCAGTTTACTATTTATAATGTTATTAGCTGTTCATATGAATGAAAACAGTTGACATTGAAATCTTTAACGCATTCAGTTCACTTCATTAACATCGCTATTTCCTCCCATGAAACGTTAATATTTCAGTTTTAAAATATAACATGCAGATACCTAAAATAGCAAAAGGCATGTAGCAAATAAGTAAGACTTACATACATTCGACTGAAAAATAATTTGCCAAACGGAAAGGGAAGTTGTCTGATTAGTTTCAAGTGTCCCGCCACGAACTTCTCTCCTACGCCGACCTCTTTGTTTCAGGTTACCAGTTGCACCCTAGGTTCTCTGTAACTTGCTGTATGTACTCCGATATCCAACGTTCTCTAAGTTTCTACCCCATACATCTCTCGTGGCACTATGGAGGTTAATCCCTGATGTCCTTTTTACCTATTCCTTCTTCTTGTCAGCGTTTTCCATGTGTTCCCTTCCTCGACGATTCTGCGGAAATCATCTCATTCCTTACCTAATCAGACCATCTAATTTTCAACATTCTTCTTTAGCTCTACAACTCAAACGCTTTGAGTTTATTTTGTTCTGGTTTTCCTACTGTCCATGATTCACTGTCATACAATGCCGTGTTCCAGACGCACAGTTTCAGAATTTCTTTCTCGACATAAGGCATATGTTAGACGATACAGGATCCTCTTGACTAGAAATGCCCCTTTTACAAGTGCTAGTCTGTCCTTCTTGCTTAGTCCATCATGCGCTATTTTACTCCAAGGTTATCAGAATTCCTAACCTTAATCTATCTTATGACCTACCTTTTTTATGTTAAGTTCCTGGCTTCCCTCATTTCTGTTGTTTCTCATTGCTTTTGCCTTTTTCTGATTCAATCATTATTCTGTACTCAACGGACTGTTTCTCCCATCCAACATATTCTGTAATTATTGTTCATTTTCATCGAAAATAGCAATGTCATCCGCGAATCTTATCACTAATATCCTTTCATTCTGAATTTTAATTCCACTCTTGAAACTTCGCTTTATTTCCGTCATTGCACAAGAAAGACAAACACTTAGCAAACAACTATTTGGCCTTGAGACTTTCATTTTTTTCCACAAACTAGGACACTCGGAATCATAGTTCAAATGGAGAGGAAAGTAAGAGGTGTTGTGATAGGGAAAAAATCAAGATATGTACATAAATTCAGTTATAAATTACCGTACCCGTGGTGTAGAAGGTTGTACCCGGGATCTAGGGGTAGCGTCTTTGATTCATAATCAAAAACTGCCTAAATTTTGATAGATACTCAGCACTGGCGGCCGAAGACTTCCGGCATAAGAAGTCAGCCTCATTCCTGCCAACGGCCTTGTCAAACAGGGAGGAGGAGCGGATAGAGGTTCAGGACACTCTCTTGTCCTAGGGGTGGGAAATTGCCCCTAAAGGCGGAAGAATCAGCTATGATCAACGACATGAGGATGCAGAAGGCAATGGAAACGACTGCATTAAAGACACGTAACGTGTATCCACAGGACATGTGGCCTGTAGTTGAAGAAGTGTCATGATGATCTCTCCATTGGCAAAAGATTCCGGAATAGTCCCCCATTCGGACCTCCTGGAGGGGACTGCCAAGGGGCGGGGCGGGGAGGGGGGGGGGGGGTTACCATGAAAAAAAGATTGAATAATCAACGAAAGGATAATGTTCTACGAGTCGGGGCGTGGAATGTAAGAAGCTTGAACGTGGTAGGGAAACTAGAAAATCTGAAAAGGGAAATTCAAAGGCTCAATCTAGATATAGTAGGGGTCAGTGAAGTGAAGTGGAAGGAAGACCAGGATTTCTGGTCAGATGAGTATCAGGTAATATCAACAGTAGCAGAAAATGGTATAACAGGTGTAGGATTCGTTATGAATAGGAAGGTAGGGCAGAGAGTGTGTTACTGTGAACAGTTCAGTGACCGGGTTGTTCTAATCAGAATCGACAGCAGACCAACACCGACAACGATAGTTCAGGTATACATGCCGACGTCGCAAGCTGAAGATGGACAGATAGAGAAAGTGTATGAGGATATTGAAAGGGTAATGCAGTATGTAAAGGGGGACGAAAATCTAATAGTCATGGGCGACTGGAATGCAGTTGTAGGGGAAGGAGTAGAAGAAAACGTTACAGGAGAATATGGGAGGGACAAGGAATGAAAGAGGAGAAAGACTAATTGAGTTCTGTAACAAGTTTCAGCTAGTAATAGCGAATACCCTGTTCAAGAATCACAAAAGGAGGAGGTATACTTGGAAAAGGCCGGGAGATACGGGAAGATTTCAATTACATTACATCATGGTCAGACAGAGATTCCGAAATCAGATACTGGATTGTAAGGCGTACCCAGGAGCAGATATAGATCACAATATAGTAGTGATGAAGAGTAGGCTGAAGTTAAAGACATTAGTCAGGAAGAATCAATACGCTAAGAAGTGGGATACGGAAGTTCTAAGGAATGACGAGATACGTTTGAAGTTCTCTAACGCTATAGATACAGCAATAAGGAATAGCGCAGTAGGCAACACAGTTGAAGAAGAAAGGAGGTCTCTAAAAAGGGCCATCACAGGATTTGGGAAGGAAAACATAGGTACAAAGAAGGTAGCTGCGAAAAAACCATGGGTAACAGAAGAAATGCTTCAGTTGATTGATGAAAGGAGGAAGTACAAACATGTTCCGGGAAAATCAGGAATACAGAAATACAAATCGCTGAGGAATGAAATAAATGGGAAGTGCAGGGAAGCTAAGACGAAATGACTGCAGGAAAAATGTGAAGACATCGAAAAAAATGTTATTGTCGGAAGGACAGACTCAGCATACAGGAAAGTCAAAACAACCTTTGGTGACATTAAAAGCAACGGTGGTAACATTAAGAGTGCAACGGGAATTCCACTGTTAAATGCAGAGGAGAGAGCAGATAGGAGGAAAGAATACAATGGAAGCCTATGTGAGGGGGAAGATTTGTCTGATGTGATAGAAGAAGAAACAGCAGTCGATTTAGAAGAGATAGGGGATCCAATATTAGAATCGGAATTTAAAAGAGCTTTGGAGGACTTACGGTCAAATAAGGCAGAAGGGATATATAACATTCCAACAGAATTTCTAAAATCATTAGGGGAAGTGGCAACAAAACGACTATTCACGTTGATGTATAGAATATATGAGTCTGGCGACATACCATCGGACTTTGGGAAAAACATCATCCACACAATTCCGAAGACGGCAAGAGCTGACAAGTGCGATAATTATCGCACAATCAGCTTAACAGCTCATGCATCGAAGCTGCTTACAAGAATAATATACAGAAGAATGGAAGAGAAAATTGAGAATGCCCTGGGTGACGATCAGTTTGGCTTTAGGAAAAGTAAAGGCACGAGAGAGGCAATTCTGACGTTACGGCTAATAATGGAAGCAAGGCTAAAGAAAAATCAAGACACGTTCATAGGATTTGTCGACCTGGAAAAAGCGTTCGACAATAAAAAATGGTGCAAGTTTTTCAAGATTCTGAAAAAAGTAGGGGTAAGCTATAGGGAGAGACGGATCATATACAACATGCCCAACAACCAAGAGGGAATAATAAGAGTGGACGATCAAGAACGAAGTACTCGTATTAAGAAGGGAGTAAGACAAGGCTGTAGCCTTTCGCCCCTACTCTTCAATCTGTACATCGACGAAGCAATGATGGAAATAAAAGAAAGGTTCAGGAGTGGAATTATAATACAAGGTTAAAGGATATCAATGATACGATTCGCTGATGACATTGCTATCCTGAGTGAAAGTGAAGAAGAATTAAATGATCTGCTGTACGGAATGATCAGTCTAATGAGTACACAGTATTGTTTGAGAGTAAATCGGAGAAAGACGAAGGTAATGAGAAGTAGTAGAAATGAGAACAGCGAGAAACTTAACATCAGGATTGATGGTAACGAAGTCGATGAATTTAAGGAATTCTGCTACCTAGGCAGTAAAATAACCAATGTCGGACGGAGCAAGGAGGACATCAAAATCAAACTGCCAATGGCAAAAAGGGCATTTCTGGCCAAGAGAAGTCTACTAATGTCAAATATCGGCCTTAATGTGAGGAAGAAATTTCTGGAGTATAGCATTGTATGGTAGTGAAACATGGAATGTGGGAAAACCGGAACAGAAGAGAATCGAAGCATTTGAGATGTGGTGCTATAGACGAATGTTGAAAATTAGGTGGACTGATAAGGTAAGGAATGAGGAGGTTCTACGCAGAATCGGAGAGGAAAGGAATATGTGGTAAACACTGATAAGGAGAAGGGACAGGATGATAGGACATCTGCTAAGACATGAGGGTATGACTTCCATGATACTAGAGGGAGCTGTAGAGGGCAAAAAGTGTATAGGAAGACAGACATTGGAATACGTCAAGCAAATAATTGAGGACGTAGGTTGCAAGTGCTACTCTGAGATGAAGAGGTTAGCACAGTAAAGGAATTCGTGGCGGGCCGCATCAAACCAGTCAGTAGACTGACGAAAAAAAAAAAAACAATCGCTAAAACATCCAATAAACTTATCCTTCACTGTACATTATTACAGTATTCCGTTAAAGTGATTGCGCAATGTGGTGGCAACTGCATGTTGGTAGGTGGATTTGCAGGCAAAATTGCTGGACTCTCTCACTTCTTGGTGGAGATGATAGATACCAATTCCAGAATAGTTCCAGTTATTTATCGATCCATCCGAGGCATTGGTAAGCGGCAGGAAAAGCCTCTCTTAGAACCAGCACAATACATTTGGTAGCTCGTCCCCGACTGACTCTTGCTCCACCTTTTCTACCTTGGCCAACCACGATTTGCGCGCGCTACACAGTTCCGTTCCCGAGGGGAACTACCACACCTTTTACATATAACATAACTAAGAAGTGAGGATCAGCAATTACACAACAACAGCCAAACATTTTAAATAAAACAGTACCATTGCATGTATTGACATTTCTATAACAATTATTTAAACAAATTCCAGATAAATATAGTAAGTTTTTTCTCCCTCCAAATGGGACAAATGATTTAAATGACAGATACACTACATTGCATAGAATCAATTCATGACGTCAAAGTTTTCTACAAAGAAAGGAGTATACAATTTTGTGCTATCTATTCAATCAAACACATTTACAGAAGCTCAACTATGTAACACTAAATAAAATGAAAAGCAAAATAAACCAGTAGAGTATTAGAGCTATGGTGTTACATGTTCTCTCTTGGTGCTTGTACGAATTGAAAATAACGCGTCTTTTCATGTAGCTCAGCCTATTTATCTGAGAATTTGACCTTGCCTCATTCCACATTATCCATGGTTTTTCTAAATCTACAGATCCTATGAGCGTATCTTCGTTTTTATTTATACTTCCTTTCATTCTCGAGCGGAAATCAGAAGTGCAACTCTGGTTCCTTGATATTTTCCAAAGCCAAACTAAACGTCACCTAAGTTCCTCACCTTTCTTTTCCATTCTTCTGTTTAATATTCTTTTCAGCAGGTGGCATCCATGAGACTTTAAGCTCATTACCCAGGAGGACATACAGACTCAGATCACAATATAGTAGTGATGAAGAGTAGGTTGAAGTTTAAGACATCAGGCAGGAACAATCAATACGAAAATAAGTGGGATACGAAGTAATAAGGAATGACGAGATACGGATGAATTTCTCTAACGCTATAGATACATTTTTGTCTGAAGTGATAGAAGAAGATACAGGACTCGATTTAGAAGAGATAGGGGATCCAGTATTAGAATTTGGAGGACTTAAGACCAAACAAGGTAGAAGGAATAGATAACATTCCATCAGAATTTCTAAAATCATTGGGGGAAGTGGCAACAAAACGATTATTCGCGTTGGCGTGTAGAATGAGTAAGTCTGGGGACATACCATCTGAGTTTCGGAAAAACAATCATCCACAAAACTCCGAAACTGGCAAGAACGGACAAGTGAGAGAATAATCACACAATCAGCTTAAGAGCTCATGCATCCAAGTTGCTTACAAGAATAATATACAGAAGAATGGAAAAGAAAATTGATGATGGGCTAGATGACGATCAGTTTGGCTTTAGGAAAGGTAAAGGCACGAGAGAGGCAATTCTGACGTCGCGGTTCGTAATGGAAGCAAGACTAAGGAAAAATTACGTTCAAAGGATTTTTCTACCTGTAAAAAGCGTTCGACAATGTAGAATGGTGCAAGATGTTCGAAATTCTAGAAAAAGTAGGGGTAAGTTATAGGGAGAGACGTGTAACACACAAAATGTACAACAGCCAAGAGGGATTAATAAGTGTGGACGACCAAGAACGAAGTGCTTATATTAAAAAGGGTGTAAGACAAGGATATAGCCTATCGCCCCTACTTTTCAAAATATACATCGAGGAAGCAATGATGGAAATAAAAAAAAAGGTTCAGGAGTGGAATTAAAATTCTAGGTGTAAGGATATCAATGATACGGTTCACTTATGACATTGTCCTCTTGAGTGAAAGTGTAGAAGATTTGCGTTATCTGCTGAACGGAATGAATAGTCTAATGAGAATAGAGTACCGATTGAGATTAAATAGAAAGAAGATGAAGCTAACGAGCAGTGTTAGAACTGAGAACAGCGAGAAACTTAACATCAGGATTAGTGGTAACGAAGTAGATGAAGTTAAGTAATTCTGCTACCTAGGCAATAAAATAACCAATGACGGACGGAGCAAGGAGGACATCAAAAGCAGACTACCAATGGCGAAAAGGGCATTCCTGGCCAAGAGAAGTCTACTAATATGAAATATCAGCCTTAATTTGAGGAAGAAATTTCTAAGTATTTACGTCTGGAGTACATCATTGTATGGTAGTGAAACATGGACTGTGGGAAAACAAGAACAGAAGAGAATCGAAGCATTTTGAGATGTGGTACTACAGAAGGATTTTGAAAATTAGGTGAACTGAAAGGTAAGCAATGAAGACAGGAATATGTGGAAAACACTTAAAAGGAGAAGGGACAGGGTGATAGGTACTAGAGGGAGCAATTGAGGATGATTACAAGTGCTATTCTGAGATGAAGAGGTTAGCACAGGAGAGGAATTCGTGTAGGGTGGCATCAAACTCATCAGAAGGCTGATGAAAAAAAAAAAACACAAAATTTTTAAGGACTGTGCGCTTAACTGCCATTACTGTCTTCAGTATTGGGTGAATGACATTTTTCAGAAAGTACGTCGACAGTCCAATAGAGTCTACACAACAACTGTAATACTTGTTTGGTTGCCATTTCCCCCAACGAGTATAGAAATTACGATGGAATTTTATCAATCCTTTCTGCTTTGTTTGATCTCTAGTCACCAAGTATTCTTCTAAATTTTGACCAATGCATGTATGCATGTAAGGATGTAGAGGCATATCTCACTAGGAGTAAGATAGATACTGCCTACAGGAAAATTAACCTTTGGAGAAAAGAGAACCACTTGTATGAATGTCATGAGCTGAGATGGATCCCCGTTTATAAGCAAAGAAGGGACAGCAGAAAGTTGGAAGGTGTACATTGAGGGTCTATACAAGGGCGACGAACTTGAAGACAATTTTATGAAAATGGAAGAGGATGTAGATGAAAATGAAATGGGAGATATGGTACTGTGTGAAGAATTTGACAGTACACTGAAAGACCTGATTGGGAACAAGGCCCCGGGAGTAGACAACATTCCATTAGCACTACTGACAGCTTTGGGATAGTCAGCTCTACCATCTGGTGAGCAAGATGTATGATACAGGCGAAATACCCTCAGACTTCAAGAACAATACAATAATACCAATTCTAAGGAAATCAGGTGTTGACAGATTACCGAAGTATCAGTTTAATAAGTCACGGCTGCAAAATACTAACGCGAATTCTTTGTAGACGAATGGAAAAACTGGTAGAAGCCGACCTCGGGGAAGTTCCGTTTGGATTCTGTAGAAATGTTGGAACAAAGAACACGTGATTCAATACTGACCCTACGACTTATCTTAGATTAAGGAAAGGCAAACCTACGTTTCTAGCATTTGTAGACTTAGAGAAAGCTTTTCACAATGTTCTGCATTTACATTATACTCCGCAAGCTACCCAACGGTGTGTGGTGGAGGGCACTTTACGTGCCACTGTCATTACCTCTCTGTCCTGTTCCAGTCTCGTATAGTTCGCGGTAAGAACGACTGTCTGAAAGTCTCCGTGCGCGCTCTAATCTCTCTAATTTTACATTCGTGATCTCCTCGGGAGGTATAAGTAGGCGGAAGCAATATATTCGATACCTCATCCAGAAACGCACCCTCTCGAAACCTGGCGAGCAAGCTACACCGCGATGCAGAGCGCCTCTCTTGCAGAGTCTGCCACTTGAGTTTGTTAAACATCTCCGTAACGCTATCACGGTTACCAAATAACCCTGTGACGAAACGCGCCGCTCTTCTTTGGATCTTCTCTATCTTCTCCGTCAACCCGATCTGATACGGATCCCACACTGATGAGCAATACTTAAGTATAGGTCGAACGAGTGTTTTGTAAGCCACCTCCTTTGTTGGTGGACTACACTTTCTAAGGACTCTCCCAATGAATCTCAACCTGGTACCCGCCTTACCAACAATTAATTTTATATGATCATTCCACTTCAAATCGTTCTGCACGCATACTCCCAGATATTTTACGGAAGTAGCTGCTACTATTGTTTGTTCCGCTATCATATAATCATACAATAAAGGATCCTTTTTTATGTATTCGCAATACATTACATTTGCCTATCTTAAGGGTCAGTTGCCACTCCCTGCACCAAGTGCCTATCCGCTGCAGATCCTCCTGCATTTCGATACAATTTTCTAATGCTGCAACTTCTCTGTATACTACAGCATCATCCGCGAAAAGCCGCATGGAACTTCCGACACTATCTACTAGGTCATTTATGTATATTGTGAAAAGCAATGGTCCCATAACACTCCCTTGTGCACACCAGAGGTTACTTTAACGTCTGTAGACGTCTCTCCATTGATAACAACATGCTGTGTTCTGTTTGCTAAAAACTCTTCAATCCAGCCACACAGCTGGTCTGATATTCCGTCGGCTCTTACTTTGTTTATCAGGCGACAATGCGGAACTGTATCGAACGCCTTCCGGAAGTCAAGAGAAATAGCATCTACCTGGGAGCCTGTATCTAATATGTTCTGGGTCTCATGAAAACATAAAGTGAGTTGGGTCTCACTCGATCGCTGTTTCCGGAATCCATGTTGATTCCTACAGAGTAGATTCTGGGTTTCCAAAAACGACATGATACTCGAGCAAAAAACATGTTCTAAAATTCTACAACAAATCGACATCAGAGATATAGGTCTATAGTTTTGCGCATCTGCTCGACGACCCTTTTTGAAGACTGGGACTACCTGTGCTCTTTTCCAATCATTTGGAACCTTCCGCTCCTCTAGAGACTTGCGGTACACTGCTGTTAGAAGGTGGGGAAGGTTCTTTCGCGTACTCGGTGTAGAATCGAATTGGTATTCCGTCAGGTCCAGTGGACTTTCCTCTGTTGAGTGATTCCAGTTGCTTTTCTATTCCTTGGACACTTATTTCGATGTCAGCCATTTTTTAGTTTGTGCGAGGATTTAGAGCAGGAACTGCAGTGCGGTCTTCCTCTGTGAAACAGCTTTGGAAAAAGGAGTTTAGTATTTCAACTTTACGCGTGTCATCCTCTGTTTCAACGCCATCATCATCCCGGAGTGTCTAGATATGCTCTTTCTAGCCACTTACTGATTTAACGTAAGACCAGAACTTCCTACGATTTTCTGTCAAGTCGGTACATAGAATTTTACTTTCGAATTCTGTGAACGCTTCAAGCATAGCCATCCTCACGCTAACTTTGACATCGTTTAGCTTCTGTTTGTCTGAGAGGTTTTGGCTGCGTTTAAACTTGGAGTGAAGCTCTCTTTGCTTTCGCAGTAGTTTCCTAACTTTGTTGTTGTACCACGGTGGGTTTTTCCCGCCCCTCACAGTTTTACTCGGCACGTACCTGTCTAAAACGCATTTTACGATTGCCTTGAACTTTTTCCATAAACACTCAACATTGTCAGTGTCGGAACAGAAATTTTCGTTTTGATCTGTTAGGTAGTCTGAAATCTGCCTTCTATTACTCTTGCTAAACAAATAAACCTTCCTCCCTTGTTTTATATTCCTATTAACGTCCATATTGAGGGATGCTGCAACGGCCTTATGATCACTGATTCCCTGTTCTGCACTTACAGAGTCGAAAAGTTCGGGTCTGTTTGTTATGAGTAGGTCCAAGATGTTATCTCCACGAGTCGGTTCTCAGTTTAATTGCTCGAGGTAATTTACGGATAGTGCACTCAGTATAATGTCACTCGATGCTCTGTCCCTACCACTCATCCTAAACATCTGAGTGTCCAGTCTATATCAGGTAAACTGAAATCTCCACCTAAGACTATAACATGCTGAGAAAATTTATGTGAAATGTATTCCAAATTTTCTCTCAGTTGTTTTGCCACTAATGCTGCTGAGTCGGGAGGTCGGTAAAAGGAGCCAATTATTAACCTAGTTCGGTTGTTGAGTGTAAGCTCCACCCATAATAATTCACAGGAACTATCCTACTTCACTACAGGATAAACTACTACTAACAGCGACGAACACTCCACCACCGGTTGCATGCAGTCTATCCTTTCTAAACACCGTCTGTACCTTTGTAAAAATTTCAGCATAATTTATCTCTGGCTTCAGCCAGCTTTTTGTACCTATAACGATTTCAACTTCAGTGCTTTCTATCAGCGATTGAAGTTCCGGTACTTTACCAACGCAGCTTCGACAGTTTACAGTTACAATACCGATTGCTGCTTGGTCCATGCATGTCCTGACTTTTCCCCGCACCCGTTGAGGCTGTTGCCCTTTCTGTACTTGTCCGAGGCCATCTAACCTAAAAAACCGCCCAGCCCACGCCACACAACCCCTGCTACCCGTGTAGCCGCTTGTTGCGTGTAGTGGACTCCTGACCTATCCAGCGGAACCCGAAACACCACCACCCTATGGTGCAAGTCGAGGAATCTGCAGCCCACATGGTCGCAGAACAGTCTCAGCCTCTGATTCAGACCCTCCACTCGGCTCTGTACCAAAGGTCCGCAGTCAGTCCTATCGACGATGCTGCAGATGGTGAGCTCTGCTTTCATCCCGCTAGCAAGACTGGCAGTCTTCACCAAATCAGATAGCCGCCGGAAGCCAGAGAGGATTTCGTCCGATCCATAGCGACACACGTCATTGGTGCCGACATGAGCGACCACCTGCAGATGGGTGCACCCTGTACCCTTCATGGCATCCGGAAGGATCCTTTCCACATCTGGAATGACTCCCCCCGGTATGCACACGGAGTGCACATTGGTTTTCTTCCCCTCTCTTGCTGCCATACCCCTAAGGGGCCCCATTCCGCCCCTGATGTTGGAGCTCCCAACTACCAGTAAGCCCACCCTCTGCGACCGCCCGGATCTTGCAGACTGAGGGGCAACCTCTGGAATAGGACAAGCAGCCATGTCAGGCCGAAGATAAGTATCAGCCTGAGACAGAGCGTGAAACCGGTTCGTCAGTCAAACTGGAGAGGCCTTCCGTTCAGCCCTCCGGAATGTCTTTCGCCCCCTGCAACACTTTGAGACGACCTCCCACTCTACCACAGGTGAGGGATCAGCCTCAATGCGGGCAGTATCCCGGGCAACCACAGTCCTAGTCCGATCAGGGGATGCGTGAGACGAGCTGGCCGTCCCCGACAAACCCCCATCCGGACCCCCACAGTGATGCCCATTGGCAACAGCCTCAGGCTGTGTGACCGAAGCCAACACTGCCTGAAGCTAGGAGCGAAGGGATGCCTGCATCCGAACAGAGCACTTGCAGTCCCTATCCATGCTAAAAACTGTTGGGCAAAGAACGTCTAAGCTAATCTACAGAGAGCGCAAACAAATCAACACAAAATTTAAGCGGTTATTAAAATACAAGATTTCCTAGTAAATGCAGTAATGCTGCTACTTGCACACTGCTGACACTGCTCGGCGGCGGAAGGAGACTAAAACGCGATGCTACAACTCTCAAATACTATAAAACGCCCGAAATTTATGAATTAAACAATGCAAGTACCAAAAACATGCAAAGAAATTAAGAATTAAACTATGTAACAAATGAGTGAGCTAGGAGTATACGACTTGCTGCTGCAGCTGCGTATCAAACGGCGGCAGGGAGCACACTGTTGACTGGAATATTGTCTTTCAAATTCTGAAGGCGGCAGGGTTAAAATAGAGGCAGCGAAAGGCTATTTACAATTTGTACAGAAACCAGATGGCAGTTATAACAGTCGAGGAACATGAAAGGGAAGCAGTGGTTGGGAAGGGAGTGGCACAGCCAGCGTTGTAGCCTATCCCTGATGTTATTCAATCTGTATATTGAGCAAGCAGTAAGGCAAACAAAAGAAAATTTCGGAATAGGAATTAAAATCCATGGAAAAGTAATAAAAACTTTGACATTCGCCGACGACACTGTAATTCTGTCAGAGACAGCAAACGACCTCGAAGAGCAGTTGAACGGAATGGACAGTGTCTTGAAAGGAGGATATAAAATGAACATCAACAAAAGCAAAGCGAGGATAATGGAATGCAGTCGCATTAAGTCGGGTGATGCTGAGGGAATTAGATTAGGAAATGAGACACTTAAAGTAATAGATGAGTTTTGCTATTTGGAGAGCAAAATAATTGATGATGGTCGAAGTAGAAAGGATGTAAAATATAGACTGGCAATGGCAAGGAAGGCCTTTCTGAAGAAAAGAAATTTATTAACATTGAGTATAGTTTTAAGTGTCAGGAAGTCGTTTCTGAAAGTATGTGTATGGATTGTAGCCATGTATGAAAGTGAAATATGGACGATAAATAGTTTGGACACGAAGAGAACAGAAGCTTTCGAAATGTGGTGCTACAGAAGAATGCTGAGGATCAGATGTGTAGATCACATAACTAATGAGGAGGTATTGAACAGAATTGTGGAAAACAGAAATTTGTGGCACAACTTGACTAGAAGAAGGGACCGGTTGATAGGACACTGAGGCATCAAGTGATCACAGATATAACATTGGAGTGCAGCGTGGAGGGTAAAAACTATAGAGGGAGACCAAGAGATGAATACACTAAGCAGATTCAGAAGGATGTAGGTTGCAGTAAGTACTGGGAGATGAAGAAGCTTGCACAGGATAGAGTAGCATGGAAAACTGCGTCAAACCAGTCTATGGTATGAAGAAAGCAGCAGCAACAACAACAATACTGGATCCCAACTTCTTTCTTATCGACTATAGTTGCTTCTTCTCTCAGATCATTAGACACGTCCTCCCCCTCATACAGGTCTTCAGTCTACTCGCTACACCTGTCCGCTCATTTCTCTGCGTTTAACAATAAAATTTCCATTACACTCTTAATATTACCACCCTTGTTTTTAATACCACGGAATGTTGTTTTGGCTTTTCTATACTCTGAGTCATTCCTTCTGACTAGAATTTCTTTATCGATTTCTTGACAATTTTGCTGCAGCCATTTCGCCTTAGATGACCTGCACTTCTTATTTATTTTGTTCCTGAAGGACTTGTATTGTTGTACTCCTGTCTTGCCCTGAACTGTTTCTTAGTCTCTTATCTCGTCGATCTCTCATCCAAGGATTGGAGTTACCTTTTCTGGCAGTCCAACATTGCTGATCGACGTTTTTAGAGATGACCCCACTTAAATTGAACAGCCCACTGTGATGTTCTTATAAGAGTACCAACAACCTCATCTCTCTTCAGCACTTCAGTGTCCCACTGCCTTCCACAATGATTATTTCATACGTCCCTCTTAAACGCCATTCTACCATTCGTCATTACTAAATTATAATCCGAGTCTGTTCATGGGTACGGCTTACAGTCCAGTATCTGATTCCTGAATCTTAATCAGACCTTGGTATAATCGAACTCGAATCTACCCGTGTTTCCGGGTCTACTCCGAGTATACATCCTCATCTTGTGATTCCTGAAGAGAGTATTTGCAGTTACCGTCTTAATACACAACTCAGTAAGTCTTTATACTGTCTCATTCTAATGCCTAGCCCGTTTTCTCCCAGAGCTCTTTCCTCTCTTCGGTTCCCTGCAACCACGTTTCAGTCTGCCACGGTTATTAGATTTTCATCTTCCGTCAGATACTCATATAACGTTCAGTAATTTCTCTCTCTCTCTCTCTCTCTCTCTCTCTCTCTCTCTCTCTCTCTCTCTCTCTCTCTTCCTCTTCCGATCTTTGTTGGCGTCTGTTTGCTTTCGAATTTAATGAGAATAACCCTATCACTGAATCGCTTACAGTGGCTCAGCCTCTGACATAATTTGTTATTCGGAATGAATTATTTCCCCGATATCTCATTTGCTGTCGCTATTACCTAATATTGATCGATGTGACAGAAATCCTTATCTTACTTCCACATTACTTCACTAATCGCCTCTATATCTCGAATGAGCCTTTGCATATGCCTTTTCAGATTTTCTAGCTGTCGTACTATTTTCAAACTCCTCACATTTGTTTGTAAATCGACGCACATTTTCCAATATGTCTATAACGAATAGTGAACTACTCGCAGACATGCAACACGACGTATTGTCAGTGGTCGTAAAGAGATCGCATCCAACAGGGGCTGGAGATGAGTGCCCGCCACGTCAATGTCAGCCTTTTTCAGTTTCTGCTCATAGTGAAAGCAAGACCATCTCCACCGCTTTCCAAGAGAAGAGAGCGAGAGAAACAGTATGAAATGGACATGAGGTTGCGGGTACTTTACAAAAGCCCGTTGCCCACAGTAGCAGATAGAACTGCATGCCTTCAACAAGGAGATTCGAATTAAGGAAGACGTTATTACGCCGAAAAAGTGGATCCTGTCGCCGCCATACTGCTGAGTCTTGGCGGAGTGTTCGTGTTGTAGAGCTGCTCTTCGATCTCACTTAAAACAGGAAGAAACAATCAGCTGTTTTGTTACGATGTACACTTTGCTCGACGACTGAGAAATGGCTTTAAATTTTTTTTTCGACTGTGTGATGTGAGTACTCATCCACAAAAGTACATTGTTTCAAATTACTTACTCAAAACTGTCTGTCAGTTCAATGCATCAGTGCCAATAGGGTATGTTTAAGACAAGGTTTTGAGAAAGCAACAGACTTCTAAGACCCGCCAAGTGGCGGACAGGCCTTAATTGACGTCTGTGCTCGGCATGAATAACGCCACCTTCTCTTTGTTCAAACCTCCTTGCTCTTCAATAAACCAAACAACGCGGGAACTGAAAATTAGGACTATAGGCGTGTAGCTTGGTCAGACGAGATGCGAATTTATCTCTTTCCAAATGATGCGATTCGTCGAGAACACTGACAGCCCCTTGTGACATCTGATACGCTGTGTGTGCAAAGTGTTGTTCAGGTGTGAGGTGGTTCTGAAGTTATTATTGGGTGTTTTTCATACCAGAACGTGTACTCACTGATTTTTATCGCAGTGAAGATTTTAAGGTTCCTAGCTCATTTCTGGTTTTCAGTGAAAGTGATAAGAGTTATTAGCTGTACTTTTATCCGCTGTCTCATACTTCACATTTGTACACTGGATATTTTTGAAACAGAAGTTTTCAACAGTCAGTTTGTTACATCACAGAGATTCTGAGTGCAAGGAATGTTATCTCTGGTTGTCATTAGCGTTGTCATTACAAGTATCATTCTGTGAGAAGTAAGCTAGTGAGTCTTTCTCGACGTATTCCAATGATGAATTCTTGTCGGTTATCAGCCGAGTGGTGGTGTCGTGTTGTCGCAACGTTTCAATGAGTTTCGTTGGTAGTGTTGATGCAGGCATCCATCTATTGGTGTGTCATAGCTGTGTGCCCGGTGATTTCCTCACTAGTTAACAGAAATTATAAAGAGCAACGAAAGACCATGTGTGCGGAATTTCTTGCACGTTACGATGCTAATCGTGACAATTATTTGTCAGGCAGCGTTTTAGGCGATGAATTAAGGGTTCATCATTTCGCACAGGAAACCAAACGGCAATCCATAGAATTACTCCAGATCCCCTCTCCTCTTCATAGCAAAAAATGTAAGATATTAAAAATATTTGTTTAGACTTATAGTCCAATCTGGACAATTAATATTACAGATTGAGTTCACATTGAGGTTGCTGTTTACCGTAACAACGCAGCTGTCTTCAGTGTACGTTAGGGATATCATGTTATTGGCGAGTAACACCGTCTCTAGTCTCCGATTAGGAAACGAGGCTGCAGGTTTCTTCAGGTGTGCCATTAATTACACCCGTAGAGTTATGACGTTGGCCTATTTCAATTGTTAGGTTGTTCCAGATAGTCCCAGAAACATTCTGCGACGTTGAAAGCGGGTAATTTAGCAGGCAATTTGAGATGCGATACTGTCAAACGAGGGGCGTATGCGAGCAGCACTATGAACTGGCTGTTGTCATCTTGAAAAAAAAAGGCAGCTTCCAGGACATAGTCACTACCGAGAAAGCTGAAATATACGTAGTGGTTCATCTTTTATATTGCTGGTTTTGTTGACGCGAACTAAACTGAATAGAACTGAATTGGTTTCGCGTTTGTTTGTGTTGTAATCCTGAACAATAAAGTGATGTAATTACGTAAACACAGTCTGATGGAAAAGGTCACTAAAACTATTTGAAATTACCCACCGAGGTGAGAAAAGTCAAGGAATACTTCCTAATAGCATATCGGCCCTTCTTTTCCTGGCGTAGTGCAGCAACTCGACGTGCACTGGATTCAACAAGTCGGTGCAAGTCCCCTGCAGAAATATTGAGCCTTGCTGCCTCTATAGTCGTCCATAGTTGAGAAAGTGTTTCCGGTATAGGATTTTGTGCACGAACTGACTTCTCGATTATGTCGAGCCCACCACAGCGGCCGGCCGCTCAAATTTTCCAATTCGCACTATGGGACTTAACTTCTGAGGTCATCAGTCCCCTAGAACTTAGAACTAGTTAAACCAAACTAACCAAAGGACATCACACACACCCATGCCCGAGGCAGCATTCCAACCTGCGACCGTAGTGATCGCGCGGTTCCAGACTGTAGCGCCTAGAACCGCTCGGTCACTCAAATTGTACAGAATATTGTTTGAATCAATCTTTGCCCAGTGGCAAAGCGCATTACCACGGCAACATGAAGTCCATGAATGGCTGGAAATGATGTTTAAGTAGCCAAAAAAAAAATGGTTCAAATGGCTCTGAGTACTATGGGACTCAACTGCTGTGGTCATCAGTCCCCTAGAACTTAGAACTACCTAAACCTAACTAACCTAAGGACATCACACACATCCATGCCCGAGGCAGGATTCGAACCTGCGACCGTAGCAGTTAAGTAGCCAAACATAACCGTTTCCAGGTAGTGATCGGTTCAGTCCAAGCTACGTAAACACAGAGCACACCATTATGCAGTCACCAGCAGTTTGCACAGTGCCTTTTTGACAACTTGAGTCCATGGCGTCGTGAGGTCTGTGCCATACTCGAACCCCGTCATCATTCTTACTGCCTGAAATGAGGGTCCAACCGATATGGTCACGACTCCAATGTAGGCTGTACATGGTCTCAGCCAGTGAAGGAATATTTTAGGGAATTTGTTTAAAAAAGGCCCAGTGAAATCTTTACAAGTTGTACCTATGTGACACAAGTTGCCTGTCTTGCTAAACCGAGGCAGTTCTGTCCAGTTAGAGCTGCTGACAAGAGACACACTGAGATCTCTGCTGAAACTGCTAGCGAATTCACGCCATTGGCTATAGCCAATAGCGTGCTTGGGATACAGCTCACGTGTGTGGACGCTGGAATGTTCTGCGGTGCGGAATACAGTTGCCTCTCTCACTTGTAATCCAGACCTCGAGCAGAACAGACGTCTATTCGGAAGGCAGAGCCTCTGCCTCTGATTTCCACGACCGGCCACCAGCCTAAGTTAAAATGAGCCACTTCTCCTCCTGTTGTCAATTTCAATTCATTGTTCGACCTCCTAGACTGGCCTAAACCTGCTAACTTCCGACCCTAGGCGCGCCCCTTGTACACCGTACATCGAAGTTACCCGGTTTCAACGTCTCATAATGTTTCTGGGGCTATCTGGAACAACCTAACAATTGAAATAGGCCAGCTTCATGACTCTACGGGTCTAATTAATGGTACACCTGAAGAAACTTGCGGCCTCTTTTCCTCGTCGGAGACTAGAGACGGTGTCTTACATTTACTGCGCTGAAGAGGAGAGGGGATTTGGAGTCATTCTATGGATTGCCGTTTGGTTTCCTGTGCGAAATGATGAACCCTTATTTCATCGCCTAAAAGGCTGTCGGACAAATAATTGTCACGATCGGAAACGTAACGTGCAAGAAATTCCGCACACACGGTCTTTCGTTGCTCTTTATACACTCCTGGAAATGGAAAAAAGAACACATTGACACCGGTGTGTCAGACCCACCATACTTGCTCCGGACACTGCGAGAGGTCTGTACAAGCAATGATCACACGCACAGCACAGCGGACACACCAGGAACCGCGGTGTTGGCCGTCGAATGGCGCTAGCTGCGCAGCATTTGTGCACCGCCTCCGTCAGTGTCAGCCAGTTTGCCGTGGCATACGGAGCTCCATCGCAGTCTTTAACACTGGTAGCATGCCGCGACATCGTGGACGTGAACCCTATGTGCAGTTGACGGACTTTGAGCGAGGGCGTATAGTGGGCATGCGGGAGGCCGGATGGACGTACCGCCGAATTGCTCAACACGTGGGGCGTGAGGTCTCCACAGTACATCGATGTTGTCGCCAGTGGTCGGCGGAAGGTGCACGTGCCCGTCGACCTGGGACCGGACCGCAGCGACGCACGGATGCACGCCAAGACCGTGGGATCCTACGCAGTGCCGTAGGGGACCGCACCGCCACTTCCCAGCAAATTAGGGACACTGTTGCTCCTGGGGTATCGGCGAGGACCATTCGCAACCGTCTCCATGAGGCTGGGCTACGGTCCCGCACACCGTTAGGCCGTCTTCCGCTCACGCCCAACATCGTGCAGCCCGCCTCCAGTGGTGTCGCGACAGGCGTGAATGGAGGGGCGAATGGAGACGTGTCGTCTTCAGCGATGAGAGTCGCTTCTGCCTTGGTGTCAATGATGGTCGTATGCGTGTTTAGCGCCGTGCAGGTGAGCGCCACAATCAGGACTGCATACGACCGAGGCACACAGGGCCAACACCCGGCATCATGATGTGGGGAGCGATCTCCTACACTGGCCGTACACCTCTGGTGATCATCGAGGGGACACTGAATAGTGCATGGTACATCAAAACCGTCATCGAAACCATCGTTCTACCATTCCTAGACCGGCAAGGGAACTTGCTGTTCCAACAGGACAATGCACGTCCGCATGTATCCCGTGCCACCCAACGTGCTCTAGAAGGTGTAAGTCAACTACCCTGGCCAGCAAGATCTCCGGATCTGTCCCCCATTGAGCATGTTTGGGACTGGATGAAGCGTCGTCTCACGCGGTCTGCACGTCCAGCACGAACGCTGGTCCAACTGAGGCGCCAGGTGGAAATGGCATGGCAAGCCGTTCCACAGGACTACATCCGGCATCTCTACGATCGTCTCCATGGGAGAATAGCAGCCTGCATTGCTGGGAAAGGTGGATATACACTGTACTAGTGCCGACATTGTGCATGGTCTGTTGCCTGTGTCTATGTGCCTGTGGTTCTGTCAGTGTGATCATGTGATGTATCTGACCCCAGGAATGTGTCAATAAAGTTTCCCCTTCCTGGGACAATTAATTCACGGTGTTCTTATTTCAGTTTCCAGGAGTGTAATTTCTGTTAACTAGTGAGGAAATGACCGGGCACACAGCTTTGACACACCAATAGATGGATGCCTGCATCAACACTACCAACAGATATGTCCACTTCTGCAGCGATGCGTTTGATTGCGATCCGTCCATCGATTGAGAGTGTCTGCACGTTCCAACATTGCAGCTGTGTGTGGCAAACGGGAGTTCGGACAGGTTTGTCTGACCTTGTGTGCGATGAAGACAGACGGCTCACCCAATGAGTCCCCGCCCTTTTCTTCACAACTAGGTCTCCCTAGACGTTCAGCAAGTGCCTATGAATATCTGCAATGCTCTGGTTTTCAGCAAGAGAAACTAAATGACAGCTCTCTGCTTGGAAGGCACCTCCGTCACAGATGCCATTTTGAAGGCTACCCATACTGACGCATCCTATAGGATCTTTATGGAACTACAGGACCGAAGCAGCAATATTTTTATATTTCCCAAATTCTGCATTTTTAAACCGAAACTGACCGAGAAAAAATAGTGTTACATTACTGATGGAACGCCCATCGTATAATTGATGATTTAGGAGGGTGCAAGCGCTATTGTGAGAGGAAGAAGTTGTCGCAGATGAGGAATTCGTTAAACCAGAGGAATGAGTCTTGCCCCTATGCGCTGGCAACTGTTATGTGAGGTGCTTCTGTTTTGAATGACGCAGGTGTCGTGGGTGCGGCGGCGGCCCGGCTCTGAGGAGCTGCAGCTGCTGACGGTGGGCCGGCAGACGTACTCTGGAGACGAGCGGTACGCCGTCAGCTTCCAGTACCCGGACAACTGGAGGCTCACCGTGAGCGAGGCGCGGCCCGCCGACCAGGGCGACTACGAGTGCCAGGTGTCCACGCACCCGCCTCGCACCCTGCGCTACAGCCTACTCGTCACAGGTAAGCCTGCCTCGCTGCTCGCACGTTCCACTTCTTGCTTTCTAGACCATGTCAGTTTTGGCCGGGAAACTCCGTCACGGCCGTTTGGCCATATGGTGCGAGTCCTTTTATTAGACACCACTTCGGCGACTTGCGTCGATGATGATACGGACAACACAGACACCCAGTCCCAAAAAGAGAAAATACCAAACCCAGCTGGGAGGTGAACGGGAGCCCGGTGACCGAAAGTTAGAGGCGCAGAGCAGAAGACAACGAGCTGCTGACCCTTCCCAGAGTGACAACTTTGTGTGTGTATTTGTTTTCAGCTATAATGGCTATGTCTGTGCACCGTGACTGCGTGAGAAAATTATTTATTTCAAGTTTCTGCTACCAGTCACTACTTATTTTATGCTTAATCTAACATAATGCAACGCGTTTCGAACATGTTCTGTTCATCATCAGGCGTTTATACATACATACATGCACTACTGACCATTAAAATTGCTACACCACGAAGATGACGTGCTCCTTTAAACCGACAGAAAGAACATGCCGTGATATGCAAATGATTAGCTTTTCAGAGCATTCACACAATGTTGGCGCCGGGGGCGACACCTACAACGTGCTGTCATGAGGAAACTTTCCACCCGATTTCTCATACACAAACAGCAGTTGACCGGCGTTGCCTGGTGAAACGTTGTGATACGTCGTGTAAGGAGGAGAAATGCGTACCATCACGTTTCCGACTTTGATAAAGATCGGATTGCAGCCTATTGCGATTGCGGTTAATCGTATCACGACATTGTTGCTCGCGTTGGTCGAGATCCAATGACTGGGTACTGATTTCTCAGGATCTATGCACCCAAAATGCGTGAAAATGTAATCACATGTCAGGTCTAGTATAATATATTAGTCCAATGAATACCCGTTTATCATTTGCATTTCTTCTTGGTGTATCAATTTTAATGGCCACTAGTGTACATATAGAGAAATGTTACTTACAAACAAACAGTCTTAAACTAGATTAATCCAGACTCCTTTATCAGTGTTTTTACTGTAGCTGCTGGTGTGGCATTTGGGGAGAAGGAGGGGGACAGTGTATGGCTAGAAATCGAAATCAGTGATGTCTTCTGCTGCTTTTCTTCCTTGTGGTTGCCTATGTATATCACAGCAATTTCATCGTCTTGCTGCTTCACTTGCATCACTGGTGTAATGGCGGAGCTGTTGATTGACGTCACACTATTGCACATTATATTTTGTCACTGATTGCCAACGTAATTCACTGCACAAATGGCTTCGATGTTATACGGCCGCATTCAACGTTCTGTTGATCTACCCGTGGTCCCCAACAACAGTTTACTGTCCTACAGTTTTTCGGTTGATAGTGCAAGCAAATAAATTACTGTGAAGATATATTTTTAACTCTTATAGCTAGAGAGCTAAACTGACGATAAACGGAAATGTTAATTTTGTAATATATGTTGTATGTTGGGGGGAACAACTGGTTTCTTATTTTCATTGCCATATCAGCTTCGAATCTCTCAAGTGCGCCAATATTGTTCGCACTAGCAAGTCGGTGTTTATAAATTAAAAAGGAGACAACTTCTGAATAATTACTGTAACTAGTAGCGATCTCAGTGAAATAACCGTAATGGTGGTTACACAGACATAATGAGAACCGGTTATTTGCTTTCGTAGAACTATACTCAGTGTTAAACCTGTCAGTAACATACCAAGGCTTTAGCTGTACAAAATAAAATAAGATGACACAAGGGCTAAGCAAAAATGAGAGTAGTTTTCAGTTAAAGAAACTTAAATTGCTACACACATCTAAACAGATCGCAGCTAGGTGAAGGAAAGGTGAAGAGGGAAGTAACAAGTGAAGTACGCAGACAAAAGACGAATGACAAAAGACGAATATTTACAGCGATAAGGTTTTCTAAACTCACTACTCCAGACCTTACGTATTATTACGGTATATCTCCAATAAGTGCTTTTTCTTCATCACAAAGCATTTATAGTCAGACTATTGCATTTACCTCAAAAAGGAGTAAATTACAAATACGTCTTTTAAATTCCACATATTTTCACTGCAGGATTTAACTCTGCAACAAGTCTTTTTAATAATACAATATAACCTTTAATGACCAATGTTTAGCTCAGTTAAAATGTCTCGGCTGAGGTCCTTGTCTATATAGAGTGTTTTTCTGCATGGACGTTACAACTCTGCATTTTCAAGCAAACTTATTCGCAGAACTTACAAATCTACAATGGCTCAAATACTTAGATAAATGAATCAAGCTTTAACTCACGCGATACGCCAGTGTGAATGAACCCACTGTAAATTCTAACGAGGAGGGTAGCAAAACTAGACATGTATTTTGATTCAAAGAATCAAGGTCGGTGACAACTGTGCAACACAATTTTCGTACCTAGTGCGGTAAACATTCCCGAAGAGTAGTAGATCTGGCAGTTGTCAGTGGCACAAGTGTTTTGTTGACAGCTGCCTTATTTTTGAGTCATCGGTCTTCTGCTTAGCACCTTCAAACCTACATGTTCAATTATTTACTGGTTATATTCCAGTCTCTGTCTTCCGCCACAGTTTTTATCGTCTACAGCTCCTTCTGGGACCACAGAAGTTATTCCATGATGTCTTTACCATGGAAGTAATTCCCTAATGTCTTAAGAGATGTCCTACCATCCTATCAGTGTTTTCCATATAATCATTTCCTTTTCCATTCTGCGGAGAACCATCTCATTCCTCACCGTATCAGTTTGCCTAATTTTCAACATTCTTCTCTAGCAGAACATCTCAAATACTTGGATTTTCTTCCTTTCCGGCTTTCCCCCATGGCTCACCGCCTCATAATGCTGTGCTCCAAACGTATATTCTCAAAAATTTCTTTATCAAATTAAGGGCCATGTTTGATACAAGTAAACTAGTCTTTTCCATAAATGCACTAATTGCCAGTGCTAGCCTGCTTTTTACGTCTCCGTACTCCGTCCGTCATGGGTTATTTCTATGCCTAGGTAGCAGAATTCCTTAACTTTATCTACTTCGTGAACACCAGTTGTAAGTTTCTCGCTGTACTCATTTCTCCTACTTCTCATTACTTTAGTCTTTCTTGGATTTACTGCAAAATCATATTCTATACTCACTAGACCTTTCATTTCATTCATCAGATTCTCTAATTCTTCTTCACATTCACTGAGGATAGCAAGTTCATCAGTGAATCTTAACATTGATGTCCTTTTACCTTGAATTTGAATCCCAATCTTAAACCTTTCCTTTATCTCCGTCTTGCTTCTAGACGTATAGATTGAACAGAACAGGCGAAAGACTACATTCTCATCTTATACTCTTTTTAATACGAGCAATTCGTTCTTGGTCTTCCACTTTTATTGTTCCCACTTGATTCTTGTACATATTGTATATCACCCACCTAGCCCTCTAGCTTGCCCCTATGTTTCTCAGTATTTCGAACATTTTGCACCATTTTACATTATCGAACGTTTCTTCCAAGAACACGGATGCTGTGAACGTGTCTTGCTTCCATTATTACCCGCAACGTCAGAACTGTCTCTCTGGTTTGCTAAATCCAAACTGATCGTCATCTAACAGAGCCTCAATTTTCGTTCCCATTCTTCTGTATATTTTTCTCGTCAGCACGGTGGATACATAAGCTGTTAAGCTGATTGTGCGATAATTCTCGCACTTGTCGTCTCTTGAAATGTTTCGCGTTGCGTGGACGATGCTTTGCCGAAAGTCACATGGTATGTCGCCAGTCTCATATAGTCTACGCACCAACGTGAATAATCGTTTTGTTGCTACTTCCCCTTCATGGTTTTGGGAATTGTGATAGAATGTTATCCATCCCTCCTGTTAATTTCATTTTAATTCTTCCATAGCTCTTCTAAATTCTTATTCTATTGTTGGATCCCTTATTTCTTCTGTAAGAACTCCTGTTTCTTCTTCCATCACGTCATCAGATAAGTCCTCTCTATAATAGAGCCCATCAGTGTACTCCTTCCATCCATCCGCTCTCTCTTCTGCAGTTAACAGTGGTATGGCCATTACACTCTTAATGTCACAGCCCTTCCTTTTAATTTCACCGAAGTTTGTTTTCACTTTTCCATATGCTGAATCAGTCCTTCCGACAATCATTTCTTTTTCGATTTCTTCACATTCTTCAGGCTGCCATTTCGTCTTATCTTCCACGTAATTCCTGGTTTTCTTCTTCTTTTTCATTCTTAAGCCATTTGTAGTCAAAATTCCTGAATTTCCCTGAGCATTTTTGTACTTCCTTCTTTCAACGATCAACTGAAGTATTCCTTCTATTATCATGGTTCCTTTACCGTTACCTTCCTTTCAGCTACGTTTCTCTCTCAAACTTCTGTGACTGGCCTTTTTGAGATGTCGGTTTCTCTTCAACTGAACTCCCTACTGGGCTACTCATTTTCACTTATTTATAGTCTCACAGAACTTCAAGCGTATCTCCTTATCCAGCAGTACTTCCGTATTCCTCTTATTTGCGCACTGATTCTTCTTGACTGCTCTCTGCAAGATAACCACTGCGTACGCCCTACAACCCAATATCTCATTCCGTGATCTCTGCCCGAATGTGATGTAGTGCACCTGAAATCTATCTCTGAGCCTTTTCCGAGTATACCTGCTCCTCTTGTGATTCTTTAACAGGTTATTCACCATTACCATCTGAAATGTATTGCATAACTCAATTAGTCTTTCTCCTCTCTCATTCCTAGTAGCAAGCCCACTTTCTCCCCTAACCCATTCCTCTACTTCTTCCCCTGAAACTGTACTCCAATTCCCCATGCTCTTTAAACCATAAAAAATCGCCGAGACCACTGTGTGTTTCTGGCGATCTCACGAAGCAAAGCTTCCTGAACGATCATGTAAAATCGACGCGACGTACTTCTTGTAAGCTGGGCGTCCTATAAGCGACTTTAAAAGACAATTTCATCTCAAACTGCACAAATTAACAGTGGAGCTTAATGGTCAAATATTATATCGACTGTATGTGAACGAAGATTTCATTGGAAACATTATCTTCAGTGATATCTTCAGTGACAAGTCGACTTTTCACTTATGTGCTAAAGTTAATTAATGGAACTGTAGGTACTGGAACAGTGAAATTCCTCGAAGATGGAACATGTTCATGGCAGCTTAAAAGTTATAATCTCTTGTGCACTGAGCACGAGTAACATTTTCAGCCATTTCTTTCTCGTCGAGAAAACAATCAACGGAACAGTGTACTTCGATGCGATGGAAAACTTTTTAATCTCACTGCTTGAGGAAGCTGGACAAGACCACAGCGTACTCTTCATGCAAGTCGACGCTCCGCCGCACTAGCCGATGTCTGTGATTTCCTCCATAGCAGCTTTCCAGGTAAAGGGACTGCTCGAGGTAAGCCGCTTCCAATGATCCACGTTCACTGGAATATGACACCTGTTGAGTTTTTCTTGTACTGATTCACATAGGATACAATGTTTGCATTACCGTTACCAGATACTCTAGCAGAACTCAGAGCAGGAATATACGCCGCTCTTTAACAAGTTACGCTAGCATTCGCAAGAAATGGGCTTTAGATGGGATGTGCCCCACATACCCAGTGGATGTCACATTTAATTTCCTTAAGTGAAACATTAGCGGCGCTTTGCAATAAAAGACACTAAATCTGTGTCGTATGAATTCATCTCCAGGTTGTCTCACAATTCATATTACGCACTCCTAGAAATTTCAGAGGCAACGTAGTAAATCAAGTTCTACATAGGAACTCGCGTCCGGAAACGTCTTCCAACGACGAACAGGCCGTCAAGGGTACAGGCGCCGGTGCGTGTAAATGTATGATAGCGTGATGATATTACAAACAATCAACAATGATGGAGGCGGGTAAGTTTATCAGTTTCAGGTAAGGGTCCTTCCACCGGAAACGAACGAGTTGAAAGTTATAAACGAAAACCATTCTGATACCTCTGACAGTGGAATACGTGTACCGGTGTGGTCGTTGCTAATATTGTAGGGTAGGCAACTATCAGAGCTGGAAGTATGGACCAAAACAAGAAAAGAGTCTAAAATGCATACCTTAAGCTCTATGTCCACTTGTTCAATAGAGATGTGTTTCACATTAACGAAGATGAGCCAGTGCACATAGCCTGTGCCGATTGCCGATGTATGTTAAAGCCCATGTTTACTAGACTTCTACAGGTGCTGACGCCTATAAATTTGGCACTATAAATTTGGATCACGTTTCCGGTCACGGCTTCCTATATAAAATTTATTGTACTAAGTCCCCTTATAAAACAGCTAGAAGTTTATACCATGACTTCGGGAACACCCAGCATATGAAGTTGGAAATCTGTTAAATTCTCGGCCGGCCGCATTGGCCGAGTGGTTCTAGGCGCTACAGTCTGGAACCGCGCGACCGCTACGGTCGCAAGTTCGAATTCTGCCTCGGGCATGGATGTGTGTGATCTCCGTAGGTTAGTTAGGTTTAAGTATTTCTAAGTTATAGGGGACTGATGACCTCAGATGTAAGTCCCATAGTGCTCAGAGCCATTTTTTTTAAGTGCTTTTGAAAACACCTCGTAAGAAATAGTTCACATTTAATCCAGAACTGCGGGAGACTTGAAAGGTCAGGATGTGGCCTACAAACCTATCACTTGTTTAAGTTTGGCCATAGCTTCCTTCTTTCCTCGTTTAGATTAAGAGACTATGCAATACTTGTGCCATTTGCTCTAGTAACCTTCTGCGCTCTTCATCACGAGGATTATGAGTATCGCTTAAGAACGTCAGATAGCTGTACCACCTGAGCCCATCCAACATTCTTATGTAACACCAAATTTTATGGACAAACGCAAGTTACGCTACACACCTGTTCAAAGTGTTGACCGGCAGTCTCAGTGCCCTCGTTACGTGTGCTGACTTTGTACAGTCAGTTCATTTTCGGTTTCTGCTGGGGTCTCATGTATCACCGTTTTCATGTATCCCCACAGGGGATAAAATATCAGTCGTGTGTGTATGACAGACGATTATCAGGTTTTTATTCGTATTAGTGCCGCTAACATCTCCGCGTAGCAGCTTACATATACGTGCCTCGCACGCATTGTTCATTGAAGACCACATACTTACAGAATTAACACTGTTAGTCCATTGGTCCATTGTCACAAAATATTCAAGAACTTCTACGGGCTGTGTAGTTTTGACTCTAGAGATGTGGGGGCCCACATTTATTAAAAATGAGTTTGCTACCTAAAGATCTTTCAACTTACGTTAGTTGGCCAAGCAAAACTCTAATTCCTACTTTCGGTGAGTAGTTCACAGTTACTTTCGAAAAAGAAGTGAAGGCAAACTTCAATGATACACAGTTCCACAGAATACTTAGTTTTCCTTTCCTTCTCAGAAGTCGCGGAGAGGTATTATTGTTCCATCATTTCTGCATGATATATCCATATCCTCCCACTAATATTTGAGTGCGATGTAAAATACTTCATTACTACTACTATGGAATCTTTCTAAATTCTTGATGACGTTAATAATCATATGGTCAATAGTGAAGATAAAATTCTCAAGTCTTTGGAATGTTGAAGAAACGTCCAATCCTATAGAGAGTCGGGAGTCATGAAAATTGCGTGAATTTTAATGGTTTTCCAATTATGGCAGGTGAGAAATGGTTCTGCAGCTATTTAGATCTTCCGGTTTGCAATCCGGCTGGCTGAGCCTCATACAATGATTTTTTTTCCTTTTATTGCCATTTCATTTCCCTCGCGCCATATGGACGCGAGGTGAGTTGTCAGTGGAGACAGCTCGCCGCACTTCTGCGTTATGAACGTAAAAAATTTGAAAATACAAAACTGAACACGTCGGTACAGAAAAGGAATGAATGTTCGACACAATAAAATGACAGCCACTTGCATAATTTAAAATATAAAAGAATAATTTCTTGAGTAACTAAAAGACAGACTCAGTTAAAATGGCAAATGAATGTTTCACAAAGATAAAAGACAGACGCTTACAGCTGAATAAGTTAAAAAAGTAAAAAAGCCGATGTGCTGACTGATTTAGATACAGATATAGGTGAGTGAAGTGTTGAGTTGGCCTAGACTGCCAGGAAGCGGGGTATCATGGTTACGTAGCAGTTGTGGTAGTGCGTAAGAGGCCGTTTTCGTGGGCGGATGTTCGGGGAGGAATTCGGGAGAGCGAAGAGGGATGCTGTTCCGGACTGAGCCTTAGGATGTAGGAGAAGAGGAGAGGAAAGGAGACCTAACCGGAGCAGGTGGGAGTGGGATCTTTGAGAATTTAAGGGAGGGCAATTAAAGTTTCTTTGTGAGAGAATGTGGAGAGTGTGGAGGTGTAGCGTTTGGGGACTGTGGTGGTAGAGACGCGGCAGAGTATCAGGAGCAGCGAGCAGGGGAAAACTAGGGGCTGTGTAGTGTCGACTTTATGCATAACGCAGAATATTTGGAGGTCTTCAAGATGGAAGGGGAGGGAGCGGAATTTTGTAGGTTTGCAAAGGATGCGGGTGAAGGCAGGGTAAGCGGATTAGATAGGCCCGTGGAGTGCATGGCGTTCGAGAACCTGTAGGGCGCGATAAAGGAAGGGAGGAGTGGAGGCTCATGCCACATTTTCATAGCAGGTATACGTCGTAAAACTGAGGTCCACTTAAATTTATGATGTAAATTATCTCTCACGAGAGTATTCACATTGTATGTGACATTGAACGAGCAATATAAATTTCCGTTTATTATGTATTTATATCAGACAACAAAGTTTTTAAACTTTAATCATGATAAATCTCAACAAATATTGTTCACCTACGGGTTTCATCGTTAATGTCTGCTGAAGTGCTATGCGCTTGGCTTATCATACCAGAAGAATGAGCACAAAAGTTGCTAAAACGTTAGTGAGGGAAACATCCACCAACAATGGAAATAGCCTAATGGAGATGAAACTGATCATAGATTTAGGTCGTCCAGCCAGCTTTAGTCATGGAAATTTCAATTTTTTTCTGACTGGATCTAAGTCTTCCAGTTCTTTTTTGTCTTTTGGTGAGGTAGATTTTTCGTTCAGCCAGGTTGTTTCTCCCTCGAAGTGCTTTATATACATCAGCTGTGTGTAGCCAGTAGGGGACTTCAGAAAGAATACTTCGTCAAAAACGGTGAGCTGCGAAGAGTGTGGTACTCAGGGCTACCCAGGGCCGCCCGCTCAGAGATCTGTCGTCACCTGTCAATTGGGTTTGCTATATTCCAAAATGTGTCGTAGAAGGAGTGCGGGACTGTTTCAACTCTTTCCCAGTTCTGAACAGAACATCAGTGACACATCCAGTACAGAAATCTAGAAAAAAATCTTATGCTACCGTGCACAGACGATTCATAAGCACAAGAGTTTGAGAAGAGACAGACTAGCATACGCTTCAAAATTCTGAGACTCAGTCGTCAGGGGGAAGGTGGCAATTAAAATTAGTGCCAAGAACTTTAGTAGAGGTATGTGTTACACACTCTGCAGTGTGTGGTAACGAGCACTTGTTATCGAGATATTTTATAGGAATGTTTCCCTGTGACGTGATTCAGACGTGCCCGCGACCAGTTCGACCATTGGGGATATCTATCGACGTTTGTTAGCGTATCCCAAATAGCATTTCGTTCCTACATTGCGTGGAGACATAGTTGTTTCACGAAAAATGCCAGACTGCGTCGTTTAAAGGTGCACTAGTCGATCAGATTGTATTCTAAAGTTTAAAGGAATCACATTTCATTCGTAAATGGAGTCGTTTAAGCAATATTTTCTTTTTTAGACATGAATTATGGTTACACTGTTTACTTTTATTCTTTTTTGCGTTTTTCATTGCCTTCCAAACTGCAAGCGCAAACGACATCCGACCGGCAGTCTGTCAACGGTCTCCTCCCAGCACAACACAAGGTTATGTAGCTGCGCTGATCGTTGATGCAGCACCTCCTGCCCAAATTCCTCCAGCCGATAATTACTAATTGTTCAGATGTCCTCCCTCTTTAAAACAGATTCTGGCTAGAACAGCCGGAGACAGCAATCGTGTGTGTGTGTGTGTGTGTGTGTGTGTGTGTGTGTGTGTGTGTGTGTTTGTATGTGTGTGTGTATGTGTGTGTGAGTGAGTGACAGAGAGAGAGAGAGAGAGAGAGAGAGAGAGAGAGAGAGAGAGAGTTTTGTGTGCATGATTGTCCGGAAATGTGTGTCCTTTGCTTCCTTTCTGAAGAAGGCTTTCGCCAAAATCTTATGTGAACACCTGGTTACTGTTCGACCTGTAAATAGCATATAAATTGCTCTTAGAATTACTACTACTCACCCATCCATCTCAAGTACATTTCTTCCAAGACGTCGTAAATAAAGCTATAAACGAAAATTGCAACACAATTAAAGCAACACATATGAAGAAACTAAGTCACTTATCTCGCTTACAACACCAAAAGTCAGACTTTCTATAAATTTTTTCCAACGAGTATTCAATTCCACAAATATTCATTTTAACAAAACGAATTCTCTCTACTAAACAAAGGCCTTGAACATAACCTAAAACCTGAACTCAATCAGCAGAACTTTAAACATATCATTTGCTCAGTCAAAATGGCAGCAGATGTAGCCAAACTAAACAAAAATTAACAAACAGTAATAGGACATAAAACTAACAAATTAATAGAGAAACACCTTAACAATAATCCACTAAAAGAAGCTAAAGAAGAGAACCAGTTACTTAAAAACATCAACAAGAAGCTCATTGAAGGCAATGAACTAGCAGTAAAATCTGACAAAGGCAATACGATAGTTATCATTGACAATCATGAATATATAAATAAAACACTTGAATTCCTTCAGAATAACCATATACAAGAAATCTCTCATTATCCCACACAGAAATTCCACAGTAAACTAAAGAAACAGTTGAATAAAACATGGGCAAAAACACAGAGATTAACAATTATGAACCCAACAGCCGCAAAGTTGAGCCCAGCCTAAGATCCATAAACCTAATACCCCATCAGACCAACTGTCATTGCTATAAATCATCCAGGCCACAAACTTATACGTAAGCTACATTCAATTTTACACAAACAACATAAATTTAAAACCTCGGTTTCAGTGAAAAATAGCTACCAATCAATTCAAAGTATTAAAGATCCTCATGTCACATCTAATGCAAATCTCATCTCCCTTGACATAGTGAACTTATATAGCTGCATACCCATAAAAGAATCCTTAGGTATAATCAAAAATAATTTATTAAAAGGTCACACTATGTCCACAGCTGAAGTATTTGAATTAATAGAATTGCTAGAGCTTGTTCTTTCACACAATTATTTCACATTTAATGGCAAAATGTACAAACAAGATGTAGGCCTAGCAATGGGAAGTCCTCTAAGTGGAATCATGGCAGAAATTTTCCATTAACCACCTTAAAAATAGACTTCTTAACAACAAAGCCATAATAACGCAGAAAACAGTACACTGCTGCAGGTATGTTGATGACACATTCATTGTATACAATGGAACTGATGAAGAAATAGAAACTCTATTAAACAGATTCAACAGTTTACACAACAACATCCACTTCACCATAGAACATGAGAAAGATAATAAAATAAACTTTCTAGATATGACAATAAGTAACAAAAACCAAACCGTAAATATCAACGTATACAGAAAACCAACATACACAGACACAATCATTAATAAATCTTCCACGCATCCCAACGCACATAAACAAGGTGCATTCAGATCCTTGAAACAGAGAACAGAAATTCCCACTTAATGCTGCCGACTGTGAGACAGAAACGAACACTATCAAATACATCGTACGTAATAATCTCACCAACTGCGACATAGTCGCGTATAGAAACAGTGATCCAATACTGTCAAATGTTTTTTATTCCAGTCATCGATCACAATATCAATTATTTAGACGATGACCGGTTTCAGTCCGTAATGACCATCCTCAGATCTACAATGTACAAATAATATACACCTAGTGAGCAGTGTGTCTTTAAAAATTATACAGTAATACGTATCACAATATACTTTCATACAACCAGGAAAACAAACTGAAAAAGTACCGTAAAACGTACCTTTTTTACATCGTGTCCTAAAGTGATAAGGCCATAATGGCATCGTCAAAACAAATAAATATAATCAGCACAGCATCGTCACATAGATCTAAAATGAGGTGTAGGCTAGGCCACATCATCCACACAGTCATTATTGCAACTGGCTACTGAAGTACAGTACTTACCAGAAGTCTGATTGCCTACATCCTCCCTAGATGTCGCTAAAGTGGGCCTAGATGTAGTCATCATTTACGCTAAAAATATAATCTGATAAAAACACATTAGGCAAAATAAATGTAGCAGGCTTTTAAAATTGATAACTATCATAGAAACCCATTATGATACATTAAGAGACGAATACAGTTTCCCACATAAAATTATTAAAGGGAAATATATGAAGAGAATAGGTTCGACCATTTTAACGGTAAATTTACGATCAACAATTAATATACATAATACACTGCCTATAGCAACCTATAAATAGCCTATGAAAGATAAAATGTCTATATGACAGCTGAAAAAAGACAAGTCAATGATCAGCGCCCTCTGTTGGGTCGTCCGCCAGGATGTTACGTAGGCGTGCACCGATCGTAAGAACACTGGAGAGCTTTACGTTCATCCTGATATGTCTCCCACAGAAAACGTTTAATCAAGATATTAACAGTCAATAAATAAAATTATGCTGTCTGGCTATACATTCCATGAATTGGTAGGACACAATCAGTTTCAGGTTTAGAGCGACTAATGTATGGAAGTAAGGCAAATGCCTACTCTTCTCGACATAAATCATCAATTAAGGCTAGATATAAATACGCGAGGCATTATTTGGTTATCTTAGTACGTTATCGAACAAAGACTGGAATAAGAAACATTTGACAGTATTAGATCTCTGCTTGTATATGCGACTATGTCGTAGTTGGTGAAACTAGTGCCATGTCTGGCTTACGACAGAATCAATAGGCTCTGTAAACTGAGGCTGAAATTCAGTACTGAGGTAATGAATGTTAGATTCAATAAGCAGTGTCTTGCAGCAAGTGTTAGACAGAGTTATGCGAAAGTGCACATTAAAGAACGGTCAGCCCTCGCCTTGGTAATCAAAGCCAAAAGTGAGAGGAACTGGATTAGGTCCCAATTACGTGAATCATATAAACATAAAGACTTGCGCAGTAAAGAGGCTTTCGATTTGCATTTGCAATTAAGTAACGAACTGTCTAGTACTCAGTTTCAGTTTAATTGGCAAGAAATTTCTAACAGAGTAAGGATTAATGGTGAAAGAATAGAAAAGAGGCACAACAATAAGTTAGGCGTATAGCTCTCTCGAACAGCTTGCTGAAAAAACGAACACCTGCGAGCTCTGATTTCCCTTATTTTCTTATGATGATCATTTATCCCTATGTAGGTCGTATCAGCAAAATATTTTCGCATTCGGAGGAGAGTATTAGTGACTGAATTTTCGTGAGATTCCGCCGCAACGACAAATGCCTTCGTTTTAATAGTATCCATCCCAATTTCTGTATCATGACCGTGGCACTGTCTCCCCTATTTCCCGATAATACAAAACGTGCTGCTCTTCTCTGAACTTTCTCGATGTACTCCGTTAATTTTGTCTGATAAGTATCCCACACCACGCTGTAGTACTCTAAAAGAGGACGGACAAGCGTAATGTAGGCAGTCTCTTTAGTAATTCTTTCTGCCAATAAAACACTGTCTTTCCCTCTTCTTTCTTGTTATAAACTTACCTGTTATTAGAAACTACCACAGGAGCACAGAGATCAAAATCAGTAAATTACAGAACCTACATTACATTCAACTGCAAGTAAGAAACGAACTTATTAACAAACCAACAATACTGTGCAGTAGGTAGTCTTGGGTAAAGTATCCAGAATGAAATTTTCACTCTGCAACGGTGTGTGCGCTGATATGGAACTTCCTAACAGATTGAAACTCCCTGGACAAAGACTCGAATTCAGGAACTTTGGCTTTCGTGAGAAAGTGCTCTACCGACAGACGTGCCCAAAAACGACTCCTTCCTCACAGCTTCTGTGAATTTTGGAAGACAGGGGACGAGCTACGTTTTTGGGTAAAATACATTTGGGGGATAGCTGATATTGCTATCGATAGTCTAAATCCATCGATGTCCTTGTCGATTATGGACAGCGCCTATCCATTTTTAGTCGTATGACTGGAAATAAAAATTTCTTTCAATTTCACTACACGGCAAATAAGTCGTGTTCATTTTCATTTATGTGACAGGACCCTCCCTTTCGCTATGTTCTTGATGGGGATGTATCTCTCTATGCAGTTCTGTTATTTCCACATTTCAATAAACGCTCACTTTATTGACATGAACAATTTATGATAGCCTGCCTTGCTTCTTCCCCCATTGCACACGTTTATGGAATAGTAAAAACCACGTATGTCATCTTTTTGGAAACGTGAAAATTAAAAATGTTGTGCATAAGAGTTGACAGCTGAAAATGTAACGAACAAAAAGTATCAGCAGAAAGCAAACCATCATTGGTTTCGGGGTTCCAGCTTCATTTGCTATAGATGCAAATACAGTAAAAGAGGAACGAAGTCGACTAAGAAAGTATGCTTTTCACATCACTTCCTTCTCCTCTTGGTTATTCGAAATGTGTCAACAAAAACAAGTTACATTAACGAGGGCAAATGTGTCGCATTCATAGAGAAAATACGTATTGAAAAACAGAAAACGGTAGAAATTAACTTCCTAACACCATAATATTCATGGTATCAGTGTAATGTTTGTTATGTAAAACGATTGTTGCGTGCACAAGACGGAAATAACGAGAAAGAAGCATTCGTAAACAGCTCTCTGCTAATGTTTTGGGCCATTTAAGATGGTGGCTTCAAAATATCGTCCAGCGTTAAGGCAATGGCACCATCTCCCTCCCTTCTCTGACCATAGATACATATTGATTGTTTATCATGGAGCTCTAATAAGGAGATTTTGCTCTCTAGGTCTACAGTGCACGTTACTTAGAATAAGTAATTCGTAATTTTCCTTAATACGGAGTGATGAAACTGATATTCGGTCTGCTATGTGTGATCGGTTTCCAATCTCTCCTTCTCAAAGCGTCCATCCAGAAATAATTTCAGGCAGGAATGCTAGAACATCTAACGTCTAATGATAAAAATAAAACCATTAAAGTAAATGTAGAGCGCAAAGAAAACTCATATATATCAATGAAAATATCGCTTGATATGAATGTGATTCAAATACACTCCTGGAAATGGAAAAAAGAACACATTGACACCGGTGTGTCAGATCCACCATACTTGCTCCGGACACTGCGAGAGGGCTGTACAAGCAATGATCACACGCACAGCACAGCGGACACACCAGGAACCGCGGTGTTGGCAGTCGAATGGCGCTAGCTGCGCAACATTTGTGCACCGCCGCCGTCAGTGTCAGCCAGTTTTCCGTGGCATACGGAGCTCCATCGCAGTCTTTAACACTGGTAGCATGCCGCGACAGCGTGGACGTGAACCGTATGTGCAGTTGACGGACTTTGAGCGAGAGCACCGCCACTTCCCAGCAAATTTGGGACACTGTTGCTCCTGGGGTACCGGCGAGGACCATTCGCAACCGTCTCCATGAAGCTGGGCTACGGTCCCGCACACCGTTAGGCCGTCTTCCGCTCACGCCCCAACATCGTGCAGCCCGCCTCCAGTGGTGTCGCGACAGGCGTGAATGGAGGGACGAATGGAGACGTGTCGTCTTCAGCGATGAGAGTCGCTTCTGCCTTGGTGCCAATGATGGTCGTATGCGTGTTTGGCGCCGTGCAGGTGAGCGCCACAATCAGGACTGCATACGACCGAGACACACAGGGCCAACACCCGGCATCATTGTGTGTGGAGCGATCTTCCACACTGGCCGTACACCTCTGGTGATCGTCGAGGGGACACTGAATAGTGCACGGTACATCCAAACCGTCATCGAACCCATCGTTCTACCATTCCTAGACCAGCAAGGGAACTTGCTGTTCCAACAGGACAATGCACGTCCGCATGTATCCCGTGCCACCCAACGTGCTCTAGAAGGTGTAAGTCAACTACCCTGGCCAGCTAGATCTCCGGATCTGTCCCCCAATGAGCATGTTTGGGACTGGATGAAGCGTCGTCTCACGCGGTCTGCACGTCCAGCACGAACGCTGGTCCAACTGAGGCGCCAGGTGGAAATGGCATGGCAAGCCGTTCCACAGGACTACATCCAGCATCTCTACGATCGTCTCCATGGGAGAATAGCAGTCTGCATTGCTGCGAAAGGTGGATATACACTGTACTAGTGCTGACATTGTGCA
This sequence comes from Schistocerca gregaria, assembly GCF_023897955.1. Classification (NCBI taxonomy): domain Eukaryota; kingdom Metazoa; phylum Arthropoda; class Insecta; order Orthoptera; family Acrididae; genus Schistocerca; species Schistocerca gregaria. The sequence continues at coordinate 224,547,126 of NC_064922.1, forward strand.
TGCTCTGTTGCCTGTGTCTATGTGCCTGTGGTTCTGTCAGTGTGATCATGTGATGTATCTGACCCCAGGAATGTGTCAATAAAGTTTCCCCTTCCTGGGACAATGAATTCATGGTGTTCTTATTTCAATTTCCAGGAGTGTACATTTCGAACCACAGTAAAATGATCAGTAGGCCCATAAATGACGAAAGCTGCTATTTTTGAAGAAAACACTTTCACCCGAGGCCAATGTATGGAACAGTTAAAATAGCGGACGTCGGCTTCAAGTCTGTGACGTCATAACAACACCCCTTCTTATAGCTCCATGGCGCATGGCATGATTCGAAAACAACACACAAGTTAATACTGTAACACTTCTCTTTTCTCGGCCAGTTTCGTCTGTAGAATGAGGAATATGCTGTGGGACATCATGGAATATTCCCGCTTCGGCGCTTATAATTTCATGAGTAGTGGTGTTATACGTAGCCTTCAAAATGGCTTCTGTAAGATAAGTGCGTTCTAATAAGAGAGCTATCATTTTCTTTTGGCGGAAAACCAGAGCATCGCCGATATTCACAGACGCTTGCAGAGTGACTACAGAGACCTAGCAGTGAACAAAGGCACGGAGAGTTTGTGGGCAAGGCTTCTGTCGTAATCGAAACAAGACCGTGCAAACCTGTCCGATCTCCTGAGTGCAGGCTGGCCGCACACATCTGTGACTTCTGTAATTTTCGAACGTGCGGACACTCTCATTCGAGCTGATCGACGGATCACAATCAGACACCTCACTGATCAACTGGATTCCTCTCTTGGTAGCGCAGACACACTAGTCCACCTGCTGGATTCCTCGCCACCTAACAAAAGCCATAAAGGGCAACGAAGGACCATCTGTGTGGAATTGCATGGGCGTTACAACGCTCATTGGGAGGTTAGTTACTTTGGCTCAACATAGACCAGTTACGTGGTACTATTCGAGCATACTGGCTCTCCCCGTAGGTAGCGTAAGGCTGTTGCACTGCATTATAGCGTTTTACAGCCAAAAGAGTGGAGAATAATACGGTATAAAAAACCTGCTTTCAGAAAAGATGTACTATTTATTGCTGTCCCCTCGTATATCTTGCCGGCCGTGGTGACCGATCGGTTCTAGGCGCTACAGTCTGGAACCGCGAGACCGCTGCGGTCGCAGGTTCGAATCCTGCCTCGGGCATGGATGTGTGTGATGTCCTTGGGTTAGTTAGGTTTAAGTATTTCTAAGTTCTAGGGGACTGATGACCTCAGATGTTAAGTCCCATAGTGCTCAGAGCCATTTGAGCCATTTCGTATATCTTGCGTGTCGGGTGGAATAAAACTTATTCTCATGCTTTACGTGAAATAGAGCTAAAGCTGTAATTTTTCTCTTTTACAGCTGAAACCAAGGGATGATTTTAACAGTTGAGTGATGTGCGCCTATCAGAGCGTATAGACAGTACTAAAGCCACATTTAGCATTTTAGAAGAAGAGCTCCAGGTATAACTTTACTCATAAATCGGTAAGTAATTAGTTCAGCAGAAGTCCTCAGTAGTCAGATTCTTGACACGAACCTTGAAGGGAGTTTTCTGATTTGACTGACATTTTTTCACTCCACGAGAACTTGTTCTACATTTTTTTTTTGTGAAAATGTATCATATGGATCTCCATATTTCTCGTATCACAGTCCACAGATTTTTTAAAAAAGGTACCAGGGTTTTTATTGTTATTATTATTGTTGTTGTTGTTGTCTTCAGTCCTGAGACTGGTTTGATGCAGCTCTCCATGCTACTCTATCCTGTGCAAGCTGCTTCATCTCCCAGTACCTACTGCAACCTACATCCTTCTGAATCTGCTTAGTGTACTCATCTCTCGGTCTCCCTCTACGATTTTTACCCTCCACGCTGCCCTCCAATGCTAAATTTGTGATCCCTTGATGCTTCAAAACATATCCTACCAACCGATCCCTTCTTCTAGTCAAGTTGTGCCACAAACTTCTCTTCTCCCCAATCCTATTCAATACCTCCTCATTAGTTACGTGATCTATCCACCTTATCTTCAGTATTCTTCTGTAGCACCACATTTCGAAAGCTTCTATTCTCTTGTTGTCCAAACTAGTTGTCGTCCATGTTCTCTTCTTCAGAAACGCTTTCCTTGCCATTGCCAGTCTACATTTTATATCCTCTCTACTTCGACCATCATCAGTTATTTTACTTCCTAAATAGCAAAACTCCTTTACTACTTTAAGTGTCTCATTTCCTAATCTAATTCCCTCAGCAACACCCGATTTAATTTGACTACATTCAATTATCCTCGTTTTGCTTTTGTTGATGTTCATCTTATATCCTCCTTTCAAGACACTGTCCATTCCGTTCAACTGCTCTTCCAAGTCCTTTGCCGTCTCTGACAGAATTACAATGTCATCGGCGAACCTCAAAGTTTTTACTTCGTCTCCCTGAATTTTAATACCTACTCCAAATTTTTCTTTTGTTTCCTTTACTGCTTGCTCAATATACAGATTGAATAACATCGGGGAGAGGCTACAACCCTGTCTCACTCCTTTCCCAACCACTGCTTCCCTTTCATGCCTCTCGACTCTTATGACTGCCATCTGGTTTCTGTACAAATTATAAATAGCCTTTCGCTCCCTGTATTTTACCCCTGCCACCTTTAGAATTTGAAAAAGAGTATTCCAGTCAACATTGTCAAAAGCTTTCTCTAAGTCTACAAATGCTAGAAACGTAGGTTTGCCTTTTCTTAATCTTTCTTCTAAGATAAGTCGTAAGGTCAGTATTGCCTCACGTGTTCCAACATTTCGACGGAATCCAAACTGATCCTCCCCGAGGTCTGCATCAACCAGTTTTTCCATTCGTCTGTAAAGAATTCGCGTTAGTATTTTGCAGCCGTGGCTTATTAAACTGATAGTTCGGTAATTTTCACATCTGTCAGCACCTGCTTTCTTTGGGATTGGAATTATTATATTCTTCTTGAAGTCTGAGGGTATTTCGCCTGTCTCATACATCTTGCTTACCAGCTGGTAGAGTATTGTCAGGACTGGTTGTCCCAAGGCCGTCAGTAGTTCTAATGGAATGTTGTCTACTCTGGGGGCCTTGTTTCGACTCAGGTCTTTCAGTGCTCTGTCAAACTCTTCACGCAGTATCGTATCTCCCATTTCGTCTTCATCTACATCCTCTTCCATTTCCATAATATTGTCCTCAAGTACATCGCCCTTGTATAAACCTTCTATATACTCCTTCCACCTTTCTGCCTTCCCTTCTTTGCTTAGAACTGGGCTGCCATCTGAGCTCTTGATATTCATACACTTGGTTCTCTTCTCTCGAAAGGTCTCTTTAATTTTCCTGTAGGCAGTATCTATCTTACCCCTAGTGAGATAAGCTTCTACATCCTTACATTTGTCCTCTAGCCATCCCTGTTTAGCCATTTTGCACTTCCTGTCGATCTCATTTTTGAGACGTTTGTATTCCTTTTTGCCTGCTTCATTTACTGCATTTTTATATTTTCTCCTTTTATCAATTAAACTCAATATTTCTTCTGTTACCCAAGGATTTCTAGCAGCCCTCGTCTTTGTACCTACTTTATCCTCTGCTGCCTTCACTACTACATCCCTCAGAGCTACCCATTCTTCTTCTACTGTATTTCTTTCCCCTATTCCTGTCAATTGTTCCCTTATGCTCTCCATGAAACTCTGTTCAACCTCTGGTTCTTTCAGTTTATCCAGGTCCCATCTCCTTAATTTCCCACATTTTTGCAGTTTCTTCAGTTTTAATCTACAGGTCATAACCAATAGATTGTGGTCAGAGTCCACATCTGCCCCTGGAAATGTCTTACAACTTAAAACCTGGTTCCTAAATCTCTGTCTTACCATTATATAATCTAACTGATACCGTTTAGTATCTCCAGGGTTCTTCCACGTATACAACCTTCTTTCATGATTCTTAAACCAAGTGTTAGCTATGATTAAGTTGTGCTCTGTGCAAAATTCTACTAGGCGGCTTCCTCTTTCATTTCTTAGCCCCAATTCAGATTCACCTACTATGTTTCCTTCTCTCCCTTTTCCTACACTCGAATTCCAGTCATCCATTACTATTAAATTTTCGTCTCCCTTCACTATCTGAATAATTTCTTTTATTTCATCGTACATTTCTTCAGTTTCTTCATCATCTGCAGAGCTAGTTGGCATATAAACTTGTACTACTGTAGTAGGTGTGGGCTTCGTATCTATCTTGGCCACAATAATGCGTTCACTATGCTGTTTGTAGTAGCTTGCCGGCATTCCTATTTTCCTATTCATTATTAAACCTACTCCTGCATTACCCCTATTTGATTTTGTGTTTATAACCCTGTAGTCACCTGACCAGAAGTCTTGTTCCTCCTGCCACCGAACTTCACTAATTCCCACTATATCTAACTTTAACCTATCCATTTCCCTTTTTAAATTTTCTAACCTACCTGCCCGATTAAGGGATCTGACATTCCACGCTCCGATCCGTAGAACGCCAGTTTTCTTTCTCCTGATAACGACATCCTCCTGAGTAGTCCCCGCCCGGAGATCCGAATGGGGGACTATTTTACCTCCGGAATATTTTACCCAAGAGGATGCCATCATCATTTAATCATACAGTAGAGCTGCATGTCCTCGGGAAAAATTACGGCTGTAGTTTCCCCTTGCTTTCAGCCGTTCGCAGTACCAGCACAGCAAGGCCGTTTTGGTTAATGTTACAAGGCCAGATCAGTCAATCATCCAGACTGTTGCCCCTGCAACTACTGAAAATGCTGCTGACCCTCTTCAGGAACCACACGTTTGTCTGGCCTCTCAACAGATACCCCTCCGTTGTGGTTGCACCTACGGTACGGCCATCTGTATCGCTGAGGCACGCAAGCCTCCCCACCAACGGCAAGGTCCATGGTTCATGGGGGGGGGGGGTTATTATTATTATTATTATTATTATTATTATTATTATTATTATTATTATTATTATGCGTTGCTTCCCTTGACTCTCAGCCCAACAATATTCGCAGAGATACAAACAATGGAAAACTTTCCCCGTCAATTCCCCCAACGATTTGTAAATGGATGCCGATGGTAGGATCTTCACACAATGAGTGGTACATAATAGACGTATCAGACCAGTCTTTGTATCGAAGACAGCGGCGTCATAATACAAGACGAACAGCTTTTCCTTGACTAACAATAAATCATGACAGGTGTACTTACTGTGGCGAAGTGCGTACATAGTGTTTTCGTCCCATTTACAATGTAATTGATGTCAAATTATACTCACCAGGAAAATACAGGTGGAACTACAGGTAAGCCAATAAAATCGTTAGAATCCTGAGGTAGATTTCGGAAATAACAGTTACATTTCAAGTGAAGTTCAAGAGAGTGGAAAGCTACTCGAAGAATTTGAGGCATCGGTGATCGTGTAACCGAATCTGTTATCCTGATAACTGTGATTAAAATAGGAGTAAAGCTTGACAAGAAAAAACAAAATCTCTTGCCTATATTCGTTTTAATTTTTCCTAGATTGAAATCGGAAAGAGTAACCTCTTTTACCATCAACCTCTGAAACATTACGAGATTAATGGTACTTACGAGAATAAAATATAATTAAGAGTTAATGATAGAAAATCATGGCAAGTGAATAGAAGGAAATCGTTAGTTGGAATTATCTGCTACATTCCAGCCAAAAAGGTTGAAAGATCCAATCAAAAATTGAAGATAATGTGGGCCTCATGAACAGGCGATACCTACCTACAGCTATGTATGCACTCAAAATGTCTAATACTGAATGTCTAAAATGGTTACCCTGTTATCTAGTCTCAGTTTCAGGTTGTTGTATACAACGGCTTTGATTTTCCGTATTTCGTGTGATTATTGATCAAAATTTAAAAATTTTAAGCGCTTTGAAACTGTAATCATTAACAAATGTAATCTTATGTTGCAATCTGGACACAATAAGCTAAGAATTAAAGTTAGAAGTTATGTTTAAGTCTTGAGGCAGCGTAATTTCTGGCTCACTACTTAGTCTAGCTTCATTTAACCCAGTATCCAGCGACTTCAAACAAACTTTAAATTTGAAAGCTTTTAGAAACTTTTTGTCGCTGACACTATCGCCCCCCCCCCCCAGACACACACATAAAATAATGGAAGGAAAAACGTTATTGATTACTAAATTTCCGTTGTTCATGCAGTAATAGTAGAGCGTCAGGCTTGCCGTTTTAAATTATTACTTCCTTAGTAGTAACTCTACATGCAACACATTTTCCTGCCGGTATTCACATATACAACTGAATATAGCTGCAAAATTATACCATTTTTACGGTACAGAATTCAGGAGATACGACGTCACAAAAATTGAGATATGTGGAGAACCGGAAGTTAGAAGATGTTTTATTGATAACATATGCATTCTTTACACAATCTTTCGGGGAGGAAGGGAAGTGGTTGGGTTACTGGTCAATTACTATTACCCCTGTAAATTAGCCACCCCTGATTCTTTGAAGAATCGAGCTCCTGTGTATAAAACAGATTCAAAAGTCTGATTGCAAATGAGTTAATGTGCTAAATATTTGACTCAAGCACGAAAGCGATAAAATGTTTAGAAAAGGTTTGGTTGGAACTATACGCTACTGGCAAATATAGGTAACCAATGGAAACCCTATATACTTAATAGAACTCGTTTGTCTTCCAATCATCGACGGTGCTTTTTTTTGCTGTTGTAGTAATATAGTAAACTGACGTTTTAATGACCTATAAACGTGAACGGTCAGGTCACTTTGCCATTAATTTTTTAAACAAATACACTAATGTAACATCCCTGTGGACTACCTGAAAAGCGTACATATGTTCCTACGCCTGCCTCAGGAACAAGGAAACCAAGCTAGAACGGCTTAATCCTTGAATTTCGTCAATAACAGACACTCGGAAACGTAGTATAATTAAGAAGACGTAATATTTGGCGAGTGCTTGTTAAATACGATTACGCCGAAGATGCAAGAATAGTTTTTGCGTTCACTACTCTCCGAGCTGATTCGGAATAACAGTCGGATTAGAGGCAGTGCTGCAGTAAAATAAAAAAATCTGCATTTCCTGATGTCTTCGCTGCGCTTCGCGGAAGGAAATGAAATTGCGAACCTCTGGGCAGCCAGCCAGGACGGATTCCATTAGGCTGTGAGCCCCCCTGGCACAGCTAAGCCTGCAGCGCGGCGCGCACTTCACTCTCGGCGTCGCTGCGGATGGACACATCTCACTGTGCGCTATCGCCGGTACTCACGCCGGAATCAATAAGGCAGGAAAAGCCCGTGGCCGCCGTACGTGTGACCCGGATTACTTTCCGATGCGGGATCGCCCCGTTCCCTCACATTGGCCCCGCCTGCCTCCACTGTAACACTAAATCTGCCCCTCAACCCTCCTCATTAACTTCCCACCATCCGCCCCACCCGTGATTTTCTCATAGCAGCGCTGGTGTCGCAGTGTGATGCTGCAATACAAAGATCTGGCTTTATAATGACTTAAGTTCTAGCCGTTAACATACAAATTCACTTTCACACACAACACTATATGCGACAATGTGGCATAAAATTAACAACCAGTGCCATCTGATAATGGTGTGTAGAAAGGTTCTAATTTTCTAACTGAGCATAGAAAACTAAATTTCTTAATATTTTCCGACGATAAATATTCAGTAATTTTCTTAAATATGTTAATGATATGCAATTATCAAAATGAATAACATGAAAGACAGGATTTACAGGGGGCGTTGAGTAAGTTGTGCAACACTTTTCTTTTCTCGGCCAGTTTTGGTTGAAAATGTGTGGTGCTTGCTGTCGTCGCATATTCGCGTCCCCCCCCCCCCCCCCCCCCCCCACCGCCTGTAGTTTCATGAGGTTCCTATTGTTGGTGGCGCTATACGTAGCCTTCAAAATGATATCTGCAGAGGGCTGTCATTGAGATTCCTTTGACAGAAAACGAAAGCATCGCAGAAATTCACAGAATGAAGAATTGAAGAATGGAATAAAAAAAGTGTCGTTTAACTAGACCGGGTGCAAGTCTTTCGATTTGACGACACTTCGCCTGCCACTGTGGCCGAGCGGTTCTAGGCCCTTCAGTCCCGAACCGCACTGCCGTTACGGTCGCAGGTTCGAAACCTGCCTCGGGCATGGATGTGTGTGATGTCCTTACGTTAGTTCAGTTTAAGTAGTTCTAAGCCTCAGATGTTAAGTCCCATAGTGCTTAGAGCCATGTGATGCACTTTGAGGCCACGTCGGCGACTTGCGCGTCGATGGGGATGAAATGATGATGATTAGGACAACACAACACCCAGTCCCTGAGCGGAGAAAATATCCAACCCAGCGGGGAATCGAACCCGGACCCTTGGGATTGACATTCTTTCGCGCTGTCCACTCAGTTACTGGGGGCGGACGAAGAATGCAATGAAAAAAAGCACGGTGAGTCGTTGGGCGAAGCGTCTGTCATCATTACAGCGAAGTCGCGCTAACCTGTACGGTTTCCTGCATGCCGGCCGCCCGCAAACTGCAATGTTGGAAAGCATGGATACTCTGATTAACTTTTCCAGTTGGACGTCTTTGTTGATAGTGCTGACATACTCGTCCACCAGACGGGTACTCACAGTAGTATGGCTGCTGACTTCCACGCTGCCTAACGGAGGACCGTGAAGAGCAACGAAGGACCGAATGCGCGGAATTGCTTGCATCTTACGAGGACCATCGAGACACTTTGGTCTAACCTCGTCATAGGTGATGGAATACGAGTTCATCACTTCGAACTTGAAACATAGCGGCAGTAAATGGAATGGCGTCACACTACCTCTCCTCCGGCCTTCCGACTTTCATCTGTTTGGCCAAATGAAGGATGCACTCCACGGGAAGCAGTATGTGAATTATAGTTGATGCAGGAACACGTTAGCTCCGACGTTGACAAGTACAGTGGTACCATATGGGCATACAGACCCTGTCAGTAATATGGCATAAGGCCGTCACGTTGAAAGGAGATTATGTTGAAAAATAGGGTTTTGTGGCCAAAGGAGTGGAAAATAATATGTTGTATTGGAATGCTGAATAAAAGCAAATTGCTTGCAGAAAAGGAATGTGTTGCATCAGTTATTGAACGCCCCTCGTATTTGTAAAATACATTGCCTGACAGAAAAAAGTGAAACACGCGAAAGGGGAGGCAGGAAAGAAGTGAAACTTCATCGCTTGAGAAGACGTGTGTTCTTATTTCAATGATTACACACGATACAGGTGGCGAATGCCAAGTCAACTGACATAAGCGAATTTTAACGAAAGGCACTTTGATATACCTTGGTGCCTGTGGTGTCACCGCCAGACACCACACTTGCTACTTGGTAGCCTTTAAATCGGCCGCGGTCCGGTATTATACGTCGGACCCGCGTGTCGCCACTATCAATGATTGCAGACCGAGCGCCGCCACACACCAGGTCTAGAGAGACTTCCTAGCACTCGCCCCAGTTGTACAGCCGACTTTGCTAGCGATGGTTCACTGAAATCTACGCTCTCATTTGCCGAGACGATAGTTAGCGTAGCCTTCAGCTACGTTATTTGCTACGATCTAGCAGGGCGCCAGTATCCGTCCTATTGATATTGTGAATCATGTACCATAAAGAGCGACGTTATCCATTAATGGATTAAAGTTGGGTATTCCACCAGCCATGTCCGTTTTTCTCAATTCTAATTCCCTTGTCATGTTCCAGACCTCCGCCAGCCTGTGTGGGCTAAAACGCGTGAATTTCGGCCTCCTCCTTTAACCATACGGTTGGCTCTCCTGCCAACCACAACAGTGCCTGCAGAAAGCTGCATAGGAAACAGAGAAGGAAGTCGGCTGTCTGGGCATCACTGTCGTGATCCTCTGTGAATAGTTGTTGATTGACGGTGACATCACGAGTGAGCGACGAGGTGTTGTACATCCTCGCTCTTCACAGAACGTGGTGGCCGGAGGCTTTCCCACTACGTAAAACATACAGGCGGCGATGCTTGGCAGATGTGGTGATGTAGTACAATGGTAGTTCACGAACAAGCTCAGCGCACGTTGTTGAACATAGGGCTCTGCAGCAGACGATCCTAATATGTTTCCATGGTGTCCCAAGGACGTTGCACGTGATCGTCGCGACTGGATCGTGCATCGGTGGAAACATGTTACCTGGTCGGCTGAATCACATTTCTAGTTAACAGGTCGATGGTCTCGTTCGGTCGCACCGTCATCTAGGCTAAAGGCTGCTCGAACTACGCACCACGCGATGGATGCAGGTCAAAGAAGGCAGTGTTATGCTAGTGTATAACGTCCCATTGACAAGGAGATCACTAGAGACAGCGCACCAGCTGGGATTAGGGAGGGATGGAGAAGGAAAGCGGCCGTACGCTTTCGAAGGAACCACTCCGGCATCACGGAAAACCTAAAGCATGATGGCTGGACACAGGTCTGACCTTCCGGTCGTGACACCAGTGCGATAACCAATTCCGCTGTCCCGCTCGGTTTGGACATCGATGGAACCTGTGGTAGTAATTAGAGGCTTCACGAAAACCGTAGACTACGTAAATATTATTGCGGACCACTAGCAGCCCTTCATACCTCATGTCTTCTCAACGGCAATATCTTCCAGTAAGATAACTGGACTTGTCACAAGGGCACAATCGTGCAACAGTGGTTTGAGACCCTGGATAGTGATCTCACGTTGGTATCTTGCCCACAAATAAGCCGTTTGCCAGACCTGAACCCGCTGTAAAGCTTGTAGCTCGCTAATGAGCACCGCTGCGTGCCCACGAAAACATCGGCCTACGGTTTACTGAAACTGAATGACCTCTATGTAGACAGCCGGTGCCGAATAGCCACCAAGAACTTGTCAAGTCAATGCCACACAGAATCGCTATTTCATTGCGTTCCACAGGTGAGCCAGCACTCTATTAAGGAAGCGGTTGCACCATTTAGGCTCCTCATTCGTATATTGTTGGGTACCCTTCGTTTCCTGCAGAGAACAAATGCGTTTTTGTCTATACGAATCCTAGGATACTGATCAAGCATCGATGCTTTCTTTTTCGGGACGGGAGCAACAGAATGTAGGAGAATCGTTTTATATTGTGTACTGGTTGCATGCCAGGAAACGGAGCGCAATTCCGCGCAAAATGTTTGGCAGGCAACCAAACAAGCAGATACGCAATGCGGCCACCGCCTTGTCGCAGCGAGGGTCCACATTCAGTGAAAAGGAAATGACGCACTGCGTGTATCCAAGTTTCACTTGATTAGGGTCCATATGGTAGTGCTGGAGGTGAATGCAACAAATTCATCACGCTTAATTTAAAGTCATCGGCGTTGTGTGAAACCTAATTTGAGACTGTCTAACGAATTTTATAGACATTTGTTTTCCTGATTAAGTGACGTTTTAACTTCGTCATTTAGGATGAGGCGATGCGTTACAGCAGTATCATGCCATCATCAGGTACTTGTCTACAAATTACACGCTATTTGTACTGATTAAAGTTGCTATATGCACCAGTCTTTCGTTGTTGCGTATGTCGATGAAGTCAGGAGCTGAAATTGTGTTAGGCTTACCACTGGACCGATTTCACCCAGACTTGATACACATATGACTTACTGTCTGAAAGCAGCACTGTGGAGGTAAGAAACACTGTCGTATCAGAGGGGAGGTGGCGGTGAGGATGAAAAAGCACTGTTTCACGCAACGTGAAAACAGCCATAACTCAGTCATCCAGTATCTGAGAATCAAAACACTTATGTATTTCAAACCGTTACGAAAATTTTTCTCGCTGACAACCATCCACAAGATGATGAAAGGAAAATTTTTTATCCTTGTTAAAATTCATGGTGAAACATTTAGCAGTCATTTATTTTGCTCAATTTGCTACTAGTTTCGGTCAGTGACTAGTAGCAAACTGTGAGAAATGACAGCTGAAGGTTTCAGCATGAATTTTCACTAGCAAGCCATTCTCCTGTTTGAATTTTTATTATTGTTGTTAATTTGATTTGTGGGAATAGACAAGTTTTCTTCTACTTCTCCCTCAGTGCAACAGCTTTCTCAAGTATATTATCCACTGTCTGATACATTTGAACGGCCTAAGAAATCAAGTTACATAGCAGGTTCTACGTATACACATCCAACATGTGACTTACACAACATAATAAGGTAAATTACATTACTTAACTGGAATTACATGTACAAGTATCCAACAGATTGGAATTGAAGTATGTACTGGTGAACTATACAAGATTTCTGTAGGAGGATGGCTGTCCTCCTCAAGTTCCATCCCATTCCATATCACATAATCTGGCTATTGCATTTGAATACCATGCTGTACCACCCATCCGGGTTCTACACTACGCTGTCCCGTCTGGGTACTCCATTATACTAACCCATCTGGTTGCCATCACACAATATCCCATTCAGGTACCATCAAGCCAAACTGTCCCATCGAGGTAATGTACCCAGGTAGAATCTAAGGAAGGAATCTGGAGAGCACAGCTTCCCTCCCAAAGCCATTGTTCACTTGTACATACTTTTATTCCAGTCTGTTCGACAAATATCATACAGTGACGCATTATAGCAACTACCATCTCATATGTTATTCGGTAGTTATAGAGTACATACAGGGTGGTCCATTGGTAGTGACCGGGCCAAATATCTCACGAAATAAGTATCAAACGGAAACACTACAAAGAACGAAACTCGCTTAGCTTGAAGGGAGAAACCAGATGGCGAAATGGTTGGTACGCTAGATGGCGCTGCCATAGGTCAAACGGATATCAACTGCGTTTTTTTAAAGTAAGAACCCTCATTTTTTGTTACATATTCTTGTAGTACGTAAAGAAACATGCATGTTATAGTTGGACCACTTTCTTCACTTTGTGATAGATGCCGCTATAATAGTCCAAACATATAAGTATGTCGTATAACGTAACATTCCGCCAGTGTGGACGGTATTTGCTTCGTGATACTTTACCCGTGTTAAAATGGACCGTTTACCAATTTGGGAAAAGGCCGATATCGTGTTGATGTATGGCTATTGTGATCAAAATGCCCATCGGGCGTGTGCTATGTATACTGCTCGGTATCCTGAACGACATCATCCAAGTGTCCGGACCGTTCGCCGGGTAGTTACGTTTTTTAAGGAAACAGGAAGTGTTCAGCCACATGGGAAACGTCAGCCACGACCTGCAACAAATGATTATGCCCGAGTAGGTGATTTAGCTCCTTTTGTGGCTAATCTGCACACCAGTAGTAGACAAATTGCGTGACAATCGGGAATCTCAAAAACGTCTGTGTTGCGAATGCTACATCAACATCGACTGCACCCGTACCATATTTCTATGAACCAGTAATTGCATGGCGAAGACTTTGAACGTCCTGTACAGTTCTGCCACTGGGCACAGGAGAAATTACGGGACGACGACAGATTTTTTGCACGCGTTCTATTTAGCGAAGAAGCGTCATTCACCAACAACGGTAACGTAAACCGGCATAATATGCACTATTGGGCAACGGAAAATCCACGATGGCTGCGACAAATGGAACATCGGCGAACTTGTTGGGTTAATTCATGGTGCGGCCTTATGGGAGGAAGGACAATTATCCCCATTTTATCGATGGCAATCTAAATGGTACAATGTATGCTTTCCTACGTAATGTTCTACCGATGTTACTACAAGATGTTTCACTGCATGAGAGAATGGCGATGTACTTCCAACATGATAGATGTCCGGCACATAGTTCACGTCCGGTTGAAGCGGTATTGAATAGCATATTTCATGACAGGTGAATGGGTCGTCGAAGCGCCATACCATGGCCCGCACGTTCACCGGATCTGACGTCCTCGGATTTCTTTCTATGGGGAAAGTTGAAGGATATTTGCTAATGTGATCCACCGACAACGCCTGACAACGTGCGTCAGCGCATTGTCAATGCATATGCAAACATTACGGAAGGCGAACTACTCTTTGCTGACAGGAACGTCGTTACACGAATTGCCAAATGCATTGAGGTTGACGGAAATAATTTTGAGCATTTATTGCATTAATGTGGTATTTACAGGTAGTCAAAGTGTAACAGCATGCTTTCTCAGAAATGATAAGTTCACAAAGGTACATGAACACATTATATTGGAACAATCGAAATAAAATGATAAAACGCACCTACGCTTTGTATTTTTAAATTTAAAAACCTACATGTTACCAACTGTGCGTCTAAAATTGTGAGTCATATGTTTGTGACTATTACAGCTCCATCTATCACAAAGCGAAAAAGATGGTCCAACTAAAACATTCATATTTCTTTACGTACTACAGGAATATGTAATAAAAATGGAGGTTCCTATTTTTAAAAAAAACCGCGTTTGATATCCGTTTGACCTATGGCAGCGCCATCTAGAGCGCCAACCATAGCGCCATCTGGTTTCCCCCTTCAAGCTAGACAAGTTTCGTTGTTTGTAGATTTTTCGTTTGACGCTTATTTCGTAAGATTTTTGGTCCAAGCACGATCAATGGACCACCCTGTATAACCAACTTTTTGTCACAGTAGGTGTTACAATCTTAAATGGTTTTTGTGGTGGCAGAGGCAACTTAACACTACTAGCAGACAGGACATGTCCAAGCTGCTTACTATAAGCAGATGCCAGATTAGTGGTGAAAACAAATGAGTTTTGAATTTGTCATCGTTCTACGTATCGGACAGCATTCTATACTTACACATAAGTCCGCCATTTTGGATTGCGTTCTTGGAATCTACCATCTGAGAAGGTGCACTACTACCTTCAAGTCCGCCATTTTGCGTCACCATCTTGAACTCTGACATCACAGAGTCTGTCATCAACTCCGCCATTACGGATTCAGTACTTAGGACAGATCAGCTAGATCCTCCATCTTGGATTTTAATTTCCGCCATTTTAACTGATCTCGTGTGTGTTATGACTGCAGTGCCACGACGGACGACTTACTTGTGGTAGAAATTAGAACTAAGAACTTGCATTTGAAGTTTCCCTGCAATTTTAAGCGTAGGAATGTGTCCTCTTTGGTAGTGATGTGGGAGACTGCAGATCACGATCGGCAGTTCACGTCATGTTGTCGAGTTGACAGCATGTGTTCGATGTCACTCAGTAACCCTGAATAAGGAACTCACACGACACAACACTGACATGGCTTTCTGAGAAGAGGTGTGCGATCCTCAGGCTGCAGACTTAACTTGAGCAGCAGACAGCGCATGTGATGTAAGGCTGGCAGGACTGGTGGATCCCTGCTGTGCATCCAGCTTTTGTTTCAATAAAGATGCAAATCCCATACTGCTACACATTTGCAGTACAAGTAAGCTACATAGATTTAAACATTTACCAGCCTTGTTTTAGAAAATTGTTTAAACATGCAAACTGTGTCAGTGAACGGCGACGTCATAAAGATGGGTAAAATCGTTGAATCTTAGGAGGATTGGGCTACAGCCCACTTGCCTTATGACGTCAGGGAAAACTGAATATTGGTGTGGCATATCTGTTAGACACTTTGGGCTGCACTTTTCCCCAGGTCCGCCATATTGGATAGAAATTCATTTAGAACTGTTCTCATGACACTAATGTAGACAGTCTGAAATCTGCGTCCATACCATCAACCGCCATCTTGAATTCTGATATCAAATGTCTATGCCTGTGTTCCCTAGTCAGCAGTCTTGGATCGGTGTCTTGGATATAAGTGACACTGACGTAGACAGTATCAAAATTGCACTTACTTTCTCACGTCCACGATCTTCGATAGCCATTCGCAAACCTATAGAAGTTTTTGGGTTGTGCTTATATTCCCAGCTCCCCCACCCTGAATTTTTCAGTTTCCTGTTATTTTACACTTAAAGTCACAATTGGGCTATTTAACACTTCCCGACACTTTATACAAAGGGCAGTTGGCCCATGAAGTCATTAGAGTGGAGGGAGGGGAAATTTGGCTACAGCGCACTACATATCAATGATGTCATTTTATGTATGGCAGTTGGTTGACCTATAAGGTACTTTATACCATGCTTAAAGTGGTACAACTATCCTACTCGTACACCATTTTACACTGTCAATGCTTCTTCCAGGTCTTCTACGAGTGTTTCTTGATATTTTACTGTTATGCTTTCAGAGTCAATCGCAATGTCAGAAGTGCTACTCTGGTGCCGTTATCTCTCCAAAAGTTAAACTGAACGTCATCTACATGATTCTCCATCTATTTTCCATTATTCTCTGTATTATTCACGTTTGCAACTGGAATTCATGTGATGCTCTCGCACTTATATGCCCTTGCTACCTTCTGAATTATGCGCATAATATTATCCAAGACGCATGGTGGTACGTCTCTAGTCTCACAGATTCTACCCAAAGACTTGAAAGCACTTTTTGTTGACACTTCTCCCAATGATGATCGGGATTCTAAAGGGACGACATCTATCTCTTCTGCAGTATTTAATCACAAGTGTTCCAACTATGTTAAACTCTTACCCTAAAACCGCATCTTCTTCATCTTTCATACAAACACCCATTTTTCCTCATGTCATGTAATGAGACAGTTCCTCCACCCGGTATAGTATTTCAGTCCTCTCTTCACGCCTGTTTGCCCTATCCTTGGGGTTGAGCAGTAGCATTTCTATTACGCTCTTCGCTCTTCTCTATTATGTTGTAATTTTAATGGCTAACAACTTGTAAGAGGATCAGCTGATAATAAGTAAGTGAAACTAAACATTGTCATGTCTACAAAATATGCATCCAGTACTTTTTCGATGTAAGTGTCCTACAGGCTGACCTCAGATCGAGCATCACATAGATATTAAAACACAATGAACATACACTCCTGGAAATTGAAATAAGAACACCGTGAATTCATTGTCCCAGGAAGGGGAAACTTTATTGACACATTCCTGGGGTCAGATACATCACATGATCACACTGACAGAACCACAGGCACATAGACACAGGCAACAGAGCATGCACAATGTCGGCACTAGTACAGTGTATATCCACCTTTCGCAGCAATGCAGGCTGCTATTCTCCCATGGAGACGATCGTAGAGATGCTGGATGTAGTCCTGTGGAACGGCTTGCCATGCCATTTCCACCTGGCGCCTCAGTTGGACCAGCGTTCGTGCTGAACGTGCAGACCGCGTGAGACGACGCTTCATCCACTCCCAAACACGCTCAATGGGGGACAGATCCGGAGATCTTGCTGGCCAGGGTAGTTGACTTACACCTTCTAAAGCACGTTGGGTGGCACGGGATACATGCGGCCGTGCATTGTCCTGTTGGAACAGCAAGTTCCCTTGCCGATCTAGGAATGGTAGAACGATGGCTTCGATGACGGTTTGGATGTACCGTGCACTATTCAGTGTCCCCTCGACGATCACCAGAGGTGTACGGCCAGTGTAGGAGATCGCTCCCCACACCATGATGCCGGGTGTTGGCCCTGTGTGCCTCGGTCGTATGCAGTCCTGATTGTGGCACTCACCTGCACGGCGCCAAACACACATACGACCATCATTGGCACCAAGGCAGAAGCGACTCTCATCGCTAAAGACGACACGTCTCCATTCGTCCCTCCATTCACGCCTGTCGCGACACCACTGGAGGCGGGCTGCACGATGTTGGGGCGTGAGCGGAAGACGGCTTAACGGTGTGCGGGACCGTAGCCCAGCTTCATGGAGACGGTTGCGAATGATCCTCGCCGATACCCCAAGAGCAACAGTGTCCCTAATTTGCTGGGAAGTGGCGGTGCGGTCCCCTACGGCAGTGCGTAGGATCCTACGGTCTTGGCGTGCATCCGTGCGTCGCTGCGGTCCGGTCACAGGTCGACGGGCACGTGCACCTTCCGCCGACCACTGGCGACAACATTGATGTACTGTGGAGACCTCACGCCCCACGTGTTGAGCAATTCGGCGGTACGTCCACCCGGCCTCCCGCATGCCCACTATACGCCCTCGCTCAAAGTCCGTCAACTGCACATACGGTTCACGTCCACGCTGTCGCGGCATGCTACCAGTGTTAAAGACTGCGATGGAGCTCCGTATGCCACGGAAAACTGGCTGACACTGACGGCGGCGGTGCACAAATGCTGCACAGCTAGCGCCATTCGACGGCCAACACCGCGGTTCCTGGTGTGTCCGCTGTGCCGTGCGTGTGATCATTGCTTGTACAGCCCTCTCGCAGTGTCCGGAACAAGTATGGTGGGTCTGACACACCAGTGTCAATGTGTTCTTTTTCCATTTCCAGGAGTGTATAAAACTTTTTCTGTATCAAATGCCACACCTACAAATTTATAAAAAGTCAATGCTATTTTCAACCTTGGCTGGTATTCAGTCAGTGATTGAATACTGTCATTTATATTACTCCATCAGTTGAATCAGAAGCTACGTCATTTTCGAGCGCTATTCCTGGTGTCGTAATATTACACCATAGCTATGAGTAGGTGTATACGGATGACAGCCGTAATATGGTATACACACACTCATGGTGATGGTGTAGAAGTCTCACAGTAGTAGTAGAACTCGATCAACTGATCGTATAATACAAATGACTGTCTAACAAGGAAAATGGTCTGAGTGCAGCATAACTCAACTGTTTATGATGTACTAGCAAAACCAGTTAATTTTTTAAGTGCCTAATATTATTAAATAGCAAAGATAAGAACTGTTTCTGACATTAGATGTCATATTCAGACGTATTAAGCATCTGGAATCGGTCGGGATTACCTACAGCATTTTGTAGCTATGTCATAAATACACTGATGGAAAAAGAAATCGCAACACAAAGAAGGATTTGAGAGACGTAGACGAAAGTTGGTAGGCGTGTTTCTGGATCTTGATGAACTCTATTCAAAGCTCGCGCCAGTCGCTTATGAGTGGCGCTAATGGCATCACTATGGGGATAGAGATCGGGCTAATTTTAAATACACGCTGTAACGGTCTTGAGCCTTAGTTACTTTTGAGACATGGTGAGTTAATGTTAGGCACCATAATTCCTCCAAGGTGACAAAAACGCCAACATCAACACCGCAGTTAGTCGTAACTGGGTGTAAGAGGGTTACGAGAAACTTCCCGGCCGATTAAAACTGTGTGCCGGACCGAGACTAGAACTCGGGACCTTTGCCTTTCCAGGGCAAGTGCTCTACCGTCTGAGCTACCCAAACACGACTCACGTCCCGTCCTCACAGCTTAAATTCTGCCACTATCTCGTCTCCCACCTTCCAAATTTCATAGAAGCTCTTTTGCAAACCTTGCTGAACTAACATGCCTGGAAGAAAGGATATTGGGGAGATATGGCTTAGCAACAGCCTGGGGGATGTTTCCAGAACGAGATTTTCACTCTACAGCAGAGTGTGCCCTGATATGAAACTTCCTAGCAGATTAAAACTGTGTGCCGTACCGAGACTCGAACTCGGGACCTTTGCCTTTCGCTGGCAGGTACTATAGGAGAAGCTGGCTGTTCCTTCTATGACATTGCAGAAAAACGTGCAGGGAATGTAGCCACTGTACATGACTGTTGACAGAGGTGCTCACGAGAATGTACAGTTGAAAAAGACTGGGCTCCAGATACCACGTGGCGATACCGACAGGAAATATGGCTCTAGCGCAACGTACTGCGCCTGCAGTAGCAAACTGAGCAGCAGCTGGCACCAGGTGATACAACGAACCGCTACAAATCGGTTATTTTATGGACAGCTCTGAGCCAGACACCCTGTATCGTGCATTCCACTGGCCCCAGACCACCGCCATTTTCGACCTCAGTGGTGTCAAGCGAGAGTCCATTCGATAGCGGGGTGGAGGTCTGTTGTGTTCTCTGATGGAAGCTACTACTGCTTCGGTACCAGTGATCGCCGTGTGTTGCCTAGAAGGAGGCCAGTTAGGCCCTGCGTCCTTCCTGTCTGCGTTGTAACACACTCGACCTAAACCTTGAGTTATGGTCTGGGGTGCGATTTCGTATGACAGCAGGAGAACTCTTGTGATTATCTAGCGGACTCTGACTGCCCATTTCTATGGTAATCTAGTGATTCGACCTGTTGTGCTGCCATTCATGAACAGCAGGGATCGTTTTCCAACAGGATGTTCGCCCATATACCGCTGTTGTAACCCAACATGCTCTAGACAGTGTCGATATGTTGCCTTGACCTGTTCGATCACCAGATATTTCTTTAATTGGGTACACGTGGGATATCATCGGACCACAGCGCCCTCGTCATCCACGAACAGCATTGACCGTATATTTGCACTTACCGACCAAGTACAATAGCCATAGAACTACATCCCACAAACTGACATCTGGCACCTGTACAATGCGTGCGCATTGCATGC
Source organism: Schistocerca gregaria (assembly GCF_023897955.1). Taxonomy (NCBI): domain Eukaryota; kingdom Metazoa; phylum Arthropoda; class Insecta; order Orthoptera; family Acrididae; genus Schistocerca; species Schistocerca gregaria. Next base: position 224,567,472 of record NC_064922.1, read on the forward strand.
TTGCATTCAACATTCTAGCGATTACACCAGTTATTAATTTACCAGGATTTCAGATTTGCAATGGCTTAACTAGCTCTTTTATTAACCTGTAATTTTGCAATGTTAATCACTGACATATATTACCTATACTAATGTTTTCCTCAACTTTTTTACATTAATTACTTTTTGGTATTTTTTCCGTCAGTTCAATTAACATGGTCATATAACAGTTGCTTTGATATAATGTGCCTCTCTAAGTCAATATAGGCCTACACCGATGCCCAGAAACATTATGTCCATCCGGTTGGAACGCAATAACACAACTATTCTGCGTGATAATCATTCGAAAAGTCCTTGGTAGGTTTCAGAAGTCATGTGTCACCAGATCGATATGCACAGATCCCAAAATTCTAGTAAATTACGACTCGGATGTACGTGGGAGCGCAGGCGGTGCCCAGTAACATCACAAAAGTATTTCAAGGCATTAAAATCAGATGAATTTGGTCGCCAACATATAGCTATACGCTCCCGAAAGGCCTATAGACGTTGCCTGGGTGGTTGGTTTGTGGAGGTTAAAGGGACCAGACTGCTACGGTCATCAGTCCCTTTTTCCAAATACTAAAAACACCCACAGATAATAAAAAAGATCAACAGAAGAGAAGACAGCCGACACAGAACAAGATAAACTTAGACAAAGACCACACAAGACGAACTAAAATCACACAGAATGTGACGGTGGTTGGCCGACCATAGAAACAATAGAGAAAAGCCAACCACCGAGAAACACATTAAAAAATCTGACTAAAGTCGTAGGCCAAAGGCCAGAATCAACACAAAAACACACTCACATTAAGCGATAAAGTCCCCCTTCCCGAATAAAACGCAAAACTACGTCCGCTATGGCAGAGTCGTCAGTTAAAAGCGCAGGGAGCGTATCAGTCAGCGCAAAAGTCTGCCTGAGCAGAGTTAAAAGGGCGCACTCCAACAGAATATGGACCACCGTCAAGGACGCCCCACAACGACAAAGAGGTGGATATTCACGACACAGTAAATAACTGTGCGTGAGTCGGGTGTGGCCAATGCGGAGCCGACAAAGGACGACTGAGTCCCTGCGGTTGGCTCGTATGGATGACCGTCACACAGTCGTCGTCTCCTTGATATGACGGAGTTTGTTTGGCACGGGCAGGTTGCGCCATTCAGTGTCCCGTAAATCGAAAACTTTGCGGCGTAATAGTGCCGGCAAATCAGTCGCCGGGAGGCCAATCTCCAGAAATGATTTACTGGTGGCCTCGTTCGCCAGGGGGTCAACAGTTTCATTGCCGGGTATCCCAACATGGCCTGGGGTCCAAACAAAGACCAGAGATCTGCCGCAACGGGCAAGAGTATGCAGGGACACCTGGATAGCCATCAGCAGACGAGAACGAGGGAAACACTGGTGGAGAGCTCGTAAACCGCTCAGGGAGTCGCTACAGATGACGAAGGACTCACTTGAGCAGGAGCGGATATACTCTAGGGCTCGAAAGATGGCGACCAGCTCAGCAGTGTAAACGCTGCAGCCAGCTGGCAATGAACGTTGTTCACAATAGTCCCCTAGAGTTAGCGCATAACAGACACGACCAGCAACCACCGAACCGTCAGTGTAGACAACGCCAGAGCCCTGATACGTGGCTAAGATGGAATAAAAGCGGCGGCGGAAGGCCTCCGGAGGGACTGAGTCCTTCGTGCCCTGTACCAATTCGTGCCGAAGGCAAGGGCGAGGCACACACCACGGCGGCGTATGCAGATGGGCCCAGAAAGGAGGTGGAACAGGGGAAACCCCTAGCCCGGAGAGAATCTCTCGGACGCGCACCGCGATCGTACATCCAGCGCTGGGCCGGCGTTCTGGGAGATGGACGACTGACTGCGGGAACAGGAGTCGATTATTTGGATACCCAGGCAAGCTAAAAACATGGGCAGCATAAGCAGACAGTAATTGATGGCGTCGTAACCCTAGTGGAGGGACACCAGTCTCCACAAGTATGCTGTCCACAGGGCTGGTCCGGAAAGCACCAGTGGCAAGGGGTATTCCGCTGTGGAGGATTGGGTCCAGCACCCGCAAAGCAGATAGGGATGCTGAGCCATAAGCCAAGCTCCCATAATCCAGGCGGGACTGGTTTAACTCCTGGTAGAGCCGTAGGAGAGTAGATCGGTCGGCTCCCCACCTGGTGTGGCTCAGGCACCGCAGAGCATTTAGATGCCGCCAACACATCCGTTTAAGTTGCCGAGTATGAGGCAGCCAAGTCAACCGGGCATCAAAAACTACTCCCAAAAACCTGTGTCTCAACCACAGCAAGAAGTTCGCCATCAAGATAAAGCCGCGGCTCCGGGTGAACAGTGCGTCGCCGGCAGAAATGCAAAACGCAGGTCTTGGAGCCGAAAACTGAAAGCCATGCGCTACAGCCCAATACTGCGCCTTACGGATAGCGCCCTGTAGCTGACGTTCAGCAGCTGCAATGCCAATAGAGCTGTAGTAAAGGCAGAGGTCGTCAGCATACAGGGACGCTGAGACAGACGTCCCCACCGCCGGCGCGAGCCCGTTAATGGCTATTAAAAGCAGGCAGACACTTAAAACAGTTCCCTGTGGCACACCGTTCTCCTGGACTCGGGAGGAACTATGGGAGGCAGCGGCTTGCACGCGGAAGGTACGATACGACAGAAAATTTCTGATAAAGATCAGCAGAGGTCCCCGAAGACCCCATCTATGAAGCTTGCTAAGAACGTTGGTGAGGCTAATGGGACGGTAACTGTCCACCTCCAAAGCGCTCTTCACAGGTTTCAGAATGGGGATAACAATACTTTCCCGCCATTGCGACGGAAACTCACCCTCGACCCAAATACGGTTGTAAAGGTCGAGGAGCCGTCGCTGGGAGTCCACTGAAAAGCGTTTCAGCATCTGACAGTGGATGCAAACTGGCCCAGGAGCGGTATCAGGGCAAGCGGCTAAGGCACTGCGAAATTCTCACACACTGAATGGAACATTGTACGATTCTGGATGGTGGGTGCGAAACGAAAGGCTCCGACGTTCCATTCGCCCTTTAATGGAGGGGAAGACCAGGGGGTAATTCGCAGAAGCGGAACTCATAGCAAAAGGCTCTGCTAAGCGGATTGCAATGACGTCGGAGTCAGTACAAACCGCTCCATTCAGTGAGAGCGCAGGGACGCTCTGTAAAGGTGTGGGGAGCGTGCAGTTGGAGTGATATGGGACCCCTGATACATCTAGATACAACTCTGACAGGTGACACGTATGTCAGCATCCTGATCGCCTGCATCCATTCATGTGCTCTGTGCATTTGGACGGATTTGGACAGTTCCTGCAGGACAATGCGACATCCCAAACTTCCATAATTGCTACAGAGTGGCTCCAGGAACTCTCTTCTGACTTTAAACACTTCCCCTGTTCACCAAACTCCCCAGACATGAACTTATTGAGAACGTCTGTGGTGCCTAAGAACGTGCGGTTCAGGAGAGATCTCCACCCCCGCTTACGGATTTATGGAGAGCCCTGCAGGATTCATGGTGTCAGTTTCCTCCGGTGCTACTTAAAACACTGATCGAGTTGATACCATGTCGTGCTGAGGTACTTCTGCGTGTTCGCGGGGGCCCTCCACGAAATTAGGCACCTGTTCCAGTTTCTTTAGCTCTCCAGTGTATTTTCTCTACCGGTCGTACTTTATATACATTCTTCAATAGTAACTTTCCGAAATTGTTGGGAACGTGGGTCTATCTCTATCTGAGGAAAACATAGATGACAAAACATAGATGACTCTTTATAGGAACAAAATTTAAGAGCCTGAACTCTCCTCCTGTGTCCGCTACGTTTGAGACTACTTTGCTCGTTATAGAGAAGTGACGGGTTGGATGGGTTTACACTGCGAAAAATGCATCCAGCCGTAGGTTTCGCGAATGAATTCAAGTTAATTCACAACATTTGGTGTGGCACTAATATTGTCTGCAGAAGTAAAGGATCTACTGTGAAATAGTAACTGATAATCAGGGAAGTTATTTCCTTGCTACTGGGGTTGCTGATCTTCCGATACAGAACGGGAATGCACTCTTCGTCGTGTAGAAATTTTACCTGCCTCTTTTGACATCCAGCATACATTCTCAGACTTGTAAACGCTGGCTCTGGTACAACTATACATTAATTTGAGGAAAATTAGTTGTATCGCGTGTCGGTAGGAAGTCGCTGAAATTGTATAAAACAGGGAAAGTTGTAATATGATTTAAGTTTCCTAACTAAGACTTCTAGGAACTAATTCGTTGTCTTACTGGTTGTTTGATTCCCTGTCTCTCCACATCACTTATATTGTATTAGTGCCTAATGATTCATGGATGGACTTTCCTATACCAATATTTTAAGTACAGTAGGATGGCGATTTAAATCGTGGTCTGACAAGCAGGGCTCGATTTGCAATGGGTTGCCTTGAAATGCTTAAACCTAAGCTCGAATGGTTCCTTTGAAATGAAGAGAAAGGTTTGTTTCCTCACATTTTTCCCTGCAAGAACTCGCGGCGCTGCTGTAATGACATCGTCGTTGTCGGGAGAGTACTTCCTTCCGTTCATTATACCTATGCTTTCGCTAATAACTTCCAATGTTTGTACTTGGTCTCTGACAACGATATCCGCAAATAAAAAACTTATTTGACATCTCATATTGGTGTAAATCCACTATATATCAAATGTAGCACTATTCTCGGTACGTCGTCTATTCGTGGCATGTGGCACATTCATCAACAAATACCCTCTCCTCAGCTACATGAGTGATGAAGTGATACAAGAGCCCAATCACTGTAGATTGTCAACAAAGTACATTTTCTTCGCTTATGGACTTCTCTAAAACATAATAACTTACTCAATGTATATCTAGACTTGGATTAACTGAAACCGACAAGATGTTATGCAATTTCGAGGGTTCTGACAAATAAATTATATTGTTTTACGGGGAGTGATTTGAAAGAGCAGAGTGCTTTTCATTTAGTTAGTGATGTTTGCTGTTGCAGTTGAACAAGTAACTTTTGCCTTGCTTGAATTAGGAATTCAGACTCTTATCTTCAATTTCGGAGATCTCGTATGAACACTCGCTGGGTGCTGTCGTGAGGGGATTGGGGCTGTGGGAGGATGGCAATTTAACACTCGTTATTCTTGTTGTTTTCAAGGATGATGCAGAAATATTTGAATGCATTTGACACAAGATATAACATGTGCCTCACAAGAAGTATTCTGATATTTATGTGAGTCTCCTACAAACATGAATGTAACATTGAGACTAACGCACTGCTTGTACTGTAATTATTTCAGACGTGTTCATTGCTGTGAAACATGGGTATAAAATAATGCAATAGCATTGACATGGCACAGTGACTTGAACTGAGGAAACTAACTGCATGTATTGTCATGTATGTGTATGAAGATATCAGACCTATTATCTCAACTGGTGTACTGATTGTGTGCGTTAAATTCTACTACGGTAATTATTCGGATAGAATCACTTTGCAGGTATGTGCAAACAATTGTGCGTAGAGAGAATCTAGAACGTAATATGTCAATATGTCAAAAATCCGCCTCAGTTGCGAAATGTTACTGTTCTTTACCCAGAATTCTGCTACAGTAATCTAGCCTTCTTCAGAAGCTTAAAATAAACTAATACGCGCCAGAATAAGGCACGGTCAAACACAAAAAGCTTAAGTACCGTGGTACCATGTAAAGCTACATTACTTAGCTGAGGAACAGCTCCGGCCCCTAGTTCCAACATAGCGTCCATGGCAAACCAACCGCTTTCCACAAAGTGCGGCCGGTGCTGTTCCTCAGATAAGTAACTTAGCTTGACATGGTACCACGGTACTTAAGCTGTTTATGTTTGACCCTGCCTTATTCTGGCATGTATTATTTTGTATCCCGCCTGGAAGGCAGCGTGTGTGTAGGAGCAGGAAAAGATAATACACGTCGGTACTTCAAATACAGTTAAAAAAACCTTTACTATTGTACAAACATATGCAAACATATTTCATAACTTTGCAATGAGGTGCGAAGTGTCCCAGCCGCCTGCTCTTGATCAAATGTGCTGAATCTGTAGCGACAACCGTAGAGCTCTCCACAGCACCGGCTAGAGGGCGCTGTCGTCGTTGTCTCATAGTCCCAACTTATGAAAATATGCCATGGCATCGTTGCTATCGATACCACATATTAGTTTATTTTATGCTTCTGAAGAAGCCTAGATTACTGTCGCTGAAACCTGGGTAAAGACTAGTAACATTCCGCAACTGAGGCGGATTTTTGACATACTAATTTATCACAGTTGCTGACAGGGCTGCAACATGTCAAAAATTCTTACAACTCTGAAAAGTATTTTGCAACTTCTGTGGTCTCAGTATGAACACATATGATATGTAATCCTGTCACCGCCAGGAGATCCTGACATACACGACACACATTATGAGAAAGTAGGTTTTAGAGAGAACACTGTGTCAATGTATAAATACACTGAAGCGCAAAAAGAAACTGGTACAGGCATCCATATGTCTGCATATAAATTTGAATCTAGATAGGTACACATTTTATACAGAAATAAATAAGTTACATGGAAAAAATTGAACCAAGCCACAACCAAGATCATACACAAGGATCTAATAAAAATAAATAACCTAATCCATTTCGAAAGAAACAACCGGGTATGTACGAGAAGAACATCCGCTCAAGTACGTCACGATAGCAACTAAAACAAGTGATACCTGGTACAATGTAGTCAATGATATCGTTCTGACAGTAGAAAAACTTAAAAAAAACTCATCTGAGAGACAGAGTATTGCTACTGATTGCATCTTTTTGAAAATACAGTGTATATAATAAATTTTAATTTAATAACCAAACCCCTTGAGAGTCAAATAACAGTAAAAGGTGTTCAGAAAGCAAGACTGGTCCCTATTTCCCAGCTCTATAAGTACCAGAATTACAAAATTAATAGATCGCTGTTCCAGTTTACTGCAACCACTAGGAAAGCCACTGAATAATACGTAATAAACTCAATGGAAACATTTTAATTATTTCATGAGCACTGAAACATAGGTGTGCTACAGACATCTGTGTTTTTCAGAGCCCACAGGGACAAGAGTACCTCTTTTGTGTTGGTTTCTGTGTTATATTGTTGCCTTGACGTATTATTTGAAAGAAATTGGCCAGCTACGTGCCGCCGAAAGGGCGATTTTTTACTTAGCTCTTCCTGTGGTGCATCGAGTGCGAAGTGTGGACGCACTTCCCGGTATTTTACTTTGCTTCTCGTGAGAACTTTTACGATACTGGCCCCTTTTATTCCATTCGACAGGTTGTTCAGCGATTAATTACTGGTAACGAGTACGGATGGTCTTATTTTGTAGACAAAATCTCTAGATAAATTCACTTCTCAGCCAATTACGCAGACAAATTCATAACATAAATTTGTTTGGTTTTCTCTGTTTCTTAGGTTGATAGGCCAACTCTGCAATGGCACATGTTAACCACACTATTTTTCTTACGTATTAGCTGTGCTGGTTTAACGATTAGTTCTATTGGGAGTTTCTTCATTACATTTGATTATATACCCCAGCCGTCTGCAATCACCCAGGAAAATATGAGGAGAATGACTGAAGTTCTTTTCTATGAACGAAGCAAAGCTGCGGGTATTATTCAGCTTCAGTGAACGAATATACACTATGTGATCAAAAGTATCCGGACACCCCAAAAAACAAACGTGTTTCGTATTAGTTGCATTGTGCTGCCACCTATTGCCAGATGCTCCATATCAGCGACCTCAGTAGTCATTAGACATCGTGAGAGAGTAGAATGGGGGCTCTCCGAGGAACTCACGGACTTCGAACGTGGTCAGGTGATTGGGTGTCTCTACGCGAGATTTACACACTCCTAAACATCCCTAGGCCCACTGTTTTCGATGCGGTAGTGAAGTGGATACGTGAAGGGACACGTACAGCACAAAATCGTACAGGCCGACCTCGTCTGTTGACTGATGACTGATCAATGTCTTACAAATATTTATTATCAAAAACAGTCTTGATCACAATTTATTTATTTATTACGGTGACCGGTTTCGACCACTACTGTGGTCATCTTCAGATCAATGAGTAAGAACCTCCTTCTGCTGGAGAATCACTACTATGTTAGTGATTCTGGAGAATCACTACTACAGTAGTGATTCTCCAGCAGAAGGAGGTCCTTACTCATTGGTCTGAAGATGACGACAGTAGTGGTCGAAACCGGTCACCGTAATAAATAAATAAATTGTGATCAAGACTGTTTTTGATAATAAATAAAAAAAGCCAGTAAATGCCTAACGCCTCCTCGCTTGGTGTAAGGAGCGTACTCGCAAACATTGGACGATTGAACAGTCGAAAAACGTTGTGTGGAGTGAAGAATCAATGTACACAATTTGGCAATCCGATGGTAGGGTGTGGTTATGGCGAATGCCAGGTGAACGTCATCTGCCAGCGTGTGTAGTGCCAACAGGAAAATTCTGAGACCGTGGTGTTATTGTGTGGTCGTGTTTTTCATGAAGGGGGCTTGCACCCCTTGTTGTTTTGCGTGGCACTATCACAGCAGAGGCCTACATTGATGTTTTAAGCACTTCCTTGCTTCCCACTGTTGAAGAGCAATTCGAGGATAATGATTGCATCTTAGAACACGATGAGCACCTGTTCATAGTGCACGTCCTGTGGCGTAGTGGTTACACGACAGTAACATCCCTGTAATGGATTGGCGTGCACAGAGTCATGACGTGAATCCTACAGAACACCTTTGTGATGTTTTGGAACGCTGACTTCGTGCCAGGCACGCCGACATCCATACCTCTCCTCGGTGCAGCACTCCGTGAAGAATGGGCTGCCATTCCCCAAGAAACCTTCCAGCACCTGATTGAACGTATGCCTGCGACAGTGGAAGCTGTCGTCAAGGCCAAGCGTGGGCCAACACCATACTGAATTCCAACATTACTGATGGAGGGCGCCACGAACTTCATTTTCATCCAGAAGTCCGGATACTTTTGATCACGTAGTGTATGTCGTAAAGGGTGAAGTTACTAATAGAGATATTAGTTTACAAACAGATATACATCTATCCGTGACGGATAACGCTGTTCCCAGAAGTTCAACGAGTCACTAAAATTGGTAAAGTAAAACTGAAACCCAGATAAAATGGACCGATTTAATATAGTCCGAACGTAAACATCAGACTACGCTACAGGTCAGCCTGCTGCATTATCCTTTATTTGGCGAGCATATTCGTTGGCTTCGCCTACTCACATTCAGTTTATCACCTTTCAACCCAGCCTAGAACTCGAGCTATGCTCTAAATCAGTACAATCAAATCGATGTATTGCAGCTGAACACCACGCTGAACCGTACTCATTTTAGCGACTCATGATACTCAGAGAGCGCACTACGTACTCACTCCAAAAAGCGTCGGCGTCACATACTCGCAGCAGGAATCGAGTGCGTAGTAACAGACCTGAGATGTTACCCTCCCCCCCCCCCCCCCCCCCCCCGTCACAACTGCCATGTGGTCTCCAGAGTTTAATAAAGTTATTCGCACAGCGTCAAGAGCTCACAAGGGAAGCGCCTACTTCTCATCACCGAGTCCGTCCAGATTTATAGTATACTAAGGGCCTGGCCAGAAACGAAAGTGACAAAAGTGGGATGTTCAGACAGCCAAAGATTTAAAGAAAGATAGCACTTCTGGCGCGTTTTTGGCTATGCATCAGCCGTATATGTTAGCCTAGCTCTATGCAGCTGTTGGTGCGGCGGAAAGCGTACAAAATTAAAATCAAAGGGCCGTGGGATCGACTCTTCATTTCTTTTTCTTCTTATTGTGTTTTATTTATATTGTTTATGCAAATTTCATATCACGCAGTTTCTTGTTTCCGTGTAAGGGACAGCAAATCATTAATGTTCCCTGCTGAGTTTTAAAAATATGCGTCAGATTGCATTATATCTCCTTATTCCTCTGTTTTGTTGTTCTTTTTCGTGATTTTGTTCTATGCTAATTACGTGCATTTTTGCTGATTTTATGTTTACCTTGTTCTGTAAATGCATAATACAGGCTTACCATATTGCTCAAAGTGAAAGCAATAAATCTTCCAAATTCGTTGTATAATGCAGAAAAATTTCTTTTCATTCCATATAATATGTATCAATATTTTCAGTTCAAATACAAACTAAAAGTTATTGTTTGCCTGTCATGTTCTGAGTGATTTGCAATATAAGGAAAAATAGCTATGAAAATAGAAGTCAGTAAAAAACAGTATATGAAAATTTACTCACGTAATCATATAGAAAAGGTGGTGTATGCTGCCTACTTTGCAGCTTTGTAACTTCATAAACCTGTAACTTCGTAACGGCTGAACCGTAGTAATGTTATAAATTCTAAACAAAATATATATATTTAAAAATGTCTATTTGCGGCATCTTTAAAATATTCTGATTTTACATTACTTACACTGCAAACAATCCAAAATAATGCTCAATTAATGGCATTTATTAGCATTACCATTAAAAAGCACGAAAAGAAAAGGCAAAGGAACATTTGGGATTGCAAGTAAATTTCCGGGAAGGTATTGCAAAGGGTGCTTCAAATCATGCATTTAAAATTACACACTTTGTAATTTTACAGTTGATGACTTACATGCACTGGGTTATAATCATCGTAAAAACAAGGAAAGCAAATATTTTCTCGGCATCTTGCAGAAGTTATAAACGCTACATTTCTACAATTAAGTAGTTGTTTTAACGTTTCTGTAGAAAAACAAACTTTGCTTACATTTATAAAATCTTCTCTCACATCACACAGTTTGGCAGAAAAAAAAAAAACCGCATCACATGGACAAATATTGGTGAGGATAACTGGTGCTGTGCAAGCGAATGTATTTCAATATAGTATTCTCAAGAGTTGATTTCTTTTCCTCTCTCCATAAGTTAAAGCAGTTTTAAAGCTTCTTCAGCATATCCTTTTCCTGACGATAAGAACAGAAATCGCAGGGTTGCATTAGTAGCGAAGGGCTCCTTCAAAATCAAACTCAAGATGATGGAATACGAAGTCCTTTTAGCTCTAACTCCAATTACTTCTTAGAGTTCTTGTGGACGCTGTGAGTACATTCTTTCCTAGGAAATTATTTACAATCGCGAATTTTCCTTTGCCATTTTCTTTTCATACTTCGTATGAAAATGTTAATATGTGAAATGTTGTTAGCACTTTTTCGATTTGTCTGCAGTATTAATAACAACTTAAACGCTTGGCCGCCTGAGGCTTATGCCTTCGTCATTTTTATTGCTGCATATACTATAAACCAGAAGTAAACTGGTGATGACGAGTAGGCTACGTCCTAAGGTCAGTTCAGTATACATCCCTGCATTCTTATCTCGTAGATATGCGTAGTCCAACATTCTGTTAATGGGCGATCTATACTACGATATCGGAATAGGACGGTGTTTAGTGTTTGTCTGTAGCTGTATTTCTCGTAGCATAACGTCGGTATCGGGCTTCACACAAGGATTTGGAGCTTTCCATAGCATCCATCCTCTGTGTAGCACACAGAGGCAGAAGATTTCGTAGCGTTCTCAATTCTTCACCTCTACAGAACTTGTAATTAGTGTTTGTATTCAAGTAAAACGAATGGAAATACCGTCACAACAAAAGGCGGGTAGGCCATAAACTTCAAAAATGTTAGGTATATTGAGGCGGACGAGTGAAGGATTTGTGATTGCTCGTGCCAAAACATTATATTTTCACATGAGACGAACAACAACTCGAGTTTACCATACAAAGGGTGTTTCAAAAGGAATTTACGTGTTGAGCCGTGCACGGCTCATGTTCATGCCATTTATTATTTGTCATCTTCTATGTGAGGTGCTGCTTGCAACTGCTACAACATTCGTAGACCACCGATATTGCAAATGAAAGTTGAGTCCTCACTTAAACCACTATCGAGCATCACCTGCTTACATTTCTTCGTTTGATCTTGGTTTTCGCTTTTGAGACATTCCCGTGAGCAACAACGTGTGTGTATTCAAGTCGGCCAAGATTCCAGCCATCTTCTTGTGGAAAAAAAAACTTAATTTATTCCATGTTACTGAAATTGACCAGCGGTATCTTCTGCCTTGTGGCTGTTGACGTTCTGGTTACCTGCCCTGGTCGTTGACGAAATTTTCGTCAGTGAATTTTCCTCATCGTGTTGTTGCTGTTTAGCGTGATGTGTAGTTCGACAGCTGAGATGTTGTTGGTCGTTGTGACCGCCAATATTCTGTGTGTTACTGTATTGAACTATTGTGGTCGTTTTGCTGGTTGCGTGGAGCGGAACTGATTTTGTCAATTGATCAGTCAGCTGTCTGTCAATTGGGTTGCCTTCAGATGAAGAAGTCGTTGTACGGGCATCCTGTATCACCTAAACGGGCGTTAGTGTTACAATACCAGGCCAACCCTTAGAAACTTCTGAGCGCCATTCTTTCTGTGTTACATAGTAATTTCCTTGTTTGAGTTTTAGTTCTTTGGTTGATGTGTGGCCTTAAGCCGAGTATCAATATCTCTTAAATTAATGTTCTCTTTTTGCCATCAGCAGATTTTTGCATGAGATGTTTTAAGTTAAAGCCTTCTGCCTTTTAAATTGAAACTCTTTTCTTGGCCTTAAGCCTTTAAACATATTTTGTTGATATGTGGCCTTCAGCCGAGTATTAATATCTCATAAATTAATGTTCTTGACTTTCCCTTAAGGCATAAGATTATTATGCTTTTGTATCGGGCTTTAAGCCGAATTTTGCATGAATTGTTACAAGATAAGGCCTTCTGCCTTTTAATTGAAACACTTCTTGCTTTATATGCGACCTCCAGCCAAGTTCCATTAAAATTAAATTTCTAAGGCCTTCGGCTTGTTTAGATTGAAGATTTAGGAAATATTCTTGGGTGAAACCTCCAGAAAAACCTTGTATTTTGTAATGTGACAACGTGCCATTTAGTGAAGGCCAGGCATACTCAAGGCGCAACGGTAGAGAAAGTGGACGCTTACGCCATCTGTGGACCAGAATCGAAGGCAAAGCTGAAGTGCTTCTGCCTGGTGGCAGCTAAATTAAAGAACGCTATGCGGGAGGCAGTGTCTGGCTTGTGCTGAACTCTGATAGCAAAATAACAAAAGAATTAAACTAAATAATATTGTTGCGTGTAGTAAAAATATAAATGTAATATTACTTTAATATAAGAAAATGACTGTAACTGAATATTGTAATTCTATGGTATGTTTAATTGTAAATAGGGAACTTGGCGTAATGTAAAATAACGTTTAGGTGACGGAGGAATCACAAAGAATGAGGACAGTGTACAGGTTGGCTCGTAATATTGGCGGTAGAAGTAAGTTGGCGTAGCTCTGAGGCACAACAAGTGTTAAGTGGCGTAAAAGCGACTGCCGGTGTGTGCTATGGTAACGTTGCTAACAGACCATTTAGAAGCGAGCTGAAAACAGATATGGACTTCGTTTATCGTATGGCTACAAGCTAAATGGACACTAAGGCTTGTAAGACGCGGTATTTCGACGGAGATGGGCTGTGAGAAGCAAGACAGTACGGTTTCCCGCTCTGAGGTACATGGCACTGCATGGTGCAATGCTGTGTTAATTGCGACGAGTTGCTTGTGCCAACGGCGAGGTGTGAAGGGACCAGTAGGCGCATCCAACGGCGTATTGTGATCTCAATTACTGATGAGATCCATTGGTGAGCTCACTTCGGTAGCAACGAACTAGAAGTTATCGTACAGGAGTATTATTATGAATAGTGTTGGTTATACCGACGTCAATACCAGTGCATTTATATTCTGTGAATCAATTTGTGAAATAAATAGTCAAACCAATTTCTCTATAGTGTGTAAAGTTTGTAGGCAATAATAGTTTTGTGGTTTAAATGGCATTCCACGAATGTAATCAATTATATAAAGGAAATAGCTCATTATAACCCCATACCCAGTGATTTCAATGTGCTGCAACATCAGTGAAACGTAATGGAGCGTGAGTATCGGTGTAGCTATATTGCAAGAGAAAATAGTCGGAATTAACGCAGAAACTGCCAGCAGACGCCACATCATGCAACGGATGGAAGATGCCAGGTACTGTGCCACATTAATTACTATCCAGCTCGATGTGGTGGCTCTTCAGTACATTGCCATAGTCAAAAATTACTCGGTTCCATCAGGCAACGTAATTCTCAATTGGTGTTTCCAGTAACTATACTGACAAGCAGATCTGTATTGTTCTTTAATTAAGCGTTCAAGGAAATTGCTGCCACCACAGTACACATTGTGCTGAAGGCACAATGCAAGCTCAGTAACATTAAATTCAGTAATTACAATTTGTGTAGTTTACATTAACCTAAAATAAGTTCAAGTTTTTGTCATGTGTGTTTATGTATTGTGAAACGATTTCAGGCAGTGGTAGTGTGTCAAATGAATAATGTCCTCCTGCTAGTCAATATCAAACGTACAAAATTAAGTGCTCCCTGTTCAGTCACTTCAAAGAGATTATCAGTGCTACTAAAAATCAAATATAGACGTAAAAATAAGTTGGTTACGCACCATTATCATTATTTATTCCTAAAATTCCATGTAGTAGTTGGATCATCATAGGGTGTCTATTCAGACCTACACTCCTGGAAATGGAAAAAAGAACACATTGACACCGGTGTGTCAGATCCACCATACTTGCTCCGGACACTGCGAGAGGGCTGTACAAGCAATGATCACACGCACGGCACAGCGGACACACCAGGAACCGCGGTGTTGGCCGTCGAATGGCGCTAGCTGCGCAGCATTTGTGTACCGCCGCCGTCAGTGTCAGCCAGTTTGCCGTGGCATACGGAGCTCCATCGCAGTCTTTAACACTGGTAGCACGCCGCGACAGCGTGGACGTGAACCGTATGTGCAGTTGACGGACTTTGAGGGAGGGCGTATAGTGGGCATGTGGGAGACCTGGTGGACGTACCGCCGAATTGCTCAACACGTGGGGCGTGAGGTCTCCACAGTACATCGATGTTGTCGCCAGTGGTCGGCGGAAGGTGCACGTGCCCGTCGACCTGGGACCGGACCGCAGCGACGCACGGATGCACGCCAAGACCGTAGTATCCTACGCAGTGCCGTAGGGGACCGCACCGCCACTTCCCAGCAAATTAGGGACACTGTTGCTCCTGGGGTATCGGCAAGGACCATCCGCAACCGTCTCCATGAAGCTGGGCTACGGTCCCGCACACCGTTAGGGCGTCTTCCGCTCACGCCCCAACATCGTGCAGCCCGCCTCCAGTGGTGTCGCGACAGGCGTGAATGGAGGGACGAATGGAGACGTGTCGTCTTCAGCGATGAGAGTCGCTTCTGCTTTGGTGCCAATGATGGTCGTATGCGTGTTTGGCGCCGTGCAGGTGAGCGCCACAATCAGGACTGCATACGACCGAGGCACACAGGGCCAACACCCGGCATCATGGTGTGGGGAGCGATCTCCTACACTGGCCGTACACCTCTGGTGATCGTCGAGGGGACACTGAATAGTGCACGGTACATCCAAACCGTCATCGAACCCATCGTTCTACCATTCCTAGACCGGCAAGGGAACTTGCTGTTCCAACAGGACAATGCACGTCCGCATGTATCCCGTGCCACCCAACGTGCTCTAGAAGGTGTAAGTCAACTACCCTGGCCAGCAAGATCTCCGGATCTGTCCCCCATTGAGCATGTGCGGGACTGGATGAAGCGTCGTCTCAAGCGGTCTGCACGTCCAGCACGAACGCTGGTCCAACTGAGGCGCCAGGTTTAAATGGCATGGCAAGCCGTTCCACAGGACTACATCCAGCATCTCTACGATCGTCTCCATGGGAGAATAGCAGCTTGCATTGCTGCGAAAGGTGGTTATACACTGTACTAGTGCCGACATTGTGCATGCTCTGTTGCCTGTGTCTATGTGCCTGTGGTTCTGTCAGTGTGATCATGTGATGTATCTGACCCCAGGAATGTGTCAATAAAGTTTCCCCTTCCTGGGACAATGAATTCACGGTGTTCTTATTTCAATTTCCAGGAGTGTATTACACGCGAGAGCCGCTTTCCGGAAGTTCGATGCCGCATGGTCTAATAATAATACAGTAAATTCGGGTAGTGGCATCGCAATTTCAATTTCATACTTATTCCTTGTGTCTTGGATTTTGAGTGTGGCCTTCAGACAATCTTAAGTTACTCAAGAAGGTCGATTTAAGTTTTGAGTGTTTTGCATCCTTGTTGTAATATTGTGTGTTGATGAACAAAGTTTGTATGTTGAGTGCAACTGACAGCAACTTATTTTGGCCACTTTCCACAACTTAATCCGCTCTGTCCCGCTAGCCCAGGCATTTCATGTATTTTTCGAACACATGTATTTATTTAACTGTAAGACACGAACAATGAAACTTGGGACACATACATACGAATATCTCAAGTTTAGATTACAGACGTCCAGTGTGTCCTCCAGCAGCGATACTCGAATTCCTCCCAAATTCAGGTAAGCACGTGCATCGTCACTGATGTTGTGGCAATACGGTTTGGATTCTTCAACCCATGTAGGTTCCATGGTGCATAAACGTTGTGTTTAATGAACCCCACAGGAAGAAATCAGAAGGTGTCAAACCTGGCGACCGTGGAGAACAACTGAGACGTGCTGTCGTCGCCTGTTTGACGACTAATCTAGGGGCTGAGTAGAGTTTCATTCAGATATTCACGCGCTTGGCGACATCAGTGTGGGGGTGTTCGGTCTTATTGAAAAATGTTGTCCTCTTCCGGTCTCGGAAGGAACGAGGCATATAACATAGGAAGATACTCCTGTCCCTTACCAGCGCCTCCATCATAGATGAATGGGCCGGAAACAGAACAATGTGTTCTGTAAGCCCCAAATTCGAATATTGCCTATGTTTTCTTTCCCATTAAAATGGAATGTCGCTTCGCCACTGAACATGATGCTTTGTTCGAGAGTGTTATCACTGTCGCCGGCCTCGGTGGCCGAGCGGTTCTAGGCGCTTCAGCCCTGAACCGCGGGACTGCTATGGTCGCAGGTTCGAATCCTGCCTCGGGCATGGATGTGTGTGATGTCCTTAGATTAGTTAGGTTTAAGTAGTTCTAGGTTCTAGGGGACGGATGACCTAAGATGTCAAGTCCCATAGTCCTCAGAGCCATTTCAAACATTTTGTTATCGCTGTCAACAACTTGCTGAAGCTCATCATAAAATGTCACACACTTGCCTTTGTCATGATGTAGAGCTTGTAACAGCTGTAACTTGCATATCTTCGCAACAAATCGACGTCTCAAAATACACCAATTTATTTTTGTAGGCGGTTGTAGCTCCCTACTGCCCATTTCGCGACATGTGAGGTAACCAGGCAAACAGAAGACAAACGACATCTAGCGATAACGAATATAAATTTCACAATGTAATAGTTTCTCCAATAATCGAAGCGTGTCGCATCGATCGATAGTTTTGACAACAGAATAATTTGTAACATGTATATTCTTTTCGAAACAGCCTGTGAATAGAATGAGATTTTCACTCTGCAGCGGAGTGTGGGCTGACATGAAACTTCCTGGCAGATTAAAACTGTGTGCCGGACTGAGACTCGAACTCGGGACCTTTGCCTTACGTGGGCTAGTGCTTTACAATCTGAGCTACCGAAGCACAACTCACGTCCCCTCTTCACAGCTTTACTTCTGCCAGTATCTCGTCTCCTGATAGAGCAATTGGCGGAGAAAGGCAGAGGTCCTGAGTTCGAGTCTCGGTCCGACACACAGTTTTAATCTGCCAGGAAGTTTCATATCAGCGCACACTCCACTGCAGAGTGAAAATCTTATTCTGGGAACATTCCTAAGGCTGTGGCTTTCTTTCAGGAGTGCTGGTTCTGCAAGGTTCGCAGGAGAGCTTCTGTAAAGTTTGGAACGTAGAAAACGAGATACTGGCTGAAGTAAAGCTGTGAGGACGGGGCGTGAGTCGTGCTTGGGTAGCTCAGATGGTAGAACACTTGCCCTCAAAAGGCAAAAGTCCCGAGTTCGAGACTCGATCCAGCACACAGTTTTAATCTGACAGGAAGTTTCAGCCTGTGACTATCTGAGCTGAATATTTATGAATTCTCAGCTGTCGCAAAGTTTGCTTTCGTTCGCTACCATGTAAACTGACAGACAAACATAAACAGGAACATTTCGAAATATCTAAATTACATTGAAAACATTTGAAAGAGAATCGTCGTCCTCTTGTACATTTTTAGTCGTTAAACAAGACTGCAATTTCCACAATAAAAATTGCGGGCAAATATAAAGCCTTGAAATGTAGTATTTTGTATCTTGAGGGTTTTGATTCTTCGAGAATATATCGGAAAATACGCTAGGGATTTATACGTTTATTTGCGCTTCCACGGACACAATATGATCAACAAAAGATCAGATCTTCGGACGAAGGCTGAGTTCGCAGTAAATCAATCAGTTGTTTTCATCTCACAAAGCACTGTGCGCGCGCGAGGAAGAGACCAATCAGCGGCGCGAGTGATCAATCAACGCCCGCCTCGCAGAGGTCTAGGGAGACAGAGCAACAGAGGGAGCGGCTCCAGGGCGCCTCCGAGCGCCCACTTGCCGACAACATTCGTTTCCGCTCCGGCACACTCGCTGACAGGCAGCGTGAAAAATGAACTTCAAAACTGTAGCCTCACGCAAGAGGGGGATGGTGCTGTCATGTCGTCGCAGTGTAAAACTGCGCAAAAATCACTGCTCGATAAAAAGTCTCGATTTTATGATAACAGCATAATAGCTACACAACTTTAGAGTTACCTCTTGCCGTACAGGTATTTTTATTATTATTATTTTTTTTTTTTTTGCGCCTTATCCCTTTGCCCTACAGCGAAGGCAAACCAACCAAACCTCACGGAAAACTTTATCGAAAGTTAGAAATGACGGACTGGATCTTTTTTATCGTTTTTTCTTCGTTGGACAATAAATTCCAAAGGAAAATATGAGGGTTTAGTGTCATTTGTGCAAAACTCTTCAATACTTGTTCTGCAGTTTGTATATATTTGTTAAAGGACATCTTCAAAACACGAAGAGCTGCACTCGAAACGTTTATTGTTCCAACCGGTATTTGGGTGTACAGCCCATACTTGTGACTATAAGAAGGGATCCGTTGGTAGGGCATATTCTGAGGCATCAAGGGCTCACGAATTTAGTATTGGAGGGCAGCGTGGAGGGTAAAAATCGTAGAGGGAGACCAAGAGATGAATTCACTAAACAGATTCAGAAGGATGTAGGTTGCATTAGGTACTGGGAGATGAAGAAGCTTGCATAGGATAGAGTACCATGAAACCAATCTCAGGACTGAAGACCACAACAATAACAACAACAAGCCCATCGTCCGTAGCATCTGATAAAGAGGATAACAAAGAATTCTGTGTTTATTGATATCTCCAAAATGACAGTTGAAGGCGTAACTGAGACACGTAAGCCTACTTACATTATGTATCTCTATATCACTGACATGTGTGTCAGTTATAAATTCTATGTGATGGTCAACTTGAAGCTCATCTAGAAAACAAACAGCTGTATGGACACATAGATGCAATTACAGCCGTTTCTATGTTAATATGTTACATTACGATATCTGTTCTTCCTCACAGTTCACAGACTGCCGTGTACGTCACTGCTGTCGGTTCATAGGCAGTCACATCTCTTGATCGAATTTGACATAGATGTCATATAACGTAAATATGAAACTGACAGATAGACCAAGGAGAGAATATAACATGATATTTCTTATCTGTGAGTCATGTCTATATTTATATACAACACCCATTTAAAAATATAAAATAACATGTTCTGATACTTAGAACGTAAGAGAATAATATACAAAAAGTATACAATTGTAAGAATATGTACAAATTAGATAAAACGTGGTGGTATTTTTGACGAAGTTGGCCATATCCCAGGAAATATCACGACTTTGTAAATTCGGACTTGAATCCAAAGATAATGTGACATTTCATGTCAAATTAGATGTTTTTCATCCAGGAAACGGAGAGGCCTCAAACCAAACTTAATAGGTGAAAACCCTGTTAGAGTTTTGCGTGTACATATTATTCCGTTATTCTCTTTATTTATTAAACATTTTGTTAGGATGTTCCGTCACAGGAGTGTGTATTTGAATCTGTATTAGAATATTTTGAGTTTGGCTTCACTAGCATTAATACGTTCCCTACATAGATTTCTCCCTCTTCACGCAGCATAAAATTTATCACATTCGATATACGTTGCTTTATATACTCCGGACATTTTATTTGCTTAGCTCTCATCTATGTTGTTTATAATACGTGATCCTGCATTATTCTCTGTTCTGAAGCCAATTTTCGTTCTACATTTTTCGAAACAAATGACATACTTTATCTTAAATGTAGCCCCACTATGTCAAGCTTATCAACATATCCTTTTGTACTTGTTCGCTCTTTTCTAATGTGATCTGATTTTTATTCTCAAATTGTTATTCCTGTTTTTTTGTTTATAACTTCATAACTAGTTTTGGGACATAGCCATTGTTAGATGCTGTCTTTTGCAGTGTACGTAATTCAGAATTAATATTCGTCTCGTTAAAAGGATATTTAATTAACCTGTCAATACTCAGCGGAAATTTGCGTTTTTGTGGTATCGTGTAGTGCAATAGCTGCTGTGAATTATGCAGTCAGGTGTACTGAGCTGGAATACGTTGAAAAGTAGGGTACCTCTTTCCCTTCAAACTTTTAGCACCAAAAAATTAATATGCCAGTTATCTTCATGTTCCATAGTGTAACTTACTAAATCGTCAGTAACATCTAGTAGCCTCGTTGAGTGTATCAACGAACAAGAATAGTGTACCACCTACATAATGGCGACAGTATATGTCGTTCTGGGACAAGTCATCGCACCTTTCGAAAAACTTGTTTTCAGCATCGTCTAAAAATATATTTTCGAGCGTTCATGATATGCAATTTCCCATAGCCAGGTCTTATCTTTGTTCATTCATAAATGTATCTAACGAAGTCGATCACTTAGTCGTTATTTTATCTTAAAATCAAACTAGTTTCCACACGCACCTTCGTGTTTCAACACTTCTATTTTTTATTTCATGCTAATGTGGCATTACGCTAACTGTAGCAAACTAGTATGCCGGAATTTGTAATACAACCAAACAACTGCGTTAACCAAGAAGGTTTTTCCCGCACTCTTGCAACTGATTTGATTTGGGCTGCCAAGCTTCCCTCTCCTGTTCCAATCCCTTCAGCTCACACTAGCGCTTAAGCCCAACATCCTCAATTAGTAGTTATAAATATTCCGGGCTCCATTTTCCCCTACAATTATTCCCCTCAATAACTCATTTTAGAACCCTTGAAATTATTCCCGGATGTCCTGTCTTGCCGTCCCTTCTTCTAGGTAGTTTTTTCCATAGATTCTTTTCCTCTCTTATTAAGGGCATCACGTCCTCATTTCTTATCACTCCAATTAACTTTCTGAATTCTTCTATACCAATGGCTCTCAGACGCTTCATTTTCTTGTTTCTCCGTATTCCTTAATTAACCTCTAAACCACTGTGTACTACAGATGTACTTTCTCATAAATTTATTTCTTAAATTATGGTGTATGATTGATTCGAGCGCTATACTTTTTCTGGCTGTGCTAATCTTCCTATTATACCCTCCTTGCTTCTACACTGAATGTGTTATTTAGCTTTCACTTCATCTAATAAATTATCCTCAATTTTCATTAAGTTTTTCACTCATCTCACTTCTGATGTCTACATCTACATCTACATCTACATCTACATCTACATGGACTCTGCAAATCACATTTAAGTGCCTGGCAGAGGGTTCATGGAACCACCTTCACAATTCTCTGTTATTACAATCTCGTATAGTGCGCAAAAAGAATGAAGACCTATATCTTTCCGTACGAGCTCTGATTTCCCTTATTTTATGTTGGTGATCGTTCCTCCCTATGTAGGTCGGCGTCAACAATATATTTTCGCATTCGGAAAGAAAGTTGGCGATTGGAATTTCGCGAGTAGATTCCGTTGCTAAGAAAAACGCCTTTTTTATGATTTCCAGTCCAAATCCTGTATCATTTCTGTGACACTCTCTCCCATATTTCGCGATAATACAAAACGTGCTGCCATTCTTTGAACTTTTTCGCTGTACTCCATCCGCCCTATCTGGTATGGATCCCACACCGCGCAGCAGTATTCTAAAACAGGAATACAAATAAAACGCAGTCTTTGGTTAGCCTACCCCACAACATTTTCTATGTGTTCAAAAAAATGGCTCTTAGCACTATGGGACTTAACATCTATGGTCGTCAGTCCCCTAGAACTTAGAACTACTTAAACCTAACTAACCTAAGGACATCACACACATCCATGCCCAAGGCAGGATTCGAGCCTGCGACGTAGCGGTCGCTCGAGTCCAGACTGTAGCGCCTAGAACCGCACGGCCACTCCGACCGGTACTACCCTGGGGAACGCCAGAAATCACTTCTGTTTTACTCGATGACTTTCCGTCAATTACTACGAACTGTGACCTTTCTGACTGTTCCATAAGCACGCAATTTCACTACGAGCCGCTTGTGTGGTACAGTGTCAAAAGCCTTCCGGAAATTCAGAAATACGGAATTGATCTAAAATCCCTTGTCAATAGCACTCAACACTTCATGTGAATAAAGAGCTAGTTTTGTTTCCCAGAAACGATGTTTTCTAAACCCATGTTGAGTGTGTGTCAATAGACCGCTTCCCAAACCACTCATCTTTCTTTGGTTTACTCTTAACCGTTATTCTCTGCTCAGTATCCCGTTCATTTCACTCAGCAAGATATGTAATCCTTTCTGACACTAGTGAGAAGTTGCAGGTCATTAATACTTATTTATCTCTTCGTGAAGTCAGAAAAACCTGGAAGATTATAATATTTACGTACTTTGATCTCTTCCCTTTATTATTTTGGACATACTGCCTAAAACAATAAATTCACACTAGAGAACTTATGTGGTCATCCCCAGAATAAACAGCGCCCAAACACGGTTGAATCATTGGCAAATCATCCACATAACCACAACAGTAAAAAACAAACAAAAAATACTACATCTCTGGCATTGACATTACCACTAGTAAACTAATGATCCTCACACCTACAGTATACAACTGAAAAGCGACTAACACGTATTCACAAAATTTCACGTAAACAGGAGCTCTAGCGCATAAGAGTTCTTTTTGTTTTGGGATTCTGCTATTGTTATTGTTGTTTTTGAAATCTTCACAAGTTTTTAGCGCGACCTATACGAAATTTACTGGCGGTCTCTCTCTCTCTCTCTCTCTCTCTCTCTCTCTCTTTCTCTCTCGCACCACATCCTAGCGAGGACCACACGGCTAGCTCACTCACACTCGTCTGTTGTAGCTCAACTGTTTCCTGGAACGTAAGTCATGTTCTGCCCCATCGATGTATTCTCGGCTTCGTTATTTGGACAATGTTTGGTTGACGCATTAAATCTTGTAAAAGCCAGATATTCTTTCCTCAGCTGTCCACATACGGCTCTGTGTTAAAAAATAACTATATTTTCATTTACATAGATGTTTTCTGAGTAGGTGGCGTTGTCTTGTGACTACTTTCACACGACCAGCCACGAATTTTACTCCTCATCGCAAGAGTTAATTGCAGGAAACATCCTCAATCACTAACTCGACATATTCCTCAATTATTTGTTGTACGTATTCCAGTGTCACCCTTTCCCTGCAGTTTTACCTTTTATGGCCCCTTCAAGCAACTTGGAAATTATGGAATCAATGTAATACAAGTCAGATCATCCCTACCACTCTTCTTCCGGATGTTTTACAGATTTTCCTCTACTAGACAATCCTGGGTAAAACCTCCCTGATTCAGATCAGGCCATCTAACTTTTATTATATTTCTATAGAACGCATCTCTCTTTTTTTCAGTTTTCCCATATTCTATTAATTCGCTACCATGCAATGCAGTGCTCTAAATGTATAATCTCATAAATTCCTTCGTCAAGCTGAGGCTCATATTTGGCCAGAAATGTACCCTTTGCCTGTGCTATTTACCGTGTTATATCCTTCTTGCTGCGTCTATCATGTGTTATTTTGCTTCCAAGATAGATGGATTCGTTCACATCGCCTACATCGATATGCCCAACTTTGATTCTCTATTTAGAGCCTATTCCATTTCTGTTACTACTCATTAATTTCGTACTCTCAACGTATACCCTGTGATAGTAAAACCGTTGCATTCAGAATGTCCTGCTACTCTAACTCACTTTCACTGAAGACACCGATCTCATTAACGAGTCTTATCAATGATAACCTTCGGCATTAATCTGAATCCCACTGTGGAACCATCTTGTATTGGTGGGATTACTTCGTCAATGTAAAGACTGCACCGTAGAGCCTAAAGATTTCATCTCTGTCTTACAGGCTTTCTTATCCGAGCATTTAGTTCTTGCGCTTCTGTTCTAGTTGACTCTTGTTGTTTTTTGCCCTTATTACACGTTACTACTGTTTGCCGATAACTTACATAAATTTTTCATAGAATTCCAAGTGCCTTGCAACAATTTACATTATTGAAAGCATTTTCTAGCCCGACATATCCTATGACATTTCTTCATTATACTTGTCAGTGCAACACTTGCAGTATGCATCTTGAGTTATTCTGCTGCAGTTGTTGTCGTTGTGGTCTTCAGTCCTGACACTGGTTTGATGCAGCTCTCCATGCTACTCTATCCTGTTCAAGCTTCTTCATCTCCCAGTACCTACTGCAAACTTCATCCTTCTGAATCTGCTTAGTGTATTCATCTCTTGTTCTTCCTCTATGATTTTTCCCTCCACGCTGCCCTCCAATACTAAATTGGTGATCCCTTGATGCCTCAGAACATATCCTACCAACCGATCCCTTCTTCCAGTCAAGTTTCGATTTTTTTACGGTCTTGCTTCCATTATCAACTGCGAAGTCACAACTGCTGCTCTGGTGCCTTGACCTCCCCTAAAGCCAAATTGATGGTCATGTAACATATCGTCAATTTCCTTTTCCATTCTTCGGTATATTATTCTTGTTAGGGACATGGATGCATGAGCTGTTAAGCTGATTGTGCGATAATTCTCGCCCTAGTTGGCTCTTGCTATCTTCGGAATTGTGTGGAAAATGTCTTTCCGGTAGTCTGCTGACATATCGACAGTCTCATACATTCTACATTCCAACGTTAACAATCGTTGTTACTTCTCCCAATGATTTTAGAAATTCTGATTAAACTTTATGTATCCCACCTGCCTTATTTGGTCTTAAGTCTGCCAAAGCTCTATTACATTCTGACTCTAGTACTGGATACCATACCTCTTCCCTATCGATTTTTGCTTCTTCTGTCACCTCGCCAGGCAAGTCCTTCCCCTCATAGACACCATCAATGTACATTTTCCGCCTATCCGCTATCTGCTTTGTATTTAACAGTGGAATTCCCATTTCACTCTTAATTTTACCACCCTTGCTATTACTTTCATCTAGGGCTGTCTTGACTTATCAATAAGCTGACTGCTCCTTTCCGACAACCATTTCCTTATCGATTTCTTCCCATTCTTATACAGCCATTTCACCTTAGCTTCCCTGCATTCCTAAGTGACTTGTACTTCTGCATTCTGGAATTTCCGATTAGCAATTTTGTACTTCCTTCTTTCATTGATCAGCTGAAATATTTCTTCTGTTCCCTCGCAGCAACCTTTCTTGTACCTTTGTTTCCCTTTTCAACTTCCGTGACTGCTCTTTTTAGAGATATTCATTCCACAATAGACTCGCAAACTGAGATATTCATTTTCGAACTATCTAGACACAAAGAAATTCCTTGATCTCTTTCCATTCAATATTATTTCCGTAACCCACGTCTTTGCACATTGGTCCTTCATGACTTATCTTAAACTTCAGCCTACTCTTCACCATTACCAAACTCTGATCTGACTGTGTTTGGTCCTGGGTACACCTTACAATCCAGTACCTGATTCCGTAATCTTTGCCTGACCGTGATTAAGTGTATCTCTAATCTTCCCGTATCTCTCGGCCTTTTCGAAGGGCACTTCCTCGTCTTGTGATTCATGGACATAGTATTCACTATTACCATCTGAAATTTATTGTATTACTCAATTAGTCTTTCTCCTCTCTCAGTTCTACTACCATGCCCGTATTCACTCATAACCCTTCCTTCTGCTTCTTCAGATACAACCATATGCCAGTTCTCCATGACTATAAGACATTGACCTCTATGTACTGAATTACCCCTTCCACATCCTGTCATACTTTCTGTGTCTTTTCACCTCCGGCTTGTGACGCTGGGATGCATAGCTGAATTATCGTTATCGATGTTCGTTTGCTGTTGATTCTGATGAGAACAACCTTATCATTGTGCTGTTCATAGTGACTCACTCTCTTCCCTACCTTCCTATTCATAACGAATCATACTCTCGTTATACCATTTTCTGCTGCTGTTAATATTACCCCATACTCGTCTAATTAGAAATCCAGTTCACTGCACTGACCCTACTATACTCAGAGTGAGCGTTAGCGTATTCCTTTTCAGATTTTCTATCTTTCTTACTAAGTTCAAGCTCCCGACATTTCACACCCAGTTATATTACTAAACGTTTTCTAGCGTAGATTAACTCAAGTCTGCAGCTCGTAATGGCAATCACTGCAATGCTCCTCTTAAGCCATCACACCATCTTGCCGTCCGCTGTGGCCGAGCCGTTCTAGGCGCTTCAGCTACGGTCACTGCCATGGTCTCAGGTTCGGATCCTGCCTCGGACATGGATGTGTGTGATTTCCTTATGTTGTTTAGGTTTAAGTAAGTCCAAGTCTAGAGGACATTACCTCAGATGGTAAGTCCCTAGTGCTTGGAGCCATTTTGAACACCATCTTCTCTGCATTCCTTCTCTGTCTTCCCCATCTCAGCTTTAGTCTCTGTCAGGACTGCAATGACATCACGCATAGCTAAACATTAGTTCATCCATTCAAAGTGTCACATTTCTTGTTGTTGTCCATTATTGAAATGTTTATCTTGGACAGTTCGGCAATCTGTGTGAATGTAACTGTTCCTATGAAGTGAAAAACATACAAAAATGTAGGAAACTTTTGCGATGCTTATGAGTATTAGAGAGATAGTAGTCCCCTTTTGTGAACGTAAGTGTATTACTAACTTAATGGATGTCTGTGGTATTTCACCTACTCTGATACCTCTGCTGTTTCGATCGTACTGTCCGCAATAACTTGGTTTGAGCAACACATTCTCTTATCGTATTATACAGGTCCAGTCTTTGGACAGTGTCATACCCTTTGAAGTAGACTGTAATTGTTACCAGAGTGCATCTGTTGAACTCCATATGCTTGTCTCATTTTGCCTAAAAATAGAATTTTGATGTATAGTTGATTATGCTGTAGAAACCCCTTTTGATAATGACGAACTACCTGTTCAGTCGTCAGTGTTAGGATTCTGATATGAATAAAATACGTATCAGGATTACTAAAAGGGCTTCGTGTGTCACTTTCAACAGCGAAACCTGTTTGTTACGATGAGAAGATAAACTATGAATTTTGTAACAAAGTATCATTTCTGATACTCTTTTGCATAAAGCTAAACACATAATGTGAAACAAATACGTCAGTCAATCAGTTACATTGCTACAGCTTTACTAAACATATTGTACGCTGTTTTCGCTGAAGATAACTGCAGATATGAAGATATTAAACACCCGTTATTAAACTTAGAAGAAAAAGTCGTGACATGTCGTAATGCAATGCAAGGTCTAAAATTTACTGCTCTACAAAGAAAAGAGATAATAACATTTTGACGAAGACAGATGAAATCTGTGTATTCCAGTGTATTAGAGGAGACCAATTCTTAGTTAAAGAGCTGATGGACTTTTTCCCTTTGCGAAAAAGAGAAAGACGTTTTTACTTAAAGAAGACGGAAATGAAATTCTGGCAGCTTAAAGACAAGGAAAATTACTCTACTGGAAAGGAGGACAAAATTAACTGGAGGCTGTGACAGTGACACAGTCAAACGAAATCTTTTAAAAAAAAGTTACTCGGGAAACGATATCTAATTGTTAACTTGATTCTCGATACTTTCTTTTCCTCACTCGTTAGTGGCCCCTCATTAGCTACTCTTTAATGAGCGCCGATGAGGCTGTGGAAGACAAAAAGTACCGACAAGCGTGATTGTCTCGTGAGCACTGTAGTGAACTGTAAAATGTACGACCTGCTTCTAAAACTTCTACCAACGATAAATTACCAAACAGCCACATGTTTTCACAAGTTGTTATTTTATTCATTCGAGCAGCATTAATGTCATCTTCAGGTCCATATGCACTCCACGTACAGAGAACCAGATACAACGATGCACACATAACCGGATCAATCAGTACCTGGAGTCCATAAATCTTTTTTTTTCTTTTTTTTTGCGAAATTTGTCTTCTTTTTTTAATCTTGTGGGCCTTAACTGCTAAGGGTATCAGTCCCTAAGCTTACACACTAGTTCACCTAAATTATCCTAAGGACAAACATATACACCCATGCCCGAGGGAGGACTCGAACCTCCGCCAGGACCAGCCGCACAGCCCATGACTGAAGCGCCCAAGACCGCTCGGCTAATCCCACGCGGCGGAATGTGTTATTGTTGCAGTTTATGCAGATGAGCGCAGCTAAATGACAGTTAACAACTATTTAAGGGACAAAATAAACTTATGCTTCATTCGCACAACACATTTGACTACCAAATTATATTACGTTTCCCCATCAACAAACACGGAAGATGTATATTCCACAGAGTCTAATGCACTCTGCACATCATATCTTGTGCACCACTGTGCACTCTGGAAAATGTTTGTTCACATATCCCGAACAGTAATTCGAAGATTTGAAAAAAATATTAGGCAAGAGTTCTTTAAGTTTCCTATAAATGAAATGAAAGAAAAGTGAAACAGGCCGTTTAACGAAATGAAACAGCGATAAGGAATATAGCTTCTTATGTTGCTGCCGTGTACTGTCCCTTCACGACCACAACGTTATCTGATACTTGGCACATTTTAGCTGTACGTTGTTAGTCTTCTGAGTATCTGCGGATTCGTCTCACTGGAGGAAGAGTCAGTTAAGGAATGGAAAACTATCTAGAAATTGTAAAATTCAGTTATTAATTGTTTTCTACTGCCCAGACAACCATGAATGTTGCTTAACCACCCACTCAACGGAACTAAGGAACAGTTGGTTCCTGTGTTAGAATTTACAATTGGAAATGATGTTTTATAATATTAATATACATTGGTATATTTTCTAATCCGTGGCACTTCAAAATATTCTTTTACAACTACATAGAGGAGACGTATTAGAAAAACGAAACTATAATTCTGACTACTAGCACTTTTCAGAATTAAATAACTTTTTCTGAATAATCTAACCAGTCTATTAAAATTCAATAATAGGCATAAAACAATATTCTTCTTGGGCGTGTAAGTTAGTCTGAATCATTCAATAAGTATTAGTTGTTCCTCATAAAACGTTGACCCTGGTCTCAATCTACGATGTACAGTGGTAGGGCCCTTGATAAAAGATCTTAGCTCATTCCGTGAAAATGAACTTCATTTGTCAGTGACTGAAGATTGAAATAATGCGTTTTAACTACATTCATATCGTACATTATTCGTTCAGTTATTTCGTTATAAGGTCATAATCGCAACAGGATATACACTCCTGGAAATGGAAAAAAGAACACATTGACAGCGGTGTGTCATACCCACCATACTTGCTCCGGACACTGCGAGAGGGCTGTACAAGCAATGATCACACGCACGGCACAGCGGACACACCAGGAACCGCGGTGTTGGCCGTCGAATGGCGCTAGCTGCGCAGCATTTGTGCACCGCCGCCGTCACCACTGTAGAAGGAGGGTTGTTTGTCCCCAAAAAGAGCATCAAATGACTGACGTCATCTCACTGGCACTAATGAACTCGAGAACGCCATCGGCTGAGCGCGTGTCATCTGCTAAAATGGAAGATGTATCAGGCGACAGCTGTAGACGGGCGCGTAACGGAGTAAAATAGGGGCACTCAAGTAAAACGTGTCTCACCGTCCAGAGTTGAGAGCTGTGGGGACAGAGTGGAGGAGAATCGCCGCTTAAAAGATGTCGATGGCTAAAAATTACCTCCTCCCGACGACGAGTCCGGGAGGAAGAGGTCCAAGCACAGGGAAGAGCTTTCACGTAACGCAATTTATTATTGGGAAGTGTCGACCAATGTGCGTGCCATAAAAGAGCAACACGACGACATAAACACTCCGTACAGTGCCAAAGGGTATCATGCGAATAGCTGGCCGAATAAGAGAGACTGCAGCCTTGGCCGCTATATCGGCCGCCTCATTTCCACAGACAGCAACATGTCCTGGGATCCAGAGGAACGCCACAGAAACGTCCCCCAAGTGGAGCAAGTGGAGGCAGGGCTGAATCCGGTGGACCAGAGGGTGGACAGGGTAGAGAGCTTGGAGACTGAGGAGAGAGCTGAGCGAATCTGAGCAGATAACTTACTGTATCCGCTGATGGCGACGAATGTATCAGACAGCCTGGAGAACAGCGTAAAGCTCCGCAGTGTAAACCGGTCGGGAAACCGAAATCGATTTGGGGTGTCGCCAATAATGTAGGCACTCCCAACACCAAACGATGTTTTTGAGCCATCAGTGTAAAAAAATGTGGCATCCTTCATTTGTGCCCATAGAGCAGCAAATGCCCGGCGATAAACAAGGGAAGGGGTACCATCCTTGAGAAACTGCCAAAGGTCACGGAGCAGGGAGGTCCGGGGCCGGAGCCAAGGTGGTGCTGTACCCAAGTTGTCAAGAAAGTTTTAGGAAAGTGGAAGGGAAGAGAATGGAGCAGCTGACGGAAGCGGACTCCCGGTGGTAGTAGAGAGGAAGGGCGGCCTGAATAACCTAAATCCAAGGAGGCGTCGAAAAAATGTCATGGGCCGGATTAGCAAGCGTGGAAGACATAAGGACTCAGAAGGACAGCTCGCCGATTGGACAGCGGAGGTTCAGCAGTCTCAGCATAAAGGCTTTCCACAGGGCTGGTGTAAAAAGCTCCACGTAATCCACGGTGGTGGATAGAGTCGAGACGCCGAAGAATAGACGGCCGAGCATAGAAGTAAAATATGCTTCCATAGTCCAATTTCGAGCGCACTGAGGCGAGATAGAGGCAGAGAAGGACCCCTCGGTCCGCTCCCCAAGAGGTGCCATTCATGACTCGGAGGGTATTGAGGGATCGCAGACAGCGAGCCGAAAGATAGGAAACGTGGGAGGACCAGCACAGTTTTGTGTCAAACATAAGACCCAAGAATTTAGCGACGTCCGCGAACGGAAGGTTGACAGGTCCTGGATGTAAGGAACATTCTTACTGCTCCACTGCACGACACGCACGTAGAACAAATAAAGTAATGCCCAATACACAATTTCTTAAAGTCGCCGCGCGGTCTAACGGGCTGCTTCCCGAGTGGGAATCCTCCTGGCAGATTAGTGTCGAGGTCCGGTATGCCAGCCAGCCTGTGGATGGTTTTTAAGGCGGTATTCCGTCTACCTCGGCGAATGCGAGCTGGTTCCCCTTATTAGGCCTCAGTTACACTGTGTCAGCGACTGCTGCACAAACACCATTTCCACTTACGTCTACACCAACATTAATCTACCACACAGCAATATTTTGGGTTAAACTCGTCTAGTATGAGACGTTTCCCTAGGGGGGGGGGGGGGGGGGGGTACTGCCTAGGGGGGGGGGGGGGGCACTGGGTGCTGGGATGGTTTGACTGCTGTGACCTGTTGTGAGGTTGAGAACCACTGAGGGCTACGGCGGGGCGAAGCCTCTCCGTCGTTTCTAGGTCCCCCGGTTTAATACATACAATAGTCGAACGACAGACTTCCAGGAGTCATAAAAGCCAAGAGTGCACACACCGCATATTAATGTCC
Organism: Schistocerca gregaria; assembly: GCF_023897955.1. Classification (NCBI taxonomy): domain Eukaryota; kingdom Metazoa; phylum Arthropoda; class Insecta; order Orthoptera; family Acrididae; genus Schistocerca; species Schistocerca gregaria. The sequence continues at coordinate 224,599,541 of NC_064922.1, forward strand.
AGAAAGTGTATTTGCTGTACTTTAGCAGAAATAGTAATCCACCATAGAAACTATAACTGGATGTAGAATCAGCCGTAGTAACTCCTTATGCACGAGGTATATTGATAACAAAGTACGCTAGCCAAACGACGTTTATGAGCATATCGTAACTCAGATTCGAGAGACCAATGGTACAATGAATTTTCTACATTTGCGAATACGTTTTTATACTACAGCGGACACCCAAGAGCCACTCTGCAGTTCCAGAAGCCCTTGGCAGAGCGTGAAACAAAGGATTCTTACAGGAGTTGGAGGCTTTGGTAATCCGTAGGGAAGAATGCGTAGCTTTTGTGCTGCATTCCACGGCGGCTATAGAGGCCCTCCGATCGATAGCTGGGCGTGACACGTAGCACAGGCACCACACTACTGTTTCAAGGGGAGGTGACTGCCGTGTGTGGCAGTGCGAAACGTACCTGAAGTAATAGCTGTTCATAAGGCAAAACATCCTATGACTGCCAAGTGTACTAGAGATTGTTGAGAAAACAGTGATGTGCACGAAATTTAAAAAATTAAAACAAGCCTTCTCCTTCCTTATCAACTGATCGTAGAACGGCAGACTCAGCCAGTAAATATTAGAATACGAGACAAATATGAGATGATTTATAACTGAGAAGTTTAAAAGGATTTGCACATGAACTACAAATAAGAACGTGAAGCCAGTCAATAATGGTCTACCCGAAGAGAACTCGGCTCTGGTAACATAAGTCATCAAATAGTATCATATGTTAGGTTGCTTGGTTTGTCGTGCCATTCACATTTCGAGCTTCGACAAAGTTAACATCGTCAGTATATCTTGTAAACTAGTCGCTTTTTATTGCAAAGTTTAATCTTGAAAAATTATGCTGCCCCAGAGAAAAAGTGACGAACCCGAAATACTTGATCTGAAGTCAATGTAATATGGTACAGGGCGAGTATATAACTGATTACAGATCTGTTGTGACACACAGAGTGGCCACCAGGGTTCGTTAGTGTTGTTCATATTTAGTGTTATTACCAGTTTTGGTAGGCCATAGAAATATAAGGGACGCTAATAGACTCGAATATTTACTGATCACTATCAAGAACACGGATTGGCCACGTACTTGTGTCAGACAGCGTTGTCAGTATCTAACAAAGTTTGAAAGGGGCCTCATTGTGTCACTCCATTTAATCGGTTGTTTGAATCATCCAATATGCAGATTTGTGATGTATTCGTCCCATTTGAACGAAGAGGGCAGGCATACACGTCCTCAAGGTTTCGGTCGACCACGTCTTATCACAACAAGTGATGGCTACCGTATTGTGCACCAAGCACATAGTGACACTTTCACATCTGCTGCCGCCATCCCAGTTGACGTAGTGGACTTCCTGCAACATTCTACGACATTCTGCGCCATTGTTCTGAGATGTTTAATAGCCAGATTAAAGAATCCGAGTCTCAGGTGTAGGCTGCCATTAACACCACCACACAAATCACACCATCCGTCACTAACCCCGCCCCTCCCCCAAAAAATATATATATATATATAAGCAACATTACTCCCTCCCCTCCAACCCCTCTCACATCTCAACCTAACATAATGTCACTCATTACACTAACACACACACACACACACACACACACACACACACACACACACAAAAGAAAGTAGTTTCAAAGGTTGGCAACACTCATAGGTGAACGAAAACAAACAGACATATACACTGTTGATGTGCAGAGGGAAAAACAGTTTATAGAAGTGCAGTGAATCCAGAAGAATGGCAAAAACTGCCAAGTGCATATATGAACCTAAGTCTTTCGACACCAACCGCCGCTAGCAAGGAGGGAATAAGCAGAATATGTAAAGAAACACCGTAAGTGACTTTTACACCAGCTTTACAAACAAAACAGTGTTTTCAGCCTAAAACAATCAAAATGAACAAATGTAAGTATCCAATTAGAAGAATAACCACGGAAGATGCTTTACAAATAAAAGCGTAAAGCGTCTGGTGTAATTCTCTTTAATTAAACTGCAGTCAGCTCAAAATGGATAAGGAATAGTAACTGATTTTCACAGCTGCTGCGGAAGATGGCCATGCAAACAAACGTATGATGTATTCGTGATGTTGAGGTACTCACTTTGGTATCAAGATCCATAGAACATGTATGAGTCCCGCTATAGAACCTATATTGGACCAGTTCAGACGACAATCTGGAATATCAAAAAGTAGTTATTCAAAGTTGTAGGCCAGCTTGTCTCAGGTTCCATTCGCCTTATGACACCCTGTCCAACCGAATTAGCGCATGCAGCCACACCAAAGGGGTTGCAACGTCATACTGATGTGTGGCCTCACAAAGTCAAGTTCTTTGTACATAATCTAGATTTTTTAATTACTAAAATAACGTCAATAGCATGTCATTTCGTTCCTTCCTCCGGTTCTGGGTGCAGAACTTTTTCAGTCAGGCAGTGTATCTTCAAGCAGTGTATTCATTGTTTGTCAGTTTATCTCGTCCAAAGATTACGGCACCAACATGGACAGAAAATTGATGAATACCAAACCAGTTTCAGCCCTAATCTACTGTGCGTACATACGCACAAGGTCCTTAGGAAACAATTTGCTTTAATGTATCCCTCATCAGACGTATGAGATTAGTTTTTAGGCATAGTATATTGATTATTAAGAGACACACGATCAAAGAGGGAAAGCTTAATGAAGAAAATGTTAAATACACCATCAACTGCAGTATAAACTCTCTTACCACATACTACTAGTTTAGATGTACAGGGACCGTCATTCTAGTACCTTACTTTCCGATGTATTAAATATTCTGCGGAGAGCTGGGGTGCAAATTTCTCGACCTCCGCTATCGGGTGGAGAAATGTAGGGTCCCCCTGAATAGGTCAGGCGTGCACTACACGCCGGAAGCGGCTACGAGGGTAGCGGAGTACGTGTGGAGTGCACATGGGTTTTTTTTTTTTTTTTTAGGTTAGAGAATTCCCTCCCTAGGCCCGACAAGACGCCTCCTGAGACGCGGCAAGGCAGGAGTAGGCAAAATGCAACAAGGAATAACAATATTAATGTGCTAATAGTAAACTGCAGAAGCGTCTATAGAAAGGTCCCAGAACTGCTCTCATTAATAAACGGTCACAACGCCCATATAGTACTAGGAACAGAAAGTTGGCTGAAACCAGACGTAAACAGTAATGAAATCCTAAACTCTGATTGGAATGTATACCGCAGAGATAGGCTGGACCGTGAAGGGGGAGGCGTGTTTATAGCGATAAGAAGTGCAATAGTATCGAAGGAAATTGACGGAGATTCGAATTGTGAAATGATTTGGGTGAAGGTCACGGTTAAAGCAGGCTCAGACATGGTAATTGGATGTCTCTATAGGCCCCCGGGCTCAGCAGCTGTTGTGGCTCAGCACCTGAAGAATAATTTGGAAAATATTTCGAGTAGATTTCCCCACCATGTTATAGTTCTGGGTGGAGATTTTAATTTGCCGGATATAGACTGGGAGACTCAAACGTTCATAACGGGTGGCAGGGACAAAGAATCCAGTGAAATATTTTTAAGTGCTTTATCTGAAAACTACCTTGAGCAGTTAAACAGAAAACCGACTCGTGGCGATAATATATTAGACCTTCTGGTGACAAACAGACCCGAACTATTTGAATCAGTTAATGCAGAACAGGGAATCAGCGATCATAAAGCGGTTACTGCGTCGATGATTTCAGCCGTAAATAGAAATATTAAAAAAGGTAGGAAGATTTTTCTGTTTAGCAAAAGTGACAAAAAGCAGATTACAGAGTACCTGACGGCTCAACACAAAAGTTTTGTCTCAAGTGCAGATAGTGTTGAGGATCAGTGGACAAAGTTCAAAACCATGGTACAATATGCGTTAGATGAGTATGTGCCAAGCAAGATCGTAAGAGATGGAAAAGAGCCACCGTGGTACAACAACCGAGTTAGAAAACTGCTGCGGAAGCAAAGGGAACTTCACAGCAAACATAAACATAGCCAAAGCCTTGCTGACAAACAAAAATTACGCGAAGCGAAATGTAGTGTGAGGAGGGCTATGCGAGAGGCTTTCAATGAATTCGAAAGTAACGTTCTATGTACTGACTTGGCAGAAAATCCTAAGAAATTTTGGTCCTATGTCAAAGCGGTAGGTGGATCAAAACAAAATGTCCAGACACTCTGTGACCAAAATGGTACTGAAACAGAGGATGACAGACTAAAGGCCGAATTACTAAATGTCTTCTTCCAAAGCTGTTTCACAGAGGAAGACTGCACTGTGCTTCCTTCTCTAGATTGTCGCACAGTTGACAAAATGGTAGATATCGAAGTAGACGACAGAGGGATAGAGAAACAATTAAAATCGCTCAAAAGAGGAAAGGCCGCTGGTCCTGATGGGATACCAGTTCGATTTTACACAGAGTACGCGAAGGAACTTGCCCCCCTTCTTGCAGCGGTGTACCGTAGGTCTCTAGAAGAGCGAAGCGTTCCAAAGGATTGGAAAAGGGCACAGGTCATCCCCGTTCTCAAGAAGGGACGTCGAACAGATGTGCAGAACTATAGACCTATATCTCTAACGTCGATCAGTTGTAGAATTTTGGAACACGTATTATGTTCGAGTATTATGTCTTTTCTGGAGACTAGAAATCTACTCTGTAGGAATCAGCATGGGTTTCGAAAAAGACGATCGTGTGAAACCCAGCTCGCGCTATTCGTCCACGAGACTCAGAGGGCCTTAGACACGGGTTCACAGGTAGATGCCGTGTTTCTTGACTTCCGCAAGGCGTTTGACACAGTTCCCCATAGTCGTTTAATGAACAAAGTAAGAGCATACGGACTATCAGATCAATTGTGTGATTGGATTGAGGAGTTCCTAGATAACAGAACGCAGCACGTCATTCTCAATGGAGAGAAGTCTTCCGAAGTAAGAGTGATTTCAGGTGTGCCGCAGGGGAGTGTCATAGGACCGTTGCTATTCACAATATACATAAATGACCTGGTGGATGACATCGGAAGTTCACTGAGGCTTTTTGCAGATGATGCTGTGGTGTATCGAGAGGTTGCAACAATGGAAAATTGTACTGAAATGCAGGAGGATCTGCAGCGAATTGACGCATGGTGCACGGAATGGCAATTGAATCTCAATGTAGCGAAGTGTAATGTGATGCGAATACATAGAAAGATAGGTCCCTTATCATTTAGCTACAAAATAGCAGGTCAGCAACTGGAAGCAGTTAATTCCATAAATTATCTGGGAGTATGCATTAGGAGTGATTTAAAATGGAATGATCATATAAAGTTGATCGTCGGTAAAGCAGATGCCAGACTGAGATTCATTGGAAGAATCCTAAGGAAATGCAATCCGACAACAAAGGAAGTAGGTTACAGTACGCTTGTTCGCCCATTGCTTGAATACTGCTCAGCAGTGTGGATCCGCACCAGGTAGGGTTGATAGAAGAGATAGAGAAGATCCAACGGAGAGCAGCGCGCTTCGTTACAGGATCATTTAGTAATTGCGAAAGCGTTACGGAGATGATAGATAAACTCCAGTGGAAGACTCTGCAGGAGAGACGCTCAGTACCTCGGTACGGGCTTTTGTTGAAGTTTCGAGAACATACCTTCACCGAAGAGTCAAGCAGTATATTGCTCCCTCCTACGTATATCTCGCGAAGAGACCATGAGGATAAAATCAGAGAGATTAGAGCCCACACAGAAGCATACCGACAATCCTTCTTTTCACGTACAATACGAGACTGGAATAGAAGGGAGAACCGATAGAGGTACTCAGGGTACCCTCCGCCACACACCGTCAGGTGGCTTGCGGAGTACGGATGTAGATGTAGATGTAGATGTAGATAGTTGACTTAATATTGTCTTAAAAAGGGAAATATTTGTGTTGATGCAAATAAAGGTATTACTCCTGGCATCTCTCAGCACTTCACTGTAGGTATCATCGTGCAATGTTTGATCATTGGAAGCGTGATGAAACAGATGTGGACATTTCATAACCCAAAACACTATCATTAATAACTTTCCTGTAAAAGCGTTGTTTGGAATTTTTACTGTGAGCAAAGGTGTATGATTTCACAGTATACTCTTGTCATTTCCTAGTGACGGACCTGTAGTGATGGGCCCACGTCTTATCGGCGATTACGTGACTGAGACAGCCTTCTCCTTCCGTTTCGGTATTTCTAAACGTTCCACTTGGTGTATGTGTGTTGCTTGATACGCCGCTTAGCGAGCTTAAACTTTGCGATGGTTTAAATATTCATGTAGGATTTCAGGTTTTGAACCGTGGAAAATGTTCAGCTCATGCCCAGTAACATCAGCTCCAGCACAACGATCATCACAAATCATTCGCTCAGCTATCTTGAAGTTCGTTTTCTAAGCGGATGGGGTACCTGAGCCCAGACAAATATCTTTCAGTTTTCAGCTAGATATGTTCACCTGATAATTTTTCGTTAATTAAATCTGGTATCACCATACAATTTTCTTCCATTCATCTTCTCCTGTATGCTGAGCATATGCCCTCCCTCAATCTTGGCTCGCTCTTTCATACCATCCTATGGTTACCACTAAATTAGGACTCTAATTTTGGTACCAGCAGCAAAACATAAATCCTGTCACAATGTAGACAGTAACCACAGTGTCTACTGCCTAATAATTCAATATTTACATCTCCTACAAAAACATATAGCAGACTTTAACTATCTCATAATACTGTCATACACTGTGTATTCAAAATCTTAATCTAATACTTGCACTCAACGCTCCGTCTTCAGGCCACAAGTGGCCGATGGGGACCATCCGACCACCGTGTCATCCTCAGAAGGATGCGGACAGGAGGGGCGTGTGGTCAGCACACTGCTCTCCCAGTCGTTACGATGGTTTTCTTTGACTGGAGCCGCTACTATTCGGTCGAGTAGCTCCTCAATTGGCCTCTCGAGGATGAGTGCACTCCGAAAAATGGCAACAGTACATGGCGGCCCAGATGGTCACCCATCCAAGTGCCGGACATGCCCGACAGCGCTTCGATGATCTGTCGGGTACCGGTGTATCCACTGCGGCAAGGCCGTTGCAACGTAATGCTTGGATGTCCCTCAAAAACATAAATATTCTCAAGACACAAGAAGCCAAATAACGGCGTATGTTCATTACTTCCCCCACACCCAAGCCTCTGACTTGCTTACAAAAATCTTTACTTACCCACATACGTTTTCATACTATCTGTATTTCATAGGAATTATACTGTAACAGGTTAGCAGCGCTAATCCAAAGCTCTGTTGTCACATCTACCAGTCCTACGAGAATAGTGCTAGCCTTCTTTCGAAGTCGATGGACAAGGGCTCCAGGGAAGCACCTCAGATCATTGTCAAATCACGCAACCGTCCCACCACTACATTTTTTCCCGTACCTCTTACGCAGTTTTTGTATCTTAGTTACCCTCGCATTACAGATAACGCGTTACACCCTCTGTCATAGGCCGAAGAAGCATTTTCACTTCACAACACAATCAACATTCGCAGTTTCACATTTCATTTTTCTTAGTCTGCCTGCTTAGCTGGGTGGTGCCGGCATGGTAGCTTAGCGTGTTCGGTCAGAGAGCCGGTTGGCCTCTGTAATAAAAAACAAACTGAGTGGAAGGATCAACAAACTAACTTGAATGGATGTCTTTGTGACGTCCGCAACGACCAAACACAACGACCAACAACGAATAAAATGCAAAAAAGAAAGGTGGTAACGTGTTCGCCTCACATGCAAGCGGGCCGGGTTCGATTCACGATCGTGTTGGAGATTTTTTTCCGCTCGGGGACTGGGTGTTGTGTTGTCCTTATCATCATTTCATCCTCATCACCGGAATGCAAGTAGTCCAATGTGGCGTAGAATAAAATAAGACTTGCACTTGGCAGCCGAACTTCCCCGAATAGGGGCCTCCCGGCAAACGTTGCCATACGCTCATTTCATTCCATTTCTTAGACATTTTCTTGTCCCTTGTAACACTGAAAATTTAATTCCATATATAAAATATTGTTAGCCTGAAGAGCATCCTTACAGCTACTGCCAACACTCCCCTTATTCCGTTGTAAAGGAATTAAGACTTTTATAAAAAGGAGAACTATGTATCCAGTTATACGGAAGTGAAAACGCCAATTTCAGAGTGATCTGGCAATAATCATTTGAGTGTAATGGGATTTAACCCTTTGGGTTCGATATGACGTATAATGGAGCTAAACGTTGTCTGCAAGATGAACCTGGGAGGTGGAGCTACACATTGTCTGCGAAGTGAAATTGGAAGGAGCTGAAGCGTGCTAAAAGTGTTTCTCTACTGCTGTTGGCAGCACCCGAGGTGGAGATCGTGGACGAGCGTGGCCGACCGCTGAGCGACAAGTACTACGAGCCCAACAGCACCATCCAGCTGTCGTGCGTGGCGCGACGCAGGCAGGCTGTAACCTGGAGGCACGGTGACGTCACTCTGAACTACGGAACCTCGAGGGGAGGCATCAGGTGAGTGTTGTGCACGGCCTCATGGTAATACTCTTGTCCTACGTCTGTGTCTAAACTGTGCCAACAACGTAGAACTTCGTTTTGTTGATTTCGCGAATGTTTGGAGGAGGCGGGGCCAACGAGACATACGGGTCCTGCAACGAACTTGTGACGTCACACTAGTCGGCTCCTCCGCCACACTTTGCGAACGCTCGGCTTCGTGCAAGGCCCTTGGAAAATCAATATTTCACTGAAAAGATACCCACTAAGGGTCTTAATTTTGTCGTGTGCCACCGAAAACTTGCATGCGTTTAAACAAGCAGTTAGGAAGTGCTAAACTTGTCTGAAATAACCTACTGGCCATAAAATTGCTACACCACGAAGATGACGCTACAGACGCGAAATTTAACCGACAGGAAGAAGATGCTGCCATATGCAAATGGTTACCTTTTCAGAGCATTCACACAAGGTTGGCGCCGGTGGTGACACCTACAACGTGCTGACATGAGTAAAGTTTAGAACCGATTTCTCATACACAAACAACAGTTGAGCGCCGTTGCCTGGTGAAACGTTGTTGTGATGCCTCGTGTAAGGAGGAGAAATGCGTAAATCACGTTCACGACTTTGGTATAGGTCGGATTGTAGTCTATCGCGATTGCTGTATATTGTATCGCGACATTGTTGCTCGCGTTGGTCGAGGTCCAACGACTGTTAGCAGGATATGGAATCGGTGGGCTCAGGAGAGTAATACGGAACGCCGTGCTCGATCCCAACGGCCTCATATCAATAGCAGTCTAGATGACAGGCATCTTATCCGCATGGCTGTAACGGATCGTGCAGCCACGTCTCGATCCCTGAGTCAACAGATGGGGACGTTTGCAAGACAACAACCATCTGCACGAACAGTTCGACGACGTTTGCAGCAGAACGGACTATCAGCTCGGAGACCATCGCTGCGGTTACCCTTGACGCTGCATCACAGACAGTAGCGCCAGCGATGGTGTATACAACGACGAACCTGGGTGCGCGAATGGCAAAACTTCATTTTTTTCGGATGAATCCAGGTTCTGTTTACAGCATCATGACGGTCGCATCCGTGTTTGGCGACATCGCGGTGAACGCACATTGGAAGCGTGTATTCGCCATCTCCATACTGGTGTGATGGTTACACGTCTCGGTCACCTCTTGTTCGCATTGACGGCGCTTTGAAAAGTGGACGTTACATTTCAGATGTGTTACGACCCGTGGCTCAACCCTTCATTCGATCCCTGCGAAACCCTACATTTCAGCAGGATAATTCACGACCGCATGTTGGATACAGAAAATATTCGACTGCTGCCCTGGCCACCATATTCGCCAGATCTCTCAGCAATTGAAAACGTCTGGTCAGTGATGGCCGAGCAACTGGTTCGTCACAATAGGCCAGTCACTACTCTGACTCAATGCCCAGGCTTATCAAGCCCGTTATTACGGCCGTAGGTGGTTGTTCTGTGGACTGATTTCTCAGGATCTATGCACCCAAATTGCGTGAAAATGTAATCACATGTAAGTTCTAGTATATTTGTCCAATGAATACCTGTTTATCATCTGCATTTCTTCTTGGTGTATCAATTTTAATGGACAGTAGTGTAGTTACTCGATCCCCGCCGGAGACGGCTGCCGGCACTCGCAAGACCTGCAGTGTCACGTGTTGTAACGTTCGCGCCGCGGACGGTTTTTCTCGTGGGTCTCGGGAGAGGGTATCGTAACTGTGCAGGATACACGGTTTGCAGAGTATAATCAATGGATTTGCTAAAACGGCGGTAATTATTCTCTAATGACTTGATCAAAGGTTCTTGCACCTTACACCTTTTTATCAAATAAACAGAAACAGCTCTCAAGTCCTCACTATTTCTTCGCAGTACGATGGGTGTTTGAAAAGTCCGATCAACGTCTGAGAGGTGGCACCAACGACGCATGTCGAGTACATGCTTAGTTAGTAGCATCTTTTGGAAAGAACGCACACCAAGTTTCAGCCTTATTGGTCTATTTCGTTGTGTTTGGCATTCGTGTGAATCAAGGAAGTCGAGTGGTTGTCAAAAAAATTGACGAAAAGGAATTTCATATCGTGATCAATCATCACTTTATGAAAGGCAAAACGTCTCAGGAGACTAAAGAGAAGCTTGATAAACATTACGGTGACACTGCACCTTCGATTAGAATCGTTTATAAGTGGTTTCAAAATTTTCGGAGTGGCCACATGGGCACAAGTGATGCTGAACGTTCTGGACGCCCTGTGGAGGTTACGACTCCGGAAATCATAGATAAAATCCATGATATGGTGATGGATGACAGAAGGGTTAAGGTGCATGAGATTGCTAGTGCTGTGGGCACCTCGAATGAACGGATACACAATTTTTTGCGTAAACGTTTGGACATGAGAAAGCTATCCGCAGGATGGGTTACACGATTACTCACGCTTGACCAAAAACGAAATCGTGTGAAGTGTTGCAAGGATGGTTTGCAGATGTTCAGGAAGAATCCGCAGGACCTTAGCCGTCGTTTCGTCACTGTGGATGAAACATGGATAAATTACTATACTCCTGAGACCAAAGAACAATAAAACAATGGGTTACCAAGGGAGAATCTTCACCAAAAAATGAGAAAACCATTCCTTCTGTCGGAAAAGTTATGGCGACTGTCTTTTGGGATTCGCAAGGGAAAAATCCTCATCGACTATCTACAAAAGGTCAAAACTATTACAGGTGCATATTATTCATCGTTACTGGACCGTTCGAAAACCGAAGTGCAAGAAAAATACCGGTGACTGGACTGTAAAAAGTTCTTTTCCATCAAGACAATGCAGCAGCACACACCTCAGCAGTTGTGGTCGCAAAATTAATGGGAATAGGATGCCAACTAGTTTCACATCACCCCTATTTTCCAGACCTGGCTCCATCGGACTACTATTTGTTCCCCAATTTAAAGAAATTGCTGGCGGAAAAAAGATTTTATTCAAACGAGGAGGTGATTGCAGCAACTAATAGCTATTTTGCAGACTTTCTATTATTCGGAATTGATCAACAAATTAGAACAGCGTTGGACGAAGTGTAAAAGTCTAAAAGCAGACTATATCGAAAAATAAAACAGGTTTAACCAGAACACGAAAGTAGTTTTTATTTTTGCACGGACTTTTCAAACGCCCCTCGTATATGACTGAATCGGTTACCATGTGCTCATAATAATAATTAGCCATACAATTTATGAAATTATTATCAATTACTTGGCACTGTATCCCTTTCATTTTTCATCAGAACTGTGAAACATTAGCATCATTACGTTAATCCCAGTACCTGTAGGCACAATGTGAAAACAGTGACAGATCGCTAAAATTTCACATGCGATGATCGTCTATCTCAGTGTACATATACGGAAGCCGTGTCTCAAATACCTACGAGAAAGATTACTGTTGATGTACAGGCAGTGACAGTTGTGCTGTTTACAGATGACTCTAATTTACTTTCCAAAGTTTCTGTAGCACGCTACAAGCTAAACTTGTTTTATTTGCTTTCAAACATTTAAGTGTTGTTCTGATATGCTATTAATTCACTCAACTGAACTAACTTACTGAAGGTTGTGTCGTATTATAACGTACATAGGTTTCATTGTTATTTTCATTCTTTGAAAGATGTAACGCTGCCACTTGTGTTTGACGACCGTCGCTGTTAGCAGAACGTTTCCTCTGAACGGTGTCGATGCAATGGGCTCAGATGGCGGAAAAATGGCCGCTGCTCCGCCTCGTACCGTATTTTACGGGCTAGAAGACGTTCTTTTTTCTTCGGAAAATCGCCTCCAAAATTCAGGTGCATCTTATGCCCGAAATTAGTATAAAAAATTCCAGTTTTTATTTAAAATTCCCACCAGTTCCAAAAATGACCGTAAATTCGATGTCGCGGAAAACCTATCTCGGTCTGGGAACACTGAATTCAACTGCCAGCAGCATCGCACCGATGCAACGAACATGAGTTTCGGGGATTTACTGGCTTGCTAACACTGCCATCACACTCCGCCATCACAAACCCAGAACACTGTCTAGCCTTTGCTGCGTCACTGCAGTCTACGGTGACAGTGAACTAGAACTGAAAGTGGTTTGTGTTATATGTTAACAGAGCAATACTTTTGTTAGTAGGTAGTTTTGTAAAGGAAAAAAAATAACTGTTAGTCGTATTATTAACTGAAATTAATAGCATATACAAAATAACATGGAAACAGAACAGCAGGGCGGCATTTCGGCTCTCCATCAACAGGAAAAAAAAAATTCTTGATTGGCGGGCTAGTAAAGAATAACAAAAAAAATGAAGATTAAAGGTGCAATAGAATGCGATATGGCCAAAACTAGAAGATGGCGTATTGAAATGGATTCAAGGACACCGTCAAAATGACTTTGAAATTAATACAAAATTTATCAGATTTACGCTCGTAAGCTAGCGCTACTTTAAGGGTGGAGTTGGTTGATACTACAGGTTTATGAAGCGTCATTGACCAAAACCAAAATAACTCAGAAAATGCCACAAGAGTAGGAAAATAAAATGTTGTCTACCGTCGCTTTAATTAGTCATCATTGAAAGAAAACCAGTGTGGAAAGAAGCCAAATAGCGAGTATGGACGAAATTTCTCAGATATGTGATGTGTCGAATAACAGAGCTGTTGCCATGAAAGGTGCTAGAACTCTGATGATAAAAAAAGTGAACATGAAGAAATGCACTACAATGTTGTCCTTGTCATGTTGTGCTGACGGTGCTGAACTTAATCTAATGTCATTGGCAAGTGCGAAACAATGTCTAAACCTTCTGAAATACCGCCAGGTGTTCTTGTTCACATACATGACAAGGCGTGGATGGATGAAGAGAGTGTGAGAGAGAAGGAAAGGTGCTATATTGAAGACGATTTCTCTTCTTGTGCTAGATCAGTATAGTAGTCATTTCCAAAATTCTGTGAAAGAGAAATTGAGAAAGGGAAACACAGAGCTTGTTGTTATTTGAGGAGAACTTACTTCACAACTGCAATCTCTTGATATCTCTATAAATAAACCATCTAAAGTATATGTAAGAGAGGAATGGAACAAATGAATGATGGATGAAACCCAACATGAATCAACGACGAAGGGATCCTTAACGGGACTTACAATGAAACAAGTGTGTCAATGGATAAAACAATCGTGATCAAGGTTATCATTGTTAAATCTTTCAAGAAGTGTGGCATAAGACGTGCTCTCGGTGGCAGCGAAGATATCTTGTATACTAGAAGGACAACGGATACTACGACGACGAAGAGAAAGAGGAAGAACAAGAAGAAGAAGAACAAAGTAAAGATTACGACTTTCAGGGACATTTAAAGGTCAGTTAGTTTTTAGAAACTAATAAGATTTTTTAGTCTGGCTTTGAACTCTAATAGAGAAAAACGTAGAAATATATTTTTTTAAATGCTTAAAGATCCAGGCGCGTTTTGTAGTCCATACAATCTTACAGTCTGAAAAATAAGGTATTTAATAGAGTAACTGAAAATTCTAACATACAGTTCCAAAAATCAACTTAGCGAACAGAAATGTTGTAATCTCTCGAGAGAACAACTTCTGAATGGAATTCAGTTGTGGTATATGGATAAAACACGAACTGTTTATGACAACAATATACTCGCCAACAAATGTTTGACGAGTAAAGTGTACTTTTATTTAAACTTCCACAAACAAATGTATTATGTCTTCACAGTTAAATCTAAATAGATCTGAACAGTTCGTTACAGATGAAAATGCATATGTCTTTTACAGGTTCCGACACATAGCTACTTTTTATGTAACATTCCGTCTGCGCTACATAGTCCAAATTCATCTTCCACCTCATTCAACAGCGCTTCTCGTAACTTAACGCATCGTAAACACCATACCTGTACACTTCTCCTGATAGATAAATTTCAGTCAAACTCCAGTTAACGCTCTGTACTTGCTATCTGCCATTAACCAGTTCTTGATTTCTTCCCTTCTCTTCTCCACTTTAACTCTTTACCCGGAAATTACGTCTCTTCTTCTTCTGTCAGTAACCTGCTAGTTTTCTTGAACCGTTTTTACTGTCTCTCAATACTTACGTACGTGATGCTCGATTACAGGCTCGCAAGCGTCTACCGTGAAGACTCCATTACTCTATGTCTAATAACGTTTTTCAGTACGTCTCCATTTTATCCAAAACAGCATCACTTTAATTTCTTCTCATTACAGCATCTTTTTCTCCCTCTTCTGCTTACGATATAGTTTCAAAATACTTCTTCTTTCCTCATAACATACACAAGTTCTTTCTTTAACATACTGCCTGTAGGGCATAGAACTTCATTGACATGTAAAACTAAAATTACAGTTAATATTTAAAAAAATACATTTACAATTCCAAGTTACAAGATACATGTAAATATCAATGTCTAATTTCACCATTAATATTTAGAATGGAATAAAATAAATCGTCAATGAACGATGTATTGAAAGCACACATAATTATCAGTCTGTAGTACCGTTGAATTAATACATGTTAATTTCATGAGACGAAAAATGTTCGCCACTGTGACAGCATTTGAATCCTCCTTACGTTCTGTTTTTTTTTTCGGAGAGATCTTATTTATAACTCATTTAATGACTAATGTTTGTACCTAGTGTTGACCTGGAAATTTCAGTTACATTGAGACAGTACTATTGATGGAATAAGGAAGACTTTCGATGAAAATCTCCTGAGGAGTGAAATAAATTGAAGTGAATCATCTGCTCAGTCGGAGACAATGTGGAACGTAATCTTAGCAACTTAAAGTCAAATTGTTACTCCATTTCCACTCGATAATTTTCCTTCAGGGGCGAATTTATAGATCATTATACCATTGACTATATAGGGAGGGGCAAATAAAAGTGGCCTGAATGAGCAGATGCTACTGAACGTGAATGTATGCATAGAAGCACAACCAATCACGCGCACACCACGTGTGCTCCAGCAACGTGATTCGCACCGGTTCAGGGCGTAGAGCGGCCTGTGTCAGAGTGAGTGGAGCACTACAAAGGGAATGATGGTACACACAGTGGAGCAGCAGGTGTCCGTTGTGAGAAGGTACGTAACAACAAAGTCGCGAACAGGATATGCCGGGCGCTGTGGCCGAGAGGTTCTAGGCGCTTTAATCTGGAACCGCGAGACCGCTAGGTCACAGGTTCGAATCCTACCTCGAGCATGGTTGTGTTTGATAGGTTAGTTAGGTTTAAGAAGTTCTAGGGGACTAACGACCTCAGATGTTAAGTCCCATAGTGCTCAGAGCCATTTGAACCATTTGAAACGATATGGTCAGTTGCTTCCTGAAAAGTGTAATGGCGTCAAAGTGCCAGCCAAGAGTGCCATGCAACACATAGTCCGGGAATAGCGTCAGACAGGATCTGTTTCGAATAAGTCAAAAACAATCCGAAACGTGGTTGCAGTTCATCAGAGAATTCTTCAGAGTCCTGCCAAAAACCCGACGCCTGAGGCAAGAGACCGGCATGTCACGTTGATCACGTGGACGAATTCTCGACCTGGACCTGCAGTCTGGCTGTGGCCCTAGCCGACTACCAGGTCACCTGATCTATCAGTGGCATGCTCTTCAAGAACTGCAGATGAGACTGAAGTAATTCTAACAGTCCACTTTCGATCCGCCTTCACCAACCAAAGTACCAAGAGATGAATGGTGGTCACTTTGAATATCTGCTATAGTCACGTTAGTATCATATTTTCTTTCCTCTGCTGTGTTTCTTTGTACCGTTGAAGTCTATTGGCTCTGAGCACTATAGGACTTAACATCTGAGTTCATCAGTCCCCTAGAATCAGAACTACTTAAACCTAACCAACCTAAGGACTGAAGCGCCGGCACTCGGTGCTGACAAACTGATAAATTGAGAGCAGATCACCTTACTTGAATCAACACTGCTCGTAGCCTGCAGTGTTAACTGCGGAATATTACCAATCCTAAAACTTTAAAATATACCGATGATTAGTAATATAGCTCACAGCTCACGAGCACAAATGCAGCTACGTCCTTAAAAGTCCAGAACTCTAAAATGATCCCGAATCGAAGCATTCACTGGCAATGACACATAAATGAAGGAAAACATTATGAATCGTTTTCTGTGGATGACAATCCGCGACTGCATAGATCAGCGCTGATGGAAGAGCGCTTGCAATGAGAGAATGTTTGTCGAACATCTTACCTTTCCCTGATTCAAGTCCAATCGCATGTGTGTGGGACCAGTCAGGAAAAGGTACTTCAGCACCTCTGCGTGCACCAACTACCACCCATCAGTTGTCAACCACGGTGGTGGAAGAGTAGAACGCTCTACCACACGTGGGAGCACGTTGCAAAGTAATTACTCAGGTTTTATGGAATTTGAGGCTATATACACAGCTGGTTTGAATCATACTTAATTTACAGAAAACAGAAAGTTGTGCGGAATAGCACGAATAATGTTGCGAGGGTGGTAAATTGTAGTGAATGGGGAGTTATCACAAAAGGAGTCCCACAGGGTTCAATTTTAGGTCCTCTAATGTTCCTTATTCATGTGAATGACCTCCCACTTAACGTTCAGCAAGTGGAACTAGTACTTTTCGCACATGACACGAGTGTTGTTAAGGATGTCTTTCAAAGAATAATTTAGTGGTTTTCGGAAAATGATCTCTCCCTTAATTTTGAAAAAACTCACTGTATCCAGTTCTGTACACTGAATAGACTCATACTGACAATTGATGTAGCATATAAACAGGGCTCAGTTAACAGTGTAGATTTCTCCAAATTTTAGGGTGTTCAAATTGATGTCAACTTGAACTAGAAGAAGCGTATTACCGAGCATCTCAAACTATTAAATGTAGCTTCTTTCGCTCTTAATAAACAGATCAGCCTCCTAAGGTAATTTGCGTATTTTCACTCAATAATGTCCTATGGAACAATTTTTTGGGGTAACTCACCACTTAGACAGAAAGTATTGATTCCACAAAAGAGAACAGTGAGAATAATTTGTGGTGTTCACCCAAGGACGTCATGTAGGCACCTTTTCAAGGAATTAGGTATTTATCTGCACCATCAAAGTACATATATTCGCTAATGAAATTCGTTGCAAATAATCCACCGCAGTTTGCGAAGAAGAGTGATGTTCATACACTAGAGGGAAAATTGACCTTTCCTATCCGTTATTGAAGCTTTCAATTGCTCAAACAGGGGTACTTTATTCAGCAAAAAAAAATCTTTGATCGTTTGCCCAATAACATAATGTGTCTGTCTTAAAACCATTTTTTTTTGACAACTCCTTCTATTCCATGTGCGAGTTTCTGTTTCAGAACTGGAAAAAAAATGTCTACCTATAATGTAGTTACATGTGTAAAAGTAAAAATTTCACTAATATTAATATTATCATTATTCATGTGTGTATATATATGACTTGTGGAATATGACTTCTTCCACAACATATCGATATAATAATCGGGAAAATGATCTACAGAACATGACATAACTAAACTAAACTAAACTAAACTGCTGTCCATCGTGAACACACACCCTGTTAAGAATCGTCTTCCACGTTGTGTTATGTCCAGGAGACCATCATGAACTGCGGCTATTTAAATATCTGTCTTTGAATAAAAATGTCATGTCTGTTTGTCTCATTGAGCATTCCTTCCAGTTATCTTCCGTACCATACTAAAATAGCCCTTCCTATGTATGGTCCAAGTTCCGTCTAGTTACGTTATTTGGAAGCGACACATGGGAAAGTTAATTTCGTCCTTAAGGTTTGCCCACCACTATAGCTGCTCGTAGTATCAATCTCGATGAAATACGTTTCTCGCTCATGACCTCTTTTCCTGATACGTCCACTATTTGTAACAAAACGTAGGGCTTACGCATCGGCATCCGCAAGGGAGGATGGGTGGTGGTGGAGTGGGGAGCAGTAGGGGGTACTGGGGGGGGGGGGGGGGGGGAGGGATTAGTTCACTTGCCCCTCCTGGAATCTAGGTCTAAGACACCTCATTCTTTACAACATTCTTATCCTGACTGTGGGTACCAGGTACCGTGATACTTCTAAACCCCATATTTAGCAGTGCATGGCAAAAGGAGTAAAAATGGCATTATCAGGCACTAATTACCTTTGGTTTGTTTGGCTGTTATGATGTTCACAGCATATTGTAATGTTCCTCGGCGCGGCCGCGGTTTCCGAATAAGTTACTTGTCTTGACGGAATAGCACCTACTGAGAACATCGCAGAAATACAGACAGCACTATTTCTAATACAGTGTTACACGCAAGCATCGTGTTAGCAAATGTGCAGTCCTTTAGATATGACTTCACAACTACGTATCAGATTGAGGAGATGAAGATTCTATTGGTTGAGTCCTAGGCTCTCCTACCGTACGATGGAAGTGTTATTTTAGGCAGTTTCTCAGTTCATCTTGTAGAATGCTGGACCAGGGTTCCATTAGACCCGAACAACACAAATAAATATAGCTTTATTTAATGAAAATAGAAATAAAGAAGTCATGAAAATGGCGAATTAAATCCTTTGGCAAAGTAAATTCTTTGACGCTTGCAGATACAACTTTTGTAAGTGAAAAAAGTCAGGTACAGAGTCGTACACGCGTTTCTTGGATACGTTTATTATCAAAACAGGTAATTTTTGTTTGTTGTTTCTGCAGAAACCAATGGGACTTCTTCAATGGATCATATTGTTTTTTCTATTTTAATTTTTAATTTTCTGAACCAACCTAACGTTATTGACATATGAATAGAAGTACGTTTTGTAAATATTTTTGAGCTTATTTTAACTCTTTTTATTTAATTATATTCAAAAAACTAATAAAAATAAGAATCAGCTATAGCAAAAAAGGCAATTTTAGAATCTTTCCCGCTCTTCGTTAAATATTGGAGCACGCTTAGATATTCATTACGTGCTTCAGCCCAACAGACACATCTGCATCACCTAAATGTACTCATGTGCAAATAATGATGGTCTTAAGCATTTTTTTCGTATAGACACTATTAAAATACACTCGATAGTATATGATCAATTATCAGCGCCGATATTTGAGGAAATGCTGCGTTATGCATGGTTTGCTTCCAAATTATCGGCTGAAAGAGAGGTTTTTGAAAATGTTAACGACGTTTGTTTTTCTACGGAAAACCTCAAAAGACCTTGCGTATGCGGAAACAGCATTTATTTAATGCAACTGGTGCCGTTTAACTTTGTTTTCCTTGCTTTTACGAAAAATACCATCCTGCCATTGTACTCGTAATGTCGAAAGCGACGATTAATTGTACATCTTTCGAAAGCCGTCTGTGCCGGTCAAAACTTGGAGGTAACAAGTAGTTTCGGGCTCCTTCCAGGTATAAGGAATTTCTCAAATCACGGACAAGTATACATTTTCAGTATCATTTCATGCGTTTCGTCGTTTACTAGTCGATAGTTGCGAATATCATATTATTTGTGATAATAAAAATTTGTAGACTGCCAAATAACATTGTTAATTTTTAAAAGTTTAGCCGATTACAGGTATTTTTCCCATTACATCAACTGTAATATAAATATCAAAGAAAAAGCCAATGTTAAAAATGAAAAAAAAACCTGACCAACGAGACTCGATCCAGCGATTACGGGGCTTGAACGCTACCTATTCGGTTGCCGCCGCTTCCTGGTGAAAACGGCCACGCACAGGCATATATTTGACGACCGAAATTATCTTACGATTTTCTCAATAATGCTTTAGAAATACGCACTACTTCTTACAAATTTCGTTGTCCTAATGGTGTACTACGACTGTACAAAGTTAGAAGTAAATCATCGTTCCAAACGTCATGCACCCCCCCCCCCCCCTTGTCAATACGCGTCACGAGCCAAAATAAGTGTGCGAAAGCGAGCTACTTACAAATAAGCTGGCGCGCCATCAAAACGCCACGGCTCACAGTTCTCACGAAAACCTTGTATATCAAACCACGTGATTTAAGAGCGGCTGTGAGAAGCTCACTTAGACAGTTTCATACCCGCAGACGGGTTGTAGCGAAGCGCAATTTACCGACGGGAAATGCGAGTGCGTCCTGGTTGTATTCAGCGCTAATGGCGGGGAAGATTGTCGTTCTCTGGCAACAAAAGGGGCCGAGCAATTTGTTTCGGAGCGAGCGGCGGCAGGCGCTGCTAACGGCATTAACCGGCAATACGGCGGCAGCTCCCACAGTCGGGCAGACAGATAGCTGCGCACGGTGGAGCGAAACTGGGCCATTGGCAGGCGCAATCACAGTCTGTGTCTGGTGAAGACAGGCGCAGGCTCTTACGAATACGAAGCTGGATCGTGCAGACAGCTTCCGTACACTCCCAATGGGGCAGTAGTAGTCTGTATCCTTAGCCATCACGCTTACTGCTTCTACAATATACACAATTGGCTATTTAAAAATTGCTACGCCAACAAGAAATGCAGATGATAAACGGGTATTCATTTGACACATGTATTATACTATAAATGACATGTGATTACATTTTCACGCAATTTGGGTGCATAGATCTTGAGAAATCAGTACCCAGAACAACCACATCTGGCCGTAATAACGGCCTTGATTCGCCTGGCATTCAGTCAAACAGAGCTTGGATGGCGTGTACAGGTACAGCTGCCCATGCAGCTTCAACACGATACCACAGTTCTTCAAGAGTATTGACTGGCGTATTGTGACGAGCCAATTGCTCGGCCACCATTGACCAGACGTTTTCAGTTGGTGAGAGATCTGGGGAATGTGCTGGCCAGGGCAGCAGTCGAACTTTTTCTGCATCCAGAAAGGCCCGTATAGGATCTGCAACATGTGGTCGTGCATTATCCTGCTGAAATGTTGGGTTTCGCAGGGATCGAATGAAGGGTAGAGCCACGGGTCGTGACACATCTGAAATGTAACGTCGTAACACATCTGAAATGTAACGTCCAGAACAAGAGGTGACCGAGACGTGTAACCACTGGCACCCCTTACCATCACGCTGGGTGATACGCCGGTATGGCGATGACGAATACACGCTTCCAATGTGCATTCACGCGATGTCGCCAAACACAGATGCGACCGTCATGATGCTGTAAACAGAACCTGGATTCATCCGAAAAAATGACGTTTTGCCATTCGTGCGCATAGGTTCGTCGTTGAGTACACCATCGCAGGCGCTCATGTGTGATGCAGCGTCAAGGGTGACCGCAGCCATGGTCTCCGAGCTGATAGTCCATGCTGCTGCAAACGTCGTCGAACTGTTCGTGCAAATGGTTGTTGTCGTGGCTGCACGATGCGTTACAGCCATGCGGATAAGATGCCTGTCATCTCGACTGCTAGGGATACGAGGCCGATGGGATCCAGCACGGCGTTCCGTATTACGCTCCTGAACCCACCGATTCCATATTCTGCTAACAGGCATTGGATCTCGACCAACGCGAGCAGCAATGTCGCGATACAATAAACCGCAATCGCGATGGGCTACAATCCGACCTTGATAAAGTCGGAAAGGCGATGGTACGCATTTCTCCTCCTTACACAAGGCATCGCAACGTTTCACCAGGCAACGCCGGTTAACTGCTGTTTGTGTATGAGAAATCGGTTGGAGTCAGCACGTTGTAGGTGTCACCGCCGGCGCCAACCTTGTGTGAATGCTCTGAAAAGCTAATAATTAGCGTATCACAGCATCTTCTTCCTTTAGTTTAAATTTCTGGTCTGTAGCTCGTCATTTTCATTTTGTAGCAATTTTAATGGCCAGTAGCGTATTTTCCGTTCTTTTTTGATGAGGATGATGTGAAGTACAATTAGGTTTCGATGTATATTCAACGATTATGTCATTAAAAACTCGACACAATTTTATATTTTGGAAAGAGCGGGAAGGGATATCGGCCGCGCTTTTTCCTGAGGAACCTTCCAGACATTTGCCTAAGCGGTTTAAGGAAACCAAGGATTCGTAGTGGAGTTCTCCGGAATGTGAATCCATTGTGTTAGTGGCAGTTCTACCTACTCATTCACGCAGACCACCTTCGCTAAATAGCAGGTACCTGACTATAAAATAATTTCTGTAATTATCTTAAAGAAGTGATTCAAATTTCTGGCTTCCAAAGGCAGCCAACGGTGTCACCCTTAAAGCATCCACTGTATTTCCAATTGGTTTAGAACATACTCCCTACCCTATCACAAATGATTACTTTCCTTCGTCATCAGTCTTCCTCTTATATCAAATCAGTATATGGTTGTCATGTATACTAGCAACACTGTTGCTTGGAACGTCCTATGCCAAAACGTTTCCTTATAAGCCTTCCATATCATAAATATTATGATTTTCCATACATTCTTCTTCTTTAATTTGTATCTGTTGATCCATTTCGCTTTGTAAGTTTTCTGAATTCATTCTGCATCTGAAATGCACGTGAAGATATTTGCTAAATCAAACTTTTATGTATGTGCGCGGGTAGCACATCGTCTGCCTCTAATAAAAACACGTAACTATACGAAACTAGCCTTTTTAATGTCAATATACACTGTTGGAAATGGAAAAAAGAACACATTGACACCGGTGTGTCAGACCCACCATACTTGCTCCGGACACTGCGAGAGGGCTGTACAAGCAATGATCACACGCACGGCACAGCGGACACACCAGGAACCGCGGTGTTGACCGTCGAATGGCGCTAGCTGCGCAGCATTTGTGCACCGCCGCCGTCAGTGTCAGCCAGTTTGCCGTGGCATACGGAGCTCCATCGCAGTCTTTAACACTGGTAGCATGCCGCGACAGCGTGGACGTGAACCGTATGTGCAGTTGACGGACTTTGAGCGAGGGCGTATAGTGGGCATGCGGGAGGTTGTCGCCAGTGGTCGGCGGAAGGTGCACGTGCCCGTCGACCTGGTATCGGACCGCAGCGACGCACGGATGCACACCAAGACCGTAGGATCCTACGCAGTGCCGTAGGTGACCGCACCGCCACTTCCCAGCAAATTAGGGACACTGTTGCTCCTGGGGTATCGGTGAGGACCATTCGCAACCGTCTCCATGAAGATGGGCTACGGTCCCGCACACCGTTAGGCCGTCTTCCGCTCACGCCCCAACATCGTGCAGCCCGCCTCCAGTGGTGTCGCGACAGGCGTGAATGGAGGGTCGAATGGAGACGTGTCGTCTTCAGCGATGAGAGTCGCTTCTGCCTTGATGCCAATGATGGTCGTATGCGTGTTTGGCGTCGTGCACGTGAGCGCCACAATCAGGACTGCATACGACCGAGGCACACAGGGCCAACACCCGGCATCATGGTGTGAGGAGCGATCTCCTTCACTGGCCGTACACCTCTGGTGATCGTCGAGGGGACACTGAATAGTGCACGGTACATCCAAACCGTCATCGAACCCATCGTTCTACCATTCCTATACCGGCAAGGGAACTTGCTGTTCCAACAGGACAATGCACGTCCGCATGTATCCCGTGCCACCGAACGTGCTCTAGAAGGTGTAAGTCAACTACCCTGGCCAGCAAGATCTCCGGATCTGTCCCCCATTGAGCATGTTTGGGACTGGATGAAGCGTCGTCTCACGCGGTCTGCACGTCCAGCACGAACGCTGGTCCAACTGAGGCACCAGGTGGAAATGGCATGGCAAGCCGTTCCACAGGACTACATCCAGCATCTCTACGATCGTCTCCATGGGAGAATAGCAGCCTGCATTGCTGCGAAAGGTGGATATACACTGTACTAGTGACGACATTGTGCATGCTCTGTTGCCTGTGTCTATGTGCCTGTGGTTCTGTCAGTATGATCATGTGATGTATCTGACCCCAGGAATGTGTCAATAAAGTTTCCCCTTCCTGGGACAATGAATTCATGGTGTTCTTATTTCAATTTCCAGGAGTGTATATGTCGATTGTATTTTCGTTCTAACCAAGTTGTTTCTCGTGTATTATTGCTGCTTTCACTCGAGAAAGTATAAATACTCCCTTGGTTTTATGCATCGAACAGTGAATATCTCTTACATGTTAAATATTAGTTTCGTAATTCTCCCTTAAATATTCACTATGAGCTTTTTTATTAGCGTAATCGGGCATACGTTCTCTTTATCTAGTTTTATTGATCGAAACATCTGATTTAGCCTCTTCGTGGTGCCTTGTACATCCATGAGAATTCATTTTGTCCGCTTATAACTAACGTAATTTTGTCAGACACACGTATAAGTCTCATAGGGCGAAACTTATGGCACAGCATTGAGTATTCCAAGTTTTGTGAGACTGCAAATAATTCAAGAATATTCAAGTTCTAAAATATGTTCTACGATAAAAGAAAGACCCAACATGTAGAAATTATTCGAATGCTACGGAAATGGGTAGTTGTGATATACGTGTACAGACAAGCAAATAATTTCAATTTCAGAAAGATCGAATGATGTACTTAACACAACGAGCTTCACAAATTGAGCAAGTCAAGAACACGTGGGTCCAACTCTTCCGCTAATTCAAGCAGTTATTCGTCTTATCATGAACTCATAAAGTTCTTCTGTGAGATATCGAGCCAAATTGTTTCCATTTGGCACCTTAGATCGTCAAACTACCGAGATGGTTGGAGGGCCCTACCCTGAATCTTCCAAAACTTCTCATTAGAGAGGGATCCGGTGACCTTGCTGGCCAGGATAGGGTCTGACAAACACGAAGAAAAGCAGTAGAATTTCTAGCCGTGTGCGGGAGGGCATTGTCTTCCTGATGTGTGAGCCCAGGTTGGCTTGCCATGAAGGACAACAAAACAGGACGAAGAATACCATCGACGTACCTCAGTGCTCTAAGGGTACTGCGAAGTCCGCAGCTCGTGGTCGTGCGGTAGCGTTCTCGCTTCCCGCGCCTGGGTTCCCGAGTTCGATTCCCGGCGGGTCAGGGATTTTCTCTGCCTCGTGATGACTGGGCGTTGTGTGCTGTCCTTAGGTTACTTAGATATAAGTAGTTCTAAGTTCTAGGGGACTGATGACCATAGATGTTAAGTCCTATAGTGCTCAGAACCATTTGGTACTGCGAATGAAAAGAGATGTCACTCCGGATCATCACTCGTGGTAGTCAACCCATATTATAAGGTGATAGTCAGGTTGGTTTCCGACTGCTGTCCAGGCAGTCTCCAGATATTTCTTGGCTGCTCATCGCGTCTCAATCCAAAGCGGGACTCGTCAGTGATGAAACCTCTACTTCAGGTAATGAGTTTTTTTAGCTTTCTGAAGTATTCGGGAACACACTAGAACATGGCTGAATTTTCCAGAATATTCATGAACATTCCAAATGAAATCACTCAATTTCAAGAAGTTCAGCTCGAGAAATACATAGTCACTAATTGCATATCGTATTAGTGAAAGTGAGATGACTTCAAGCAATTTTAGACTCGGTAACACCCATATCCATCCCAAGAAAACTCTCTTAAACCTAGTGAAAGAAACATGCCACCATAGATGCACACACGTGGCAGTAGATGGCTGGTGGTGGTTAGTTGTTGGGATATATTAGAGCAGAGCGGTCTTTGGCTTCACTATTATTTGCACCTGAATTAAATATTGACGTAAAAATTCTACGAGGTGCATTCAAGTTCTAAGGCCTCTGATTTTTTTTCTAATTAACTACTCACCCGAAATCGATGAAACTGGCGTTACTTCGCGACGCCATCGCCCTGCCGACGTACATATTTTTCACAACGCTGACGCCATGATTCCATGGCAGCGGCAAAGGCTTCTTTAGGAGTCTGTCTTGACCACTGGAAAATCGCTGAGGCAATAGCAGCACGGCTGGTGAATGTACGGCCACGAAGAGTGTCTTTCATTGTTGGAAAAAGCCAAAAGTCACTAGGAGCGAGGTCAGGTGAGTAGGGAGCATGAGGAATCACTTCAAAGCTGTTATCACGAAGAAACTCTT
Source organism: Schistocerca gregaria (assembly GCF_023897955.1). Lineage (NCBI taxonomy): Eukaryota > Metazoa > Arthropoda > Insecta > Orthoptera > Acrididae > Schistocerca > Schistocerca gregaria. Next base: position 224,625,975 of record NC_064922.1, read on the forward strand.
GTGTAACGTTAGCTCGATGTGCGGTTGCGTTGTCTTGGTGAAACAGCACACACGCAGCCCTTCCCGGACGTTTTTGTTGCAGTGCAGGAAGGAATTTGTTCTTCAAAACATTTTCGTATGATGCATCTGTTACCGTAGTGCCCTTTGGAACGCAATGGGTAAGGATTACGCCCTCACTGTCCCAGAACATGGACACCAAACTTTTTTCAGCACTGGTGGTTACCCGAATTTTTTTTGGAGGCGGTGAATCTGTGTGCTTCCATTGAGCTGACTGGCGCTTTGTTTCTGGATTGAAAAATGGCATCGACGTCTCATCCATTGTCACAACCGATGAAAGGAAAGTCCCATTCATGCTGTCGTTGATCGTCAATATTGCTTGGCAACATGCCACACGGGCAGCACAGAACCCACAGAAATGCCAACTCTGGAGGCGATCTGCTCAACAGTCATTCGACGATCCCCCAAAACAATTCTCTCCACTTTCTCGATCGTGTCGTCAGACCGACTTGTGCGAGTCCGAGGTTGTTTCGGTTTGTTGTCACACGATGTTCTGCCTTCATTAAACTGTCGCACCCACGAACGCACTTTCGACACACCCATAACTCCATCACCACATGTCTCCTTCAACTGTCCATGAATTTCAATTGGTTACACATCACGCAAAATCAGAAAACGAATGATTGCAAACAGTTCAAGTAAGGAAAACGTCGCCATTTTAAGTATTTAAAACAGTTCTCATTCTCGCCGCTGGAGGTAAAATTACATCTGCCATACGGTGATGCCATCTCTGGGAAGTATTGACAATGAACGCTGCCTCATTTTAAAACAATGCGCATGTTTCTATCTCTTTCCAATCCGGAGGTAAAAAATCGGAGGCTTAGAATTTGAATGCACCTCGTATATGTCGGATCAGTTTCAATAAACAAAGGCGTAAAACAAAAATATTATCACTCATTGCAAATGTAATGGGACGTAATGGAACTAATGGTGCTGCCAGTTTAGTTGCATTTGGAACTATATGCGGAAGAAACACTGATTTATATAGTTTAAAACAGCAATTTTCTAACATAACTGCAAATTTAATGGGACGTAATGGAACAACGCTACTGCCAGTTTTGTTGCATTTTGGTGACATAAAAAATAAATTGTATTGTTTAATAGACTGTGATCACAACTTGGAAATGAAGAAGAGTAGGCCGAAAATAGAGAATAATCAGGAAGAATCAGTGCACAAAGGAGTCGGATATGGGAGTACTAAGAAGTGAATAGATGCGCTTGAAGTTCTCTGAGGCTATAGATATTGCGATAATGAATAGCGTAGCAGGCACTTCAGTTGAAAAGGAATGGACATCTCTAGAAAAGGCAATCACAGAAGCTGGAGAGATAGGTGTAAGCAAGGTAATAGCGAATAAACCATGGGTAACAGAAGAAATAATTCAGTTAACCGACAAAAAAAAGTACAAAAATGTTCAGGGAAATTCAAAAATACAGAAATTCAAGTCTCTTAGGAACGAAATAAATAGAAAGTGCAGGAAAGCTAAGGCGAAATGGTTACATGAAAATGTGAAGCAATCGAAGTGCGAAAGGACAGTCATAGAATATGCATAAGTCAAAAAATCTTCGGTGAAATTAAAAGCAAGTTCGGTAACATTAAGAATTCATTTGAAATCACAATGTCAAATGCAGAGCAGAGAGCGCATAGGTAGAGTAAATTGAGTACCTGTATGATTGGGAGGAAATATCTGTAAATAGATGGAAGAAGAAACAGGTCGATTGGACGAGTTAGGGAATCCAATATTACAATCAGAATTACAAGGGCTTTGAAAGACTTGAAATCAAATAAAGCAGAAGGCATAGATAACACTCTATCGGAATTTCTAAAATCATTGGGGAAGTGGTAACGAAACAATTATTCACGTTTGTGTAGAATTTATACGACTGTCAATATACCACCGGGCTTTCGGAAAAACGCATTCTACACTATTCCCAACAGTGCAAGAGACGACAAATGCGAGAATCATCGAGCAGTCAGCTTAACAGCTCGTTGACCAAGTTGCTCACAAAAATAACATACAGAAGAATGGAAAAAAATTGGGGATCTGTTAGATGACGATCAGTCTGGCTTGACAAAAGGTAAAGGCAACAGAGATGCAGTTGTGACGTTGCGGTTGATAATGAAAGCAAACTTCAAGAAAAATCAAGATACGTTCACAGGATTTGTCGACCAGGAAAAAGCGTTCGACAATAAAAATTGATGCAAAATGTTTGAAATCCTGAGAAATATTTGAATCAGTTATATGCAATTACGAGTAATACATAATATGTACAAGAACCAAGAGGAAACAATAAGAACATTGGACCAGCAACAAAATGCACTGATTAAAAATGATGTAAATCAATAACATAGTCTTTCACCCTGCTATTCAATCTGTGCATAGAAGAAACAATAAGAGAAATAAAAGAAAGTTTTAGGAGTGGGATTAAAATTAAAGGTGAAAGAATATCAGAGTGAAGAGTCGCTGACGACATTGCTATCTTCAGAGAAACTGAAGAATGACAGGACCTTATGAATGAAATGAAGTCTGTTGGGTACAGAACACAGATTGAAGGAAAATCTGGGAAAGAAGAAAGTAATGAGAAATAGCAGAAATTAGAACAACGAAAACATCATCATAACTGGCGATCATGAAGTAGATGAAGTTACGGAATTCTGCTATTTACGTACAAATAACACATGATGGATGGAGCAAGGACAACATAGAAAGCTACTAACGATGGAAACAATGTCATTTCTGGCTAAGAGAAGTCAACTTGTATCAAATCATAGACACTTTGAGCAGAAATTTTCTCAGAATGTGCCATTGTATGACAGTGAGACATGGAGCGTTGGGGAAAAAAATGGTTCAAATAGCTCTGAGCAATATGGGAGTTAACATCTAAGGTCATCAGTCCCCTAGAACTTAGAACTATTTAAACCTAACTAACCTAAGGACATTACACACATCCATGCCCGAGACAGGAGTCGAACCTGTGACCGTAGCGGTCACGCGGTTCCAGACTGAAGAGCCTAGAACAGCACGGCCACACCGGCCGGCTATTGGCTACACTGGAACAGAAGTATCTCTGGTGTGGTGTTAGAGAAGAATATTTAATATTAGGTGGAGTGACAAGGTATGGAATGTGTAGGTTCTCTGCAGAACTGGAGAGGAAAGGAATGTGTGGAAAACACTGACAAGAAAAGAGGACATGATGATAGCCGATCTGTCAAGACATCAGGGAATAACTTCCACACTATCAAAGTGAGCTGTAGAAAGTAAAAAGTGTTCAGGAAGACAAAATTTGGGATACATCCAGCAAATAATTGAGGAAGTCGGTTGTAAGAGATACTCCTAGATGAAGTGATTGGAACAGAAGAGAAATTCGAGGCGGGCCACATCAAACCCGTCAGACGACTCAAAAAAAAGTTCAATATGGCAGCCTTCTAAAAGAAATATCACTTATCGTGTACACCGCAGAAGGAATGCAGTGATACTTCCGGCCAAATTCGGTCCTTTAGTGTTGGCTTACCTACAAGTAGAGGCAGGGACAAATGTTCGACAACACACCCCTTCGCCTTTTCACCTGCCATTCCCTCTCCACACCTCACCCGTTCCCTCTGCTAAGCTATACCCCTTACCAACCCCTTCCTCTCTTAAGCCACATCCCTTTCTTGGAAGCAGGCCAGTCAGAAAGCTTCTAACCCAACGTACGCGTTTACACTACTGGCCATTAAAATTGCTACACCAAGAAGAAACGTAGATGATAAACGGGTATTCAGTGGACAAATATATTATACTAGACCTAACATGTGATTACATTTTCACGCAATTTAGGTGCATAGATCCTGAGAAATCAGTACCCTGAACAACCACCTCTGGCCGTAATAACGGCCTTGGTACGCCTAGGCATTGAGTCAAACAGAGCTTGGATGACGTGTACAGGTACAGGTCCCCATGCAGCTTCAACACGATACCACAGTTCATCAAGACTAGTGACTGGCGTATTTCGCAACAACGGTACCGTCAAGAGTATCAGAATCCCTTGGTCGTTGGTCACGAAATATCTTGGGGTTCAATTAGACTACAAACACCTTTTCCATTGGCACGCTATGTAGCGATGGCCTTATACACGTTCTTCATCAGCAGGGGCCACAGATCTGACACTGAGCTGCATGCCTGTCAGGCACGTACAGATGAACCACAAGGGAAATGGTCAGCGTCATAAGAATGAAGACGCTCCAAATGGATTGATAACAAGGTCCTTCGTTGGAGTTTACGGGTGCATCTGCTAACATTGATTATTACTCTTCATGAAAAAGCGGAGTATCGTTCTGACGGACTTCCTCAAAGATGCAGCGAGGCGTGTGTACCAGAAGGAACACTCCGTCAGAGTCACAGGCTACATACCGTAACTGGCATCGACACCCGGTACCGCTTCCCTGCTGGAAGATTGAGATACGGACTACGCCTAAGCTCTCATACACTGCACAGTAGGGCCTTAGTCGAAGGCACCACTTGGTGGCCTCCTCCCCGGGGAAGCTAACGCCTACACCAGAGGCTTGAAAGCGATACAAACCCCACAACTGCAATGCGAATAAATAAACATCACCCTTAACCAGTTCAGTTAGATCAGCTCGGCTGGTGGTGCTGTGCGAGAAAAACCGTTGGAAAAAAAGAGCTATCTGCAATTTGCCAGCTGGCCGCTGTGGACGAGCGGTTCTAGGTGCTTCAGTCGGAACCATGCTGCCGCTATGGTTGCAGGTTCGAATCCTGCCTCGGTTATAGATGTGTGTTATGTCCGTACGTTAGTTAGGTTTAAGTAGTTCTAAGTCTCAGATGTTAAGTCCCATAGTGGTCAGAGCAATTTGAATTTTGCAATTGTGCCGTGCTGTATCAAGGGTTTAGTCTTTTATAACATCATTACCGAACTATTAGTTTAATAAGACACAGCTGCAAAATACTAAGAAGAAGTCTTTACAGTCTAATGGAAAAACGTAGAAACCGACATCGAGGAAGATCAGATTGGAATCCGTAGAAATGTTAGAACACGTGAGACAATACTGACTCTACAACTTATCTTAGAAAATAGATGAAGGAAAGGCAAACCTATGTTCCTAGCATTTGTAGACATAGAGAAACCTTTTGACAATGTTAACTGGAATACTCTACTTCAAATTCTGAAGGTCGCAGGGGTAAAATACAGGGAGCGAAAGGCTATTTACAATTTGTACAGAAACCAGACGGTAGTTATAATAGTCGATGGGCATGAGAAGGAAGCCGTGGGTGGGAAGGAAGTGAGACAGGATTGTAGCCTATATCCGATGTTATTTAATCTGTATATTGAGCAAGCAGTAAAGGAAACAAAAGAAAAATTCGGGGTAGGAATTAAAATCCATGGAGAAGAAATAAAAACTCTGACGTTCGCCGATGACATTGTATTTCTGTCAGAGACACCAAAGGACCTTGAGGCGCAGCTGAGCGGAATGGACAGTGTCTTGAAAGGAGGATACAAGATGAACATCAAGAAAAGCAAAACGAAGATAATGGAATGTAGTCGAATTAAGTCAGGTGATGCTGAAGGAATAAGATTAAGAAATGAGATGCTTAAAGTAGTAAAGTAGTTTTGCTATTTGGGGACCAAAATAACTGATGATGGTCGAAGTAGAGAGGATATAAATGTAGACTGGCAATAGCAAGGAAAGCGTTTCTGAAGTAGAGAAATTTGTTAACATCGAATCATCGAATATAGATTTAAGTGTCAGGAAGTATTTGTATGGAGTCTACCCATGTATGGAACTGAAACGTGGACGATAAATAGTTTAGACAAGAAGAGAATAGAAGCTTTCGAAATGTGGTGCCACAGAAGAATGCTTAGGATTAGATGGGTAAATCACATAATTAATGACGAGGTATTGAACAGAATTGGAGAGAAGAGAAATTTGTGATACAACTTGCCTAGAAGAAGGGATCGATTGGTAGGGCATATTCTGAGGCTTCAATGGATCACTAATTTAGTATTGGACGGCAGTGTGGAGGGTAAAAATTGTAGAGGGACACCAAGAGATGAATACACTAAGCAGATTCAGAAAGATGTAGGTTGCAGTAGGTACTGGGAGATGATTAAGCTTGCACAGCATAGAGTATCATGGAGAGCTGCATCAAACCAGTCTCTGGACTCAAGACCGCAACAACAACTACATTACGCGTGCATCCTGCCTCCTTTGTTTTTAGAAAATTTGGTTTTCGCCGCTGGCATACGTCCAGCGTGTATCTAAGAACGATTCAGGTTCTTTTTACACTTTACATTTGAATCAGGAGGGGAAGAAAATACCAACGAAAACTACATGTATAACTACTAAGCTTAGACTTCCGAGACTCGAATCATACACTCCTGGAAATTGAAATAAGAACACCGTGAATTCATTGTCCCAGGAAGGGGAAACTTTATTGACACATTCCTGGGGTCAGATACATCACATGATCACACTGACAGAACCACAGGCACATATACACAGACAACAGAGCATGCACAATGTCGGCACTAGTACAGTGTATATCCACCTTTCACAGAAATGCAGGCTGCTATTCTCCCATGGAGACGATCGTAGAGATGCTGGATGTCGTCCTGTGGAACGGCTTGCCATGTCATTTCCACCTGGCGCCTCAGTTGGACCAGCGTTCGTGCTGGACGTGGAGACCGAGTGAGACGACGCTTCATCCAGTCCCAAACATGCTCAATGGGGGACAGATCCGGAGATCTTGCTGGCCAGGGTAGTTGACTTACACCTTCTAGAGCACGTTCGGTGGCACGGGATACATGCGGACGTGCATTGTCCTGTTGGAACAGCAAGTTCCCTTGCCGGTATAGGAATGGTAGAACGATGGGTTCGATGACGGTTTGGATGTACCGTGCACTATTCAGTGTCCCCTCGACGATCACCAGAGGTGTACGGCCAGTGAAGGAGATCGCTCCCCACACCATGATGCCGGGTGTTGGCCCTGTGTGCCTCGGTCGTATGCAGTCCTGATTGTGGCGCTCACGTGCACGACGCCAAACACGCATACGACCATCATTGGCACCAAGGCAGAAGCGACTCTCATCGCTGAAGACGACACGTCTCCATTCGACCCTCCATTCACGCCTGTCGCGACACCACTGGAGGCGGGCTGCACGATGTTGGGGCGTGAGCGGAAGACGGCCTAACGGTGTGCGGGACCGTAGCCCAGCTTCATGGAGACGGTTGCGAATGGTGCTCGCTGATACCCCAGGAGCAACAGTGTCCCTAATCTGCTGGGAAGTGGCGGTGTGGTCCCCTACGGCACTGCGAAGGATCCTACGGTCTTGGCGTGCATCCGTGCGTCGCTGCGGTCTGGTCCCAGGTCGACGGGCACGTGCACCTTCAGCCGACCACTGGCGACAACATCGATGTACTGTGGAGACCTCACGCCCCACGTGTTGAGCAATTCGGCGGTACGTCCACCCGGCCTCCCGCATGCCCACTATATGCCCTCGCTCGAAGTCCGTCAACTGCACATACGGTTCACGTCCACGCTGTCGCGGCATGCTACCATTGTTAAAGACTGCGATGGAGCTCCGAATACCACGGCAAACTGGGTGACACTGACGGCGGCGGTGCGCAAATGCTGCGCATCTAGCGCCATTCGACGGCCAACACCGCGGTTCCTGGTGTGTCCGCTGTGCCGTGCGTGAGATCATTGCTTGTACAGCCCTCTCGCAGTGACCGGAGCAAGTATGGTGGTTCTGACACACCGGTGTCAATGTGTTCTTTTTTCCATTTCCAGGAGTGTATTTATCGCTCATTATCTATAGTCAGATCTAAGAAAGCTGTATTCTGTCGTGGAAACGGAAATCAGTGTCATGATTCATGTAAAACTTAGTGGCAGGCCCTCCTGTGTGCTTGCTACGAGCGCCGTATTTTGCACGCGGCAGCGGCGGCCCTTCTTACATACATCCCGCACAATGAAGGACCATCCATCTTCCCTGCCCTGACAGCGCTGTTATGTCCGAACTCCTGAACGCTTCTGCCCCCGGGGGGCAAGCTTCGAGCGCGGCAGGTGGTGGGCGGCCATACTGGCAAAAAGAAGGAGGGGTGTGGGGGCTGCATGCCGCCCCACATCTATATCTGTGTGCCGCCTTTGTGCACCTCTGTCACTTGCTTCCCTTTACTGTTTCAGTAGCGTATAGTGCGGAAGCGAAACAACTGTTAATAACCAACAACAAGCGCTCATACCCCTCCAATGACACCTCCTCAGTATTTCTGCCACAGAGGGAATAGGTATGTGCTGTTGAGTATAATGTATAAACGAAGTTGTCCTCAACATTTAATACAAGTATAAAACGTCTGTATTTAAATAACGAAACTTTACTTAGTAGAGGCAAAGAGAGAACAGAATCAAGAGCAGTTAACACAGGAGTATGACAAGGGTGCATTCTCTCACCCACTTTATTTAATATATTTACTGGCGGCACTGTTAGACAACGGAAACAAGAAGTTAACCCAGGTGTGAAATTAAAAGTTAAATATGGTGCTATTTGCTAAAGAAAACCGAATTTTATTTACGACAAATAATTTTTCACAATTTATTCTACATCGCTTGTACTTAACAAGAAAACTCTATAATTTAAAAATATCAGAAAATAAAAGCAACGTTATGGTTTTCAAATAATGCTAAATGGAAATTTGTAGTATGCGTGTCTCACTTTCTATTAGTACATTGTTATATACGTTATGAATATGGTAATTACATCTCTACTAAGTTAAATAAGTTTCAAATCATATGGAAAGACTGTGGTGACACCGCCAGACACCACACTTGCTAGGTGGTAGCCCTTAAATCGGCCGCGGTCCGGTAGTATACGTCGGACCCGCGTGTCGCCACTATCAGTGATTGCAGACCGAGCGCCGCCACACGGCAGGTCTAGAGAGACTTCCTAGCACTCGCCCCAGTTGTACAGCCGACTTTGCTAGCGATGGTTAACTGCCTACATACGCTCTCATTTGCAGAGACGATAGTTTAGCATAGCCTTCAGCTACGTCATTTGCCACGACCTAACAAGGCGCCATATTCAGTTACTATGTATCCTGAACAGATAATATTGTGAATCATGTACCGTCAAGAGCGACGTTCATCACTAATGGATTAAAGTTCAGTATAAAACTAATTACGTCCGCTTTCTGACTTCTCATTCCTTGTCACGTTACAGACCGCACGTCAGTATAGTTCTTCCCTCTTCACGCCAGCCTGCGTGAGCTAAAACGCGTGCATTTCGGCCTCCATTAGTAACACGGAGTTGGCTCTTCAGCCAACACAACAAAGACATAAATACAAAATTGTACAAAGTAACTGGAACACCTATAATCACGACGTCTCTGTTGTTGCATATGCCACTGCACTTAGATAGGAATCTCTGTGCCACATTAGCGCTCACGAAAGCTACCCATTACTGAAAGCGCAGATCTTCTTCGAATCTTCTCCATTTATACTATCAGTCATAACTCGTAAGGATCCCAGAATTTTAATTCACTACCTTTGCGAATTGATTACATTTCGTGCAATTAATTTTACTAGCCTCTGGCTTTCATTTGATTAATTTTATGCATACACTCATGAATATTTAACGAAGCTAATAGTTTCCAGTGAATCTTCGATAAACATGCAAACAAGTAATGAGTGGTATTTCAGCCTGTTTACACTCAAGTTTGTGAGTAGCGGGTAGGAACCCCTTCAGAGTCCCAGTCAATGATAGTCCTACTTCAGAAATTTAGCAACCCTGCCTACGAGAGCTCTTGTCCTACCTCCTTATCCAGGATGAACCATGACCTTACCATTGATTCTAACCGCTTAAGCTGCTCTTTATATGTTCCTTTATATTTCCAACCGACAGGGGAAGGCAACGGGAAACTATTCTAGTGTTTTTGGTTCCAAGATAATCACGGATTTGCTGACACAAACAGCGCTGAGGTATGAACAGTTCCTCATTCCAGTCCGGTGTGGGAGGGGGAGGGAGGGAGGGGGAGGGGGGTGGAGCGGGGCAGACGACAGCCGCAAGCAAAACTGCCAACATCCAAAGGAATATATACAAGAATTCGACTTGGAATGTACAAGGATTATCCCAAAGTTCAAAAATTACAGGATGTGGAAAGGGAATACCAGCGAACTAAAATCGGGATGTTAGGATTAGCAGAGACTCGCTGGAAAGGCACAGGGCACTTCAAAACAGCTAATGGAATTCCAATATAATTGTCTGCTAAATCAGATAATTCCATCAATGGCGTAACCTTGTTAGTACACAAGGGATGGAATGCCGCAGTGATTTAATACTAGCCTGTCAGTAATCGAATAATATTAATCTAGTTCAACACAAGACCTTGCAAGCTAAATGCGATAAAGGCATATGCACAATCTTCAACAACTACCAATGAAAGAAGACTTTTATGAGTTAATTCCAACTGCGTAGAGTCAACACCCGTAAAGGAAGTGACCGTAGGGCAAGGAGATTTTAATGCTAAGGTAGGAAGGGAATGAAGTACTTAGCTACCATGGTTTAGGCGAAAGAAATGGCCGTGGAGATCGACTGTTTCAGTTCTGTCAGGAAAATATTATAACCGGCTCCTGCTTCCAACACAATCCATCAAGACTTTACACCTGGATCTCACGAGATAATACATATCGTAATAAGAGAGACTGCTCGTTATTTGGCTTAAGATGGAGATCGTCAGTAAAAAACATTAATACTCTTCCTGGTGCTGACTGCGGTTATGATCTTCAGCTATTATGTCTTTAACTGAGAATTAAACTGTAAGAAGATTAGAGCAAAACCTGAAATTGAAATTTTTAGGAATCGAGTCCTAGAAAAACTTTCGAATGATCAGTTGGATAGTAAGTAATTTACACAGAAATAGAATTTGTTGGAGGCATTAGTTACAACAGTAGTGTAAGTAATTAAGTATAGCAAAATGTGAATAATATAAATAACATGCTTACTAACGAAAACATACAACCGGTTCATGGTAAAGAAATTCGGAACATTACTGACCGAACTCTCGCACGACTCAAGTCGCCATATAGTTCCACGGTTTCGCGGTCTTAGACCCATTATCACGTGTATCTGAAATCTAGCAGTACTACAAAGACATATCCACACCCTAACAACTAACAGCTAAACATCCACCGTAGTTGGATCGACAAATAAGATCCCACATTGTGACTGTTATTTGACGGTCCACCTATGGCAGATGTTTTTGTGTCAGTTGTTACGGGATAGACAGGACGTTCTACTACTGTTAGATTTCTGGTACACCTGATGATGGGGATAAGACACTGAAACCGCAATAGGTATAGCGACTGCCGTCGTGCAAGACATCGGTCAATAAAATTCTTTACGGCTGTGACGGATTTGTTTGCCTTGAACATGCAGAACAGCTGTGAATGTCTTATGAATAAAAATTATGGAACCATACGAATTATTGGGGACAAAAAAGTAGTGAAGATTACAGGTACCGTTGCCTAAGAGACAAAAGTAATCACGTCAACGAAACATGTGACAGAATTGAGAAACTCCGGGATTACAATGAGACCAGATGCATGTTCAATGAAATAAACTAACAAGAACGTTCAAACCAAGGACATGAATTATAAAAGACGAAGATGGGGCACCTCTAACCAACATGGAACTAGCTATTCATCGGTAGAAAACATACTGAAACAAGTTTTACATAGACAAAAATGGAAAACTTGGTAGTGCAAACATTACAGCTGATGGAACATAATATTTTAAAAGAAGAAATCCGAAAAGCTGTATCTCAGTTGAAAAGTAACAAATCACTGGGACCTGACCTTATTACTGCTCAGGTGATCAAAGCATCTGGAAATTTTGGATCGAAAATAATGCATGAAAAATATAACAACATATGGAATAATGGTACGTGGATAAAAGACTGCTGCATGTCTGTTATTAGTCTTTTTCATAAGAAAGAAAACGCATATCGTTGTGCGACTACACAACCATTTCATTGATTTTATGCCAGCAAGATGCTTCTCAATGTCATCCATGAACGCCTAAGAACCTACTTTGATAAAGAAATAACGCCAGAGCATGTTGGAATTGAGCATAACAAAGGAACACGAGAGGAGATTCTGATACTGAAAAATGTGGGGAATACAGTACTCTTCTTTCTTTGTTTCTTCTACTATAGCAAGGCTTTCGACTGTATTCAATGCAAAGTACTGTAGAGTATACTAACAGAAATGTGTGTTACTGGTGATTTTTTCACCCTTATCAGAAATCTCTAACAATAAGGTAATAATCAGACTAGATAAAACTATTTGAAGCCCTTTTAAATCATGTACAGGAGTTAACAAGAATGCATTTTATCGCCGATTCTATTTAACACCGATGGAGAATATGTTATGAGAAAAAGTGTTCATGGCTGAGCTGGTGGAATCAGAATTGACGGGCGAAGAAGATTTGCTGATAACACGACATTGTGCGCAGAATCACAAGTGGAAATGAAGTAACTACTGGATAGAGAGAGAAGTAAGAAATTTCGATTGCTAATTTAAAAGTAAAAGACGAAGATCATGATAACTGGCAAAGATCAACCATTACCAGCTACTGATGTACTATCAGAATATGATTAAGTAGTTCGCTTTGTCTACCTTGGCTCAGTGGTTCAGAAAGATGGTGGCTCAACACAGAAAATACGACGTAGGATTGTTCTGGGTAGGGATGCTGCATCAAAGGAAACAGTGATTTGTAAAGACCAATCCCTGACCAGACACACTAACTGAGAGTGCTGAAATGTATGGTGTATCTACTTTTTCTTTATGCCGCTGATACATGGACAATAGCTCAAGGTGACCTTAAAAGAATTGATGCTTCGAGATATGGACATATGAGGTTGTTGAGGATACCATGAATGAACAAACGGACGTCTAAACCAATCCTTCAAGAACTCAGGTTGCAGATGAGGTTGTCCATTGTTTGTTTCCAGCGAACCCTGTAGTTCTTTGGTCACATAATTCGTCGACAAACTTGGAATAGATGATCATCCAAGGCAAAGACGAAGGTTATACGCTGCAGGGAAGACTACCGAGATAATGGATAGACCGAACATATTGGAAGACACATCAGACATGGGGCCAGCTACTCCGTGATGCAGAAGACTGGGAAAAAATAAAGCAAGAGGATTTTTTGATGGGTCACCAGCTTTCAGCTATGGAAGACAGAATGTCGGTGTTTTACATTTGTTTATGTAGAGGGCAAACCTCCAATCACTGCACCAAGTCATGATCCTCTGCAGGTCTCCCACCAGTTCGCAACAATTTCCCGGCACTTCTACTTCTGTATATCCTTCCCAGGCCTGATATTAGAGTTTATGAATGCGAAATTTATATTCGTGATTAATACACTGTTATTGGACAAAATAAGACCAAAAATCTATATTTACGAATTTGGTGCGCTTCACCAGAATTTTAGGACTTGTTCAAAGCGAACGCTGTTTTTGTTACAAAATTAATGAAATATAAGCAATATTCAGAAAACATAACGTCAGACAACTAAAATCTGCCAACGGAATACGAGAAGTAGGTCGTTGCCAAAATCGAAAAAATTTCATCACTGTATCTTCACAAGACACTGCCTATTTGCTGATATCTCAGAGAAAAGAAAAGTAGTTTCTATCAAACATGAAAACCAAAGTCCACTACATTTCTTATATAATAAAATGAATGTATGAGATTCGAAACTTAAAGAGGAATGAAAACTTTACGAAACATGTTGTTAGTAATATCACTGCAGTCGTTTCTCGTTTATCAGCATTAACAGTAACACCCAGTTCACTAACGAAGTGGGTGCCTTGGATACAGCGTCCACAGAAAATCTACGAACACAGACGCGTATTTGCAACCATCAGTCATCATCCACATTACTACAAACAGTGGTACATGATGCGAGAACGATATCAGACGTGGATAGGGTGCCCCCGAGCTGAGCCACCTACGCTACGTCTTCAGGAACAACGGCAACAGCGTTCAGCAAATAAATGAATCGATCTTAAGAACCACATTAAGTCTACCGACGAGTAGCAGAAAAACCTTGCCTTTTTGTTGTTCTGTTGCTCCATCTCGGGAAGATCATCCGTGAGCCGAAAAGTCACAATTCGTCAGGTTTAACATTTCATTGACAGGGAACAGAAATTATTTTTAAGTTACTTAAAGCATTTGTTAATGATTGTGTCAACAGTTGCAGTATTCATTAGGCGATTAGTTAGAACCTTACACCTTCATTTTCAAGCCTGGTCTATTGAGGCTGCACTGACAGTGCCTGATCTTAAGAAAAAACACTGAGTGGCAACTCATACCTGTTACCAAAACAAAACAGAGCATGTGTTGCCACTCAATGTCGGTGCAGCCTCAATAGACCAGGCTTGAAAATGAACCTGTAAGGTTCGAAACTAGTTGCCTAACAAATATTGCAACCTAATAAACTGTTGACAGATCCATTGATAAACACTTTCACAGAATGTAATCAACCTTCATGCCTCCGACAGAAAGCCGGGAGTTAGTGAGACCAGTTAAACTTGGAGCAGGTCTCAGAACACCGAAGTCTAGAAGATACCGTGAGAGTGCGGACAGCCTTAAAGCGGACAAACAGTGCACGCTGTACAACAACATCTTAAGGCGTGCAATTAGTGCTTGCTGTACAACAACACAGAAAGGAGGACGAAAAGTTTCGTCGCCTATGCTACCCCGAAAAACTGGCTTTACCTGAGGATGCACTGAAAACGGTCACCGGAACAAATTTGATGTAAACTCTGTCGCCGCTTGCACTAATGGTTTTTGGTCTGTGAAATCAAAGAAGCCATCGAAATAAAATTCACCGATCACGTTTTTTACAAGAGACTGTGATCCACAGATCAGCAGGGCGTGAGATCCGGCGATCGTGCGGTTGAAGCGGGTGCAACGAATACGGAGTCGATGTATGCCAGTATCTGGCTGTATGGTTCAAGTGGCTCTGAGTATTATGAGACTTAGCTTCTGAGGTCATCAGTCCCCTAGAACTTAGAACTACTTAAACCTAAATAACCTAAGAACAGCCGGCCGGAGTGACCGAGCAGTTCTAGGCGCTGCAGTCTGGAACCGCGCGACTGCTACGATCGCAGGTTCGAATCCTGCCTCGGGCATGGATGTGTGTGATGTCCTTAGGCTAGTTAGGTTTAATTAGTTCTAAGTTCTAGGGGACTGATGACCTCCGAAGTTAAGTCCCATAGTGCTCAGAGCCATGACCTAAGGACATCACACACATCCATGCCCGAGGCAGAATCCGAACCTGCGACCGTAGCGGTAGCGTGGTTCCGGACTGTAGCGCCTAGAACCGCTCGGCCACAGAGACTATACCATGAGAACCAGGCATACCATAGCCGACAGCTAGAGTATATAAGAGCGTACGAGCGGTCCATTAGCAGTCATTCTACTTAACAATGACTAAGGAATGCATGGTCTAAAGTTAGTGGCATTGTAACCACTTGGTATGGCTGGAAACTGGAGAAAATTTTATTCAATGTTTTCGCCACGAGGCCCCATAGTCTTATAAATAAAGATAATAAAAGTTATAGGTACTTGTAAATAATCATTTATAAGTCAAGACTACAAACATAGCATACAGGGTATTCGGAAATTCCCTTTACAAGCTTTAGAGCTTGTAGAGGTGAGTGAGTAAATAATATTTTTAAGAGGATCCCGTATCCAGAAATGTATCGTTCCCGTGCTACAACTGTTTGAAAACATGTTTGTAGGTAGGTGTGCAAAATCATAGTTCTAGTGGGAATTAGGAGGGGGGGGGGGATGTCACTTGATGTCGTTGTTTCTCTCTGACCTGGTTCGAAACTCATTCATGTGTCTGAGTGTTAAAGCAACATGATTGAGTATACTTTTGTAGAAAACACCAATGTGATTCTTTTGTATGGGTAAGCTTACGATAATAGAAGAGCTGCTGGCCGTCTTTATCAAGATCGTTCTCCACAACGTCTGACTCCATTTCCGCCACAGTTTTGCAACAGTTTCGAGAAAGGGTTACTTCAGCGTCGGTAGGTGCCAGTGTCGTGCTTCACTGAGACGCTGAACATCTGAACTGGAAGACGCCGGACTGCGTCACCATGAAGAGACCCCTTCAACCAGTACACGAGCAACTGTGCGTGCATTGGATGTTGATCCCAACACCGTGTGGTATATCGTGGATGATCAACAACTACACCCATAACACCTCCAGCACTCCATACAACATGTAACACTCACAGACACGTGCATGAGGCTCGACCCAGGTGAGAGAGGTATGACATCAACCATTCCGACATAAGCATCACTCCTGTTGCAAACCTACATAGCAGACATGTATACGAACGGCGGTAGCACTGAATCGGCACATTTTCGGATATTGGTTCACATTCAAATGTACTCACTTCTCTCTATAAGTCCTAGAAGTTTGTTCTAAAATGGCTCCGGGTACTATGGGACTTAACATCTGAGGTCATCAGACCTCTAGACTTAAAACTACTTAAACCTATCTAACCTAAGGACATCACAGACATCCATCACTGAGGCGGGATTAGAGCATGTGACCGTAGCAGCAGCGCGGTTCCAGACTGAAGCGCCAAGAACCGCTCGGCCACAACGGACGGCTCTAGAAGTTTGTAACGAGAATTTCCGAACACCCTGTATAATTATGATACCTAGTTACAAGTAAAAGAGCTAACCATCTTCAGCTACAAAATTTCACAGACCATTACATATGAGGCAGAGCAGCGCAACACAAACTGTGATATAATTGGAAGGAGAAACAGCATTGGTCGTATTTTTTGTTTTTTGTTTTATTATCCGCAAAATCTATATTTGGTCACTTAGTGACCGTACTCAGTGCTGTAATATACAACTAAAATTGGTAGGCACTGGTATCAACAAGCTTAGAACGATCACATAAACTGTTTATGTTATCGCTCTAAACTTGTTGATACCAGCGCCTACCAATTTTAATTGTATATTACAGCACATAAACTCTTTATGTGATCACTCTAAGCTTGTTGCTACCAGTGCCCACCAACTTTAATTATATATTACAGCACTCATGATAGTCACTAAGTGACCGAAAATCGATTTTGCGGATAATAAAACAAAAAAATACGACCAATGCTGTTTCTCCTTCCAATTATATCCATTATCTGATCGTGGTGCACAGAACACTCCGTGGCGTCGCCAATCAACAAACTGTGATTATCTCAAAGATTATGTAAAGTCAGTGTTTACCAATGATGACCAACATTGCTATGTCTAATCACCAGGCCGGTGGTTGTGCTTGTACATAACAGCATTCGTAACTAAATCTCCCTTTGCACGATCTGGTCATGTAAGTATCACCTTAAGCATATACAGTCCGACTAGGAAATATGACGTAGTGTGCCATTATACCACCGCGAGGATGAATGTGTGAGGTCGTTGAACACATGAACAGTAACACTGTATCACTAATAACTACATGTGAAGACTGTATATCACAAAGCACCGAACAAATCTGCCTCTTGCACGTAGAACCAGTGAACAGCAGAGTAATATGCCATTATCGCAGCAGGCAGACCAGTGACTAATTGCTGCGTGATGGGGCTTACAGGAAAACGACACGCCAGCTGATGACACTGCAGTCACAATAAATGAGTTGAAGCAGAAGATAATTATGCCAAATAATATATGATGTATATCGAATGTAATAATAATAATAATAATAATAATAATAATAATAATAATTGTGACTATACATGTAGACGAATTGCAGATTAAAACAAACAGCGTAATGGTAACTTTCATTCATATTACGAAGTGATAAAGTGCCGCTAGGTGACAATTTTTTATACAATGTAATTCATATTATTAATAAGAAAATTTGCTTATTGGTGGTACCAAGCAGTCAGGTGTAACCAACCTGAAGCGTTGGAGTATCCAAGGATATAAAATTTTTACATTAGTGAGGAACGTACTGGAGACCCACTTGTTTTACCTCAGAATGTAAGATAATGACATTTGCGATTCGGAAGCATATGGATGGATTCTGACCTAGCATTCGTAATAGCACAGAAACCAGTTGACATTACAATGCAAGTACGGCATGTCCTAGCATAATCTACAGAAGTCATAATAGATCATTTATTCGTATATAGCAAGCATACATATGAAGATATCTGATAGGAAAACGCCCTATGCAAGTGAAGATAGCAATAATGTGGCGTGCATCTTTACTCAAAAGTAAATGAATGAAGATATACTCGACAAGATCAAGAAAAAAGCTCAACCTAGGTACAACAAAGAATTTGTTATAGACCACCATCACATTTTAATTGTATATATTTAAGAATTAATGCCAGAATATAATGAAAATATGGATTTGTCTCACAAACAATCCCTGAATAGTAGTCCGATTCCTGTACCACAGTTGTAAAAGTCAAACTTATTCAGTACAATGTAGGATACCTTTGCTGATCTATAATTTCTCATACTGGTTAATTTCCAGACATTTTTTACCATCAAGTGGCTTTTTCACTTTGAAATGTGAATATAAGTTACCATTATCCGGTTTGCTTTTGTCTGCGACTTACATACTTACTGAATTACAATAATTATTATTACACCCTGTATACGTCATACAATAGTTAATAGACTTATCTTTGTGCTTCATTTAATATACTGAAAATACAATTCCACCTGGTGGCGAGTCGTCTTCCTGTAAGCCCCACCACGTAACATCATTAGTGTTCTACCGGATCTGACAGCAGTTCTAGGCGCTACAGTCTGGAACCGAGCGCCCGCTACGGTCGCAGGTTCGAATCCTGCCTCAGGCATGGATGTGTGCGATGTCCTTAGGTTAGTTAGGTTTAAGTAGTTCTACGTTCTAGGGGACTGAAGACCTCAGATGTTAAGTCGCATAGCGCTCAGAGCCATTTTTGATCTGACATGAGCATATTACTCTGCTGTTTAATGGTGCTACGTGAAAGATGGAAATTAGTTTGGTAATTTGTGATAATCACTTTTCATATGTGGAAACTAGCTGATATAATAGCATTGCACAATGAGTGCGACGGTCTTACACATTTCAATAAGAATTATGTAGTTTCAACCTTGCAGTGTTACAATGACACATTGAGTCGTATTTCCAATTCGGATGTTATATTTGTAAGTGAAACTCCCATAAGTTGTACATGTAAAAAAGTTTGGACTGTGAACGGTGCTAAGCTCAAGTATGTAATTTATCGATGACAATGTGGCTCCTACCGCGCTGGTGACCATACACAGCAATTTTTATCTTATTTTATGTGTACTGAATTAGCAGTCAGCAAAACTAGTTATAATCATTGGAAATAATTTTTGCAAGTTAATGGGTCACTTATCTCCAACCTGAGAATGTCGGAAATAATATAGAAAACAAGCTCTTCCTCTGATAATCACCCATGAAATTACAAATTTTCACAAAAATACTATTACAAAACCAGCGAATGAACATTCGAATGAAGTTACACTACAGTACACTTCATGTACAGATTACGCCCACGAAACAGGTAGATGTCTCTTAGATACTTCAGCAATTATGACTTTAAGTTCAAATGGTTCAAATGGCTCTGAGCTCTGACATCACATATATCCATGTCCGAGGCAGGATTCGAATTTGCGACCGTAGCAGTTGCACGGTTCCGGACTGCGCGCCTAGAACCGCGAGACCACCGTGGCCGATAAACGCCTCACCATAGACTGAGGTAATAAGTCATGGTATACTTCCCAATATCGTGTCGGACCTCTTATTGCTGGCATAGTGCAGCAACTCAACGTGGTATGGACTCAGAAAGTCTTTGGAATTCCCCTGCAGAAATAATGAGCCCTGCTACCTCTACAGCCGTCCACAATTGCGAGTGTTACCCCTGTAGGATGTTGTGCACAAACGGGCATCTCGATTATGTCCTATGAATGTTCGGTATGATTCATGTCGGGCGATATGGATGGCCAAATTATTCGCCCGAAATGTCCAGATTGTTCCGGGTGGCCAACCCGTTTGCTCGAATTGTCCAGAATGTTCTTCAAACCAATTGTGAACAATTGTGGCCCGGTTACATGACATCGTTGTTTGCGAACACGAATTCCACGAATGGCTGCAAATGGTCTCCAAGCAACCAGACATAATAATTTCCTGTAAACGATCGGTTCGACTGGACTAGAGGACCCAGTCCATCCCATGTATACACAGCCCACACCCTTAATTAGCCACCACCTGCTTGCACACCCTTGTTGACCACATGGGCCCATGGCTTCATGGAGTCTGCGCCGCACCCTAACACTATAATCATCTCTTGCCAACTGACAAGGCAATGGTTTGCCAGACGTCTACGGTTAACCGATATGGTTACGAGCCTAGGAGAGGCGCTGCAAGCCATGTCGTGCTGTTAGCAAAGGTACTCGCGTAGCTCGTCTGAGGCCGCAGTTCATTAACGCCACATTTCACTGCACAGTGGGACGTACAAAGAACGTACATCCCACATTGATTTCCGCGTTGCTTGTCTGTTGACATTGACGACAGAGAGCAGCGGCCTTTCCCTAAAGTGAATTCTATCGGCAACCACGTTGTCCGTACTAAGAGGTAATCTCTCTGCTTCAAAATCACTTTCATTATTTAACCCATTTTATCAGTAAGAAATGGCACAACACGTCTTAACACTAGGACAGGATACAGCGAAAGGTAACTTATTCTAAAACTAATGCACGAAGAGCGTAATGCTTCTTTTGTTCAATAGATGCTTTACGCATTCATTTCTGGTAGTTGAACTAGTGTCTATATATTCATAAAAAAATTTATATAATTCCTTTACAATTGTTACTCACATATACTTTCAGCATACTAGCTGTTGTTCAGTTAACATTATTATAGGTATACCCAAAGCCTGAAATGTGTTTCATTCGTCGTGAATTGGTAACAGCTACACCAGTCTCCAAATATTGTCACAATATCATGAAGTAGAATCGAGATACTTATCGTATATACCCAGTGTTCTTCTGGCTTTTACATACGCAGTGAACCTGAGCTTTAAACACCAGCTCCTTTTCACTTTTCACTCTTTCAACACCACTGTCTTTCACACAGTAACAAAGGTTCTTATATCAGTTTCTCAAGATGTGTCATTTTTCGACACTGAACCTACCCGCGGCACGGCAACATTTCTTTGTACGTTGCTGCGGAACACATTCTCCATGGTCCAGATACTATAAAAGCATCGCTTCCTGTGTTATCCCTCACAAGCGATGTCGTGCGCTCTTCGATGCTCTTTTCTCAAATTCAAAATAGGTCACCTCTAGCGCCTTTTCGCCCGTACGGGATAATCTGAACGCACACTACCTCAATGGGAATCTGCTTTTGGTTCCATATTCGCTCTGGATAATAAGCTATTTCCTCCGAACCTCTGTCACTATCTCAAGTACACACTGTCAATCAGCATATTGTACTACACGACAATGATGACTCCAGCCAGACAAGGATACACATACCACATCACTACACGTGCCTCCAACCACTTGTACAGAACACTGCTACTATAACAGGAGACATTACTATATGTTTGCCTTTAGTGTGCAACCAAGCGAAGAAACCGTTGTTTTACTATTTCTACATTAATGAATCAACCAAAATAAGTATTCCAGAATCAGAAAAAACTCAAATGTATTTCTCCTTGCCATCGCCAACAATAAAAGCATCACATCGGCTCGCTAGTGGATATAATCAATCATGACCTTCGTGTAACAAACAAGAGCAAAAATAATCATGTAACTGCAATTACAATTAGACATTTGATGTTGTGTGGATCAGTACACTTGACCTATGCAAAATACATACCAAAGTAACAAATAGCAACAAATAAACATATCAATAATATGAGAAATCCGAGCCTCTTGTGTCTGATCTTTTTCTGTAAGTGTGCGTTAACTAGTACACACATTTTTCGTTTCAAAATGTACGTCTAAATCGGTTACACATGGCTGCCGCACCATGTACTAACGAAAGCAGTGCAACCTCCCTACGCACTTCAATCAATACTATACTTTCCGTGTTGGCGAGTGGCGGGATGAATTCACATTTCGCCTAACCACACGATCTGTTTCGGTCGGCGGAGTTCTAAAATGAGGATCACAGCCTCGCCTGCTGGATTCTGTCTCATCGTGGACACGCAGCTGCCTCACGTTTACGCTGTCACGCCAGTGGTTGGCACTTCCTCTTCCCCAGAAAATCTTTCCACCCACTCCAAGTACTGAATGAACTTGTCAGACTGCCACGAGGCGCTGAAGTAAGCCTCTTACGTCGGTAGACGGGCAACTTGCTCTCTAATCCCATCACTACAACCTCGGGCTCGTGGTTCCAATTTATTTCTCAAATAGGATCATTTAGGAAACAATTTTCTCGAGAAATCCTTTATAAATTCTTGCCCGGGTTCTCTTCTCCACCTCTCAAACCTCCGAGCCCCTCCTTACTGTTCTGTTTGACTCATAAATTCTTGATAAAAGAGGCCTTCAATCAATGCAGTCATAGTTTCGCATTTCATCATTACTTCTGCTAATCATCGGAATACATGTTCATCATCATTTCATCATTCCTCAAAATGTACATGAACATGAGAATTAAAACGCTGAAACTTCCTGCATCTAATAAATGTGGATTCCTTGTATATTACTGTAGTATTGGCAATATTACTGTCCCTGCCACTTGCTGCTTTCTGTTTACTGTACTGTTTGGCGTTATCACATTAATCCCCACAGCTCCCACTTGTACATTAATACCAGGATCAAATTCTCTTGCCTCGGATTGCCTAGCTATTTAACAGTGAATCTGAGTGTTCCGAATAGTAAATTCACTGCTTACAGCGTGAAGCTCTCATATTTTGTATTTCGCTCCGGTATGTTTGTCAACGGGACACCACCAGTGGAATCACTTCCCTAGACTGTCATGCTGTGGACGTCTCTGACGAGGCTTCCAACGTGACAAGACCTGCAGTAAGACAAAACACAAAGTTTTTTTTATGTTTGCCAAGACAAATTTTGGACACCCTACTTACTTTTCTTTCCACTTGGTTTTCTAAAACCTCGCAACTTTCTAGGCAGACTTTATGCACTGCACCAGCGTCAGCCTTTAGGCTGATATTCACGTTATTCATTACTTTATTTATATCCCAACAAAAAATCTGTTTGTACTGTTCGATCTTTTCGTGTAGGCTTTTATTAACAGTAACTTGATTAGCCTTCATTCCTCAGTCTGGCCCTATCCGCTTTCGTTGAATCAAATTTTGGATTTATTCTGTAGTTTAGGATCTATAAAGCTTGAAGCTAACTTTGAACTCACACTGGAGTCTAAATTGAACATGTTTATTCAAGGCATCAGAGTGATGGAAAAGCCGTATTGCCGTATCTCGATGAATTACTGCTGAGTCTGCCGGTTGCCTGCACAATGCTGTCCTTTACCACATTGCTTTGATGTGCGGCCACATAAGCAAAACTAAAGTTTTCCATAATATCCTTCTGCCTCCCTGTATATTGGGCTGCATGGCAGAACAATGACAGGAGATAACCAAGTCAACCGCGAGTGAATTACAATGTCACCGATAACAAAGTGGAAAGCAAATCATGCAGGTGTTGAGAACATCACGCTGTTCGTAGATTTAAGACACTTCTGTTAAGATCCGCACGAGGTTGTTGCTCAATACAGGATGTGTCATGGCCGCTAGAATGGTTCAAATGCCTCTGAGCACCATGGGACTTAACTTCTAAGGTCATCAGTCCCCTAGAACTCAGAACTGAGCACCATGGGACTTAACTTCTAAGGTCATCAGTCCCCTAGAACTCAGAAGTGCTTAAACTTAACTAACCCAAGGACATCACACAAATCCATGCCCAAGGCAGAATTGGAACCTGCGACCGTAGCGGTCGTGCGGTTCCAGACTGTAGCGCCTAGAGGTCGCTAGAATATCGGGTGGATGTCATTAAAGTGTACTTATCATACACGTTCAGTCTGAGCTGTAATTGGAGAGTCGACTGGTGCTCGCCGGCAGAATGTGCCATCTTGTGCGACGAGAGTAACCAACTGCCTTCGATGATTGACACTCGCTCACTGAACTCATCGACTATCGAATGGATTTACAACTTATTGAAAATGTAGGTTAATCTGGTTAGGGCTTTGCTAGAATACTAATAAAATATCGTCTTTAACGTTGATGTTGAGAAGAATGTTAAATACTATATATATTTCATTCTGTAGTAAATTTTGTGAAGTTTTACTCAGAACTGATACAATATTTCATACATGCTCAATACTGGAGGTGTCATGGTCGCTACAATATCGGGTAGGTACAATTAAAGGGCAGCCACTCATACACGTCCAGTTGAGCTGTAATTATCGTATGGCAGCGAAGCTAGGTATATATTCTACGTGTTAATGCAGAAACTATTTACGCTGGAGAAAATTAGCTCTAATTTTGGCCACCACGTGCAAATCTGGCACTGCGAATGCAAGATAGACGTATACAAATGTTTCCATATGTAATGAAATAGGGAAAGGTCGCTGGCAGGAAAGTCAAAAAAGAGAGAAAGGCACAATGTCGATGTTATTATTAACCGCCGCTTGCGCACTTTAATGTGAGGACCGGAGATGTATACGAAATGCTATGCAGCGCCACATTTGCACCTTGTGGCCAAAAATTGTAACTATATTTTTTCAGTCATTAATCAGTTCTGCTTTAACGCAATAGAATATCTAACAAGCTTCGCCGTGATACGGAAATTACAGTCCACACTGGACCTCTGTGAGTGGCTGCACGTTAATTACACTCATGCTCATAAATTAAGGATAATGCTGATACATGGTGAAACAACGCTCTGGTTGCAGGTTTGCGTGTTTAAATCACCTTGGGGTATGACCATGCGGTGCATTTGACATGCGCCCGTCGCAGGCTGGCGCTGACAGCAGTCCACATACGCAGAGATGTGTTGGTGCATGTCAGAGTACGGTGCAGCGAGTAAGCGTGGAGACGTTTCCAGACGTGCTAATCGTGACTGCTTGTTGAAAATGGCTCAAAGAACACATATTGATGACGTTAGGAGGGGCAGAATACTAGGGCGACTGGAGGCTGGTCAAACTCAGCAGGTCTTAGCACGGGTCCTCCGTGTGTCACAAAGTGTGATCTCAAGATTATGGCAACGATTCCAGCATACAGGAAACGTGTCCAGGCGCTGCAGTGTGGGACGTCCACAGTTTACAACACCACAAGAAGACCGATATCTCACCATCAGTGCTCGCAGACGGCCACGAAGTACTGCAGGTAGCCCTGCTCGAGATCTTAACGCAGCCACTGAAACAGTTGCCTCCAGACACACAGTCTACAGACGACTGAATAGACATGGTTTACTCGCCCGGAGACATGCAAGTTGCATTCCACTGACTCCTTGTCACAGGAGAGCCCGTAAAGCCTGGTGACAAGAACACAGTATATGGTCATTGGAACAGTGGTCCCAGGTTATGTTCACGGACGAGTCCAGGTGTAGTCTGAACAGTGATTATCACCGGGTTTTCATCTGGCTTGAACCAGGAACCAGATACCAACTCCTTAATATACTCGAAAGGGACCTGTACGGAGGTCGTGGTTCCATGGTGTGGGGGGTGAAATTATGATTGGTGCACGTATAACCCTGCATGTCTTTGACAGAGGAACTGTAATAGGTCAAGTGTACCGGGACGTCATTTTGCACAAGTATGTCCGCCTTTTCAGGGGTGCAGTGGGTCCCATCTTGCTCTTTATGGATGATAACGCCCGGCCCCACCGAGCTGCTATCATGGAGGAGTAAATTGGAACAAAGGATATCAGGCGAATGGAGTGGTGTGCCTGTTCGCCGGACCTAAACCCCATCGAACACGTTTGGCATGCTCTCGGTCGACGTATCGCTGCACGTCTTCAAACCGCTACGACACTTCAGGAACTACGACAGGCAATGTTGCAAGAATGAGAAGTTATACCCTAGTAGCTGCTCGACCACCTGATCCGGAGTATGGCAACCCATTGTACAGCCTGTGTACTTGTGCATGGTGATCATATCCCATACTGATGTCGGGGTACATGCACAAGAAATAGTGGCGTTTTGTAGCACATGTGTTTCGGGACGGTTTTCTCAACTTATCACCAATACTGTGTACTTAGAGATCTGTGTCGTGTGTGTTCCCTATGTGCCTATGCTATTAGCGGCAGTTTTGTGTAGTGCCAGGTTGTGTGGCACCACATTCTGCAATTTGTGAGTATGAGTGTAGGACCAGCCAACACCAACATCAAGGGAGGCCCGTGAGAGTCACTTCAATCAGATGTACAGCAGAACATTCATCGGAGAAAAACATATACTTTAATCAAAAGAGAGAAAGGAAATACAATCCATCGTCCACGAAATTCCTGTATAACAAGAACGTGTTTACAGTTAAATTTTAAATACGTACTAGGGTTTTATTGAAATATAAATTACTTCTCTTTATAGTTACATGTGTTTAGCTAATTTTCTAGCTAATAATGAAGTCACATTATGACGATATGAGTTTTATAGAGAACTCAGAGGTCAGATTTTGATCCATTTCCCCAAAAAAACTATGAGAGTAAGCTACTACTCAACCAAAAGTAGCTAAAAATGCTTTCTGTACTACGTAATTGCTGGACGTGCCAAACATGTGGAGTATTCAGTCTTACTGTCGATATAAACATCACTGACCATCGAGAGAAACAAAAGAAGCTCACTGTGTTACCGAAACCTATCTGTTGTTGTTTCGTCGCTTATTTCGTTATGAAAAATCGCTGCCTAGATGTCACTTAATCCTCTATATTTTATGCCCTCTTAGATTTCTAGAATAAAATAACCATTAAAGAATCACAGATTACGCAGAGCAAGTTTATGTCGGATTGTTTTCTGATACTTTAACTAATGTGTCATGTACAAATTTCGTCGTCTCGGTAGAAGAACTGAATTCTTGGTATACAGCAGAAAACTAACGTTAGCAAAATGTAAACTCATTCACTGCATCCAACATGACGTTGCCGCACTGCCCTGGAGCCATCTGGCTACAAGTTATGCTGCTTAGTGACTGACAATAGGCTCTCAGCACGCTATCCCGTTTTTACAAGCCGCAGCTCACGTATGGAGAGTAAGTATAGTGTTCGTTGATAACCTGTGCACATAATATCGTCACTTTAAAATGGTAGTATAAATTTTTTGACTCTTACTGAAAGTAAATTAACTTACTACACCACATGTCAAGTACATCTCAGGAACCTAAACTGCTACCGTTGATACTGCCATCCTGTAAGCACTCAAGACTCATATTTTCATCCCTGCTTCATACATTATGGAAAATGTTGTCAAAAAG
Organism: Schistocerca gregaria; assembly: GCF_023897955.1. Classification (NCBI taxonomy): domain Eukaryota; kingdom Metazoa; phylum Arthropoda; class Insecta; order Orthoptera; family Acrididae; genus Schistocerca; species Schistocerca gregaria. The sequence continues at coordinate 224,653,497 of NC_064922.1, forward strand.
TTACTGGCAATATGGCTGGTTGAACAACCAAACGAGTGACAACTGACACTCTTAGTGCCAAATTGCTCTCTCTTTACACGTGTACACTGAGGAGACAAAAGACGTGGACTACCTCCTGTAATGCCTGGGGTAGTGCAGTAAATCTACATCTACATCTACATTTATACTCCGCAAGCCACCCAACGGTGTGTGGCAGAGGGCACTTTACATGCCACTGTCATTACCTCCCTTTCCTGTTCCAGTCGCGTATGGTTCGCGGGAAGAACGACTGCCGGAAAGCCTCCGTGCGCGCTCTAATCTCTCTAATTTTACACTAGTGATTTCCTCGGGAGATATAAGTAGGGGGAAGCAATATATTTGATACCTCATCCAGAAACGCACCCTTTCGAAACCTGGCGAGCAAGCTACACCGCGATGCAGAGCGCCTCTCTTGCAGAGTTTGCCACTTGAGTTTGTTAAACATCTCCGTAACGCTGTCACGGTTTCCAAATAACCCTGTGACGAAACGCGCCGCTTTTCTTTGGATCTTCTCTATCTCCTCCGTCAACCCGATCTGGTACGGATCCCACACTGATGAGCAATACTCAAGTATAGGTCGAACGAGTGTTTTGTAATACTGATCCCTGCTGCTTATATAGCCGTCTATGATTCCGAAAGTATTGCAGGTGCAGGATTTCGTGCACGAACTGACCTGTCGACTACGTCCCATAAACGTTCTATGGGATTTATGTCGGGCAGCCGGGGTGGCCAAATCATTCACTCGATGGTGCCCAAGTAAATGAACACAACCATTCCTGGACAATGATCGGTTCAGGTGTACCAGAGGACGCAGTCCACACCACATAAACACAGCTCATATCATCATGGAGCGGCCATCAGCTTGTTCAGTGCCTTGTTGACAACTTGTGTCCATTACTTCGTCGGGTCTGCGCGCCACTCAGCCCAACCATCACTCTGAAATCGGGACTCATCTGAGTAGGCCACGGTTTTCCAGTCGTTCAGGGTCTATAGTCACGAACCCAGGAGAAGCGCTGCAGGCAAGGTCGTCCTGTTTGGAAGGACACTAGCGCCAGTCGTGGGTCGCCACAGCCCAATAACGCCACATTTCATCGCATTGTCCTAACAGATACGGTCGTCATACGCCCACATTGATTTCTGCGGTTATTTCACTTAGTGCTGCTCGTCTCTTGCAACTGACAACTCTGCGACAACGCCGCTGCTCTCGGTCGTCAAGTGAAAGCCGTTGGAGGCACTGCGTGGTCTGTGGTGATACATAATGCCTGAAATGTGGCACATTCAGCAAACGGTTGACTCTCTGTATGGTGAAATATTGTCCCTAAGGATTTATTTATGGAATGTCCCATGCCTCTAGCCCCAACTATCATTCCGTGTTCAAAGTCTGTTAATTCCCGTCACCATAATCATACCGAGAACCTTTTCACATGAATCACCTGAGTGCAAATGACAGCTCCTCCAATGGACTAACCTTTCATACCTAGTGTACGCGATGCTACAGCCATTTGTGGACGTGCATATCACAATCCCATGACTTTTGTAACCTCAGTGTATTTTGATCACTGGAGCCACGAACCTGTCTCTACAGGTTCATTAAATGAAGTACCAGTATGTGACATATCTGCTTTACATTCATATGCGAGGTGTTTAATTGCATATATTTTACTTACTGTTCTTTTTCGTTGTTGGCACTAGCCTGAATGTCATGCGCAGGTGGTGCATTGAGTGTGTGTGTTTATACGCAGCGTGCGGACGGACCTGACGCCAGCGGGCGCCCACAGCTCTCTGCTGGTGGCGCGAGTCAGCAGCGGAGACGCCGGGAACTACACGTGCTCCGTCTCGCCGTCAGAGTTCGCCACTGTCACCGTGCATGTGCTCGACGGTGAGTGCGTCCACAGTCACTTCTGTATTAGAAAAATTTTCTGTAGGTGAAGCTTTATAACTCTAGCATATTTAAGAGCTGTTGTCTTGGAAAGTAAGGCTGACAGGAAATAAATTTAATTTGCCGACATTTGCGACCAACAAGACTGTCATTGTGCATGTGCGAATTTGAATTTAATATAGGTAAAATTTGTTTGATTGATACATTCCTCTTTCTAACTTTCACTTTACGAATGAGTATGTATGCCAATACCTAAAATATCTCTTTTTCGTATCTGAAATATTGATTGTTGCATGGGCATCAACCTTAGCTTCTTTTTCTTTTATTTAAAAAATCTCGTTGTTTACAGTGATATTAATAAATAATGGTGAATGCCTCAATGATTTAAATTCTTTTGATTTTTTCTCTCACAAATTCATTACAGTATAAACAGTATAATGGTGTTTAGTAAAATTTAACAATCGAAATGCTTTGTGCCTACAATTTGAAAATAGAGTAATCTAGGCAGACACTTCATATTTTAAAATTCTGGAAATATGTTTATTCCTTTTAATGATTTCTTCTACCACATCCCGTAACTGTTTTAGTTTCTTCAGTAAAACTTAACCCAAAACTCTTAAGTCCTCGAGGTGGAAGTAACATTCAGTAACAGATGTCATATTCATATTTTGAGGCTCAGAAACTTCCTCAAGCATCAGTATGTCTTTAAAAAGTATGGTGTGAATAAAAGTTAACGACAGTTAAAGAAACTCGTATGTTGTTTAATTTTTTGTGGTCGTCATGAAGTATTCCATTATTGGTAGTACAAGTTATGAACATTGTGTTTAAGAATGTGCTAAATGATATTTTCAGGTTGTCGCGCTAACCTACATATCAATACCTTTAACAACATTTAACAACGATTAACGAACTGTTTCCTTCAATTTTTTGTTTGATAAGAAGTAATCCCCCTCCCTCCCCACCCCCTTGGTAATGTGCGTTACAGAAAATGCGTTCCTACTGCTTTAGTTAATAATAAACCTTAAATGCTGCAATAATTATTCCAAAATTCTTCTAAAATCTTATTTTTGGTGTTATTTATCACCAAATCTCCCTTGATGTGGTCTGTACTACACTTTCAGCTTAGTGTCCCATAGATCCCAAATGGGCCTTGCAAATAAGAACTTAGCGCGTATGGTTCTTCATTACTTTAATAAAAACATTCCATCTCCGTTTTAGTTAGTCCCATTTCAATATAACTGTTTTCTGTTCTCACCAGCATTTTTTACTGTCTACGGCATATACAAGAACTTCATTTGTTGCTTCTGACTGTAAGTGAAACACACAATTAGTGTGAGGTAAGAAACTTCCTGGCAGAATCTCATTCAGTGTGAAGTAATTTAAATTTAATACTATACCATCATTATACTTTGATAATGCTGAACATCACACATAAATTACAATAGCCTTTTTGGAACAGACACTGGTAGGTGCTAAATAAATTTCTTTATCATGCTACTATTATCAACCTCCAAGATCATCTTCAGGCTACAAGTTATCACCTTAGTATTTACTAGTATGTATTTATGCAGTCCCTCATGATTTTCGTAATAACCATTTTGTCTCATGTATATAACATGTAAAGTCTATCTTCGGAATGTAAGATATGAATCAAGTTGCAGGCTGTATATAATTCATCGATGTCATAAAACAAATGCATTTCAAAAGCCACAAATTATCTACTGAAAACATTCATTTTTCTAATAAATTTCTAATATATTTTTTTAAATTCTCTACATAATAAAAAAATGCGTCGATGCTGATTGAGCAAACGTAATTGCATGAATAATTATTGTAAAATAGTAACATTTTAATGTTCGTACACTTTACAAATTAAGAGTACTGGGGGAGACAATAAGAAGAGTTTTCTACCGTTTGGAATGTTACCATATACATTATTTTCAAATTATGTCGACAATGTTTGCATTTTCCTCCTTGTTCATACTTGTTACACAGGCTCATATGTATCAAGCAAATTTGACAGATTCACTACTGTTTACCAGATCTTTGCCTGATGCCGAGACACAAAAACGTAAATACCAGTGGCTGTGTTTGATGTGAGCACACTATGAGTTTATTGTATGGACACACTGAATTATGTAAAAACTTCATTCAATATACTGGAACTGCAAAGCATACAGGTATAAAAAGAGTAACTAGAGTAACTGAAGCTTCAAATTTGTGTGAAAATTAATCAAGTTCTGTTTAAAGTTGGTCACCGTCAATCTGATACTCTAAGCATGCAAGTGGCATTTCTATCGTCTGATATAACGGCAGGAGATAAACACGCCACGTTAAGACTACGAGAAATATTGCTGACACTCGCCTACTTCGTTAGAGCGACAAGTCAAATAATCTGATGGTGTGTGTACTGAAGGTCTTACAGTAAGCACACCACAGAAGTCCACCCCAAATCCTGTATCATTTCAGTGACTCTCTCCCCCCCTGTTTCGCGAAAACACTAAACGTGCTGCCCTTCTTTGAACTTTTTCGATGTACTCCGTCAAACCTATTTGGTAAGGATACCACACTGCGCAACAGTATTCTAAAAGAGGACGGACAAACCTAGTGTAGGCTGTCTCCTTAGGAGATCTGTTACATTTTCTAAGAGTCCTGCCAATAAAACTCAGTCTTTGGTTAGCCTTCCCCACAACATTTCCTATGTGTTCCTTCCAATTGAAGTTGTTCGTAATTGTGATTTCTAGGTATTTAGTTGAATTTACAGCCTTTAGATTTGACTGATTTATTGTACAACAGAAGTTTAGTGAATTCCTTTTAGCACGTGGATTACCTCACACTTTTCATTATTTAGGATCAATTGCCAATTTTCGCACGATACAGATACCTTTTCTAAATCGTTTCACAGTTTGTTTTGATCTTGTGATGACTTTATTAGTCGATAAACGACAGCGTCACCTGCAAAAAACTTAAGACACCTGCTCAGATTGTCTCCTAAATCCTTTATACAAATAAGGAACAGGGCCTACAACACTACCTTGGGGAACGCCAGAAGTCGTTTCTCTTTTAGTCTATAACTTTCCGTCAGTTGCTACGAAGTATCACCTCTCTGACAGTAAATCAGGAATACAGTCACGTAACTGAGACGATATTCTATAAACACGCAATTTCACTACAAGCCGCTTGTGTGGTACAGTGCAAAAGCATCCGGAAATCCAGAAATACGGAATCAGTTTGAGATAACTTGTCAATAGCACTTAGCACTTCGAGTGTGTAAAGAACTTTTCAGGTCATCTGAAGATGGGCAGAGCCCGAAACACGCAGTGAAGAACAGAACAAACGGGTCTAAAAAACATCTGGTATCCGTTTTTCCTCTCTCAACCAGGTGCTTTAAATTCCTTCTACTTTAAACTCTTATCTAGACTCAGGTCTGGCGTATATTCTTGATTTCTGCTTCCTGAGTTCTTCATTGCTCCATTTTTTGGCAAGTTAGAAGCGTTGTGCTCCATGAGGGATTATGCGGATTGCCACGTTTTTACAAAATGACTTCCTGGATAAACACATACTTCAAAAGAATCATGTGGTGTTTACACGCTAGATATGAAATATGGCTATGTGCAATGGTGACGTCGGGTCCAAGCCTTACGTTTTGTCTTATGGGAGGATTCATTGCTACAAACTGGGGTAAAGTCACAGTAAATACTGCTGGCGAAAACGAAATAATTAAAAAAAAAGTAGAAAGGTTGTAGTTGTGAGACCTGAGTTTCTCCCAGTGTTTACGATACTCAAATAACTTACGAGAAGACAGCCGGGTAACGTCGTCGACAATCGCTTAAATATCGATAGGTGACCACCCTATCATTTTCAAGACAAAACTACACCATGTAAGCGCTGTACAGGAATTCCGGTAAGATAAAACGCGCGAGCACACACACACACACACACACACACACACACACACACACACACACACACGCTGTAGACGCTAGTGTCACCACAAACAAAAAACAACCGCGCTACAAGTTATCGACAGCGAAAATATCTGAACAACTGGGGAGGTAGCTTTAACTCTGTTCCTTTGTTTTTTAACAAAGGACAGAGCAGTATTCCACGCAAATTGTAAGGAAATACCTCCACCTATCTTTCCAAGGTTACTTGATACTATAATTGTAGCTGCTACCTTAACAGCACTATCCCAATAGCTGGAGTACATGTCGGAATTTCTTGTCGTTCTTTTCCGTAGAACAACCGGTGCCCCAACGATGTCCCCCAGCAGCCGATTTGCCCGGCTATTGTAAGTAACTATGACGCTTATGCTCAGTACAACCGCCTTCCGTGGTTCTGATAGTCTTATCAATAACTGATTTGCCACAACTGCAAGGAATGTGGTAGGTACTAGACATCCTCCTTAGCCAAATTAAGATCATCCTTAAAAGAACCTAAAACAACCCCGATCTTAGGTGGAGATCGAAAAACACATTTCAGATCATATTTCCGCAAAATACGACCAGTGTTTCCAGAATGAGATTTTCACTCTGCAGCGGAGTGTGCGCTGATATGAAACTTCCTGGCAGATTAAAACTGTGTGCCCGACCGAGACTCGAACTCGGGACCTTTGCCTTTCGCGGGCAAGTGCTCTACCAACTGAGCTACCGAAGCACGACTCACGCCCGGTACTCACAGCTGTACTTCTGCCAGTAGCGGGCGTGAGTCGTGCTTCGGTAGCTCAGTTGGTAGAGCACTTGCCCGCGAAAGGCAAAGGTCCCGAGTCCGAGTCTCGGTCGGGCACACAGTTTTAATCTGCCAGGAAGTGTCATATCAGCGCACACTCCGCTGCAGAGTGAAAATCTCATTCTGGAAACATCCCCCAGGCTGTGGCTAAGCCATGTCTCCGCAATATCCTTTCTTTCAGGAGTGCTAGTTCTGCAAGGTTCGCAGGAGAACTTCTGTAAAGTTTGGAAGGTAGGAGACGGATACTGGCAGAAGAAAAGCTGTGAGTACCGGGCGTGAGTCGTGCTTCGGTATCTCAGTTGGTAGAGCACTTGCCCGCGAAAGGCAAAGGTCCCGAGTTCGAGTCTCTGTCGGGCACACAGTTTTAATCTGCCAGGAAGTTTCACGACCAGTGTTGTTGTGATGCTCCCTGCGTAAGGCAGAATGGCCGAAGACCTTAGTGCTATTTCTTAAAAGACATCATAGTCGCCGTTGACTGTATAAAATATTTATTGTTACTATTGCAATTCCGGCCTTATGGCCATTTTCAAATAATACTGCAAACTTACATTCTGTCCGAATATAAAACTATGTGACATGAGTACATATATTCTGACAGAATGTAACTTTGCAGTGTTACTTGAAAATTCCAATAGCAAAAATAAATATTCTGTACAGTCGACGGTGACTGTGACGTCTTTTAACAAATATTATATGACTGTGAATCCCAACCATGAGAAGTTAACCTTAGTGCTAGTTCAGCATTATCATCAGTCACTCGATGCATTGTTCATCACGTGTATATATTGGCGGTTGTCGACGCGTCACCCTGCTGCATTCCCGTAAGCTATTTGAAAACCATATTTGTACACTGTTTCTTTCAAGAAGACGTTATCATGCAGTAAAATTCTGTCTGAAAAGTAACTGAGCAAAAGCACTGAAGTTATATCTTCCAGCTGTACTGTCCTCCAATGTCACAGCCCTGGCTTCCACAGCTACTACCGTTGGCTTTATCTGGTCTCCTTGTCCACAGGAGAGCGGCCGGCGGAGCTTCACTTGGGTCACAGCCAGAGGGTCTCCACTGGTGGTGGTCTGCTGCTACTGATGGCTTTGGTCCTGGGCATCTGCAGCTAAGGACCGGCTGCTCCAGTCGCGGCCGAAGAAGGACACGTTTTCGATGAATATACCACGCCACGCTGCAGGCCTCGATTGCTTCATACTGTGGACGGAGCTCAATTGTTAATAGGCGTGGGTTGCAGGGTAGGTGGCTGCTACTGGACCAGAGCACACAGTGCATCTGTCGTTCAGATTCGATTCTAAATCTGAAACGTACTCATGTCACTGGGATCATAAGTCATCAGTAAAGAAAGTCGGGAATGACCAGCTTGGCTACAGCATTCTCGGGGATGAACGGTGTTTATTGCAGTGGAAGGAAAACGTCAAATCCTTTGGTACGTCTGCTACATGGTTGCTATGTTTATTCATGAGGAAGAGTACATGTTATTCAGTTGAAGGCAGTACGGTGCCTAAAAAGTGTTCATTTCAATAATTGGGTCTTGAAATATGATCTACGATGTACAATGTTTATTAATAAACGTGATATTTTGTATTATATTCATAAATTACCTCTAAATTTCAGTTTGTCACTGCCATGCTGATTCTTGCTTCAAGAAATAATTTCCAGTTCATGTGGTCTCTATTCATCTTTTCTAAATACCAATTAAATAAAAAGAGTTACTGTCATTCCTAACTTCCATTATGCAATGCCGCCTCAAGTTAAAGTTTGCGTAATAGATCTAAGAGCTGACTTCGTCTACAGTGATTCAAAAGTCTCGCTTCGAAAAAAGCGTGTCATCGAAACGTAGGTTTGCTGTACACTTTCCTATTCTGTTTACTCCAGCCAATAAGCTAATAAATTAAATAAATTAATTAAGTTAAAGTAAAAATAGTGTTCTACTAGTACTGAGGCATACGATATCTAAATGAAAAATGGTGGAGATATACTGCACCAGTTTGCCGCCCTTCGGCGACGAAGTAATTAAAGATTAAACACAAAGGAAAGATCTCAGTCCAAGTAACACATCTGAGGTACACGCGAAAGACATATCTGGCTGACCGAATGAACTATGTACTCCCCTCCTTGCTAGATCGGTATCAGGCCGCTAACCATTTCACCACCTCCGTAGTTTCCAGACGTATTCGGATGAACATTTTCTTTTTCTTACTTTTGTGTTCGCTGTTTTCTAGACTAGCACCTTCTCACAGATTTCGGAATGTTTCCGTCCAGTAGTTTTTTACAGGGAAAAACACTATAATGCAATACATATGTGCCTGAATAAAAATTGTAATGAAATTGTTAGCTTATGATTGTAGACTCGAAATCGTCCATATAGCTGCTGTAGGTACACAAATAAAGGGGAAGGAGGTAACATACTTGATACCTACTGCAACAGAGTCGTAAAAATAATGTTTCTAAGCGGAATGATAAACAGGACTGATTGTTTATTCTTTTTTAATGCTGAACCTGTGATGCGCTTGGTTTTATTTCCAACATCAAAGCGTTTAGACTACGGTACTTTCCTAACAACTGCAAGTGTATGTGACGTAAGTGTACTTCGCTGATACGCTCGACATTCACATACAATCTGTATGTAGCAAACTACAGCTGAAGCTTGTTTACACCGTCAGAAATACATTATTAGTTACTTTGTTTCTGGATTCGCTCTTTTCCTACCTTTTAGTAACCCTAGTTACTACACCCAGCTCCCACAGTGATCTCTTTTGTAGATTCTAAACAACTTCTGCAGTTACTGCATCCTCCGTCGACAGGTGCTTCTAGAGCAATGTTAATTATTTCTGGTAAGTGCCTTTCACATACTTCTTTCCTCAATTATTCTTTTTAGTACGTCTTCCTGTTACATCTGTGCACAAGATTGGCATGATTCACCGATGGTTTCGATTTCATCTTATCACGGTTTCAGAAGGTCTGTCTTTTGCTTCCATACAATACTGCGCTGCAGACCTGTTTTTTTAAGAAATATTTTCTTACTGGTAGACTTTTTTATTGAAAAGCTTCCTTTTCTTCCCTAATCAATTTCTAATATCATCTTTGAATCGTTCTTCCAGAGTAATCTTCCTTCGTCTTTTTACATATAAATCTAAGCTATGTTCTACACTAAGTATGACGGTGATTCCTTTTAGCATCTCTTCTTAACCTTTCTCACATGTAGTAGGACTACATGCTCTGCTATCCTTAGCAATACAATCTGCACCCCTTGTATTATTCTTGTTCCGAGATTTTATTTTACATCCTCCATTACTCCTTCTGCATACATGTGGACTAGGACAGGAAATGTCTGCCACCTTTCGTTACACAACGCTTAACACGAATTTTATCACATTCATGCAGATTTTACATTCATGCAGTTTTTGTAGATATTGTTGATTAATCGTCAGATATTACAAGCTCCAATAAACAGAACGATACTTAATTTATTTAAATGCTAAAAATGCGTGGAAGTGTTGGGCATCGACAGACAAGCACAACGAATTAATCTCAAATAGCAGTTTTCGCGTCTACCTGCCATCCCTCACGAATGTCTAATCGCAGTGCACCGGAGTAAAATTATTTGTTGTGTAAGACTTTTCAAAACAAAGCAAAATGCGGCATATGAGCATACGAAACATGTGAAACGAATACTGTGAACACACTATGCACTTACATCTGAGTCAAACATTTTGAAAGTGGAAAGAAAATTGTAGATATGTTATAGTCGGGTCAACTAACAGCAGGTATTAAGTCAAAAAGAGGTAAGCATCGTAGATATAGCAAGAATATTGGAGTAATTGAGAATTTGAAAGGAAAAACTTACGAATTTTACTCGCAAAAGTTTCTATATTAATCACTACTACCCAGTTATCGTTTGCAGTAATGAGACGAACAAAAGGATACATGGATGTAAATCTGTCAAGATTTCATAACTTCATGATATTTTAGCTGTGGAGCAAATTGAAGCGTCAGTTGTATTCAAAGAGGCATCACAGTCTAACTCAGTTAAAGCAGAACCTGGAAACACTGTTGATGTTGTCCCTCAGACAAACCTGTTATGCGTGTCTGATGGTTTGATAAACTGAGCCCAGCGCTACGTAGACGTCAACGGTGGCCATCTGCAGCAACTTTTGTGACGCTCATTAACACTGAAACTTCCCGGCAGATTAAAACTGTGTGGCCGTCCGAGACTCGAACTCGGGACCTTCGCCTTTCGCGGGCAAGTGCTCTACCAACTGAGCTACCGAAGCACGACTCACGGCCGGTAGTCACAGCTTTACTTCTGCCATTACCTCGTCTCCTACCTTCCAAATTTCTCTCCTGCGAACCTTGCAGAACTAGCAGTCCTGAAAGGTAGAATATTGCGGAGACATGGCTTACCCACAGCCTGGGGGATGTTTCCAGAATTAGATTAACACTGATTATTCCCACGTCTGTCTTACTGTAATTAAATCCCGGGCCAGTTTTATGGTGCCCACCATGAATTCCGCCATCAGCAGACCAATTCAGGTCCACATGAGGAGCCAGTGTAGAGAGCCACTATGTTCATTACTGAGTGGAGTCAGCGAGGCAGACGACTTGTGGACAGCTCAAGACTTCTGCCACTGGCATGTCATATGGATCCGTAGAGGTGTGATGACGGTTGGCAGATATCCAGAACCGGTGACTAACGTTAATAACAAAATTAATGCGATTTGCACTGACAGTTTTATACATTCAGATTAATAACATATGTTTGTTTTTCTGTATTTAGTTGCATATTAAAGGCTTTCCCATCAAGAAATCTGTCCGCCACTCTAGGACTTTGATCATTAATGGTGAACACTGTAGTTCTCCAGTGCTCAGAGGTGCTAGAGGCTGTTGACAAGACAGGGAAACATGCCCACGGAGGGCCTCCAGGTACGATTCTCTTACTATTAAAGATGTAAACCCACATAGTTATTGTTTCAGGACCCAGATATATGCTCTGTAATGACCAGTCAAGCAGAACTGTCAAATGGCCAACATTAATGGGACATGGAGCTACTAATCCTAGAAATATTGGGTATCTAGTGACAACGACTTAAAAATGTTAGAAGGAGTCTTTATTGATTTGTGGGTGTGGAGGGTGGGGGTAGGTGGGGGGGGGGGGTGGTTGGTAAAAGAAGGTGTTATGCAACAGCTAAAAAAGTAGATGTGAAATAACTTGATCGGTGGTATCAAGAAACTGAGCTGGTTAAACAAGTTAAAACGTCCCCTTAGAATAAGTATTAATGACTGTGCTGGTAAACTTCCACGTTATTTGATTTTCAAACAGCTGAGCAAAACTCAACGTACTCAAACAGTTTTCTCTTTACTTATTCTGATCATCACTAAACTGACACACAAAATTTTTTGCGCAACGCAATCTGACTTTCAGTAATCCCTACAAAAAAAATGGCCCTGACTAACAATAACCTATACCTTTCAAGAATCGCTTACCTCACAAAAATCTTCGATACTCGAACTACTGCAATAGAGCGAGCGCCAATACTGCCAGCTAAATAAAAGATTCTAACTACTTCAAAATGGTTCAAATGGCTCTGAGCACTATGGGACTGAACATCTATGGTCAGCAGTCCCCTAGAACTTAGAACTACTTAAACCTAACTAACCTAAGGACATCACACAACACCCAGCCATCACGAGGCAGATAAAATCCCTGACCCCGCCGGGAATCGAACCCGGGAATCCGGGCGTGGGAAGCGAGAACGCTACCGCACTTCTAACTACTGAAGGCACTAACTACTGGTAGGCATAGCAAATGAAAGATTTTGATAGAGAACAAACAATGTATTTACCTTAATAGTGTTCAAAAGTCATCACATATATCAATTCATGACAACCATTCTTACAAATTTCCTTTTTCTGACAGACACACGTCCATATCGTCCGCTCATAGTAACCTCTCAAAACTCTGGCATCTCTGCACGTCCACCACTGCTGGCGGCACACCTCCACGTGCACAACGCTACGTACTGTTGACATCCAACAGCCCAACACTACACAAGCGAATATTCCAACAGTGAGTCCAACCAGCCACAGACAGCACACAGAACAGTCAGTGATTTTCATACAGGGCGCTACGTGGCGGTACCAACATAAAAACCTTAACAGCCTACTTACAAAGAGTGTGGACATTGCTATACCAAACTCTGCGTTCCGTTCGCAGCCAGGTCGAAGATTTTGTCCACTCGCGAACTGAGTGGTGTCCTCATTAGCAGTCCATCATCATCGACGTACAAGACTTTTTTTTTTTTTGGTCATCAGTCTACTGACTGGTTTGATGCGTCCCGCCACGAATTCCTTTCCTGTGCTAACCTCTTCATCTCAGAGTAGCATTTGCAACCTACGTCCTCAATTATTTGCTTGACGTATTCCAATCTCTGTCTTCCTCTACAGTTTTTGCCCCCTGCAGCCCCCTGCAGCTCCCTCTAGTACCACGGAAGTCATTCCCTCATGTCTTAGCAGATGTCCTATCATCCTGTCCCTTCTCCTTATCAGTGTTTTCCACATACTCCTTTCCTCTCTGATTCTGCGTAGAATCTCCTCATTCCTTACCTTATCGGTCCACCTAATTTTCAACATTCGTCTATAGCACCACATCTCAAATGCTTCGATTCTCTTCTGTTCCGGTTTTCACTACCATACAATGCTGTACTCCAGACGTACATCCTCAGAAATTTCTTCCTCAAATTAAGGCCGGTATTTGATATTAGTAGACTTCTCTTGGCCAGAAATGCCTTTTTTGCCATAGCGAGTCTGTTTTTGATGTCCTCCTTGCTCCGTCCGTCATTGGTTACTTTACTGCCTAGGTAGCAGAATTGCTTAACTTCATTGACTTCGTGACCATCAATCCTGATGTTAAGTTTCTCGCTGTTCTCATTTCTACTACTTCTCATTACCTTCGTCTTTCTCCGATTTACTCTCAAATCATACTGTATACTCATTTGACTGTTCATTCCGTTCAGCAGATCATTTAATTCTTCTTCACTTTCACTCAGGATAGCAATGTCATCAGCGAATCGTATCATTGATATCCTTTCACCTTGTATTTTAATTCCACTCCTGAACCTTTCTTTTATTTCCATCATTGCTTCCTCGACGTACAGATTGAAGAGTAGGGGCGAAAGGCTACAGCCTTGTCTTACTCCCTTCTTAATACGAGCACTTCGTTCTTGATCGTCCACTCTTATTATTCCCTCTTGGTTGTTGTACATATTGTATATACCCCTACTTTTTTCAGAATCTTGAACAGCTTGCACCATTTTATATTGTCGAACGCTTTTTCCAGGTCGACAAATCCTATGAACGTGTCTTGATTTTTCTTTAGCCTTGCTTCCATTATTAGCCGTAACGTCAGAATTACCTCTCTCGTGCCTTTACTTTTCCTAAAGCCAAACTGATCGTCAACTAGCGCATTCTCAATTTTCTTTTCCATTCTTCTGTATATTATTCATGTAAGCAGCTTCGATGCATGAGCTGTTAAGCTGATTGTGCGATAATTCCCGCAACTTGTCAGCTCTTGCCGTCTTCGGAATTGTGTGGATGATGTTTTTCCGAAAGTCCGATGGTATGTCGCCAGACTCATATATTCTACACACCAACGTGGACAGTCGTTTTGTTGCCACTTCCCCTAATGATTTTAGGAATTCTGCTGGAATGTTATCTATCCCTTCTGCCTTATTAGACCGTAAGTCCTCCAAAGCTCTTTTAAATTCCGATTCTAATACTGGATCCCCTATCTCTTCTAAATCGACTCATGTTTCTTCTTCTATAACATCAGACAAATCTTCAACCTCATAGAGGCTTTCAATGTACTCTTTCCACCTTTCTGCTCTCTCCTCTGCATTGAACAGTGGAATTCCCATTGCATTCTTAAGTGGCGTCAAATAAGAATACTAGCGTTAGGCGGTCGAACAACCCCAGAACAAATCTACCGGGTAGTAGTGGAATACCATCATTTCATTTTTGATAGAAAACTTTACAGAACGCTTTGTGTGGGCGACTTAAACGCGCGTTCGGAAATATTATTCGCTGTTTGGCTGGTAGTTTGCGCAAGACTTTGATTGTGGACATAAGCGACGAGCATCAGCGAGGGTCCTACCAAGTTGCGGTGTGGCCTCAGCCGCAAGACATGCATCACCAGCCGTCTTTAGGCAGCCGCCCATGAATACCTGCTGACTCCCAAGTACTGCCACCGGATGTTACCGATGTGCCAGTCATCACCTAGTGGTAATAAGTAGTCATCACAGACTGCCTGAGCACCAAATACCTTTCTGAAAACAAGTAAACACTCACTCACCAGGGCGCTGTAGTAGCGGGATACTTTGAACACACGGTTGAACGCCATCGCGATGGTAAGGGTCTGGTAAGTTGAAGCGTATTGTGGCCTGCAAGGACACAGACGGAACATTGTACATTTACTGGTGCATACATACAGTATTCGTTATCAGTAACTTTACTGTCTACAAATTCCAGTGTACGTGAGAATAAAATGTTGAAGAGATGTACAGCGCTTAATTGAACGAATAAATTCGTGAAAGGAACCAATAATACTTTTCATAGTTACGTCGATATGTTTAGATGTTTTAAATTAGCGACTTTCAGTCATAGCAGTTATATTTTCTATAGACATAACTGACTTGACATACTTTGTTTAACAGTAGCCACCATTTTTGATTATACTGTTGGACATGTAGCCCAAAACGTTTCATTTTGTGATGCCGTAAAATAGCTCAGATGTTGCTGAAAATACCACAGTCAGGTATCAGGATTCACCTGCGTACTGCATATGGCAGGAAACAGTAATAATGTAGGGTATCGAATACTGAAAAAAGTGATCTAAACACATTTCACTTAAGAATTTGGGGCACTAACCAGAGGAATGCTACAATTTGGATTTATGCTTATGAAATGAGTTGCATTTAGTTGTGAACAAACAATTATGGAAAATTTCTTCTCGTACGTAAAAAATGAATTAACAGTGACTGGTTGCGTTTGTTCACAAACTAAACTGCTACCATGTAATTACTTAGTTAAATTAGAATTTATCTTTTTAACATAACTCAAAGGAAGATTTGTTGAAAAGAAAGGCGCATACGTTTCCCATTAAAATGGCCGCCCACACTCCTTTCAAATTACCCGTTTTCCATAGCAGACCACTTAGGGAATTGTGGGGCTGTACTGACAATATTGCTCTTGTCTCAAGGGAATAATAAAGTAAAGGGGGAATACAAAAACAACTTTCAAAACTTTTAAAGAATGTCTACAAAGGGAAATAATTCTTCAAAACTGTGACAACAATGTAATTATTCTACTTTACAGGAAAGGAGACAACCAAGACATGAGTAATTATAAACCTACTAGCTGCCTATCCATAACATATGAGGTATTCACACAAATTCCGAATATGTGCGTTAGAACAACAATTATATCGTCATTATGAAAAGGAACACACTTTCTTTAGATGAGCAAATTTGAAAGTAAATTCACGGTTCAAGCATGTAGTATAATGGACCATTTCCAAGTGACGAAGGAAATTGTAGGGCAGTGTAAAGAATAACAACTACAATTTTGTCTAGGAATAATGGGATCCTGAGAAGTCCGTTGACTCAGCTCCAACAGTTCTTTACTACCAGACCATGCGAACCAAGATACAGATTTAACCTATGTAAGTAGAGTGAACACTGTGGATGACAATGGTACTTCATCTATAACGATAGAAGTGGAAGTAATGAAGGCTAGGACTTAAACCCAGGTCTCGCAGTGGCACAAATTTTAGTCAATTACTTCAGCTTCTATTTTTATCGAAGAAAAGTTGAGGCTCAGTATGTCTCCAGGAAAATGTAATTACATCAAATCAATAATCCGAGTTTCTGTGTTAGAAATTTTAAAATGGAGGAGTCACGATAATTGACTCCATAACACCAAATTATACTCAGCTTTCTTGAGGGAAATTTTTCTGGTACTTAAACTAGAACAACGAAGAAGGAACATGTGTTGACAGAATGAGAAAGAAATACCTTCCTCTAAGTGCTAACATGTACGACTTTCCTCTAGTGGAGACAAGCTACAAAAAGTAATCAAAGCACTTTACAGAGAAAGTTTGGAAGTTGGCCTGTAAATCAGATATAATGAGATACAATTAATCTATGACCAACAAAAGGAAAAGATAATAGTTAAAGTAAACAATTGAATCTTTTAAAATTATGATAGTTGGAAACAAGAATTGAACAGAAACTGCCTGGTATGATTTTGGTAAACTAAAGGACTTTTCAACACTAAGGTTCCGTTTTGTCAAAAACGCCAAGTTTACAATTAGTGTGTAAAACCTGTTTTAACTTACGCTTGTGTGATACAGACATTTTATGTGAACTGTATTCTCATTCAGTGAGCAGTAGACAGATGTACAGAGTGTGGACAAAAATATGGAAACATCAAAAACACAACACATTACCAATATATACGTTGCGTCTATTCTTTCGGATATATCTGAAACAACAAACGCAATTTAGATATTGCAGGCACTATGAATTACGAAACAAATGAATTACAGACACTGACTGTAAGTTTGCATGGGAAAATTTGAAAATTTGTGTAAGATCGAGATTCGAACTCGGGTCTCCCAAATATTAGGCTCATGCTCATTTTTTCATTTTTGTTCCGCATTGTTCGTTGAATTTGGTCTGGACAGACGCCACAAGACATCCGTTCAAGATGATCGTTGACACCTATACTCAGTGTTTTATCACAGGGAGCGAGCAGGCCTCTGACTAAACAGGCTGAGCTACCATGCCGACTGCTCTGACCATCAAGGCACCTTGATACAGTGGGCATCGCAACTGAACGAAATACCCAAGCACACCTTCAGCTGGACACAAATTCTCAACCTGTCAACATACTACCGATGTAGTGTCCCTTGTCCATTACCATCATTACTCGCGGCATTTCACCAATGCCTGTAAGAATTTGAGTGTGGTGTGCATCCTCTAGAATGGCGAAATTCCGCGAGGAATCAGGATAATGGCTAAGTGTCACTACATTAGTAATTTGTCGATAGGTTGAGTGTTTGGGTATGACGGAAAGCGTGGTAGCAGAGTCTGTGCAGTTGCAATACCCAAGTTCCAGTATCGGTCCGGCGGGCAGTTTTAATCTGCAGGAAGTTTCGTATAAGGGCACACTCCGTTGCAGAATGAAAATTTCATCCTGGGATCACCAGGCTGTGTCTAAGCCACGTCTCTGCAATATCTTTTCTTCCGCAAGTGCTAGTAATGCAAGTTTAACAGGAGAGCTTCTGTGAAGCTTGGAAGGTAGGTGATGAGGCACTGGCGGAAGCAAAGCTGTGAGGATGGATCGTAAGTAGTGCGTGGATATCTCCGGCTGTAGAACACTTGCCCACGAAAGCCAAAGTTCCCGGTTTCGAATCTCGGTCCGACACATAGTTTTAATCTTTCAGTGAGTTTCATGTCAGCACACACTCAGCTACGGGGGTAAAATTTCATTCAGTATTCAGTGATTATTGAACAGAGTCGGCGCCAGATCTGCACGGGTCAGTTCTTACGCCTTCGAAAGCATTTCCTTGCCTCCGTGAGGGTGCTACACTCCCCAACGTCTTAGGACGCACACTCAGAGACCATTGAAGATCTTAGGACGCACACTCAGAGACCACTGAAGGGAACGGTACCGCTGTATTCAGCATTCATTGTTCTTTCCCTTGGTACAATCAAACTATAACCAGGATAAATATTTCTGTTCCTTTGCCGGTATTATTCAGGATAGTTTCATAGGACTTAGAATATTTTCCGTATAAGTTTATTTGTGTATGAATAACCTGATTGTGTTACTTTGTCGGACTCTGGAATCACCATTCTTGAAACCTGGTAGTTAAGGGAAGGCAGGATTCGGTTTCGATTGTGGATGGGGCCCTAATCAGTTACTATCGGTTGCCTTTTAGAGTTACACACAATTTATTTTAAATCAGTAATTCCAGACTCAACAATAAACAAAAAATACCATACGTTATTAATGAAGAAATATACAACTGTGTAAATAATAGTGTTTTCAGTGAGTTACAGTTTAGCAAATCACATACAGATAGAGCAGATAATGTTTTAAAAGCAAACCACTGTGATCTGGGCGGAAGGCCTTACACGCCAGGAATGACAATAAATTAAGAATTGTTTAAAACTCGCTGCAACTTATAAATTACAGGTAACGAAATATTAAAGGTAAGTGGCCACAAACGCAGCAGAGGGCATCACACGCCAGGAATGGTAGTAATAAAGTTTTGAAGGCTTTGTGCGTTAGTACAGATACCAAATTAGAATTTTAAGGCTTTACACTCCAGGGACGGCAAAAATATAAAAATATTTAGAAACCTGCTGTAAAACAGTAAATGCAATAGCAAAGGTTAATTTTAAAAACAAGCAACTAATCACCAAACGGGTGAAATAAGATGATGGTAAACATTGTAACACAACCTTTAACATCCGCTGAACACTACACTGCTAGATTTATTCCAGAAGGCTACTAGAACTATTAACTAGACATATATTAACTTTAATGTAGGCATTACAAGGTACTGTCATAAATAATACAATAATAAAACACAAGGACCAGTACATCAGTTCCTTAAAGGGCACTGAGGCAGATTATGCCCGCAGAAAGCGTGGACTGAAGGAGCGTTACACTGAACTACCGGCCATCAGACCTCCTGTTAGAACACACATGTCTCACAAGAACCAAGAGGCCACAGACGGTGCTCCAGGAATCGACCTCTTAGAAGATCTGGCAACAAAAACTTTCACGAACGATGAGATAGGCAGCCAAGAGTTGCATTCACCTCACAAGATGGTAACTCAGACTAGTGGCAGTCTAGCGAATGACTAATGATAATCTTGGTGAAGCTACTTGACGTCTGAGAAACCAAATGCATTGATGGAACAAAACGCCAAAGCCTGAACCGGCAGTCTGCACTACGTTCCCAGAATACTCTGCTCAGAGAGTCCAGAACTAGAAAGGCATCACTACCACCAGAGTAGAAGTATCACCAGCCGCCCTGCAATCAAGAAAGCTGTCAAAACTACACGCCTTACCGGACAGCAGCGGCAAGGCGAGGAAATGTACACTGCTGTTACATACACTAACCCCGGGGCAGGAAACTGAGGCCTTAGTGGCCACCAGGCAAGAAAAATTACAGCTGGTTGAAGTTAACAAATTGTAACGAGTTAAACGCAGTAAATAGTGAGAAGAAGTCGAGGAAAGCTAATCAGATCCGTCTTCCCCAAGCACTCCACTCGCTGATCTTCGCCTCGGTGACTCTACGAGCAGTAACACAAATCCAAGTCACTGGAGAATCGCGAGATGTCACAATGGTGGAGGTTTCTCCACTTGGATTGAAATGCACTCATCTTAAAGCTTGCTGGATCCGGTTTACGAGGGGGTCGTGCACCCTCGTGACCACAGCTCTTCTATCCGGCAGTACATGAGTGCCGACAGCGGTCCCAGCGTTTTCCTGCACTGCGCAGTCCTAGCTCCTCCTGAGTCCCCAACCGAACTCGCACATTCAACCGACCCGCGAAAACATCGACGTCGCCCCAAAGATAGGGCAACAGTTAATACATACCGATAACCGCCGCTGCTCCCACTAGAGGACAGGACACGCTTGCGAAACCGAGTGGAGCCAGTCAACACGAGAAAAAGACAAACAACCGCAACCATGCCAACTAAACGATACCGTCTCGCCTCCACGAGAGGGCGGAAACCTACAAACAGCACCAACATGAGCCGCAGCACGGCTCAATACTGTCAAGTCTTCATACTTGTGAGACACTGTAATTGTGCTTTTCTTATTGTATTTGAAGCAGAATTTCTTTCCTTGGTGGATAAACTTTGTAAACTTTGATCATTGTTTTCCCCGTGTAGGTGTGAGCAACACACAGCTGACATGTCTTGCGACGTGCACTGAGTGGCGATGCGGTACGCCACTCTGAACGACTGAGCCATTATAGAATCCTGAAACAACCACAGGGTAAATTAACCTGGGTCCTTGATACCTTGTTAATCATAATTCACAAACCTCTTTATACTAATTCTGAGCACAATTAAGTAATACTCCCAGTATTAAAGTCTCCCAGAAACAACACAGTATATGGTTGTGCTGGTTACGGTAACGAGTCTGGCAGATCTACAGTGTGTTACAGGTCTGATCCACAATAACTGAAGAACTTCTGGTTGTGACTGCGTGGCACAAGTCGGGAATTGTGATGAGACTTCCTGTGTAGCCCTCGATCGCGAGTTACAGCACCACGCGGATGAATACAGTGGAATCACACGACCGGCCACCCCCCTCGGAGGTATTGCGATCGTCTCCAGTTGGCTTTCCCCACCGTATGACGTCATCGTAGTCTCGGACTGAGGAATGTGGGAGCTGCGGCAAAAGCAGCCGCTCAGTATTCACCGGACTGGCGCTTGTCACCGTGTTGCAGGCCTGTGACAGGCAAACCCGAACACTGTGGAGCTGGAAGAGATGTGTCTCTGCATTGGTAGCCGGCGTACTCAACACCATACTCTCGTACCATTGTGCATCTATAAGTATGATATTGTTTTTAAGCTGAAATTACTGAAAATATGTCCGCCACCGGTAGCTGAATGTGACTGTCATTAGTCTGGGACCGAGTTCGATTTTCGGGTGGGCCGGGGAATTTTCTCCGCCCAGAGACTGGATGTTGTGCTGTCCTCATCATCATCCTATCTTCCTCATCGACTGCAAGTCGCCGAAGTGGCACCCGGCGAACGGTCTGCCATACGAGGGGCCCTAGCCATACGCATAAGTAAATAAATAAACTGAAAATATGCTCATTCAGGTGTTCGTGGTATAGCACTTCCCGTCACTGCAGAGTTGTCTTAGGCGGAAATGTAGCATTTATTAATTAATAACTTACTCGGTAAACAAACTATCAACAAGTGTCCTGAACATCCTGCGTTTTGGCCATAAATTTACATGGTGTATTAAAATATTCAGCTCTTTGGATGTCTACGACTGTTGCAGGTACAATTTTATAAGAGCTGTTGTGCCACTGTTACGGTCGCAGATTCGAATCCTGCCTCGAGCATGGATGTGTGTGATGTACTTAGGTTAGTTAGATTTAAGTAGTTCTAAGTTCTAGTGGACTGATGACCTCAGAAGTTAAGTTCCATGTTGCTCAGAGCCATTTGAAAATTTTTTTTATTGTGCCACTCAATGATTTCACACACACTAAGATCTCAAAACAATACTAATAAGTTTCTATAGAAAAAGGAACCCTAGACTTCATCCTCTCATTGTGTACGATAACACCCGTTAGCGAGCATAAATTTGGAATAAACATCGATTATGACAATAATCTTACTTCTTTACACTATCGAATCTCTTATCTTAAACGGTGCAGGGAAATTACAGGAAATCTATATCCAAAACCTTAATCCCGGTCTATACGACAGCAAGTCCAGGGCGATAACCACAGTTTCACCTCGCAGAGTAAGAGAGCACACAGCTGCAGATGGACGTTTACGGTATCATTTTACAATGCACAGCTGTAGTGGTTACGGTTAAGACTACAGCTGTTATTCCATGGTTTTTGTAGAAGCAAAATTATAGTTTCAAACAAACAACGTAAGATTTTGTGCATTGTGGATGTTGAGTTGAAGATACATCAATGATCTGCAGAACATTCATCATTCGCAAAACAAAGGACATTTGCGACTAGGACCTGAAGACCGCGAAATGCTGATCACTGCCATATCATCTTCCGCCAATGGCATGATTTGAATGTATGTAAGTAGCACATCAGAATTCCATCTGTATATAACTTTCTGAACCATGTAGCTGATACATACAATTAGCTGGTTAACTAGTATCGTGTGGCTGAGTAAATGTTGTTTAGCCCACCCACAAACAAAAGAAACCCTGGTACATATTGCATAAAACCTTTATGAGATGCGGTGCTCATATTCTACACTTATATTAAAACTTTCATCTACACAAAAGTATTTATTTCATTTCTTCCGTGCTTAAGGGTTTCAGCATTATGCCATTCACATAGGAACAAAAATCTGTTGATACAAATTACAGCGTCCAATTTAATCACATTATAACAAGTATGAAGAGAAGCCGCTTAAGAGGTATGTGCCCATTTTTACGTAATTTAAAGGTTGTATCAGTACTACAGTTGGCTCTATAAAAATACATTAAAATCGCTGGTATATGGTGATACTTTCTATAATGATGAGTTCCGATTTATACATTAGCAGATAAATCTGAAAAAATCCGTAAAGAGGTACACGTAGTACATAATGGCAGTTAGCTGAGCAATGAGAATAAACAGGAAATAAATCAAAGTATAACATGAAAACATACCCGAGTTAAGGAGAATACATCATACATAGGTATGGGATCAAACATTCCATCCATAAGACAATGCCAAACTGAATCATCACGCCACCTTCGCTGTTCAGGGAGACAACCATACCACCATGTGGTAGGGCAGGTGAGTCTTAATAATTGAGACTTAACTAAGATTATTACAGTCTCATGAAGACAGAGGCACGGTCTAGAAGTCGCGTTTAATTTGAAAACAAATTTTTATTAAACCAGAAACATTGAAATAAGAGTTCTCTAAAAAACAAACTCATATCTCACAAATCTCACGTTTCAGGGGATGGGAGATTTACGATCGTATGTTCACTTTACGTGACTGCTTATGAATCCTACGTTGTAAATGTACATAAAAAGTTATGACCATATTTCCCGTGTCTGATGCTACTCACAGTCGGTCAATATATGTACACATTGTTTAGTCTTAAGTGTTCTGTAAGAGAAAGCTTATTCATTGTGAAACTTCCTGGCAGTTTAAAACTCGGGACCGGTCTCGGCCCGGCACGCAGTTTTAATCTGCCAGGAAGCTTCATATCAGCGCACACTCCGCTGCAGAGTGAAAATCTCATTCTTCTTCATTGTGCCGACCCATAGTTGGCCCCTGTCACCTTTACCTGGAGATCTTCTATTGTCTGTCTCCCGTCCCCCTTACAAAATGAGATTTGATTTTGTGTTGAAGCCTGTTATTATTGTATGGTTTTTGATTTACTGTACTTCTTTTAAATACATGACCTCCATGTAGTATTTCCGACTTCATGTAACTATAATAATTTTACTTAAGTCTCAAGTGTTAACACTTACCTGTCCTGCCGCCTAGGGGCCTAGTCTTCCCGAATGGTGAAGCCGCCGTAATGATACAGTTTCGCATTGTCTTACGGATGAGATATTGGACTGCCTACCTATGTACACTCCTGGAAATTGAAATAAGAACACCGTGAATTCATTGTCCCAGGAAGGGGAAACTTTATTGACACATTCCTGGGGTCAGATACATCACATGATCACACTGACAGAACCACAGGCACATAGACACAGGCAACAGAGCATGCACAATGTCGGCACTAGTACAGTGTATATCCACCTTTCACAGCAATGCAGGCTGCTATTCTCCCATGGAGACGATCGTAGAGATGCTGGATGTAGTCCTGTGGAACGGCTTGCCATGCCATTTCCACCTGGCGCCTCAGTTGGGCCAGCGTTCGTGCTAGACGTTCAGACCGCGTGAGACGACGCTTCATCCAGTCCCAAACATGCTCAATGGGGGACAGATCCGGAGATCTTGCTGGCCAGGGTAGTTGACTTACACCTTCTAGAGCACGTTGTATGGCACGGGGTACATGCGGACGTGCATTGTCCTGTTGGAACAGCATGTTCCCTTGCCGGTCTAGGAATGGTAGAACGATGGGTTCGATGACGGTTTGGATGTACCGTGCACTATTCAGTGTCCCCTCGACGATCACCAGAGGTGTACGGCCAATGTAGGAGATCGCTCCCCACACCATGATGTCTGGTGTTGGCCCTGTGTGCCTCGGTCGTATGCAGTCCTGATTGTTGCGCACACCTGCACGGTGCCAAACACGCATACGACCATTATTGGCACCAAGGCAGAAGCGACTCTCATCGCTGAAGACGACACGTCTCCATTCGTCCCTCCATTCACGCCTGTCGCGACACCACTGGAGGCGGGCTGCACGATGTTGGGGCGTGAGCGGATGACGGCCTAACGGTGTGTGGGACCGTAGCCCAGCTTCATGGAGACGGTTGCGAATGGTCCTCGCCGATACCCCAGGAGCAACAGTGTCCCTAATTTGTTGGGAAGTGGCGGTGCGGTCCCCTACGGCACTGTGTAGGATTCTACGGTCTTGGCGTGCATCCGTGCGTCGCTGCGGTCCGGTCCCAGGTCGACGGGCACGTGCACCTTCCGCCGACCACTGGCGACAACATCGATGTACTGTGGAGACCCCACGCCCCACGTGTTGAGCAATTCGGCGGTACGTCCACCCGGCCTCCCGCGTGCCCACTATAAACCCTCGCTCAAAGTCCGTCAACTGCACATACGGTTCACGTCCGGCGAACACCGCGGTTCCTGGTGTGTCCGCTGTGCCGTGCGTGTGATCATTGCTTGTACAGCCCTCTCACAGTGTCCGGAGCAAGTATGGTGGGTCTGACACACCGGTGTCAATGTGTTCTTTTTTCCATTTCCAGGAGTGTATGTATCGCTCCCACTGTCTCATTTTCCTCCAAATGATTTACAATATATACCACTGTCTCTGCCTTCTCTGTTGCTTACACCGTCTCCCCTATGTCTTTCTTTCCCATTGCCACTGTCTCCATCACATCACGGCAGCGGCAAAATTCTGCCGGTCCAGCTTATTTTCACTATGTACCCAGCAAGTTTAAAAGTCAAAAACTCGTCTTCCTCTATACCCTGGCCATAACGGTCGCCTGTGTGGGAAAGTCAAGGACCCCCACCACCCTCCCGCAACCTATTTCTGGTCTCCACTCATCTTTATTTTCCATTTCCACTGTTTTCATTCGCTTTCCGTCTTGCTGTTTCAATTTCCTACCTTCACTCTTTCTCTTCTACGGCCACTCTCACTGACCATCAGTATCTCCTCTATATTTGTCTCTCACCACTATTTTCTTCATATATCTCTCTATTTCACTGCCACATTTCCTCTCTTACCAGCCGCGCGGAGTATCCGCGCCGTCTATGGCGTCCTGTCACGGTTCGCGCGGCTCCCCGCGTTGGAGGTTCGAGTCCTCCCTCGGGCGTGGGTGTGTGTGTTGTCCTTAGGGTAAGTTAGTTTTAGATTAAGTCGTGTGTAACCTTAGGGACCGATGACCTCAGCAGTTTGGTCCCATAAGTTCTTACCACAAATTTCGAAATTCTGCTACCACCACTGTATACTTTCTCTCTCTCTCTCTCTCTCTCTCTCTCTTTCTCTCTCTCTCCCACTGGCACTGCGTCCTCTCTCTTCCAGCTTCGCTATATCTATGCTATTCTTATCACAAAAGAGCCCGAATATGTTCGCATGACAAAATTTCTGGTGAGGAGGGCGAAATGATGATTAAGGCAGCTGGTTCCCAATTTTCAGAAGAGTCTTTTAAAGACGAACATATTCGCTTTTTGTGGAGAATTTTTCCGCTGTTTGCTTTCTTTTCCCTGCTACAGCATGGAGTGTTGCTTTTATAAAGTGAATTATATAGGACAATTAAGTTTTGCAGTTTATTTATGTACTTCCACACATATATATCTTTGAAACATATAAACAACACTTAAGTACACCTAATATAAGGTAAACACAAAACCGTTTGCTTCATGTTTTTCTGGATACTTTGCTGATCGACCGCAATTAATGGGAAACGACCCGCTTGTGATTCATATCTTAAAAGAATAGAAATGTAAAAAAAAAAAAAAAAAAAAAAAATATTTTACTAAATTTGCAGCCTTCGCAGTTTTATATAAAATGAGTAATCATTTTATGTTCTGTTCACGAATGTTCATTTTTAGTGACTGTAGTACCATTTTGTGCATCTTTGAATAGTCATTAAGTGCCAGTTATGAGGAAACAGGGCGCCATAAATTTTTATTTGTGAAAAAATGCTGACTAAAAACGTAATTTGCTGACCTCAGAATCAGCTTGATGACCCTAGAACCCTTGCTATGTGTTCAGTCCGTCCGTTGAAATTACATTTAAGCCTCAGACCGGCAATTACGTGCAGATGGTGGGTGCATAAGTGCCAAGATGAATGTCTAAATAATGTTAGATCTATTCCCTATGGTTAGTTCTACATCTGCATCTGCAGGCATACTCTGCAAATCACTTTTAAGTGCCTGGAGGCGGGTTCATCGAGCTACCTACGCCGGCCGGTTCTAGGCGCTACAGTCTGGAACCGATCGACCGCTACGGTCGCAGGTTCGAATCCTGCCTCAGGCATGGATGTGTGTCGTGTCATTAGGTTAGTTAGGTTTAATTAGTTCTAAGTTGTAGGCGACTGATACCGTCAGAAGTTAAGTCACATAGTGCTCAGAGGAATTTGAACCATTATTGAACCCCCTACACGATTCTCTATTACACCACTGCCCATTAAAATTGCTACACCAAGAATAAATGGAGATGATAAACATGTATTCATTTGACAAATACATTTTACAAGAACTGACATGTGATTACATTTTAACGCAATTTGGGTGCATAGATCCTAAGAAATCAGTACCCAGAACAACCACCTCTGGCCATAGTAAGGGCCTTGATACACCTGGGCTTGAGTCAAACAGAGCTTGGATGGCGTGCACAGCTACAGCTGCACGATACCACAGTTCATCAAGCGTAATGACTGGCGTATTGTGACGAGCCAGTTGCTCGGCCACCATTGACCAGAGGTTTGCAGTTGATGAGAGATCTGCAGAATGTGTTGGCCAGGGCACCAGTTGCACTTTTTCTGTATTCAGCATGCGGTGGTGCATTGTCCTGCTGAAATGTAGGGTTTCGCAGTGATCCAATGAACGGCAGAGCCACGAGTCGTAATCCATCTGAAATGTAGCGTCCACTGTTCAAAGAGCCATCAGTGCTAACAAGAGGTGACCGAGACGTGTAACGAAAGGCACCCCATACCATCACGCCAGGTGATACGCCAATATGGCGATGACGAATACACGCTTCCAGTGTGCGTTCATCGCGATGACGCCAAACACGGATGTGACCATCATAATACTGTAAACAGGACCTGGATTCATCCGAAAAAATGACGTTTTGCCTTTCTTGCACTCAGATTCGTCTTTGAGTACACCATCGCAGGCGCTCCTGTCTGTGATGCAGTGTCAAGGGTAACCGCAGCCATGATCTCCGAGCTGATAGTCCATGCTGCTGCAAACGTCGTCGAAGTGTTCGTGCAGATGGTTGTTGTCTTGCAAAGGTCCCCATCTGTTGACTCAGGGATCGAAACGTGGCTGCACGAACCGTTACAGCCATACGGATAAGATGCCTGTCATCTCGACTGTTAGTGATACGAGGCCGTTGGGATCCAGCACGGCGTTCCGTATTACCCTCCTGAACCCACAGATTCCATATTCTGCTAACAGTCATTGGATCTCCTCCAACGAGAGCAGCAATGTCGCGATACGATAAACCGCAATCGGGATACGCTACAATCCGACTTTTATCAAAGTCGGTACGTGATGGTACGCATTTCTCCTCCTTACACGGTGCATTACTACAATGTTTCAACAGGCAACGCCGGTCAACTGCTGTTTGTGTATAAGAAATCGGTTGGAAACTTTCCTCACGTCAGAACGTTGTAGGTGTCGCCACCGGTGCCAACCTTGAGTGAATGCTCTAAAAAGCTAATATTTGCACATCAGAGCATCTTCTTCCTGTCGGTTAAATTTCACGTCATCTTTGTGGTGTAGCAATTTTAATGGCCAGTAATGTATTCCAATCTTGTATAGCGCGGACAAGGGATATCTTTCCGTACGAACACTGACTTCTCTTATTTTATCGTGGTGATCGTTTCTCCATATGTAGGCTGGTGTCAACATAATATTTTCACATTCGGAGGAGAAAGTTGGTGATCGGAATGCCGTGAGAAGATACCGTCGCAACGAAAACCGCCTTTCTTTTAATGAAGTCCAGCCCAAATCCTGTGTCATTTCAGTGGGACTCTCTCCCATATTTCATAATAATACGAAACGTGCCCTTCTTTGAACTTCTTAGATGTACTCCGTCAGTCCTATCTGGGAAAGATTTTACACCGCTCTGCAGTATTCTAAAAGAGGACGGATAATATTTGTGTAGATCTCCTTAGTAGATCAGTTACATTTTCTAAGCGTCCTGCCAATAAAACGCAGTCAGTGGTTAGCCTTCTCCACAATATTTTCTGTGTGTTCATCCCAATTCAAGTTGTTCGTAAATGTAATTCCTAGGTAATTAGTTGAATTTATGGCCTTTAGATTTGACTGATTTATCGTGGTACCGAATTATCGTGGAACCACTAATGTGGATTATTCACACTTCTCGTTACTTAGGGTTAACTGCCAGATTTCGCACCATTCAGATACCAATTCTAATTTGTTTCGCCATTTGTTTCGATCTTCTGATGACTTTATCAGTCGATAAACGACAGTGTCATCTGCAAACAACCTAATACGACTGCTCAGATTGTCTCCCAAATAGTTTATATAGATAAAGAACAGCAAAGGGCCTATAACACTGCCTTGGGGAACGCCAGAAATCACTTTCGTTTTACTCGATGACTTTCCGTCAGTTTCTACGAACCGTGACCTCTCTGACAGGAAATCACAAATCCATTCACATAACAGAAACGATATTCCATAAGCACGCAATTTCACTACAAGCCGTTTGTGTGATATAGTATCAAAAGCCTTCCAGAAATCTAGAAATACGGAACCGATCGGAAATCCGTTGTCAATAGCACTCAACACTTCAGTGAATAAAGAGCTAGTTGGGTTTCATAGGAACGATGTTTTCTAAACTTATGTTGACTGTGTGTCAATAGACAGTTTTCTTCGAGGTAAATCATAATGTTCGAATACAATACATGTTCCAAAATCCTGCTGCACATCGACGTTAATGATATGGGCCTGTAATTCAATGGATCATTGCTACTACCTTGTAGAATTTTCCAGTCTTTAGGTACGGATCTTTCGTCGAGCGAACAGTTGTACATGAATGTTAAGTATGGAGCTAATGCATCAGCATACTCTGAAATGAACCTAATTGACATACAGTATGGACAAGAAGACCTGCTTTTATTAAGTGATTTAAGTTGCTTCACGACTCCGAGGATATTTTATTCTACATTACTCATGTTGGCAGCTGTTCTTGATTCAAATTCTGGAATGTTTACTCCGTCTTCTTTCGTGAAGGCATTTCGGAAGGCTGTGTTCAGTAACTCTGCTTTGCCAGCACTGTCTTCGATAACGCCTCCAGTGCCATCGTGCAGAGAAGGCATTGATTGGTTCTTGCCGATAACATACTTCACATACGACCAGAATCTCTCTGGATTTTCTGCCACGTTTCGAGACATTGAAGTCCGCGCTAAATTTCTAGCTCCTGTAAAAGATCGCCAATCTTGGAGATTTTGAGTCTGCTTAAATTTGGCATCTTTGTTTTCTTGTTTCTGCAACAGTGTTCTGACCAGTTTTGTGTACCAAGGAGGATCGGCTCCGTCGTTTCTTAATTTATTTGGTATAAATCTCCCAGTTCCTGCCGATACTATTTCTTTGAAATCAAGGCACGTCTGGTCCACAAGTACATTATTCATTTTGAAGGAGTGGATATTGTCTCCCAGGAAGGCGTCAAGTGAATTTTTAATTGCTTTTTGGAATGGCTATATTTTTCGTTTATTTTTGGAGTATTTGGGGGTTACAGTAATCAGTCTCGCTACGACAACCCTGTGTTCACCCCTATATCCATTTTTATGCTCGTTATTAACTCAGGATTCTTCTTGCTAAGAGGTCAAGTATGGTTTCACAATCGTTTACTATTCACGTGGGCTCATGAAGTAACTGCTCGAAATAAATTTCATAACAGAATTTCGGATGATGTTTTATGCGTACCTTCGGAATTAAACATATATTTTCGCCAACGTATCGCGGGTAAATTTAAGGCAACACCAACTATAATCGTATGAGCCGGATACGTGTTTGAGATCAAACTCAAGTTTTCTTTGAATCTTTCGGCAATTGTTGGGAAGTCGGTAAAAGTATCCACTTATTATTTTCTTATGGTTGCCAACAGTGACCTCTGTCCATACTAACTCACAGGAAGCATTTACTTCAATTTCGCGACAAGTTAACTACTTATGACAGCAACAAACACGCCACCACCAACTGTGTTTAACCTATCCTTTCGGAGTTCCGTCAGGTTCTTCGTAAAAATTTCGGCTGAGCTTATCTTAGGCTTTAGCCAGCTTTCAGCACCTACAACGATTTGAGCATCAGCGCTTTCTATTAGCGCTTGAAGCTCTGGTACTTTCACAACACAGCTACAATTTACAACTGTTACACCAATGGGTCTCATATCCACGTACTTCCTGTGTTGAGCCTGCACTCTTTGTGACTGAAGCCCTCCTTTTATTTTCCTGACCTAAAAATCCGCCCAGTCCACTCCACACATCCCCTGCTACCCACATAGCCGCCTCATGTGTATAGTGGACACCTGACCTATGCAACGGAACCCGAAACCCAACCACCCTTTGGCGCAAGTCGAGGAATCTGCAGCCTCCACGGTCGCAGAACCATCTGAGACTCTAATTCAGACCATTCACTAGGTTCTGTACCGGAGGTCTGCAATTGGTCCTGTCGACTATACTGCAAATGGTCAGTTTTGCTTTCTTCTTATGAATAAGACTGGCAGCCGTTACCACTTCTGTTAACCGCTTGAAACCAGATCGAATGTCTTCTGATCCTAAGTGACACACATCATTCGTACTGACGTGAGCAATCACCTGCAGTTGGTTGCAACCTGTGCTCTTCATGACATCCGGGAAGACCCGTTCAACATCTGGAATGATTCCACCACGTATGCACACGGAGTTCACATTGGTTTACTTTCCCTTCTTGGCAGGGATGTCCCCATAACGAGATTAACGTGAAGCTCCCAGATTGTCAATAATCTCACCGTCTGTGATTACCCGCACCTTGCAGGCTGAGAGGTTTCCTTTGAAATAGGGCAGGTTACTGCATATGGCAGAGTGTCAGCGACAGACAGCACGTTTGTCAGACTAACGGGGGAGGCCTTAACTGCTGCCCCCTGGAAAGTCTTTCGCCGCCTGCTACGCCCTGGGGCGACCTTCCACTCCACCAAAGGTGAGGAGTCAACCTCAGTGCGAGCAGTAACTGGGCTGGCCACCGATGAGGACCGATCTGAGGACCCAGACGAGTTGGACGTCGACGGCCATTGGATCCCCACGGCCGGCCCACAACAGTGGTGCCCATCCACTGCAGCCTCAAGTTGTGTAACCGAAGCCATCACAGCCTGAAGCTGAGCCCGAAGTGTCACCAACTCAGCTCGCATCCACACACAACAATCGAAGTCCCTGTCCGTACTAAGGACCTCAGAAAACTAAACTATGCAGATAAACCGACTATCGACTCGCCCTACGGAAATGTACTGTAGACCCTGACGAAAACGTAGGAATTGTGTCTAATAGATTAATACGCAAAGATTCAAAAACCTAACTGCCGAAGCACTCAGGTGAAACTAAATAATTTACCCTGATTTGGAACTTGTAATATGTCACAAAATCGGTTTACTTTCGAATGTAAACTAAAATTAGTTGTTTAGATAGTTGCGGCCCACAGTGCAAAAATGTCTAAAATTCAATTTTGCGATTTTCTGCATAACTGCCTAAATTTTTGAACCCCTGGATCGGTGTAACGAATGATGATATCAGAGAAAGATTAGGTATTCACCGAGAGCATCATCTTATGATCTTATCGTAAACATATCGACGATCTGCACTGAACAGAAATTGTGGAATAGGGCATCCCCTCAACTGATAATTCTTGTGCGCAAATATCACGGTTTGTCGGAGATTTTCAGGAATCGCCCATGAACAAATAGTGCCTTTATAAGCAGCCTGAAGACCATATCTAACGAAAAATAACCAACCGATTTTCTCAATTTGCCTAGGCTGGTGGAAGAGTGTTAACTTTCAATTTTGACCCTGAGCTGTAAGGTAGATGCACGGTAAGTACACAAATGCTCGCAATGCCAAGGGCTATCCAAACAATTTCACCCCTTATCTCGTTCATCAACAGAACCCGATATAAGACCCCCTGAAAAATCGCACTTTTGCTTGCGGAATTTTGGAACATATTGGTACCATGCACTGTCGTGTGAGGTTTGGTTTGAAGTTACCGAAAATAAAGAAAATACTTGTGATGAAAACGAGAGTTTACAAATGAGTGGGCCTCCGCTGCCACAGCCAGTTGATGTAAGAATTTTCTGAGTATCATACCATGTCATAATGTACAAAAATAAAACTAAGATAAACACCATTCGAATAGGACTTGAAGGACCCAAAGGTGTCGACCGACCGCCGTGTCATCCTCAGACGGAACGTGTCACTGGATGCGGATAGGGAGGGGCATGTGGTCAACTCACCGATCTCCTGGAAGTTTCCAGTTTACATAACTACTTCTCACTAAAGTAGCTCCTCAATTGGTACCACAAGGGCTGAGTGCATCCTGCTTGCTGACAGCCGCTCGACAGACCGAAATGATAACCGATCCAAGTATTAGCCAAACCCTTATAGCGCTTAACTTCCATGATATGATGGAAACCCTGTTACCACTGCGGCAATGGCATTGGCCACAGCAAAAGAACTATGCTGGAGAAACCACCGTTTCGGCCACGATTACAGGTGGTCTTCTTCGGGGTGTACTGGTGTGCTTCAGCTGTGCGTAGTCGGTTATATTTGTAAGAAATTGAAACGCCGCCATCCGACCTTATGATCTTATTTATTGTGTAGCTGCGATTTCCAGCACTTCAATGCACCATCTTCCCGCCTTAGTTGATGCTGAAGTGGTTATCACGATCCATATAAGCTCCATCACTGGCCAACGTAACTGGTTTACGCAGGATATCCGTAACTATGATGTCAGCAGATTGTCTGCGTAAACCAGTTATGCTGGCCACAGATACAGCCTATATATGGATGGTAATGACTTCAGCATCAACTAAGGCGTGAAAATGGAGCATTGAAGCCCCAAAACTGGTAGCTACACAATACATAAGGTGATAAGGACGGCTATAGAGGTTTCATTTTTTTACGGTAGTGAACAGCCGTGGTCTCCAAGACTCTCAGTTCGAAGAATGGACATACAATCACTTATATGTTGCCGTTGCTGCTCACAGAGCATGACGTTGCTTCACAATTTTAAAGTTCCTTTGATGTGTTTGGTCAATTGAGGTGGAAGAAGCGGGAACTTATACAAATCCGTAGGCTTCTGCGGCCAGAGTCAGTCGACATAAAAGTTTTCTGGGTTTGGTACCGCGTCATAATGTAAATAAATAAATAAATAAAAACTACTGCTGCTATAGAAAAGCCAACGTTTCGGCCACGATTTGCAGCGGCCTTCTTCTGGGCTTAATGGTGCATTCTAGCTATGCAGTGTCCTTTATATTTTGTTGTTAATGTTCACTGCACTTGCCATTAAGTCATAATTTTAAAAAGGTTGGTTGGTTGGGGAAGAAGACCAGACAGCGTGGTCATCGGTCCCATCGGTTTACGGAAGGATGGGGAAGGAAGTCGGCCGTGCCCTTTCAGAGGAACCGTCCCGGCATTTGCCTGCAGTTATTTAGGGAAATCACGGAAAACCTAAATCAGGATGGCCGGACGCGAGATTGAACCGCCGTCCTCCCGAATGCGAGTCCAGTGCCTTACCACTGCGCCACCTCGATCGGTTTTTAAAAAGGTAGATAGTTTCATTGGTCACTTAAGGAAGAAGGAGAGGGAACTTTATTTTAATAGGTTACTGCGGTGGAGAGAGAAAGTGACCTCTATTGTCCATTGGCTCTTGTCTTATGTACCATGATTGGTGGCCACCGTAGAATGAGAGATTTTCGGCCGTTTACCAACTGCTGGACGTTGGCCGCTCGGCTGCAGTTACTCACCGGTAGTGCTCGTGCCTCGTGTTGGCAGTGCGGTCTGTTGGGCCCTGATTGCAGGCAGCCAAGATGGGCCAAGCCTGAGTCCATCCTCCCTGTTCATGTTGTTAGGGTGTGTAAGTATTTCGATTGCCTCTCTAATTTTGCGTTTCATCATAATTGGCTGCTTGGCCTACACACAGGCTTCACTGAATTTTATTTCTTTTCCACAGTCATGATGATGTTCCGCCACTGCGGATTTGTTGTGTTGCCCTAGACGAATATAACGCTCGTGGTCCCGAATGCGCGTTGCTATTGGCCTACCAGTCTCGCCGATGTATGCCTCTCCACATTCGTATTCCACCTTGTAAACGCCTGCAGTGTGTAATGCATCCATCCTAGCACGTCCTGGATCCTACGACCACTATAGAAGACAAGCTGCACCCCAACGCGGCGAAGGTGTTTGCCTATTCGGTCAGTAACGTTCTTCACATAGGGTAAGAGTACTGTTGGCTGCAGTTTGTCTATTTCTTGCTTATCTTTCTTGCTTGTGTTTGTCGACATTGCTGTGTTTATCGACCTATGGCTGTAGCTATTGGCTAGAAAAGTTGTACGTAACCTTTTAAGCTCAGGTGTGATGTTTTGAGCATCACTTAGGCGCTGCGCACGGATTGCCAAAGAGCGGATGACCAAGTTCTTCTGCGCTGGGTGATGGTAGAATTGGGCGTGCAGATACCTGTCGGTATGTGTAGGCTTACGATATACTCTGTGCCCCAGCGGGCCCTCCGTTCTCCTGTACACTTCGACGTCTAGAAATGGGATAGCACCATTCTTTTCTACTTCCAGCGTGAACTGTATCTTCCCGTGCATATTGTTCAAATGTTCAAGAAACTTGTGTAGCTCCGTTTCGCCATGAGACCATATAGCGAACGTGTCGTCCACGTATCTAAACCAGCAACGTGGGCGTAAAGGAGCTGAACCGAGGGCCGTTGCTTCAAAGGCTTTCATGAATATGTCGGCTGCCAGCGGAGATAAGGGAGACCCCAGTGCTACGCCGTCTGTCTGCTCGTAGTATTTTCCTTGTCGTTTGAATTACGTTGAAGTAAGGCACAACTCAACCAGGTCGCATATGTCTGGCGGGCCATGCTCCTGAAGGCTGTGGATAGTTTCATCTACCGGCACGTTCGTAAATATTGATTTCACGTCAAAGCTGACAATGATGTCCGTAGGTAAAATTGTTTCTCCCTTTAGGCGTTCTATAAAGTGTGTCGAGTTTTTCACATAAGAGTCCGTCTTGCCAACTAGACGTCTTAGTTTGCAGCCTAGGTACTTTGCCAAATTGTTAGTAGGAGAATTGATCCCATTCACTATTGGCCTCAAAGGATAACTTTCCTTATGTATCTTTGGAACTCCGTAAATTATAGGAGAGACTGGTGCTCTGGAAATAAGACCCTTGGCTGTGTCAGCGTCAATTCTCGAGTCCTTAATCGCGGCCTGCGTCTTTCGAACTATCTTCGCCGTAAGATCCGCCCTCAGTTCTTTGTAGATGGGATCACTGAATAATTCTTTCATCTTGTCTTCATTATGCAAGGTGTCTAAGATGACAGTAGCATTCCCTTTGTCTGCT
Organism: Schistocerca gregaria; assembly: GCF_023897955.1. NCBI lineage: Eukaryota > Metazoa > Arthropoda > Insecta > Orthoptera > Acrididae > Schistocerca > Schistocerca gregaria. Next base: position 224,689,830 of record NC_064922.1, read on the forward strand.
GTTAATATCACAATTTCGTCGTTGTTCTTCAGTTCCCTGATAGCTGCTCTTTCTGTTAAGGTAGTGTTTCTGTGGCTTGGCACGTAGTAGAAATTGAACGGTTTCCTGTCTAATTTTCTCAGCTTCTATCGCAGATGTGTGCCGGATTCCTGTTTCCACGCATTCGATAATTTCTTCCGTGGGAATCCGTTCAGGTATGACGGCAAAATTTAGTCCTTTAGCTAGTGCTTCTGTGCCGGCCGCTGTGGCCGAACGATTCTAGGCTCTACAGTCTGGAACCGCGCGACTGCTACGGTCGCAGGTTCGAATGCTGCCACGGGTATGGATGTGTCTGATGTCCTTAGGTTAGTTAGGTTTAAGTAGTTCTAAGTTCTAGGGGACTGATGACCTCAGACGTTAATTCCCATAGTGCTTAGAGCCATTTGAACCAACCTAGTACTTCTGTAGCTGCGTTGCTGATGGTATGAGAAGAAAGGTTCACCACTGTTCGAGATGTATCCAGTCGAGGCGTAGTATTCCGTGTCGTCTTTGCTAGCTGCTCAAATTTCTTCTTCTGGCGAATGGCGGCGGTGTCACTAGTTGCATACGTTTGCAGGTGAGTGATTCTGTCGACGTTATTCCAGTCGGTAGGCGATAACGTAGATGATAGCAGAAGATGTGTTTGCAGCAACTGTTTGTTGTTGAAGTCAAGTTCTCTCCGCACCTGCTGAATACGCTCCTTCAGAAGAGATTTACTGGCTCGCCTGTAGATGCTTCCTGCTTTGTGAGTGCCGATGTTAAATTTATACTGAAAAAAATTAGGTACAATGTCCTGATCCCGACACCACTTCAAGTAGATAAGATCGTTGAGAAGTTTCCCTTTCTTCTTCCTGTATGTTCCCAGTTTGCGGATGTTGCTGTGTGTTTCCTGCCCATACAGGTTGCTACGGTGGAGGGAGTGAGAACTTACTATTGTCTATTGCTTCTTGCATTGTTTGTTGTGACTAGTGGTCATGGGCGAACGAGACGAGGGCCCCTGCTTTCCTCCTGGTTGCCTCAGGCCGCCGGGCTACAGCTACTCGCTGGTAGCGCTCGCGCCACGTGTTGTTGAGGCGGCCTGTCAGTCTCTCACGGCTGGCTGCCAGGATGGGGCGAGCCTGAGTCCGTCCTCTCTGTCCATTTGTTAGGGTGTTTCAGTATTCATAGGGGTCCTCTGATCCTGCGTTTCGTCAAGGCCGGCGTAGAAATGGTGCTTCCCTTATCTCCGTTAGCAGCGAATACACACCTCAACAAAAGTTTTTAATATCTTAGTGTTTACTGCAATGACTTCTTATAGCCCCCCCCGTTGAGGTTTTTACGATACCTTATTAACAAAATAAACATAATTCCTTCTGAAAACATGAACGATTTTAGTTGGTTACAAAAAATCGTTACGAAACAAAATAAGCTCTCTCCTAACTGTACAGCTTGAAAACAAAACCAATGAAAAACTTTTCCTCATGATGATGATTATCAGTCCCTGCACACGGTTGAGTTCTTCCACTGCTCTGGATGATACCATTAAGGTTATCGTGGGATGTGAGGTTCCACTTCTCAATGGCAAATTCAGTAAGGTCCTCAGGATTGCCAGGTGGATTCGGAGGCAGTGCAGTGGCCATCTTCAACAGGTCGGATGCATGCTCAGTTGCGTTCATGTCTGAGTACTGTGACGTCCAATCCATTTGTTTGATGTTGTATCTTTGAAGATACTGAGACAGTGCTAGAATACTGTGTGATCTGTCATTGTCGCTAACCAAAATTAAGCTGTCACTGTTTCCACTTCTGTAGAGGCTTACAATCTTTTGTAAAACCTCTTGGAGGTATTGGGGACAGCCGAATTGCCATGGATTGGGAATTAAAGGGATTCACTCTCTCATCATCATAGCCACCCAGAACATTAAATTTCCCCCTGCAAACGGATGGACTTCCTGAACGTATCGGTGCTCTTCATCCCATCTAGCGCTTCTGTAAACCCCAAAACGTCTAGTGTCCTGGTCCCATCAGCAAACATGGCTTTACTCCATTCTGAAATGGTCCAATGTTAATGTGAAAGAGCCCAGGTCCTATCATTCCGCCAGTACCATTGGTTCAGTGCAAAACATATCATTGGTCTTCTGGATTAAGGACCACCCTGATGCAATCTTCTACGCACTATTTGATCTGAGATAAAAATTCCTGTTGGCCGAGGGAAATCATTTGCAATATTTCTGGCCGTTAACGTAGAGCCGACAGTTTGAGGAAATGATTCTGCATTGCTGTTGCATGAGGACGACCACTGCGAGATCGCCCGCCGTTGTGGTCGAGCGGTTCAGTCTGTAACTGCGTTACCGATACGGTCGCAGGTTTGAATCCTGGCTCGGGCATTGATGTGTGTGGTGTCCTTACGTTAGTTAGGTTTAAGTAGTTCTAAGTTCTATGGGACTGATGACGTCAGATGTTAAGTCCCATACTGCTCAGAGCCATTTGAACCATTTTGGTGAGATCTATCGTTTATGGTTCCCATGTTTCTCTACTTTCTCCAAATCTAGACTCACTACTTTGAGTGACATGTAGTCGATGGACAACATCTTACTGTTTACGACCTGCTGAAAGTAAAGCGATTAGTCTAACTCTTATCCAGGTGTTTTTTGCCTCTACGTGGCATGTTACTGCAGTGCTGAACACAAAATGACTGAAGCTGTTGTTGACACTATTCTTGCGGTGTACCACTGTGGCATATTTACATGATGGGGAAACGGTCACAGGGCATGCCTGTAGTAAACACCCTCCACTATATGAGATGTAACTGGATAATGCATGAAATGCCTCGGTCAATAAGACCTCTCGTATCGTAGATTAAATTTTACGACAGCATTCCAAACTTTTGCTGAGCAGTGTATATTCATAGACAACTTTCAAGCAACGGCACTTTCTTCAGCTCCTTGAAGCCCACGATGGTCGTTCACATACTTGGATGAAATACTCGCTGTATGCGCAAGACGTTACACGGGTTTCACGATTATATGGATAAAATGCACTGGAAAGTATAGTTCACAAACCAAGTAGAGAAGAATGGCGCTATCCCATTCCTGGACGTGGAAATATAGAGGACAAGGGCTTCACACTGGGACACATACATGAAGCCTAAACATACTGCGGGTATTTGCAAAGTGGTTCAAATGGCTCTCAGCACTATGGGTCTTAACATCTGTGGTCATCAGTCCCCTAGAACTTAGAACTACTTAAACCGAACTAACCTAAGGACATCACACACATCCATGCCCGAGGCAGGATTCGAACCTGCGACCGTAGCAGTCACGCGGTTCCAGACTGAAGCGCCTAGAACCGCACGGCCACACAGGCCAGCATGGTATTTGCACGCTTAATTCAACCACAACTGTCCCAGAAGAACTACGTTATACGCTCATTGACCATCCGTGGGCAACGCCTAAGTGATGCTCAAAACATAACACAAGAGTTCAAAAGGGTGAGCACAACGTTTGGCAAACGACTACAAATATGAAATCATCCAAACAGCCATGGCAACAAACAAAAGAAAGCGGGAGACAAGCAGTCGTGTAACTGCAGCCAGCACTCCCCCTTGCCAGTGGGTAGGTCATCATGACGCTTTTTCAGTTACAAGCAACACGTCCTGTGGCCTACACGTTACGTAACTTTAAGGGAGGTTGGACTTCAAACGGGCTGACTTGTAGCAGGAGATGCACAACAGGACATTTTAATTTCCACTGTCTATACTTTTACAAATAAATTCATAGAACTTTGTCAGCATGGCAAGGAAGGATTCAGGATTCACACTCATAACAGTGGAAGTTCAAAAACACAGCAAAATAATTTTTTACAAGTGAAATGTCATAATTTTTCTCTTATTATTGGCTGCATTTGATGCTATAGGTACAGTTTTCAATGAATTTTGTACCGCATGCAAACCGTACCTACAGGAGTAATAAACTCAGGAATTTTCCAAATCTATTAAAAATTGCGATAAAAATTGAGATAGTTAACTATAAAATTTGTTTTTTTTTCTGAACATGAAGTTTAAAATGAACAACTCATTCGTGGTTTTCATAATTTAAGTATAGTCTAGAATTTTACGCACCTGATAAGTATGCTTTGTATGCTGTGCAAAATTTGTCAAAGATTCTCTCTTAATTACCAAGGAATGTAGCCAATAGTAAGTGAAATGGCTCTAGGCAATATGGGTCCCCTAGACTTAGAACTACTTAAACCTAAGTAACCAAAGTATATCACACACATCCATACCACTGGCAGAATTCGAACCTTCGACCGTAGCAGCAGCACGGTTCCGGACTGAAGCCCCTCGATCCGCTCAGCTACAGCGGCCGGCATAAGTGAAAAAATGATGAAATTATTTTTGTATGTTTTTGAACTTCCACTGTTACGAGTATGAATCTTGGATCTTCCTGGTCATGCTGACAAAGTTTTATGAATTTATTTATAAAAGTATAGACAATGGAAATTAAAATGCCTTGTGGTGCCTCTCCTGCTCCAAATCGGCCCGTTTAACGTTCTACCCCGTTAATGCAGTGGTTTCCATTGCCTTCTGTATCCTCGTGCTTTTGATCATTGCTCATTTTCCCCCTTTTAAGGGCAGTTTCCCAAGCCAAGAGCAAGAGGGTGCCCTGAAGGTCTGTCTGCTCCTCAGCCGTCTTTGACAATGCCGTTGCCCGAACGAGTGTGACTTCTTATGCCGGAAGTCTCCGGCCGCCATTATTGATGACTTTTATTAAAAACTTAAGCAGTGGCGAGGTTCAAACCCAGGACCGAGAGCGTTATTATTACTAATCAAAGATACTATTCCCTTTTCTCCCATCTTTATCTTTTCTTCGTTATTGTTTGTTGCATTTGGTCTAGGCGAACGTCACATGCCACGTGTTCATGTCCATCGTTGATCCCTTCATTCGGTTTTTTATTACAGAGGGCAGGCCTCAGACACGATGAGTTATATCGCCGGCTACCCCTGAGACCACGGGTGCATTCAAATAATGAAACAGTAACAATATGAAAAGAGAGGAAGGACTCAAGTTTGCCTCATCATGGCTGCCAGCCATCGGAGTCCAACAGGCCGCACCAACAAATTGTCATGCGAGGCGAGTAACTGCCGTCGAACGGCCTGCGTCCAGCAAGAGGAAAACAGGAGCCCAGGCCTCATTCCCAGTGACCGCAAGTCATAAAAAACGATGAAAGAAGCAAGAGCCAACAGCCGATCCACGCTCCCTTCCAATATACCTTAACAAATTTGCGGCACCTTCCGCCTCTAGTGACCAGTCAGAACAACGAAATTTTAAAATTATGACTTAACGTCATTCTCAGTGAGCAGCAGTGATAAAATATAAGCCGCTCCATACAGCTAATGCGCATCAATAGGCCCAGAAGAAGACCATTGTAAACGCGGTCAAACGTTGGATTCTGAGGATTAGTTTTTTACATAGTGCCGCGGTACGAGACACATAAAACTTTCGTGTCAAAACACGAGAGTTTTATCATAATTAAAAAATACAGCTGAATCGGAAACTGTAGCCGTGTTCTCGGAATAACAGTCGGACAAGTTGTCCGCACAGTTAAGGAGACGAATAGTAATATTCTCGACGTCACTCATAATGATAAAATTTGCACATTCAAGCTTATCTCTCATCGGCATTAGTGAATGATTACTCTTCAGGAGGATAACTCAATGATGGGACACTGATGTTGTAAGAACACTGAGTATTTCATTAACACTCAGAAGGGTTGAAAAGGAGAATCACGGAACAACAGGATTGCTGAGGAAGAGCTGAACTAAGGTAGTAATAACAGATACAGGCTACTTATGGTTAGGAAAAGTATTGGAAATCACCATACCAGTTATTAATTATGTAAACTGTGATAGCAGGGATTGAAACAATGAGTAACTCAGTATCTAAAATCTTGTCCTTCGATTCCATCCGAAGACGGCGCCAAATCTGCTTCACTGGAATATGTTAATCAGATTAAGTGAATATAATGAGAAATACGATACCGCCGTCCGCTGTGGTCGAGCGGCTCTAGGCGCCTCAGTCCAGAACGGCGCTGAAGCTAGGGTCGCAGGTTCGAATCCTGCCTCGGGTTAGGTAGGTTTAAGTAGTTCTAAGTCTAGGGGTCTGATGACCTCAGATGTTAAGTCTCATAGTGCTTAGAGCCATGTGAACCATTTGAGAAATATGAAAATGAAACATTTATGTGACTGTGGAGGAACAGAGGGAAACTGTTCATGAAGGTATTCTGGGAAAAGAGCAGGTCAGGTGACGTGTATATTGGTAAAAGAATGATTCATTTCATTGTACCAAACCCTAACTGGAATTTTGACTTCATTACGAATTAATTTGACTTCACATTATTTCATTAAGTGTATAGGCATTGTGTATGTGAGTACAACATTGAAATATTAGTAAATAAATATAATCGAAATTATCAAAGTCCTACAGTTGGCAAAATAAATTACAAGAAATGCAGAAAAAAAGAAAAAGGAGTTAAGATTTCAAAGTCTCCGCTTCATTTAAACTATTTTTGTTGCTTTTTCTGAAATGTAGAAACAGTTCATGTTTACATTTCTCACCAAAGTATCTCAAACGAACGACGTAGTAAAATGTGTGTTGAGGCTACGGTGAAGACAGATCTGGTTCAAAACTCAGTTCTGATATTATTTCTTTTTTTGTCATTGTATGGGTAGAAACCGCACAGATATTACATTAGTAGTGTCAAATTCCCGCACTAAACGGCAATTATTCCATATGGAAATGCATTTACAGACTGATATTTCAGATTAAACTTTGTCTCATACTATCCACAATAAAAGTGCTACAGTGTTTCTATTGTAGCATTGTCGATTTAAATACTTAGTCATCATTAATCACTTGCACTGCTGCGTCACTTCTAATTTAGAGAATAGTTTAGTTACAAAAAAAAATCCTTGTGCTATTACTGTCCGACATTTGGCAAGAAGATTTCACTTCACAAATAAGGCTCCCAGAACACGGCCTACAGTAGTCGACACAAATGTCTATGACTGTTAGCCGTTTGAGTGATTTGTTAGCGGTAGCAAACTCGTTAGCAGGAACTGCGGCTAGATAATCAACATTCCGGTGAACTCGTTTGTGACAGAGGCTGAGGGGTGAGAAAGGGGGAGGTGTGGGAATTGCGCGTGACAACCCTCGACTCCTTTTAATTAATGGAACGCCCAATTCTGGCCACCGGACTGTCAGCTCTGGAAGGCGTATGGCGAAAGCCTGCGAATAATGCAGCCATCACACTTTACTTCGCAGATCGATGTGGATGTACTGCAACAAGGCTCCAGTTCTGTCAGTGGAAGACTAGGTTCATCCCCGTATTCGTTCATCTTTTCAATTTCTTATACAGGATTAACAAACGCAGAAATATTGTGACTAATACACATACAGCAACAACAAAAGAAGAAAAACTGCATACTTAGGATATATTACGGAACATCAATTATGTACTTCTGCAGTTGATAATGGAGGGCATGATCGAGGGTAAAAGAAGAGCGAAAAATAATATTTTAGTTAAAAAACGGAAAGCAGTGGACGGGATTACCAAGTGCCGGTCGGCCTTAAGGGGCAATCAAATGATAAGCGAACACGTATCTCAACGGGATCATGATATGGTTCCATTCAAAAGTGGAAATGGAAATGAGCCTTTTGCGTCACTAGCCGGGAGACCCCTTGCGGGCACCTCCGGCCGCCTTGACGCAGGTCTTATTACATTCGACGTCACCTTCGGCGACTTGCGGGCCGGAGGGGGATAAAATGATAATGGAGACAGCACAACACCAGTCCCTAAGCGGAGAAAATCCCCGACCCACACGTGAAACGAACTCGGGCCCGTAAAACGCCAATCCGTCACGCTGACCACTCAGCTATCGGGACGGACATTCAAAAGTAATCACCACACAAGTTCAGACGTTTATCCTGCTGGAAGACGGGACCATCAGTTCCCACTTCGTAGAACGCAGTCGGCCTCTGACCGACCCACAGCCCCATACACTCTTGTACTTCCTTGTCCGATAGAAACCGACGTCCAAGCTCGTCTTTCATCAGATCACCGAAGGTATAAAAACCACATGCTGAAGGATCCGTGCTGTGCGGAGGATGCCGCAGTGTTGGGTAAGTACTGGAGGAAGCAGATACAGAGCGACTCGTGTAAGATACAATACAATCGTATAACAAGTAATGCACTTCAGTATCGCAAATACAATCCTGGAAATTGAAATAAGAACACCGTGAATTCATTGTCCCAGGAAGGGGAAACTTTATTGACACATTCCTGGGGTCAGATACATCACATCATCACACTGACAGAACCACAGGCACATAGACACAGGCAACAGAGCATGCACAAAGTCGGCACTAGTACAGTGTATATCCACCTTTCGCTGCAATGCAGGCTGCTATTCTCCCATGGAGACGATCGTAGAGATGCTAGATGTAGTCCTGTGGAACGGCTTGCCATGCCATTTCCACCTGGCGCCTCAGTTGGACCAGCGTTCGTGCTGGACGTGCAGACCGCGTGAGACTACGCTTCATCCAGTCCCAAACATGCTCAATGGGGGACAGATCCGGAGATCTTGCTGGCCAGGGTAGTTGACGTACACCTTCTAGAGCACGTTGGGTGGCACGGGATACATGCGGACGTGCATTGTCCTGTTGGAACAGCAAGTTCCCTCTCCGGTCTAGGAATGGTAGAACGATGGGTTCGATGACGGTTTGGATGTACCGTGCACTATTCAGTGTCCCCTCGACGATCACCAGAGGTGTACGGCCAGTGTAGGAGATCGCTCCCCACACCATGATGCCGGGTGTTGGCCCTGTGTGCCTCGGTCGTATGCAGTCCTGATTGTGGCGCTCACCTGCACGGCGCCAAACACGCATACGACCATCATTGGCACCAAGGCAGAAGCGACTCTCATCGCTGAAGACGATACGTCTCCATTCGTCCCTCCATTCACGCCTGTCGCGACACCACTGGAGGCGGGCTGCACGATGTTGGGGCGTGAGCGGAAGACGGCCTAACGGTGTGCGGGACCGTAGCCCAGCTTCATGGAGACGGTTGCGAATGGTCCTAGCCGATACCCCAGGAGCAACAGTGTCCCTAATTTGCTGGGAAGTGGCGGTGCGGTCCCCTACGGCACTGCATAGGATCCTACGGTCTTGGCGTGCATCCGTGCGACGCTGCGGTCCGGTCCCAGGTGGACGGGCACGTGCACCTTCCGCCGACCACTGGCGACAACATCGATGTACTGTGGAGACCTCACGCCCCACGTGTTGAGCAATTTGGCGGTACGTCCACCCGGCCTCCCGCATGCCCACTATACGCCCTCGCTCAAAGTCCGTCAACTGCACATACGGTTCACGTCCACGCTGTCGCGGCATGCTACCAGTGTTAAAGACTGCGATGGAGCTCCGTATGCCACGGCAAACTGGCTGACACTGACGGCGGCGGTGCACAAATGCTGCGCAGCTAGCGCCATTCGACGGCCAACACCGCGGTTCCTGGTGTGTCCGCTGTGCCGTGCGTGTGATCATTGCTTGCACAGCCCTCTCGCAGTGTCCGGAGCAAGTATGGTAGCTCTGACACACCGGTGTCAATGTGTTCTTTTTTCCATTTCCAGGAGTGTAGTTCAAGTTAGGAAGTTTGGCATAGTACACTAAGAGTCATCTACCTTTCTAATGACTGAGAAGCTTAGCCGACCATACATCATTCACCCTTGAAAGAGCACAGTAGTCGCTTTTGGGCGCTGTAGATGCTGTGGAACTGGCTATGTGAACCTAAACCGTTGACATAAGATTTGGCAGTGATGGGAGTGTATGCGTCAGTCGGTTGTATAGAAATAGGACAAAAGGCAGCAATTTTGATTGGACGTGTCCATTATCGCAATACAAACAGAGTGGTCCAGTGCGTTGCGAAGGCAAATCGGTAAGTCTTTGCCTTTATTTTTTTACTAGCCTTGGCTTCATAGTTGCTTGTGAATCGCTGTCCTGCCAGGAACTTCTTCAACGGTTCGAAATCGTGTAAATCGCTAGGGGTCAGGTCTGGACTGTCTGCTGGGTAGCCCAGAATCTCGTAGTGATATGTCCGAAGATTTTCGGTGGTTCTTATTGACACATGTGGTCTCGCATTGTCGTGGAGCAGAATCACGTTATCCACATCGAGAATCCCTCGATGCCTTCACCTGATGGCAGCCCTCGCACGTGACAGTGTTGAACAATGACTGTCCGCATTGCTGGTTGCAACTTGTGGCATGAAGTCCAACAGGAGCGATCCACGGCTCTCCCGGAAGCCAGTTAACATCACTTTCCTAACGGATGGCGTTGAACGGAATATTTTTGTCAGAGGCGAACCCGGATGGTTCCACACCAAGCTCTGCTGCTTGGATTCCGCAATCCTGGCCGTTGCAGCCGAGCGGTTCTAGGCGGTTCAGTCTGGAACCACGCGGCTGCTACAGTCGCAAGTTCGAATCCTGCTTCGGGCATGGTTGTGTGTGATGTCCTTAGGTTAGTCAGGTTTAAGCAGTTCTAAGTGTAGGGGACTGATGAAAAAGTGATTCAAATGGCTCTGAGCACTATGGGACTTAACATCTATGGTCATCAGTCCCCTAGAACTTAGAACTACTTAAACCTAACTAACCTAAGGACAGCACACAACACCCAGCCATCACGAGGCAGAGAAAATCCCTGACCCCGCCGGGAATCGAACCCGGAAATCCGGGCGTGGGAAGCGAGAACGCTACCGCACGACCACGAGATGCGGGCGGGACTGATGACCTCAGCTGTTAAGTCCCATAGTGGTTAGAGCCATTGGAACCATCTTTTTGATTGCGCCGTGAAATGCAGTAGGCACGTTTCGTCGCCAGTAACAATGATGTCCAGGAAAAATTTACGAGGTGGGAAAATAAAGTAATGAAACTACTTTGCAAGATGTGACAACCCTGCAGGCTTGCGTAGGCACAATGCCTTTGATCTTGGTCTATAACCTATCGTAGTGGCACATCGATGCAACTGCTCAGTCGTGAGTTGTGCTGTAAAAAGTTAACACGTGTACGTGTCTATCGTCACGGAAATGGAAGTGCATAATATTGCGCAACGGTATGCCATTTCTTTTTGCGTTAATTTGGGTGAACACGCGACGACAACTTATGGTAAGCTTCAGAAGACTTTTGGAGAGGAGATTATGTCAAGAGCTCAAGTTTTTCGTTGGCATAAAATGTTTAGTGGAAGCAGAACGAATGTTGAAGATGAAGACCGCAGTGGACGACCATCAACCTCACTGACACATGTCAACTTGGCCAGGGTACGTGAACTCGTAAGATGTGATCGAAGATTATCCGTGAAAGTAATTGCAGAAGAACTGAACATCAATTGAGAAACGATTCGTCTAATAATAACTGAAGGTCTTGGTATGAGGAAGATTTGTGCAAAAATGGTCCCCAAAAATCTCACACCACAACAGCGAGAAACACGGAAAAATGTAGCAGCCGATCTGTTAGAGCAAATGGAAATCAATCCGGAATTGTCGAGCAGTGTTATCACTGGTGATGAAAGTTGGTTTTTTCAGTACGATCCAGGGACAGAACGCCAAAGTTCGCTTTGGTGCTTAAAGCGAACACACAGACCGAAAAGAAAAGTCAAAAGTGAAATGCATGCTTGTGTTCTTCTTTGATTCCAATCGAATTGTTCATAAAGAATGGGTGCCTCCTGGACAAACAGTTAACCAATATTACTGCGAAGAAATTTTAGAAAGACTTCGTAAAAGAATTCTTCGTGTCCTTGCAAACATTGCTGATAATTGGATTCTGCATCACGATAATGCGTCATCCCATACTGCTCCGTCAGTTCAGCAATTTTTAACCTAAAGACAAATTTCAGTACTACCACACCACCTTATTCACCAGATATCGCTCCATGCGTCTTTCTTCTATTTCCAAGAGTCAAAACGTCAGTCAAGGGATACCATTTTCAAACAAGGCATCCAAAAATCTGTGACGAGGGTCTTCGAGGATATTACAGAAAATGAGGTCCAGAAATGTTACGATCAATGGCAGAAGCGCTGGAAAAGGTGTATGCAATCAGAAGGGAACTACTTTGAAGGAGACAACACTAAACTTGACTAAAACGGTGAGCAACATTTTTTTTCACATAAGTCTCATTACTTCATTGTCGCACGTCATAACTTCCTTTTAGTCAGGTCAGCAACTGGAAGCAGTTAATTCCATAAATTATCTGGGAGTACGCATTAGGAGTGATTTAAAATGGAATGATCATATAAAGTTGATCGTCGGTAAAGCAGATGCCAGACTGAGATTCGTTGGAAGAATCCTAAGGAAATTCAATCCGACAACAAAGGAAGTAGGTTACAGTACGCTTGTTCGCCCAATGCTTCAATACTGTTCAGCAGTGTGGGATCCGCACCAGGTAGGGTTGATAGAAGAGATAGAGAGGATCCAACGGAGAGCAGCGCGCTTCGTTACAGGATCATTTAGTAATTGCGAAAGCGTTACGGAGATGATAGATAAACTCCAGTGGAAGACTCTGCAGGAGAGACGCTCAGTAGCTCGGTACGGGCTTTTGTTAAAGTTTCGAGAACATACCTTCACCGAAGAGTCAAGCAGTATATTGCTCCCTCCTACGTATATCTCGCGAAGAGACCATGAGGATAAAATCAGAGAGATTAGAGCCCACACAGAAGCATACCGACAATCCTTCTTTCAACGTACAATACGAGACTGGAATAGAAGGGAGAACCGATAGAGGTACTCAGGGTACCCTCCGCCACACACCGTCAGGTGGCTTGCGGAGTACGGATGTAGATGTAGTAGATGTAGATAGTACCGTCCGAGATGACTCAGTGAAGACAGCATTCGATTGCCTTTCATCGCGTCATACAATTATTTAGACACCCACTGACATGAAACCTTCCGGTACCCTAAGGATGCGCGAATGATGTCGTAGTCATACGATAAGCCAAGCTCCAGGGATATGGCCGTGATGCCCACACACCGATCTACTTTCACCATTGCATCCACGCGGAAAATGTCGTCAGTCAGCGACGAACGCGGTCATCCCGAAAGGTCATTGTCATGCAAGACTTCACGGCCTTTGTCGAACTCGCAACTCTACCACCTCACAATTCTCAAAGCGAGGCAGTTTTCCCCATATGTGGGCTGTATTTCTCTGTACATCTCCATGGGCATTTGTCCCATGCTCCATAGATAACGAATCACAATCCGTTGCTCTAACGCCCTGGACGGGTGAAGCACAACCGCCATCTTTAACCACTGACAACAGCACCGAGCTGTGCAGTTACTGGCCAACATGAACCAAGAAAGGTCCAACGGATATGTTAACTTTACATTTACGATCGTAATTTGGCCAAAAATACAGGGGCCAAAACTTTCTGATCTCCCTCCGTAGTATATCTATATGGACTGAGTTAAGTGTCTGCAGGGAACGATGTCCCACTCGCATACAAGCAACACAGCGTGGGATCCTGACCGACCAGGGACGAGAGGCAGGCCTTGTCCATGACGCGCCGATTCATACTCGACAAGCACTTTCGCTACGTCGCTAAATACATCTGTACGCAGCAGCCACATAAAGCTTCACATATTCAGTGGTTCAAGCAACACACAAGCTCACTCGCGGCAATTTCGGCTTTTTTCACAAGATACAAGGCATCGCAGTCAGACATTTCACTTGCAGTGTGTAGAGAGTGCAGGTCTGATCATGTTGTACCACGATTTGGGCTGACTCATTTACGTCACCATATACATGAACAACGAAGTTTATTTCAGCATTCTCTGTGACCAAGTCTTGTCCTTCCTTCTACACGGCGTGCTGTGGACTCTCCCATCTTCCGAGATAGCAAAAGCTGTGTTCAGAAAGCTGAATTAATGTTTTACAAATGTGATGAATATTCAGACAGACAAATTACGGCAACATGAATGGCCTACTAAATCACCCGCTCTCAGTATCGTTCAAAAAGTCAGGATCTAGTGGATGAAACGTGGCAATTAACGTCTACGCAATTTGGCGGCTCTACGGGATCAATGAGTGGCTTCAACTCGAAATTGCATACCTGAATACACGTATGATCTCTCGTGCTCACCAAAATGAGGAGATTTTGAAGGCTACAACCGGTACTACTATCAACGTTATGTGTCAGGGGTGAGAAATACAAAATATCGCACAATCATCTTATGAGCTCATGCAGCCAAGACGCTGATAAGAATAATATATAGAAGAATTTAAAAACAAGAGAAATACCGTTTTAGATGATTATCAGGTTTACTTAAGGACCTGAGAGGCATGTCGAGCATTGCACATGATAATGGAGGGAAGACATGAGAAAAACCTCTGTACTGTCATAATGTTTGTCCACCCACAAAAAACATTGAGCAATGGAAAACTGTACGTTTGAAATTTTCAGAAAAATAAGGGTAAACTACATGTATATGTAAACAGGGATAATATGCAAGAAACGTGACGGTTTACTAAGATTAAACAACCAAGACAGATAAGCTTGGTTAAAAAGAACAACCTCTATATCATAGAAGAAATTACTGAAATAAAAGAAAGGTTTAAGAGTAAGTTTAACATACGGGAATCAACACTATGATGTAACAAAATATGGATTAAATAAATCAAAACGTAAGGAAAATAAAGGTGTTGCAGAAAAGAGAACAGTAATGAACTTCAAATCACAATAATACACTACTGGCCATTAAAATTGCTACACCAAGAAGAAATGCAGATGATAAACGCGTATTCATTGGACAAATACATTATACTAGAACTGACATTTCATTACATTTTCACGCAATTTTTGTGCATAGATCTTGAGAAATCAGTACCCAGAACGACCTCTGGCCGTAATAACGGCCTTCATACGCCTGAACATTGTCAGACCGAGCTAGGATGGCGTGTACAGCTACAACTGCCCATGCAGCTTCAACACGATACCTCAGTTTATCAAGACTAGTGACTGTCGTATTGCCAGTTGCATGGCCACCATTGACAAGATGTCTTCAATTGGTGAGAGATCTGGAGAATGTGCTGGCCAGGGCAGCAGTCGAACATTTTCTGTATCCAGAAAGGCCCGCACAGGACCGGCAACATGCGGTCGTGCATTATCATGCTGAAATGTAGGGTTTCGCACGGATCGAATCAAGGGTAGAGCCACGGGTCGTATCACATCTGAAATGTAACGTCCACTGTTCAAAGTGCCGTCAATGGGAACAAGAGGTGACGTGTAACCAATGGCACACCATACCATCACGCCGGAAGATACGTCAGTATGGCGATGACGAATACACGCTTCCAGTGTGCGTTCACCGCGATGACGCCAAACACGGATGTGACCACCATGATGCTGTAAACAGAACCTGGATTCATCAGAAAAAATGACGTTTTGCCATTCGTGCTCTCAGGTTCGTCGTTGAGTACACCATCGCAGGCACTCCTGTCTGTAATGCAGCGTCAATGGTAAACGGAGCCATGGTCTCCGAGCTGATAGTCCATGCTACTGCCAACGTCGTCGAACTGTTCGTGCAGATGGTTGTTGTCTTGCAAACGCCCCCATCTGTTGACTCAGGACTCGAGACGTGGCTGCACGATCCGTTACAGCCATGCGGATAAGATGTTTGCCATCTCAACTGCTAGTGATACGAGGCCGTTGGGATCCAGCACGGCGTTCCGTATTACCCTCCTGAACCCACCGATTCCATATTCTGCTAACAGTCATTGCATCTCGACCAACGCGAGCAGCAATGTCGCGATACGATTAACCACAATGGCGATAGGCTACAATCCGACCTTTGTCAATGTCGGAAACGTGATGGTACACATTTCTCCTCCTTACACGAGGCATCACAACAACGCTTCACCAGGCAACGCCGGACAACTGCTGTTTGTGTATGAGAAATCGGTTGGAAACTTTCCTCATATCAGCACGTTGTAGGTGTCGCCACCGGTGCCAACTTTGTGTGAATGCTCTGAAAAGCTAATTATTTGCATATTACAGCATCTTCTTCCTGTCGGTTAAATTTCGCGTCTGTAGCACGTCATCGTCGTGGTGTAGCAATTTTAATGGCGAGTAGTGAAACTGTGGAGCATATAGTTGACGAAGTGAAAGAATTCTGAAGTATCGAAAGCAAAGTAACGTAACATGTACGAAGAAAGGAAGCAGTCAGAAAGAGCAGACACCACACGGAATCCGCAGCTGCGATACGCTATATGTAAATTGAAGGTAGATGTGGGAGAAAGCGAAGGATAATGAAAGGTTCATAGGTAAGTTACACGGAATCAGCGGAAACGAGTGAAAATGTATGCCGGACAGGGATTCGAACCCACAATCGCCTGTCTACTCGGCAGCTGCGTTAAGCACAGCGCTCCCCGGAAACAGTGTCTCATGCACCTGCGCGTACCATCTCGGCCCGCCGACAACATTCCCATCAAGCCCCACCTATCTGCAGTCACTGTCTTCGTTCTCCATGCTCCCTGCACTGAGTGAGATTACCGACGGAGGTCGCACGCAATTCCGCATACGGACCGAAGAAAGTAGATTCATTGCCCATCGAGGCGAATCACTTCAATGAATCTGTGGTGTCTCTTCCTTCAGATATGCTAAGTGTTGGTTATCCAGACATCCTAATAACTTAAAGAGTATTTATGATAATGCCTGTGTCTGTAGCATCTCGAGTATGCAGAGTCAACAAATTAAATACAACTAAAAACTACTTAAGGTAAAATCTGGGTGAAAGCAGACCTTCACATTTAGCTATATTGACCATGGAATACGACTCAGTTGCTACACTTGGCGTCAATAACATAATAAAAATATTTTCGAAGCGAAGAAATATAAAGCATGATCATAATAAAAGCAAAATTTATCGAAGGGGATATTACCTTGGCCCTTCGTTATAGTCATTTTTCCTTTTACTCATTGCCAATTACCTATGCACTGCTTCTAATTTGCCGGCCGCTTTGGCCGAGTGGTTCTAGGCGCTTCAGTCAGGAACCGCGCGACCGCTACGGTCGCCGGTTCGAATCCTGCATTGGGCATAGATGTGTGTGATGTCCTTACGTTAGTTAGGTTTCAGTAGTTCTAAGTTCTAGGGGACTAATGACCATAGCAGTTGAGTCCCATAGTGCTCAGAGCCATTTGAACCATTTTTGAGTTGTTGTTGTTGTTGTTGTCTTCAGTCCTGAGACTGGTTTGATGCAGCTCTCCATGCTACTCTATCCTGTGCAAGCTGCTTCATCTCCCAGTACCTACTGCAACCTACATCCTTCTGAATCTGCTTGGTGTACTCATCTCTCGGTCTCCCTCTACGATTTTTACCCTCCACGCTGCCCTCCAATGCTAAATTTGTGATCCCTTGATGCCTCAAAACATGTCCTACCAACCGATCCCTTCTTCTAGTCAAGTTGTGCCACAAACTTCTCTTCTCCCCAATTCTATTCAATACCTCCTCATTAGTTATGTGATATACCCATCTAATTTTCAGCATTCTTCTGTAGCACCACATTTCGAAAGCTTCTATTCTCTTCTTGTCCAAACTATTTATCGTCCATGTTTCACTTCCATACATGGCTACACTCCATACAAATACTTTGAGAAATGACTTCCTGACACTTAAATCAATACTCGATGTTAACAAATTTCTCTTCTTCAGAAATGCTTTCCTTGCCATTGCCAGTCTACATTTTATATCCTCTCTATTTCGACCATCGTCAGTTATTTTGCTCCCCAAATAGCAAAACTCCTTTACTACTTTAAGTGTCTCATATCCTAATGTAATTCCCTCAGCATCACCCGACTTAGTTCGACTACATTCTATTATCCTCGTTTTGCTTTTGTTAAAGTTCATCTTAAACCATCCTTTCAAGACACTGTCCATTCCGTTCAACTGCTCTTCCAAGTCCTTTGCTGTCTCTTACAGAATTACAATGTCATCGGCGAACCTCAAAGTTTTTATTTATTCTCCACGTATTTTAATACCTATTCCGAACTTTTCTTTTGTGTGTAGAACATATACAACATAAACAGAAGTGGAAAAGCTTACATTATTTATACACTCCATCCGTTTATGTAATCTTCATTTACGATATAGTAGAAAGTACCTTTTGCCCTGTACTTCACATTGTTTTACAGAGTAAAGGCTTAGATGTAGTGGACGTAATTACTCGCGTTTCTACGTACATAACAGCATGTCAACGCTGAAACAGTCTCGTGAAAGTCAAGAAAAAAGCCGGAGCAGGCAGGAGGAAAGAGTTGCTGGTCCGCGGACTGAGTGGAAAGAGAAGTCTGGAGGGCCGTGTAATAACTGCTGCCAGAACGAGGAGCGACAGGGAGAGGGTGCTCTGAGTGTCTGGAGGAGTTGGGGCGGTGCTCGAGGAACCGGAGGCCCGTCTGTTACTTCAGGCTGCAGGAGGGGGGCAGGTACGAGCGGCTGCGTCAGCGCCGCACAACTCCATATTGAGAACAATTTCGTCCGCTGTGGAACAACCAGGTAGATATATTGGCTTTGCGGAAAGTAAAAAGTGAGAGACGTTTCATCGAAAGGGAGAGTTATTATTTCTACTGTTACCTCCTTTACTGATTTTTTGGTAGTTCTCCAGTTTTATTGATTTTTGTTGTACACCCTTATGACATGGTCTAATGCACCTTTCTGTGCCTAAAGCTACGTCTCTTAAATCTGAAGACATCCTCAGAGGCTATAAAGACTTCGTTAATAGCTTATTAAAAAGAAACAAGCAGAGCAAGCCGAAATGTTTATACAGTGTGGGCAAGAAAGTACTGATCCGGGAAGTATTTCACGAACCTTGAAATGAGTAACGCAACTTACAGCAACCGCCGTCGGTGTGGATTATGTAAGTTGGGTTGCCTATCTCAAGTTGAATGAAGCATTTTCCGGGTCAGTGGCGAAAAACAATCGCAACGCCAAGCAACAATTAATGTAGAGTAGCAAAATATCGAGAAATATTTGTGAAGGTAATATATTTATGTGATCAATATTGCAAGATCACATTTTATGCAAGCGGGCGATAAGCCATTGTACATGTGAATTTCTGGTACATTACTAACCGGTAAACCGCCAGAATGTTGAATGCAAGCATGGAAACGTGGTTCATTATGTTTTACAGGTGCGGGATGTCAGTTTGTGGAATGGAGTTCCATGTCATGTCCATTATAATTATCCGGGCTGTTATGCCGTGGTCGGTTAATGAATTCTGTGTCTATTCCCAACGTTTCGTCCCCGTGTGCGGAGGACATCTTTAAGGGGTTCTGTAGCTCGATGGAACGTCCACTGGCTCGCTGTTGACAGACCCTCTTGAAGATGTCCTCCGCAGACGGAGACGAAACTTTGGGAATTGACACAGAATTCATCAACCGACCACAGCATAACAGCCCGGATAATTATAATGGACATGACATTTCCGGTCAGAAAGTCTACATTTTAGTAGTTCCATGTCTGTTGCACTTACTCCTGCAGTACAAGGACGGTTAATGGTGTTTGTGGATGACGCTGGAGTTGTCGTCCAATGACGTCACATATCTACTCGACTGGAGAAAGATACGACGATCGAGCAGGTGTAGTGTAATAAATATGTAATGTACTGAATCCACTGTGAGAAAGCAAAGTGGCAAAAACGTTATCTGAGAGATTCTATGATAATTATATCGTTGACTTGGAACATTACTCTCTGTGGTTTACTCGTAACTAAGGGTAACTAAAGTTTTCTGTTCGCTTCTTTTGATGTTATGTGGAGACGTACAAGAGACACAATAAACCGCTATTATTGCATGAGAACAAAGGTGAGCGTCACGACCTTTATTAGTATTTTTGGAAGTATTGAAATAGCAGAATTGTTTCAGATTGAATGCGACTTGTACGGGAAGAGACGTGGACAACAGCACTCGAACCTGCAATCTCATGTATGAATAGTTGCTAAAAATATCCAGCTGTCTTTCCCAAGACTCTTCATACGTGCAACAAACAGTAATTCTTTTAACAGCACTATCAGAGACAATTTTATCACCTTGTTAGGACCTTTTACTGCGAGCATAATACATCGATAGCAGACAAGCAAAAAATAGACGAACACATTAAAGAAATTCTGGTGTGTGGAATAACCACGAGTGTTTTCCAGCTGTCATACGAAGTTGCACCCCATTCCGTAACTCCAGGTGTAGGTCAACTTTGTGTAGCATTCATAATGTAGTCTAATTAAGTCGAGTGATGCTGAGGGAATTAGATTAGGAAAGGAGACACTTAAAGTAGTAAAGGAGTTTTGCTATTTGGGGAGCAAAATAACTAATGATGGTCGAAGTAGAGAGGATATAAAATGTAGACTGGCAATGCAAGGAATGCGTTTCTGAAGAAGAAAAATTTGTTAACATCGAGTGTAGATTTAAGTAACAGGAAGTCGTTTCTGAAAGTATTTGTATGGAGTGTAGCCATGTATGGAAGTGAAACATGGACGATAAATAGTTTGGACAAGAAGAGAATAGAAGCTTTCGAAATGTGGTGCTACAGAAGAATGCTGAAGATTAGATGGGTAGATCACATTGGGGTGCCACCGACAGACACCACACTTGCTAGGTGGTAGCCTTTAAATCAGCCGCGGTCCGTTAGTATACGTCGGACCCTGGTGTCGCCACTATGAGTGATTGCTCACCGAGCGCCGCCACACGGCAGGTCTAGAGAGACTTCCTAGCACTCGCCCCAGTTGTACAGCCCACTTTGCTGGCGATGGTTCACTGACAAAATACGTTCTCCTTTGCCGAGACGATAGTTAGCATAGCCTTCAGCTACGTTATTTGCTACGACCTAGCAAGGCGCCATTATCAGTTTCTATTGATATTGTAAATCATGTAATGTCAAGAGCGACGTTCGTCATTAATGGATTAAAGTTATTCCACCAGCTACGTCCGTTTTTCTCAATTCGAATTACCTTGTCATGTTCCAGACCTCATGCCAGCCTGCGTGAGCTAAAACGCGTGCATTTCGGCCTCCTCTAGTAACACGGTGTTGGCTCTCCTGCCAACCACGACACACATGACTAATGAGGAGGTATTGAATAGAATTGGGGAGAAGAGGAGTTTTTGGCACAACTTGACAAGAAGAAGGGACCGTTTGGTAGGACATGTTCTGAGGCATCAAGGGATCACAAATTTAGCATTGTAGGGCAGCGTGGAGGGTAAAAATCGTAGAGGGAGACCAAGAGATGAATACACAAAGCAGATTCTGAAGGATGTAAGTTGCAGTAAGTACGGGGAGATGAAGAAGCTTGCACAGGATAGGGTAGCATGGAGAGCTGCATCAAACCAGTCTCAGGACTGACGACAACAACAACAATGTACATGTTGGTTGCAGGTCGTCAACTGGTCTCCTAATAACCAACTCACATACATCACTGGCAGCGAGATAAAGCTGGCTTCCATCAGAAAAGACAATAGACCCCCAACGAGCTCTCGGTTAATACCACTGAAGTCGCAAATGGCGGTGGTTTGGGGTGAGTCTTACGTACGCTAGCCTTGAAGTTACAGATTTGTAACAGTTTATTGTGTTCCTGTGGTGCCAACTGCTGCTCATATTGCAACTGAAGATGCAGAACGATGAGCCGGAGCCCTCTCGGTAGTGTCGCCTGGCCGTGCGGAGCCCGATCGTCTTGCGAATGTACGTTTTCGTAACCACCACTGTCAATAGTCATGTACAATGGATCTTGCTAAGTCTTTTGCAGTATCGCAGAAGGAACAAAGCAGTAATCCTTTAACACGACCTCGTTCAAACTCAGTGAGATGTTGACAAGAGCGTCCTTGTCGCCGTAAAGGCATCCTTGACTGACATCAACTAACCACGTCCAATCTCAAAGGTTACTAATGCTCACAACCGTTCCAGCGTGTATTTAAAGTGAACTTGATTTACATGTTCATAGCGGACGAGACATGGTCCACTGGGAAATGCAGGATTCGGTGTGGATGGGGTCGTAATCAGTTACCGTTGGTTGCTCAGTTTTCTTTAAAAATCCCGTACACTTTATTTGCTGCCACTCATGGACAGGCAACGCTAGCAAACGTAGTGGCGCCAGTAAACACAGCAAGAAAACGAGACGCCACTATCCCTATTACATGATGCCAACCTACCAACGGCACCAGCGAGAGCTGCAACAGCGGCGCTTACTAGTGTCACTCTTTAGCATCTGTTGCGAACTTTGAATAGACATCATCTTTCAGATGCAGAAACACGCATACCAACTTTTGTTAATGTCACACAACTCCCTCTCGGTGGTATGACTTGTTCCCGTCGGTGTGTTTTAGCGAGCCTGGACGTAACTGCTCAACTCTCAGGTAGTGACGTCGTTGACCCCTGCCACAAATCACCTGTCATGAGTTAAGAAAATTTTGCTGCAGATGAGTTGGTGCTGTTCGCTTTGTTTAACACTAAGGTCCACCTCTGGTTCCGTGTCAAAAGAATAAAGAGAACGTAAGTTCCATACTACCGTTCCCTCGCGGTGCTCCACTGGGAACATAAACAGTTATTCCTATTTGTGTTCCCAGTAGCGCACAGCCCCATCAAGTCCACGAAAACATTTTGGTGAGGATGACCTCAGATAATCAGGCGACTTTATTTTCTGCGCCAGATGATGGAATTTTAAAAGCTCTGAAACCGGTCATGTACACAAGAAGAGATTATGGATTAAGTAATTGTTGTGCAGTTTTTCATTCTGCAAAATGGAATACAAAAATATCGTGTAATAAACGGTTGTAGGACGGACTGATTCAGCGTATATAAAAGAGTGAAAGCAGAATTACACTGCTAATGCTGATAAGTGGCAACAATACATATATGGCCAACCCCTCTACAAGGGGAAAAAGACGTCTAATTATTTTAGAGAAGAATAAATATTAGTCTAAATAATGGACTAGTATATGATTTACAAAGCTTGGAAAGTTTTAATATCAGATTAGGTGGAAGGCATAGATAACATTCCTTTAGTATTTCTGAAATCATTGGATTGTTGGAGAAATCAGCAATCAAACGACTATTCTAGTTGGTTTGTAGAATGTATGGATCTGGAGAAATAATATCAGACTTTCGGAAAAGTATCGTTAGCATAATCCTGAAGATAGGAGGTGCAGATAAGTGTGAACTATCTCACATCAACTTAATAGCTCATGCATGCAAGTTGCTTACTAGAATAGTATACAGAATAGAAGGAAATACTCAGGATCTTTTAGAAGACGATGTTAAGCTTTATGGAAGGCAAAGGAACTAGAATACGGTTGTGATGTTACACTTCATAACGAAAGCAAAAATTATAAATATCAATTCATATTCATATAATTAGTTAATTTATAAAAATCATTCAGCAATGTAAAGTGGAACACGTTTTTCGATCTTCTGAATAAAGGTGTAAGCGATAGTGAAATAGGGTAATACGTAATAGGTACAAAATTCTAGACGGAAAAATAAAAATGAAATGTCAGTAACCAGGCGCTCGCCGTAGAAAGGGTGTAAAACAGGAGTGCAGTCTGTCCAATAATATTCAACTTGTACATCGAAGAAGCATTTACGGAAATAAATGAAAGGTTCAGGAGCGCGATCAAATTTCAGGACGAAAAAATAACAATTATAAGAACTGCTGATGACATTACTATTCTCGGTGAAAATGAGGAAGAATTTCAGGACCTGCTGAATGAAATAAACAATCTAATGGAGATACACTATGGACTGAGGTTAAAGCAAAGAAAGAAGAAAGTAATGAGAAGTAACAGAAATGACATTAGTAATGAACAAAAAAATTAGAGACCATGCATAGATGAAGTTGAGGGATTCTACTAACTTTCAAGCAAAATAACACATGACAGGAGGACACAAAGAGCACAATCGCCCATTAAAAGGGGCCATTGCTGGCTGAATGAGCACTTTCTTTGAGGGGTAATTTTTTTAGAATTTTCATGTGGGGTGCAGCATTGTACGGAAGCGCAACATGGCCCTTGATAGAAGGTGAAAAGAAGAAAAATGAACCGTTTGAGATATGGAGCTATGGAGAGATGTCGAAAATTTAGTCGACTGATATGATAAGGTTCTCCACAGACTAGGTGATGAAGATGTGGAAAACAGCGACAAGGAGAAATTACAGGGTGATAGTATGCATCTTGAGTCATCAAGGAATAACTTTAAAGGTACTTCAAAGGTGCTGACAGGGCAAAAATTGCAGAGGTCTATGGAGTTAGAAACGTATCTACGAAATAATTGAGAATGTTGAGTGCAATTGCTACTCTCACATGACTACGTTGGCGCAGGAAAAGAAGATTTATGAAAAATAGTACAGCCCTCTCCATATCACACTCGTAAGGCCAGCGAAGACAAGATCATACTAGTTGAATGGCAGCATTGAGAAACCCAAATTTCAAAGACACTAAACTTTTCAGGACATGCAAAAAACAATCCTAATATTTTTTTGACTTTATGTAAAAATTTATTTAGGGAACATATGGGCTTCCTCAATGTTTCGTCCTAAATAAACGTAACTCAATGCTTAACTCATAGGTTGTTGCTAAAGTGGACAAAGACCAAACAAATGATGGCTATTTTCCATTATATTTAGCTTACACTGCACATATGGCTCATTTTTCTACACACATTGTCCAATTGTACATGTCAGAAGTTTTTGATGATTTCTTCTTTTGGTAGGATTGCTAGCAATTGCCTTAAGTCATGCATTTTCTTCTCATTAATGTGCACGCGACAGTCATAAGTCTGACTTACAGGACATGGTGCAATTAGAGTTCGATCAGCCAGTTGGAATGTGTGCTCTTATGCCCCATCAATAAAGGGCCTAACTTTAACAACACCAAGAGTTTCAAGTGAATAGCAAAACTACGCGAGTTGTGTCACATTTCTGTTTAAAGCACTTTCTTGAGTTTCAGAGGGAGTAACATTCTTTCGGTATAACTTCGGCCACCATTCCTTGAAATTTTACACCTGTCCCACTTTTGGTGTTTTCATTTCAAAATTCTTCTTTGTGCTGCCTTCTGTTATTAATTCTGCTTATTCTTTCAGCAAATATATCCTATTCATTTTTTCTGATTTCCCTTTCCGCCATGCTGAAATTTCAATCACAAGAGATGTAAGAGTGGCCTATTATGAAAAGTAACAGGTGGTGAACTCCAATCATTCCTATGCCACAAGTATTAAACAAAACCTCACCAAAGCATAATTTTTATTTTGGCCTCCACAAGGGCCTGAGAACAAGTGAAGGTGTTCAACATATAAGAAGTATTTTCATTTATATAATCAAAAATAAATGAACAGTCTTCATCAGTACTTCTCTGTTCTGTTTCTTCGTGATAGAGGTAATGCCTGGCTCTTCCACTTAGTAAGTCGTCCACATCAGAAATACTTACTGACAACTGACGCAAGTTAAACGTATCTTATATTCACCATACAGCACAGATGCTGAGTCGCAAATGGGAACAACAAAAGGATTCGCACAATTATAGCTTTTAGCCTTTAAGGCCTTTGTCAGCAATAGGCACAGATATGCACATGCACACACACACACTCATGCAAACGAAACTCTTACACACGACTCCAGTCTCAGACAACTAAAACCACACTGCAAGCAGCAGCACCAGTGCATGATGGGAGTGGCGACTGGGGGGTTCAAATGGCTCTGAGCACTATGAGACTTAACTGCTGTGGTCATTAGTCCCCTAGAACTTAGAACTACTTAAACCTAACTAACCTAAGGACATCAGACACATCCATGCCCAAGCCAGAATTCGAACCTGCGACTGTAGCGGTCGCCCGGTTCCAGACTGTAGCGCCTAGAACTGCTCGGCCATTCTGGCCGGTGACTGGGGGGGGGGGGTGAGGGGTGAGGGGTATGGAGGAGGTTGGGGTGGCGAGGGAGACAGGGAGGGATAGTATGGTGGGGGGGGGGACAGTGAAGTGCTGCAGTTTAGACAGTGGGCTGGGGAGTGGTGGGGGGAGGGGGAATAGCGGAAGGGAGAGAAAAAGACTGGGTGTGGTGGTGAAATGACAGCTGTGTAGCACTAAAAGGGGAACAGGGAGAGGGCTGGTTGGGTGAGGACAGTGAATAAAGAAGATTGAGGCCAGGAGGATTATGGGACCATAGGATGTATTGCAGGGAAAGTTCCCACCTGTGCAATTCAGAAAAGCTGGTGGTGGTGGGAAGAATCCATATGGCACAGCCAGTGAAGCAATCATTGAAATAAGGGATATCATGGTTGGCATCGTGTTCAGCAACTGGATGGTCCACTTGTTTCTTGGCCACAGTTTGTCAGTGGCCATTCATTCACACATACAGCGTAATTTTTCGGACGTAATTATACTTTATTTGTGTAATTTTTCGCTTTTTTTGCTCCATCATGGATCCATGCTCCTTCCATCTGCTTCAATACAGAAACGTACATACTGTTCCAATATTGTAGCTTGGCTCATGGAATTCCCCCTAATGTCTAACCATCTCTGGCTGCCACCCCTCCTTCCACAATGACCTCCAACTGTTCAGATTGAGCCAATCCTTAGCCTTCACCAACATACTCCTGAAAAAACAAATCAACAAAGCCCAAACGTTCTTGCAATATCTTCTCTCGATCTGCAAAATTCTTCTGCTTGCAATCACAAATTCCTAGAACCCATAACACATGAAACTCTTGCCCTGCAGGAACTCAAGCAACATGCTCAATGCTACCTCAAATGTTCTCCATCCTTCTCAATTCCTACTTCTGACTTGGAGTACTACTGTCCACCACCTCAACTACGACCTCCCCCACATCCCCTCATAGCTGACAAACCCTATCTCATAACTATGCTTACTCCACCCTTCAAAACTCCCTCCCACCACCATACAGAATCCAAAACCTAAACAGACCTGCAATACAGTCATGAACCTTTCCTCCAGAAGCTTTAGTCCCACAGAAGTATCAGTCAAAAGCTCTCACCTTTTGCCTTTTGCCCCACTCCCAAATTCAATCATGCAGGACCTGTTAAAGACCTTCTCTCCTTCTCCCATTCCCTGCAGTGGAAACACATTTTCGCCACCAACCCAACCAACCAGACTCAACCAAAAGGCAATATTGAACCTTGCCTAATTCAGTTCACTCTTCCATCTAACTGTGATCCACCCCTACTGCCCCCAGTCCAACCTCTGTTAACTTTCCAGGATTTCTTAACCTTGAACCTTGCCTCACCATCATTCCCCAAATCCCTCAACACACAAACTAACATTACATCCACAGAAAGAACCACAGTCCACCATCTAAAAACTGATACTGACCTTATGATTCTACCTGAGGACAAAGGCGCACCCATTGTTGCTTTGAACTACAAGGATTACCTGGCAGAAGGACTCCATCAGCTCTCAGATACTTCCACCTACAAACCTTGCCACAGTGACCCCGTTGCAATAATCCATCAGGACTCCAGTCACTACTCAAATCCTTAGGCCCATCCCAGAACCTCGCCCCAGACTCCGTCTCTACTCACCCCTCTCACTCCACCCTTTGATACTTTCGAAGTGCCCAGGATGCCCCAATGTTGCCAGTTACTGTGCTCCCACTGAGAGAATCTCTGCTCTCATAAACCATCACCTTCAACCTACTACCCAGAACCTATGCTCCTTTATAAAAGATACCACCTGACTCTCCACAGTGCCTGCCCCTTTACCACATGGTGCCCTGCTCATCACTATTGTTGCCACCTCCCTGAACACTAAAATTCCTAATGCCTATTGCCTTACTGCTATAGAACACTAACTTTTCAAACGCCCTATGGGTTTCAAACCAACAACCGCCTTCCCAGTCACCATGACCAACTACATCTTCACCCACAACTACTTTTCCTTTCAAGACATTACCTACAAACAAATCAGGGGTATGGCTATGGGCACCCACTTGGCACCATATTATGCCAACCTTCTTGTAGGCCATCTAGTGGAATCCTTCCTAAAAACCTAGAACCCTGAACCCCTCTCCTGGTTCAGATTCATTGATGATAGCTTTGCTATCTGGATCAAAGTTGAGGACACACTATCCACATTCCTCCGGAACCTAAACTTCTCCACCATTTGCTTCACCTGGTCTTACTCAACCCAACAAGCAACATTGCTAGATGTTAATCACCACCTCAGAGATGGCTACATCAGTACCTCCATCCATATCAAACCTACCAACCACCAGCAATACCTTCCATGCTAAGAAGTTCCTTCTACTCAGTGTAGCCACTGGGGTTCATCGAATCTGCAGTGATGAGCAGTCCCTCTCAGAATACACCAAAGGTCTCACTGAAGCCTCCATTGACAATAATTATCCTCTCAACCTTGTACAAAAAAAAATCGCTGTGCCTTATCTCTTCAGTCTCCCACCACCTCCCAGTGTCCCACAGTGTGGCCTCAGAAGAACATTCCCATCATAACTCAGTACCATCAAGGACTGGAGCAACTGAATTACATTCCCTGCCATGGTTTCGATTACCTCTCGTTGTGCCCTGAAACGTGAAATGTCCTGCACATTACCCTTCCCACCCCTCCTACAGAGGTATTCTACCATCCACCGAACCTACACAATATACTAAACCATCCTTTCACAACCCCTACTCCCAATCCCCTACCTCATGGCTCACACCCATCTAATAGACCTAGATGCAAGACCTGTTCTACAAATTCTCCTACCACCACTTACTCCAGTCTGGTCACTTAGGTCACCTATCCCAGCAAAGGCAGGGACACCTGTGAAACCAGCCATGTAATATATAAGCTAATCTGCAACCACTGTGCTGCATTGTATGTAGGTGTGACAAAGAGCTATCTGTCTGCATAAATGGCCACTGGCAAACTGTGGCCAAGAAACCAGTGGACCACCTTGTTGCTCAACACACTGCCAACCATGATATCCCTCATTTCAATGACTGCTTCACAGCATGTACCATATAGATTCTCCCCACCAACACGAGCTTTTCTGAATTGTACAGGTGGGAACATTCCCTCTAATACATCCTACGTTCCCATAATCTTCCTGGTCTCAATCTTCATTAGTCATTGTCCTCACCCATTCAGCCCCTTCTCTGTTCCCACTCCAGCACTACACAGCCATCTTTTCATCATCACACCCTTCCTTCTTATTTCTTTTTATTTCTCTCCTTTCCACTACTCTATCCCCAACCTCTCCCCTGCTCACCATCTAAACTGCAGCACTTCACTGTCTGCCACCCCTACCATTCCATCCCTCCCCCTCCCAACCCCAACCTCCTCCTTAACTCCACCCCATCGTGCACTGGTGCTACTACTCACAGTGTGGTTGCAGTTGCGTGAGACTGCAGTCATGTGTGTGAGTTTCGTTTATGTTAGTGTGTATGTGCATGTGTGTATGTGTCTCTGTTGTTGACAAAGTCTTTAATGGCTGAAAGCTATAATTGTGTCTGCGACTCAGCATCTCCGCTAAATGCTGAGTAGCAACTTTCCTTCTCTAATATTGTCTCATTCCATTCTGGATTTTCAATTGTTTGACGTATCTTCTATTGGAATCTGATGCAATTCCAGGTTCTGCGTAAAATCAAAACGAGAAACCTGCAATGGTAGAATCAGTTTCAGTTTTCGCTTTAACTGCGTGTAAGTTCTTTAAGAATTTACCAGCACGCATGTTGTGCCCTAGCAGTTCACCTATTGTTGCCCTTTTAGCAGCATCATTCAGAGAATGACTTTTGATTTTTTCACCAAGTTCCTCAAATTTTAAATTAAAATAACTATGGAATATGTTAAAGTTGATTGTCAACTTCAATATCCGGTTTAATGTTTTTTAACATCTGTCGTATGATCTTCACGCTAAGTTCACAGTCAAGACAATTTCCTTCTTCATTGGTATGATGTGTTTTCCTGACCGCAAACGAGCTGATGTGATTTTTTATTCCCACTCTTAAAGCCACTGGTTTTTCATTTCCAGGAAGACATATTCCCCTCTTGTGGAGATTTATCTTCTTTCAACCGAGTGGACATATGGCTTATTCAGTCACAGCTGACAACAAAAACACTTCGGAAGGCGTTTTACAAACCTGAATCTTATCTTCATACACTGATAACAAATAAACGTAAGACTCTTGTTTTGGTTTCTTCCTCCCTAATTCTCTATCACTTCTAGGCCTTTTTCCTTTCACTGGTTTTACTTCTATTAGCTTTTGAAAGAATCCATTTTGCTGCTCTTCGTTATGTTTCTTGTCATGCGTTTCATCCGATAACTGGAAACAGAATTACGTATTCAATTGAATTTAATGTTCTACATTATTACGTTCACTGTGGTAATTAAACCTTAATTTTGGAGCAATGCTACGGTTCAGGTTAGCACTCACCACCAGTCATAACCATGATGTTTTGGTCGAAATCTATTCCGCTTCCAGTTTCTCTCTTTCTCCCTTTTTTTCTTTTTTTTTAAATTACTTTCTGACATTTGTAACTGGCATCACCGCTGTCTGACATTTTAGCACTAATAAAAACCGATTAAACCAAAGAGTAAGGGGCAATCTTGACTATTCTCTCTGTTTAAAACAGTGCTGACAACTTAAAACTCCGAGGAAGCCCATATCTTGAGTGGTTTTCCTTCAGTTAAGATGATACAATGGCCGCAAAACAATACAAAAATTCCAGAAGGTATAGGGTTTCCCTGTACTACGATCTGGCTGTATGTCTAAAGTACAAAATCATAGGTAACTCTATTCTGTCAAAAACTGGCCGTGTGAAGATTTTCAATATTCCCATAGTTTGATAGCTCTCAGGCGCATTTAAGCACAGTCATTCAATGAAAAGACGCCTTAATACGTGGTATAGTACAGGGTGATTCAAAAAGAATACCAAAACTTTAAAAATGTGTATTTAATGAAAGAAACATAATATAACCTTCTGTTATACATCATTACAAAGAGTATTTAAAAAGTTTTTTTTTTCACTAAAAAACAAGTTCAGAGGTGTTCAATATGGCCCCCTCCAGACACTCGAGCAATATCAACCCGATACTTCAACTCGTTCCACACTCTCTGTAGCGTATCAGGCGTAACAGTTGGGACAGCTGCTGTTATTTGTCGTTTCAAATCATCAATGGTGGCTGGGAGAGGTGGCCGAAACACCATATCCTTAACAGACCCCCATAAGAAAAAATCGCAGGTGGTAAGATCAGGGCTTCTTGGAGGTCAGTAATGAAGTGCTCTGTCACAGGCTGTCTGGCGGCCGATCCATCGCCTCGGGTAGTTGACGTTCAGGTAGTTGCGGACAGATAAGTGCCAATGTGGTGGCGCTCCATCCTGCTGAAATATGAATTGTTGTGCTTCTTGTTCGAGCTGAGGGAACAGCCAATTCTCTAACATCTCCAGATACTGTAGTCCAGTTACAGTAGCAGCTTCGAAGAAAAAGGGACCAAAAACATTATTGGCTGAAATGGCACAGAAAACGTTCACCTTAGGCGAGTCACGTTCATACTGAGTTGTTTCTCGCGGATTCTCAGTGCCCCATATACAGACATTGTGACGGTTGACTTTCCCGTTAGTGTGGAAAGTTGCTTCATCACTAAACACAATCTTTGAAACGAAAGATTCATCTGTTCCCATTTGAGCAAGGATAAAAGCACAGAAATCGATTCTTTTAATCTTATCAGCTGCAGACAGTGCTTGAACCAATTTCAGACGATCAGGTTTCATAACTAACCTTTTTCGTAGGACTCTCCATACAGTTGATTGTGGAATTTGCAGCTCTCTGCTAGCTCTGCGAGTCGATTTTCCTGGGCTGCGAACAAATGCTTGCTGGATGCGTGCTACATTTTCATCACTCGTTCTCGACCGGCCAGAACATTTCCCTTTGCACAAACACCCATTCTCTGTAAACTGTTTATACCAACGTTTAATACACCACCTATCAGGAGGTTTAACACCATACTTCGTTCTAAATGCACGCTGAACAACTGTCGTCGATTCATTTCTGCCGTACTCAATAACACAAAAAGCTTTCTGTTGAGCGGTCGCCATCTTAGCATCAACTGACGCTGACGCCTAGTCAACAGCGCCTCAACAAATGTACAACTAAATGAAACTTTATAGCTCCCTTAATTCGCCGACAGATAGTGCTTAGCTCTGCCTTTTGTCGTTGCAGAGTTTTAAATTCCTAAAGTTGTGGTATTCTTTTTAAATCACCCTGTACTGTGTGCCATGCACTTCGAAGTGTTTCTCACAGTGCTGATGGAGATGTTTTTGCAGAAGCCAGACGTTATTCCTGCCTGGCGCTTCTCTGTTGAGCGGAGGTCGGAGTAGCGCGGACAGCAAGCATCTCCCCTGCGGAATGGACGCTACGCTAGCAGAGCCCGCTCTTTGTGGCGGTGCATTAGTGGATGCGTGAGCCCACAGAAATCTGACCGACCAGGCAGAAAAAGGGATGGAAGTGCACAACGGCGCCGCCTGCGGTGGTAACTCGGCCGCTTTCACGGCGGCCACGGCGCGACAGCTGAGCCGGTAAGAGGATTGCGACGCCATCCGTGCGGCCCGTCACATCGCGACAGCCTCGCTGCCAACGTTTGGGAGACAAGAGGACCGGCGCAACGTTCAAACACTTGGTGCAAGGCGGCTGCAGCTGTCGTGGAGACACGCGCAGGGGTGGCTGGGTGCGTCTTTCAAGTTTTACTGAACTATGGTGTCAGAAACGCACTAAGGCATGCTGCACTAATTGACTCGTGCTCCATTACTTTCCTTCGGACAAGTATCATAGCCGTAAAATCATGTGAAATTATTGTTTATAGCTGTCTCGCCGAAACTAGGTATTAGAAGAACCAGGGCTGTAATGTAATTACTTTATAATTCGAAACAGTAACCATCCACAAGTACGATTTAATAAATTTTATTTAACTCAAATCATTACTAGTTTCAGATTTCTTACAAATCCATCAGATGGCTCTTACAAACTTCCGTTTTCTTACCTGTGGGGATCCTCGTTTTGTAGTCATTATTTTTATACGAACAAAGATGAACAAAAAGTTTTCGCAGTTTTGTCAAATAAAGACATAGTTGGAGACCGTAGCTGTTATATGAAATAAATTGTTGATCGTGTAAGCAAACAGCCACAAATTGGTTTTTGGTTAGTTTATTTAAAAAGTACCGTTACAGGTTTCGAGTTTTTAGCAATTCATCATCAGACGGTTTCCTCATTTTTTTTCCATGCTTGCCCTAGGGCAACTCACATGAAACCAATATATAATTTGTTTTGGCAAAAGCATGAAAAAATCCACCGTCTGATGATGAACTGTGAAAAATTCGAAACCGATAACAGTACTTTTTAAATAAAGTAACCTAAAACCAATTTCTGTTGGTTGCTGTACTCCTTCAAAAATTCATTTGATACGAAAAGTTTTTCATTCAGAATTCGGTATTTTTCCAAGCTCTTTCTAGTACTTTGCGAAACAGACGTCAAGTATTCTTCAGAATAATAAAACGTACGGGTTGTATATTTCTATGCTAGTCATTCGTTGAGTAATTCTGTTCTAGACGTGCACTGTGAGACTGCTGTTAAATTCGCGGAAAGCTGATTGAATACACACCAATCTGTGTTTCATGGGAGTACACACGCTCAACATTAGCATAAAACGGTCCGGCAACGAAAACATTAATTAGAAAGATGCTAGAGTCGTTACATATGCTGGGTTAGAAAAGCTGTGTACAGTGCATCAAGCATGTGAAATATGTCTTTGCTAAATCGGGAAAATTAATTTAAAAGTCGAAAAGAAAAAATGATATAGAACAAATAGTAATTTAATATTCTATTGAATCGCCAATAAAACGTTCGAAGGTGCTTCCATTCCCTTTATTTGAACAAAGACAGAAGTTACAAGTATTGAATAGGTCGAGAGTTCGACGCACAGGCAAACCTTTGTCTGTCTGCGGTTACACGAAGAATGAACATTAGTTAGTACGGCAAAACGGTGAATAAAGCCACATTCCGCCGTACTGTTATTAGAAATTCAGCCAGAGTCAAACACCTAGCGAAGTCCAGTCTCATAGTGTAGGTCGTCAACAGGAGAGTAACCGACCTTTTGAACTCTATAGGCTGAATACGACTATACAAGCCGGCCGGAGTGGCCGAGCGGTTCTAGGCGCTAGCGTCTGGAACCGCGCGACCGCCACGGTTGCAGGTTCGAATCCTATCTCGGGCATGGATGTGTTTTATGTCCTTAGGTTAGTTAGGTTTAAATAGTTCTAAGTTTACAGACATACACATTCGTTCTTTCTTCCACCACAAAAGTGACGATTTCTTGACGCCTCAGGACATCCCTACCAAAAGATAACTAATTTTAATCAAGTTGTTCCATGAATTCCTTTCGTCCCAAATTCTATATGGTACTTGCCTGAGATACCCATACAATCGTCAAAGTTCTTCTGTAACGTCACATTTCATCAACATCTATTCTTCTTTTCTCTGAAATGTGTACCGTTGACGTTTCACTTTCCTACAAAGTTACACTCCACGTAAATACCTTCAAGGAGGACATCCTAACTTTTACAACAGACCTTAACAAATTTCTCTTTTTGTCATAAACGTTTTTATTGCTCCTTGCTAATCAGGATCCCTCAGCATAGTCTAATATAATTCGGCTACCTTCGATTACCGTTGTTTCAGTTAGGTTGATTTTTATATTGTAGCCTCTTTTCAAGATTCCACCAATTCCTTTAAACTCTTCCAACTCATTTGACATCTATGACAGAACTGCAATCCCATAGATAAACAATCCGAGAGACGAACAATTTTTGTCCCTGAACTTTAACTCCTGCTTTCTCCTTTGTTCCCTTGAATGCTGAGTCTACAGAGTAAAGAACAACGAGGATAGACTACAACCATGTCTCGCTCCTTTTCATGTGCTTAGGCTCTTATAATTGCAGTCTCTTTCTGTCCAAGGCATACATGACCTTCGGCTCTGTATTTTCTGTTGCTTTCCAAATATCTAGGACTGATATCTAGTCAGCATCTATATATCAGAAATTTTCTAGCGCCAGCGTCGTGGTAAATTCACAAGATAAGTGTTGTAGGAAAGCTTCTTGAGTCGTTCTGGAATGTAGGTTCGCGGAATATTTGTGATTAAGGCGCTCCGCTATGGACAACCATACTCTAATATGGTGACCATTTCTGTGACTTTTTTTCCACCGTTGACAGTATTTATGGTAGTTCTACGTGCCCGAAGGAAAGCAATTTCTGTGGCAGTCTCACATGTTGACTAAACAAACAGTGAGCTCTCTTCCGTTAATCCAACATGGCAAGAGTGTCGCATCAATGAACAATGGTCAACAGCTGACAGGACGAGTGTTCTACAAGTGACATCTTCTGTGCGCAAATCACTCTTCCTCAGAATTCCTCCAGTAAATATGGCAAGAGGGTTGACACTCTGTTTTTGATCGCACTCATACGATTTGGACGCCTGGACATCAATTTCCAACAGCAGTACAACTAAACTGATAAAAATGACGTATTCGTCATTATCTGAGTGAGTAAAATAGTATTTGATATCATAATGTTGCTAGTTCGAATCTTGCTAGTAGCGTGCTTTTCAACTGTCCACATGAAAAATAAATTGAAAATACGATACATTCGCCATTTTATTGCATGAAAACTTTACGTCGATCAATAACACTTCAATCCCTAAAAATAAAATTTCATGTTTCGCAGTATTGTACCGAACTCCAGTTTACTGTGAATGCTTGCATGTTTACGCTAAGAAAAATGTAAAGGTAGCGGTAAGGTCTGTGGCACGAGCTCGTGACCAAGCTACTAGTTCAAATGGTTCAAATGGCTCTGAGCAATATGGGACTTAACAACTGAGGTCATCAGTCCCCTAGAACTTAGAACTACGTAAACCTAACTAACCTAAGGACATCAGACACATCCATGCCCGAGGCAGGATTCGAACCAGCGACCGTAGCGATCGCGCGGTTCCAGTCTGAAGCGCCTAGAAGTTATTGGTCAGAGTGCAGGTAGGGTAGAGATCGTCCATCCGCCGCGGCACTTGGAGAAAGGGTCTATGGCCGCTTTTTACCCCCAGGAAAGATCCCTGGTGTTCCATTGGTAGCAGTTCGAGTGGATCTGGGCCCGTCCTAGAGGAACTGCAACGAGGTAAATTCCCCGCCACCATTTTCACGCAAATACTGATGAAAAATAAAAGTATGTTACTTTTATTAAAAATTACGATTGAATATTTGTTAAGTATGGAAACTGAATAAAAGTAAAGGACATGCTACTAGCGATATTGGAACCAGTGACGGTCCGTCAACAATCCAGATACGCTACGCATTCACATACAGGTAAATTTGCTGCTAAGCCAAAAATGGTTTGCTCGTAACAGCGATGGGAAAAATTTCAGTTTTAAAAGTCTGTTTCTAGTCTTTTTGAGAATTGTGTCGCACTGCGTTAGTGATTATACAAAGTGTCATGGTGACAAGGTAACGTGGGACTACCTATGTTAACTTTTGCCACAGAATATACTACGCCACAGAACCACCCTAAAGACACACCACGGTGAAGCTGTGCACAGTGGATGATTCAAGCGCAGATGACTGATTTGGGGCCCTAGGAGGGAGACTGAAGTTGACAATCTGTACTACACTGCAAAATAACTTCCCTTATTTGCCACATGAATGAACAAAATTAATAAACGGTCGGTATGCTATTTACTGGAATAAATGATGACACTCAACATAAGCAAAGATTTATTTTTAAAAAGAAAAGAATTAAATAAAAATAAATAAAGAAGAAATTAAAGCAATAAAGCACGTACTCATGTACAGTTGGCAAAGTTTTGGAATGGGTGGAATAATTTATGTCATGTCTCCCACTTTAAATATGGATGGCACTAGCTGACTAAATCTACTTTGGTTGTCAGTGATTGTGAACCACGGAGCGGCAAACTAACACGATATGCATAAGGTGAACAGCGGTTGCTGCTGTTTGAAAGAGTACGCCGCGGACGCTGAGAGCCCCACCTTAATATTTTCCAATGCGCAGGAGCTGCAGAATGCTTCCCAGGCACCTGCAACAGTCTGCGATGCTGCAACCAGCATGTCACTGCATCGACACGAACTTTGGACGTTCTCTCTTTCCAGCCTCAGCGGCCGCCTGTCCAGATCATACCCGAATGTATTTAACACGAATCAAAGCTCTAACCTGAATATCCGATCAGACTCGCCTC
Organism: Schistocerca gregaria; assembly: GCF_023897955.1. NCBI lineage: Eukaryota > Metazoa > Arthropoda > Insecta > Orthoptera > Acrididae > Schistocerca > Schistocerca gregaria. Next base: position 224,727,126 of record NC_064922.1, read on the forward strand.
GCGGCCAAAACACGAATACCAACCTCAGACTCTTCACTATTATTTCTAAAAACACTCCACGTGTAGCACTTTCGAAAATCTAAATTAACAATCGAAATACGGTAACATTCCTTAAGCCAATCGCATAATTCTCCCTCCTCAGTACAGAGTGTTTCAAAAACGACTTTACAATTTTAAAAATTCATAAAAATTCATCGAAAGCACATATAGGGCTGGGTTTAGTGTCGTTTTGTAGGGAAACACATCACTTTTTTTTAATTTAAAGATGTTGTTTGTGGCTTCCGTTGGTCATCCAGCACACATCCCATCTACGCGGTACTCGGGATTGGTAGTTTTGTTAAATTCTATATTAACAGTGATTAATGAAAAAAATACTGAATGCTTCAATATTATTTACTCTGTTAAATATTGAGGGCTAGCATGAGACTCTGAAATAACCCAATACCACGATAACATCGGTTATTCCGAAGTACGCAGGAAATAATAGTTTATACACAGCGCACGACTCACTGCCTTCTAACAGATACTTCGTGTTAGCGCTGCTATTATGGAGAGAGAATATACGTGCTTTTACGCAAACTGTAATGATTAATTTGATTCTCAGGGGCTACTGGTCATTTTTGTACCAACGTTCACAAAGAAACTGAGATTTTTTATGCTTATTAGACGGAATATTTTTCTGTATGTACTATCCGTTATCTACAAGGAAAAAACTAAGGAGAATCTCATCTGCTGTTAAGCGGCCAATCTTGAACATACTGAAGTGATTCAGTACGAAAATATTAATGAAGGGAATTTGTCTTTACTTTACTAGCCTTGAAATAGAGAAGTCTCCCGCATTTACATTTAATATCACAGACTGAATTGGTAACTAAAGAATATCGTCACCGTAATGACCTACCAAATGCTGTTGTAAGCAGGCTGTTTAGGTTTTATTATTGGTAACGTCACGTAGGGCTCTGTATGAAAATCACTGGCTGTGCTGTGTGCAGTCTGTGGCTAGTTTGCATTGTTGTCTGCTATTGTAGGGTTGGGCAGCGGCAGCTGGATGTGAACAGCGCGTAGCGTTGCGCAGTTGGAGGTGAGCCACCAGCAGTGGTGGATGTGAGGACAGGCATGGCAGAGTTTTGAGAGCGGACGATTTGGAAATTTGTAAGACTGGATGTCATGAACTGAAATGTATATTATGACTTTTGAACACTTTTAAGGTAAATACATTGTTTATTCTCTACCAAAATCTTCCATTTGCTAACTATGCCTATCAATAGTTAGTGCTTTCAGTAGTTAGAATCTTTTATTTAACTGGCAGTATTGGCGCTTGCTGTATTGCAGTAGTTCGAGTAACGAAGATTTTTGTGAGGTAAGTGATTCATGAAAGGTATAGGTTAATGTTGGTTAGGGCCATTCTTTTGTAGAGATTATTGAAAGTCAGATTGCGCTGCGCTAAAAAATATTGTGTGTCAGTTTAAGCACAGTCAAGTACAATTTTTCTAAGGGCACGTTTCACTGCTAAGGAAAGAGAGCTCCTTGCAACATGACGTTCTGAAGTAGAGTTATTAATTACAATTAATGGTGGCTGTTATGGGAGGTGCTCACTATTTCAATAACCAACATTTTCTAATAACAATTGGACATATATTCTGATAACTTACAGACAGACTTACATTAAATACCAGACTGTGCTACAATGGCGGCCTTCCTCTAGGCTAAACAAGCTACGAAAGAAACAAAATGGCTCTGAGCACTATGGGACATAACATCTGAGATCATCAGTCACCTAGAACTTAGAATTACTTCAACTTAACTAATCTAATGACATCACACACATCCATGCCCGAGGCAGGATTCGAACCTGCGACCGTAGCGCGTATAACCGCTCGGCCACACGGGCCGGCGAAAGAAAAAATCTACCCCTCAAAAAAATTATCTGTTCCTCTTCATCTACGTTACACAGATAGTATATACAAAAAGGCTATTCGTTCAACGCATCACTATTTGCGAGGTTTACAGATAATAAACTACACTTTTTAATTTTTGACATTCATAGCACACACGGACGCAGTCTGTCATATTTTCTAACACACATAAAACCCTTTTAATTTTTTTCGAAATGTCAATTTATGTGACGTTCTGTCACACATCGGAAGCTCATTTCTTCCCAAATTCACTGTAGGATTGTAGGTGTAAGTTGCTCAGTGGCGGCTTAAATTCTTGCTCTAAGTTCAGGTAGAGAAGCCTGCACAGAAGGTACAACCACTATATGTTTGATGAATCCCCAGATCTGGGGAACGTGGTGGCCATGCTATTGTAACATAATGGCGTGGAAAGCCGTCAATGAAAAAATCCCGGAAGTCAGCGAGGTAGTGGTGTAGGGCACCATCTTTCCTGAAGTAAACATTTCGTTCCTAGTCATCCTCATCGATCTGCAGCATCAAAAATTGTTGTAACATATCCAGGTACACTATCCCGGCGATGGTTCTGTCACGGAAAAGAGGGGCTGTGGACTTTGTTCTTGCTCAATGCACGAAATACCTTCAGTTTAGAGCTATCACGAACACGTTGAAATGTTTGATGTGGATTTTCACTGCGTCAAATCCTAGAGCTATGTGTGTGTTAACCTTGCCACTTACGTGAAAAGTAGATTCGTCATAAAAGATGCTTCTGTCCAAGAAATGTTCAGCCTCTTGCTATCGATTTAACATTTCCGCCCAGAAGTTCTTGCGAGCAATTTTATCGGGATCTTTTATATTTCGTACGATCGTCAATCTCCCGCATCTCGTGGTCGTGCGGTAGCGTTCTCGCTTCCCACGCCCGGGTTCCCGGGTTCGATTCCCGGCGGGGTCAGGGATTTTCTCTACCTCGTGATGGCTGGGTGTTGTGTGATGTCCTTAGCTTAGTTAGGTTTGAGTAGTTCTAAGTTCTAGGGGACTGATGACCATAGATGTTAAGTCCCATAGGGCTCACAGCCATTTGAAACATTTTTTGATCGTCAATCTGTAAGGTTTCAAATGCAAACGGTTTCTCAACACACACCTGGTGGATTTCGTAGGGCTGTTGACAAAACGTTGCCTCACTAGCTGAACGACGTCTTCAGATTTGCTTGGCCGACCTGAAGAATTCCCGTGTCTTTCCGGGCACCCAATTTCTACATAACATTCATGCCACACACAAACTGTAGGCCTACTAGGAGAATCTGTAGCGTACTTGCTACGGAATTATGCTGAACTGTTGTCGCCGACTTTGATTCTTCAAACCAAAATACACAGCTAGCAGCCATCTATAACGCAACTGCCACTAGCGCTCCTTACGGCACTAGCGAATACCCGTGTATCTCCTTACAAGTAAACACTACAATCACCTCTGTAGGTACTATGAATTAGTTTATAAGAATTTTCAAAGTGGCAAAGTCCTTTTTGAAACATCCTGTACAGCCTCCCTCCAGAAGATGGCCAAGTTGCATTTCTCCAATCCTGTCGCTTTCATCAAGAGAGGATGCCCTCCTGTGCGTGTTCTGAGGTCACTGAGTCCCAGTGAAAACAACAAACTTTCTTTGCTTGCAAACGAAACCACTTCTAAGAAAAATCAGTGCCTACCCCGGCTTCACGGTATCGGGAATTCTGCCACGCGGGACAAAGAGAAATGTTTTCGCGATCCGTACAGATCTTAATCTACATCTACATCCATACTCCGCAAGCCACCTGACGGTGTGTGGCGGAGGGTACCCTGAGTACCTCTATCGGTTCTCCCTGCTATTCCAGTCTCGTATTGTACGTGGAAAGAAGGATTGTCGGTATACTTCTGTGTGGGCTCTAATGTCTCTGATTTTATCCTCATGGTCTCTTCGCGAGATATACGTAGGAGGGAGCAATATACTGCTTGACTCTTCGGTGAAGGTATGTTCTCGAAACTTTAACAAAAGCCCGTACCGAGCTACTGAGCGTCTCTCCTGCAGAGTCTTCCACTGGAGTTTATCTATCATCTCCGTAACGCTTTCGCAATTACTAAATGATCCTGTAACGAAGCGCGCTGCTCTCCGTTGGATCTTCTCTATCTCTTCTATCAACCCTACCTGGTGCGGATCCCACACTGCTGAGCAGTCTTCAAGCATTGGGCGAACAAGCGTACTGTAACCTACTTCCTTTGTTGTCGGATTGCATTTCCTTAGGATTCTTCCAATGAATCTCAGTCTGGCATCTGCTTTACCGACGATCAACTTTATATGATCATTCCATTTTAAATCACTCCTAATGAGTACTCCCAGATAATTTATGGAATTAACTGCTTCCAGTTGCTGACCTGCTATTTTGTAGCTAAATGATAAGGGACCTATCTTTCTATGTATTCGCATCACATTACACTTGTCTACATTGAGATTCAATTGCCATTCCGTGCACCATGCGTCAATTCGCTGCAGATCCTCCTGCATTTCAGTACAATTTTCCATTGTTGCAACCTCTCGATACACCACAGCATCATCTGCAAAAAGCCTCAGTGAACTTCCGATGTCGTCCACCAGGTCATTTATGTATATTGTGAAGAGCAACGGTCCTATGACACTCCCCTTGCGGCACACCTGAAATCACTCTTACTTCGGAAGACTTCTCTCCATTGAGAATGACATGCTGCGTTCTGTTAGCTAGGAACTCCTCAATCCAATCACACAATTGATCTGATAGTCCGTATGTTCTTACTTTGTTCATTAAACGACTGTGGGGAACTGTGTCAAACGCCTTGCGGAAGTCAAGAAACACGGCATCTACCTGTGAACCCGTGTCTAAGGCCCTCTGAGTCTCGTGGACGAATAGCGCGAGCTGGGTTTCACACGACCGTCTTTTTCGAAACCCATGCTGATTCCTACAGAGTAGATTTCTAGTCTCCAGAAAAGACATTATACTCGAACATAATACGTGTTCCAAAATTCTACAACTGATCGACGTTAGAGATATAGGTCTATAGTTCTGCACATCTGTTCGACGTCCCTTCTTGAAAACGGGGATGACGTGTGCCGTTTTCCAATCCTTTGGAACGCTTCGCTCTTCTAGAGACCTACGGTACACCGCTGCAAGAAGGGGGGGCAAGTTCCTTCGCGTACTCTGTGTAAAATCGAACTGGTATTCCATCAGGACCAGCGGCCTTTCCTCTTTTGAGCGATTTTAATTGTTTCTCTATCCCTCTGTCGTCTACTTCGATATCTACCATTTTGTCAACTGTGCGACAATCTAGAGAAGGAAGCACAATGCAGTCTTCCTCTGTGAAACAGCTTTGGAAGAAGACATATAGTAATTCGGCCTTTAGTCTTTCATCCTCTGTTTCAGTACCATTTTGGTCACAGAGTGTCTGGACATTTTGTTTTCATCCACCTACCGCCTGGCCAGCGCCCCTTCCTTGCTCCCAAAACTGAAACCATTATAGCGACCTCTTAGCTATCTACAGCCGGTGAAGTTCCCTTCACCTCCAGCTAAAACTGTCCAGCAAAACATTCTACGAAACACAGACTCAGTCCTGTCAGGTCAAATTTCTCTGTGCAATAAGGTATGAATCCTCTTTAATAAGTGTCATAACGGTCACAGTGCCTTCCTAATTAGACACATGTGCTCTAATTGTAAAAGTCCACATGATTTCAACAATTAACGTGAAAGGAGAGCCCAACCACGGGCCTTTCAGTCCTGCAAGTATCTAGAAAATCGATGACGGCCAGTCTGAATGCTCTCCTCGTTAAGTCCTGCATGTACTTTCCCAAAGGCTACATCAATGTGGTCGTTTTACCTCAAATTTCTCCGACGATCTTGTTGGCTGTGAATGATTCCAGCGACGTGTAGTCAAACTTTGTTGCAGCTTGTCTTATATTTAGCCACTTTAAATATTTCTTTACATTTACAGTCAGCTGTGAATATTTGCACCAGCTGCAGTTTATATGGAAATCTGTTACTAACGTCTTAGTAGCTCTTAGTCTGTGAAGATACTTGTGACGTGTACTGGCTTCGGTGGACAGGATAAAATGGTGGAATCAATTGACTGAGTTCAGATTAACATTTTACCAGTTATTGAGTAATAACTTGAGTCAAGAAATGAAATAGTTACAAAAAGACTCCCTACCTAATTCATCAAAAAGTAAAATAACAATAACTTTTGTTTTAAAGTATAATATGATTTCATTTTAACTTATTTTAGAAAAATACATGCTCAATTCAAGAATTTGCAAACGGGTCGGTAACAAATTAGAAGTTACATTGAAGCATGCCGCTCGGGGTACTCGCATCGTCCTAGGCGCCTTGCCACGGTTCGCGCGGCTCTCCTCGTCGGAGGTTCCCGTCCTCCCACGAGCATGGGTGTGTATTGTCCTTAGCGTAAGTTACATTAAGCATTGTGTATAAGCCTAGGGACCGATTACCTCAGCAGTTTTGTCCCATAGGAATTTACCACCACATAGAAACATGGCGACTATAGTAACTTCCCTGGCATAGTCTGTTGAATACCACGCGCTCAATCCTCATTACATTTAATTCGATGTATAAAATCAGTGCACTATAGGTCATATAAACACAACGCAATGACACAGAGTAGCCTGAAACAACTAGGTACTAGAAACAGGAACCGTATATTCTTAGCATAACCAGACACTATAGCAGTACTATCTTCAAGTCTAACAAGTTGGCTGTGCATGAACAACGTACACTCATACGAAGCCTGCCGCCACATGACAACATTAAAATGCACTGAGCAGCCTGACTGATAAAAACAGTATGAGTAATTAGACGACTTAACGATGTACACTAGTACAAATTCAGTCCCTTACAGAATCAAGCAAAAACAATGTATCCCCAAATCCCATTACCAAAGTTTAAATAGACACTATCGGCGCACAGTTATGAGTGGTAACTAGAAAATTAATATATAACCTCACCAAACCGCAGTATCTTTTTTTATCTGAAGCATACTCGCGTCAGGGGTAGAACTGTTGATACTTTAGAAATATCGGGAATCCGATATATCGAAATTTAAAAAATGTATATCGAAATATAGTATCGATCTCTCGATATAGCTACGGATAGTGTCATTTAATTTTTTATTTATTATTACATACTCCGTATATAACAAGCTAGGAGCCTTCTTATCCCCTTACAGCAAGAACTGAAAGGAAAATGACGCACTTTGCCAACGCATGTAAGTGGCACAATAAAAGGTGACCGTAAGGTCTGTAGTTCGGTTTCGTCACACATCAGTTTTTTCAAGTACGCTTCATGTCAACTTCCCTGTTTGTTTCATGTCTGCAAACGCCAGCGACCGAGCACTTGTAGTGTCAAAAACTGCGTGGTGAAGTTACACGCTGGAGTTTCTGTGGATAGCGCCGAGTGCCGGTTACGTCAACATTTCCTTTCATACGTATCCACCCACAGAAAAAACCGATCTTGTCATTTAAATGTTCGTTCATCATTATCAGCAACTGTTTTTGAAGAGAGGCACTGTGAAGAACCAACACACTATTATTCCATTCACATTGCCACCCCACCCCCTCCCCAATTCTCGCCCTCGCTACCGCACCACCACCCAGTACAATCGGAATTTTCTTTGTGCCTCTTACACTTGATTCAAACAGTCAAAGAGAAAGACTGGAGGGGTGGAAGCTCAAAAAGTAATAAGTTTTCTTCACACATTGAGAGTAACATTACGTTGTACTGCAATAACAAAATAACACCTTCAAATATTTACCGAAAATTGCGAAAAAAATAAAAAATAAAAAATGTGCGGTCTATATCGATATAGCTATATATTAGGGGAAGTATAATCGCCGATATTTACAGATATTTTCTTTAAAAACTATAGATATATCGATGTTCTTTCAATATCCATGCGTCACTGCCTTAAGTTCAGGCTGCACCACATCCATATTCCACAATAGAGCACGGTCGTGATCTCTCAGTGTGTGCGGCAAGCCCCATAAACAAACCCCATTCACAACTTGCTGTTGGCGTCTCGAAATTCAGCGAGTAAACGTCTTTCCTCAGTGCACTGACTGAAAACTTCCGAGCCCCACCGCGAGCAGATAAGCACTTCCACAACCAGAGACAGTAGATCACAAGGCACCAGGAAGCGTAGCCAACCTCTGACATAGGCCTCATATCATCAAACACCGCACAACGGCTAGAACCATTACTGACCATGTCATTTAGAGCAGAAAATGTAAAAATTGCCGGCCGGAGTGGCAGTGCGGTTCTAGGCGCTACAGTCTGGAACCGGGCGACCGCTACGGTCGCAGGTTTGAATCCTGCTTCGGGCATGGATGTGTGTGATGTCCTTAGGTTAGTTAGGTTTAATTAGTTCTAAGTTCTAGGCGATTGATGACCTCAGAAATTATGTCGCTTAGTGCTCAGAGCCATGTGAACCATTTTTAAAAATTTATCAGAGGTGTAAATACGCATCTCGTCCAGAGGGGGTACGGAAGGTGCTGCAGAGTTAGTCCAGGGGTGTAAATGTAGGTGCTTATTGGTATAAGAAGAGCAAAGAGATGATGGAACTTTTCTTTCAAGTAGTGTGGTTGCAGCGTCGGTTTAAATTGAAACTGGTGTCTGTTCTGGACTGCAGACGTTGGGCAGGTATGTGAAATGTTTTCTTTTCATGTCCTTATGGTTAACATAAGAATCGTAAGTTACATTTTGTGATCTAGTTTTTAGGTTACATGTGACTGGAAATATTACTTAGCGTCGATGTAAATATGGGCGCTTATTTGAAGGCCACAATATTTCCTGGAGCTTTTCGCGTTCAACATATCTCATATCCCCAACACTAAGAAGAGCACAACCATTCGCAGACAAAATGATTACATCCAGAAGCTGCTCTCTGTAGAGATGTCTACGGTTTTGTATCGTTTTATACATTTTTATTAAAACATTTAAAAATATTTCATGACTATTTCTGGAGAGAGCCCATATTTGTACCCCAATCTTTACACAGTTTTAAGTGTTCACGATAAACTGTGGTAAACACTGATATGTTCCGCTGTGCAACGCCAGGCACGTATAAATAGGTGTTATACACTGGAGTGACAAAATCCGTAGGATACTTCCTAATAGAGTGTAGGACTTCCTTTTGCTCAGTGTAGTGCAGCAACACGACGTGACATAGACTCAACAAGTCACTGGAAGTCCCCTTAGAAATATTGACCCAAGCTGCCTCTACAGCTGTCCATAACAGCGGAAACGTTTTGTGCACGAACTGACCTCTCGGTTATGTCCCATAAATATTCGACGGGATTCATGTGGGGCGAGATGGGCAGGCAAATCATACCACGAATTTCTCAAAATGTTGCTCAAAGCAGTCGCGAACAACTACGGTCCAGTGACATGGCGCATCGTTATTTGGTAACGTGAAATCCACGAATGGCTGTAAAAGGTCTCTTGTAGTTGAACATAATAATTTCCAGGCAATTACCCGTTCAGTTGGATCAGAGACGGTCCATTGCAGGTAAACACAGTCCACATCAGTATGGAGACGCCACCAGCTTACACAAAACCTTACTGACAACTTCGGTCCATGTTTATGCTCTTCACTGGTATAGGTGTTGCATATGATCGTCCTCTCTTCACGATATTTCGGCGATCCATCTGCTCCCGTTTTTGGTTGCGATGGATGATACGATATTTAGGCGATCCATCTTCCCCCAGCCTTACTGACACCTTCGGTCCATGTTTATGCTTTTCACTGGTATACGTGCAACATATGATCGTCCTCTCCTCACGATATTTTGGCGATCCATGTGCTCCAGTTTTTGGTTACGATGGGATGACACGATGTTTCGGGGAATCATCTGATCCCGTATTTAGTTGTGATCGGTGAGTACAAAATCATGAGAGACAGCAGGTCATTTATACCCCGGGTCCAGGTACTGCGCCTGCGCGAGAAACGGATGAGGTGCCCCCTTAAGAGCGATAGAAACTGGAGAAAGTGATAAATCGCAAATTAAGATGTAGCGGGTCGAAAGTCATCCCGTTGTTGTTTTATATCAGATAAGATAGTGTTCCATATCTTGCAGAAATGTAAACCTCTATTAATAATGTCATTAGATCATCGTATTTCGATGGATTACTTGAGCACAGAATCCCAGTAACAAGAAGTCGGAGCAATAATTTGCGTCTCTTTAAACGTCATGTTATGCCTTTCATTGACCAATGTTCTAGTACGCAAAAAAGAGAATGTTATACCATAAACCCACACACAGACCACTATCCTTTGTCATCGACCACACGGGGGTTCTACGTGCATTGGTCATAAGAGCTTATGCCATTTCAGGCTGGAAGCAAACGTATGTGACGCGGATGTTCCACACATCGGTCACGAACAGTGCGAGTAGTCTGTCCAATATAGTGCTTTTCACAATGACAGGGAATTTTATAAACTCCAGGCTTTCTCAATCCCAAATCCTCTTTAACAGATCCAAATACGGCTATAATCTTGGCCAAAGACAAAGAACACTTTTACTATCATACTTCCTGAAAATTCTAGAAATTTTTGAAGAGATGCTTCCAGCAAAAGGTAGAAAGGCAACTGATTTACTAGTGTCCGGCGATGGTTCAGTTGATGGTCCAAACTGAAAAGCAAGGTTAATTTGATGATCGGTATATTCGTTGAGCTCGATGACAGCCTTAAGGTGATCCAGTTCCTGCGTCAAATTTTCGGAATCAGAAATGGCATAAGCTTTCTTGAGCAATGTACGTAGAACTCCAATGCGCCGATGTGGTGGATGACTACTCTTAGAATGAAGATAGCTGTTCGTATGTGTGGGTTTATCGTACAACATTTTCTTTTTCTGTGCACTAGAACATCCAGAAAAGGTACATTGCCATATTTTTCAATTTTCATCGAAAATTTGATGCTTGGATGAAGACAGTTAAAATAATCTAAAAACCGTATTAAGAGATTCCAATCAATGTGGCCAAACAATGAAAATATCATCCACGAATCTCCAGAAACATGTAGGTTGAAGAGAAGAAGTCCTGAATGTGGTATCTCCAAAATCTTCCATAAAAGGTTTGGCGACAATAGGGGAAAGAGGACTCCTCATAGCCACACCGTCAGTTTGTTCAGAAAATACGTCATTAAATAAAAAATATGTCTATGTCAACATATGGTGACACAGCTCAGTAGTTTTATCTTCCAAAAGTTGAGCAATTAACAACAGGGACTCTTCCAAACGCACCTTGGTGAAAACAGAAACCACATCGAAACAAACAGGTCAGATGTTACATGGTATGAAGACACCTACTGTTGAATAAAATCAGTCTAATTAGATAAATGATGTTCACATTGCCGAACGTAAGGCTGAAGACGGGAGCAAGATATATGTCTAAGTTATAAGTAGGAGCGCCCAAATTATTAACGATAAGACGAAGAGGGGCCGCAATTTCCGATGTTCATTGAGTTCGGGAGTGATTGATTACTTAGCGATATGTGCTCCAATTTATCACAGAAGTTGGAGAAATTTATGAGAGCTTGGGACAGAGTAACAAATCAGAACATTATAATAATATTACCCCTTCGAAATTATACAATCGCTTCCTTCAGAGTGGTTTGGTTCTCTGAAGGATTTCATAATCTCTGAACAAATATGGGATAGAGAAAGCCTCAACTAGGAATATTTTGATGGAGTTTCAGGTTATATCATTTGTCTTACGCCAAGGGAAATTGATGGTTGCGTTTCGGGTACGTAGCGCCCATATAACTGATCAGAGATTTTTTCCTCGCGGAAATCCGTCTGTTAGTGGACTCATTGATTTGGCGGGGTCTTCAGTAGGAGCCAACGCAGACTTGTGATGTGAGTCTGGAGAGGGAGCTGGTAAACAGGCGACGTTCGTGAGCGTCACAGAGAGGAGCTTGGCAGAGCGACGCAGGGGAGAGGTGGGCACAGACTGCAGAAGTCACTTTGGAGTGGCCAGTTGTTGTCAGAACGTTACGCAGTACCAGCGGGTGCCTTTCTTTCTTTCTACATTCCTTTTTCTTTTTTCTTTAGTTGTGGCTAGTAGGACCACAAGACTGACTCCCCTTGGCAGTTTATTTTCAGTGAGTGAAAGGTACACACATTTTGTGTCTGTTTATTTAACAATCTACTATACATTTTGTGAGGTAATTGAGCGCTTATTGTATCCTTTGTTCCTCTTTAGGTAATATCTTTCATAAGATATGTGTATTTCGTACAGCAGGGACCATTCTTTAAGTGCCTGCACGAGCTGTGGTGATCAGAGCTTTTCGATGACTGGTGTACAAACTGACAGCGAGTGCCAGCTGATCAAGGCCTATTGCACTTTGTACTTACGCCAGTGCTGGAGTCTTTTTTTTTTTTTTTTTTTTTTTTTTTTTTTTTTTTTTTTTTTTTTTTTTTTTTTGTCTACTGACTGGTTTGATGCCTCCCGCCACGAATTCCTTTCCTGTGCTAACCTCTTCATCTCAGAGTAGCACTTGCAACCTACGTCCTCAATTATTTGCTTGACGTATTCCAATCTCTGTCTTCCTCTACAGTTTTTGCCCTCTACAGCTCCTTCTAGTACCATGGAAGTCATTCCATCATGTCTTAGCAGATGTCCTATCATCCGGTCCCTTCTCCTTATCAGTGTTTTCCACATATTCCTTTCCTCTCCGATTCCTCGTAGAACCTCCTCATTCCTTACCTTATCAGTCCACCTAATTTTCAACATTCGTCTATAGCACCACATTTCAAATGCTTCGATTCTCTTCTGTTCCGGTTTTCCCACAGTCCATATTTCACCACCATACAATGCTGTACTCCAGACGTACATCCTCAGAAATTTCTTCCTCAAATTAAGGCCGGTATTTGATATTAGTAGACTTCTCTTGGCCAGAAATGCCTTTTTTGCCATAGCGAGTCTGCTTTTGATGTCCTCCTTGCTCCGTCCGTAATTGGTTATTTTATTGTCTAGGTAGAAGAATTCGTTAACTTCATTGACTTCGTGACCATCAATCCTGATGTTAAGTTTCTCGCTGTTCTCATTTCTACTACTTCTCATTACCTTCGTCTTTCTCCGATTTACTCTCAAACCACACTGTGTACTCATTAGACTGTTCATTCCGTTCAGCAGATCATTTAATTCTTCTTCACTTTCACTCAGGATAGCAATATCAGCGAATCGTATCATTGACATCCTCTCACCTTGTATTTTAATTCCACTCCTGAACCTTTCTTTTATCTCCATCATTGCTTCCTCGATGTACAGATTGAAGAGTGGAGGCGAAAGGCTACAGCCTTGTCTTACTCCCTTCTTCGTTCTTGACCGTCCACTCTTATTATACCCTCTTGGTTGTTGTACATATTGTATATGACCCGTCTCTCCCTATAGCTTACCCCTACTTTTTTCAGAATCTTGACCAGCTTGCACCATTTTATATTGTCGAATGCTTTTTCCAGGTCGACAAATCCTATGAACGTGTCTTGATTTTTCTTTAGCCTTGCTTCCCTTATTAGCCGTAACGTCAGAATTGCCTCTCTCGTGCCTTTACTTTTCCTAAAGCCAAACTGATTGCCACCTAATGGTGCCTATTACTCTGAGCTGTGGTATTGCACCCCTTAAGTGATAATTATTGTAAAGAGCTTCGTGGCATAGTCGGTTATTTTTCCTTTCAGGTATTCCTCCTCTACGGCTCCATGTAGCTCTCTAGTTCTCGTCCTCGGCGAGCCCCCCAGCGTCAGTCTGTATTGGTTGGAGTGCTCGTATAGTAGTATCACATATGACTCCTCACGCTGCACACCCTTAGAGGCGTTTTGGCTGGACTGTCGACCTACAGTGTTGGTACCTGCTCTTTGTGTTGATACGGGTACTGGTGAAGAATACTATTAGTGCAGAAACCATCTTCATGGAGTTCCAGCGTAACGACAAACGCCGGCACGACGATCAAGAACGGAAGAGCAGAGGGGGCTGTGAGAAGACGTGAGCCAATAGTAGGACCACAGCTGGACAGGAGCGGCCTCTACACGAAGAGAAATAAGCGCCACGCAGCCTAGCAGCGACTTATGAACTGTATTGTTTTGCTTGCTCTGAAATTGTATATAGCAAATGACATTGATTATTTTCATGTCGCCATTTGCTTGTGACACAACTTTGTGAACACGCAAATATAAGTATTGTCAATTTAACATACTGAAATACATTCGATTAATACGATGGCGACGAGGATGGGATTAAAAAAAAATCCGTACGCCTCAAGGCAACGGAATTTTCTTTTGTGTTCTGCTGGCACCTTAATTCTCTCTTATCTCTTCTTTACAGGAGTGTTTACTTGTGTAATAATCTCTTATCACGTTTTTGCTAAACAGTGTTTTCAGGTGGGTGTTGCAGAGAATGTCTTTGCTTTCATACTTATTCTCTGTCGGGCGTGGTCGGCATTTGGATGGGTGACCATCCAGGCCACCATGCGCTGTTACCATTTTTCGGGGTGCACTCAGCCTCGTGATGCCAATTGAGGAGCTACTCGACCGAATAGTAGCGGCTTCGGTCAAGTATACCATCATAACGACCGGGAGAGCGGTGTCCTGACCCCACGCCCCTCCTATCCACATCCTCCCCCGAGGATGACATGGCGCTCGGATGGTCCCGGTAGGCCACTCGTGGCCTGAAGAGGGAGTGCTTTTTTTTTTACACCTATTTTTCTTTCTTGCCACATCTGTGTATTGCATTTGTCTCTTCCAACATGACCACCCCACCTATCCCACCTCGTGCTCAGGCGCCACAGTTGCCACCGTTAGACGCAATGCAGCTAATGCAAATATTTCAATTTCAGATGCAGCAATAACCCTCGCTACTAAATACGGTACAGCAGCTCCAGCGAAGCAAACTACTAATGCAGCACAAGCACCGCAGTTCCAAGTCCTACAATGCCTTTTCTCTAGTTTCATGAACAAAAAGGGGCATGGGTCGAGTGGTTGCAACAGTTAGAAGCCCAAGTAATTGCTCACAAATTACCAGGTACTGTGAAACTCCCCTATTTATTGTCCACAGTAGGACGTGTAGTGTTCAGACTCATTCAGAAGTTATTTCCTAATGCCCGAGAGAACTTCCGTATGATCAGCCTGTAGATTCGGTAGCTAACTATTATGACCAACAAGTGATGTGGTAGCAGTTAGGTATCAATTTTTTAATTGTAAAAAATGGTCAGAACAAACTTATCGTTAGTAGTTAACAGATTTTCAGATTACGATAAGGACATGCAAATCCAAATGTACTTGTGGTGCTTCATATTCAGGTGTTATGTTCCTTGATGCCATCTTGTACGATGTATCTGATGTCAAACATAGAACAGATTCTGAAACAGTAAGATCCATCATTCAGCAAGTAGTGCAAATACTACATCAGTACGATTCAGGTGCCCAGTAGGCCAATGAATTTGATCAGCCAGGTATTGGCGACCGGCCCATTTGGCAGTGGCAGCTTTCTTCCGCCACACAGCGTAAACAACTCTCCATGCTGCGTAAGCAGCTTGCTCAACAGGCCAACAGAATTAAGTCATGCCCTCGATGTTATTCCCTGCAGAAACGCCAAGACTGCTCTTCCCGACAAGCACAGTGCTACACTTGTGACAAGGAAAGACATGTAAAACCTGTATGTTTGCAACAGAACAAACATAAGAATTTGGCCCACTCACAAAAATCTAGTCACAAGGCCCATGTCATTAATGCAGTATGTTGAAAGTCTGCAACAGACATTTGCAAAACTAGCAAGGAATCACTTTATTCAGTGCTACACCAGTCCAACTTTTCGTTCATTTGCTTCTTTGTCTGAAACGTGGGAAATTTTAGTTGAACATGGATGCCTCTGTTACATTGCTAAATCATTATACATATGAAATGTTAGGCTCCCCACGTCTGTCTAAAACTAGCATGCATATGAAAGCTTATAATGGACAAGACATTTCTGTTCTCAGAAAATGTACTTTTCCTGCCATGTATCGCTCGCATATGCGAACAGTGACTTTTACAATCGTACATTCACACGACTGTAAAAAGATATTTGGTCTTGATTCATTTGGTTTTACATTTTGCTTTAATATTCAGTGTCTGCATTCCATGCAAACAGACAGTGTAACTAGCTTGATTAAAAAAATCCTGGAAGTCTTTTCTGATGGTTTAGGCAAGGTTAACAATTTTGTTGCACATATTAATCTGAAAGACAATGCTCAGCTCAAATTTTACTGGGCCAGAACTGTTCTCATTGGATTAGGGAACAAACGCCGCTACTGAACTTAAGGACTTCCAAGATAGCGGAGCTATTGCAATGATACAATCTAGTCAATGGGCAAGTCCACCGGTTTTGATCCCCAAGCCTTCTGGTCACATTCACCTCTGTGTTGACTTTAAGCCAATCCACAGACTGTGATTGATACTTACCCACTGCCACGCCCAGAGGTCTCATGGACAGATTAATCTCTGGTCGCTACTTTTCAAAAGTTGATTTGCGTGATGCGTATCTTCAAATATTGCTCGATGAAGTATCTCAAAAAGTGTGTCGTGAATACTCATTTGGGCTTGTTTAAAAATTTGCGTTTGCCTTTTGGCAGTGCTTCTACACTCGCCATTTTCCAACCGGAACAGCTGACTGCTCAGGTGCCAAACTGTTCAACTCTTTCGACGGTATTATCGTTGCAAGTCGTACACGTGAAGATTGTATTTCAAATTTTCGTGCTTTGTTTCATGTGTTATCTGATGCAGAACTAAAGTGTAGACTGGACAAGTGAGATTTTCTGAAACCTGAGTTGCAGTATCTTGGTCATGTCATAAACAGTAAAGGTCTACATCCTCTTCAACCACATTTGTTAGCCATACGAGATTTGTCTACTCCTCACAACGTCTCAGAATTGCAGTCAGTCTTAGGGAAACTGAAGTTTTATATTCTTACAGAATGCTGCACAAATCGCGGCTCCATTGCATCACTTGCATGGCAAGAATGTCCCCTTTGTTTGTACAGATGAGTGCCAAGTAGCTTTTCAGAAACTTAAAGATGCATTGTTCATTGATCGACACTTAGTTCTCTTTGATCCTGACACACCAGTTGCATTGCCCACTGGCGCTTTCTCTCACAGAATCGGTGCAGTACTTTCGCACAGAATTGGTGATAAAGACATGCCTAACGCTTCCGCATCAAAAGCGTTGTCCAGAGCTTACTGTAACTATTCACGAATTGAGGAAGAGGAATTGGCTATTGGTATGACGTCACCAAATTCCACTATTCTTTGTGTGGCAGAAAATCCTACTTAATAACGGATCACAACCACTGCAGTCCTTGTTTCATGTGACGAAACTAGTTCCTGTACGAAATGTCCAAAAATTGCAAAGATGGGCTTTGTTGTACTTCAGTACCACTAACAGATTGTGTATCGTCCGACAGCTCAACATGGTAATGCAGATGAACTTTCATGTCTTCCGATTGGTCCTGAAACAGACTTTGACACTTCTGCTGCATCTTGTTGCCACATCGATGTTCAGGATTCTGAACTGCCTCCATCTTTTCCACGGAACTGTAGGAAAATTTCACAGGCCACGGAAGCTGCTTCAGGTTTTACATTTTGCTAACATACATTCGCTCATCTTGGCCTCGTTCTTTCCATAGCATAAAGAACTCTGCAGTGCGCCGATACTTCAACAAGGACACTAGGGAGGGGGGGGGGGGGGGGGGAGATAGTTCGTACGAAACAGTTAGCTCATCAAAACTGTACTTCGCAGGGTTTTGGACGCCCAAATAGAACAGATGAAGTCACTGTGTCACGTATGTGCGGAAAATCAGCCAACTCAGCCACAAAAATTCTCTGCTTCGCCTAAGTCGCAATCACCATGGCAACGAGTGCAAATAGACTTTGCGGGACTTTCTTGGAACACTCGTTCGTTGATCGTGGTTGACTCATGTAGCAAGTCTCCTTCTGCTGTGCCAATGAACTCGACAGTGTCACATAGCACAATTAATGTATTGTCTGACAACACCCCTCAGTTCACGTCAAAAGAATTTGCAACATTCTGTGAACTCAATGGCTTACAGCATCTACGTAGTGCATCGTCCTATCCACAGTCTCACGGCGAAGTGGAACGTTTTGTCAGAACCTTCAAGCAACAGATGGGCAAACTTCGCCCTGCACACGTCAGGGATGAAGAATCTCAGTTGTTTCTCGCCTTTTATCGTTTGCACCCACGATATGGACCGTCGCCAGCGGAACTACTTCGCGGCCGCTGCGATAGAACACTGCTCCGCTTGCTCCACCCTCCTCAGCATCCAGTGCTGAAGGAAAACCACAAGCATCGCTTTGCGCCGATGATATTGTGTTTTGCAGAGTTTTAAGTTGCAGCAGACGTTGTGTGCGAGGCGACATCGTCCGTCAGCTTGACTCTTGCATGTGTCTCATATCAGGTCCAGACGGATTGCAGTGCCTGAATCACCATCAACTTCTCCACTGTCATGTGCAGGGTGAAACTTCTGTGTCTCTTCTCCCTGATTCACGGCACTGCGGCCGGAGCAGCCGCTAGAGGGTGTCACACGACACCGCGGAAAGACCCCATGGAGACGGAGCCTTCACCTCCTCCATCTCCTCTCGTCCTACCAATGGAGCTGGTCCCGCCCACACCGGTTATTGGCCTCAGGAGGTGGACGTTTAGTCTTATGGTCGTTTTCCGGGTGGACGTTTCCACCAGAGCTAAGGCCGGATGGCGGAGTACGACTGGAAGCTTGACGATCCCTGCAATCCCTGCAGCCACAGCTTCCAGTCCAGCGAAGCGTCCACACTCCTGCCTCCCCCGCCGTTGTCGCGCTCCCTATGGGACGATGGTCCGTCGCTTTGGAGGGGGGGGGGGCGGGGGGGAGAATGATTCAGCATAACTACAAGCGCCAGCACAACCATCAGGAACAGGAGAGCAGAGAGGGCTGTGAGACGAGGTCAGCCAATAGTATGCTGACAAACCCCTCTCTAGGACGACACCAAGACATGAGTGGCCTCTACTTGAAGAGAATATAAGCGCCCCGGCCGTCTAGCCGCTGCTGAAGTGGATGACGAGCCATCATACAAACGCTACAGCAGCAACTTATGAGCTGTATTGTTTGGCTTGCATTGAAGTTGTGTATACAAAGGGGCATTGGTTATTTGCATATTGCCAGTTGCTTGCGTCACTCATTTGTGAGTACGCAAAGTTAAGCACTGCCCATTTAACTTACTGTAATAAACTTGAATTCTTGTTTTCCGAGAAAACAGCTTCCTAGGTACCCTATATTAGACGAGTGGGCGGACAGAATACATGGTGTCCTTTTTTCGTTGCTGTGTGTGTATTGTAAACGTCAGGGACTGACCCAGAATGCGATCTTTCCTGATGCCTGGCTTCTCTACATACCACTGTGCGTTCGACGAGTGCTACCCTCGTCATCCTTTGGTAGCGTCGACCCAGGATTCCATCTATGCCCTCGAACGGTCCAGACGTTCAGTGGATCCCTGGTCACGTCGGAATCCCTGGAAATGAACTTGCTGACAGGCTGGCCAAAGAAGCTACAGGGAACGCTTCTGGAGATGGGCATACCCGTAATTGACCTGCGTTCGTTATTACGCCGCAAGGTTTTTCAGCTTTGGGAGAAGGAATGGCAAATCTCGGTACGCACAACAAACTGCTAGCCATTAAGGGGACGACGAATGTGTGGAAGTCCTCGCAGGGACTCCGTGGTTCTCTCCCTCTCCGAATTGGCCATGCCTGGGCGACCCATGGCTCCCTCTTGCGCCGTGAAGACCCACCTCAGTGTTGGTGCGCCAGGTTGACAGTGGCCCATATTCTTCTGCTCTGTCCTTCTTTGGCTGCCCTGCGATTTCATCTCCGGTTGTCGGACTCGTTATCATTGATTTTAGCAGACAACGCCTCATCGGACGATTTGGTTTTACGTTTCATGCGTGAGGGAGGGTTTTATCATTCGATCTGAGTTGTAGTGCGTGTCATTTGTCCCTCTGTGTCCATCAATCTAGTGCTTTTAGGGTGGAGGTTTTAATGTGTTGCAGGGTGGCTGGCTTTTCCTTTTCATTTTTCATGGTCAGCCAGCCACTGTAATCTTCTTCCTTGTTTTACTCTCTACTGTTTTCATGTCTTCTTTTGTTCCTTTTAGTGTACATTGCATTTCCTTCATTCTTGTGGTCTTTCTATTCATTCCGTTTTGTGTTATATTTCTTGTCTGTTATAACCTCACATTTGTGGCATTGTTGTATTAGGAACAAGGGACCGACGACCTTGTAGTTTGGTCCCTTTCCCCCTCTTTTAAACCAACCAACCACTCTGCGTCCAACTACTAACAACAACTGCTCAGTCACTACCACTCACGATAGTAACATCTCAGACGCAGAGTTTGTGTCTGTAAGCAGCACCAAAACCAATAGATAACCTTCCAACAAAAATCTGAATTTCCGACTTTCAACGTCCAGCTTTTTGTGGGGGCCAATGATCAAACCGTGTTAATGTCAGTTTAGCACCTCACACAGACCTCGAAGTCATGGCACAGAAACAAAAGGTATGGCTGTGTACGCAGCTATAGTCATAAACTGCTTTGATGCATTACCGCAAGAAACCAATGTATGAAACTGCTTATGAAACAACACAAGAACACAGAACAGACTGATAGTCTGTGGGACATGGTCTTCCTCCGGTGCAGGAGCCAAAACTTTACACAGTCGCAAGGGAGTGACTTCGATCACTGGCCGCCTGATCCAGTGTACCAATTCATGTATATTTATTGACTCACCACATATTGTCGATGTCAAAAGCAGACGGTATTTGCTTCAGATATATCAGAAGGGCCAAACGCGGTAAAATGTTACTGAGTTCTCTGCTAGGTGACGTTATCGAAGTTTTTATAGTTCGTAGTTTTACTCTGTTGGACACTAAAAAAATAACAAAAGAGAGAGAGAGAGAGAGAGAAAGCGTACAAACAGAGCAGCCAATGTGGCTGTAGCAAAATGGGTACACAGAATATCATCTCATCAGCTCCACTAAACTGATACTCATATGCTCTTTGTAGCACTATGGACTGCGGCTTACACCAAGCCATATCGGTGATGCCTTTTCAACCCTTTCATCAGCAGTGGTGCTGTTGATTATCATACAGTGCCAGGCGCCTGTGCTTTACAACACTTACTTCAGAGAGTCTTGATAGGATGCAAAACCATCCAGAAGTACGGACTGAAAATACCTGCAGTCCACTCTCGAATCTGATTGGCTGGAAGACTTAAATGTTAAATAATTTCCTAGAGTTGAGGAGAATCAAGACACCTAGACGGCTCGAGAGTCGGCATAGTATAACTTTTTTGGACGCTCTACACATACACGTATAACCAATAAGTGCACTACTTGTCTGAAATGTGTATGTGTTGGAGAGTAAAGTTACTGTGGTCAGTGTACCAACATAGGCAAAGCAAGTGATGATGGAGGGCGGACGTTCAGTCATAAAGAAGGTATAGATCTGAATTGGAAAACTGCAGTTTCAGTGCATTAATAGCAATAAGGAGTATGAGAGATTTTACATGTAAAAATATGTACAGTCATAAGGAGGTTATACATATATGTGGGAAATTGATATTTCCAGAATCACAATTATTGTTGTTGTTGTTGTTGTTGTCTTCAGTCCTGAGACTGGTTTGATGCAGCTCTCCATGCTACTCTATCCTGTGCAAGCTGCTTCATCTCCCAGTACCTACTGCAACCTACATCCTTCTGAATCTGCTTAGTGTACTCATCTCTCGGTCTCCCTCTACGATTTTTACCCTCCACGCTGCCCTCCAATGCTAAATTTGTGATCCCTTGGTGCCTCAAAACATGTCCTACCAACCGATCCCTTCTTCTAGTCAAGTTGTGCCACAAACTCCTCTTCTCCATAATCCTATTCAATACCTCCTCATTAGTTACGTGATCTATCCACCTTATCTTCAGCATTCTTCTGTAGCACCACATTTCGAAAGCTTCTATTCTCTTCTTGTCCAAACTAGTTATCGTCCATGTTTCACTTCCATACATGGCTACACTCCAAACAAATACTTTCAGAAACGACTTCCTGATACATAAATCTATATTCGATGTTAACAAATTTCTCTTCTTCAGAAACGCTTTCCTTGCCATTGCCAGTCTACATTTTATATCCTCTCTACTTCGACCATCATCAGTTATTTTACTTCCTAAATAGCAAAACTCCTTTACTACTTTAAGTGTCTCATTTCCTAATCTAATTCCCTCAGCATCACCCGATTTAATTTGACTACATTCCATTATCCTCGTTTTGCTTTTGTTAATGTTCATCTTATATCCTCCTTTCAAGACACTGTCCATTCCGTTCAACTGCTCTTCCAAGTCCTTTGCCGTCTCTGACAGAATTACAATGTCATCGGCGAACCTCAAAGTTTTTACTTCGTCTCCATGAATTTTAATACCTACTCCAAATTTTTCTTTTGTTTCCTTTACTGCTTGCTCAATATACAGATTGAATAACATTGGGGAGAGGCTACAACCCTGTCTCACTCCTTTCCCAACCACTGCTTCCCTTTCATGCCCCTCGACTCTTATTACTGCCATCTGGTTTCTGTACAAATTATAAATAGCCTTTCGCTCCCTGTATTTTACCCCTGCCACCTTTAGAATTTGAAAAAGAGTATTCCAGTCAACATTGTCAAAATCTTTATGTCTACAAATGCTAGAAACGTAGGTTTGCCTTTTCTTAATCTTTCTTCTAAGGTAAGTCGTAAGGTCAGTATTGCCTCACGTGTTCCAACATTTCGACGGAATCCAAACTGATCCTCCCCGAGGTCTGTATCTACCAGTTTTTCCATTCGTCTGTAAAGAATTCGCGTTAGTATTTTGCAGCCGTGGCTTATTAAACTGATAGTTCGGTAATTTTCACATCTGTCAGCACCTGCTTTCTTTGGGATTGGAATTATTATATTCTTCTTGAAGTCTGAGGGTATTTCGCCTGTCTCATACATCTTGCTCACCAGCTGGTAGAGTTTTGTCATGACTGGCTCTCCCAAGGCCGTCAGTAGTTCTAATGGAATGTTGTCTACTCCGGGGGCCTTGTTTCGACTCAGGTCTTTCAGTGCTCTGTCAAACTCTTCACGCAGTATCGTATCTCCTATTTCGTCTTCATCTACATCCTCTTCTATTTCCATAATATTGTCCTCAAGTACATCGCCCTTGTATAAACCTTCTATATACTCCTTCCACCTTTCTGCCTTCCCTTCTTTGCTTAGAACTGGGCTGCCATCTGAGCTCTTGATATTCATACACGTGGTTCTCTTCTCTCCAAAGGTCTCTTTAATTTTCCTGTAGGCAGTATCTATCTTACCCCTAGTGAGATAAGCCTCTACATCCTTACATTTGTCCTCTAGCCATCCCTGTTTAGCCATTTTGCACTTCCTGTCGATCTCATTTTTGAGACGTTTGTATTCCTTTTTGCCTGCTTCATTTACTGCATTTTTATATTTTCTCCTTTCATCAATTAAATTCAATATTTCTTCTGTTACCCAAGGATTTCTAGCAGCCCTCGTCTTTGTACCTACTTTATCCTCTGCTGCCTTCACTACTACATCCCTCAGAGCTACCCATTCTTCTTCTACTGTATTTCTTTCCCCTATTCCTGTCAATTGTTCCCTTATGCTCTCTCTGAAACTCTGTACAACCTCTAGATCTTTCAGTTTATCCAGGTCCCATCTCCTTAATTTCCCACATTTTTGCAGTTTCTTCAGTTTTACTCTACAGGTCATAACCAATAGATTGTGGTCAGAGTCCACATCTGCCCCTGGAAATGTCTTACAACTTAAAACCTGGTTCCTAAATCTCTGTCTTACCATTATATAATCTATCTGATACCTTTTAGTATCTCCAGGGTTCTTCCACGTATACAACCTTCTTTCATGATTCTTAAACCAAGTGTTAGCTATGATTAAGTTGTGCTCTGTGCAAAATTCTACTAGGCGGCTTCCTCTTTCATTTCTTAGTCCCAATCCATATTCACCTACTATGTTTCCTTCTCTCCCTTTTCCTACACTCGAATTCCAGTCACCCATTACTATTACATTTTCGTCTCCCTTCACTATCTGAATAATTTCTTTTATTTCATCGTACATTTCTTCAATTTCTTCATCATCTGCAGAGCTAGTTGGCATATAAACTTGTACTACTGTAGTAGGTGTGGGCTTTGTATCTATCTTGGCCACAATAATGCGTTCACTATGCTGTTTGTAGTAGCTTAACCGCATTGCTATTTTCCTATTCATTATTAAACCTACTCCTGCATTACCCCTATTTGATTTTGTGTTTATAACCCTGTAGTCACCTGACCAGAAGTCTTGTTCCTCCTGCCACCGAACTTCACTAATTCCCACTATATCTAACTTTAACCTATCCATTTCCCTTTTTAAATTTTCTAACCTACCTGCCCGATTAAGGGATCTGACATTCCACGCTCCGATCCGTAGAACGCCAGTTTTCTTTCTCCTGATAACGACATCCTCCTGAGTAGTCCCCGCCCGGAGATCCGAATGGGGGACTATTTTACCTCCGGAATATTTTACCCAAGAGGATGCCATCATCATTTAATCATACAGTAAAGCTGCATGTCCTCGGGAAAAATTACGGCTGTAGTTTCCCCTTGCTTTCAGCCGTTCGCAGTACCAGCACAGCAAGGCCGTTTTGGTTAATGTTGCAAGGCCAGATCAGTCAATCATCCAGACTGTTGCCCCTGCAACTACTGAAAAGGCTGCTGCCCCTCTTCAGGAACCACACGTTTGTCTGGCCTCTCAACAGATACCCCTCCGTTGTGGTTGCACCTACGGTACGGCCATCTGTATCGCTGAGGCACGCAAGCCTCCCCACCAACGGCAAGGTCCATGGTTCATGGGGAGGTATTTCTGCCACTTCGCTCGTTGTCAGACTGCCGAAGTTCTGATAAATATGTGACCGGTTTCCTAGGACGACTCTTCTTGGTGTCTGAGTATGTGGCAGAGCTAGTTGGGGCAGATACTTTATCTTGCAGTGGTATTTGTTGTTGTTACTGTCCTATCACCCAGAAGACCTTTCATCCTTCTCCGTCTTCTTCTCCAGAGAGAACCAACTTAAGAATTCTATAGTGCTTAAAAAAGGGAAAAAAGAAAAAAAAGGACTTAGCAGACCTGTAGTGGTTCGGAATTCCACAACCCAGTGACGATATAAATTCTCGCCGAAATTTGAAGTTCAAAATATAATTTTATACACCACTACTGCGAATCAAGATGTCAAATTCCCGAATGATCAATTTATTGTTTCCAGTAATGGTATTGCTAGCACACATCTGTACAAGCCCTCCCACAAATTGTTTAAGGACACAGAGCAGTTTAGCTGAAATTTAAAATTCTCTGCCACCTCCAGTGTAATGGACTGTGTCAGCATCCACCAAAAGGGTCTAAGAAAAAAATGCAGAAGAGTGAAGGGTAGGGTTTGGAAACTGGTTGATTGTGCGACTGAATCCTCGGATATCCCACCACATCTACCAGTCCTGATATTCAGCAATAGGATCCAAGGAAAAATTGTCCTATACAGATGGTATCGATTTAATTAATTAATGAATTTGATAGAGTGGTGGACCTATTTCCAAGACCTCCACAGCCCAGCATTTTTGGAAGCGCTGGGGGTTTCCCAGGTATCCACTACTTTTTTTCAGAAGAAAGGTGGGGATAGAGTGGTTTCTGATGCCACACGACATATGCTACCTTGTTCTTCTGAAACGATTTTGTTCCGTGCGCTACAGGTTTCCATAGCAGTGGAAGCATGAGAACAAACGGATATACTGTCAACCAGCGCCAGGTCTGCATGAGGGCCAAGGAGCGCATGGGGAGGAGGAATATCTATGTGTTTCCATGTGATAGTTCAAATAAAAACAGTTTTCACTTGAGGCAGATAGAGGGAGAGAGAGAGAAGGAGAGAGAGAGAGCGACACACACACACACACACACACACACACACACACACACACACAGAGAGAGAGAGAGAGAGAGAGAGAGAGAGAGAGAGAGAGAGGAAGTGAGTGTAGTATAGAACAGACACCGGCACCTGAAGCTATTGTTTGGGGGATTTTTGCAGTCTGGCAGCTACTGTGTTGGTCAGCCCTTGGCCGTTGTACAAGCCCAGTGCATGGCTCTGGCAGCAATTGTGACATGCAGCCTAAAGCGCACTTTTGATGTGCACTATGTGGCACAGCCCAGCTGGTAGTGCAGCTACCACAAAGGAAGCAGGACGCTTCCGGTCTTATGTCACAGCTGCAGCAAAAGTACATTTTTGCAGAAGAAAGTGACCAGTTTAATTATGTGCGATGTAAGCTTTTTGCCGATTTCATGACATATTCCTTGTGGGATCAGAAAAAAAGTGATCTATTTATGTATATATTTACTTCTTATCTATGTATTTTACAAGACCTGTAGCTTCCAAAATAAATTAAATGGCAAGGAATGATAAGCTTTTCCAACCAAATAAAGAGACTCAACCCCTGCAAATTGGTATGATAATTGAATTTTATACATAAATGTTTTTATTATTATTATTGCTATTATTATTATGTCCTATACAACGAAATTGAATTTCCTGTCATGGGATCCTTCCACTACACCAACTTAGCGGCTTTTCTCGCCAGAAATGGGCAATGGGGGTGGGGATGACGGTACGAGGGGTGAGGGAGGACATTCTCTGGTAGTGGCATTGTGCACTAAATCAGTTGATCCCTGCATGTCAAAGTGAGCACACACAGAACTTTTCCCACCAATTTAAAAAAAAAAATCCAAGACATCACCTCTATTTTGTAGAAGTGTAATTACATAATTAGGACAAGTAGTTGCTGGATGCGAACTTTTCCCACCAAATAAAGAGGTTCAAACCCTCAAACTGAATTTTATAAATAAACAGTATATCCACTGCTTTGTAATTGACACTGATATCAATTTCAAATTGTGAGATCCTTCCTCTCCAATACAGAGTATTTTTTCTGGCCAATTTTCAGGTGGAGGAGGGAAGAAGAGGAGTGGAGGGAGAGGGTGTGAAAGTTGGGAGACTTCCCAGAGGAGGGGTGGCTAATCGTTTTATCGACTTAATTAATTAGTCAATTGGTTTGATATTAAACGTGTGCTTGTGTCCCCAGGGTGGGGGTAGGAGGGGTTGGTGATTTACCAGAGATGTTATTGAGAAGGAGGGTATTTCTTAGAAGGGTGGATTATCCCCAGGGAGTCATAAATCAATTAGCATAACAATAGCTTAAGGGGGGAGGGGGCGACGTGGGGGGTTTCTCAGAAGGATGATCCAAGGGGTTATAAATCAATTAGTATAACAATAGGTTATGGGAAGGTGAGAGGGATGGGGAGTTTCTCAGTAGGGCAGATTATCCCTAGCAGGTCATAGGAACAATAGGTTAAGGGGAGGGAGAGGAGATGACATGGAAAATTACTTAACAGAACATTAGCTAGAGTGCTGACATGCAGAAATCTTATAAGTTAAGAGCTGTCAATTAAAAAGGTGCCTCCATTCTGTCTTTGCCCTACTACCAACATGCAAACGCTGATATCCTTTTCCATCTTCACCTGTGCCAAGATCTGGTGTTCGATAAGGATCCTGAAGCGTATTTCCATCTGACCATCACTGCAGAGAAGCCATGACCAACCTCCCACTGGACACTTAACTCATCACACAGCTCACTGTGGGAGACCCAACCATCAGCCAGATCCTCCACTTGATAACCCACAGTCAGTAGACAGTCTGCAAACATATCTGGCAACTGTAGTTCTAGGCCTATTGGCATCATTGGAATGAGCTCTCAACATTGAACAGCATATTGCTGCTCCAAGGAGAGAATGACCACACCTAGGTGGTTATCCCTGTATCTCTCCAGCAACACATTTATCGCTTCTCCACGTTGGGCACTGAGTTCGGTGCTCACTAGCTGTCTGAACCGCCATAATACCTATTTGTGTGGCATGGACTCTATTATTACTCATCTTCCACCTCCAGCAAAGAAAGCAGACCGCTCCTCCACACTGTTCCTCTCCTTAGCCAGACTCTTCCAGTCCTTGGTCCATGCACCATTTGGATTTCACAGAGCCTATCTTAGGCCACCCATGTCTCATTGCAGTAGATGAAAGTCGTGGGTTCCAAGACGTTTCCGATATGTGTGCCACATCAGTCTTATAAGACATGAACTTCTGCCTGCTTTGACTTGAAAATAACATGGTGTGTGTGCATCTATCAAAATGTTCAGCATTTATCAATGACGTCACCCAGCTGCATTCCCGCAAGTTTCTGAATTGTTCCATTGAAGCAGCTCCAGACACAATTAATGGTTCCCAAATAGCATCTTTGCAGTTCTCCACTTTCTGTGACAAAAATGTCAATTTTCTATTTAACGCAGCACTCGTCCATCCTCCTTCAAATGGACTAGGGGAACATTTCGTCTGCACTTTTCAAACACAAACGTCTAAACTTCACCGTATCTGTGCTCTGGACGAGGATACACACATTTATTTCCATACTATCGTTCAACCCCATAGGATGGCTTGTCTTCTGTCGAGAAACTTCATGGTCCATCTCATGCGTCCCTACTTCCTAGCCTTCAAGCTGTAGTTAACAGCCCTCCGTTTCGGCTGTCTAACCACCAAAAAGTGTATAAAACGTGTATATGACAAAATTCGCTCAACAGTACAGTAAGGATAATGCTTTGTTATTTTTTCTTTATCAGTACAGAGCCAATCCACTTGTTAAAAAATCTATCACTAAACAATGCGTGGGAGTCAACAAAGCTGCATCAAGGTATAGGGCCCGAAGTGTCTCCAACCATAACCACATCAGTGCTTCATAGTTATATAACACAAAAGACAGACTGTCTTGCTCCGACCGTCCATCAGGAGTCAACCCAAGTGCCGATATAGACCACATGCCGCGCGGACCTATTCTCTTTTACAAGGCACGTGATTTAAAACAGGCTCGGTTCTATGCTAGCACCGCGTGGTATTTGGGGCGGCTCTCAAGACAAACAAGAGCACTTTCCTCCGAGTGGGTTTTTCAGCGCCAGGTACCGATTCTGCCAGGATTCGATCAATTACGATTCTCACTCGAGAGCCGTCTCCGTGATGTGCTGCCTTTCATGTCTGGTTTCTAGACCCTAGGAGCTGCCAGCTGTGGATGTAGAGTGCTCATGAGCAGCTCGCTGAAGAAGACTGGGACTTATTTATACTTGTTTAAGTTACGGCAGTCGCCAATCGGTTATCGCAGCAATAACAGTTCCAGATACAGTTGCAATGAATCACCAGCAGTCATCAACAAGTGTCATAACGTTGCCAAAATTATCGCCAAGTATCGAAATGTTTATCTGTTGACTGATCCTGATCTAATATATGCTCACTGGCA
Organism: Schistocerca gregaria; assembly: GCF_023897955.1. NCBI lineage: Eukaryota > Metazoa > Arthropoda > Insecta > Orthoptera > Acrididae > Schistocerca > Schistocerca gregaria. Next base: position 224,756,536 of record NC_064922.1, read on the forward strand.
GATTTAGATCAGTGTAAAAAACTTTACCTCAGTGCCTCACCATCTCATCAGACTGAAGTAAAGTATTTCTCCATGTACATGTCATTATAATGAATGATTGTTACTCGTTACTCGTTTTGTTTCCAACGTCATTCGTGTTCTAGTCTAACACTGACCTGTGATCAGATAACCGAAGCGTGCAGGCACACCACCTCAACAGAACAACAGATTCCTGTAGTAGAGAGTTCGCTTCCTACTATCTTTAATTTGGGCGCCAGTCTTATTTGGTGAGTACGAAAAAAACCCTCTACCAGGAAAATATCCCTTAGCTTCGAGCACAAAATCAATTATGTGGCATTTTGCGTCGTTTTAGTGACAAATTGGATAAATGTGTACATTGAACCTCGTTGTGCACGACCTCTGCGTCTCTGATTCCTAATTTCATTGGTTGGTATCAAATACCAACTTATACTCTTAACAACGGAATAACTTTTTCGTCCTGTGAATCCGTGAAAACGTTTTGTGTTGAAAAAGACATTATATGCTCTTCCTTCGTAGTTGTGTCCCAGTTTTCAAAGAGAAGAACTTTCCTTAAATGAAACAGTCTTGGTTGAAAAAATATTCCTTTGATGGTCCATTTTGTCTCCGTAGCGCATCATCAGATTATCTATAAAAAGGAGTAAAGGGAAAATAACGGATAAGTTGTGATCCAATCATCCACAGCAGTAATAAAATACCTAAAGAAAATGAGGGACATTCGTGTAACTACTATGCTGTGAAACAGGCTTATGTCCAGGTCGCCGGGGCACGTTCCTGGACAATAAACACGAATTAATAAGCAAAGAGAGAATAAACGGCGCAAGGTTAGTCAAATAAAGCGTTAAAATATTATACAAAACAATATCTCCAATACGGTCAAGACGACAGGTACAGTGGTGCAGCGGAAGGTCCTTACCTATAGTATTGCACACATCTTGCTTCACTAAACATAGTGCAATAAAACCACCTGTCACCGTAGAGCACGTCGAGTATGTATATAGTTGAGCATTCGACAGCGCGCCGCCTAAACTTTAGAAGCCGGAACACATGCAAATGGCACTCCTAAACGGTTTTCACATCATAACGAAGATTAATAAAAAAAATTCTAAATTAAGTTGCAGAAGCAGAACAAATAAAGAACAATAGCAAAGTAATGAGTGCGGAGTGATACACCTTAAAATTTAAAATGGTTTAAAACAAGCAAATTTGTACAACACAATAGGAGGCCGCGTATAGCAGTACGTGATAGGAAGCGATGCGGGCCACAAGAAACCGAATACGGAGTAAAATGTGAGAGTATCGCCCATACAATTTAATTACAACAGTGAAACCATGTGTCGTACATAGTAAAAGTAAAAGCCTAAACTTTATTAGAAATTTCATAAATATGTATATATATAGAATGAAAAGCACCCATAAAAGAGTTGACTTCATTTAGAAGAAAGGTGTTCCCCAAGTGAGTACCAGTTTAACACACAAACAAGTGCTCAAGATTAAATGGTTAACATAAACTTGGGGAGTTTCAGTATAAAACGTTGAAGAAAAATTCACCATCTAAAAATACACAGAATACTGGTAATGTACAGGGAAAAAAACGATTTTAATGTAGAATAACGAAAGTCAAAAATTTCGTTAAGTAAATATTTTAAAAATTGACTTCATTAAGTCCAAGCACGTCTAGTTTTTACCTATCACCTAATCGTTAATCAGTTGATTACTAACCTGACACACGATGTTTCAGATCTTCCAATTCTTCGAGAATGTCAAGTTTCCTTCCTTCCTGATCATAACGCAAAATCTGGAGATCGTGGTTGGTGCTCCACTGGCTTCAGGTGCGTAGTAGAAGCTGAATGCCGCTTTATGTAGTCGTTTTTGGTTAATACGTGGTTGGTGAATCTAGTCTCAAACCTCCTACCGCTCTGGTCTACGTAAAATTTGTCGCACACGTCATACTGTAGCTATAGACTTCGAATGCAGCATATCTGTTTTCATGATGAATATAACTATGCTGAGTTCTGGATTGAGAGAGCTATTCGGACATCAAAATATTAAAGCAACTCTTATGAGAATTCTCCCAGGAACGGAAGTTAAATATATTTCTGATTTGGAGAAATGACCATTGTTCATAGACAGCTGCTGGCTCCTGACATTTTCTTTTCAACAGTTAATCCATAGTCTGTGAAATATGACCATCAGTGGTTGCGATAGCTCTGAAATTTTTCAGTGCCCTACTAACATATAGTGTTCCGAGCCAAATACTACAAAGATCTAAATATGCTTACCTTTTGTTGATACGGGGGACACGACGTTGTGTCAATGACCGCTTCACTAGTTGTGGGATATCGCAAAATGTCGAATAGGATTATGTTGCTCTCGAGCTGTAACTGAAAATCGAGGTAATTAAGGAGTTCTTAGTGACTCATGATGTCTTGATTGAAAGGTATTTTTGGATGCAAATTGTTAAATTCAGCGATTATCCATTGAAAACTGTAAAGATATCGTTGGCGTACCACCGGCAAAAAAATATTTTTTCGCATTAGTAATTTCGTCTGTCATTATACGATCATGTCTAAAGAGATTTTATCATTGATGATAATAATTTTCTCTGACGGAACATTAGTATAAAGATTTTTAATGTCGAATAGCAATAGACAACAATCGGGTGACTAAGTTTTGTCTTTTATTAGCGCCATCTCCATGAGTTCCTGCTACTTAACTGTACGCATCACTTAAGTCTAATGCTCAGCTGTATGCCTAAGTGAATCTTCTACTGTGATAGATGGTTTTCACTGAGCTGTGCTTAGTGAAGCAAGATGTGTGCAATTTTGTAAGTGTGGTCCTATCGCCGCACCACTACACCTGCCGATAGAGTCGGAGGTAATGTTTAGTATATTGCCACCTCATTCGACTTGCCACTATGTCATTTTTTAAGGACTGCTTCTGAGGTCGTGTTTATTGTCTACGCACATGCATCGGTTAGCTCGATTTAGACGTATACTTATACCACAGCATAATAGTTCAACACATGTCTTTCAAACCACTGTTCTTAAAATTTTCTTACACATTTTATTACAGTCGTGTATGATAGGAACATATCTTAACCATTATTTGCCCTTTATTCATTTGGTTGATAATCTGATGATGTCCTACAAAATCGAAACGTGTCATTAAACAACATTCATGCAACCAAGACAGTTTCATTGAAAAATAATCGTTATACTGTTGCTGTACCAATCGGTCAGATGGAGTGGGAGATGTTTGAAGAGAAGAACTACCAAGTAATAGAAATTCAGTAATGCTCATCTCTTTCACCTATTTTCGTTCTGAAAGGCTTCACTGCTTTTCACTGCCGTTAGGTAAACAGAGGCCTACAGTTTCCACAAAGTCAGCGAGATATCGACTCAATAAGAATGACTATGGTTCAGCAAAACGTGTAACAGATCCAGACAAATCATTTCAAGGAGCACAAAACTCATTTTGGATACTATAAAATTTGTAATTATTTGAGCCTTCTACGTGTATTCGTCTCCTATGTGGGAGGTCGTTGAAGATCTCTTCAAGTTTGGTCTCCTTCACACTCCTTTCTACATTATTAGCCATTAAAATTTCTACACTAAGGAGAAATGCAGATGATAAACAGGTATTCATTGGACAAATATATTATACTAGCACCGACATGTGATTACACATTCACCTAATTTGGGTGCATTGATCCTGAGAAATCAGCACCCAGAACAACCACCTCTGGCATATCACAACATCTTCTTCCTGACGGGTACATTTCGCGTCTGTTGCACGTTATCTTCGTGGTGTAGCAATTTTAATGACCAGTAGTGTAAAAGAAGTGCTGCAAAGGGAAAACCACTGTTTCTTATTCTATAAGAAATGCCTGGTATAACCTTCCACTATCATAGTCGTCGAATGCTGTCATGGTATCACTGTCGAAGTTACTGGCGCCTTTTTCCCAGAGGCAGACGTACTTACAAGACTATTGACTTACAAGGGAAACAACCAATCACACCACCTCCGATTTACTAGTGAGATGGTCCATTGAATAGCCCCTCAAAAACAGAACACAGATCAAGCTTGAAAACAGGAAGATGGCTTACTGAAATATGGAAAAAAGAAGCAACATTGAAACAGTTTAAGATCCGAGATCAGAATGTGCGACATTGACTTACATTATAGAACTGTGGCACCGTGGTTCTGTAGTCATGGTGCGGACAGCGACGGAAGAGAGCCGGGTTCAAATCTCGCTCGTACTTACTTTTCTTTTCACAAAATTATGAACTGTCTACCCGCTCATTGACGTGTCTGTTCGCTGTATTCAAATGTGTGTCTTTATCGTAGTGTAACGCGAGTTTGCAAAAACGACGTGGAACGAAGGGACCTGCAGACGTACGTACCTACTATTCGTTCTACGTAAGAACCACATATTATGCCTCTTGTGTTCCGTTTTGTATGTTTTCACTCTTGAATTCCTTCGCTGTGCCACAGTTCATAGACGTTTATTTGTTGTTTTCATTTCTGTGACAGGGCTATGAGACATCTTGCCTGCTCTCACTATTCATCACATTTACTTGCGATGGTAATACAGTCTTACCACACGACGCATATTCTACAACCTCTGTAAGGTATGATAGTTGCCAAGACCTCAGAAGAAGAACAGACACGTCAGTGACGGACGGTTCAAAAATTTGAGAAAAAAAAGGTCACGAGGGAGGTTTGAACACAGATCTCCTGCTTTGTAGTCCAACACCTCAATCACACAAGTAGGATGCCGTCGTTATTGCCACTCTCTGGATGTTGCACATGCTAAGCTTGAACCGTTCACTGTTTCTATTTTACGTCTTTTCTCACAGTTCGGTACACCTCCTAGTTTTCATGCTTAATCTGTGTTCAATTATAGACGGGCTATCCACTGGATCATTTTACCACTAAATCTGTGAGAAGTTTCCCTAGTTAGATAAGAAGTAGTACACAATCGCTAATTCTCTTCATCGTGCAAACAAACGTCAGTTACAAAATCGTTTCTATTGTCTAGCGACGGACAGGTGAAGAAACTATGCATATAAACAAGACAGTTGCATAGGCTGCGAACACTGAGAAAAAGTATGTGTCCAGCCAATCATAACCCAAGCTTTCAGAAACTTCGGTGTTCCTGGGTATTCTGATACTGTACGTAGCTCTGAACGTCACAGTGATCAGATGTTCCTCGCACTTCATGAAGCATTTTCTCCACATAAACGTCGTACATTACCATCAACTATTTCCAGACTCATCCCGGGGCTACACTTATTACAATCATATCCGAATCTTTTCATTTTCACCGTGAGATTGATTATGTCTCGGGTGTGCTTTCATTGCCCATTTACTTTGTAAAAGCAATATGCACTAAATCGCTTTATTTGCACGCGTTTTATTTAACCATATCCAGCTCGAGAAATGCAATTTCATCTAATGAGTAGGGAGAGAAATAAGATCGTTATAGTTCATATCTATAAACATCATCAGCATATTTAGTTTAAAATGAAATAAAATAACATAACTCCCGCAATGACCAGTGCTAACAACCACTCACTTGTGGGAAGTAACTTGGAAAGAGCTGAAACAGGAAAGCTTGCCGTGCAATGAATCTTCCTTGTTTCAACAGCTTCACAACCAATGAAATCATTCATCAAGTCGACGATGCTTCTGAGATGAAGAACTCGCTGAGCCATGTTCGGAGCGCATTTTTATCCGGAAAGGAAGAGCCCTGAAGGTCGTTCGACGGAGCAGAAAAGGTGAAAATCTAAGGGCACAAGATTAGATGAATAAGGTAGGTGCAGAATAACTTCCCACTCGACCTCCTATATATTGTTTTTCGTTGGTCTAGCTGAATGCGGATGGGCGTTATCGTATAGCAGCATTACTTCACGCGATCTTCCTGATCGTTGTTCTAGGATTGGCCGGCCGGAGTCGCCGAGTGGTTCTAGGCGCTACAGTCTGGAACCGCGGGACCGCTGCGGTCGCAGGAAGCCTCGGGCTTGGATGTGTGTGATGTCCTTAGGTTAGTTAGGTTTAAGTAGTTCTAAGTTCTAGGGGACTGACGACCTCAGCGGTTGTCCGATATGGCTGAGCCATTTTTCTAGGATTGCATCTGTAATACGTCTCAGTGGTTGACAAAAAAATGTCAGCAATGATGTTTACACATCGCGGAAGCAATTCATAGTACACCACGTTATCGCTATTCCACTAGATGTATACATCTTTTTTGCGGATGCTCTGAGGTCTTTGCATGGGGCGTTGCTGCTTTGTTTGGATTCAACCATTCCACTCTTTCCCTTATGTTAGCATAAAGACACCATTTCCCATCACCGTAACGATAGGAAAAGCAAGTATTCTTCACGAGTCAACCCAACTGATGAAGAGCAACAGAGATGTATATGAGGTGGAATCCAAAATTTTCTGGACTGATGCTGCCATCTGGAAAGTAGGAGTAGTAGATCTTTGCATATCTGATGAGTCAGTGTGCGGAGTGCCATTCAGCTGGAAGGACGTGTTGCTTGTCCACAATGATTTCCGTAATACTCTGTGTTTGGTGTGTGGTGATTTTACGATGGGTCCGAGAACAGAACAGCGCGTGTTTATCAAATTCTGTGTGAATTGTGGAAATAGTGTTGCAATGATTCAACAAGTGTTTGGGGGACAAAGCATGAGCCTTCGCATGTGTCTGAGAGGCATGATCGGTTCAGGGCCGTTAGCCGCACAACGTTACACATTGTTGCCAAATGCCAACAATTGGTTTGTGCGGATCGACGTCACACTATTCAAGACTTTGCGGATGAAGTGGGTAATGGTTACGGGACATGTCAACGAATGTTGACTGATGAATTGGGCATGCAACGTGTCGCTGCAAAATTTGTGCCAAGGATCTTGACTGCAAATCAGAAAGCATAGCATACTGAAGGGTGCACGGACCTTCGTCAGACAGTATCTGATGAGCCAACCTTCTTGTGACGGGTTATCATCACCGACGAGAGCAGGATGTACGGTTGTGACCAGAGCCAAAACAAAAATCGTCCCAGTCGAAGAGCCCACGCTCTCCGAGACCCAAAACAGCGAGACGGATGAAGAGCAAAGCGAAGAGCATGATCATAGTTTTCTTTGAGACAAAGGGAATTGTGCACAAAGAATTCGTCCCACCCTATCAAACAGTGAATTCCGCGTACTAATGTGACGTTTTGCGACGACTCCTTGAAAACGTACGGCGACGACAGGCCGAACTTTGGCGCCAAGGGAACTGGCTACTGCATCACGACAACGCGCCCTGTCACACGTCCTTGCCAACCAGGACCTTCTTGGAAAAAAAACAACATGGCGGTTGTATCCCACCCACCGTACTAGCCACAATTGGCACCTTGCGACTTCGCGCTATACCCAAAATTGAAACACAGGTTGAAAGGCCGTCGGTTAGAAACTCTTGGGAGAATTCAAGAAGCATCGCTGGCGGTGATAAACATCCTCAAAACAGGACTTCCAGAAAACGTCTGACCAGTGGCAGAAGCGCTTGGACCGGTGTGTATGTGCGGATGAGAACTAGTTTCAGGGTGATGGTGACCATTACTCCAAAGGTAATATTTTCAACAGAAGGCAGGACCAGTCCCGGAAATTTCGGACGGAACCTCGTATATGGTATAGGGCTAATTTTTCTGATTTTGGCTTGGAGAATCCAGAACGCATACCCAGATTTTTGAACATTCTCCAATGCGTGGAAATATCGCAGAGTGTTGAAATGATCACAGTTCATCACATTTGCCAGTTCTCACGTACATTGCAGTGGATCATTGTGGATTAATGTGTTCAAACGATCTTCATCAAACACCGAAGATCTTCCTGGACGTGGAGAGTCACTAAGTCCAATCATTTTCCTTAAAAAGAGAAAACTATTTTCTTGCTGTGTTCTGTCCAATGACACTATCCACATATGCGGCGCTAATGTTTCCAGCTCGCTTCGCTGCTGTCACCCGTCTGCTTAATTCAGACAGAAGAATATGTTGTAAATGTTCAGGTTTCTCTACTTGGAACTCCATTTTCTATCGTCCACAGCCCTACTCAGTATCACCAAATGACAATATGTAAATTCAAATAGCAATATTGAACGACTGGCCGGGGTGGCCGAGCGGTTCTAGACGCTTCACTCTGGACCCGCGCGACCGCTACGGTCGCAGGTTCGAATCCTGCCTCAGGCATGGATGTGTGTGATGTCCTTAGGTTCGTTAGGTTTAAGTAGTTATAGGGGACTGATGACCTCAGAAGTTACGTCCCATAGTATTCAGAGCCATTTGAACCATTTGAGCCAATATTGGTTCCTTTGACAGGACACGACCGACTTCAAAAAATTGTTCAAATGGCTCTCAGCACTATGGGACTCAACTGCTGTGGTCATTAGTCCCCTGGAACTTAGAACTACTTAAACCTAACTAACCTAAGGACATCACACACATCCATGCCCGAGGCAGGATTCGAGCCTGCGACTGTAACAGTCGCAAGGTTCCGGCGACCGACTTCGTTCCTCACCATTCCTCAATCGGATGAGACCGATGACATTGCTGTTTGGTGCCTTCACACAAATCAAACAACCAACCATAAGAATACTTCACGTAGCATCGAACAATATAATTTTTGCCGGAACGTAGGATAGGAAAAAGTTGCGAAGGAGACAGGATATAACACTGTCCAGAAATTATGGAACTGATATTTATTCTAATTCAGTGTGTGTTTCACATCACACAAATAACAGAAAGAGAGCTAATTCGATGTCAATTGCTGTCCGGTTGGCTGTACCACGAGGAGCACAGTTCGGATGCCGTCTCACACAGGGACGATATCGCACGATTCGACGAGTCGTAATCTGGGAACAGAAGAACAGCCATCAGTTTCAGTGCATACCTCAAATATCAGGTAAGAAACTTTTCATTTACGTAATGCAGATGTGAAATAACATAACGATAAGGTACATGAACACGTAGAACATTGCTTTTAGTTTCTCAAAATTGAACACTTATTGATTAAACACATATTGATTAAGCTTTAACCCAGAGGTAGATACTTTGACATCAATAGCTCACACGACAGACAACACCAGTATTCAAAAGTTAGTCGAAATTTAGAAACGACAGCACTTTTCCCTAAAGAAAGGACTACAAAAAAAAATGGTTCAAATGTCTCTGAGACTTTGGGACTGAACTCATCAGTCCCCTAGAACTTAGAACTACTTAAACCTAACTAACCCAAGGACATCACACACATCCCTGCCCGAGGCAGGATTCGAACCCGCGACCCTAGCGGCAGCACGGTTCCAGACTGTAGCGCCTAGAACCGCCAGGCCACACAGGCCGGCAAAGATTTACAGAACAAAACATTTTAGGACAGTGTCGTAAACATAGTAACTGACATCGGAGTCTTAAATTACACATAAAACAGTAATAAAATGTGAAAATCATCTCCAGACTATGGAAACAGCATGGAATATGATAGCCCATATGTGCTTGATAAACATGGTCGTAGCACAGTCACTGACATCGGAGTCCGAAATTACGCGTAGAACAGTAATAAAAGTGAAGATCATCTCCAGACTATCAAAACAGTCATCAGGGAATATGATAGCCCACATGTGCTTCATAGGGACGAGGTGAACAATTAGTGTGAAGCTTCAGGAGCCCTATAGACAGCAAACATATGACGTTTCTACTGAACAGCTCGTCATTGGTCTGGACAGAGGTTGGCGGTGAGCAATGGTACATTGCGTCCTAGACAAACACACCGTACAAAGATATCAGCCCAGGGAGAAATAACGCAGTTTCCTTGTAACATCGCCAGTTGCCTTGGTGACGAGGAAGCGAGTCCTCAGTCACGCCATATCTGACGATTAAATCTCGTAGATCTACCAAACGGGGGGCATGTTGGTTGCCACGTTCCATCTACTGTTGCGAACGGGCTAGTTTAATGGGCCACTCGAGGTGCAGTATGATGCCTGACGATCCAACGAAGATGCATTTCTGGGAGTCCAAAGCGCGGCCCTTGGCACATTGGAAGATAAAAGTTTCCACCGCATACTCAGCATGAAGATGTAAAGATATACAAAAAAGGTAACACTTGGGTACCGACAATGTTGAAGTAACAACACAGCTCACGTTCATGGTAACCTGAATGAGTGGGCCAAGCCATGGTACAATAAATACTCCAAAAAACTGCTGAACGAACGTCGGCATGACACATAACCTATACCCACTACGCCTTACACGACTTCTTGAAAAATCGGTGCACTCGCAGCAGTTAACTACGAGTTCTGATCGAAAGTTCCGGAACTTTCGTAATTTCGCGACAATGGTGTGTTGGAGAGAAATGCGGTTGGCGTCCTTGCATATAATGTGTTTCATGTCTAACTGCCGGAACTTCATTGTTGTATGTCTGTTAGTTATTGTTCAGTGCTCTGTTAGGTACAACGTTGTGTCACACAGTCAACGAATTTCGAAATGGCAGAGTTAGTGGAGAGACGCGTCTGCATTAAATTTGTAGTGAAAATTAAGAAACCCTTTACAGAGACACGCCAAATGTTGCAGGAAGCCTCCTGAGATGAGTGTTTAAGCTGCTGCAAATGGTTCGCAAGGTTTAAAAATGGTCGGACGGAGGTTAAAGATGGTCCTCGTTCAAGACGCTCATCGACGTCTACCGACGACACTCATGTCAGGAAAATCAGCGTAATTGTGAGTACCAATCGAAGACTGACTGTCCGAGAGATTGCAGAAGAATATTATATTTAAGTTGGATCATGTCAGGATACCCTGTTATAGCATCTCAGCATCTTGGAAAGCGTCGTATTGCCGCCACGGTCGTCCCACTGCTCATGAATCAAGATTAGATTAGATGAGAACGAGATATTTCTGAAGAGAATCGTAACTGGTGATGAGACTTGGATCTACGCCTGTTGATGTTTGAGACCACGGTCCAGTCTTCACAATGAGTAGGGAAAGGTTGTCAAGCTCGCCAGGTCAGATCGAATGTCAAAGCTATGCTGACAGTTTCCTTTTGCTTTGAAGCATTAGTTCATCATGAATTCGTGCCACAGGGACAAACTGTTAATCGATGGTACTATCGGGACGTGTTGCGATGTGGGAAGATAATTCAGGGATCTCGTATCAATAAAGCACCCACATTCATATCTTTTGGTGCATGACTATTGCACAAAAAACGAAATCACTGTGCTGCCTCGTCCTCCATACTCGCCGGCCGGGTGGCCGAGCGGTTCTATGCGCTACGGTCTGGAACCGCGCGACCGCTACGGTCAAAGGTTCGAATCCTGTCTCGGGCATGGATGTGTGTGATGTCCGTAGGTTAGTTAGGTTTAAGTAGTTCTAAGTCCTGGGGGACTGATGACCTCAGATGTGAAGTCCCATAGTGCTCAGATCCATTTTTTAACCTCCATACACCCCATAAATGGTCCCTGGGCCTTTTTTTATTTACAAAGTTTTAAACCCCTTGGAATGGACGAAGATTTGAACCGATCGACGAGATAAAGGAAAATTCGCAGGTACTGCTTTGCGCTATCTAGCAAGAGGGGTACCAAGAATGCTTCCGGAAGTGGAAACGGTGGTGGGAGCATTGTATCAGTTGTGGGGGAGAGTATTTCGAAAGAGACCATTCACAATAAGTAAAAGGTAACCTTAGAAAAATTTAGATGACACACTTCCAGAATTTTCTGAACAGACCTAGTATTTGAAAAGATTGATTGGGTACTCGTCGGATCATACTAGGCGCTTGCACTGAGATGCTGTGTCGTTTGACTCACTGAAGCCGTGAAGCTCGATGTACCGTCGTGCACAACAGCCTTTTGCGAGATACCCAACTATGAGAGTCCCTTGAATGCAGTTCCCTTCACAATTTTCTGTTAAAAACTGGCTATGACGGACCCGCATTCACTGATAGCAACAATTCCTGTCTGTTTTTAAACCGACTGCTATTAAGGAGCTATTACTGCGACCACTTTTATTCATCTTTACATGTCTGTCGGAGTCCGTCCCGATGGCTGAATAGTCAGCGTGACGGACTGCCGTCGTAAGGGGTGCGGGTTCGATTCCCGGCTGGGTCGGGGATTTACTCCGCTCAGGGACTGGGTGTTGCGTTGTCTTCATCATAATTTCATCCCTATCTGGCGCGCAGGTAGCCCAGTGTGGCGTCGAATGTATTAAGACTTGCACCGAGGCGGCCGGACCTGCCCCGTAAGTGGCCTACCAGCCAATGACGCCAAACGCTCATTTCGATTTCCATGTCTGCCAGAAGTAAGTGACTCCTTACAAACAAACTGGACATTCCACGTTGACATACCAACCTATTAGGCAACGTCATTCACGGTATGGTCATGGACGTCTCAACACGATAGTTCCTTTCTGTCGTTAAGTCCCAGCGTCAACCCATCTTACTGTGCTGACCCCATATATCCGCCTGCAACACGAACATGACCTACTTCGGCGATGGAAAGTCACATTACCTTTTGGTACCAGCACTGAGTCATCTCCAGCGCTCCAAAGCGACCAGTGTGGTTTATGAAGGGGCTGACCAAAATTTACAAAATTTATTCCAATCTAACGTGGTGTGGTGTGGTGCTACGGTAACCTTTTATTATGATATGCCCTTTATAAGCCCTAAGTTGCAGAATTTATTGGCACAAAAACGACGCATTTTACCCGGGTAGAACTGACATCAGTGATACGATTCGCTGATGACACTGCTATACTGAGTGAAAGTGAAGAAGAATTACATGATCTGCTGAAGAATCTAATGAGTACAGAATATTGATTGAGAGTAAATCGAAGAAAAACGAAAGTAATGAGAAGTACAGAAATGAGAACAGCGAGAAACTGAACATCAGGATTGATGGTCACGAATTAGATGAAGTTAAGGAACTCTGATACCTAGGCAGAAAAATAACCAATGACGGACGGAGCAAGGAGGATGGCAGAAGTAGACTAGCACTGTCAGAAAGAGCATTCCTGGTCAAGAGAAGTCTACTAGTATCAAACAGAGGTCTTGATCTGAGGAAGAAATTTCTGAGAATGGACAATTAGAGCACAACATTGTATGGTAGTGAAACATGGACTGTGGGAAAACCGCAACAGAATATAGTAGAAGCATTTGAGATGTGGTGAAACAGACAAATGTTGAAAATTTGGTGGACTGATAAGGCAAGGAATGAGGAGGTTCTGCGCATATTCGGAGAGGAAAGGAATATGTGGAGAACAGTGACAAGAAGAAGGGACAGGATGATAGGACGTTAAGACATGAGGGAGTGGTACTAGAGGGAGCTATAGACCGCAAAAACTGTAGAGGAAGACAGAGATTTGAATACATCCAGCGGATAATTGAGATTGAAGGTTGCAAACGCTACTCTGAGATGGTTTCGCACGGGAGAGGATTTCGTGGCGGGCCGCATCAAACCAGTCAGAAGACCGAGGACTGAACAAAAGAAAGGGCATCAGGGCACCTCGTGCAATGTGGGCCACTGCAGAGTAAGGCCACGCTATGTCCTGGGACCAAATCGTTGGTGGTCGATCCGACCTTAAAGCTCACTTTCTAATGCCCCATGTCGGCAGCATCAGACTGGTACATTACTTGACAGTGGCGAAGAAACTGGTGTTCTTCTTGTTCCAATCCAAGCAATGTAGATCAGCACTGAGAATTAGCAGCTGCAGTGTCCAAACAGGAGTTAGCTACGTACCCACAGAGCTGGTCCTCTTTCCGTACATGGCACCGTTGAAAGGAAGCTTCTTGAAGCCGATTCCCTCCGTCAGACAGATCTGCAGCACGATGGCCCACACCAGCATACAGGAGAAAGAGCAGCGCTTCATTTCCTGAAACGGAGTATTAGTGAATGGTTGCAAGAGTCCCGAGCTTCTAATGAGTTACTTACTTCGCTAATTGCATGTTTCATAGCTCATTTGAGCTATTTCTTTATCGAAATGATATGTAACTAGTCACTTTACAGGATATGTATAATGATTAGTTTTAATGGATGTTTCTTAAATAACACACTGGCCTAAATTTAACGTTAATACAGGGTGTTACAAAAATTTACGGCCAAGCTTTCAGGAAACATTCCTCACACACAAATGAAGAACAGATGTGATATGGACATGTGTGCGGAAACGCTTAATTTCCAAGTTAGAGCTCATTTTAGTTTCGTCAGTATGTACTGTACTTCCTCGATTCACCGCCAGTTGGCCCAATTGAAGGAAGGTACTGTTGACTCCAGTGCTTATGTTGACGTGCGACTCATTGCTCTTCAGCACATCAGTACTTAGCATCAACACGTTAGTGTTCATCACGAACGTGGTTTTGCAATCAGTGCAATATTTACAAATGCGGAGTTGGCAGATGCCCATTTGATGTATGGATTAGCATGGGGCAATAGCCGTGGCGCGATACGTTTCTATCGAGACAGATTTCCAGAACGAAGGTGTCCCGACAGGAAGACGTTCGAAGCAACTGATCGGCGTCTTAGGGAGCATGGAACATTCCAGCCTATGGACGACGCAATTCTTCGTGCAGTTGGCGATAACCCTAATGTCAGCGTCAGAGAAGTTTCTGCTGTACAAGGTAACGTCGACCACGTCACTGTATGGAGAGACCTACGGGAGAACCAGTTGTTTCCGTACCACGTACAGCATGTGCAGGCACTATCAGCAACTGATTGGCCTCCACGGGTACACTTCTGCGAATGGTTCATCCAACAATCTGTCAATCCTCATTTCAGTCTTTTTAGGGATGAGGCTTCATTCCAATTTGATCAAATTGTAAATTTTCACAATCAACATGTGTGGGCTGACGAGAACCCGCACACAATTGTGCAATCATGTCATCCACACAGATTTGCTGTGAACGTTTGGTCAGGCATTGTTGGTGATGTCTTGATTGGGCCCCATGTTATTCCACCTACGATCATTGGAGCACGTTATCATGATTTCATACGGGATACTCTACCTGTGCTGCTAGAACATGTGCCTTTACAAGTACGACACAACATGTGGTTCATGCACGATGGAGCTCCTGCACATTTCAGTCGAAGTGTTCGTACGCTTCTCAAAAACAGATTCGGTGACCGATGGTTGGTCGAGACGGACCAATTCCATGGCCTCCACGCTCTCCTGACCTCAACCGTCTTGACTTTCATTTATGGGGGCATTTGAAAGCTCTTGTCTACGCAACCCCGGTACCAAATGTAGAGACTCTTCGTGCTCGTAATGTGGACGGCTGTGATACAATACGCCATTCTCCAGAGCTGCATCACCACATCAGGGATTCCATGCGACGGAGGGTGGTTGCATGTATCCTCGCTAACGGCGGACATTTTGAACATTTCTTGTAACAAATTGTTTGAAGTCACGCTGGTACGTTCTGTTGCTGTGTGTTTCCATTCCATGATTAATGTGATTTGAAGAGAAATAATAAAATGAGCTCTAATATGGAAAGTAAGCATTCCGGACAAATGTCCACATAACATATTTTCTTTCTTTGTGTATGAGGAATGTTTCCTGAAAGTTTGGCCGAACACTTTTGTAAAACCGTGTATACTGTGTGACTTATAAGTGAGGAAAAATATGTCGACGACCGCAAGCTGCTATGCGTAACACCGTTGTTAATTTCGTTCTCCTGGGTCTACTGTGTACGTAAAACAAAAACACATATTAACTACTGAACGAGATACCGACGAGCCTCACGATCACGACATGTCATTCACCTATAGATACAACACATGACACACCAATGAGCTGATGTGTATCCGCCAGCATTTGAAAGATACGAGCAAGAACAAATCCGATTGTATCAGAACTTGTGAATCACACGTTGCCGGAGGTAACTGAGTGTACAGTCCTATGTTAGGGAATATGTGCCCTGTTAGCGGAAAGAGTGATCAACGGCGGAAGTACAACAGTGGCGAGCATGACGTGTTTACAACACCTCTGCGCTGCTCACTCTGCCCGATACTCGCCGTGTCGACAGCTGCTAAGCGCCGCGTCGCAGTGTTGGTACAGTGCAATGGCAAGTTTCACAAACAAGGAATTCGCCGACTTCCACCTCACCTACGGGCTTGCAGATGGAAGAGCTGACGCTGCAAGGCAACTGTATCACGAGAGTTTCTTAGCCGGCGCCTTCCATCCGCAAAAACGTTTTACTCTGTGGACAGGCGCTTGAGGGAGTATGGTGCATATGTAGCACATCCAGGATTTAGTGGTCGTGGCCGACCGTCGACGTACAGTGCGGTCGGCATGTCACAATCTACTGTAATACGAGAACTCCATAGAAACTATTACCATCCCTTTCGCATGCAGAGGGTACAGGCATTCTTGCCGGAAGACTACCAGAGGAGGCTGGACTCCTGCAACTTTATCCTACGGTGTCAGACCAACGACCAGCATTTTTCACGAAGAATTCTGTTCACCGACGAAGCCTATTTCACGAAGGAAGTATAGTGAAATCGCATAATTGGCACGAATGGGCGGAAGAAAACCCCCACAGCAACGATACGGTGTCAATATCAAGCGTGGTATTATTGATGATGAGCATCTCATAGAGCCACATGTGCTACCACAAAGGCATACGGGAGAGCGGTATCTGCGTTTCCTGGATACTACATTACCGGAATTGCTGGAATACGTTAGTTTGGCCTCTCGTATGAACCTGTGGTACATGCATGAACGTGGCCCCGCTCACTTCAGCGGCAAAGTCCGACGCCACCTGGACGATGCCTTCCCTTCGAAATGGATCGGCCGTGGAGGCCCTGCAGCAAGGCCAGCAACATCGCCTGACCTGAATCCATTGGTTTTTTTTTTTTTTGTAGGGCCATCTGAAATCTGTGATTTATGAAGGAGAGGCTGTTGATGTAAACACCCTTCAATGCAGAATGCAACGTGCCTGTGATATTACGCAAAGAGATACAGACATGTTGGACCGTGTTCAGCAATCATTCGTACGAAGAGTTAAACTTCGCCACACACATAGTGGCCGTCATTTCGAACAGTACTTATAAACTTCTATTGCAGCTTCTGGTCATATGTTTCAATGTTAGTTTCTATTTGTACAGTTGTATTTTATTCGTTTGTATTAACTCTCACATACCTGTGTAATTGTATTTTGTATTCTGTATCTATGTACTCGTTTCTTAAAACTTTCCCTAAGCCAACTAACCACAACTAATGTAACCTGTACGAGATTGTTGTGTACATACACTCCTGGAAACTGAAATGCACAATGTCGGAACTAGTACAGTGTATATCTACCTTTCGCAGCAATGCAGGCTGCTATTCTTCCATGGAGACGATCGTAGAGATGCTGGATGTAGTCCTGTGGAACGGCTTGCCATGCCATTTCCACCTGGCGCCTCAGTTGGACCAGCGTTCGTGTTGGACGTGCAGTCCGCGTGAGACGACGCTTCCTCCAGTCCGAAACATGCTCAATGGGGGACAGATCCGGAGATCTTGCTGGCCAGGGTAGTTGACTTACACCTTCTAGAGCACGTTGGGTGGCACAGGATACATGCGGACGTCCATTGTCCTGTTGGAACAGCAAGTTCCCTTGCCGGTCTAGGAATGGTAGCACGATGGGTTCGATGACGGTTTGGATGTACCGTGCACTATTCAGTGTCCCCTCGACGATCACCAAAGGTGTACGGCCCGTGTAGGAGATCGCTCCCCACACCATAATGCCGGGTGTTGGCCCTGTGTGCCTCGGTCGTATGCAGTCCTGATTGTGGCGCTCACCTGCACGGCGCCAAACACGCATACGACCATCACTGGCACCAAGGCAGAAGCGACTCTCATCGCTGAAGACGACACGTCTCCATTCGTCCCTCCATTCACGCCTGTCGCGACACCACTGGAGGCGGGCTGCACGATGTTGGGGCGTGAGCGGAAGACGGCCTAACGGTGTGCGGGACCGTAGCCCAGCTTCATGGAGACGGTTGCGAATGGTCCTCGCCGATACCCCAGGAGCAACAGTGTCCCTAATTTGCTGGGAAGTGGCGGTGCGGTCCCCTACGGCACTGCGTAGGATCCTGCGGTCTTGGCGTGCATCCGTGCGTCGCTGCGGTCCGGTATCAGGTCGACGGGCACGTGCACCTTCCGCCGACCACTGGCGACAACATCGATGTACTGTGGAGACCTCACGCCCCACGTGTTGAGCAATTGGCCTCACGCATGCCCACTATACGCCCTCGCTCAAAGTCCGTCAACTGCACATACGGTTCACGTCCACGCTGTCGCGGCATGCTACCAGTGTTAAAGACTGCGATGGAGCTCCGTATGCCACGGCAAACTGGCTGACACTGACGGTGGCGGTGCACAAATGCTGTGCAGCTAGCGCCATTCGACGGCCAACACCGCGGTTTCTGGTGTGTCCACTGTGCCGTGCGTGTGATCATTGCTTGTACAGACCTCTCGCAGTGTCCGGAGCAAGTATGGTGGGTCTGACACACCGGTGTCAATGTGTTCTGTTTTCCATTTCCAGGAGTGTTGTTTTTAAAACACACTGTTGGAAAAAGTAGTACACATGGAAAGACGACGTCGATTTTGATCCGATGAGGGCATATGACGCCTGAGAGATAGAAGCTGTACCGATAGTGGGTTCAACGTCTTCCACCGATAGATAGTGTAGTGCCATAGTGACCAGTGCGCCGTCTGTGTCTACCCGTTAATAGGGACTGGTCACAGCCAGAAGGCTCAGTGTAGTGCAAACGTGTAAAGCAAGCAGGCAACCATGCCGCGAAGACGCAGTGGTGCTTCCTACAGACAACAGAGCGAATTTGAAAGGTGTTAGATTGTGGCCTTCCTAGTGGTGCGATGATCCTTTCGGAGAATTGCCACACAAGTTGGTTGTGATGGGTCAGATGTGCAACGATGCTGGTATCAGTGGTCACATGAATATTCTCACACCTGCAGACGAGTTTCTGGACATTCCCGCAGCACAGACGCCTGATTGGATCGTCGCATTGTAAGGGCAGCAGTGGCAGATCTTACACCTGCCACAACACAGATAAGAGAGCTTCTGAGCCCAAACATGTCAACACGAACTGCTGCGAACCAGTTGTTAGCATTGGTACTACGGGCACACACTTTTCTAGGCCGCCTTCCACTCACACCATTGCATCGAAGTGCGCGGCTAGATTTGTGCCCTCAGAGTATCGCTTGGACGATGGACTGGGGTGCCGTGATCTTCAGCGATGCAAGCAGCCTCGGTCTGCACGCAAGAGATGGTCGTTTGCGCGTACGATGTAGACCTGGAGAGCGCCTGGTTAGCACTGTAACGTAGAGAGCATTCGTCCAAGACGCTCTGCCCCACAACAGGCCTTATTGTCTGGGGTGCGATAAGCTAAAACAGTCGTGGGAGTTTCTGCAGGTAACGCTAACCAGCGCTCAGTACGTGCAGATTGTTGTTAGATCCGATCTTTTCCTTTTCTTGCAAGAGGAAGGCGATGTATTGTTGCAGCAGGATAATGCTCGCCCACGCGTTGCCCGTGGAACTCAACGTGCTCTGCAAGATGTGCAGCAACTTCTCTGGTCACTACGATCTCCGGATCTGTCTTCAATAGAGCACGTGTGCGATATAATGGAACGAGAAGTGACTCGTCAACGAACACCTCCTACAGAACTACATGAACAGGTCGAGCAGGCGTGGCCCAAAGTATCCCTGGACAACATTCGCCATCTGTACGATCGACTGGATGCCCGAGTCATTATCTGCATTGACGCCTGTGGAGGTTACACCACGTACTAACATGGGTGATTCAGCGTGGGTCGATATCTGGTATCTCTGAACCGTTATACTGATGATCTATATTTCATGTACTCCATATGCGCTGTTGCTCCAATAAATCTTATGTGATTTTGGAAATCTTTAAAGGGGTATAGTAATTTATTTCCGGTGGTATAATTCCCTTCAACTGGCTGCCATTTAGAAAATCGCCTATGGAACACAAAGAGTTGTACATAAGACATGATTTTGGATTAGATTTAAAACTTGCCTTCCTACCTCGTGTTACGTAAGGGTTAAGAAATATGCCTCTTCCAGCTTTTCTAGCTCTCTGATACTTTATGTTATTTGGCAAATGATCAAAATAGTTATTGAGCCCCAATTTCTCTCTGAATCACTAACAGCTTTACCAAATAACAGCTTTTCTTCAGGTGTCATAGGTTTGTGGACATCACTGTTCTTCTCAAATGTCGTAGACTATTTTTGACGAATTTCATTGGTGTATGTACAGAGTGGATCCGTGATTATGTTACGGATTTTCACGTACGATGGAGAATGGTAAACGTATCAATTTGAGGTAAGTTGTACTGGTGCGGAAACGACCGAGTCGAAAGTTATAAGCAACAATCGTTCTGATTCTTCTTGCAGTGAAATACATGCAGTACTCTTTCAAAGATTCTACGGTAGGCAACTTTCAGAGGTGGAAGCATGGACCAAAAAAGAAGTTTAAAAAAATGCCTAGTAAACACGGGCTTCAAAATGCATGCCTTGAAACCTGTTGTCGTTGTTCTGGTCTTCAGTCGCGAGACTGGTTTGATGCAACTCTCCATGCTGCTCTATCCTGTGCAAGCTTCTTCATCTCCCAGTACCTATGGCAACCTACATCCTTCTGCTTAGTGTATTCATCTCTTTTTCCCAAACAAAAGACGTATGCAGTCAATTGGATCGCTGGAAATGCGACGAAATATTTGTATTCGTACGATACTAAGTCCGTGATGGATTATTGGATGTATTTACAAGAGCAACACGAGCTCATACGGAGTCATACGAAATACAGGACCTACTTTTCCAATTTTTTAGGAAGTGTTTTTCACAGTCAGCCCGACAGCTGGTGTCCCAGAACTGAGAAGACTCCTGCAGCAGAACGACTAGAGGCAGTACTGCGCGGTTCAATTACATTGGCACACGGCACACTGAGAAGACAACTGGCATGGTCGACGCAGGAGAAATACATGCCGCCCACAATGGCAGAAATGGTCAACATCATATGGCTTTCTGCCAGATTTATAATGCGACACCGCGTGCCGCAGGGATTGTGATGGAGAGGATAACTTCATTTTCACTCCCGCCCGTGACTAGAATTGTCGTTTACTTTGTTGTTGTTGTTGTTGTGGTCTTCAGTCCTGAGACTGGTTTGATGCAGCTCTCCATGCTACTCTATCCTGTGCAAGCTTCTTCATTTCCCAGTACCTACTGCAAACTAGATCCTTCTGAATCTGCTTAGTGTAGTCATCTCTTGGTCTCCCAATACGATTTTTACCCTCCACGCTTCCCTCCAATACTAAATTGGTGATCCCTTGATGCCTCAGAACATATCCTACCAACCGATCCCTTCTTCTAGTCAAGTTGTGCCACGAACTCCTCTTCTCCCCAATTCTTTTCGATACCTCCTCATTAGTTATATGATCTACCCATGTAATCTTCAGCATTCTTCTGTAGCACCACATTTCGAAAGCTTCTATTCTCTTCTTGTCCAAATTATTTATCGTCCACGTTTCACTTCCATACATGGCTACACTCCATACAAACCTATGAGCATCTATGGTCACCTAATATGATGTGGCGCACACTTTTCTGCTAAATAAGTGACCATAGCTCTTAAAGAAAACATTTTAGGGTCAATATTTACTGGACTTTTTTCTTGTTTTTCTCCATACTATCGCCTCTCAAAATATGGAAAGCATAGTGCTTTCAGGAGAAGAGCTTTGTTTCACAGTGTCGAAAGTGGTCATGGCTATTAAGATAGGCCACTTATTTGACAATTTTTCCCTACTTCGAAATAAACTACTTGAAAGCGAATAACTTGACTTCAGCTGTGTTAGGTACTACCAGTGTTAGGTACTACCTATTGATGACATATGAAAATTTGTGCCGGACCAGGACTGGAATGCAAATTTGCTGCTTATGATGAGCGGTCGTCGTAACTGTTAGGATATCCAGACCGCTCTCTGTCGTCAACAACCGTTGCTCATCCTGACATGCAACAAAATTTTTTCTTGTTTTGATCCATACAACCATCTCTCAGAATACGGAAAACGAAGGCTTTCGATACCAGATATTTGTTTCATAGTATCGAAGATGAAGAAGTGCTCATTGCTCTTAAGTTACGCATTTACCAGACTTTCTTGCTATTCATTATCATTCGTTTCATGTCCCTGAATCCTGACAATTCCTCCTGGAACACCCTGTATATAAGGAATACTAGAGGACCGAGAATTGAATCCAATGGGAATCTCTTAGTGATTTCTTCCCAATCACTAAAATTTTCGCTCTTTCTAACATTACTTGAATTGTTCAGCACAACTTCACTATGTTAAATATGATTGAAACCAGTTGTTTGTGAAGTAATCAGGTCGATAAAACTGCAGTTTTTCTAAAACGATTGTGGTAGCACATATCGGTACCGCCCTACAGGTGACAACAGAATAGGAAGTTTCCATCAGGCAGCGATAGCAGTCGTGAGGGTTCCAGCCGACCCAGTGGAGCATGACCACTGAGCCATGTCTCTGGACTAAGAGCTCCCTCTGCACCGTGACATAGGATGCATTCAGTCACTTGGAGCCTCATCAGTACGACGTCATCGTTCATCCTGAATACAGCGACCCTCGTCGTAGCTTGTGTCGTATGAAATGGACTTTAATTCTTGGTGCATTATTTGTAATGAGACTTCATTGCCTTGATTCAGTACAAGTTAAGTAAATCTTCTGGTTGTCACGTTCACTTGCTCGCTAACCATTTCTGCCACTGTCCAGTTTTCCGGCGACGACAGATGCCACACCACTCTGTAGACCATCTTTCCTTACCATTGTGTACGAATTGGTACACAACAAGGATGACATAATATGTACAATAAAGCGCCTTTGACTGATCACATATACGTGAGCTACACACGACTCATTTGGACATGTTAGGCCCATTACCAAATATAATTACAGACAATGAGACATGAATTAAGACGTCAAGGAACAACTTCCACCGTATCAGAGGGAGCTGGTGAGAGAAAAATGTTGTAGGGGAAAACAAATAATGGGATACATCCGACAAGTAATTTAGAATGTAGAGTTCAAGTGCTACGCTGAACTGAAGAGGATAGTCTGCATTAAAGCAGTCAGAAGACAGATGCCTTGTGACCCTCCACCCCCACCCCTTAAAAAAATAAAAAAAGGAAGGTATGAATCCATGAAGACCTCCCTCTTGATGTTTCCGGAGAACGATGTGAATTACGAGTTCATCGAAACCATCACGGGTGAAAGCTGCTTGATCAGTAAACAGTATTAATGAGATTTCTCTGCGATTTGCAGTTAACCAACAACAATATCCCAATCGTCTACCTTCATCTCCTTCTCGAAGGAATTGACTTTTGTGTAAATGGTAAAGACTGAGACTGGCGCCAGCCGGTGTGGCCGTCCGGTTCTAGGCGCTTCAGTCTGGAACCGTGTGAGCGCTACGGTCGCAGTTTCGAATCCTGCCTCGGGCATGGATGTGTGTGATGTCCTTAGGTTAGTTAGGTTTAATTAGTTCTAGGCGACTGATGACCTCAGAAGTTAAGTCGCATGGTGTTCAGAGTAATTTGAACCATTTGAACCAAAGACTGGCATACATGATTCCCGCCATACATTTTTTGTGGAACACCTATTTGTGTAAAAACTCTGCGTGCTCTATCAAGGACTATATTCTACCACCTTAGTATGTCTTTACTACATCCACACACTGTTTATTTGCGCTTTCAGATGAGAAGCGTTTGCATTACAAAACGTGTACAAAACTGTTATATCTGACTGCTCAACATCTGTAAATAGAAGTGGCATATTAATACAGTCGAACTGAAGAACAAATCACATTCCTAACCACAGTTGTAAAATGCAAGCTTGTAAACTCAAGCACAAATTCACAACTTGAACTTCAAGAAACAAAAATGTCCAGCAATCAGTATACCCATAGCAACTGGAGTATCAACACGTGAAGTGAAAAGTAACCTCTGTTACAGGTTTTATTCCTGTTTTTATTCAAAATTAAACACATTCGAATTATCCTATACAACCACATTATTTATTATTCTTGCTTATATTCCTGGAAAGATAGACCCTACGCCAAGGTATGCGGATGCGATGTAGTAAGTAAACTCTGACAGTATTGTAACTCTTCAGGCTTTCCCGGAGAGGTCTTGACATGTGAAATAATCGGGTCTACTGCCGGATGTTTGTTTCACTCTGGCAAAATATTTCGGCCACGTAACTCGTTGCCTTCTTCAGGTGCCACCTGAGACTGCCGTGTTGGTGGATCTACTGGACAAGATCCTCCAATACGGCAGTCTCAGGTAGCACCTGAAGAAGGCAACGAGTTATGTGGCCGAAATATTATGCCAGAGTGACACAAACACCCGGCAGTAGACCCGATTATTCCACATGTTATGACAGTATTGGTTAGATGACGTTGAAGATAGATGTGACAGCGAGAATTTTGATGAAATTGCCTGTAATGGAGCTGAAATAAAATTCATTATATTGTAATAAGTGGGAGCTGCGTACTGTAACAAAGATACAGTAACAACGCGGTACCATTACTCCAATACAAACTGAAGGAAGATCGAGAGAACGTGGTGGACGGCTTACCGAATGCGAAAGTATCTGCTGCGTCGCCTGATGTCGCAAGAACTGTTGAAAGGGACGGAAGATGCCTTCCTTTTATACAGCGGGAGAGTTCGATCAGATCTCGGAGACATGAGCGATGCTGCCATTGATCAACTTGGCGGGAGGCCGCTACGGAAACGACCACTGCGCCTCCCTGATTACGTGTCAAACGCATTCTTCCATCCATGAGACAAACCGTGCCACATTTGTATCTTTCTGGGTCCTGTTTCTCTCGTGACATCAATTTCACAAGTAGGAGGAAATGGTTATGAGCTTAGCTTTCTTCTATATCGTACCCTGTGAATACGAGGATGATTCCTCTTTAATAATTTATTATTATGGAAATTAGGTAATACAGTAAAATTAATGATGTATTATTTTTCGACGTAGTCCACATGACGAGTAATCCACTCATTCCACCGCTTCGAAAGTGCGTAAATACCTCGCGGGAATAAGTCTTTTTGGTTGTGAATGCAGACAGTTGTGAACATCGGTTTTCACCTCTCCATAGCTTCTACATCTACATCATCATACATACTCCGCTATAGTACCGTAGGGTGCCTGGCGGAGGGTACCTGTTCCACAACTATTCTTTTCGTTTCCTGTTCCACTGGGAAACAGATCGAGGGAATAATGACTGTGAGTACGGCTCCATATTAGCATTGATTTCTCGTATCTTATGCTCGTCGTCCTTTCGCGAACTTCATTTTGGCGCCATTGGATTCGTTCTGCAATCAGCTTCAAATGCTGGTTGGCTAAATTTTCTCACTAGTGCTCCTCGAAGAAACTCTGCCTTACCTCTATGGATTCCCATTTTTTCCAAAGCCACTCCGTAATACTAGCGTGTTGTTCGAATCTTTCGGTAACAAACTTAGCAGGCCGCCTCTTTATTTCTTCGATATTTTCCTTTAATCCAAAGTGGTGCGGATCTCACACACTCGAGCAGTATTTATCAATAGATCGCATAAAGTCCTATATGCGGTCTCATTTACAAATGAACCATACTTGCCCAAAATTTTCCCAATAAACCAAGGTCGACAATTTCTTCCCTACCACAATCCTCAGATGTTCATTCCATTTCATATAGCTTTTCAGTTTTACATCAAGATATTCAAACAACGTGGCTGTGTCAAGCAGAACACTACTAATACTGTAATCGAACATTACGTGTTTGTTTTTCCTACTCACCCGCACTGATTTACATTTATCTGCATTTAGAGGTAGTTGAAACTCACTACATCAGTTAAAAGTTTGTCTAAGTCATTTTGTACTTTCCTACAGTCAACAATTCCCCAGCAAACACCTGCAGATTGCACCCCACCCTGTCGGCCAGATAACTTGAGTATATACAAAATAATATTGGTTCAAATGGCTCTGAGCACTATGGGACTCAACTGCTGTGGTCATTAGTCCCCTAGAACTTAGAACTACTTAAACCTAACTAACCTAAGGACATCACACACATCCATGCCCGAGGCAGGATTCGAACCTGCGACCGTAGCAGTCGCACGGTTCCGGACTGCGCGCCTAGAACCGCGAGACCACCGCGGCCGGCCAAAATAATATTGTTTCTCTCACACTTCTCTGGGGCACTGCTGGGAAACCCTTGTTACTGATGAATGGTTTGCTCATGTTTGCTGCAGTCATTTCCTTGCGCTGTCCGATCATACGAAAGTCAGTCACGACGATGTTGGTAAGATGGATATATAGCTGACATCTGCAGTCAGAAATAATCATTGTTTACCATTGATTACAGGGCGAAGCTGATTTCTTGGGACGTTTAACAATAATTACTCGTCACGGTTACTTTACTTTCCGCGTAATCCTCCAAATTCACCCGTTTGGTACCTCAGTAGACTGTCAGTATGTGTTTTTCGCCTATGGATGAGACGGGATTTTTGTTTTTGATTTTTCTTGCCCTCCTGATGCAGTCAGTAATTCCTGTGTGATGGTCTGGATATATGTGTGCCTATTACGACGCTCTTCAACTGTCGGCGGTCTCTGGCAGTCAACAGACTAGGTCGGCCTATACGCTTTTGTGCTATACGTGTCCCTTCACGTTTCCACTTCACTATCACATCGGAAACAGTGGACCTAGGGATGTTTAGGAGTGAGCAAATCACGTGTATAGACGTATGACAAAAGCGACACCCAATCACCTGACCACGTTCTACGACCGTGAGTTCCGCGGAGGGCCCGATTCTGCTCTCTCACGATATCTAATGACTATCGACGTCGCTGATATGAAGTACCTGGCAGTAGATGGTAGCACAATGCACGTAATATGGAATACGTATACTTTTGGAGGCGTCCGGATACTTTTGATCACATAATGTAGGTCCCAGTCATTTGAGTTTCAGCTGATGCGCACATACACAGACGGTGTCTGTATCGGCACATAAGGTTTAAGACGGCAGTGCATTGGTTCATACGAATGGTCTAGGGGTAGTCGGCCTTTGGCTGTGGAGCGGTGCGGTACGTCCCGGCCGCTCCGTGTCGCGTTTCCGGGTGTGTTGTTGTTTACCGCGCCGGCGCGCTAGTGTTACGTATTTCCGTCACGTTCCTGACACACGATGGCTCTTTCGTATCGGAAAGCCACGATCAAGCTGCAGTTCGACACTACGTACTCTAGACCCAAGGCCCACGAAGTAGAGCGTTTTTTACGCGATGTGGTACATGTTGATCCTAACGAGCTGATCGGTATCCACTTATCTATTGTCTCCAGCGTCGTATATCTTAAGTTCACTGACGACGAAGCATGTGACAAACTTCTCAGACGCTCGACGGCAGGTTATCGGTTCTGCCACTCAGACGGAAACGTGGGTGTGGTGACGCTTGAACGTGCTGGATTGGGAATCCAAAATGTGCGCGTGTTTGAGCTCCCTTTTGAAGTTCCAGCGGATTTGGTCACCCTTGCTCTTCGACCCTATGGAACAGTTCTCGGCCACACGGCCGAAAAATGGAAGACCTTCGACACCTACCCTGTCCTTAACGGGGTGCGACAAGTCCGTATTGACCTGCATCGCCATATTCCTTCGTATCTCACGATCGCTGGTTGCAGGGCAATAATTATTTACGACGGTCAGCCGAGAACCTGCTCCGGTTGTGGCCAGACGGGACACATGCGTACCGAATGCCTGCAACGCCGTCTCGTGCAGACACCCTCGACCGACCAGATTCGTCCGTCGACACCGACCTCTCTGCCGATTACGTATGTTGCGGCGGCGAGACGGGAGACGCCAGCTGTATATGACGACCCCACTGTATTGGTGCGAGCTTTGGAGGACCCTGCAGTAGCTTCCACGGAGCCCCAAGCGTCTTTCAGTGCTGATGCTACTGATGTCCTTTCGTCGGACCCCGGCGCACCGTCACAACGGCTCGCCGACGGTGCGATGGAAGTTGAAGCACAGGATGCAGCGTCCTCCCCTTGCCCTACGTCGGAAACAGAGGCGCGGCAGCGTAAGCAGAAATCACCCAAGCGTCATAAGAAGCGGCGCAAGACAACCGACGACGTAGAACAGCCCGAGGCGACACCGCTGGATGACGAGGTGCCTCAACCGCTCCACCGCGCCGACACAGGCGACCCTACCGTCTCACACGGTTCGACGTCTTCTCCCACTACCGCTGGGTCTGGACCACATGGGGATGCGGGAGATCACCGCAGCTCCGACACCGGGGATGCACCCTTGCCTCCGTCTGCCTCTCGAGATCCAGTGGTGTCAACGTCCCTGGGCGACTGGGCGCAGGAGATGGAGTTGCAGAATGCGTTTCAGAACCAAGACGATACACCGATGCCGATGGCAGCGTCTACGCGGCCGGCGACAGACGCCTAGGACGGCATGAGCACCTCTCGTCGCTGCCTAGCACTTCGCAAGACCGGCGCTCCACGTCACGACTACTGCCCTCCTGTCATACCATGGTCACCTCCCGAGACTTGATGGACCAGGCATACCGCCTCGCCACGATCAACGTCAGTGGCATTACATCTGATGTCAAGACCCGTATGCTGAAGGATACGTTACGCGCTGCGGATCTGGACGTTGTTTTCCTTCAAGAAGTCCGATCAGGACTCTGTCTCGATGCCTACGGATATGACGCCTACACTATGCCTGCAGATGTGGGCGGCGGAGGTACGGCGATTCTACTGCGGGAAGGGATAATGGCCACTGATGTCTCCTATTTACCGTCGGCCCGGGGGGTCGCACTCACGATTGGTACAGTACGTCTGGTGAACTTATATGCTCCTTCAGGCACCGGCAAAAGGAGAGAACGGCGCACCTTTTTTGCCGAAGATATAGCCCCGCTCTTCCAGGGCAATACCGACCACTTGGTAGTAGGCGGCGATTTTAATTGTGTGCTCCGCCCATCCGACCAGGAGCCACACTATACCACCTGCCCGGCACTCCAGGCACTTGTACAGGACTTGGCCTTGTTGGACACCTGGATCATCCAACACGGCGACCGTCGAGCACACACCTACTTTACTAGTCACTCCGCGAGCCGTTTGGATCGAGTCTACGTCACCCGCGGCCTACGATCGGCCGTTGTCGACGCTGAGATGTGGCCGGCAGCGTTCACGGATCACCTCGCATATGTGTGTACTCTCACCCTTCCCCGCCAGCGCGTCCGCCGAAGTAGGGGTCCGTGGCGTCTCAATGTGGCCCTTCTTGATGAGATAAATTGCAGACGCGCAGTCGAGTCCACATGGAGCAATTGCCACCGGCGTTTACCCGCCTACCGTTCTGTACTTCAATGGTGGTTACGGTGTGCAAAACCCGCACTGTGCCGAACATTAGTCAGCTATGGACGCGACCGAGCGCGCTGGTATACTGCGACTACTGATTTTTACTATACTGCGCTCCGCGAACTGGCTGTACAACCGCCGTCGCCAGAGCGACAATCAGCAGTACAACGCGTCAAGGCACAATTGCTTCGTATCAACGCCGTACGTCTTGCGGGTGTGCGGGTGCGAGCGAGGACGACTGATGATGTTCGTGGTGAACGACCTTCCCTCCACCATATCATTCAAGAACGCCGAAGACGCAAGAGGCAGCTCATTACCGAGGTTGAGACGGAGGACGGGCGACGCGTTGACGCACAAATGGATATCGTCCGAGCGTTCACACAGTCATATAAACTTCTTTACGAGAGGGAGTCCCACATGAATGTAGGGGTCAGGGAAGTCCTATCTGACCTACCAGTCTCTCGGAACCTACAAGATGATGCTACGCTCTTGTCGGCGGTGACTTTGGAAGAACTGCGAGAGGCTCTGTTGCGTGGCTCTCCCAACAAAACGCCTGGCCCTGACGGCCTCCCTCTTGAATTTTACAAGCGGTTCTTTGATCTCATGGGCCCAATGTGGGTCAGGATGTACAGTGAACTCCTGGACGCCGATTTTCAGGTACCATCTGACTTTACTGAGGGTCTCTTGATCCCTGTGCCCAAACCCGGCGGAGGCCGTCGCCCTCTTGATTTTCGCCCGTTGACAATGCTAAACACTGACTATAAGCTGTTGACACGCATGCTCCGTGAGAGGCTCAAACCTACGGTAATGGCGGCCATTCACACTGATCAAACCTGCCTCGGGGGCGACACTAATGTGTTCACGACTTTAAGCACCTATAGAGACGTGGTGGCGCTCATGCAAACTTGCCGCCTCCAAGGCGCTCTTGTTGCGCTGGACTTCGACCATGCTTTCGACCGCGTTAACCATGGTTTCCTGCGTACTGTTATGGAACACATCGGTGTTCCGCGTCTGACGACGTCTGTTGTGCTTCGATTGATCCATGGGGCTGTCACGAGGATTATGATCAACGGCTGTCGGTCCGCCCCCGTCCGTGTCAACAGGTCCGTCCGGCAGGGTTGTCCTCTTTCTGCCATGCTCTTCGCCGTTGCCCTCGAACCAGCTCTTCACGGACTACGGCGACGCTTAGAAGGACTTACCCTCCGTTCCGTAACCTTTCGATGTGGTGCATACGCCGACGATGTGATGTTCTTAGCACGGTCTGGTGACGAAATACACACGGCGTTTTCCTGGCTCCACCAGTATGGGGCGGTGGCAGGCAGTGTGCTCAACCTTCGGAAATCACGCTACATGGAGGTAGGACGAGGAATGCCTGCAGGTCTGGCCGTACCTCTGACAAAGGTCCCGATGCTCAAGTGTTTAGGGATATCACTCCATCGACAAATACAACGCACGGCGGCCTTTACGTATCGTATGGTCTTACGACGACTCCGTTTAGAGGCTCGTCTCAATAAATTCAGATCATTGAACATTTTGCAACGCGCCCAATACGTTAATGTGTACATGGCTTCTCACCTTAACCATTACGCCCATGTACTGCCGATAACGGACACGATGGCTTCCAGAATACAGGCAGTGTTTGGACACGTGGTGAACGATGGTGCTGTTTTCAAGATCCGTTTTGTTACGCTTACTTTACCCTTCGTCAAAGGCGGTGTTGGACTCACTCACGTCAAGCACAGAGCGCTGGCACTGTATCTCCGTTCCATGAGGCGACTCTGGCTTTCACCAACAGCCAGTCTCCCCGGCCTACTGATTGAAGAAGTGACCCCACGTACGCTGTACCCACCGGTACCAGTTGGACATTTATCGCCCTCGCTGTCACACATTAGAACGTTTTTCGTAGAGCATAGCTATGTGTTGCGGGTTATATCGGAGACACGGAATCCGACAGCGAAGACTTATTATAGTGCTCTCCAGCACTGGACTCCGGATAACGACATTGTACGGCGCCACCCTACGGTCGACTGGCCACGAGTATGGCGAGCCATCCACGCGCCGTTCCTGTCTACTTTCGTGCGATCGACGTGGTATGTGGTCGTTAACGAGAAACTTCCAACCCGACAACGGCTGCATGCCATTCACCTAATTGACGACCCTGTGTGCCCCCGTTGCACGACGTTAGACACGGACGAACATAGACTGAACTGTGGCCCCGCGCGTGAGTGCTGGAAACTGATCCGCCAGATCCTGGCTTTCCTGCTCCGCCGCCCCTACGTTTCGATTTTACCCCAAGAACTCTTTCATCCCGACGCTGTCTATTTCCCTATGACCCGGATGAATGCGGTTAATTGGGTACGAGGAATGGCGATACACTACATATACCGCGATGGAGACAAAGACGTCCTCGATTTATGGTACTATATGATCGACGAGTTTCTGGTCTTAACGAACAGACAGGATTACCGGAACCTTTTTGCGAACTATTTGGGTTCGTCATTCATGGACCCACCACCCAGCTGGGGTGTGCCGGGAGTGAGAAGACATTAACTTGTAGATGTGATCTTTCCACGATTCCCCTATGGTAACAGAAACAGTCTCTGACTGTGTGCAGCGGCCCCGGGCGCTCCAACGATTGGTGGCTGGTGATGTCCAATGCAATGACGACCGCCCGTTCCTGGCCGCCCGCCTAGCAATGTGACCGCTGCGAGCAAGATGGCCCTTTTTAGTTCACTTTATTGGCAACTTTTTGCGCATGGCTGCCTTGTTTTTTTTTTTAAATGCATTCTCAAAAAAAAAATGTAGTTAGTAGTTTGTGAAATAAGCATTGTAGGCTGTGATTATATTTTTGTTGAGCTTAATAATTAGTGTGTGTAGAAACACCATTTTCTTTAAGTATTCATTGACATATTTCTGTACATGTTATTTGCATAAGTGCCTTAGTACAACTTCAGTTTTGTGGCTTTGTCATCGTATTTCCATGAAAGTAACCAAAAAGATGGGAGGTTATTTTATGCACAGACTGATTTTTTCTTTTCTTTTTTTGTAATATTTTTATTTTCCATTTGAAGTGTAAAATTTGAGCTTAATTGTTATGTTCTGCACCACAAAGGTGAAGCTTTGTAAGACTTTTCCCAATAAGTTGTTTTCTTGTGTACTAAAAAAAAAAAAAAAAAAAAAAAGTGGGAACCGGCCTTAAGACAAGTGTCTGGCGCAGTCGATCCACAGTGAACGTCCCAGAGTCTGGATATTTTAACCCCCTTTGTTTCCATTTATTTTGTTTGTATATGCCTCTTTTTCCGCTCTTTTTATGTATTGTTCCCTCTTTTACTTCAATGTAATGTCACTCGGCTAAGCCATACCGGGTAGCCGCCTTGCCACGGTTCACTCGGCTCCCCCCATCGGAGGTTTGAGTCCTCCTCCAGGCATGGGTGTGTGTGTGGTCCTTAGCGTAAGATAGTTTACGTTAGATTAAGTACTGTGTGAGCGTGGGGACCAAAGACTTCAGCAGTAAAAAAATAAAAAAAATAAAAAAAAAATAAACAAAAAAAAAGGGGGTAGCGTCTTTGATTCATAATCAAAACGTCCTCGGTCCTAGGTTCAATCCCAGCCACTGCCTAAATTTTGATAAATAATCAGCACTGGCGGCCGAAGACTTCCGGCATAAGAAGTCAGCCTCATTCTGCCAACGGCCTTGTCAAAGAGGGCGGAGGAGCGGATAGAGGTTCAGGGCAGTCTCTTGTGCTAGGGGTGGGAAATTGCCCCTAAAGGCGGAAGAATCAGCAATGATCAACGACATGATGATGCAGAAGGCAATGGAATCCACTGCATTAAAGACACTTAACGTGTATCCACAGGACATGTGGCCTATAGTTCAAGAAGTGTCATGATGATCTCTCCATTGGCAAAAGATTCCGGAATAGTCCCCCATTCGGGTCTCTGGGAGGGGACTGCCAGGGGCGAGGTTACCATGAGAAAAAGATTGAATAATCAACGAAAGGATAATGTTCTACGAGTCGGGGCGTGGAATGTCAGAAGCTTGAACGTGGTAGGGAAACTAGAAAATCTGAGAGGGGGAATGCAAAGGCTCAATCTAGATATAGTAGGGGTCAGTGAAGTGAAGTGGAAGGAAGACAAGGATTTCTGGTCAGATGAGAATCGGGTAATATCAACAGCAGCAGAAAATGGTATAGCAGGTGTAGGATTCGTTATGAATAGGACGGTAAGGCAGAGGGTGTGTTACTGTGAACAGTTCAGTGACCGGGTTGTTCTAATCAGAATCGACAGCAGACCAACACCGACAGCGATAGTTCAGGTATACATGCCGACGTCGCAAGCTGAAGATGAACAGATAGAGAAAGTGTACGAGGATATTGAAAGGCAAATGCAGTATGTAAAGGGGGACAAAAATCTAATAGTCATGGGCGACTGGAATGCAGTTGTAGGGGAAGGAGTAGAAGAAAAGGTTACAGGAGAATATGGGCTTGGGACAAGGAATGAAAGAGGAGAAAGACTAATTGAGTTCTGTAAGAAGTTTTAGCTACTAATATCGAATACCCTATTCAAGAATCACAAGAGGAGGAGGTATACTTGGAAAAGGCCGGGAGATACGGGAAGATTTCAATTAGATTACATCAGGGTCAGACAGAGATTCCGAAATCAGATACTGGATTGTAAGGCGTACCCAGGAGCAGAAATAGACTCAGATCACAATATAGTAGTGATGAAGAGTAGGCTGAAGTTCAAGACATTAGTCAGGAAGAATCAATACGCTAAGAATTGGGATACGGAAGTTCTAAGGAATGATGAGATACGTTTGAAGTTCTCTAACTCTATAGATACAGCAATAAGGAATAGCGCAGTAGGCAGCACAGTTGAAGAGGAATGGAAATTTCTAAAAAAGGACCATCACAGAAGTTGGGAAGGAAAACATAGGTACAAAGAAGGTAGCTGCGAAGAAACCATGGGTAACAGAAGAAATACATCAGTTGATTGATGAAAGGAGGAAGTACAAACATGTTCCAGGGAAATCTTGAATACAGAAATCCAAGTCGCTGAGGAATGAAATAAATAGGAAGTGCAGGGAAGCTAAGACGAAATGGCTGCAGGAAAAATGTGAAGGCATCAAAAAGATATGATTGTCGGAAGGACAGACTCAGCATACAGGAAAGTCAAAACAACCTTTGGTGACATTATAAGCAACGGCGGTAACATTAAGAGTGCAACGGGAATTCCGCTGTTAAATGCAGAGGAGAGAGCAGATAGGTGGAGAGAATGCACTGAAGGCCTCTATGAGGGTGAATATTTGTCTGATGTGATAGAAGAAGAAACAGGAGTCAATTTAGAAGAGATTGGGGATCCAGTATTAGAATCAGAATTTAAAAGAGTTTTGGAGGACTTACGGTCAAATAAGGCAGAAGGGATAGATAACATTCCATCAGAATTTCGAAAATCATTAGGGGAAGTGGCAACAAAACGACTATTCACGTTGGTGTGTAGAATATCTGAGTCTGGCGACATACCATCTGACTTTCGGAAAAGCATCATCCTCACAATTCCGAAGACGGCAAGAGCTGACAAGTGCGAGAATTATCGCACAATCAGCTTAACAGCTCGTGCATCGAAGCTGCTTACAAGAATAATATACAGAAGAATGAAAAAGAAAATTGAGAATGCGCTAGGTGACGATCAGTTTGGCTTTAGGAAAAGTAAAGGCACGAGAGATGCAATCCTGACGTTACGGCTAATAATGGAAGCAAGGCTAAAGAAAAATCAGGACACGTTCATAGGATTTGTCGACCTGGAAAAAGCGTTCGACAATATAAAATGGTGCAAGCTGTTCGAGATACTGAAAAAAGTAGGGGTAAGCTATAGGGAGCGGCGGGTCATATACAATATGTACAACAACCAAGAGGGAATAATAAGAGTGGACGATCAAGAGTGAAATGCTCGTATTAAGAAGGGTGTAAGACAAGGCTGTTGCCTTTCGCCCCTCCTCTTCAATCTGTACATCGAGGAAGCAATGATGGAAATAAAAGAAAGGTTCAGGAGTGGAATTAAAATACAAGGTGAAAGGATATCAATGATACGATCCGCTGATGACATTGCTATCCTGAGTGAAAGTGAAGAAGAATTAAATGATCTGCTGAACGGAATGAACACTCTAATGAGTACACAGATGGTTTGAGAGTAAATCGGAGAAAGACGAAGGTAATGAGAAGTAGTAGAAAGGAGAACAGCGAGAAACTTAACACCAGGATTGATGGTCACGAAGTCAATGAAGTTAAGGAATTCTGCTACCAAGGCAGTAAAATAACCAATGGCGGACTGAGCAAGGGGGACATCAAATGTAGACTCGCTATGGCAAAAAAGGCATTTCTGGCCAAGAGAAGTCTACGAATATCAAATACCGGCCTTAATTTGAGGAAGAAATTTCTGAGGATGTACGTCTGGAGTACAGCATTGTATGGTAGTGAAACATGGACTTTGGGAAAACCGGAACAGAATAGAATCGAAGCATTTGAGATGTGGTGCTATTGACGAATGTTGAAAATTATATGGACTGATAAGGTAAGGAATGAGGAGGTTCTACGCAGAATCGGAGAGGAAAGGAATATGTCGAAAACACCGATAAGGAGAAGGGACAGGATGACAGGACATCTGCTAAGATATGAGGGAATGACTTCCATGGTACGAGAGGGAACTGTAGAGGGCAAAAACTGTAGAGGAAGACAGAGATTGGAATACGTCAAGCAAATAATTGAGGACGTAGGTTGCAAGTGCTACTCTGAGATGAAGAGGCTAGCACAGGAAAGGAATTCGTGGCGGGCAGCATCAAACCAGTGAGTAGACTGATATCACCGCAGCTCGTGGAGGCACTTACAAATGGTCCATCCTGTACGAAATACACATATCTTATGAGAGATATTACCTAAAGAGGAACAAAGGACACAGTTACCTCACAAAGTGTATAGTAGATTGTTAAATAAACAAACACAAAATGTGTGTAGCATTCACCCACTGAAAATATACTGCCAAGGCGGATCAGTCTTGTGGTCCCACTAGCCACAACTAAAGAAAAAGAAAAAGGAATGTAGAAAGAAAGAAAGGCACCCGCTGGTACTGCGTAACGTAAAACGTAACCAAAAAAAAAAAAAAGAAAATATGGTGGAGCTGTCATGTGTACTCATGTGATTCATGTGAAAAGGTCTCTGACGTGATTATGGCCCCACGACAGGAATTAACAGGTTTTGAAGGCAAATTGATAGCGGGAGCTAGACGAATGGGACATTCCGTTTCGGAAATCGTTACGGAATTCAGTATTCCGAGATCCACAACATCAAGTGTGTGTCGGGAATACCACATTTCAGGCATTACCACTCATCATGGACAACGAAATGGCCGACGGCCTTCACTTAACTACCGAGAGCAGCGGCACGCACTGTTAGGACAGTGTGGCGAAAATAGGCGTTAATGGGCTACGGCAACATACGACCGACATGAGTTCGTTTGTTGATAGCACGACATCGCCTGCAATGCCTCTCCCGGCCTCTGGGCCACATCGGTTGGACCCTACACGACTGGAAAACAGTTGCCCGGTCAGATGAGTCCCGATTTTGGTTGGTAAGAGCTGGTGGTAGGTTTTTAGACTGGCACAGACCCCAAGAAGCAATTGACCCAAGTTGTCAACAAGTCACTGTGCAGGCTGGTGGTGGTTCTATAATGGTGTCTGTTGACACTGGTAAACCTAAACCGGTCATTGATCGGAAACGGATTTGTTCCGCTCCTTGGAGGCTGCTTGCAGCCATTCACGGACTTCATTTTCATGGATGACTGTGCGCCATCTCACCAGGCGATGTGATTGGTTTTGAGTGCGCTCTAGACAATTCGAGCCAACGATTTGGCTACTCAGATCGCTCGACATGAATAAAATCGACCAAAAATCGTGCACTGGCGATACTTTCTCAATTACGAACGGGTATAGAGGCAGCATGGCTCAATATTTATACAGGGGACTTAGAACGACTTGCTGAGTCCATGCCACGTCGAGTTGCTGCACTACGCCGACGAACAGGAGGTCCGACACAACATTAGGAGGTCACTTCAGCGTACTTGCCACTGGGACACCAGTGGGGTATAGGATTACGTACAAGGTTTCGCACCATGCAGCAGTCCACCCTGGTGGACTCCTGTCTAAGAAAATGTGACAAAAAGTATTACCCGTGAAACGCTACACCACCGAAAATAATATGATTTCAGCCAGAAGCTCCGTAACGTAATGGCTACGTTTCTAGGTTCATGAGCTAAAGGTCGCGTGTTAAATACTTACACAACGTTTTTTATTGTTATTGAAATGGTTTTTGCCTCTATTTTTATTTAATTTGGTTTTAAAAACAATTCTTTCCTTAAAATTAACTTCGGATGCTTGGATACTTCATTTCAGTCATTGTATTAACTTCATTATTCTGCGTAAATTTCGTGAAGTGAATTTGTATGAAAAGTGTGACTGCAGTATGTAAAGTTTATATTTATTCTCGGTGCGAAAACAATATCTGTTTTAAATGTTTGAATGATGCTAACTATCTAACGAAATGTACATTTCGTTTGGGGACCAATGCATGGCAAATGTATATAGCTTTTTAAGTTAAATATAACGATAGATAATTAAAAATATAGCAGTTACTATGACATAGCAAAGTATGTATAAAAGTTAGAGCAAAATAAAAAATTTCATTCGATGATTAAAATGACGTGGCCAATAATATATAATAAAATAAAATCTAACTATATTTAAAACCAAATTATAGATATAAAAATTAAGATCACGGTCCTTTCCATGTAGATGATTAAAAAATCAGCACGGCTCTGGAACTTGTAAGTAGGCTGTTTAGGCAAAAACTTTGTGCGTGCACAGGTGGTGGTTTATGGACTTACTATATTCTCCGCAAGACTCTTCAATGGTGATTGTGCACCTGCACAGTCGCAACAGATGGCTGCTGGCTATTTCTACAAGGACTGAAGTGGGTCTACACCTTTGATGACTCACCAATACCATTATTTCTACAAGCACTGTAGTGGGTGTGCACCTCTGGTGGCCCACCAATACCGTAATCTCTACCAGAACTACAATGGGTCTACTCTGTGTTGACCTACCTACCAATATTCTGCAAAACTTCGACTGACTCTGCTGTGGGTTTGCTCTGTTGTGGCCCGTTATCTGTCTGCATGTCAAGAGTCAGCACTGTCTTTCCGTTGGAAGGACAACACTACTTCTTCAAGACTGCATGGAAATCCACTACTTCCGTGTGCATTTTCTTTTACTACTCAGACTTTGAGAAAAACACTGCAATTTTACTTTGATGAATGATCAGGACTGTCTTTATGGACTGTGAGAAAATTTTAGCTTTTGACCAGCATTGTATCGATAATTGTGTGCATTTCATTTCTTTGTTATTGTAATAATGAAAAAAAATTTCAAATCTGTATTGGCCACTGCCCAAAACAATTTGTAAATTTTTTTGTGGGGAGCATGGGGGCTATGTAAGTAGGCTGTTTAGGTTTTTTTATTGGTAACGCCGCCGCCACGTAGCGCTCTGTATGAAAATCACTGGCTGTGCCGTGTGCAGTCTGTGCCTGGCTTGCATTGTTGTCTGCCATTGTAGTGTTGGGCAGCGGCAGCTGGATGCTAACAGCGCGTAGAGTTGCGCAGTTGGAGGTGAGCCGCCAGCAGTGGTGGACGTGGGGAGAGAGAGGGCGGAGTTTTGAAATTTGTAAGAATATATATATATATATATATATATATATATATATATATATATATATATATGTATAATGACTATTAAGGTAAATACATTGTTTGTTCTCTATTAAAATCTTTCATTTGCTAACTGTGCCTATCAGCAGTTAGTGACTTCCGTAGTTTGAATCATTTATTTGGCTGGCAGTAGTGGCGCTCGCTGTATTGCAGTAGTTCGTGTAACGAAGGTTTTTGGTGAGGAAAGTGATTTGTGAAAGATATAGGTTAATGTTAGTCAGGGCCATTCTTTTGTAGGGATTATTGAAAGTCAGATTGCGTTGCGCTAAAAGATATTGTGTGTCAGTTTAAGCACAGTCTTGTATAATTGTTCTAAGGGGACATTCTTTTGTAGGGATTATTGAAAGTCAGATTGCGTTGCGCTAAAAGATGTTGTGTGTCAGTTTAAGCACAGTCTTGTATAATTGTTCTAAGGGGACGTTTAAAACTGAACTCACAACCTGTAGGATATCTCTGGGCAAGTGTAAAATTTCAATCGTAATGTTTTGAGGCACACACGTTACACACCCATATAGAAAAATGGTGATTCTGCCAGAAGTGTACAAGATAAATACACTGATTGTCAGAGATCGTAGCACCAAGAAGAGGTTGTATCACGTAAACGACAGTTGGTAGGCGTGTTTCTGGATTTGAAATTTGCTGTGCATTCAGTTTTCATACCACTAGCATCATAGTGGTGTTAATAACACCACTATGAGGATGCATATCAGGGTTGCTTTAAACAGACCCTGCAAATGCTATGAGCGTTAGTTATCTTTGAGATCGGAGATGGTGGGTTGATGTTAGTCGAGAACGCCCCAAGACACAATTATTAACATCTCAGTGGGTTCCAATAAGGTCGTGTAATAGGGATACGAAAAACTGGATGATGATCCTGCTGCGATATTCCAGAAGGACTTAACAGGAATGTAGCCAGTCACAGTTCATGGCTGGTGACAGCAGAGGTCTCGAAAATGTACCGAGAGGAAATATCAATGTCTTCGGCGAATGTCTATGACGCATAGTGCTGTATTTGCAGCAGCAATTTGAGCAGCAGTTGGCACAATGAAGGATTACAAATCAGTTATTTCAAGGACAGCTTCGAGCAGACGCCCTGTAGTGTGCTTTCCACCGACCCGAAACCACCGCCATTTGCGACAAAGTGGTGTCGAGCGAGAGCTCATTCTAGAGCAGTCTGCAGGTCTGTTGTGTTTTCTGATGACAACTGGTTTTGGCTCTGTGCCAATAATGGCTGTGTGTTGGTTAAAAGAACAGTTGAGGGCATGCAACCAATATGTTTGCATGCATGACACGCTGGACCTACACCTGAAGTTATTGCCTGGTGTGCGATTTTATAAGACCGCTGGAGTACTCTCGTTGTTATCCCACGTGTCTTGACTGCAGATTTGTCGGTCAGTCTTGTGATTCTGCCAGTTGTGCAGCCATTCCAGGGGATGTTTTCCAGCAGGATAACGGTAGCCCAGTCATCGCTGCTGTAACCCAACATGCTCCACAGTGTCGACATGTTGCCTTGGCTTGCTCAGTCATCATATCTGTCTTCAGTCGAGTACATATGGGCCATCGGCGGATGACAACGCGAGCGTCATCCACAAATAGCATTAAACATCCCTGAATTGACTGATCGTGTGCAACACACATGGAATTCCACCCGACGAAGTGACATTTGGCGCCTGTAAAACACAATTCATGCACGTTTGGCATGTTTGAATTCAACATTTTGGTGGTTACAACGGTTATTGTTGTACATGCATAAATGTATTCCCGAAATTTCATTACTTTACATTAGTTATTTTTTAGTGTTGCGATTTTGTTCTGTCAGTGTATGTGCTGTCACAGACTGTTATGTATATCTTTTTGAAATCTACATTTTAGTATATAATTTAGTACCTTAAGGTACACTAAAATTTGTCAATGTAAATGAATGAATTACTAGAAAATTTGCCGCCTGTGCACTAATTTAAAATATGGTGGCTAAAAGCTAACTTACATCAAAATATAGCACTCAAAATATGTGCATGAGACACCCACAACAATCGATTTATGGTAGTGTTCTGTAATCGCTGCACGCAGCAACTTCAAACTACGAAAACAATGACTGTATGTACAACAGTATGTAAATATGAACACGTGTTTCACGGTGTTATATGTACGGTACATGGTTTCGAGTACATGTCGACACAGACGTCGTTGTACTAGAACATTCCAAAAGTGTGTTGCTTCTATTTTCTCTTGTAAAGCAAAACAAATTAATTTTTGGATGTTTTTCTTTTGGATTTGTTACAAAATTATTGACACGTCTTCTGATGACTTTCAAGTGCTTTGTTCTTCTGTCGAGATTTTCGTTGAAATGTCTATCTGCTTCTTGGCAAGAACGTCGAAGAACCAACGTAATCTTAAAGTCGTTTTGGTGCATTAAGTTGTCGTTTCCGAATGAATGAGTAGAGATGTCCGTGGAAGTGTCACTGCGTCCATATGTGGCAGTCTGATCTTTATCCTCTCCTGGTGGTGGTGGTGCATTCAAATCGTTCAATAACGTTACTACATCTACATCTACATCTATATCTAGATGTAGATGTACTATCTGTGTACAGCGACAGTAAGGCAGTACCTAAGCAATTAATGAATATTTTCTATGGTCTATTGTATAACAATAAATTATTTTTCATAATTTTTCGCTAACGAGAGCCCACCAGGGTGAAAGGCTAAAGGCTGTGAAACCTTGAATGCAACCTTCGGAAAGGTGGCTTCGGAAAGCTGATATCAGCCCTTCGGCCCTCCCCTCTGAGAACTTAATTCGCTGTTTCACCTGGCGCAGCCAGCTAGCAACGGTTTCACTACAAAATGGACGTAAATTATAATACCGATGCGCAATGCAATGCGATCAAATAGCTGAATTCCATTCTAGTTTGTAATGCAGATCGAGATAGTCAAAATGTCTAACGGAACTAGAGATACGAGCCGACACTATTCATCCGGAAATACAAAACATAAAGCAAAATATGGAATGAAATAAAACCTATCTCATACCTTGTGTCGCAATACGCCTGTTCTTCTAAACAGTTTACGCCAATGCAGCAATATTTTCCTTCGTACCTACACAGTGTGCTCGGTACACGACTGCTTAGCTGAGTGGTAGAATGCTTGCCTCCCATGACCGGGTTCGATTCCCGGCCGGATTGGAAATGTTCTCCGCTCGGGGACTGGGTGTTGTGTTACTCTCATCATCAGTGGCGCCGACTGAAATAAGGCTTGCACTTGGCGGCTGAATCTAAAATGGGACCTCCCGGCTAGCAGTGCCATACGATCATTCCATTTCAGCAGTTACAAGTGCCGAATTACCCACGTAGCAAGAGTTAGCAAATGCTACGGGTCTTGCACGTTACGGGTTCGGACGCCAGGATTTTCGATGTCAGTTCGGAGAAACAAGGATGTGCATGCCGATTCTCAACTTGTGACTGAAATTGAGACCGAATAAAAATATTTGTGGACACGCTTAGAACGAATTATAGCAGTTACTTTAGGATCATTGCCACAGATACTACTACAACGCCGCGCCAACACAAGGTTGGCAGCCCCTCGTCTGCCGAGCACAGCGTACTCTAGCGGGCTGTGCTGCTCGACGGAACTGGAGTGTGCCTCGTTCACGTCTTAGCTAGATTTCAACCTAGGCAGAGCCACTTTCAAAATTGCCCCTCAGCCAGTTCTGCAATGTTCGCATTGATTCTTTGAGGAGCGCTCATCAGGCTTAGTCCCTGAGAATATGTTGTATTAGTTCATGGTATTCCATGTTACGAGACTGTCAGTTCATAGCCGCAGCTGCAGTCCTACAAACTACTGAAGATAAGTAATTTCATTGTACTATGTGTTTCTTGAATAATAATCCTTCTCTCTAACAGCGTGCTGTACCGCATATTATTGCAACCTGGACTCCTTCAGCTCCTGTCAACTCGGCGTCCCACTTATTTGCATTTAGTAACGAGCTGAAAACACCCACGCGTTTTGTGCCTCTAAACAGTGAGACACAATAGTTACAACTTTTGGAGAAGAATGAGGTCAAAGGTTTTGGGGATAGTGACGAAACTGACAGATCGCCTAGCCATGGAAATAATTTAGGTTTAGTAATGGCCAAAATCGAAATTTTTCTTGCCTAT
The DNA here is from genome assembly GCF_023897955.1 of Schistocerca gregaria. Taxonomy (NCBI): domain Eukaryota; kingdom Metazoa; phylum Arthropoda; class Insecta; order Orthoptera; family Acrididae; genus Schistocerca; species Schistocerca gregaria. Next base: position 224,799,955 of record NC_064922.1, read on the forward strand.
CATACACGTATTCACTCAAAGAAATGGAAGGAGCATACGACATATTTGTCAAAGACAACATGAGAGGAGTTTATCCATATAATTCTACCAAGCACACAGGGACACAGTATTTTCAAAATTAAGAGTTGCAAATATAATTTTGATTCATTGGATTCCACTCAAGATATATCGTGTGTAGACCAGCTGCCTCTGACAGTGCTCTATGTCTCGCCATCTGAACTCATAAAATGATATGTAAGGTTCTTGGACATGGAAGGTGATAAGCTCACCAAAAGCTTACTAGATTTTTAAAAAATTAAATGACAGTATCAGAGATTGTCATAGGCAAAGCCGTGCGAATGCTAGTAACAGGAGTGGGAAGTATAACTGCCAGAAGCACGAGTTAAGAAGATAAATTAATACGCAGAATACAGGTAAATTTTCTCGAGCTTCCAGCCGCGTCCAGTGGTTTAAAATTCACGAGCTTTCGGCCGAATTCTCCTCGGCCATTGTCAAGTGGTGATTGTCGAATGATTGCTGCTGCCGTCCTTGTATAGCCTCGCTGTCTTCAGTGACGTCACAGATGCTTGTTCCAGTGCCATATACAGTATATTAATGTTTTCACTGCGCGCTTGCCGTCTGGCTTCATATTTCCGATAGCCAGTTCCCAAGCTGTCAAAAAAATATCAAATGTGTGTGAAATCCTATGGGACTTAACTGCTAAAGTCATCTGTCCCTAATCTTACACACTACTTAACATAAATTATCCGAAGGACAAACACACACACCCATGCCCGAGGGAGGACTCGAACCCCCCAAGCTGTCCTTAGCTGCATTCCACCGCCTTTGTTGAGAGTGGTGACAGAAGTTTTTAATTCGATCGCTTCTTTTATAGCAATGACCCAAAAACTAGTAGTCCACATAATAACAGATGTCTCGGCAAATGCAATACGGTGTCCATTTTCTAATGCAAGTTCCGCAACTGCTGACTTCTCAGGATACCGTATGCAAAAACATCTCTCGCGTTCCACACGGCAGCGTTCACAGTAGGATATTAAAAACTCGCCATCAGGTTCAAATGGTTCAAATGGCTCTGAGCACTATGGGACTTAACAGCTGTGGTCATCAGTCCCCTAGAACTTAGAACTACTTAAACCGAACTAACCTAAGGATATCACACACATCCATGCCCGAGGCAGGATTCGAACCTGCGATCGTAGCAGTCGTGCGGTTCCGGACTGCGCGCCTAGAACCGCGAGACCATCAGGCTGTAACTGTAATTTATTTATTACCTCTTATGTCAGTTACAAGTTAAAGGAATGCCATTTACTAATGTGTAAGTCGTTGTCCATTGCGTGGATTACGTTTTGAATATGACTCCTGCCAAATGATGCCCCATCTGCACAACACATTCTTCTAGGCGGCGTTGGAAGCTTTCCATAACTCGGCGTAACGTATTCCCTGCGATACTGCCGACGGCACTTCTGATGCGATCCTTCAACTCAGGAATGATGGCACAGCATGTTCGGAACACTTCTTGCTTCAGGTAGCCGCAAAGGAAAACGTCTGCACTTGAAAGGTCAGGTGAGCGAGGAGGCCAGCAAATGTCACCAATACAGGAAATCACTCTACCAGGAAATGTCTGCAGCATGAAATCCATACAAATTCTGGCTGTATGCGAGGTTGCTCCGTCTTGTTGAAAGCATAATTGTTCCACATCCACATCGACCATACCTTATTGGGAAAGAACGAAGTCTTGCAGCATCTTCAGGTAGCGTTCACTGGTGACAGTTACAGCACACCGCTGTCATCCTTAAAGAAGTAAGGGCCAGTAACCCCAAAGGAAGCAACTCCACACCACACTGTGACACGAAAACTGCGCAAGGGCTTGATGTGCGGTTCATGCGGATTTATATCACTCCAATAACGCACATTCTGTTTATTCACCGAACCACACATCTCGAGCTTCATCTGAAATCAGGTTGTGGTTTTGGCGAAGGAGATCACGCATAATGAGCGGAGTGTGCGCTGGTGCGAAACATCTTGGCAGATTAAAACTGTGTGCCGGACCGAGACTCGAACTCGGGACCTTTGCCTACCACGGGAAAGTGCTCTGCCCAACTGAGCTACCCAAGAGCCTAATTTCCTAAACAATCTGCAGTTTAATGGGTGAAAATGGATATCTTTGTGCAATATTCTCCAGAATGAGCTATAGGACATACGCACAGTTTGCGCATGATGACGAGCAGATGTTTTAGGGCTATGCTGTAGTGCAGCACGAACATTTTCCACGACTTCTGGTGCCCGCATAGTTCTTTCACTTCTTCCCAGTCTGCTTTTTCAAACAGAACCTGTTGTTCGAAATGCACGTACCCACCTCACAATAATCCGTCCTCCTGGAACTTTCGTATGACGTCCCAAGTTGAAATGTTGCCGAAATAGACGGTGGGTAGCAGTAACAAAGTAGTTATTCTTGAAATAACTTTCAACAGCAAAGGCACGAAGCTGTGCACTCCACCGCTCCATATCACTGTCGCACTCGAAATGGCAGCTCATTAGTACACGAATGCGCCACCAGCTGGAGCACATTCCTGCAGTAAGTCATTGTACTACGCAAGTGAAATTACGCTATGAACGCTACCGCATCCTATACATACAGCCTGCCCTTTATAGAACTGTCCACATCCACACGGTATTTTGTATACTCCTCGCGTTCTGAGTGCAACATTGTCTTTCACAGGCCTCATTAGCTGTCGAGTTTTAGCCTGTGCCTACAAAATTTTAAATTAGTGGGACATCCGCTAAGGGACAGTAAGAAAAGAGATCTTCTGAGAGAATAGCACAGGGATAGTAGTTTGCTATTAAACCAGCTGTCTTAATCATCGGTCGAGATCTGCATGCAATCACTGGGTGCCCGAAATAACCACAGACCAAAACATCTTGGATTGTACACAGCGGAACGCCAACAGGATGTGCTTGACGTTAAATGGTGAAATTATACAGCGCTCATCAAAAGATGTGAGGTATGGACCAACTGCAGGGAGCTTCCTTAGTTAACAGTTATGTTATAACTAAAATGCATCATATTCAGCTTTTCTATTAATGTATCACAGCATAGCATAAAATATTCTGTCCGTTGCGTCCCGATACATAAGGAGTTCCATTGTCCTCGTCGGTCATCCCAACCATTCAAGATGGGGGCTCAAAAACCCCAAACTCATTTACAAGCCGATGTACCACAAACGCACATATAAATTCCTCACAGTTAGTCGTGACTTCATCACACAGTGATTGTTTCTTTTGTTTAAGTCCTGTGATGTGACACTATCGAATAACCTCACATTTAGTGCCACGAACCTCACCTACGATGAAAATATTTTTTAAGCTCTAGCTACATTGGAGCAGATATTCTTGGAAAGTCGATGTGCTACATTAATCATAAACTGGCGAATCACCCCCCGCCACACACCAAGATTCTTATAATAAAAAATCAAATGGTTCAAATGGCCCTGAGCACTATGGGACTCAACTGCTGTGGTCATTAGTCCCCTAGAACTAAGAACTACTTAAACCTAACTAACCTAAGGACATCACACACATCCATGCCCGAGGCAGGATTCGAACCTGCGACCGTAGCAGCCGCACGGCTCCGGACTGCGCGCCTAGAACCGCGAGACCACCGCGGCCGGCTTCTTATAATATTCAGGCAAGAATATTTATCACCATCCACTGCCAAAATATGTTGGCGGTAGCAACGAATGGAGAGCAATACAAAATTCATTTAGTATGCGTACCGAACTGTCATTTGCCCCATATCATCGACTAAGTTACCCACCGTTTCCTTTTGTTAGGCTCGTTTAAATTAGGAACTGAACACGAAAGAAGTGACCCATGGTATAGCAGATATTCTCCAGTCAAGTTGACGTTGTTTCCGGCAACCACTCGTCATAGTTGCATTGTGATATCTGAACAGCGTATCTGCTATCCCCCTGAGGATGTCAACGTGACGTTCCAGTATTTTACATTCTAATTACACAACGAACACTGGAAACAGAAATGAGACTCATTCATAAATAACAAAAACTCTATAAATTTACGTAATCATCACCCCTTACACCATATTAAGTGTAAACAATAAGCTGCGTGACTAGGTAGATTAACAATCAAATTTATGCTCAATCCTTACGTGCTGTGAAAATCGGACCACATAAGAAACCGAGCTTTCGTAAGCATTACCTAAACACTTCAGTAGTTACTTTTTTTCATATGCCTCATGGGGGAAGTTTTATTTCAAACGAAAAACAAGGATATCAACAACTCGAATATTGGTCTAAACGCCACATTTCTTTACAACTCATGGTCCTGTAGGAGGGTGTATACAATTGCCTCCGTCAGATCTTTCAACTAACTTATCGGACCAGTTACAAGGCCTATGTATGCATGTATGTATTAAACTGGAGACTTAGAAACGACGGAGAGGCTTCATGTAGCTGTAGTCCGCAGTGCTTCACAATCCCACAACAAGCCACAGCAGTCCATTTATACTACCTCACACCGAACCCAAGTTATTGTGCGAATCAGCTCCCAGTGGATTCTCCCCCCCCCCCCCCCTCCCCGGGAACGTCTCGTACCAGACGAATGTAACCCCAAAGTTTGCATGGTAGAACTATTACCGTGTATGCGTACGTGGAAACGGTGTTTGCGCAGCAATCGCCGACACAGTGTAACTGAGGCAGGATAAGGGCAACCAGCTCGCATGCGCTGGCCGGCACACCGAACTTCCACACTAATCCGCCGGGCGGATTCGTGCCGGCAGTCGGCAAGCCTTCCCGCTCAGGAAACAGCGCGTTAGACCGCACGGCTAGCCCGGCGGGCTACAAGGGGTACCTACAGTTAATGTGGTACGAGAATGACAGTCCAGCTCGGCATTTATCGTATCGCCAAACACTGCACACGTGAAAGAAGTGGTAAATGACACACAAATCTAGTAAGTGACACACAAATCTACTAGGACGAAGCAGGGAACAAACCTGAGGCATTTGGATCCGTTATGTGGTGAGCTACCAGGAAGCCATCGAAATATTTTTGCCCAATAGAGAGCTTCATGAGAAATGTCAGACTTTGCTAACGCAATCCATAGCTGACCGGTCAGAGCGGCTAATTGTCATGTGGGCTAGTATTTTTTTCCTTGTTGGAAGGACTGGAACAGGGTTCGCTCAGCCTCGTGATGGCAATATTGAGGAGCTACTTGACGGAGCAGGAGCGCTTCCGGGTCACGAAAACTGACAACGGATGAAGAACAGAGTGCTGGCCACACGCCTTTCCATACCGTACCCAATTACACTACTGGTAGAGGGAAACACCGCAATAGGTGATGGACAGGCCATGGACTGTGGTTGGAGTTTATGTTTTTCACTAATGTTGATAAAATCTATGTCTGGCAAGTGTAAGGTGATTCAGCTGCTCCTACTGATCAGTTTCATTAAACCTGCAACGATCTCACAAAAACAAGTATAAGATTTTTGTATCCTCTCGCTCGCTAGACACGAACTATTAGTCCTACAGAAAAAAGAACAGAACCTTTTTGTAGAAAATTTAATGTAGTTAAATTTTGTACTGGGCTATGTTTTCGCTGGAGGCTACGACTTTCGAGTTATTCTAGAAACACTCGTTCGACGGTCACTTTTGTACATTTTTCTTGAACAATTCCAAGACCACGGCATCCAACAAAAACGGATCCAAGTACAAAATTTAACTACATTAACAGTTTTCTGTAGGACTAACAGTTAGGGCGTAGTAAGTGGGAGAATACGAAAACTTGCGCACATTACTTGAAGGGGTTACAGGTTGCATAAAGCCAGCGATAGGGACAGCTGAATCACCTGGTACGTGGAGGAATGAGTCGCATTAGAAATACACAGTAAAACTGAGACAAAATGGTTTAGCAAGTACGAGCCTTGTCAGCAAAAGGCAATTCACGTCCCGAACAGACAATATTTTTAAATTGGCACCAAGTTTCAAAATAAAACTCACTCCATCGAAGTGTGAAAAAGTGTATTAATGAAAGTTATCCGCTTAACCTTTTCTTTTAGTTGGACTTAACATTTCACGAGTTTGCCATTATGAAATGGCGAATATGGTATGTAATAAAATGGAGCTGACATCCCAGTCTTCTAATTAATCTGAAGAGACACACACACATTTTCCTCCCCTCTTTTACTGTCTTCATCCCATGGTACCGTGTGGATGATAGCATCCCGAAACAAATTTATAGGAATACGGGGAGAGGTTCGTGAGATCGTTTGCCCCATTAGCTTAGAGCTTATTCTCCTCGAGATGTTTCCTTTACCTCATTTTATACACTCCTCGCGTTCTGAGTGCAACATTGTCGTCTTTCACAGGCCTCGTTAGCTGTCGAGTTTTAGCCGGTGCCTACAAAATTTTAAAGTAGTGGGACATCCGCTAAGGTACGACTCAATCTACAATTCGCGCTTCCCATTTCTGCACTATCTGCGAGTCAGACTCTGTTCTATTCTGAAAGCATTCGCAACTGTATCCATAATGTTGATGTACATCGTTTGTTTGACATTATTGGCGAGTTTGCTTCAGGGATGTGAGTTTTCGTTTACACTACACGTCCCTACTCGGAGGGCGAGACTATCAGAGGGTATCATTTTGCTATCGGACAACGCCTAGATTTGTCATCAGCAGTTACACCGTGGCTAGCAGTGAACATATTATTTGAAACGAGAAAACCCTCATGTGGATCGCAGCCCGAAGACAGTGGATTCGCGTGAATCATTTGCTAGGCATGAAGAATTTTTTCTGGAATTCATCTAAAGCGTCCTCTGTTACTAAACAGTAATCTTTACAGTACGTATGAAATTTACGCATGTGATGACATTTCTACTCGACTGTTCGTTTACGTTATCTCTCTAATGATTCCCCGGAGATATCACCTAGTAGGACGTTCACAATGAACAGAAACTATAAGGTAAAAGATGCCAGTTCCTCAGAACTTTCATTTAATCGCAGTATATTTCAACATTTAGGTGATCTCAAACTTTTTGCTATATTGTAGAAGATCTCGGACTAACCACTTTCAATATAACGGTACTACCTCTTTCGCAAATTCTTTGCTCAGTCAGTAAATCAGTAGTAAGTTTTCGGTGACACGATTTGGTTTCGTTCTGAAGCAATGGTTCGCGGGTTCCAAGCCATGTGACCTCCTTGTTTCAAGAGAGTTATCCATTACTACTATTAGTCTTCTCTGATTCCAGTTCTGAGTTGGAGGGCTGGATGGAGAGGAAGTCTCCTTGGTCTGGCGCTCAATACTGTTGAAGTGACGTTACAATGCACAAGGAATCTGGTGAGATCAATCCAATTTATATTCAGTGACGACATTTAGCTTTGCGTGTGAGGTTAGATGGCAGTGTTTGTCGGTATCACCACGTGTAGTCATTCAATAGCGTATTCCCGCATAGTACGATTGGTGCAGATAGGTTGCTAATTTAGATTGGTTGGTTGTTCGGGGAAGGAGACCAGACAGCGTGGTCATCGGTCTCATCGGATTAGGGAAGGACGGGGAAGGAATTCGGCCGTGCCCTTTCAGAGGAACCATCCCGGAATTTGCCTGGAGAGATTTAGGGAAATCACGGAAAACCTAAATCAGGATGGTCGGACGCGGGATTGAACCGTCGTCCTCCCGAATATGCTAATTTAGAATTGCTGATTATAGCATCACACACTACGTTATTCATTTCTTATTGTGACAAAACAGACAGACTTTATCTGTCCTGAAGAGTAAAGTTTAATTTTGTCAGCCGGCCGATGTGGCCGAGCGGTTCTAGGTGTTTCAGTCTGGAACCACGCTACCGCTATGGTCGCAGGTTCGAATCCTGCCTCGGGCACGGATGTGTGTGATATCCTTATGTTAGTTAGGTTTAAGTAGTTCAAAGTTCTAGGAGAATGATGACCTCAGATGTTAAGTCCCATAGTGCTCAGAGCCATTTGAATTTTTTTTTTTTAGTTTTCTCAATACATTTAATTACATATTTCATGAATGAGTTTACGTCTTCTTGTTAACTCAGTACTTGGAATTGTGGGTTTAAATATTCTTGGGGGGATTGTAATATTTGCTTTGGATACATTTGGTTAAACTCTGTTCTTACCATTTTATGTTACCGAGAAGCGCATCATCCTTTGTGTGCAATTCATTTGAATATGTCACACTGGTTGGTAGCCATCTTATTTTGTCTCACATAGAGTACTTGAAGGAATCATAGTCACTCTGATAATTATATCTGCAACTACTGACCCATGCTTGAGACATAATGATGATAAACAGGAACTCTTTGCTTGCTAGTTAGGTTACAGTGACTGAGAAACGTAAGGCTACATATGCTGCTGTGCTGCAGGATCCTATTATGAGACGTGAGACCTCGCTGTCTCACTGCACTGCCAGCATAATACGTGCCATGAGATGTTGGGAATTTATCAAATGATTCTTTTGTTAGTTCACTATTTTCTGCATTTGCAAAGGGTCGTGTAGAATGCTCCATTGCACTGCTGGGCGCTACAGTTGTGTAATATTCAGAGAGTTTCCTTATAAACGATTTCTTCGTCTTGTCTTGTATACAAATTTTAGTTTTCCCATATTAGAACAATGAATTTAGTCTGTCTTTTCCTTCATCTAGAACTCACTCACCTTATCTGGGTCACACACTTCATGTCCTTACACAATGTGTAACATACATCTGCGTCGTGACACTGAGACTTGTTGTAACGGCTTCGTTCCCTAATCATACCACTGTTTTATATTTCGTCAAGTAATCGGCTATGGTATAAGCTAGTTGCCAGTCTATGTGCCAAGCTGATACCACTACGTAAATTAATTTAAATCTTTGTTGAAGTGCATTTCATCAGCAAAAAATCTGAAATCGCATCTAACTCTGTTTCCTATGACACTAATGTTTAAATTGCACAAAAACGCTTCTACTCTTCTGATTATGGACATACATGTGTCAGCGTCTGTAATTATTCTTCTTTCAGCTTAATGTTCTGCGTCCCGTCTGACAAGAGATTTTAGACCCAGTCACAGACGTGGATAGGCATTGCACTGGGCTTTTGTATTGCTTTGTTTTCTTTTATAGCCAGTGAGATACTCGGCCAAAAGCTTTTCAAAAATCTTGTAACTACATGGAACATGTCGCATGAACGAAGTAACATGTGTGAAAACCTTATCGCTTGCTAACAACTGCCACGTAATTTACAACTAACACTTCTACAACGTTATCTACATTTATTTCACCTGATGAGATAAGGGCCTTAAGGCTTCAATTATATCTGACCAGACATCGGTAATAAGAGAATATTATGTGTAGGATAATACAGTGATAGTAATAATAATGGATAATAATGAATATGTGGAATGCTAATTTTAATAACGACGTGTTAAGCAGTTTTCACATTAGGTTATTGTCGAGTGGGAGCCATAAAATGTGACAGAAATGTTGTCTGCTTTATACCGAAGCCAATGAATTCATCTATAAGCATATCACTGCATTGTCCCACTATATCACTGATAACAACTAAAGATTTAATCCGCTCTCGAATGCAGTGTGGTTTCGGATAAACACATGTTGTTGGGTAGTTTGCTCTAGAGCCATATGGGTGTAATGCAGAACGAGATGGAGAAAGATTTGGTGTTACGCAAGAGATACGGCCAACATGATGCTCGTATTCGATCCAATGTGTCTTTTGTAAGCGCAAAGTCTACGGTGACAACGAAACTAACAGGAAAGCATGATTCAGCTTCATAGTGAGCAGCAACATTATGGTAAGATTTTCGGCTTTCAACCGAAAGCAAATCCTACCACCGCGCGAAATTTCTGCTGCCGTATAAGGCCGACCCTGCAGTCATTTGAAATTCAGGTCATATGCTTTCGGCTGTTCCGTTTGGAATGAATAATGCAGGAGAATAGCCATCGCAAAGAGGTGCAGTATACGCTGCGGGAAGGGATTTGACGGCCCGCACACGATTCAGATGTAAACAGCGTCATGTGTGGTCAATAGCTTCGCCAGTGACACTTCTGAAGCTCATCCGGTCGATTGAAAAGCTGTGGCCTGTAGCGATGCGACGTTACTTTGCCATCGACACAACGCGACACCAGTAATCCCTAAAAGCGCCCACTTCACGCTCACGATCACATGCAGGACTTTTAGTGACGAGCAGATTACCTACCATCGTTGTCGGTAGACTTACTTCCAACCCTGAGTGTTCACATCAACAAACTTAAATGTTGGTTGTTTTATACCATAGTCAATGAATTCATCTATAGGCATCCGAAAACATTGTCCCACTATATCACTATAATATCCTTGTCCGTACTGTCAATGTTCAGTTATCCTTATTTTATTTTAATTATTCAATAACGACTTTGTTTTATTTCATTAATGCTGAGTATGATCTCTGCGACCATTCTTTTATATATCTATTAATTAAATTGATTGGTTAATCGACCACTGTAAGGCAGGATAATCAAAAGACATATCCATCATAATATTCAAAAAGAAATCTTATTTTTCATTAGTGCTCCGAATGTAGTAACTGAATGCTACTATTATTCAGCCTAAACATCCTAGATAGTAGAAAACCTGTTTCACAAGTTAAGTTCCTTAATTGTGACTCATTTACACTTGTTTGATATGGCTGCGCTATAGCAAAGATGTGGCAACACGACAGTAAATAACAAGTAACCTTTATTATGAGCATGTTATGAAATCATACTTAACTTGGGCGCATGGCACTTAGCGTCTTAAATCTAATACAACGACACACAGCGGCTCGTCACAGAGTAATGATGTAATTGTGATTTATTCCGTTTGTTACCGCGATCACCCTTGTTTGCGTGAAGATACCTACAGAACACTGAAGAAGCAATGTTCAATAACAAAATCGTACACCACACATCATACGACACAGAGTAACGCAACAGCCCTGAGACGAGATACTGTACTGCGCTGCTGTCACTGTCGCTGCGCGAATAGAACTGCAAAGCGCCCTGGGCCACTCTACCACTGCTTTCACTGAACCCATACACAAAATGCATGTCGCTCAACTCTTCGTCACCATTATACCTGTCATTACAACGGTATATACGAGGTGCGACAATAAAGTAATGAAACCTATTTCCTTTGCAAGATGTGGCAACCCTGTAGGCTTGCGTAGGCACTATATCTTTGACCTTGGCCTATAAGCTGCTTGTAGTCCAAGCGGCACATCGATGCAACTGCTCAGTCGTGAGTTGTGCTATAGTAAGTTAATACATGTTTGTGTCTCTCGCCACGGAAATGGAACCTCATAATATTGCGCAATGGTATGCCATAACTTTTTGCGTTAAATTGGGTGAAAACGCCATGATAACTTACAGTAAGCTTCAGAAGGCTTTTGGAGAGGAGGTTATGTCAAGTGCTCAAGTTGTTCGTTGACATAAAATGTTTAGTCAAGCCAGAACGAGTGTTGAAGATGAAGATCGCAGCGGACGATCATCAACCTCACGGAAGGATGTCGACTTCGCCAGAGTGCGTGAACTCATACAATCTGATCGAAGATTATCCATGAAAATGATTGCAGAAGAACTCGAAATCAATCGAGAAACGGTTCGTCTAATAATAACTGAAGACCTTGGTATGAGAAAGATTGGATTCTGCATTGCGATAATGCGCCATCCCATACTGCTCTGTCAGTAGAGCAATTTTTAACCTCAAAACAAATTTCAGTACTACCACAGCCACCTTATTCACCAGATGTCGTTCCATGCTACTTTTTTCTATTTCCAAGAATCAAAACGACGGTCAAGGGACACCATTTTCAAACAACACAAGATGTCCAAAAACCTCTGACGAGGGTCTTGGAGGATATTACAGAAGATGAGTTCCAGAAATGTTACCATAAATGGCAGAAGCGCTGGAAAACGTGTGTGGAATCAGAATGGCACTACTTTGAAGGAGACAACACTAAATTTGACTAAAAGGGCAAGCAACATTTTTTTCACATCAGTTTAATTACTTTATTGTGGCACCTCGTAGAGCTAATTTGGGCAATAAACCGAATGAAATGCAATAACTGTAAATCGAGCCGCCGAAGTTTGTAGGCTGCATTTTGGTTCACGCTGCATATTTCTTATTATGTCACAATTTTTTTACGACTTTTAACATTTTTGATTGTATGTTAACAAATTGTAATACTTTTCAGAATGAGATTTTCACTCTGCAGCGGAGTGTGCGCTGATATGAAACTTCCTGGCAGATTAAAACTGTGTGCACGACCGAGACTCGAACTCGGGACCTTTGCCTTTCGCGGGCAAGTGCTCTACCATCTGAGCCACCGAATCACGACTGACGCCCGTTACTCACAGCTTTCTTTACTGGCAGAAGTAAAGCTGTGAGTACCGGGCGTGAGTCGTGCTTCGGTGGCTCAGATGGTAGAGCACTTGCCCGCGAAAGGCAGAGGTCCCGAGTTCGAGTCTCGGTCCGGCACACAGTTTTAATCTGCCAGGAAGTTTGTAATACTTTTCATTAGTATTCACAAATGCTAAATCCTTCAAGTTGAAATAATGAACGTTGTGCGACCGACAGAAATTCTTGAAATGTTCTGTATTTTCCAACTTATGCAAAAAAGTGGTGACATCTTGGAAGGCTAGAAACTGACTGACAGACGTTAGTTGCAGTATCGCAATATCAAATGTGGAAATTTATTGTGTTCTGAATGAGAAATGAATACCCGGCCAGAGTGGCCGTGCGGTTCTAGGCGCTACAGTCTGGAACCGCGAAACCGCTACAGTCGCAGGTTCGAACCCTGCCTCGGGGATTGATGTGTGTGATGTCCTTAGGTTAGCTGGGTTTAAGTAGTTCTACGTTCTAGGGGGCTGATGACCTCAGCAGTTGAGTCCAATAGTGCTCAGAGCCATTTGAACATTTTGGAGAAATGAATAAATACTACCAGGTCCGTATTCCGCCCTAATCCTTTCTTAGAGTCCTTCCCCTATAACTACTGTTTCAGTCTCCCAGAACTACTAAATTTTCTTCTCCCTTCTTAAACTGAATTGCCAGTTCAATATTCTCATATGCTGTCTCTGTATCTATCTCTTCAGCTTCTGCTTGTGACGTCTGCGTGTACAGCTGATATGTTGTCGGCGTCAGTTTACTGTCGATTCTGGTGGAAGAATGCTATCACAGAACTATTCATAGTAACTCACTCCATGTCCTACCTTTCTACACATAATAAATACATTTTCAGATATTGTTGATTGATTGTTCAAACAGATTTCGGGCTTGCAGCCGGTCGTCGTTCAATACTTCGCACTATATTTCAACTGGGCACCTACCAGTCACCTTCAGGTGAGCCGTCGCAGACTGGCGAAAACGTCCTCCGTTCCGCAATATATAGCGTACTGTAACTATTTTGCGCATGCGTCGAAAACTTGATAGATGAACCACACTGTGCGCCGGCAGCGCCCTCGCTGCTGGAATAGCGGAACTCAGTCGTTTACCGGAAACCCACTCATACTGATTTGTACCTGCAAGCATCGAGTTGCCATCACCCATCGCAAACCATGAGTTTGCTTAAAACACTTGGTCATAGAGCTCATACTGTCCCAGATCTAGATAGCTTACCTCAAGAACTCTCCCATCTAAAGGCAGTATACATCGAAAATAGGTATTCCATCCGGCAGATTAACAGGGCACTAACAGTTAAAACTAAGAAGCTGGAAGTAAATAAAGAGGAGAACATGCCGGAAGACTCTTTAGCTTTTCTTCCTTTCGTTGGCAACGCTTCGTTTAAAATAGCAAGAATCCTCCGAAAATTTCAGGTAAAAGTGGTTTTCCGTCCACCATCGAAGATTGCGGACCTTGTGTGATCAATTAAGGACAATCTGTTACTACGAAAGGCCGGAATTTACAAGATACCGTGCCAAAGTGGTCTGGCTTACATAGGTCAAACCACACGCACCGGGAAAGAACGCTGCACTGAACATCAACGTTACACCCGCCATTTGCAGCCAAGCAAGTCCGCTATTGCTGAACGTTATATTTCTACTGGGCATTCAACGGAGTATGAGAAAACAATGATTTTGTCCATAGCAACGTCTTTCTGGGACTCCATTATTAAAGAATTCGTAGAAATACGACTGGCGGATAATCTGATAAACCGTGACAGCGGCTACCAGCTGGACAGTGCATGGAATCCCATCATCTCCACGATTTTCTCAAATCGAAGACGACAGAGTGCGTCGACGGCCGTGGCAAATAGCAACGGAGGGGGCGACTGAGTTCCGTTATTCCACCAGCGAGGGCGCTGCCGGCGGGCAGTGTGGTTCGTCTATCAAGTTTTCGACGCATGCGCAGAATATTTACAGTACGCTATGTATTGCGAAACGTTTTCGCCCTTTCTGGACACGGTCGTCCTGGTGTTGCAGGTGCCAGCCAGCCAGCCAGCCAGCCCGTCCGTCGCCGTGCAGCGGTCACCACCAGCAGCGAGCAGCGAGCGGCTGGCAGCCAGCAGCGGTTCCCGTTAGCAGCGGTTCCCGGTAACAGCGGTCCCCGCCAGTAGCGGTCTCGCCAGCAGCCCGCCAGCGCCAGCGCCGGTTACCGCCAGCGCCGGTTCCCGCCAGCGCCGGTTCCCGCCAGCAGCCAGCGGTGGTCCTAGCTGCCTCCAGCAGCAGCAGCAGCAGTAGCAGCAGCGGAGGCGTCACCACCAGCCAGCCAACTGGGTCGCCCCCACCGCCAGCGACAGCGGAGTGGGGCTTTGGCCCCAGTCTCCATCGTTCTTCATCATCTTGTACTCTGTGTCTCTCGTCGCCCTGCCCTTCTCTCGTTTGTTTCCTTGTCTTGTTCTGTGTTTCTCCTCTCATTATGATGTCAAACCCCACCAGCTCCTCTACAGCCACCACCACTGCCATCATCTACACCTCCCCCTCAGCCGCTGCCACCACTACCACATGGTGTGCCGCATCACTCCCCCCTCAGTCCATCCCCCCACTCCTCACTCTCCCATCTCCCTCCCTATTTGTCGCCCCATCCCCTTCTCCTCCCTCCCGTGCCTCCTCCGATCCCTTCCCTCCCCTTCCTCCCCCTGCTCCTTCCGTTTCTGCGGCCCCCGCTAGGGAGGTTGCCCGGAGAGCTACAGCTCATGCTCGACTCTCCCCTTCGCCCTCGTCGTCATCATCATCACCGTCGCCTTCGCCGTCACCCTCACCGTCTCCGGCGCCGACTCCAGCACCGGGACCTGCCACTCCCCGCCACGTTCCAGTCGTTCCCATCTCCCACACCTCCTCCGCCGCCGTCAAGCACCCTAGTGGCACCCCTGCCTCCTCTATTCCCAAAAAGGCTTCGCCTCGTCCCCCTTCCCCAACTCATGATGCCATGGATGTCTCCCCACCTGCCCCCCCTCCTCATCCTCCTCTGCCCCCTCCTACCGCTACCTCCTCTCCCGTCCTGATCCCTCCTTTCTTGAAGCCCGCAACCTCACCCTCTTCCTTCGCCAGAATTTTCCTGGTGCCCCCATCTCCTTCCTTACTCCTCGCCGTGATTCGGTGCTCATCTCCTCCCCCAGCCCTACCCTCGACACGGACCTCCTTTCCTGCATCCCTGTCACCCACTTTGGCTCTACTGCCTCCCTCACCCCTGCTCCTTCCCTGTCTCCCTCCCGCCAACCCCAACCCCCGCGTCGCCCACCGACCCTCACCGCCGTGATCACTCGGCTTAGTCCGGCGATCACGGAGGAGGAGGTGTTGGCAGAGCTCAAGTCACATCCCCATCTGGAGGTGCGTACGGTTCGCTGCATTCGAAACTCCGCTGGCCCCACCCGCCGCACCCGCCTTATGCGAGTTTTTTCCGAGCACGCTCCCTCCATCAACCATCTCCTGAAGGAGGGTGCCCTTCTCTTTCACCGCCGCCACCCAGTTGACCCTTCCCGTTCCCCTCGTCAATCCCTCCACTGCCAGAGGTGCTTGCGGTATATTGCGCACCCTACATCTGAGTGCCACGAGGCCTCCACCTGCCCACACTGTAGGCAAGCCCACTTTCTCAGGCAGTGCCCCAATCTCCAGTCCCCCCCTCCTGTAATACCTGTAACCTCCCTCACCTCACCTACTCCCAGAAATGTAAAGCCCGACCCCCTCCTACCACTCCAGAGCTCACCGTTCCTGTCCGCCCTCTCCTGGCGATTCCCTGCGTCCACCCCCTACCGCTGAGGAGATCATCAGATTCCTCACCATCGTCCTCCAGAATGTTCATCCTTTTCAGCGCCCCCACACCCTGCACAGGTATCCGTCGCCGCCCGTTCTGTTTTCCACCTGAAAATGTACGCCACCTACTCTAACAACCAGGCCCGTTCACCTTCTCCCGCCTTGACACCCTTGTCTAAATCCCTGTAATGGCGCGACAGCACCGTATCCTTTTCAACAACATCCGAACATCCGCTCCCTTCCCCCCAACAAGAACCTCTTCCTGCACACACTTGCCACCCACCGCGTGGACGCCTTCCTCCTCAATGAAACCTTCCTCCAACCCCACCACACCGTCCACACTTCGCCATACCTCCTTCAACATTCTGATAATCCTCTCAGGATTGCGCGTGGAGGAGTTGCCATTGGTCACCACCGCCAGATCCCTGTTCGGCTCCAACCTCTCCTTCCTGACCCCACCAAACACCTGATCCTTAGTCTCTTCTTCCCCGGCCTTACCATTACCTGCGCCACCATCTATGTCCGCCCTAACGCCCCTATTCCCTTCGACTTCCTCTCCCACATTCATTGTACCTTCTCCTCCTATGTGATCGCCGCCGACCTCAACATCCACAGTCGTTCCGCCGCCCAGCTACGGCGGTGGCATCGGTTCCTCTCCTCCCTTCAAGGCGACCTCATCCCCGTCCCCCAGCACACCCGTCCGGAAACCAACTCTACTCCTGATGTTGTCCTTTCCTCCGCCAACCTCCTTGGCCGCATAACGGTGGATGTCCTGGACCCTATTGGTAGCGACCATCTCCCTGTTCTCCTCAGTGTTTCAGACGGTCGTCGCCCCTGCCCCAACCCTCATCACGACCCTCCCCCTAAGTATATCCATAACTATTCCTGTGCCAACTGGAATGCCTACAGGGATACCCACTCCACCCAGGTCGATAGCCACCCCTTCACCTTCTGTCACCCTGCTGATGTAACCCATGCCGCCACCTTTCTCCAGCAGACCTTGTCTGAGGCAGTGGAGGCCCATGTCCCTACTGTCGCTATCCACCCCCACCGTCCTACCTTACCCCCACAGGCCGTGCTCCTCCTCCGTGAATCCCGCCGTCTCTACCGTGCCTTCCTCCACACGCGTGACCTGGACACACTACGACGCCACCGGCAACTCCAACGAAACATTCGTAATCTGCTCGCGGCCAAGAAACGCCGGGACTGGCGGCAGTCATGCACCCGTTTCAATGCTACCCTCCCTATCAACTCATCCAAGTTCTGGTCCGCCTTCCGTCGCCTTACCAGAACTAAACCCTCCCCCTACTATCCTCTTCTCCATGATGATCACCCCTTCCCTGATACCCTTAGTAAGGCCAATCACTTTGCCTCCTACCTGTCTGATGTCTTTTCCATGATCTCCAGTTCGATTACCCCCTCGTCCCGGATGTCCGTGATCGAACTGACACCTCTATCCCTCCCCTCCCACCTGGTTTCCAGTACTTGGACAACATTACACACACGGAACTCAATGCCCCAATCACTACACAGGATCTCATAGCTACACTCCACACGAAACGCAACACCGCTCATAGTCACGATCGTGTCACCTATCGTCACCTTCGCGAAGCTCCTGCCTCTTTCCTCTCCGCCTTGGCCAGGCTCTACATTGTAGTCCTGTCCATCGGTTACTACCCCGACCTGTGGAAAACCTCCCATATCCTGATGTTCCTTAAATCTGGCAAATCGCCGTCTGCCGTCTCTTCCTACCGTCCCATCAGCCTTACCTTGGTCTTCAGCAAGGTCCTGGAATCTATCCTCACCCACCGCATCCACCAGCATCTCCGCCAGCACCGCCTCCTTCCGGTTACCCAGTGTGGCTTTAGGCCATCCTTCTCTTCCGACGACCTTCTCCTTCACCTCATACATATCCTATCTGAACAGCTTAATTCCCATCGCTCTGC
The DNA here is from genome assembly GCF_023897955.1 of Schistocerca gregaria. NCBI lineage: Eukaryota > Metazoa > Arthropoda > Insecta > Orthoptera > Acrididae > Schistocerca > Schistocerca gregaria. The sequence continues at coordinate 224,818,130 of NC_064922.1, forward strand.
AATCTTCCTCTCCCTGGACCTCGAACGTGCTTATGACCGCGTATGGTATTCCAGTCTCCTCTTCAAGCTCCAAACCTTCGCCCTTCCCATTAATTACGTCCATCTGATCGGCTCCTTTCTCTCCCGCCGTCCTTCCTACGTCACCATCCATAACACAGATTCCTACACCTTTTTTCCCTCCGCCGGTGTGCCCCAGGGCTCCGTCCTATCCCCCCTTCTGTACCTTTTGTATACAGCGGACATGCCGCCGCCGTCACTCCCTGTCCAACTTCTCCAGTTTGCCGATGACACTGCCTTCCTTGTCCTTGCCCCCACCCTGCAGCGCTCCCAACACCTTCTCCAATCCCATCTTGACCGGTTCACCGCATGGTGCAACCAGTGGTTGCTCAAGGTCAATCCCTCCAAAACCCAGGCAATCATTGTAGGCAAAACTACCCCTTCCTTCCGCCTCCTTGATTTCTATCTCAACGTCTATGGCCGTCCTATCGCCCTCACCCCCACCCTCAAGTACCTAGGCGTCACCCTCGACCGTCACCTCCCCTGGACCCCCCATCTCTGGACAATCCAAGCCAAGGCACACTCCCGACTCTGCCTCCTCAAGCTCCTTTCAGGCCGTAAGTGGGGTCTGGACCCCTCCACCATCCTCCACACCTATAAATCCCTCATCCGCCCTATCCTCTGCTATGCCCGTCCAGCCTGGATCTCCGCCCCCCTGCCTTTTATAAATCCCTTCAAATCCTTGAACGCCATGCTCTCCGCCTCACCTATCGCATCCGTCTTCCCTCCCCCACGTGGATTCTGTACGATCTCATTCCTTTCCCCCACCTCTTCCTTTTCCTTGAAAGGATACAGATCCTGTACACCTCCCGCAAACTCGACCCTCCTCATCCTCTTGTCTCGCCCATCCTCTCCCACCCCCGCCCGCTGCCGCGTCGGTTTTCCCACGTCCCACCCGGTCTCCATCTCTCCACCCTCCTTACCCTCTCCCAAGGTGGCTTCCGACAGCTCCCGCTCCCTGATGAAGTCCTCCTCCCCTCCATCTACCCCTCCTATCAACTTTGATCCTACTTGCCCCCACTCACTGTGGCCTCTCCACTTGGCACCCTCCCTCCCTTCTCTCTCCTTTTACCCCATCCCCTTCCTCCACCCCTCTCCCCCCGTGCTCCCCTCCCCCTGTCTCCCTTGCCCATGGCATATGCCCTCCCCTCTCCCTGTCCCACTCCCCTTTCTCCTCCCCCTCCCTTGGCAGGTCCCCGGACTCGCACACGCTGATTGAACATTCGCGCGCCGGAGATCATCGCCATCAGTGTCTTGTGTGTGTGCCTTCGTTTTGTGTTCAGTGTCCTTTCACCGTCACGCCACCACCGTTCACGTGAGCCGTCGCAGTCATCCGTGTTATGTGCGCTGTGTCACCAAGTGTTAGTGTTTTTCTCATCCAGCTTGAACGGCTTCATGTTTACTGTTTTTTTTTTGTATCTACATTTTTTTGCCCGCCGTTTTTATTGTATTGTCTGTGCCACCTATATGTCCTGTTATTGTACCACTCAAGGCTGAAGAGCAGGGTAATATGCTGCTGCCAGCCCACCTTGTATTGAGGTGATTAAAATTACAATAAAGGGAAAAAAAGACGTTTTCGCCAGTCTGCGACGGCTCACCCGAAGATGACTGGCAGGTGCCCAGTTGAAAAATCGCGCAAAGTATTGAACTACGACCGGCTGCAAGCCCGAAATTTGTTTGAACAGTCAATTCGCCGGGAAATTTTTAAAATTCACACTGTTGATTGATATTCGTCAGACGTGAGCTCCTTGCAGTCTTTCTGTTTCGCTTCACTGACATTTCAATTGAGCCTTTGCAATTTCCTTGTCAAATTTTCTAGCTTCCCAGCTTCTTTCACGGTCACACGTCTTCGGAATACACCTTACGTGCATATAATGCAGTGGTTTTCATTGATTTCTGCAGCCTCATGTCGTTAATGATTGATTATTAATATATCTTTTAGATGCAGTTTCCTACTCCAAGAGCAAAAGAGTGCTCTGAACTTATGTCCGCCCTCTCCTGCCTTTTCGGCAAGGCCGTTGGCAGAACGAGTACGACTTGTTATGCCGTAAGTCTTCGGCCACCATTCCTGATGATTTTTATTCAAAAACTGAGACTCAGGACGTTTTGATTACTAGTCAAAGTCACTACCCCTAAAACACGAGTATCTACCTTGGAAAAAAATGCTTTATTGGAAAAAAATAGCTTCACTGAAATAAATTGCTTTATTGGAAAAAACACACTCATTGCTAAAGAATACGGTCGCCAGTCCTGAAGAGACAAAAACTGAGAATCGTTCTTTTATATTCATTCAAAATAATTACTAGGATGTTTCTTGAATTTTGGGTACTTGACGTTATGAAGAAATGAAACAAGTAGGCACAACTTTGTTTTTCTATTTCTTGTAGTCAACATAACATGATTAGGCAAAATGTATGAGAACGGTTGTTAATTTAGCTATTTTCGTAAACCCTGCAACTTCCTAAACGTCATATAACATGGAACTATTGCAAAGAGAGAATTTTAATAAATGTGCGAAACTTTTGTTAATCTTGGAACTGTGACTCTTTACACTAACAAAATATAGTTTAAGCTTATCCCTTATTAGGTTTATGTACAAAGAAAATCTGCTCTATAAAAATCAGCATGGATTCTAAAACCAGCGATCTTGAAAAATATAACTTTCTCTATTCATCCATGAAATCTAGAGTGCTAAATTGGTACCGTGTTCCCTGAATTCAGGAACACACTAAATACTGTTTCGCACTGTCACTCAGTGAGAACCTTCCGACCTTACCGAGTATCGAACCAGATTTGCAAGTGGATTCAGCACTTCCCAGTAGATATAAAAACGCCTTGTTCATAAATGGACGTAATCGACAGATGATAGGAACGAGGGCTGTTCATTACGGTAGGAACGATCGGTGCCGAAAGGGAAACCAGACTGCATATCGGAACTGTTTTATTTGCAACGTCTACCTACACCTTCCAACTACTTCCTTACATAGTCGTCACTCCGACTTAGGCACGTGCCATAGTATTGTGCCAACATTCTAATACCCTTATCACAGAAGGAATCCTTCTGCGCCTTCCAACAGTTTTCTAAGCTGCAGTGCAGTTCGTTAGCTGTGACAAAATATTGTCTTCATTGCCAGCGGATCATCTGAGCAGAGATGAAAATCAGATGGAGGCAAGACGCCTCCACACTGTATTGTGGGCGATCAAGCCTGTGGTGGGTGATCAAACACTTCCCACTGAATATGCTGAAGGAGCGTCCTCATTGCCCGGTTCTAGGCGCTTCAGTCCGGAACCGCGAGACTGCTACGGTAGCAGGTTCGAATCCTGCCTCGGGCATAGATGTGAGTGATGTTCTTACGTTAGTTAGGTTTAAGTAGTTCTCAGTTCTAGGAGCCTGATGACCTCAGATGCTAAGTCCCATAATGCTCAGAGCCATTTGAACCATTTTCCCTCATTGCCCCTACAGTGTGTAGTCGAGAACTGTCACGAAGAAGGGACTGCATGACAATTACGTTACGTGGGGTTGCACGAAATCAGGCGAAATATCTCGGTTGGCATCCATACTTTGCGGAGTCAGTATGTGCGCTCGCAAATGACAAGAGTGACATGACGCTATCTGTGGGTATACTAGAGACACTGTCCAACACATTTTTGCAAATCTTCATCGGATTTTAGCTGTGATTTCCATTAGGGACCGATCATTCCTTAGTTTCCAAACAGTCCCCGTAATTTCTGTAGTGGGACGTGAAATTGAAGCGTCACCCATTCCCCAGTGTCAGCCCAGTTTGCAGGTGAATGTAAGTAAACTTAGTGTTTTATTTAGGTATTTTGTAATATTTATAATTGTTGTGAATTATCTAAAGTTTTGTATTTATTTTTATGTTTCATGTACGGAGAGGGCGGCGCAACGAACGGAGACAGCGTCTTCGCTGCCGGGACCAGAGAGAAAATTGCTGGCCACTATACGTCGCGAGTAAACAGCCAAAGAGCAGCAGAAGATCCTGAAACCGAGTTGTTGCGTCGTGCTTCTAAAAACTGAGAAAATAAGAGTTTGTAATGTTTCTACAACAATGACGTCATAGAAAGTTTAATCATGTTGTACATGTTCAGTCCTATCTTGTCAAGACTCAGGTTCACGTCTATATGTAGTATATAGGAAGATAATAAACTAGTGTATATTACAAAAGTTTAAATACGTGTTCCGAGAATTTATTTATGAAGAATTATTGATTTATTTGACAAGATTATTAATTTTGACAACAGAATGAGATTTTCACTCTGCAGCGTAGTGTGTGCTGATATGAAACTTCCTGGCAGATTAAAACTGTGTGCCCGACCGAGACTCGAACTCGGGACATTTGCCTTTCGCTTGGTAGAGCACTTGCTTGGTAGAGCACTTGATCGCGAAAGGCAAAGGTCCCGAGTTCGAGTCTCGGTCGGGCACACAGTTTTAATCTGCCAGGAAGTTTCATATCAGCGCACACTCCACTGTAGAATGAAAATCTCATTCTGGAAACATCCCCCAGGCTGTGGCTAAGCCATGTCTCCACAGTATCCTTTCTTTCAGGAGTGCTAGTTCTGCATGTTTCGGAGAAGAGCTTCTGTAAAGTTTGGAAGGTAGGAGACGGATACTGGCAGAAGTAAAGCTGTGAGTACCGGGCGTGAGTCTTGCCTCGGTAGCTCAGTTGGTAGAGCACTTGCCTGCGAAAGGCAAAGGTCCCGAGTTCGAGTCTCGGTCGGGCACACAGTTTTAATGTGCCAGGAAGTTTCAATTTTGACAACGTTCATCGCGAGTTTGAGTCTTAAAAGTTTATTCAATGTGGTTTTAATAGTTATTAAAGCAGATTCTTGCGTTAATATAATGTCTGAGAAAAAAGAAATGACATCTAAATTGAAAAAAAGTTTGCGCAAACCAATTGGACTGAGTGACGTAATTCTGCGCATACGACTCAAATGATTATGTTTTAATTACAGTTTCGTTCAAGAACCATTCAGCGACCGCTTATAAAAAGAGTTTAAATAATTCTGAAGTGTTTTGTAACTGACGTTGGTGACGAAGTCTTCACATGGTCATATGTCAAAAGAAAACCATTTACACAAAACTTACGTCGTTAGACTACACTTTGAGAGATTGTTATGTGGTCGTTACAGCTTACAGTACGTATAAATGACTAAGTGGATACCACCGGAACCTCCGTGAGACTGCTCGCACACGATGGTATAAATGCAAGGAATTGCATATAAATAGTAGAAAAACAAAGTTGTTCGATTACTCTTTTTCTGAAATGTCACTGGAAACACTAACAACGGTAAAAAACCCTGGAATATACTCCTCCTGAGCAGCCTAAAGTGGGATGGCCGCGGGCAACAAGGTGTAGAAAGATGTAATGTGTCATGCATGTGTCTTTTGACGAACATCAAGGAGCATGTTTGTCCTTCTGTCCAAATAATTATTTTGTACACCTCTGAAAGGAATGTAGGCGCTATCTACGAAATTATTGAAGGTCGATTTCTTTCTTTATTCCGTTGGAATAAAACGTCTCTTTCTCATGGCCGAGAATTAATAGTGAAAAATATGAACTGTGGTTGAAAGAGTATTTACTTCATAGCATTAATGCCAGTTTAAGTAATATGCTAGTCGGAAAAGTAGTCCAGTAAAATGATAATTAATTATTAAATATGACGACTTTAGGCGTTTCTCATGAGTTGGCGGTATATAATTTAAAATAACAGTTTAAATTGGCTTTCTGTCATAAGTACCTTAATAGCGTATAAGTAACTAAATATTCATTCTAAGCATCTAGGGAACGTCCCCAACAGCCGTCAGCAGCAATGTTATTCGGGAGTGTAGCATTCGAAAAACAATCCTGCACTTATTCGTTTCCACACGTAATCAGTGTAACGCGACAAAGGTCGTGTTCCAGTTAAGATCCGTTGGAAGAATCTTGACGGGATGGTATTCGGTACGAAAGGAGTGGAATATTGTATATCACCTCGAGTTAACTTTCACACTAGGTTCAAGGAACATACACTGAAGTAGAATAATTCACAGGATACCTCCTAATATCGCTTGGAACCTCCTTTTGCCCTACATAGCCATTAAAAATACACAATTAAATGCTAGTAAGAAGGCAGTATAGGCAACAGCGCTCAGAAGTTTCCAGGGGGCTTGGTCTGCCCTTGAAATCTTAACGTTCGCTTAGGTGAGACAAGAAGTCGGCAACACAACCAAGAGACAGTCAGGGACCCACCGACATGACGACTTGCTAACCACAGACCAGTATACAGGAATTTCAAAGCCAAAACATTACAGACTTAGCCGCCCACAACCAAAAATACATTAAGCTGTCAAAAATTACACACCGTGTTGGACAGCGATAACAGGTGAGGAAAGTACACTGCCTGAATTTACGTCAGCGACCAGGGCAGGTAGCCGGAACACTAACGGCCACAATGCAGAAAATTCCGCTGTTGCACTTGAATTTCAAACCGACAAAAATAGTTGTTTCCACCACACGGCGGCTAAATCTTCACCAACTCGTACACTCGCTGTTGCTCCCAGGAATACCGCCAACAGCGAACCACCAACCAAGGGGACAACGTGAACACATAAAATCACCACTCATCTTTCATGTCCTGGGTCGGTGAGCCACGAACCTCGTAGCACTCGGAACAGCTCCCACACGTTCCGATACTGTAGAGACCGCCAGCGGTCTCTGCCGACTGCTCTGTGTGGGGGCTTGCTTGCTCATCCGCTCCAACCGACCGACTGGCTGCATACCGTCAAGCCGCAACTATAAACACCAGACCAAAGATGGCATACGGTGTAAATATCGATACACACCGCTGCTGCCACACGTAGAAAGAGGAAGAACCACGGCATAACCGAAATAACCGTGGGAAACCAAACGCAAAGCAACTTATAAGCCGGGATCAGCACGGCTCAGTGGCAGTAAACTCACGTTGCTGTTTTGGCCACCATATTTGCCTGATATGAGTCCAATGGCATACATCTGGGACGCTGCGACAGTTGCACACAGACAATCCACTGGCATGTAATTTATGGAAATTGCCTGACCTGTGCGAAGACATCTAGTACCACATACCTGCATAAACCTACCTAGGACTCGTTGGATCTAGGTCATTCAGAATCGCGGCCGTACTGCGTTCCAAATGTGAAGCAAAAATGTCCTTAACAGATGGTCGTAATGCTTTCACTCATCAGTGTATACTCTCTGTGAGTTGCCGTAGACCATGTAGCATTCTTCTACATATTCATACATACTCCGCAAGCCACCTTATGGTGTGTGGCGGTGGGTACCCTGTACCACAACTAGTCACTTTCTTTCCTGTTCGAATCGCAAATAAAGCGAGGGGAAAATTACTGGCTATATGATTTCACATGAGCCACAGTTCTCTAATTCTATCCTCGCGGTCATTATGCGAAACGTACATTCCGGAGGTAAAATAGTCCCCCATTCGGATCTCCGGGCGGGGACTACTCAGGAGGATGTCGTTATCAGGAGAAAGAAAACTGGCGTTCTACGGATCGGAGCGTGGAATGTCAGATCCCTTAATCGGGCAGGTAGGTTAGAAAATTTAAAAAGGGAAATGAATAGGTTAAAGTTAGATATAGTGGGAATTAGTGAAGTTCGGTGGCAGGAGGAACAAGACTTCTGGTCAGGTGATTACAGGGTTATAAACACAAAATCAAATAGGGGTAATGCAGGAGTAGGTTTAATAATGAATAGGAAAATAGGAATGCGGGTAAGCTACTACAAACAGCATAGTGAACGCATTATTGTGGCCAAGATAGATACGAAGCCCACACCTACTACAGTAGTACAAGTTTATATGCCAACTAGCTCTGCAGATGACGAAGAAATTGAAGAAATGTACGATGAAATAAAAGAAATTATTCAGATAGTGAAGGGAGATGAAAATTTAATAGTCATGGGTGACTGGAATTCGAGTGTAGGAAAAGGGAGAGAAGGAAACATAGTAGGTGAATATGGATTGGGGCTAAGAAATGAAAGAGGAAGCCCCCTAGTAGAATTTTGTACAGAGCACAACTTAATCATAGCTAACACTTGGTTTAAGAATCATGAAAGAAGGTTGTATACGTGGAAGAACCCTGGAGATACTAAAAGGTATCAGATAGATTATATAATGGTAAGACAGAGATTTAGGAACCAGGTTTTAAGTTGTAAGACATTTCCAGGGGCAGATGTGGACTCTGACCACAATCTATTGGTTATGACCTGTAGATTAAAACTGAAGAAACTGCAAAAATGTGGGAAATTAAGGAGATGGGACCTGGATAAACTGAAAGAACCAGAGGCTGTACAGAGTTTCAGGGAGAGCATAAGGGAACAATTGACAGGAATAGGGGAAAGAAATACAGTAGAAGCAGAATGGGTAGCTCTGAGGGATGAAGTAGTGAAGGCAGCAGAGGATAAAGTAGGTAAAAAGACGAGGGCTGCTAGAAATCCTTGGGTAACAGAAGAAATATTGAATTTAATTGATGAAAGGAGAAAATATAAAAATGCAGTAAATGAAGCAGGCAAAAAGGAATACAAACGTCTCAAAAATGAGATCGACAGGAAGTGCAAAATGGCTAAACAGGGATGGCTAGAGGACAAATGTAAGGATGTAGAAGCTTATCTCACTAGGGGTAAGATAGATACTGCCTACAGGAAAATTAAAGAGACCTTTGGAGAGAAGAGAACCACGTGTATGAATATCAAGAGCTCAGATGGCAACCCAGTTCTAAGCAAAGAAGGGAAGGCAGAAAGGTGGAAGGAGTATATAGAAGGTTTATACAAGGGTGATGTACTTGAGGACAATATTATGGAAATGGAAGAGGATGTAGATGAAGACGAAATGGGTGATACGATACTGTGTGAAGAGTTTGACAGAGCACTGAAAGACTTGAGTCGAAACAAGGCCCCCGGAGTAGACAACATTCCATTAGAACTGCTGACGGCCTTGGGAGAACCAGTCATGACAAAACTCTACCAGCTGGTGAGCAAGATGTATGAGACAGGCGAAATACTCTCAGACTTCAAGAAGAATATAATAATTCCAATCCCAAAGAAAGCAGGTGCTGACAGATGTGAAAATTACCGAACTATCAGTTTAATAAGTCACAGCTGCAAAATACTAACGCGAATTCTTTACAGACGAATGGAAAAACTGGAAGATGCGGACCTCGGGGAGGATCAGTTTGGATTCCGTCGAAATGTTGGAACACGTGAGGCAATATTGACCTTACGACTTATCTTAGAAGAAAGATTAAGAAAAGGCAAACCTACGTTTCTAGCATTTGTAGACTTAGAGAAAGCTTTTGACAATGTTGACTGGAATACTCTTTTTCAAATTCTAAAGGTGGCAGGGGTAAAATACAGGGAGCGAAAGGCTATTTACAATTTGTACAGAAACCAGATGGCAGTCATAAGAGTCGAGGGGCATGAAAGGGAAGCAGTGGTTGGGAAAGGAGTGAGACAGGGTTGTAGCCTCTCCCCGATGTTATTCAATCTGTATATTGAGCAAGCAGTAAAGGAAACAAAAGAAAAATTTGGAGTAGGTATTAAAATTCATGGAGACGAAGTAAAAACTTTGAGATTCGCCGATGACATTGTAATTCTGTCAGAGACGGCAAAGGACTTGGAAGAGCAGTTGAACGGAATGGACAGTGTCTTGAAAGGAGGATATAAGATGAACATCAACAAAAGCAAAACGAGGATAATGGAATGTAGTCCAATTAAATCGGGTGATGCTGAGGGAATTAGATTAGGAAATGAGACACTTAAAGTAGTAAAGGAGTTTTGCTATTTAGGAAGTAAAATAACTGATGATGGTCGAAGTAGAGAGGATATAAAATGTAGACTGGCAATGGCAAGGAAAGCGTTTCTGAAGAAGAGAAATTTGTTAACATCGAATATAGATTTAAGTGTCAGGAAGTCATTTCTGAAAGTATTTGTTTGGAGTGTAGCCATGTATGGAAGTGAAACATGGACGATAACTAGTTAGGACAAGAAGAGAATAGAAGCTTTCGAAATGTGGTGCTACAGAAGAATACTGAAGATAAGGTGGATAGATCACGTAACTAATGAGGAGGTATTGAATAGGATTGGGGAGATGAGAAGTTTGTGGCACAACTTGACTAGAAGAAGGGATCGGTTGGTAGGACATGTTTTGAGGCATCAAGGGATCACAAATTTAGCATTGGAGGGCAGTGTGGAGGGTAAAAATCGTAGAGGGAGACCGAGAGATGAGTACACTAAGCAGATTCAGAAGGATGTAGGTTACAGTAGGTACTGGGAGATGAAGAAGCTTGCACAGGATAGAGTAGCATGGAGAGCTGCATCAAACCAGTCTCAGGACTGAAGACCACAACAACAACAACATTGGCGGCAGCTGAATCGTCCTTCAGTCAGTCTCAAATGCCGGTGCCCTAAATTATCTCAATAGTGAACCTCAAAAAGGCCGTCGCCTTCCCTCCAGTGATTCGCATTTGAGTTCCCGAAGCATATCCGTAATACTTGCGCGTTGTTTGAACCTACCAGTAATAAATCTAGCAGCCTGCCTCTCTGTTGCTTTCTCTAATTTCGCCCTGTGCGGATAACAGACACTCGAACAGCGCTCGAAAATGGGTCGCACTCCTTTACAGATGAACCACATCTACCACAATAAACCGAAGTTGACCATTCGCCTTCCCTACTAGAATCCTAATGTGCTCGTTCGAAGTCATATCGCTCTGCAACGTTACGCCTAGGTATTTAATCATCGTGACTATATCAAGCAGCAAACTACTAGTGCTGCACTCAGACGTATGGGTTTGCTTTCCCTACTCATCTGCATTAACTTACATTTTTCTATATTTAGAGCTAGCTGCCATTCATCAAACAACTAGAAATTGTGTCTAAGTCATCCTGTAGCCTCCTACAATCTTTTAACGACGACTTCTTCCAATACACCACAAAATCATCAGCAAAATGTTTCAGCCTGCTGCTTACCCTGTCCGTCAGATCATTTACGTGTATAGAAATGAAAGCGGTCCCATCACACTTCCCCGGCACTCCTGACTACACCCTTGTCTGTGACGAACGCTCGTCGTCCCGGACAACATACTATGATCTGAAACTTCCTCGCAGATTAAAACTGTGTGCTAGACCAAGACTCGAACTTGGGCCGTTTGCCTTTCGCGGGCAAGTGCTCTACCAATTGAGCTACCCAAGCACGACTCACGCCCCGTCCTCACAGCTTTAATACCACCAGTACCTCGTCTCCTACCTTCAAAACTCCACAGAAGCTCTCCTGCGAACCTAGCAGAACTAGCACTCCTGGAAAAAAGGAGTGAAGTTTGGAAGTTAGGAGACGAGGTACTGGCGGTATTAAAGCTGTGAGGACGGGGCGTGAGTCGTGCTTGGGTAGTTCTGATGGTAGAGCACTTGCCCACGAAAGGCAAAGGTCCCGAGTTCGAGTCTCGGGCTGGCACACAGTTTTAATCTGCCAGGAAGTTTCGTAAAAGCGCACACTCCGCTGCAGAGTGAAAATTTCGTTCTGCATACTATGATCTGTTACTTAAGAAGTATTCAAGTCACTCACACTCCTGGGAACCTATTTATAATGCTTGTTCGTTGGCTAAAATTCCACGACGCGGCACCGTTTTAAATGCTTTACGGAAATCTAGGAATATAGAACCCGCCTGTCGCCCGTCATTCATAGTTCTCAGGATATCATGTGTGAAGAGTGTAAACTGAGTTTCGCATGAGCGATGCCTTCTAAAAACGTGCTGATCTGTGGACAGAAACTCTTTCTCTCTCAAGGAGATTTTGTATATTAGAACTAGGAATATGTTCAAGGTTTCTGCAGCAAACCGATGTTAAGGAAATCGGTCTGTAAACTTGCAAGTCCGATCTGCTATCCTTGTTATGTACTTGTGCATTCTCCCAGTTGCTTCCGAAATTGCGCTGGGTGAGCGATTTGTGGTAAATGCATGCTAAGTAAGGGGCCATGGCTCTAGAGAACTCTTTGTAAAAGTCAATTGGGAATCCATCATGACCTGGTGACTTATTTTCTTTCATCTCTTTCAGTTGTTTCTCTACACCGGTGATACTTATCTCTATGTCCTCCACGTGGGAATCTGTCCGATTGTCTAACGAAGGTATGTCTGTACGATTCTCCTGCGTGAACGATATCTTAAATGAGAAATTTAAAACTTCGGATTTACTTTTGATAGCTCTACTGCTACACCAGACCGAGCACCGGGTGTCAGGAAAGAAGCCTTAGATCCGCTTAGCGATTTTATGTACGATCAGAATTTTCTCGGGCTCACGACAAGATCTTTTGCTAATGTAAGACGGTGGTAGTTTATACGCTTCGCGCATCGATCTTTTTACGGTAGCACTAATTGCTATTAACTTTCGACTGTCGTCATTTGTTCGTTTTCTTTTGAACCGAGGGTGCAACAGACTTTGCTTCCCCATTGTTTCCAGAATTTCGTTGTTAAACCACGGTGGGCCTCAATCCACTTGCTCAGCATACGCTTTCCCAGAGCATGAAACACAATCCGTATAAACTTTGCCGTAATTCCTCAACGTCGATCGTACTGGAACTAAATGATGTCAGTTCATTGTCTAAGTGTGAAGCTAAAAACTGATTATCTGCTTCTTCTAGCAGAAATACTCTCCTAGCATCTCTGATTGAGTTGCAGTTGAGATGTCACGAGATCAGAGATGTTTAATCGCCTATCTGAACGGTGGTGTCTCAGTCGACCATGAAATATGGGTATCACTGCTCACATGGAAATGCTGATATCAGTTTCTATCAAGTTACTAAATGAAACTAAAACTCAGCGTAACAATCCGATTTATTACTAGATGGCTTTAAATGAGACTGATCACTGAATGAATAATACAAATAATTACAAAAGGGCACTAGAATGCAAAATCTTGTGCGAAAAACATCGTCACAGGTGCTTAAGCGGGAGACAGAATGGTGTCAAAACTGTATCCATGAAGATCCCCATTGATTTGCTGAATGAGTTGATAATCTGTATAAAAAGCCTCGGAAAAGTAAGCACAAGCACCAATTCTTTCATCTAAGTGTATACTGAGTTAATTAAGAAGAAGGAAATTTGGACTTGAACAACTAATTTCAACACAAACACAACTCATGATTGCCACTCTCTGACACTTAGGTGCAGAAGATACTTGCAGTAGTGGCTGATAGTATTACGTTCAGCCCTGACATCTGTGATCAGCTCTAAAGTAAAGACATATATATTCTCTTCCTGATACCCTGTCTGCTCTGCCTGCGTTTTCTCCTCCACTGGTCTGTCAGCGCCGGAATCTTGGTAGCCAACAGCAGTATAGTTCCTGATTTCTGACCAATGATACGTTTACAACAAATGCTCTAGACGAGGCTCTCATCGTTAACCAACATTCCTCCGTTCTCTCATGGAGTGAGGCAGTAGGTACAAACTCTCTCCCACTACGAATGACATTTTCACTCTGGAGCGTTGTGTGCGCCGATATGAAACTTCCTGGCAGATTAAAACTTTGTGCCGGAACGAGACTCGAGTTCCGGACATTTGCCTTTCGTGGGCAAGTGCTCTACCAACTTAGATACCCAAGCACGACTCACGCCCCGTTCTTCACAGCTTTGCTTCTGCCAGTATCTCATCTCCTACCTTCTAAACTTCACTCCTTTCTTCCAGGACTGCTAGTTCTGAAAGGTTCGCTGGAGAGCTTCTGTGAAGTTTGGGAGGTAGGAGACGAGGTACTAGCGGTATTAAAGCTGTGAGGAGGTGGCCTGAGTCGTGCTAGGGTAGCTCAGTTGGTAGGGCACTTGGCCGCGAAAAGCAGAGGTCCCGAGTTCGAGTCTCGGTGTGGACCACAGTTTTAATCTGCCAGGAAGTTTCATATCAGCGTGCACTACGCTGCAGAGTGAAAATCTCATTCCAATGTCGATAATTTAAATGGTTATGTAGAAGTTTGGGAAAAATCTGTCTCACAACAACTCCAAATCTCTTCATACTCTGCCGGTGACATCATCGAGTATAGCTCAACCATTGAAGTGATAAAATAGTCAACGTATAAAAACGACTGCTTTCATTGCGAAAATGACAGACGGAGACTATGATTTAACCTTTTGTCCTCAATCTGAAACACTTTCTTCGCCATAGAAATCTCTGTCACTGAAGACAAATTTGCTAATGAAGAGGCTCCATTTCCCCAATCAAACTATGTTTCTATGCTAACTCCGTTAATTATTAAGATTTCGACTACTAAATTAACAAACTTGCAATGGTTTCCGAGTTCAGTATTTAAGTACCGCACTGTGTCCCTCATCATTACCCATTTAATCAGTCGCAAAGTTACGCATGCTCTTATCATCTCCCATGTCATTGACATTTCCAGTGCCCGCCTCTGGAAGTCCTGAAAGCGAACGCTTCCTAGGCAATGGCTCTCCTTTTAACCTGTGGAAGAATAAAATTTCCAGTGCTTCGAATGAACCTTATTTCATCCCATTATTTCGCGATGCTTCACATCATGCCGTCGACGATGGGTAAAAATGTTAATCTCCCTCCCTTCCTTCAAAGAGTAATGCTGATGAATGCACGAAAATATTTCCTTCTGCGTCGGAGATTGATGCATTCGGAAATTGCGCCTTTCAAGGCAATTGAACGTCTTCCTACGCCTCTCATGAGCCGCTAATGGTTCGTTACGGCAGGGGAGACCCTAATTGCTGCAGTGGCAGCGGCAGAGCCTCCTAACAGTGAGATGGAGGCGAACAATTAAGCCTTCCTGCTGGCGCTAATTGTGAGTGTTCATCACAACGCTCGCCCTGTCGGACGGGCGCGATCTATCAGCTCTAAATCCCTGTCAACAGACGCAGGTCTTCAGCCGGGATCTCCGTCACAAACTCCGTTTGATATTACGTGGTAACCTTTCCCATCATTTCTTTCTCGATTACACATTTGTTCGCTGCTTTGCCTACACTACTATTACGTATCAATTCACTGAGCAAAAGAAATTCAAAATTGTCCAATCTCTACACTTATTACACGAGATATTTTCGTAAACAAAGTTCCGATTGTGCCAGTTGCCGCGGAAATGGGGGAGTGGAGTGTCATTGGGCTCTGTACGACTCAAACAGTGGCGCAGAAAATTTATTGAACTGTTGTTGATTAAAATTCTTCTCGGTGTTGTAACACATAATTGTATAAAATACTGTATAAAAGGCTCACAAAAGTAAGCACAAGTACCAATTCTTTCATCTCAGCGCATACTGAGTTAATTCAGAAGAACGAAATTTGCCGACCGGGGTGGCCGAGCGGTTCTAGGCGCTACAGTCTGGAACCGCGCAGCCGCTACGGTCACAGGTTCGAATCTTGCCTCGGGCATGGGATGTGTGTGATGTCCTTAGGTTAGTTAGGTTTAAGTAGTTCTAAGCTCTAGGGGACTGCGGACCTCAGCGGTTAAGTCCCATATTGGTGAGAGCCATTTTTGAAGAACGAAATTTTGACTTCAACAGCTAATTTTGTGGTCCCTTCGTCACAATGTACACAAATACAACTCATGCTTACCACAGAAAATCGAGATTTCGATCTTACTACAAAAGTCTTCTTCAGTGTCGCTGGATGCCCTTACTTATTGCACGCAGTCGGCAACAATACGTCATATTTGTGAAACTTATATAAATATAATAATAAGCTACTCATGACGAAAGGGAGAGGCTAGGAAGGAGGCTATTCATGGACTAATCATCTTGTCAGTGAATGGCGACAGTCTACAAATCAGCGAATTTTTTTTTTCCTGGGGATCGTGGAAATGCGCTGAGAGTTCCTCCACACCCGTTTTTCTGGGATATTGAATCTCCGGTTAGATTCCTGTTCCGCGATTATTCGCGGCCCGTTGGAGAGCTGGACGTTTCTAACAGTTCTCCGTACTGATGTTGTCAGGCTGCTGAAACATGATAGGTCGTCAACAGTCACGGTGACGTTCTGCTATCGTCAATTTTATTATGCAGTGCTAATCACACATCGCCTTTGTGTTCTGCTACTCGTGTGCTAACTGGCCTCCTTGTCCCACCTACGAAGGAAGCTGACAACGTAGCTCATACGGGGTGTGTGAGAAAAGGAACGAGGCTGATGCCATGGTCAGCGATCTGGCAACGCTGTGTTATGCTGCTCGTGTAGACAGATATGTTCATCCCTTCAGTCCGTGCCAGCTCCCTATAGCCGTCACATCCAAACGGTTCAAATGGCTCTACGCACTATGGGACTTAACATCTGAACATCTGAGGTCATCAGTGCCATAGACTTAGAACGACTTAAACCTAACTAACCTAAGGACATCAGACACGTCCATGCCCGAGGCATGGCAGCAGCGCGGTTCGGGACTGAAGCGCCTAGAACCACTCGGCAGCCACCACGTAGTTTTTGAGAGTACCATTAGTGAAGGTCTGTTTTTGCTGTGTGTTACAAAAATGGACTGGACTGATTTGGGAGAAGAGACCAAACAGCGAGGTCATAGGAGTCATTGGACTAGGGAAGGATGGGAAAGGAAGTGGGCCGTTCCCTGTCAAAGGAACCATCCCGTCATTTGCCTAAAGCGATTTAGGGCAATCACGGAAAACCTAAATCGGGATGGTCAGACGCGGGATTGAACAGTCGTCCGCCCGAGTAGGAATATGGAACAACGGAATTTAGAGCAACGTTATGCCATCAGGTTTTGGGTCGAACTTGATGAATCTGCGAGGGTGATCTTTGAAAAGTTGAACAGGTCTATGGGAAACATTCTATAACAAGAGCACAAGGTTTTGGCTGCCACTATAATTTTTCGAAGGTCGAGAACACATTGAAAATGAACTTTGGTCCCCTAGACGCAATAACTGGAGCCATCAACAAGTGAAAATGAAGAGAAGTAAAAAGTTTTCCTGTTGTGTATCTCACGCCTCTCGATGCTTTTGAAACTAATGAAGACACTGAGGAAAATTTATTAGTGATGTGTGGGAGGGTGACTGACGCCCTTCAGGACAAATTGTCAACCAATCCTTGAAAGGCTCAGTTGCAGAGTGAACAGAGAGAGACCGGATATTGCAGAGAAGTGGCTCCTGCGTCATAACGTTCCACAGACCCTTCTTCACCTGATCTGAGTCCTTGTGACATTTTTATTTGCCTGAAATTGATAAAATATCATAAAAAGACGTCAGTTTTCGACTCTGGAGGACAGTCCAAAGCATGTGACCGACATGATATAGGCCTTACCGGTTGAAAACTTTCAGCTGAAGTGTCAAGACTGAGAACAACGACTCCACTGATGAATAGCTGCCAAAGGGAACTATTACGAAAGGGATTATGTTGTTGTTGCTTGAAAAAAATAATAAAAGTTAAGTAGATAGAAAATTAGGCTCATTATTTTCCGCTCACACCTCGTATAGTCCTGGAGTATTATATTTGTTCACCTCACCTTTGGTGGAACCTATAATGTCGCGAATTCTGTGGGTGCTGCGGAAAATCGGCCTGGAACCTCGGAGGCAGAGGAACTTGTCTAGGCGTTTACTGTCACCCTTCGTATGCGGTAAGTGCACTAGCGGAAGTTTCTCTCCCTTGCTTTCTTGTCTTGTTTTCTTCTTAGGCAACGGGCTCCACCGTCGAGGTTTGAAACTGATTTTTCCCATCAGCCACAGGAACCACGAAATGATATATTCCACCGAGGATGCAGTGTGCAAACTGAATACTGCAGGAGTACACTAAATACATTGCAAGTTCAGAGACTGCAACATAAGTGTGACACGGAGGCCAGTCAGCACACGAGTAGCAGAACATGAACGCAATGTGTAGTTATCACAGCTCAATAAATCGACAGAGTGGAACAGCACCGTAACCGTGGGAACCTATAATTTACGGTGAAGCCCTTGTGCTGGCGAGAGTCGCGGACGCACCAACGAAGAGGCGACGGCAATTTTTAAGCAGAATGTCAACATTAGTAGGCAGAATCGCTACAAACTTCCGGCGGTTTGGCCGCCAGTTATCGCTGTTGAACAGGCCGCGGCCGTTTGCTGGGTAAGAGCCTCACCCGACGCGAACACAACAGCATAAACAAACAACTATAGGGGGACTGTCAGCGCATCTCCGCGCACACCAGGAAGAAAACATGCCCACTAGAAGCCAATTGCTGATTCGTAAACTATCACCAGTATCATTGACAAGCCGGATAGTCCAGAACAGGCCTCTTTCCTACCTACCCCTTTCGTCCTGACTAGACTATTATATCCTAGGACCAATAAAGATTCACAAATATGGCGTATTGGCGCCGATAGCCTGCAATAAATTGGGCACTTTTTCTTCTCGAAAACCAATTTTTCCCTGAGGAACACCGTTGTACTAAGGCCAAAATTTCGGTCCTACAGTTTATACACACATCCCAGAACTCCTGAGGTAGACGTTTACTGTGGATATTTTATCACTGACGCAGTCCTTTTAACTGTTCAGAGATGTCACTAAAGCTTTCCAAAGATGTAAACTTTTATGTTTGACCTCTGATTAAAACTGCATTACTACTCATGGCACATATTGGTTGTAAGCACCGATGATGGCTGTTAATCAGTTGAAATCGATATACAAAAGTTAATAAATAATACATGATTTTGCGACTGGTTGTTGCATATCTGGTAATTATATCTAACATTGTAGGTCGCTCTCAAAAATGGTTCAAATGGCTCTGAGCACTATGGGACATAACATCTGTGATCATCAGTCCCCTAGAACTTATAACTACTTAAACCTAACTAACCTAAGGACATCACACACATCCATGCCCGAGGCAGGATTCGAACCTGCGACGTAGCAGTCGCGTGGTTCCGGACTGCGCGCCTAGAACCGCTAGACCACCGTGGCCGGCAGGTCGCTCTCCTTCGCCCATTTCGCTGGGTTTGGATGGTCTTCCCAAAGGTAACGTAACACCTATGATGAATGAAGTGGTGCAAGTGGTACACATCCCACCCTCCTTCAAGCCCGGAGAAATTGTTTTTAGACGGGACACCTGTCCGACCGACAACGCTACTCAGTTATGATTATGAAACCATAGTGCGGGCGATAAATAGCCGTTTGTCTGTTTTGCTTGCTGAAACTGCCGCACGTTATCACAGTTGCCTCCTGAGCCGTACTCTTCTGACTCCCGTTGCTGAATGTTGTGATCTCATCTGTATTGCTTCCTCTGTTCCTGTGTCCAGAGCTTTACTTTTTATCGATTTTAATCGTGTGTTTCATGGAGTTAGACATGATTTTCCGTTGCGAGTGTTGTTGGCTTCTGGTTTTAATGATGCTGCACGACGAATGTTCATTTCACTTATTAGTGTTATTCAGGCGTTTATTGACATGAATGACCTTTTTTAAGGTATCGGTTTGTTAGGTTTGGGCCGGCCGTAGTGCCCGAGCGGTTCTAGGCGCTGCATTCTGGAACCTCGCGACCGCTACGGTCGCAGGTTCCAATCCTGCCTCGGGCATGGATGTGTGTGATGTCCTTAGATTAGTTAGGTTTAAGTAGTTCTAAGTTCTAGGGGACTGATGACCGCAGACGCTAAGTCCCATAGTGCTCACAACCATTTGAACCATTTGTTAGGTATGGATTCTTGAATGAAAATATTTATAAGTCGTAACGTGACGTATACTTCACACACTCGTAGTAGCGGCTAAAATATATACTAAAAGTCGTCACTGTTGGCACGCAAGCAAATAATTCTAAGTAAAGGTAGTAGGTTGGGCTGTAAAAATTTATTTATGTTGTCAACACACGGGCTAGCTCAAATATTCATATAGTTTGTTTAAGAATGTAGTAGTTAAAGCCCGATAAATAAGTATTGAGAGTAACAATATAAACACCTACGTAGCTGCACTGTTATTCCCAATTTTACGTAAATTCTTTCTTAAACACTGACTTTTTATATTGTTAATTTTTATTTGAATAATATTTACGGCAGTGAAAAGAAGATTTCTACCAGTGAGCGATTTATTGATAAGCAAGCCTGAGCTATTATTTTTTATTATCTTTGCGTTCGTCGCGTATATTTAGTGAAAACTTATTTGCAAAAACTATTTTGTTTTCCTGATAGCAAAATATTTAAAGCATTTTCCTATTATCTTCCGGGTGAAGACCAAAAATTTAGTTATTAGTTACATTTCAAGTAATGCCTACCATTGCGCCATTGCGACAGAAGAGTGGCAGATGGGAAATGATAGAACTTGAATTCTATCGATAATTTATTATTTCCTCTTAATTATATCACATGGAGGGAGAGGTATGAAATAATGTCAAAAGAACAAATACTATTTATACACACATTCCGAAAAAACTTACAAAATCATGTGTTCGGAAGCAGCCTCGTACAAAAGAGTCTTATCAGTCCGAGAGAAGACGCCAGGGTGATCATCTTAACCATCCACGTCTTTATCTCACAATTATACAGAAATGTCATGACCCGATATACACATAATCTTTGTCATTCTTAAAAGAGAAACTCCCCATCGCACCCCGGTCAGATTTAGTGGTAATATGGACCACTGGACATCCCGCCAGAAACTGAACACAGATCAAGCATGAAAATAGGAAAAAGGTGCACTGAACTGTGAAAAAAAAAGCAAAACAGGATCAGTGAGCTGCCCAAGAACAGTAAGGACAAAATATACCAGCCTAAAACGGCGTCATGGACAAAGCAGTCTTTTTTTTCACAACATTATGAACTGTCAGTCCGGTCATTGAAATGTTTGTTCTCTTCCTGCAGTCTTGGCAGTTGTCATACTATACATTGGTCATAAAATATGACTCATGTGCTAAGAATACGTTACCGTTGGAAGTAAAAGTGATGGTAGGTAGGTGATATACCACATAGATGTCTCATAGAAATGAAAATAACAAACAAACTTGCGTGAACTATGTTACAACAAAGGAATTCAAAACTTCCAAAACCGGATTACAACTTCAAAAACGTTAAAACCATATGTTTTAATGGGGCACAGAGAAACATTCTGATTGTGAAACTGTTGCGTTCATTTCTTTCAGGTTATATGAAAATACATTTTCATCATTTTCTTCGGAATGAACGCATTCACATTCATATGAACACCTAAATCGGGCGAAGAGGCATATCTCACACCAGATGTGTTTTCCAGTGGAGGATTCGGTTGACTTGTCTTGTCATCAAACGTTTGCGGTTCCCATTCGAAAACCATTTCTTTCTTTCGGCTACCAATAGAGTAGTCTTGAATTATAGGTCATTACCTTACAACTCGTTAAAAAGAAAAAAGGAAAAGGATGGCGGAGGGAGGTTTGGAAGTTTGAACACGGCTGGTCGAATATTGCGACCACTTTTTTTTTGTGGGAACAGGAAGGCAGGATAAAGAAACAATTTTTATTCGTACAATTGTGCTGTCCTAGGGATAAGAAAAGTAATGAGACAGCAAAAGCAATTTGGAAACCATAAAATCAACGTAAAGGCCGCCCTCTTTTTTTTTTTTTTAAGATGAATAAAGTAAATTCCAATCCCAAAGAAAGCAGGTGTTGACAGATGTGAAAATTACCGAACTATCAGTTTAATAAGTCACAGCTGCAAAATACTAACGCGAGTTCTTTACAGACGAATGGAAAAACTAGTAGAAGATGAGTTTGGATTCCGCAGAAATGTTGGAACACGTGAGGCAATACTGACCCTACGACTTATCTTAGAAGCTACATTAAGGAAGGGCAAACCCACGTTTCTAGCATTTGTAGACTTAGAGAAAGCCTTTGACAATGTTGACTGGAATACCCTCTTTCCAATTCTGAAGGTGGCAGGGGTAAAATACAGGGAGCGAAAGGCTATTTACAATTTGTACAGAAACCAGATGACAGTTATTAGAGTCGAGGGACATGAAAGGGAAGCAGTGGTTGGGAAGGGAGTGAGACAGGGCTGTAGTCTATCCCCGATGTTATTCAATCTGTATATTGAGCAAGCAGTGAAGGAAACAAAAGAAAAATTCGGAGTAGGTATTAAAGTCCATGGAGAAGAAATAAAAACTTTGAGGTTCGCCGATGACATCGTAATTCTGTCAGAGACAGCAAAGGACTTGGAAGAGCAGTTGAACGGAATGGATAGTGTCTTGAAAGGAGGATATAAGGTGACTATCAACAAAAGCAAAACGAGGATAATGGAATGTAGTCGAATTAAGTCGGGTGATGCTTAGGGAATTAGATTAGTAAGTGAGACACTTAAAGTAGTAAAGGAGTTTTGCTATTTGGGGAGCAAAATAACTGATGATGGTCGAAGTAGAGAGGATATAAAATGTAGACTGGCAATGGCAAGGAAAGCGTTTCTGAAGAAGAGAAATTTGTTAACATCGAGTATAGATTTAAGTGTCAGGAAGTCATTTCTTAAAGTATTTGTGTGGAGTGTAGCCATGTATGGAAGTGAAACATGGACGATAAATAGTTGGGACAAGAAGAGAATAGAAGCTTTCGAAATGTGGTGCTACAGAAGAATGCTGAAGATTAGATGAGTAGATCGCATAACTAATGAGGAAATATTGAATCGGATTGGGGAGAAGTTTGTGGCAGAACTTGACTAGAAGAAGGGATCGGTTGGTAGGACATGTTCTGAGGCATCAAGGGATCACCAATTTAGTATTGGAGGGCAGCTTGGAGGGTAAAAATCGTAGAGGGAGACCAAGAGATGACTACACTAAGCAGATTCAGAAGGATGTAGGTTGCAGTAGGTACTGGGAAATGAAGAAGCTTGCGCAGGATAGAGTAGCATGGAGAGTTGCATCAAACCAGTCTCAGGACTGAAGACCACAACAACAACAACAACAAAGTAAACGACAATTCTAGTCACGGGCGGGAGTGAAAATGAAGTTATCATCTCCAA
Source organism: Schistocerca gregaria (assembly GCF_023897955.1). Classification (NCBI taxonomy): domain Eukaryota; kingdom Metazoa; phylum Arthropoda; class Insecta; order Orthoptera; family Acrididae; genus Schistocerca; species Schistocerca gregaria. Next base: position 224,841,095 of record NC_064922.1, read on the forward strand.
CACAATCCCTGCAGCACGCGGTGTCGCATCATAAATCTGGCAGAAAGCCATATGATGTTGACCATTTCGGCCATTGTGGGCGGCATGTATTTCTCCTGCGTCGACCATGCCAGTTTTCTTCTCAGTGTGCCGTGTGCCAATGTAATTGAACCGCGCAGTACTGCCTCTAGTCGTTCTGCTGCAGGAGTCTTCTCAGTTCTGGGACACCAGCTGTCGGGCTGACTGTGAAAAACACTTCCTAAAAAATTGGAAAAGTAAGTCCTGTATTTCGTATGACTCCGTATGAGCTCGTGTTGTTCTTGTAAATACATCCAATAATCCATCACGGACTTAATATCGTACGAACACAAATATTTCGTCGCATTTCCAGCGATCCAATTGACTGCATACGTCTTTTGTTTGGGAAAAAAGGTCCTGTCCGTTAGAAAAAGTACATCCGATGTGATTTCTGTGTAGTTAGTGCGCCGAAGGAGGGCCAATATTCGACGCGTCAGCATCTAGACGTCCCTCGCTGCGCCACACACTAAACCATGTTCTTCCGTTGCTAACAGTCCACAGTTTGTGCAAAGAGGAGAGTCGACCATATGAATCGTATGCAATCGACTCCTGGTCACCAGTTTACCGTTGATAAGAATATACCACATCGATCTCGCTGCTCTTGACAGTAATGGAGTATGCACTGCACACCAAATGTGGTTCCACGTTCTCGACAGTTATTTGAATTCCATTATGTTGCGGCCATGGTGATTCGTCAAGCACCTATAAATCTCTCGAGTAGTGGGTATTCTCGTCGAAGGTACTTTCAGACGAACATAACTGTAATCAACAAGAAATGAGGCAATATGTGTAAGACAAGGCGAAATATTGCCCACCGCATTAGGGGGTTCGTACGAAGGCGGAACAAGTACTTCTATGAGAGCTGACGTTATGGTATGCTTTCGTTGTTGCCAATTTCGTATCATCGCTCGCATGTAAAGCGCCAGAGCTTTGTTTCGCACGTTTGTGAGGTTGAGGCCACCGTTCCGGAACTGTAGCGTTAACGTGTCATATTTGATCTTAAATAACATCCCAGTACTAACATAGTAACCAAAGGCAGCCATGAGGTGGTCGGCAATACCCTTCGGTATTGGTAGGATCTGCGCTAAATGGGGCAGTCGCAACGCTGTGTGAACGTTAGTGTACGCCACACGTTGGAACATGTCAAAGGCTCTCAGTGAGTTGTTGGGTATCGTCAGACAAACATTCTGCAGAAGCCGCCGAGAACTCGCCGCCGCTGACCGCCCCAGACATCTCAGCGATTCCACCGTCTGAAACGGTCCCGGTAAGTCATCCAGACCCCGTCCAATGTGCATAATTTTGGATTTCGTCATGTTAACGACAGTGCTTGCCGCCGTCCCGTAAGAGTCTACATGTTCAACAGCCTGACGCACTTCATGTCCTGATCTGACAAGAAGGATCAGGTCGCCCGCATATGCGCGACAAACGAAAGAGTTCTCATTAAGCGCTATCCCAGAAGTGAGCTCCTCATAACACACATCAGCGGCTCAAGCGCTATCGCAAACAGCATCATGGAGAGTGGGCACCCATGGCAGACTGAGCTGTTATTAGGAATCGAGCCCGGTTCCCGACCTTTTATAATCACCTTCGATGTAGCACCTCGTATTAGTCTCATAAAGATGGAGAGGACTGCCAAGGAGGAGGTTACCATGAGAAAAAAATTGAATAATCAACGAATGGATAATGTTCTACGAGTCGGGGCGTGGAATGTCAGAAGCTTGAACGTGGTAGGGAAACTAGAAAATCTGAAAAGGGAAATTCAAAGGCTCAATCTAGATATAGTAGGGGTCAGTGAAGTGAAGTGGAAGGAAGACAAGGATTGCTGGTCAGATGAGTATCGGGTAATATCAACAGCAGCAGAAAATGGTATAACAGGTGTAGGATTCGTTATGAATAGGAAGGTAGGACAGAGGGTGTGTTACTGTGAACAGTTCAGTGACCGGGTTGTTCTAATCAGAATCGATAGCAGACCAACACCGACAGCGATAGTTCAGGTATGCATGCCGACGACGCAAGCTGAAGATGAACAGATAGAGAAAGTGTACGAGGATACTAAAAGGGTAATGCAGTATGTAAAGGGGGACAAAAATCTAATAGTCATGGGCGACTGGAATGCAGGTTTATGGGAAGGAGTAGAAGAAAAGGTTACAGGAGAATATGGGCTTGGGACAAGGAATGAAAGAGTTCTGTAACAAGTTTCAGCTACTAACAGCGAATATCCTGTTCAAGAATCACAAGAGGAGGAGGTATACTTGGAAAAGGCCGGGAGATACGGGAAGATTTCAATTAGATTACATCAGGGTCAGACAGAGATTCCGAAATCAGATAGTGGATTGTAAGGCGTACCCAAGAGCAGATATAGACTCAGATCACAATATAGTAGTGATGAAGAGTAGGCTGAAGTTCAAGACATTAGTTAGGAAGAATCAATACGCAAAGAAGTGGGATACGGAAGTTCTATTGAATGACGAGATACGTTTGAAGTTCTCTAACGCTGTAGACACAGCAATAAGGAATAGCGCAGTAGGGAGCACAGTTGAAAAGGAATGGACGTCTCTAAAAAGGGCCATCACAGAAGTTGGGAAGGAAAACATAGGTACAAAGAAGGTAGCTGCGAAGAAACCATGGGTAACAGAAGAAATACTTCAGTAGATTGATGAAAAGAGGAAGTACAAACATGTACCGGGAAAATCAGGAATGCAGAAATACAAGTCCCTCAGGAATGAAATAAATAGGAAGTGCAGGGAAGCTAAGACGAAATGGCTGCAGGGAAAATGTGAAGACATCGAAAAAGATATGACTGTCGGAAGGACAAACACAGCATACAGGAAAGTCAAAACAACCTTTCGTGACATGAAAAGTAACGGTGGTAACATTAAGAATGCAACGGGAATTCCGCTGTTAAATGCAGAGGAGAGAGCAGATAGGTGGAAAGAATACATTGAAAGCCTCTATAGAAGAAACAGGAGTCGATTTAGAGGAGATAGGGGATCCAGTATTAGAATCGGAATTTAAAAGAGCTTTGGAGGACTTAAGGTCAAATAAGGCAGAAGGGATAGATAACATTCCATCAGAATTTCTAAAATCTTTAGGTGAAATGGAAACAAAACGACTATTCACGTTGGTGTGTCGAATATATGAGTCTGGCGACATACCGTCTGACTTTCGGAAAAGCATCATCCACACTATTCCGAAGACAGGAAGAGCTGACAAGTGCGAGAATTATCGCACAATCAGCTTAACAGCTCATGCATCGAAGCTGCTTCCAAGAATAATATACAGAAGAATGGAAAAGAAAATTGAGAATGCGCTAGGTGACGATCAGTTTGGATTTAGGAAAAGTAGAGGCACGAGAGAGGCAATTCTGACGTTGCGGCTGATAATGGAAGCAAGGCTAAAGAAAAATCAAGACACGTTCATAGGATTTGTCGACCTGGAAAAAGCGTTCGACAACATAAAATGGTGCAAGCTCTTCAAGATTCTGAAAAAAGTAGGGGTAAGCTATAGGGAGAGACGGGTCATATACAATATGTACAACAACCAAGAGGGAATAATAAGAGTGGACGATCAAGAGTGAAATGCTCGTATTAAGAAGGGAGTAAGACAAGGATGTAGCCTTTCGCCCCTACTCTTCAATCTGTACATCGAGGAAGCAATGATGGAAATAAAAGAAAGGTTCAGGAGAGGAATTAAAATACAAGGTGAAAGGATATCAATTATACGATTCGCTGATGACATTGCTATCCTGAGTGAAAGTGAAGAAGAATTAAATGATCTGCTGAAAGGAATGAACCGTCTAATGAGTACACAGTATGGTTTGAGAGTAAATCGGGAAAGACGAAGGTAATGAGAAGTAGTAGAAATGAGAACAGCGAGAAACTCGAGAAACTTAACATCAGGATTGATGGTCACGAAGTCAATGAAGTAAAGGAATTCTGCTTCCTAGGAAGTAAAATAACCAATTACGGACGGAGCAAGGAGGACATCAAAAGCAGACTCGGTAAGGCAAAAAAGGCATTTCTGGCCAAGAGAAGTCTACTAATATCAAATACCGGCCTTAATTTGAGGAAGTTATTTCTGAGGATGTACGTCTGGAGTACAGCATTGTATGGTAGTGAAACATGGACTGTGGGAAAACCGGAACAGAAGAGAATCGAAGCATTTGAGATGTGGTGCTATAGACGAATGTTGAAAATTAGGTTTACTGATAAGGTAAGGAATGAGGAGGTTCTACGCAGAATCGGAGAGGAAAGGAATATGTGGAAAACACTGATAAGGAGAAGGGACAGGATGATAGGACATCTGGTAAGACATGAGGGAATGACTTCAATGGTACTAGAGGGAGCTGTAGAGGGGGGCAAAAACTGTAGATGAAGACAGAGATTGGAATACGTCAAGCAAATAATTGAGGACGTAGGTTGCAAGTGCTACTCTGAGATGAAGAGGTTAGCGCAGGAAAGGAATTCGTGTCGGGCCGCATGAAACCAGTCAGTAGACAGATGACCAAAAAGAAAAAACGATGGAGATGAAATCAGGTGGAATCACCATTCGGCTCATGACTGACGCCACGAAGTCATGGTTTATCCTGTCGAATGCTCGATCGAAGTCCACAGATATCATCGCTGCTCGCATTTTACACGTTGCCGCAAGGGCGATAACGTCACGGTATTCACTTAACGCCGAGGAGATGTTGCTTCGCACCCCTAGGCAAGCCTGATCAGGGGATATTGTCCTGGATATCGCCAGCTTGAGGCGAGACGCTAGTAGTCCTGCAAATATTTTATAGTGAGAGGCCGATATTGATTAACACTGCGACTCCCCGCCATCTTCGGGAGGGTAAGAAGAAAGTCCGTCACAAAATCCGAGTGTAGGCGCATGTCCGGACGCATCGCCTCATTGTACATCGACAACTAAGTGTGGCATCATCATGTCCACGAATTCTCGATAAAACTCTAGCGTAATCCCATCTGGCCCTGGCGATTTATGGGCCGCTACTTTTGTGAGTGCCACCTTTATATCGTCTTCTGTGAGTGGCTCCATAAGCGCTGCCTTATCCGTCTCTGTCAGTGTCGTTTGCAGATGTTGCAGTATCTCTTCCTCCACCCGAATGTCCGTCGGCGTACCGGCATAGAGGTGGCAGAGATGCTCTAAAAATTCATTGGCAATGTCCTGTTGTGTTGTCAGTTGGCAGCCATCTAAACCGTGGGGCACTGTTACCAATGCCCGGCGGTGACGTTTATGGTACGTTCCCCAGTGACGGTGTCGAGACATCGTGCTCGTATTGGGGTGCCACCCAGTCGCCGTCGCGTGATCGATAGGATTTGTTCCTTGACACGATGAACTTCCGCATGATGTTCTGCAGACGGCACCTGGAAGGACAGGTACCGAAGCATGGTGTAATAATAATGAGTGTCTCTTTGCCATTTCGTCTTATCCCTACCATACTGTATTAGGGCTCTTCTTATTTCCGGCTTAATACGCTCGAGTCACCATTGAAGCACGGAGATATATGTTGGTAGACGGCGTTGACATGTGGCCCATACCTCCTCGACTCTCTGACGACATTCGGGATCTGTCCAAAGTTACGAATTGAGCTTCCATGTCCCGCGGCTTCTCCACACACTTTGCCTAGGGAGTGATATGGTACAAATGTAAGCCAGATGATCAGTAAATGCCGCAGGCCATCGTTCCGCGTCGATCACCTTACCCTGTAGGCCAACCGAAACATATATTCGATCGAGTCTGCTCGCCGAGTGACTGGTAAAAAAAGTGTATCTTTCACGGTTCCTGTGAATCATGTCCCAGGTGTCGCTTAACTCCAGATCCCGGCATAGCACATGCAATTCATGACACGTATTGTAAAGTGGAGTCTGGTCTTTTTGGACAAAACACAATTGAAGTCACCACCTATAATGGAATGATCGAATCTGGCGGTAAATAAGGGCACAATCTCTTCCGAATAATACCTCGCACGCGCCCGTCTGTTGTCTGTGCCGGAAGGGGCATAAACATTAAGAATGCGAATTCCGTTAACAGTTATCGCCAGTCCTCGTGCTGAAGGTAGATAATCCAGGTCGCGAACCGGAATCCCGTCCCGGACCAATATCGCCGTTCCATTGTCGTTTTTCGAGTGCGGCTAGGTGTAGGAGATGTATCCACGTACGTCCTGGAACTCACGAATGTAAATTTCCTGCACCATCAGTACATCCACATCCGACGCGTATATCATGTCCCTAAACAACTACTGTTTCAAAAAAATGGTTCAAATGGCTCTGAGCACTATGGGACTTAACATCTATGGTCATCAGTCCCCTAGAACTTAGGACTACTTAAACCTAACTAACCTAAGGACAGCACACAACACCCAGCCATCACGAGAAAGAGAAAATCCCTGACCCCGCCGGTAATCGAACCGGGGAACCCGGGCGTGGGAAGCGAGAACGCTACCTCACGACCACAAGATGCGGGCAACTGCTGTTTCACGGGCGATCTAATGGTATTTACATTCACCGTCCGTATTCTGTATCCCTGGGGTCGAGTAGCTGTCATCTCCACATGATGTTAAAAGGACAAACTTTCACCGTATCGATAGTCCCTTTGCACATCCGCAGAGGGCCGCCCGACGCACGTCCCTGCGGCATTAGGTTTCTTGAGATGCGGTCGGATGCAAGTCCCCACCAATAGAATGGTCCGCTGCTCATACCAGCTGATATTATTGGGGTGCTGCAAATTTTCCTGTGCGGCATTAATGTGTGACATCTATTGTTCTTTCGCAGCTTTAGACTCCACCGCAGAAGGTGTAGCAGGGTCCTGAGCGGATGCGTAGTCTGAACGACATGACATCTTTTCACTGTCCGAACTCATATGGTCTGCGACATCTGCACCTTGTGGTTCCAAGTCAGACAGGTCCATAGTGTTAGACTCATCTGGGCTCCCGAGAAGAGAAGGGAGCGTCTCCGCAGAGTTTAGACGGCGCTTCTTGTGGCGCTTTGGCTAGCGTTGTTCGCGGGCCCTAACCTCGGCCCCTGGTGTTGGCGAATCTTGCACCTCCTGCGTTCTCGCCGCCGCCGCAACGCCCTGGGGCCGTTCCGCTTCTGCTTCCAAGCCTACTGTGATGCTGTCATCCTCTTTCTGCACCACCTGTAGTGTCTGAGATTGGAGGTTGGTCGGAGCCATTCCTTCTTCAGTGGGGTCCGAAGGCGCCTCAATGAACTGCGGGGTCGGTTCAATAGTGCGCTCCGACCTCAGCGTCACCTCCCCGCGAAGCGCCGTCACGTAAGTCATCGGCAGTGACGTTGGTATAGTCGGATTCTGGAAGTCTCCGCTGGGGAGTTGCTCAAGTCTCCTTTGCATACACGCAGATCGAAGATGTCCTTCACCACCACACCCGGAGCATGTCCGGGGCTGTCCATCATAGATGACAATAGCTCTACAGCCGCCGATGTTTATGTACGATGGCACATGTTTCGTAATTCGCTCCTGTCGGACACCATTGAGCACTGTATTCATGCTAAAACTTTCCCAACGTTCAGCCGTATGACTAATAACTCTGCCATATGGCTGGAGTGATTCTGTGACCAATGATTCGGGTACCTCGAAAGGCAGCTCGAAGACTCGAATCGTACGCACTTCCAGGCCCGAATGAGCGACTAAAACTTCGCCAATATGACCATCGGAGTGTGGGAACTGGAATCCTCGTTTGGCGGCTTCAGTGATCCTATCGCATGCAGCGCCGTCAATCATCTTTAAGTAAAGAGTGCTGCTCACGATTGATAAACGAATTCCAATAATCTCCGTGTAATTAAGATGCACTTCGTCCCTCAAGAAACGGTCGATTTCGAAAGCCTTCGGTCGTGCATATTCGTTACAAAACGTGAACTGTATCGTGGTTTTTCGGAAACTGTGTGCCATTGCGTTCGATTCAAACAGTAACACACGCGAGTGATGACGGTGTAAACACCGCTTCTTCCGCGAATTGCTCAGCCGGGACGTAAATAAGTCCGAGCTGCTCCGCGGCTAAAGACGGACTCTTAACCTCGGTCCCATTGCTCTTTCAGCCTACTCTGTATTGTAGTTCACATTCTTAGACCGGTCACAGTCTACTTTACTTCTTTTTTTCACAACTCAGTACATCTTCTTCCGGCCCTCTTACCACTAAATCTGAGAAAGGTGTTACCGGGAGTTTCCCTTGTTAGTATTTGTTACAAAGAAATATATTTACTATCAATGTTTTTATGTACAAAACACGTAAAGGTGGAGAGGTTTCTCGCTCCAAAACAACATTTCATCATTGATAGCACATTTACATACATAAACACGAGTAGTTTTATTCGTTATTGACACGGTTCACTTTGGGTAATGTAACATTTTACTACGGTTTTTAGAAGGCTTTCCAGGAGACGGCACATGAGGTGCCCTGCAGGGGAGTCTCCTATCTATGACGTTATTTGTGCTATTTCTGGGACCATTATTATGGTACATAGCTGCTCGATTGGATAGCTGGTCTTGGGAGAAAGGTTTATGGTCCATGTTGATGCCGATGACTTTATGGTACTTCGTACTAAAGGACGTTTCGGATGCATTTTTTCGTCTTAGGGGAGCATAGACTAACGACCGGAAACGTCGGTTACTTAGTTTGCGTTGATTTGACGCGGTTGAGATTCCATGGACTGTGGCAGCCGCCCGCCGCAGGTCGTTGGTTGTTGTTATCGATTGTTGTCTGATGAAGATGGATGCGTTAAAGTGGTAGCGCGTCACGGGTAGGATTCAAAGAACGATCCTTATACATGAGCGTATGTTCGTCTCATTAGTTCGTAAGATTCAGACCTTGGAAACTTAGGTGCTGAGTTTAACCTACATCATTGGACAAATTTTTCCCCTTACAGCAATGATGTCTCAAACGTTACAACAGTTATCGGGAATGTTTATCTGGCGAAATGTATTTTTCTGGTGCACTATGAGACCATGGCGAGAACGCAGCTGATGGGAGGTTTGGATCTCCCTCATGTTCGAGCCAAGGCTTCTGCTTTAATTCTTCGATGCACTGTTTTTACAGGACTTCGCCCCCCCCCCCCCCCCAATCACTTACAGCTCGCCCTTTTGCGTGTCTCAGACCTGCGATCCTAACCCCTCCTGCACATTTTGGTAGGACGACCAATAAATTAAGGCATATTCGGGAATTTTTTACTATTGATTTCAGTTGTTTGGGGATTGACATAAGTTCCCAGTCGTATGTCTCCGTAAAAATGATATTATATCGCTAGAGGTATTGAAATCGCGTATCCTCTGTGGAGTCCCTGTCACCAAAGACGGACTGGAAGAGTATTTGGTCCCGCTTACCTATTTTTCCAATGGAAGTGGCGTTATCATGGTGCCAAGTCGTTCTTAAACTTGTCCCCACCATCGTTCGACTTGGCCTTAGTGAGACAGATCGATGCAGTCGTTTCTGTGAAACGGATACATTGAGTCATCGGTTGGTCAGTTGGAGTTGGCTCCGACGATGGAAGCAGCAACCTCCATTGAGATTCTCCTGTGTTCCGATTCAACTTTCTTTCCCAGAACGAAGAACAAAACAATTATATGGCTTGTCAGGCATTGTATAGGGAGCGGATATTACCCAGATCCATGTCCATTTTACCAGTACATTGTTACGGTCCATAGGACAAGGCAATGAATGCGCTTTTTGGGAATACGCTGTATATAGTATTTAATCGCCAATGAGTTGGATGATATGTAGAATCCCTTTTTTTCGAATGTTTCACTCCTGTTACTTGGTTTTGGTAAAATTGACAATAATAAGTGGTGAGTTAACGGGTCCTTATGGTATTATCGTCGCTGTTCCTTTTTAAATCTGTTGTTACAGTGTATTTCCTTGCTGTGACCCTGTTTGTCTTTTTTTAATTAATAAAAAATAAACAAAACATTGTCACACGCAACGACTGGAAATGATTTTCTTATAAGGGGCGGAGGCCATGTGGGATTAACTTCGATTTTCTCTCTCTCTCTCTCCCTCTCTCTCTCTCTTTCTCTCCCCATTTTTAATAGCAAGTTGTAAGTTTACAAATAAATTAATTAATGAAAATGAGAAAAAAGGTTAGTACGATGTGAGGGACCAGCGTAGTGACAGGCAGAATGGCCATCATGGCCAAGCTTCGGGATTCGACCCCTGCCCACCTCTTCCCCACCCAGGCGGCTTTTCTTTCCTGTCGCTCTAAGCAAAAAATTTTAAAAAGTAAAAAACAAGTGGTAAAGTAACAGTCTACACGTCAAGAAATCTCAGTATGATCCCCAATCAAAGAAGCTAAAGATTGAATCAAAAAAAAAAAATAGCGTTAGCACCATGAGCTGTGGAGCAAAATATAGGAAGTTCGCACCCACATTTCTTCAGCTATTGTTTTCTAAAAGATAAACAAATGAGTAGACTGCGCAGACAACAAACCAACATCCACCAAGGAGTTATGGTTCGAGTCCTCATCAGGTCCCTTTTTTATTTTTTCACACGACTGTTCCATAGTTCCCGTCGTCATTTTTGTCACGTGACAGAAACCTACCGCATGACACTGGGCAGCATTAAACTGCATGCGTATGGGTAAAGGCCGCGTAGTGAACAACCATGTCAAGTTCATATAAGGCAGCTTCCCAATGGAGTACACAAATGATGGATACATCCATATGTTTTTGGTGCTGGGTCCATCCGATAACCAAGCTGCGACTGCTGCTCGTGTGTATGCTCCAATGTAGCCTCAAAGGCGCCATCCTGACAAGAATGTTTTTCCGCACCTGGAGCAATGTTTGTGAGAAACCAGTGCTCTTCGTCTACAAGTAATGGACAGAGGTCCAGAAGTTCTCCCCAAACAGAGGACGTGATTCTTGAAACAGTTCACCCGTGATATTGCATGGCAGTTCCAGAAATTTCAAAGACTGGTTGTTGAAGTGTTGCAAGATGAAGAACTGTATCCATATCGTTACATGTTAACACCAACGGCCAGAAGACCGCATTCGACGAGTACAGCTGTGTGAATGACTTTTGTACGAAGATACTGAACATTTTATAGTTAACATGATATGAACTAACGAATCTAGCTTCACTCGTGAAGGTATTTCCAACCTCCACAAAGGCCATTATTAGTCGGAACACAATCCACATGTGTCATCCGTGAACGTGGCTTTAATGTACACATTGGGGTAAACCTGTGTGATGTAATCATGGGAGGAGTGCTTTTGGGACCTTGCCTATCTGCCAGATAAACTGAATGTGCCACGTATTCTTCGTTTTAGCGATACCTTGCCTATCACATTAGAAACGTTATACGTGGTATTTGGCAACAACTATGCTTTCAGAATCGTCTTTTAAGTCGCATTTCAATTAAACCTGTTGGAGGGACTACGTTTTGCTACACATGCTTTTGTCTTCAGTTGGGACAGGAAATCGTATGCTGACCGACAAGTGTGTCATTTTTTCTTCACCCCATATTAATGCATGCTCCTGTACAGTGATAGGAGTTCATTAGAGACGGAGAAATCGATTGGATTATGACAATGATGGGAAAGGGGGGGGGGGGGGAGTCATCTAGGCTGCAAACGAACAGTCCCAGCCTTCGTCTTATCTTATTTTGAGAAATCACAAAAAATTTTAATCTTAGTGATCGAACATGAATTTGAACTCAAGTCGTCACAGGTCTGGTGGGTCAATCACGGCACCACTTTGCTCTATAAACAAAATGAAGTGAAAAGCTTCCACGGAATTTAGAAGACTATGTAGCAGAACAGTTAATTGCTAATCACGGTATCAAACAGTAGTGAATGAAGCAATAATCTGAACTGAGATCCCGGAAGTCATTCCAAAGTAACCAGAGAACGCTCTGAGAACTTTCAAGTCTTCGGCTACCATATGGAGCGAAAGCCGCAACCAGCTGCGCAGTTTTTGCCGAACTTAATTCCACAAATCAATTCGTTATCGGCTAACTTGGGTCTCTCTCTGAACGGTAACGAGAAATTTGGGGAGAATGGAACTTTAATGGAGCACTGCTGCTCAATTACGTACCGCTGTTCCCGAGTATCGACATAACGATGGCGAGAACAATGTGTGTGTGTGTGTGTGTTTCAAGAGAAAGGGTAAGGAGGCAGGTTGTAGGCAGGTTCTCTTCTTGTACTATTACTGTCAGTGCATTCTGTTGTAATTAATATGTGGACGGAATTGAAGCTAATCCTCTAGCGCTGTTCCCGAGTGTTGACATAACGATGGCGCGAACAATGTGAGTGTGTGTTTCAAGAGAAAGGGTAAGGAGGCAGGTTGTAGTCACGTTCTCTTCTTGTACTATTACTGTCAGTGCATTCTGCTGTAATTAATATGTGGACGGAATTGAAGCTAATCCTCTAGCGCTGTTCCCGAGCGTCGACATAACGATGGCGACAACAATGTGTGTGTGTTTCAAGAGAAAGGGTAAGGAGGCAGGTTGTAGGCACGATCTCTTCTTGTACTATTACTGTCAGTGCATTCTGTTGTAGTTAATATGTGGACGGAATTGAAGCTAATCCTCTAGCGCTGTTCCCGAGTGTCGACATAACGATGGCGAGAACAATGTGTGAGTGTGTGTTTCAAAAGAAAGAGTAAGGAGGCAGGTTGTAGGCACGTTCTCTTCTTGTACTATTACTGTCGGTGCATTCTGCAGTAATTAATATGTGGACGGAATTGAAGCTAATCCTCTAGCGCTGTTCCCGAGTGTCGACATAACGATGGCGAGAACAATGTGTGTGTGTGTGTGTTTCAAGAGAAAGGGTAAGGAGGCAGGTTGTAGGCACGTTCTCTTCTTGTTCTATTACTGTCAGTGCATTCTGCTGTAATTAATATGTGGACGGAATTGAAGCTAATCCTCTAGCGCTGTTCCCGAGTGTCGACATAACGATGGCGAGAACAATGCGTGTGTGTGTGTGTGTTTCAAGAGAAAGGGTAAGGAGGCAGGTTGTAGACATGTTCTCTTCTTATACTATTTTTGTCAGTGCGTTCTGATGTAATTAATATGTGGACGGAATTGAAGCTAATCCTCTAGCACGGTTCCCGAGTGTCGACATAACGATGGCGAGAACAATGTGAGTGTGTGGGTTTCAAGAGAAAGGGAAGGAGGCGGGTTGTAGACTTGTTCTCTTCTTGTACTATTACTGTCAGTGCATTCTGCTGTAATTAATATGTTGACGGAATTGAAGCTAATCCTCTAGCGCTGTTCCCGAGTGTCGACATAACGATGGCGAGAACAATCTGTGTGTGTGTGTGTTTCAAGAGAAAGGGTAAGGAGGCAGGTTGTAGGCACGTTCTCTTCTTGTACTATTACTGTCAGTGCATTCTGTTGTAATTAATATGTGGACGGAATTGAAGCTAATCCTCTAGCGCTGTTCCCGAGTGCGACATAACGATGGCGAGAACAAAGTGTGTGTGTGTGTTTCAAGAGAAAGAGTAAGGAGGCAGGTTGTAGGCACGTTCCCTTCTTGTACTACTACTGTCAGTGCATTCTGCTGTAATTAATATGTGGACGCAACTGAAGCTAATCCTCTAGCGCTGTTCCCGAGTGTCGACATAAAGATGGCGAGAACAATATGTGTGTATGTGTTTCAAGTGAAAGGGTAAGGAGGCAGGTTGTAGACACGTTAATTTCTTGTACTATTACTGTCAGTGCATTCTGCAGTAATTAATATGTGGACGGAATTGAAGCTAATCCTCTAGCGCTGTTCCCGAGTGTCGACATAACAATGGCGAGAACAATGTGTGTGTGTGTGTGTTTCAAGAGAAAGGGTAAGGAGGCAGGTTGTAGGCATGTTCTCTTCTTGTTCTATTACTGTCAGTGCGTTCTGCTGTAGTTAATATGTGGACGGAATTGAAGCTAATCCTCTAGCCCTGTTCCCGAGTGTCGACATAACGATGGCGAGAACAATGTGTGCGTTTGTGTTTCAAGAGAAAGGGTAAGGAGGCAGGTTGTAGGCACGTTCTCTTCTTATTCTATTACTGTCAGTGCATTCTGCTGTAATTAATATGTGGACGGAATTGAAGCTAATCCTCTAGCGCTGTTCCCGAGTGTCGACATAACGATGGCGAGAACAATGTGTGTGTGTGTGTGTGTGTCTGTTTCAAGAGAAAGGGTAAGGAGGCAGGTTGTAGACATGTTCTCTTCTTATACTATTTTTGTCAGTGCGTTCAGATGTAATTAATATGTGGAAGGAATTGAAGCTAATCCTCTAGCACTGTTCCCGAGTGTCGACATAGCGATGGCGAGAAGAATGTGAGTTTGTGGCTTTCAAGAGAAAGGGTAAGGAGGCGGGTTGTAGACTTTTTCTCTTCTTGTACTATTACTGTCAGTGCATTCTGCTGTAATTAATATGTGGAGGGAATTGAAAGTAATCCTCTAGCGCTGTTCCCGAGTGTCGACATAACGATGGCGAGAACAATCTGTGTGTGTGTGTGTTTAGAGAAAGGGTAAGGAGGCAGGTTGTAGGCACGTTATCTTCTTGTACTATTACTGTCAGTGCATTCTGTTGTAATTAATATGTGGACGGAATTGAAGCTAATCCTCTAGCGCTGTTCCCGAGTGCGACATAACGATGGCGAGAACAATGTGTGTGTGTGAGTTTCAAGAGAAAGAGTAAGGAGGCAGGTTGTAGGCGTTTTCCCTTCTTGTACTATTACTGTCAGTGCATCCTGTTGTAATTAATATGTGGACGGAATTGAAGCTAATCCTCTAGCACTGTTCCCGAGTGTCGTTATAACGATAGCGAGAACAATGTGTGTGTGTGTGTGTGTGTGTGTTTCAAGAAAAAGGGTAAGTAGGCAGGTTGTAGGCACGCTATCTTCTTGTACTATTACTGTCAGTGCATTCTGCTATAATTAATATGTGGACGCAACTGAAGCTAATCCTCTAGCGCTGTTCCCGAGTGTCGACATAAAGATGGCGAGAACAATATGTGTGTATGTGTTTCAAGAGAAAGAGTAAGGAGGCAGGTTGTAGACACGTTAATTTCTTGTACTATTACTGTCAGGGCACCCTGCTGTAAATAATATGTGGACGGTATTGAAGCTAATCCTCTAGCGCTGTTCCCGAGTGTCGACATAATTATGGCGAGAACAATGTGTGTGTGTGCGTTTCAAGAGAAAGGGTAAGGAGGCAGGTTGTAGGCACGTTCTCTTCTTGTACTATTACTGTCAGTGCATTCTGCTGTAATTAATATGTGGACGGAATTGAAGCTAATCCTCTAGCCCTGTTCCCGAGTGTCGACATAACGATGGCGAGAACAATGTGTGTGTTTGTGTTTCAAGAGAAAGGGTAAGGAGGCTGGTTGTAGGCTCGTTCTCTTCTTGTTACATTACTGTCAGTGCATTCTGCTGTAATTAATATGTGGATGGAATTGAAGCTAATCCTCTAGCGCTGTTCCGAGTGTCGACATAACAATGGCGAGAACATTGTGTGTGTGTGTGTGTGTTTCAAGAGAAAGGGTAACGAGGCAGGTTGTACGCACGTTCTCTTCTTGTACCATTACTGTCAGTGCATTCTGCAGTAATTAATATGTGGACGGAATTGAAGCTAATCCTCTAGCACTGTTCCCGAGTGTCCACATAACGATGGCGAGGACAATGTGTGTGTGTGTGTCTGTGTGTGTTTCAAGAGAAAGGGTAAGGGGCAGGTTGTAGACACGTTAACTTCTTGTACTATTACTGTCAGGGCATCCTGCTGTAAATAATATGTGGACGGAATTGAAGCTAATCCTCTAGCGCTGTTCCCGAGTGTCGACATAACGATGGCGAGAACAATGTGTGTGTGTGTGTTTCAAGAGAAAGGGTAAGGAGGCAGGTTGTAGGCACGTTCTCTTCTTGTACTATTACTGTCAGTGAATTCTGCTATAATTAATATGTGGACGGAATTGTAGCTAATCCTCTAGCGCTGTTCAAGAGTGTCGACATAACGATGGCGAGACCAATGTGTGTACGTGTCTTTCAAGAGAAAGGGTAAGGAGGCAGGTTGTAGGCACATTATCTTCTTGTACTATTACTGTCAGTGCATTCTGCTGTAATTAATATGTGGACATAATTGAAGCTCATCCTCTAGCGCTGTTCCCGAGTGTCGACATAACGATGGCGAGAACAATGTGTGTGTTTGTCTTTCAAGAGAAAGGGTAAGGAGGCAGGTTGTAGGCACGTTCTCTTCTTGTACTATTACTGTTACTGCATTCTGCTGTAATTAATATGTAAACGGAATTGAAGCTAATCCTCTAGCGCTGTTCCCGTGTGTCGACATAACGATGGCGAGAAGTATGTGTTTGTGTGTCTTTCAAGAGAAAGGGTAAGGAGGCAGGTTGTAGGCACGTTCTCTTCTTGTACTATTACTGTCAGTGCATACTGCTGTAGTTAATATGTGGACGGAATTGAAGCTAATCCTCTAGCCCTGTTCCCGAGTGTCGACATAACGATGGCGAGAACAATGTGTGCGTTTGTGTTTCAAGAGAAACGGTAAGGAGGCAGGTTGTAGGCACGTTCTCTTCTTGTTCTATTACTGTCAGTGCATTCTGCTGTAATTAATATGTGGACGGAATTGAAGCTAATCCTCTAGCGCTGTTCCCGAGTGTCGACATAACGATGGCGAGAACAATGTGTGTGTGTGTGTTTCAAGAGAAAGGGTAAGGAGGCAGGTTGTAGATATGTTCTCTTCTTATACTATTTTTGTCAGTGCATTCTGATGTAATTAATATGTGGATGGAATTGAAGCTAATCCTCTAGCACTGTTCCCAAGTGTCGACATAACGATGCCGAGAACAATGTGAGTTTGTGGGTTTCAAGAGAAGGGGTAAGGAGGCGGGTTGTAGACTTGTTCTCTTCTTGTACTATTACTGTCAGTGCATTCTGCTGTAATTATAATGTGGACGGAATTGAAGCTAATCCTCTAGCGCTGTTCCCGAGTGTCGACATAACGATAGCGAGAACAATGTGTGGGTGTGTGTGTGTGTGTTTCAAGAAAAAGGGTAAGGAGGCAGGTTGTAGGCACGTTATCTTCTTGTACTATTACTGTCAGTGCATTCTGCTGTAATTAATATGTGGACGGAATTGAAGCTAATCCTCTAGCGCTGTTCCCGAGCGTCGACATAACGATGGCGACAACAATGTGTGTGTGTTTCAAGAGAAAGGGTAAGGAGGCAGGTTGTAGGCACGATCTCTTCTTGTACTATTACTGTCAGGGCATCCTGCTGTAGATAATATGTTGACGGAATTGAAGCTTATCCTCTAGCGCTGTTCCCGACTGTCGACATAACAATGGCGAGAACAATGTGTGTGTGTGCGTTTTAAGAGAAAGGGTAAGGACGAAGGTTGTAGGCACGATCTCTTCTTGTACTATTACTGTCAGTGCATTCTGCTGTAATTAATATGTGGACGGAATTGAAGCTAATCCTCTAGCCCTGTTCCCGAGCGTCAACATAACGATGGCGAGAACAATGTGTGTGTGTGTGTGTTTCAAGAGAAAGGGTAAGGAGGCAGGTTGTATGCACGTTGTCTTCTTGTACCATTACTGTCCGTGCATTCTGCAGTAATTAATATGTGGACGGAATTGAAGATAATCCTCTAGCGCTGTTCCCGAGTGTCGACATAACGATGCGAGGACAATGTGTGTGTGTGTGTGTGAGTGTGTTTCAAGAGAAGGGTAAGGAGGCAGGTTGTAGATACGTTAACTTCTTGTACTATTACTGTCAGGGCATCCTGCTGTAAATAATATGTGGACGGAATTCAAGCTATTCCTCTAGCGCTGTTCCCGAGTGCGACATAACGATGGCGAGAACAATATGTGTGTATGTGTTTCAGGAGAAAGGGTAAGGAGGCAGGTTGTAGACACGTTAACTTCTTGTACTATTACTGTCAGGGCATCCTGCTGTAAATAATATATGGACGGAATTGAAGCTAATCCTCTAGCGATGTTCCCGAGTGTCGACATAACGGTGGCGAGAACAATGTGTGTGTGTGCGTTTCAAGAGAAAGGGAAAGGAGGCAGGTTGTAGGCACGTTCTCTTCTTGTACTATTACTGTCAGTGCATTCTGCTGTAGTTAATATGTGGACGGAATTGAAGCTAATCCTCTACCCCTGTTCCCGAGTGTCGATATAACGATGGCGAGAACAATCTGTTTGTATGTCTTTCAAGAGAAAGGGTAAGGAGGCAGGTTGTAGGCACTTTCTATTCTTGTACTATTACTGTCAGTGCATACTGCTGTAATTAATATGTGGACGGAATTGAAGCTAATCCTCTAGCCCTGTTCCCGAGTGTCGACATAACGATGGCGAGAACAATGTGTGCGTTTGTGTTTCAAGAGAAAGGGTAAGGAGGCAGGTTGTAGGAACGTTCTCTTCTTATTCTATTAATGTCAGTGCATTCTGCTGTAATTAATACGTGGACGGAATTGAAGCTAATCCTCTAGCGCTGTTCCCGAGTGTCGACATAACCATGGCGAGAACAATGTGTGTGTGTGTGTTTCAAGAGAAAGGGTAAGGAGGCAGGTTGTAGACATGTTCTCTTCTTATACTATTTTTGTCAGTGCGTTCTGATGTAATTAATATGTGGACGGAATTGAAGCTAATCCTCTAGCACTGTTCCCGAGTGTCGACATAGCGATGGCGAGAACAATGTGAGTTTGTGGGTTTCAAGAGAAGGGGTAAGGAGGCGGGTTGTAGACTTGTTCTCTTCTTGTACTATTACTGTCAGTGCATTCTGCTGTAATTAATATGTGGACGGAATTGAAGCTAATCCTCTAGCGCTGTTCCCGAGTGTCGACATAACGAGGGCGAGAACAATCTGTGTGTGTATGTGTTTAGAGAAAGGGTAAGGAGGCAGGTTGTAGGCACGTTATCTTCTTGTACTATTACTGTCAGTGCATTCTGTTGTAATTAATATGTGGACGGAATTGAAGCTAATCCTCTAGCGCTGTTCCCGAGTGCGACATAACGATGGCGAGAACAATGTGTGTGTGTGAGTTTCAAGAGAAAGAGTAAGGAGGCAGGGTGTAGGCACGTTCCCTTCTTGTACTATTACTGTCAGTGCATCCTGTTGTAATTAATATGTGGACGGAATTGAAGCTAATCCTCTAGCACTGTTCCCAAGTGTCGTTATAACGATAGCGAGAACAATGTGTGTGTGTGTGTGTGTGTTTCAAGAAAAAGGGTAAGTAGGCAGGTTGTAGGCACGCTATCTTCTTGTACTATTACTGTCAGTGCATTCTGCTGTAATTAATATGTGGATGGAATTGAGGCTAATCCTCTAGCGCTGTTCCGAGTGTCGACATAACAATGGCGAGAACATTGTGTGTGTGTGTGTGTGTTTAAAGAGAAAGGGTAAGGAGGCAAGTTGTACGCACGTTCTCTTCTTGTACCATTACTGTCAGTGCATTCTGCAGTAATTAATATGTGGACGGAATTGAAGCTAATCCTCTAGCACTGTTCCCGTGTGTCGACATAACGATGGCGAGGACAATGTGTGTGTGTGTGTGTTTCAAGAGAAAGGGTAAGGAGGCAGGTTGTAGGCACGTTCTCTTCTTGTACTATTACTGTCAGTGAATTCTGCTATAATTAATATGTGGACGGAATTGAAGCTAATCCTCTAGCGCTGTTCCCGAGTGCGACATAACGATGGCGAGAACAATGTGTGTGTGTGTGTGTGTGTTTCAAGAAAAAGGGTAAGGAGGCAGGTTGTAGGCACGTTATCTTCTTGTACTATTACCGTCAGTGCATTCTGCTGTAATTAATATGTGGACGCAACTCAAGCTAATCCTCTAGCGCTGTTCCCGAGTGTCGACATAAAGATGGCGAGAACAATATGTGTGTATGTGTTTCAAGAGAATGGGTAAGGAGGCAGGTTGGAGACACATTAATTTCTTGTACTATTACTGTCAGGGCATCCTGCTGTAAATAATATGTGGACGGAATTGAAGCTAATCCTCTAGCGCTGTTCCCGAGTGTCGACATAACGATGGCGAGAACAATGTGTGTGTGTGTGTTTCAAGAGAAAGGGTGTGTTTCAAGAGAAAGGGAAGGGAGGCAGGTTGTAGGCACGTTATCTTCTTGTACTATTACTGTCAGTGCATTCTGCTGTAATTAATATGTGGACCTAACTGAAGCTCATCCTCTAGCGCTCTTACCGAGTGTCGACATAATGATGGCGAGAACAATCTGTGTGTGTGTGTGTTTCAAGAGAAAGGTTAAGGAGGCAGGTTGTAGGCACGTTATCTTCTTGTACTATTACTGTCAGGGCATCCTGCTGTAAATAATATGTGGACGGAATTGAAGCTAATCCTCTAGCGCTGTTCCCGAGTGTCGACATAACGATGGCGAGAACAATGTGTGTGTGTGTGTTTCAAGAGAAAGGGTAGGGAGGCAGGTTGTAGGCACGTTCTCTTCTTGTACTATTACTGTCAGTGAATTCTGCTATAATTAATATGTGGACGGAATTGTAGCTAATCCTCTAAGCTGTTCAAGAGTGTCGACATAACGATGGCGAGACCAATGTGTGTGTGTGTCTTTCAAGAGAAAGGGTAAGGAGGCAGGTTGTAGGCACGTTATCTTCTTGTACTATTACTGTCAGTGCATTCTTTTGTAATTAATATGTGGACCTAATTGAAGCTCATCCTCTAGCGCTGTTCCCGAGTGTCGACATAATGATGGCGAGAACAATCTGTGTGTGTGTGTGTTTCAAGAGAAAGGTTAAGGAGGCAGGTTGTAGGCACGTTATCTTCTTGTACTATTACTGTCAGTGCATCCTGTTGTAATTAATATTTGGACGGAATTGAAGCTAATCCTCTAGCACTGTTCCCGAGTGTCGACATAACGATAGCGAGAACAATGTGTGTGTGTGTGTGTGTGTTTCAAGAAAAAGGGTAAGGAGGCAGGTTGTAGGCACGTTATCTTCTTGTACTATTACTGTCAGTGCATTCTGCTGTAATTAATATGTGGACGCAACTGAAGCTAATCCTCTAGCGCTGTTCCCGAGTGTCGACATAAAGATGGCGAGAACAATATGTGTGTATGTGTTTCAAGAGAAAGGGTAAGGAGGCAGGTTGTAGACACGCTACTTTCTTGTACTATTACTGTCAGGGCATCCTGCTGTAAATAATATGTGGACGGAATTGAAGCTAATCCTTTAGCGCTGTTCCCGAGCGCGACATAACGATGGCGAGAACAATATGTGTATATGTGTATCAAGAGAAAGGGTAAGGAGGCAGGTTGTAGACACGTTAACTTCTTGTACTATTACTGTCAGGGCATCCTGCTGTAAATAATATGTGGACGGAATTGAAGCTAATCCTCTAGCGCTGTTCCCGAGTGTCGACATAACGATGGCGAGAACAATGTGTGTGTGTGCGTTTCAAGAGAAAAAGTAAGGAGGCAGGTTGTAGGCACGTTCTCTTCTTGTACTATTACTGTCAGTGCATCCTGTTGTAATTAATATTTGGACGGAATTGAAGCTATTCCTCTAGCACTGTTCCCGAGTGTCGACATAACGATAGCGAGAACAATGTGTGTGTGTGTGTGTGTGTTTCAAGAAAAAGGGTAAGGAGGCAGGTTGTAGGCACTTTATCTTCTTGTACTATTACTGTCAGTGCATTCTGCTGTAATTAATATGTGGACGCAACTGAAGCTAATCCTCTAGCGCTGTTCCCGAGTGTCGACATAAAGATGGCGAGAACAATCTGTGTGTGTATGTGTTTAGAGAAAGGGTAAGGAGGCAGGTTGTAGGCACGTTATCTTCTTGTACTATTACTGTCAGTGCATTCTGTTGTAATTAATATGTGGACGGAATTGAAGCTAATCCTCTAGCGCTGTTCCCGAGTGCGACATAACGATGGCGAGAACAATGTGTGTGTGTGAGTTTCAAGAGAAAGAGTAAGGAGGCAGGGTGTAGGCACGTTCCCTTCTTGTACTATTACTGTCAGTGCATCCTGTTGTAATTAATATGTGGACGGAATTGAAGCTAATCCTCTAGCACTGTTCCCAAGTGTCGTTATAACGATAGCGAGAACAATGTGTGTGTGTGTGTGTGTGTTTCAAGAAAAAGGGTAAGTAGGCAGGTTGTAGGCACGCTATCTTCTTGTACTATTACTGTCAGTGCATTCTGCTGTAATTAATATGTGGATGGAATTGAGGCTAATCCTCTAGCGCTGTTCCGAGTGTCGACATAACAATGGCGAGAACATTGTGTGTGTGTGTGTGTGTTTCAAGAGAAAGGGTAAGGAGGCAAGTTGTACGCACGTTCTCTTCTTGTACCATTACTGTCAGTGCATTCTGCAGTAATTAATATGTGGACGGAATTGAAGCTAATCCTCTAGCACTGTTCCCGTGTGTCGACATAACGATGGCGAGGACAATGTGTGTGTGTGTGTGTTTCAAGAGAAAGGGTAAGGAGGCAGGTTGTAGGCACGTTCTCTTCTTGTACTATTACTGTCAGTGAATTCTGCTATAATTAATATGTGGACGGAATTGAAGCTAATCCTCTAGCGCTGTTCCCGAGTGCGACATAACGATGGCGAGAACAATGTGTGTGTGTGTGTGTGTGTTTCAAGAAAAAGGGTAAGGAGGCAGGTTGTAGGCACGTTATCTTCTTGTACTATTACCGTCAGTGCATTCTGCTGTAATTAATATGTGGACGCAACTCAAGCTAATCCTCTAGCGCTGTTCCCGAGTGTCGACATAAAGATGGCGAGAACAATATGTGTGTATGTGTTTCAAGAGAATGGGTAAGGAGGCAGGTTGGAGACACATTAATTTCTTGTACTATTACTGTCAGGGCACCCTGCTGTAAATAATATGTGGACGGAATTGAAGCTAATCCTCTAGCGCTGTTCCCGAGTGTCGACATAACGATGGCGAGAACAATGTGTGTGTGTGTGTTTCAAGAGAAAGGGTGTGTTTCAAGAGAAAGGGAAGGGAGGCAGGTTGTAGGCACGTTATCTTCTTGTACTATTACTGTCAGTGCATTCTGCTGTAATTAATATGTGGACCTAACTGAAGCTCATCCTCTAGCGCTCTTACCGAGTGTCGACATAATGATGGCGAGAACAATCTGTGTGTGTGTGTGTTTCAAGAGAAAGGTTAAGGAGGCAGGTTGTAGGCACGTTATCTTCTTGTACTATTACTGTCAGGGCATCCTGCTGTAAATAATATGTGGACGGAATTGAAGCTAATCCTCTAGCGCTGTTCCCGAGTGTCGACATAACGATGGCGAGAACAATGTGTGTGTGTGTGTTTCAAGAGAAAGGGTAGGGAGGCAGGTTGTAGGCACGTTCTCTTCTTGTACTATTACTGTCAGTGAATTCTGCTATAATTAATATGTGGACGGAATTGTAGCTAATCCTCTAAGCTGTTCAAGAGTGTCGACATAACGATGGCGAGACCAATGTGTGTGTGTGTCTTTCAAGAGAAAGGGTAAGGAGGCAGGTTGTAGGCACGTTATCTTCTTGTACTATTACTGTCAGTGCATTCTGCTGTAATTAATATGTGGACCTAATTGAAGCTCATCCTCTAGCGCTGTTCCCGAGTGTCGACATAATGATGGCGAGAACAATCTGTGTGTGTGTGTGTTTCAAGAGAAAGGTTAAGGAGGCAGGTTGTAGGCACGTTATCTTCTTGTACTATTACTGTCAGTGCATCCTGTTGTAATTAATATTTGGACGGAATTGAAGCTAATCCTCTAGCACTGTTCCCGAGTGTCGACATAACGATAGCGAGAACAATGTGTGTGTGTGTGTGTGTGTTTCAAGAAAAAGGGTAAGGAGGCAGGTTGTAGGCACGTTATCTTCTTGTACTATTACTGTCAGTGCATTCTGCTGTAATTAATATGTGGACGCAACTGAAGCTAATCCTCTAGCGCTGTTCCCGAGTGTCGACATAAAGATGGCGAGAACAATATGTGTGTATGTGTTTCAAGAGAAAGGGTAAGGAGGCAGGTTGTAGACACGCTACTTTCTTGTACTATTACTGTCAGGGCATCCTGCTGTAAATAATATGTGGACGGAATTCTAGCTAATCCTTTAGCGCTGTTCCCGAGCGCGACATAACGATGGCGAGAACAATATGTGTATATGTGTATCAAGAGAAAGGGTAAGGAGGCAGGTTGTAGACACGTTAACCTCTTGTACTATTAGTGTCAGGGCATCCTGCTGTAAATAATATGTGGACGGAATTGAAGCTAATCCTCTAGCGCTGTTCCCGAGTGTCGACATAACGATGGCGAGAACAATGTGTGTGTGTGCGTTTCAAGAGAAAAAGTAAGGAGGCAGGTTGTAGGCACGTTCTCTTCTTGTACTATTACTGTCAGTGCATCCTGTTGTAATTAATATTTGGACGGAATTGAAGCTATTCCTCTAGCACTGTTCCCGAGTGTCGACATAACGATAGCGAGAACAATGTGTGTGTGTGTGTGTGTGTTTCAAGAAAAAGGGTAAGGAGGCAGGTTGTAGGCACTTTATCTTCTTGTACTATTACTGTCAGTGCATTCTGCTGTAATTAATATGTGGACGCAACTGAAGCTAATCCTCTAGCGCTGTTCCCGAGTGTCGACATAAAGATGGCGAGAACAATATGTGTGTATGTGTGTGTTTCAAGAGAAAGGGTAAGGAGGCAAGTTGTACGCACGTTCTCTTCTTGTACCATTACTGTCAGTGCATTCTGCAGTAATTAATATGTGGACGGAATTGAAGCTAATCCTCTAGCACTGTTCCCGTGTGTCGACATAACGATGGCGAGGACAATGTGTGTGTGTGTGTGTTTCAAGAGAAAGGGTAAGGAGGCAGGTTGTAGACACGTTAACTTCTTGTACTATTACTGTCAGGGCATCCTGCTGTAAATAATATGTGGACGGAATTGAAGCTAATCCTCTAGCGCTGTTCCCGAGTGTCGACATAACGATGGCGAGAACAATGTGTGTGTGTGTGTTTCAAGAGAAAGGGTGTGTTTCAAGAGAAAGGGTAGGGAGGCAGGTTGTAGCAACGTTCTCTTCTTGTACTATTACTGTCAGTGAATTCTGCTATAATTAATATGTGGACGGAATTGTAGCTAATCCTCTAGCGCTGTTCAAGAGTGTCGACATAACGATGGCGAGACCAATGTGTGTGTGTGTCTTTCAAGAGAAAGGGTAAGGAGGCAGGTTGTAGGCACGTTCTCTTCTTGTACTATTACTGTCAGTGCATTCTGCTGTAATTAATATGTGGACCTAATTGAAGCCCATCCTCTAGCGCTGTTCCCGAGTGTCGACATAATGATGGCGAGAACAATCTGTGTGTGTGTGTGTTTCAAGATGAAGGTTAAGGAGGCAGGTTGTAGGCACGTTATCTTCTTGTACTATTACTGTCAGTGCATTCTGTTGTAATTAATATGTGGACGGAATTGAAGCTAATCCTCTAGCGCTGTTCCCGAGTGCGACATAACAATGGCGAGAACAATGTGTGTGTGTGTGTTTCAAGAGAAAGGGTAGGGAGGCAGGTTGTAGGTACGTTCTCTTCTTGTACTATTACTGTCAGTGAATTCTGCTATAATTAATATGTGGACGGAATTGTAGCTAATCCTCTAGCGCTGTTCAAGAGTGTCGACATAACGAAGGCGAGACCAATGTGTGTGTGTGTGTCTTTCAAGAGAAAGGGTAAGGAGGCAGGTTGTAGGCACGTTATCTTCTTGTACTATTACTGTCAGTGCATTCTGCTGTAATTAATATGTGGACCTAACTGAAGCTCATCCTCTAGCGCTCTTACCGAGTGTCGACATAATGATGGCGAGAACAATCTGTGTGTGTGTGTTTCAAGAGAAAGGTTAAGGAGGCAGGTTGTAGGCACGTTATCTTCTTGTACTATTACTGTCAGGGCATCCTGCTGTAAATAATATGTGGACGGAATTGAAGCTAATCCTCTAGCGCTGTTCCCGAGTGTCGACATAACGATGGCGAGAACAATGTGTGTGTGTGTGTTTCAAGAGAAAGGGTAGGGAGGCAGGTTGTAGGCACGTTCTCTTCTTGTACTATTACTGTCAGTGAATTCTGCTATAATTAATATGTGGACGGAATTGTAGCTAATCCTCTAAGCTGTTCAAGAGTGTCGACATAACGATGGCGAGACCAATGTGTGTGTGTGTCTTTCAAGAGAAAGGGTAAGGAGGCAGGTTGTAGGCACGTTATCTTCTTGTACTATTACTGTCAGTGCATTCTGCTGTAATTAATATGTGGACCTAATTGAAGCTCATCCTCTAGCGCTGTTCCCGAGTGTCGACATAATGATGGCGAGAACAATCTGTGTGTGTGTGTGTTTCAAGAGAAAGGTTAAGGAGGCAGGTTGTAGGCACGTTATCTTCTTGTACTATTACTGTCAGTGCATCCTGTTGTAATTAATATTTGGACGGAATTGAAGCTAATCCTCTAGCACTGTTCCCGAGTGTCGACATAACGATAGCGAGAACAATGTGTGTGTGTGTGTGTGTGTTTCAAGAAAAAGGGTAAGGAGGCAGGTTGTAGGCACGTTATCTTCTTGTACTATTACTGTCAGTGCATTCTGCTGTAATTAATATGTGGACGCAACTGAAGCTAATCCTCTAGCGCTGTTCCCGAGTGTCGACATAAAGATGGCGAGAACAATATGTGTGTATGTGTTTCAAGAGAAAGGGTAAGGAGGCAGGTTGTAGACACGCTACTTTCTTGTACTATTACTGTCAGGGCATCCTGCTGTAAATAATATGTGGACGGAATTGAAGCTAATCCTTTAGCGCTGTTCCCGAGCGCGACATAACGATGGCGAGAACAATATATGTATATGTGTATCAAGAGAAAGGGTAAGGAGGCAGGTTGTAGACACGTTAACTTCTTATACTATTACTGTCAGGGCATCCTGCTGTAAATAATATGTGGACGGAATTGAAGCTAATCCTCTAGCGCTGTTCCCGAGTGTCGACATAACGATGGCGAGAACAATGTGTGTGTGTGCGTTTCAAGAGAAAAAGTAAGGAGGCAGGTTGTAGGCACGTTCTCTTCTTGTACTATTACTGTCAGTGCATTCTACCGTAGTTAATATGTGGACGGAATTGAAGCTAATCCTCTAGCCCTGTTCCCAAGTGTCGACATAACGATAGCGAGAACAATGTGTGTGTTTGTTTTTCAAGAGAAAGGGTAAGGAGGCAGGTTGTAGGCACGTTCACTTCTTTTACCATTACTGTCAGTGCATTCTGCTGTAATTAATATGTGGACGCAACTGAAGCTAATCCTCTAGCGCTGTTCCCGAGTGTCGACATAAGGATGGCGAGAACAATATGTGTGTATGTGTTTCAAGAGAAAGAGTAAGGAGGCAGGTTGTAGACACGTTAATTTCCTGTACTATTACTGTCAGGGCACCCTGCTGTAAATAATATGTGGACGGTATTGAAGCTAATCCTCTAGCGCTGTTCCCGAGTGTCGACATAACGATGGCGAGAACAATGTGTGTGTGTGCGTTTCAAGAGAAAGGGTAAGGAGGCAGGTTGTAGTCACGTTCTCTTCTTGTACTATTACTGTCAGTGCATTCTGCTGTAATTAATATGTGGACGGAATTGAAGCTAATCCTCTACCCCTGTTCCCGAGTGTCGACATAACGATGGCGAGAACAATGTGTGTCTTTGAGTTTCAAGAGAAAGGGTAAGGAGGCAGGTTGTAGGCACGTTCTCTTCTTGTACCATTACTGTCAGTGCATTCTGCTGTAATTAATATGTGGATGGAATTGAAGCTAATCCTCTAGCGCTGTTCCGAGTGTCGACATAACAATGGCGAGAACATTGTGTGTGTGTGTGTGTGTTTCAAGAGAAAGGGTAAGGAGGCAAGTTGTACGCACGTTCTCTTCTTGTACCATTACTGTCAGTGCATTCTGCAGTAATTAATATGTGGACGGAATTGAAGCTAATCCTCTAGCACTGTTCCCGTGTGTCGACATAACGATACCGAGGTATATGTGTGTGTGTGTGTATATGTGTGTTTCAAGAGAAAGGGTAAGGAGGCAGGTTGTAGACACGTTAACTTCTTGTACTATTACTGTCAGGGCATCCTGCTGTAAATAATATGTGGACGGAATTGAAGCTAATCCTCTAGCGCTGTTCCCGAGTGCAACATAACGATGGCGAGAACAATATGTGTATATGTGTTTCAAGACAAAGGGTAAGGAGGCAGGTTGTAGACACGTTAACTTCTTGTACTATTACTGTCAGGGCATCCGGCTGTAAATAATATGTGGACGGAATTGAATCTAATCCTCTAGCGCTGTTCCCGAGTGTCGACATAACGATGGCGAGAACAATGTGTGTGTGTGTGTTTCAAGAGAAAGGGAAGGGAGGCAGGTTGTAGGCACGTTCTCTTCTTGTACTATTACTGTCAGTGAATTCTGCTATAATTAATATGTGGACCTAATTGAAGCTAATCCTCTAGCACTGTTCCCGAGTGTCGACATAACGATAGCGAGAACAATGTGTGTGTGTGTGTGTGTGTTTCAAGAAAAAGGGTAAGGAGGCAGGTTGTAGGCACGTTCCCTTCTTGTACTATTACTGTCAGTGCATCCTGTTGTAATTAATATTTGGACGGAATTGAAGCTATTCCTCTAGCACTGTTCCCGAGTGTCGACATAACGATAGCGAGAACAATGTGTGTGTGTGTGTGTGTGTTTCAAGAAAAAGGGTAAGGAGGCAGGTTGTAGGCACTTTATCTTCTTGTACTATTACTGTCAGTGCATTCTGCTGTAATTAATATGTGGACGCAACTGAAGCTAATCCTCTAGCGCTGTTCCCGAGTGTCGACATAAAGATGGCGAGAACAATATGTGTGTATGTGTGTGTTTCAAGAGAAAGGGTAAGGAGGCAAGTTGTACGCACGTTCTCTTCTTGTACCATTACTGTCAGTGCATTCTGCAGTAATTAATATGTGGACGGAATTGAAGCTAATCCTCTAGCACTGTTCCCGTGTGTCGACATAACGATGGCGAGGACAATGTGTGTGTGTGTGTGTTTCAAGAGAAAGGGTAAGGAGGCAGGTTGTAGACACGTTAACTTCTTGTAGTATTACTGTCAGGGCATCCTGCTGTAAATAATATGTGGACGGAATTGAAGCTAATCCTCTAGCGCTGTTCCCGAGTGTCGACATAACGATGGCGAGAACAATGTGTGTGTGTGTGTTTCAAGAGAAAGGGTAAGGAGGCAGGTTGTAGGCACGTTCCCTTCTTGTACTATTACTGTCAGTGCATCCTGTTGTAATTAATATTTGGACGGAATTGAAGCTATTCCTCTAGCACTGTTCCCGAGTGTCGACATAACGATAGCGAGAACAATGTGTGTGTGTGTGTGTGTGTTTCAAGAAAAAGGGTAAGGAGGCAGGTTGTAGGCACTTTATCTTCTTGTACTATTACTGTCAGTGCATTCTGCTGTAATTAATATGTGGACGCAACTGAAGCTAATCCTCTAGCGCTGTTCCCGAGTGTCGACATAAAGATGGCGAGAACAATATGTGTGTATGTGTGTGTTTCAAGAGAAAGGGTAAGGAGGCAAGTTGTACGCACGTTCTCTTCTTGTACCATTACTGTCAGTGCATTCTGCAGTAATTAATATGTGGACGGAATTGAAGCTAATCCTCTAGCACTGTTCCCGTGTGTCGACATAACGATGGCGAGGACAATGTGTGTGTGTGTGTGTTTCAAGAGAAAGGGTAAGGAGGCAGGTTGTAGACACGTTAACTTCTTGTACTATTACTGTCAGGGCATCCTGCTGTAAATAATATGTGGACGGAATTGAAGCTAATCCTCTAGCGCTGTTCCCGAGTGTCGACATAACGATGGCGAGAACAATGTGAGTGTGTGTGTTTCAAGAGAAAGGGTGTGTTTCAAGAGAAAGGGTAGGGAGGCAGGTTGTAGGCACGTTCTCTTCTTGTACTATTACTGTCAGTGAATTCTGCTATAATTAATATGTGGACGGAATTGTAGCTAATCCTCTAGCGCTGTTCAAGTGTGTCGACATAACGATGGCGAGACCAATGTGTGTGTGTGTCTTTCAAGAGAAAGGGGAAGGACGCAGGTTGTAGGCACGTTATCTTCTTGTACTATTACTGTCAGTGCATTCTGCTGTAATTAATATGTGGACCTAATTGAAGCCCATCCTCTAGCGCTGTTCCCGAGTGTCGACATAATGATGGCGAGAACAATCTGTGTGTGTGTGTGTTTCAAGATGAAGGTTAAGGAGGCAGGTTGTAGGCACGTTATCTTCTTGTACTATTACTGTCAGTGCATTCTGTTGTAATTAATATGTGGACGGAATTGAAGCTAATCCTCTAGCGCTGTTCCCGAGTGCGACATAACAATGGCGAGAACAATGTGTGTGTGTGTGTTTCAAGAGAAAGGGTAGGGAGGCAGGTTGTAGGTACGTTCTCTTCTTGTACTATTACTGTCAGTGAATTCTGCTATAATTAATTTGTGGACGGAATTGTAGCTAATCCTCTAGCGCTGTTCAAGAGTGTCGACATAACGAAGGCGAGACCAATGTGTGTGTGTGTCTTTCAAGAGAAAGGGTAAGGAGGCAGGTTGTAGGCACGTTATCTTCTTGTACTATTACTGTCAGTGCATTCTGCTGTAATTAATATGTGGACCTAACTGAAGCTCATCCTCTAGCGCTCTTACCGAGTGTCGACATAATGATGGCGAGAACAATCTGTGTGTGTGTGTGTTTCAAGAGAAAGGTTAAGGAGGCAGGTTGTAGGCACGTTATCTTCTTGTACTATTACTGTCAGGGCATCCTGCTGTAAATAATATGTGGACGGAATTGAAGCTAATCCTCTAGCGCTGTTCCCGAGTGTCGACATAACGATGGCGAGAACAATGTGTGTGTGTGTGTTTCAAGAGAAAGGGTAGGGAGGCAGGTTGTAGGCACGTTCTCTTCTTGTACTATTACTGTCAGTGAATTCTGCTATAATTAATATGTGGACGGAATTGTAGCTAATCCTCTAAGCTGTTCAAGAGTGTCGACATAACGATGGCGAGACCAATGTGTGTGTGTGTCTTTCAAGAGAAAGGGTAAGGAGGCAGGTTGTAGGCACGTTATCTTCTTGTACTATTACTGTCAGTGCATTCTGCTGTAATTAATATGTGGACCTAATTGAAGCTCATCCTCTAGCGCTGTTCCCGAGTGTCGACATAATGATGGCGAGAACAATCTGTGTGTGTGTGTGTTTCAAGAGAAAGGTTAAGGAGGCAGGTTGTAGGCACGTTATCTTCTTGTACTATTACTGTCAGTGCATCCTGTTGTAATTAATATTTGGACGGAATTGAAGCTAATCCTCTAGCACTGTTCCCGAGTGTCGACATAACGATAGCGAGAACAATGTGTGTGTGTGTGTGTGTGTTTCAAGAAAAAGGGTAAGGAGGCAGGTTGTAGGCACGTTATCTTCTTGTACTATTACTGTCAGTGCATTCTGCTGTAATTAATATGTGGACGCAACTGAAGCTAATCCTCTAGCGCTGTTCCCGAGTGTCGACATAAAGATGGCGAGAACAATATGTGTGTATGTGTTTCAAGAGAAAGGGTAAGGAGGCAGGTTGTAGACACGCTACTTTCTTGTACTATTACTGTCAGGGCATCCTGCTGTAAATAATATGTGGACGGAATTGAAGCTAATCCTTTAGCGCTGTTCCCGAGCGCGACATAACGATGGCGAGAACAATATGTGTATATGTGTATCAAGAGAAAGGGTAAGGAGGCAGGTTGTAGACACGTTAACTTCTTGTACTATTACTGTCAGGGCATCCTGCTGTAAATAATATGTGGACGGAATTGAAGCTAATCCTCTAGCGCTGTTCCCGAGTGTCGACATAACGATGGCAAGAACAATGTGTGTGTGTGCGTTTCAAGAGAAAAAGTAAGGAGGCAGGTTGTAGGCACGTTCTCTTCTTGTACTATTACTGTCAGTGCATTCTACCGTAGTTAATATGTGGACGGAATTGAAGCTAATCCTCTAGCCCTGTTCCCAAGTGTCGACATAACGATAGCGAGAACAATGTGTGTGTTTGTTTTTCAAGAGAAAGGGTAAGGAGGCAGGTTGTAGGCACGTTCACTTCTTTTACCATTACTGTCAGTGCATTCTGCTGTAATTAATATGTGGACGCAACTGAAGCTAATCCTCTAGCGCTGTTCCCGAGTGTCGACATAAGGATGGCGAGAACAATATGTGTGTATGTGTTTCAAGAGAAAGAGTAAGGAGGCAGGTTGTAGACACGTTAATTTCCTGTACTATTACTGTCAGGGCACCCTGCTGTAAATAATATGTGGACGGTATTGAAGCTAATCCTCTAGCGCTGTTCCCGAGTGTCGACATAACGATGGCGAGAACAATGTGTGTGTGTGCGTTTCAAGAGAAAGGGTAAGGAGGCAGGTTGTAGTCACGTTCTCTTCTTGTACTATTACTGTCAGTGCATTCTGCTGTAATTAATATGTGGACGGAATTGAAGCTAATCCTCTACCCCTGTTCCCGAGTGTCGACATAACGATGGCGAGAACAATGTGTGTCTTTGAGTTTCAAGAGAAAGGGTAAGGAGGCAAGTTGTAGGCACGTTCTCTTCTTGTACCATTACTGTCAGTGCATTCTGCTGTAATTAATATGTGGATGGAATTGAAGCTAATCCTCTAGCGTTGTTCCGAGTGTCGACATAACAATGGCGAGAACATTGTGTGTGTGTGTGTGTGTTTCAAGAGAAAGGGTAAGGAGGCAAGTTGTACGCACGTTCTCTTCTTGTACCATTACTGTCAGTGCATTCTGCAGTAATTAATATGTGGACGGAATTGAAGCTAATCCTCTAGCACTGTTCCCGTGTGTCGACATAACGATACCGAGGTATATGTGTGTGTGTGTGTATATGTGTGTTTCAAGAGAAAGGGTAAGGAGGCAGGTTGTAGACACGTTAACTTCTTGTACTATTACTGTCAGGTCATCCTGCTGTGAATAATATGTGGACGGAATTGAAGCTAATCCTCTAGCGCTGTTCCCGGGGCAACATAACGATGGCGAGAACAATATGTGTATATGTGTTTCAAGACAAAGAGTAAGGAGGCAGGTTGTAGACACGTTAACTTCTTGTACTATTACTGTCAGGGCATCCGGCTGTAAATAATATGTGGACGGAATTGAAGCTAATCCTCTAGCGCTGTTCCCGAGTGTCGACATAACGATGGCGAGAACAATGTGTGTGTGTGTGTTTCAAGAGAAAGGGTAGGGAGGCAGGTTGTAGGCACGTTCTCTTCTTGTACTATTACTGTCAGTGAATTCTGCTATAATTAATATGTGGACAGAATTGTAGCTAATCCTCTAGCGCTGTTCAAGAGTGTCGACATAACGATGGCGAGACCAATGTGTGTGTGTGTCTTTCAAGAGAAAGGGTAAGGAGGCAGGTTGTAGGCACGTTATCTTCTAGTACTATTACTGTCAGTGCATTCTGCTGTAATTAATATGTGGACCTAATTGAAGCTCATCCTCTAGCTCTGTTCCCGAGTGTCGACATAATGATGGCGAGAACAATCTGTGTGTGTGTGTGTTTCAAGAGAAAGGTTAAGGAGGCAGGTTGTAGGCACGTTATCTTCTTGTACTATTACTGTCAGTGCATTCTGTTGTAATTAATATGTGGACGGAATTGAAGCTAATCCTCTAGCGC
The DNA here is from genome assembly GCF_023897955.1 of Schistocerca gregaria. Classification (NCBI taxonomy): domain Eukaryota; kingdom Metazoa; phylum Arthropoda; class Insecta; order Orthoptera; family Acrididae; genus Schistocerca; species Schistocerca gregaria. The sequence goes on from NC_064922.1 coordinate 224,874,837, forward strand.
TGTTCCCGAGTGCGACATAACAATGGCGAGAACAATGTGTGTGTGTGTGTGTTTCAAGAGAAAGGTTAAGGAGGCAGGTTGTAGGCACGTTATCTTCTTGTACTATTACTGTCAGTGCATTCTGTTGTAATTAATATTTGGACGGAATTGAAGCTAATCCTCTAGCGCTGTTCCCGAGCGCGACATAACGATGGCGAGAACAATATGTGTATATGTGTATCAAGAGAAAGGGTAAGGAGGCAGGTTGTAGGCACGTTCACTTCTTTTACCATTACTGTCAGTGCATTCTGCTGTAATTAATATGTGGATGGAATTGAAGCTAATCCTCTAGCGCTGTTCCCGAGTGTCGACATAACAATGGCGAGAACAATGTGTGTGTGTGTGTTTCAAGAAAAAGGGTAAGGAGGCAGGTTGTACCCACGTTCTCTTCTTGTACTATTACTGTCAGTGCATTCTGCAGTAATTAATATGTGGACGGAATTGAAGCTAATCCTCTAGCGCTGTTCCCGAGTGTCGACATAACGATGGCGAGGACAATGTGTGTGTGTGTGTGTGTGTGTGTGTGTGTGTGTTTCAAGAGAAACGGTAAGGAGGCAGGTTGTAGACACGTTAACTTCTTGTACTATTACTGTCAGGGCATCCTGCTGTAAATAATATGTGGACGGAATTGAAGCTAATCCTCTAGCGCTGCTCCCGAGTGCGACATAACGATGGCGAGAACAATATGTGTGCATGTGTTTCGAGAGAAAGGGTAAGGAGACAGGTTGTAGACACGTTAACTTCTTGTACTATTACTGTCAGGGCATCCTGCTGTAAATAATATGTGGACGGAATTGAAGCTAATCCTCCAGCGCTGTTCCCGTGTGTCGACATAACGATGGCGAGAACAATGTGTGTGTGTGCGTTTCAAGAGAAAGGGTAAGGAGGCAGGTTGTAGGCACGTTCTCTTCTTGTTCTATTACTGTCAGTGCATTCTGCTGTAGTTAATATGTGGACGGAATTGAAGCTAATCCTCTAGACCTGTTCCCGAGTGTCAACATAACGATGGCGAGAACAATGTGTGTGTTTGTGTTTCAAGGGAATGGGGTAAGGAGGCAGGTTGTAGGCACGTTCTCTTCTTGTACTATTACTGTCTGTGCATTCTGCTGTAATTAATATGTGGATGGAATTGAAGCTAATCCTCTAGCGCTGTTCCAGAGTGTCGACATAACAATGGCGAGAACAATGTGTGTGTGTGTGTTTCAAGAGAAAGGGTAAGGAGGCAGGTTGTAGGCACGTTCTCTTCTTGTACTATTACTGTCAGTGCATTCTGCTGTAATTAATTTGTGGACGGAATTGAAGCTAATCCTCTAGCGCTGTTCCCGAGTGTCGACATAACAATGGCGAGAACAATGTGTGTGTGTGTCTTTCAAGAGAAAGGGTAAGGAGACAGGTTGTAGGCACATTCTCTTCTTCTACTATTACTGTCAGTGCATTCTGCTGAAATTAATATGTGGATGGGATTGTAGCTAATCCTCTAGCGCTGTTCCCGAGTGTCGACATAACGATGGCGAGAACAATGTGTGCGTTTGTGTTTCAAGAGAAAGGGTAAGGAGGCAGGTTGTAGGCACGTTATCTTCTTGTACTATTACTGTCAGTGCATTCTGTTGTAATTAATATGTGGACGGAATTGAAGCTAATCCTCTAGCGCTGTTCCCGAGTGTCGACATAACGATGGCGAGAACAATGTGTGTATGTGCGTTTCAAGAGAAAGGGTAAGGAGGCACGTTGTAGGCACGTCCTCTTCTTTTACTATTACTGTCAGTGCATCCCACTGTAGTTAATATGTGGACGGAATTGAAGCTAATCCTCTAGCCCTGTTCCCGAGTGTCGACATAACGATGGCGAGAACAATGTGTGTGTTTGTGTTTCAAGAGAATGGGTAAGGAGGCAGGTTGTAGTCACGTTCTCTTCTTGTACTATTACTGTCAGTGCATTCTGCTGTAATTAATATGTGGACGCAACTCAAGCTAATCCTCTAGCGCTGTTCCCGAGTGCAACATAATGATGGCGAGAACAATATGTGTATATGTGTTTCAAGACAAACGGTAAGGAGGCAGGTTGTAGATACGTTAACTTCTTGTACTATTACTGTCAGGGCATCCTGCTGTAAATAATATGTGGACGGAATTGAAGCTAATCCTCTAGCGCTGTTCCCGAGTGTCGACATAACGATGGCGAGAACAATGTGTGTGTGTGTGTTTCAAGAGAAAGGGTAAGGAGGCAGGTTGTAGGCACGTTCCCTTCTTGTACTATTACTGTCAGTGCATCCTGTTGTAATTAATATTTGGACGGAATTGAAGCTATTCCTCTAGCACTGTTCCCGAGTGTCGACATAACGATAGCGAGAACAATGTGTGTGTGTGTGTGTGTGTTTCAAGAAAAAGGGTAAGGAGGCAGGTTGTAGGCACTTTATCTTCTTGTACTATTACTGTCAGTGCATTCTGCTGTAATTAATATGTGGACGCAACTGAAGCTAATCCTCTAGCGCTGTTCCCGAGTGTCGACATAAAGATGGCGAGAACAATATGTGTGTATGTGTTTCAAGAGAAAGGGTAAGGAGGCAGGATGTAGACACGTTAATTTCTTGTACTATTACTGTCAGGGCATCCTGCTGTAAATAATATGTGGACGGAATTGAAGCTAATCCTCTAGCGCTGTTCCCGAGCGCGACATAACGATGGCGAGAACAATATGTGTATATGTGTATCAAGAGAAAGGGTAAGGAGGCAGGTTGTAGACACGTTAACTTCTTGTACTATTACTGTCAGGGCATCCTGCTGTAAATAATATGTAGACGGAATTGAAGCTAATCCTCTAGCGCTGTTCCCGAGTGTCGACATAACGATGGCGAGAACAATGTGTGTGTGTGCGTTTCAAGAGAAAAAGTAAGGAGGCAGGTTGTAGGCACGTTCTTTTCTTGTACTATTACTGTCAGTGCATTCTACCGTAATTAATATGTTGACGGAATTGAAGCTAATCCTCTAGCACTGTTCCCAAGTGTCGACACAACGATAGCGAGAACAATGTGTGTGTTTGTGTTTCAAGAGAAAGGGTAAGGAGGCAGGTTGTAGGCACGTTCACTTCTTTTACCATTACTGTCAGTGCATTCTGCTGTAATTAATATGTGGATGGAATTGAAGCTAATCCTCTAGCGCTGTTCCCGAGTGTCGACATAACAATGGCGAGAACAATGTGTGTGTGTGTGTTTCAAGAGAAAGGGTAAGGAGGCAGGTTGTAGGCACGTTCTCTTCTTGTACTATTACTGTCAGTGCATTCTGCTGTAATTAATATGTGGACGGAATTGAAGCTAATCCTCTAGCGCTGTTCCCGAGTGTCGACATAACGATGGCGAGGACAATGTGTGTGTGTGTGTGTGTGTGTGTGTTTCAAGAGAAACGGTAAGGAGGCAGGTTGTAGACACGTTAACTTCTTGTACTATTACTGTCAGGGCATCCTGCTGTAAATAATATGTGGACGGAATTGAAGCTAATCCTCTAGCGCTGTTCCCGAGTGCGACATAACGATGGCGAGAACAATATGTGTGTATGTGTTTCGAGAGAAAGGGTAAGGAGACAGGTTGTAGACACGTTAACTTCTTGTACTATTACTGTCAGGGCATCCTGCTGTAAATAATATGTGGACGGAATTGAAGCTAATCCTCCAGCGCTGTTCCCGTGTGTCGACATAACGATGGCGAGAACAATCTGTGTGTGTGTGTGTTTCAAGAGTAAGGGTGAGGAGGCAGGTTGTAGGCACGTTCTCTTCTTGTTCAATTACTGTCAGTGCATTCTGCTGTAGTTAATATGTGGACGGAATTGAAGCTAATCCTCTAGCCCTGTTTCCGAGTGTCGACATAACGATGGCGAGAACAATGCGTGTGTTTGTGTTTCAAGGGAATGGGTAAGGAGGCAGGTTGTAGGCACGTTCTCTTCTTGTACTATTACTGTCTGTGCATTCTGCTGTAATTAATATGTGGATGGAATTGAAGCTAATCCTCTAGCGCTGTTCCAGAGTGTCGACATAACAATGGCGAGAACAATGTGTGTGTGTGTGTTTCAAGAGAAAGGGTAAGGAGGCAGGTTGTAGGCAGGTTCTCTTCTTGTGCTATTACTGTCAGTGCATTCTGCTGTAATTAATATGTGGACGGAATTGAAGCTAATCCTCTAGCGCTGTTCCCGAGTGTCGACATAACAATGGCGAGAACAATGTGTGTGTGTGTCTTTCAAGAGAAAGGGTAAGGAGACAGGTTGTAGGCACGTTCTCTTCTTGTACTATTACTGTCAGTGCATTCTGCTGAAATTAATATGTGGATGGAATTGTAGCTAATCCTCTAGCGCTGTTCCCGAGTGTCGACATAACGATGGCGAGACCAATGTGTGCGTTTGTGTTTCAAGAGAAAGGGTAAGGAGGCAGGTTGTAGGCACGTTATCTTCTTGTACTATTACTGTCAGTGCATTCTGTTGTAATTAATATGTGGACGGAATTGAAGCTAATCCTCTAGCGCTGTTCCCGAGTGTCGACATAACGATGGCGAGAACAATGTGTGTGTGTGTGTTTCAAGAGAAAGGGTAAGGAGGCAGGTTGTAGGCACGTCCTCTTCTTGTACTATTACTGTCAGTGCATCCTACTGTAGTTAATATGTGGACGGAATTGAAGCTAATCCTCTAGCGCTGTTCCCGAGTGTCGACATAACGATGGCGAGAACAATGTGTGTGTGTGTCTCTCAAGAGAAAGGGTAAGGAGACAGGTTGTAGGCACGTTCTCTTCTTGTACTATTACTGTCAGTGCATTCTGCTGTAATTAATATGTGGACGGAATTGAAGCTAATCCTCTAGCACTGGTCCCGAGTGTCGACATAACGATGGCGAGAACAATGTGAGTTTGTGGGTTTCAAGATAAAGGGTAAGGAGGCGGGTTGTAGACTTGTTCTCTTCTTGTACTATTACTGTCAGTGCATTCTGCTGTAATTATAATGTGGACGGAATTGAAGCTAATCCTCTAGCGCTGTTCCCGAGTGTCGACATAACGATGGCGAGAACAATCTCTGTGTGTGTGTGTGTGTTTCAAGAGAAAGGGTAAGGAGGCAGGTTGTAGGCACGTTATCTTCTTGTACTATTACTGTCAGTGCATTCTGTTGTAATTAATATGTGGACGGAATTGAAGCTAATCCTCTAGCGCTGTTCCCGAGTGCGACAAAACGATGGCGAGAACAATGTGTGTGTGTGTGTTTCAAGAGAAAGAGTAAGGAGGCAGGTTGTAGGCACGTTCCCTTCTTGTACTATTACTGTCAGTGCATCCTGTTGTAATTAATATGTGGACGGAATTGAAGCTAATCCTCTAGCGCTGTTCCCGAATGTCGACATAAAGATGGCGAGAACAATATGTGTGTATGTGTTTCAAGAGAAACGGTAAGGACGCAGGTTGTAGGCACGTTATCTTCTTGTACTATTACTGTCAGTGCATTCTGCTGTAATTAATATGGGGACGCAGCTGAAGCTAATCCTCTAGCGCTGTTCCCGAGTGTCGACATAAAGATGGCGAGAACAATATGTGTGTATGTGTTTCAAGAGAAAGGGTAAGGAGGCAGGTTGTAGACACGTTAACTTCTTGTACTATTACTGTCAGGGCATCCTGCTGTAAATAATATGTGGACGGAATTGAAGCTAATCCCCTAGCGCTGTACCCGAGTGTCGACATAACGATGGCGAGAACAATATGTGTGTGTACGTTTCAAGTGAAAGGGTAAGGAGGCAGGTTGTAGGCACGTTCTCTTCTTGTACTATTACTGTCAGTGCATTCTGCTGTAGTTAATATGTGGACGGAATTGAAGCTAATCCTCTACCCCTGTTACCGAGTGTCGACATAACGATGGCGAGGACAATGTGTGTGTGTGTGTGTGAGTGTGTGTGTGTGTTTCAAGAGAAAGGGTAAGGAGGGAGGTTGTAGACATGTTAACTTCTTGTACTATTACTGTCAGGGCATCCTGCTGTAAATAATATGTGGACGGAATTGAAGCTAATCCTCTAGCGCTGTTACCGAGTGCGACATAACGATGGCGAGAACAATATGTGTGCATGTGTTTCGAGAGAAAGGGTAAGGAGACAGGTTGTAGACACGTTAACTTCTTGTACTATTACTGTCAGGGCATCCTGCTGTAAATAATATGTGGACGGAATTGAAGCTAATCCTCCAGCGCTGTTCCCGTGTGTCGACATAACGATGGCGAGAACAATGTGTGTGTGTGCGTTTCAAGAGAAAGGGTAAGGAGGCAGGTTGTAGGCACGTTCTCTTCTTGTTCTATTACTGTCAGTGCATTCTGCTGTAGTTAATATGTGGACGGAATTGAAGCTAATCCTCTAGACCTGTTCCCGAGTGTCAACATAACGATGGCGAGAACAATGTGTGTGTTTGTGTTTCAAGGGAATGGGGTAAGGAGGCAGGTTGTAGGCACGTTCTCTTCTTGTACTATTACTGTCTGTGCATTCTGCTGTAATTAATATGTGGATGGAATTGAAGCTAATCCTCTAGCGCTGTTCCAGAGTGTCGACATAACAATGGCGAGAACAATGTGTGTGTGTGTGTTTCAAGAGAAAGGGTAAGGAGGCAGGTTGTAGGCACGTTCTCTTCTTGTACTATTACTGTCAGTGCATTCTGCTGTAATTAATTTGTGGACGGAATTGAAGCTAATCCTCTAGCGCTGTTCCCGAGTGTCGACATAACAATGGCGAGAACAATGTGTGTGTGTGTCTTTCAAGAGAAAGGGTAAGGAGACAGGTTGTAGGCACATTCTCTTCTTCTACTATTACTGTCAGTGCATTCTGCTGAAATTAATATGTGGATGGGATTGTAGCTAATCCTCTAGCGCTGTTCCCGAGTGTCGACATAACGATGGCGAGAACAATGTGTGCGTTTGTGTTTCAAGAGAAAGGGTAAGGAGGCAGGTTGTAGGCACGTTATCTTCTTGTACTATTACTGTCAGTGCATTCTGTTGTAATTAATATGTGGACGGAATTGAAGCTAATCCTCTAGCGCTGTTCCCGAGTGTCGACATAACGATGGCGAGAACAATGTGTGTATGTGCGTTTCAAGAGAAAGGGTAAGGAGGCACGTTGTAGGCACGTCCTCTTCTTTTACTATTACTGTCAGTGCATCCCACTGTAGTTAATATGTGGACGGAATTGAAGCTAATCCTCTAGCCCTGTTCCCGAGTGTCGACATAACGATGGCGAGAACAATGTGTGTGTTTGTGTTTCAAGAGAATGGGTAAGGAGGCAGGTTGTAGTCACGTTCTCTTCTTGTACTATTACTGTCAGTGCATTCTGCTGTAATTAATATGTGGACGCAACTCAAGCTAATCCTCTAGCGCTGTTCCCGAGTGCAACATAATGATGGCGAGAACAATATGTGTATATGTGTTTCAAGACAAACGGTAAGGAGGCAGGTTGTAGATACGTTAACTTCTTGTACTATTACTGTCAGGGCATCCTGCTGTAAATAATATGTGGACGGAATTGAAGCTAATCCTCTAGCGCTGTTCCCGAGTGTCGACATAACGATGGCGAGAACAATGTGTGTGTGTGTGTTTCAAGAGAAAGGGTAAGGAGGCAGGTTGTAGGCACGTTCCCTTCTTGTACTATTACTGTCAGTGCATCCTGTTGTAATTAATATTTGGACGGAATTGAAGCTATTCCTCTAGCACTGTTCCCGAGTGTCGACATAACGATAGCGAGAACAATGTGTGTGTGTGTGTGTGTGTTTCAAGAAAAAGGGTAAGGAGGCAGGTTGTAGGCACTTTATCTTCTTGTACTATTACTGTCAGTGCATTCTGCTGTAATTAATATGTGGACGCAACTGAAGCTAATCCTCTAGCGCTGTTCCCGAGTGTCGACATAAAGATGGCGAGAACAATATGTGTGTATGTGTTTCAAGAGAAAGGGTAAGGAGGCAGGATGTAGACACGTTAATTTCTTGTACTATTACTGTCAGGGCATCCTGCTGTAAATAATATGTGGACGGAATTGAAGCTAATCCTCTAGCGCTGTTCCCGAGCGCGACATAACGATGGCGAGAACAATATGTGTATATGTGTATCAAGAGAAAGGGTAAGGAGGCAGGTTGTAGACACGTTAACTTCTTGTACTATTACTGTCAGGGCATCCTGCTGTAAATAATATGTAGACGGAATTGAAGCTAATCCTCTAGCGCTGTTCCCGAGTGTCGACATAACGATGGCGAGAACAATGTGTGTGTGTGCGTTTCAAGAGAAAAAGTAAGGAGGCAGGTTGTAGGCACGTTCTTTTCTTGTACTATTACTGTCAGTGCATTCTACCGTAATTAATATGTTGACGGAATTGAAGCTAATCCTCTAGCACTGTTCCCAAGTGTCGACACAACGATAGCGAGAACAATGTGTGTGTTTGTGTTTCAAGAGAAAGGGTAAGGAGGCAGGTTGTAGGCACGTTCACTTCTTTTACCATTACTGTCAGTGCATTCTGCTGTAATTAATATGTGGATGGAATTGAAGCTAATCCTCTAGCGCTGTTCCCGAGTGTCGACATAACAATGGCGAGAACAATGTGTGTGTGTGTGTTTCAAGAGAAAGGGTAAGGAGGCAGGTTGTACCCACGTTCTCTTCTTGTACTATTACTGTCAGTGCATTCTGCTGTAATTAATATGTGGACGGAATTGAAGCTAATCCTCTAGCGCTGTTCCCGTGTGTCGACATAACGATGGCGAGGACAATGTGTGTGTGTGTGTGTGTGTGTGTGTTTCAAGAGAAACGGTAAGGAGGCAGGTTGTAGACACGTTAACTTCTTGTACTATTACTGTCAGGGCATCCTGCTGTAAATAATATGTGGACGGAATTGAAGCTAATCCTCTAGCGCTGTTCCCGAGTGCGACATAACGATGGCGAGAACAATATGTGTGTATGTGTTTCGAGAGAAAGGGTAAGGAGACAGGTTGTAGACACGTTAACTTCTTGTACTATTACTGTCAGGGCATCCTGCTGTAAATAATATGTGGACGGAATTGAAGCTAATCCTCCAGCGCTGTTCCCGTGTGTCGACATAACGATGGCGAGAACAATCTGTGTGTGTGTGTGTTTCAAGAGTAAGGGTGAGGAGGCAGGTTGTAGGCACGTTCTCTTCTTGTTCTATTACTGTCAGTGCATTCTGCTGTAGTTAATATGTGGACGGAATTGAAGCTAATCCTCTAGCCCTGTTTCCGAGTGTCGACATAACGATGGCGAGAACAATGCGTGTGTTTGTGTTTCAAGGGAATGGGTAAGGAGGCAGGTTGTAGGCACGTTCTCTTCTTGTACTATTACTGTCTGTGCATTCTGCTGTAATTAATATGTGGATGGAATTGAAGCTAATCCTCTAGCGCTGTTCCAGAGTGTCGACATAACAATGGCGAGAACAATGTGTGTGTGTGTGTTTCAAGAGAAAGGGTAAGGAGGCAGGTTGTAGGCAGGTTCTCTTCTTGTGCTATTACTGTCAGTGCATTCTGCTGTAATTAATATGTGGACGGAATTGAAGCTAATCCTCTAGCGCTGTTCCCGAGTGTCGACATAACAATGGCGAGAACAATGTGTGTGTGTGTCTTTCAAGAGAAAGGGTAAGGAGACAGGTTGTAGGCACGTTCTCTTCTTGTACTATTACTGTCAGTGCATTCTGCTGAAATTAATATGTGGATGGAATTGTAGCTAATCCTCTAGCGCTGTTCCCGAGTGTCGACATAACGATGGCGAGAACAATGTGTGCGTTTGTGTTTCAAGAGAAAGGGTAAGGAGGCAGGTTGTAGGCACGTTATCTTCTTGTACTATTACTGTCAGTGCATTCTGTTGTAATTAATATGTGGACGGAATTGAAGCTAATCCTCTAGCGCTGTTCCCGAGTGTCGACATAACGATGGCGAGAACAATGTGTGTGTGTGTGTTTCAAGAGAAAGGGTAAGGAGGCAGGTTGTAGGCACGTCCTCTTCTTGTACTATTACTGTCAGTGCATCCTACTGTAGTTAATATGTGGACGGAATTGAAGCTAATCCTCTAGCGCTGTTCCCGAGTGTCGACATAACGATGGCGAGAACAATGTGTGTGTGTGTCTCTCAAGAGAAAGGGTAAGGAGACAGGTTGTAGGCACGTTCTCTTCTTGTACTATTACTGTCAGTGCATTCTGCTGTAATTAATATGTGGACGGAATTGAAGCTAATCCTCTAGCACTGGTCCCGAGTGTCGACATAACGATGGCGAGAACAATGTGAGTTTGTGGGTTTCAAGATAAAGGGTAAGGAGGCGGGTTGTAGACTTGTTCTCTTCTTGTACTATTACTGTCAGTGCATTCTGCTGTAATTATAATGTGGACGGAATTGAAGCTAATCCTCTAGCGCTGTTCCCGAGTGTCGACATAACGATGGCGAGAACAATCTCTGTGTGTGTGTGTGTGTTTCAAGAGAAAGGGTAAGGAGGCAGGTTGTAGGCACGTTATCTTCTTGTACTATTACTGTCAGTGCATTCTGTTGTAATTAATATGTGGACGGAATTGAAGCTAATCCTCTAGCGCTGTTCCCGAGTGCGACAAAACGATGGCGAGAACAATGTGTGTGTGTGTGTTTCAAGAGAAAGAGTAAGGAGGCAGGTTGTAGGCACGTTCCCTTCTTGTACTATTACTGTCAGTGCATCCTGTTGTAATTAATATGTGGACGGAATTGAAGCTAATCCTCTAGCGCTGTTCCCGAATGTCGACATAAAGATGGCGAGAACAATATGTGTGTATGTGTTTCAAGAGAAACGGTAAGGACGCAGGTTGTAGGCACGTTACCTTCTTGTACTATTACTGTCAGTGCATTCTGCTGTAATTAATATGGGGACGCAGCTGAAGCTAATCCTCTAGCGCTGTTCCCGAGTGTCGACATAAAGATGGCGAGAACAATATGTGTGTATGTGTTTCAAGAGAAAGGGTAAGGAGGCAGGTTGTAGACACGTTAACTTCTTGTACTATTACTGTCAGGGCATCCTGCTGTAAATAATATGTGGACGGAATTGAAGCTAATCCCCTAGCGCTGTACCCGAGTGTCGACATAACGATGGCGAGAACAATATGTGTGTGTACGTTTCAAGTGAAAGGGTAAGGAGGCAGGTTGTAGGCACGTTCTCTTCTTGTACTATTACTGTCAGTGCATTCTGCTGTAGTTAATATGTGGACGGAATTGAAGCTAATCCTCTACCCCTGTTACCGAGTGTCGACATAACGATGGCGAGGACAATGTGTGTGTGTGTGTGTGAGTGTGTGTGTGTGTTTGAAGAGAAAGGGTAAGGAGGGAGGTTGTAGACATGTTAACTTCTTGTACTATTACTGTCAGGGCATCCTGCTGTAAATAATATGTGGACGGAATTGAAGCTAATCCTCTAGCGCTGTTACCGAGTGCGACATAACGATGGCGAGAACAACATGTGTGTATGTGTTTCAAGAGAAAGGGTAAGGAGGCAGGTTGTAGACACGTTAACGTCTTGTACTATTACTGTCAGGGCATCCTGCTGTAAATAATATGTGGACGGAATTGTAGCTAATCCTCTAGCGCTGTTCCCGAGTGTCGACATAACGATGGCGAGAACAATGTGTGTGTGTGTCTTTCAAGAGAATGGGTTAGGAGGCAGGTTTTAGGCACGTTCTCTTCTTGTACTATTACTGTCAGTGCGTTCTGCTGTAATTAATATGAGGACGGAATTGAAGCTAATCCTCTGGCGCTGTTCCCGAGTGTCGACATAACGATGGCGAGAACAATGTGTGTGTTTGTGTTTCAAGAGAATGGGTAAGGAGGCAGGTTGTAGGCACGTTCTCTTCTTGTTATATTACTGTCAGTGCATTCTGCTGTAATTAATATGTGGACGGAATTGAAGCTAATCCTCTAGCGCTGTTCCCGAGTGTCGACATAACGATGGCGAGAACAATGTGTGTGTGTGTGTGTTTCAAGGGAAAGGGTAAGGAGGCAGGTTGTAGACATGTTCTCTTCTTATACTATTTTTGTCAGTGCGTTCTGATGTAATTAAAATGTGGACGGAATTGAAGCTAATCCTCTAGCACTGTTCCCGAGTGTCGACATAACGATGGCGAGAACAATGTGAGTTTGTGGGTTTCAAGAGAAAGGGTAAGGAGGCGGGTTGTAGACTTGTTCTCTTCTTGTACTATTACTGTCAGTGCATTCTGCTGTAATTAATATGTGGACGGAATTGAAACTAATCCTCTAGCGCTGTTCTTGAGTGTCGACATAACGATGGCGAGAACAATGTGTGTGTGTGCGTTTCAAGAGAAAAAGTAAGGAGGCTGGTTGTAGGCACGTTCTCTTCTTGTACCATTACTGTCAGTGCATTCTGCAGTTTTTAATATGAGGACGGTATTGAAGCTAATCCTCTAGCGCTGTTCCCAAGTGTCGACATAACGATGGCGAGGACAATGTGTGTGTGTGAGTGTGTGTGTGTGTTTCAAGAGTAAGGGTAAGGAGGCAGGTTGTACTCACGTTCTCTTCTTGTACTATTACTGTCAGTGCATTCTGCTGTAATTAATATGTGGACGGAATTGTAGCTAATCCTCTAGCGCTGTTCCCGAGTGTCGACATAACGATGGCGAGAACAATGTGTGCGTTTGTGTTTCAAGAGAAAGGGTAAGGAGGCAGGTTGTAGACACGTTAATTTCTTGTACTATTACTGTCAGGGCATCCTGCTGTAAATAAAATGTGGACGGAATTGAAGCTAATCCTCTAGCGCTGTTCCCGAGTGTCGACATAACGATGGCGAGAACAATATGTGTGTGTACGTTTCAAGAGAAAGGGTAAGGAGGCAGGTTGTAGACACGTTAACTTCTTGTACTATTACTGTCAGGGCATCCTGCTGTAAATAATATGTGGACGGAATTGAAGCTAATCCTCTAGCGCTGTTCCCGAGTGTCGACATAACGATGGCGAGAACAATGTGTGTGTGTGCGTTTCAAGAGACAAAGTAAGGAGGCTGGTTGTAGGCACGTTCTCTTCTTGTACCATTACTGTCAGTGCATTCTGCAGTAATTAATATGAGGACGGAATTGAAGCTAATCCTCTAGCGCTGTTCCCGAGTGTCGACATAACGATGGCGAGAACAATCTGTGTGTGTGTGTGTGTTTCAAGAGAAAGGGTAAGGAGGCAGGTTGTAGGCACGTTATCTTCTTGTACTATTACTGTCAGTGCATTCTGTTGTAATTAATATGTGGACGGAATTGAAGTTAATCCTCTAGCGCTGTTCCCGAGTGCGACAAAACGATGGCGAGAACAATGTGTGTGTGTGTGTGTTTCAAGAGAAAGAGTAAGGAGGCAGGTTGTAGGCACGTTCCCTTCTTGTACTATTACTGTCAGTGCATCCTGTTGTAATTAATATGTGGACGGAATTGAAGCTAATCCTCTAGCGCTGTTCCCGAGTGTCGACATAAAGATGGCGAGAACAATATGTGTGTATGTGTTTCAAGAGAAACGGTAAGGAGGCAGGTTGTAGACACGTTAATTTCTTGTACTATTACTGTCAGGGCATCCTGCTGTAAATAAAATGTGGACGGATTTGAAGCTAATCCTCTAGCGCTGTTCCCGAGTGTCGACATAACGATAGCGAGGACAATGTGTGTGTGTGCGTTTCAAGAGAAAAAGTAAGGAGGCTGGTTGTAGGCACGTTCTCTTCTTGTACCATTACTGTCAGTGCATTCTGCAGTAATTAATATGAGGACGGAATTGAAGCTAATCCTCTAGCGCTTTTCCCGAGTGCGACATAACGATGGCGAGAACAATATGTGTGTATGTGTTTCAAGAGAAAGGGTAAGGAGGCAGGTTGTAGACACGTTAACTTCTTGTACTATTACTGTCAGGGCATCCTGCTGTAAATAATATGTGGACGGAATTGAAGCTAATCCTCTAGCGCTGTTCCCGAGTGTCGACTTAACGATGGCGAGAACAATATGTGTGTGTACGTTTCAAGAGAAAGGGTAAGGAGGCAGGTTGTAGGCACGTTCTCTTCTTGTACTATTACTGTCAGTGCATTCTGCTGTAGTTAATATGTGGACGGAATTGAAGCTAATCCTCTACCCCTGTTCCCGAGTGTCGACATAACGATGGCGAGAACAATGTGTGTGTCTGTGTTTCAAGAGAATGGGTAAGGAGGCAGGTTGTAGGCACGTTCTCCTCTTGTACTATTACTGTCAGTGCATTCTGCTGTAATTAATATGTGGATGGAGTTGAAGCTAAGCCTCTAGCGCTGTTCCAGAGTGTCGACATAACAATGGCGAGAACAATGTGTTTCTGTGTGTTTCAAGAGGAAGGGTAAGGAGGCAGGTTGTAGGCACGTTCTCTTCTTGTACCATTACAGTCAGTGCATTCTGCAGTAATTAATATGTGGACGGAATTGAAGCTAATCCTCTAGCGCTGTTCCCGAGTGTCGACATAACGATGGCGAGGACAATGTGTGTGTGTGTGTGTGTGTGTTTCAAGAGAAAGGGTAAGGAGGGAGGTTGTAGACACGTTAACTTCTTGTACTATTACTGTCAGGGCATCCTGCTGTAAATAATATGTGGACGGAATTGTAGCTAATCCTCTAGCGCTGTTCCCGAGTGTCGACATAACGATGGCGAGAACAATGTGTGTGTGTGTCTTTCAAGAGAAAGGGTAAGGAGGCTGGTTTTAGGCACGTTCTCTTCTTGTACTATTACTGTCAGTGCGTTCTGCTGTAATTAATATGTGGACGGAATTGAAGCTAATCCTCTAGCGCTGTTCCCGAGTGTCGACATAACGATGGCGAGAACAATGTGTGTGTTTGTGTTTCAAGAGAATGGCTAAGGAGGCAGGTTGTAGGCACGTTCTCTTCTTGTTATATTACTGTCAGTGCATTCTGCTGTAATTAATATGTGGACGGAATTGAAGCTAATCCTCTAGCGCTGTTCCCGAGTGTCGACATAACGATGGCGAGAACAATCTGTGTGTGTGTGTGTGTTTCAAGAGAAAGGGTCAGGAGGCAGGTTGCAGGCACGTTATCTTCTTGTACTATTACTGTCAGTGCATTCTGTTATAATTAATATGTGGACGGAATTGAAGCTAATCCTCTAGCGCTGTTCCCGAGTGCGACATAACGATGGCGAGAACAATGTGTGTGTGTGTGTGTGTGTTTCAAGAAAAAGGGTAAGGAGGCAGGTTGTAGGCACGTTATCTTCTTGTACTATTACCGTCAGTGCATTCTGCTGTAATTAATATGTGGACGCAACTCAAACTAATCCTCTAGCGCTGTTCCCGAGTGTCGACATAAAGATGGCGAGAACAATATGTGTGTATGTGTTTCAAGAGAATGGGTAAGGAGGCAGGTTGGAGACACATTAATTTCTTGTACTATTACTGTCAGGGCATCCTGCTGTAAATAATATGTGGACGGAATTGAAGCTAATCCTCTAGCGCTGTTCCCGAGTGCGACATAACGATGGCGAGAACAATATGTGTGTATGTGTTTTAAGAGAAAGGGTAAGGAAGCAGGTTGTAGACACGTTAACTTCTTGTACTATTATGGTCAGGGCATCCAGCTGTAAATAATATGTGGACGGAATTGAAGCTAATCCTCTAGCGCTGTTCCCGAGTGTCGACATAACGATGGCGAGAACAATGTGTGTGTGTGCGTTTCAAGAGAAAAAGTAAGGAGGCTGGTTGTAGGCACGCTCTCTTCTTGTACCATTACTGTCAGTGCATTCTGCAGTAATTAATATGAGGACGGAGTTGAAGCTAATCCTCTAGCGCTGTTCCCGAGTGTCGACATAACGATGGCGAGGACAATGTGTGTGTGTGTTGTTTCAAGAGAAAGGGTAAGGAGGCAGGTTGTAGGCACGTTCTCTTCTTGTACTATTACTGTCAGTGCATTCTGCTGTAGTTAATATGTGGACGGAATTGTGGCTAATCCTCTAGCGCTGTTCCCGAGTGTCGACATAACGATGGCGAGAACAATGTGTGCGTTTGTGTTTCAAGAGAAAGGGTAAGGAGGCAGGTTGTAGGCACGTTCTCTACTTGTTCTATTACTGTCAGTGCATTCTGCTGTAATTAATATGTGGACGGAATTGAAGCTAATCCTCTAGCGCTGTTCCCGAGTGTCGACATAACGATTGCGAGAACAATGTGTGTGTGTGTGTGTGTGTTTCAAGAGAAAGGGTAAGGACGCAGGTTGTAGACATGTTCTCTTCTTATACTATTTTTGTCAGTGCGTTCTGATGTAATTAATATGTGGACGGAATTGAAGCTAATCCTCTAGCACTGTTCCCGAGTGTCGACATAACGATGGCGAGAACAATGTGAGTTTGTGGGTTTCAAGAGAAAGGGTAAGGAGGCAGGTTGTAGGCACGTTCTCTTCTTGTACTATTACTGTCAGTGCATTCTGCTGTAATTAATATGTGGACGGAATTGAAGCTAATCCAATAGCGCTGTTCCCGAGTGTCGACATAACGATGGCGAGAACAATCTGTGTGTGTGTGTGTGTGTGTGTTTCAAGAGAAAGGTTAAGGAGGCAGGTTGTAGGCACGTTATCTTCTTGTACTATTACTGTCAGTGCATTCTGTTGTAATTAATATGTGGACGGAATTGAAGCTAATCCTCTAGCGCTGTTCCCGAGTCCGACATAACAATGGCGAGAACAATGTGTGTGTGTGTTTCAAGAGAAAGGGTAAGGACGCAGGTTGTAGGCACGTTCCCTTCTTGTACTATTACTGTCAGTGCATCCTGTAGTAATTAATATTTGGACGGAATTGAAGCTAATCCTCTAGCACTGTTCCCGAGTGTCGACATAACGATAGCGAGAACAATGTGTGTGTGTGTGTGTGTGTGTGTGTGTGTTTGAAGAAAAAGGGTAAGGAGGCAGGTTGTAGGCACGTTCCCTTCTTGTATATATTACTGTCAGTGCATCCTGTTGTAATTAATATGTGGACGGAATTGAAGCTAATCCTCTAGCGCTGTTCCCGAGTGTCGACATAAAGATGGCGAGAACAATTTGTGTGTATGTGTTTCAAGAGAAAGGGTAAGGAGGCAGGTTGTAGACACGTTAATTTCTTGTACTATTACTGTCAGGGCATCCTGCTGTAAATAATATGTGGACGGAATTGAAGCTAATCCTCTAGCGCTGTTCCCGAGTGCGACATAACGATGGCGAGAACAATATGTGTATATGTGTTTCAAAAGAAAGGGTAAGGAAGCAGGTTGTAGACACGTTAACTTCTTGTACTATTACTCTCTGGGCATCCTGCTGTAAATAATATGTGGACGGAATTGAAGCTAATCCTCTAGCGCTGTTCCCGAGTGTCGACATAACGAAGGCGAGCAATGTGTGTGTGTGCGTTTCAAGAGAAAAAGTAAGGAGGCAGGTTGTAGGCACAATCTCTTCTTGTACTATTACTGTCAGTGCATTCTACCGTAATTAATATGTGGACGGAATTGAAGCTATTCCTCTAGCCCTGTTCCCAAGTGTCGATATAACAATGGCGAGAACAATGTGTGTGTGTGTGTTTCAAGAGAAAGGGTACGGAGGCAGGTTTTACCCACGTTCTCTTCTTGTACTATTACTGTCAGTGCATTCTGCAGTAATTAATATGTGGACGGAATTGAAGCTAATCCTCTAGCGCTGTTCCCGAGTGTCGACATAACGATGGCGAGAACAATGTGTGCGTTTGTGTTTCAAGAGAAAGGGTAAGAAGGCAGGTTGTAGGCACGTTATCTTCTTGTACTATTACTGTCAGTGCATTCTGTTGTAATTAATATGTGGACGGAATTGAAGCTAATCCTCTAGCGCTGTTCCCGATTGTCGACATAACGATGGCGAGCACAATCTGTGTGTGTGTGTGTGTTTCAAGAGAAAGGGTAAGGAGGCAGGTTGTAGGCACGTTATCTTCTTGTACTATTACTGTCAGTGCATTCTGTTGTAATTAATATGTGTACGGAATTGAAGCTAATCCTCTAGCGCTGTTCCCGAGTGCGACATAACAATGGCGAGAACAATGTGTGTGTGTGTGTTTCAAGAGAAAGAGTAAGGAGGCAGGTTGTAGCCACGTTCCCTTCTTGTATATATTACTGTCAGTGCATCCTGTTGTAATTAATATGTGGACGGAATTGAAGCTAATCCTCTAGCGCTGTTCCCGATTGTCGACATAACGATGGCGAGAACAATCTGTGTGTGTGTGTGTTTCAAGAGAAAGGGTAAGTAGGCAGGTTTTAGACATGTTCTCTTCTTATACTATTTTTGTCAGTGCGTTCTGATGTAATTAATAAGTGGACGGAGTTGAAGCTAATCCTCTAGCACTGTTCCCGAGTGTCGACATAACGATGGCGAGAACAATGTGAGTTTGTGGGTTTCAAGAGAAAGGGTAAGGAGGCAGGTTGTAGGCACGTTCTCATCTTGTACTATTACTGTCAGTGCATTCTGCTGTAATTAATATGTGGACGGAATTGAAGCTAATCCAATAGCGCTGCTCCCGAGTGTCGACATAACGATGGCGAGAACAATGTGTGTGTTTGTGTTTCAAGAGAATAGGTAAGGAGGCAGTTTGTACGCACGTTATCTTCTTGTACTATTACTGTCAGTGCATTCTGTTGTAATTAATATGTGGACGGAATTGAAGCTAATCCTCTAGCGCTGTTCCCGAGTCCGACATAACAATGGCGAGAACAATGTGTGTGTGTGTGTTTCAAGAGAAAGGGTAAGGACGCAGGTTGTAGGCACGTTCCCTTCTTGTACTATTACTGTCAGTGCATCCTGTAGTAATTAATATTTGGACGGAATTGAAGCTAATCCTCTAGCACTGTTCCCGAGTGTCGACATAACGATAGCGAGAACAATGTGTGTGTGTGTGTGTGTGTGTGTGTGTGTTTGAAGAAAAAGTGTAAGGAGGCAGGTTGTAGGCACGTTATCTTCTTGTACTATTACTGTCAGTGCATTCTGCTGTAATTAATATGTGGACGCAACTGAAGCTAATCCTCTAGCGCTGTTCCCGAGTGTCGACATAAAGATGGCGAGAACAATATGTGTGTATGTGTTTCAAGAGAAAGGTTAAGGAGGCAGGTTGTAGACACGTTAATTTCTTGTACTATTACTGTCAGGGCATCCTGCTGTAAATAATATGTGGACGGAATTGAAGCTAATCCTCTAGCGCTGTTCCCGAGTGCGACATAACGATGGCGAGAACAATATGTGTATATGTGTTTCAAGAGAAAGGGTAAGGAGGCAGGTTGTAGACACGTTAACTTCTTGTACTATTACTCTCAGGGCATCCTGCTGTAAATAATATGTGGACGGAATTGAAGATAATCCTCTAGCGCTGTTCCCGAGTGTCGACATAACGATGGCGAGCAATGTGTGTGTGTGCATTTCAAGAGAAAAAGTAAGGAGGCAGGTTGTAGGCACGTTCTCTTCTTGTACTATTACTGTCAGTGCATTCTACCGTAATTAATATGTGGACGGAATTGAAGCTATTCCTCTAGCCCTGTTCCCAAGTGTCGACATAACGATAGCGGGAACCATGTGTGTGTTTGTGTTTCAAGAGAAAGGGTAAGGAGGCAGGTTGTAGGCACGTTCACTTCTTGTACCATTACTGTCAGTGCATTCTGCTGTAATTAATATGTGGTTGGAATTGAAGCTAATCCTCTAGCGCTGTTCCCGAGTGTCGACATAACAATGGCGAGAACAATGTGTGTGTGTGTGTTTCAAGAGAAAGGGTAAGGAGGCAGGTTGTACCCACGTTCTCTTCTTGTACTATTACTGTCAGTGCACTCTGCAGTAATTAATATGTAGACGGAATTGAAGCTAATCCTCTAGCGCTGTTCCCGAGTGTCGACATAACGATGGCGAGAACAATGTGTGCGTTTGTGTTTCAAGAGAAAGGGTAAGAAGGCAGGTTGTAGGCACGTTATCTTCTTGTACTATTACTGTCAGTGCATTCTGTTGTAATTAATATGTGGACGGAATTGAAGCTAATCCTCTAGCGCTGTTCCCGATTGTCGACATAACGATGGCGAGAACAATCTGTGTGTGTGTGTGTGTTTCAAGAAAAAGGGTAAGGAGGCAGGTTGTAGGCACGTTATCTTCTTGTGCTATTACTGTCAGTGCATTCTGCTGTAATTAATATGTGGATGGAATTGAAGCTAATCCTCTAGCGCTGTTCCAGAGTGTCGACATAATAATGGCGAGAACAATGTGTGTGTGTGTGTTTCAAGAGAAAGGGTAAGGAGGCAGGTTATAGGCACGTTCTCTTCTTGTACTATTACTGTCAGTGCATTCTGCTGTAATTAATATGTGGATGGATTTGAAGCTAATCCTCTAGCGCTGTTCCCGAGTGTCGACATAACGATAGCGAGAACAATGTGTGTATGTGTTTCAAGAGAAAGGGTAAGGAGGCAGGTTGTAGGCACGTTCTCTTCTTGTACTATTACTGTCAGTGCATTCTGCTGTAATTAATATGTGGACGGAATTGAAGCTAATCCTCTAGCGCTGTTCCCGGGTGTCGACGTAACGATGGCGAGAACAATGTGAGTATGTATGTTTCAAGAGAAAGGGTAAGGAGGCAGGTTGTAGACACGTTAATTTCTTGTACTATTACTGTCAGGGCATCCTGCTGTAAATAATATATGGACGGAATTGAAGCTAATCCTCTAGCGCTGTTCCCGAGAGCGACATATCGATGGCGAGAACAATATGTGTGTATGTGTTTCAAGAGAAAGGGTAAGGAGGCAGGTTGTAGGCACGTTCTCTTCTTGTACTATTACTGTCAGTGCATTCTGCTGTAATTAATATGTGGACGGAATTGAAGCTAATCCTCTAACCCTGTTCCCGTGTGTCGATATAACGATGGCGAGAACAATGTGTGTGTTTGTGTTTCAAGGAAAAGGGTAAGGAGGGAGGTTGTAGGCACGTTCTCTTCTTGTACTATTACTGTCAGTGCATTCTGCTGTAGTTAATATGTGGACGGAAGTGAAGCTAATCCTCTAGCCCTGTTCCCGATTGTCGACATAACGATGGTGAGAACAATGTGTGTGTGTGTGTTTCAAGAGAATGGGTAAGGAGGCAGGTTGTAGGCACGTTCTCTTCTTGTACTATTACTGTCAGTGTATTCTGCTGTAATTAATATGTGGATGGAATTGAAGCTAATCCTCTAGCGCTGTTCCAGAGTGACGACATAACAATGGCGAGAACAATGTGTGTGTGTGTGTGTGTGTTCCAAGAGAAAGGGTAAGGAGGCAGGTTGTAGGCACGTTCTCTTCTTGTACCTTTACTGTCAATGCATTCTGCAGTAATTAATATGTGGACGGAATTGAAGCTAATCCTCTAGCGCTGTTCCCGAGTGTCGACATAACGATGGGGAGGACAATGTGTGTGTGTGTGTGTGTGTGTGTGTGTGTGTGTTTCAAGAGTAAGGGTAAGGAGGCTGGTTGTAGGCACGTTCTCATCTTGTACTATTACTGTCAGTGCATTCTGCTATAATTAATATGTGGACGGAAATGTAGCTAATCCTCTAGCGCTGTTCCCAAGTGTCGACATAACGATGGCGAGAACAATGTGTGTGTGTGTCTTTCGAGAGAAAGGGTAAGGAGGCAGGTTGTAGGCACGTTCTCTTCTTGTACTATTACTGTCAGTGCATTCTGCTGTAATTAATATGTGGACGGAATTGTAGCTAATCCTCTAGCGCTGTTCCCGAGTGTCGACATAACGATGGCGAGAACAATGTGTGTGTGTGTCTTTCAAGAGAAAGGGTAAGGAGGCAGGTTTTAGGCACGTTCTCTTCTTGTACTATTACTGTCAGTGCATTCTGCTGTAATTAATATGTGGACGGAATTGAAGCTAATCCTCTAGCGCTGTTCCCGATTGTCGACATAACGATGGCGAGAACAATGTGTGTGTTTGTGTTTCAAGAGAATGGGTAAGGAGGCAGGTTGTAGGCACATTCTCTTCTTGTACTATTACTGTCAGTGCATTCTGCTGTAATTAATATGTGGATGGAATTGAAGCTAATCCTTTAGCGCTGTTCCCGAGTGTCGACGTAACGATGGCGAGAACAATGTGTGTGTGTGTCTTTCAAGAGAAAGGGTAAGGAGGCAGGTTGTAGGCACGTTCTCTTCTTGTACTATTACTGTCATTGCATTCTTCTGTAATTAATATGTGGACGGAATTGAACCTCATCCTCTAGCGCTGTTCCCGAGTGTCGACATAACGATGGCGAGAACAATGTGTGTGTGTGTCTTTCAAGAGAAAGGGTAAGGAGGCAGGTTGTATACACGATAACTTCTTGTACTATTACTGTCAACGCATCCTGCTGTAATTAATATGTGGACGGAATTGAAGCTAATCCTCTAGCGCTGTTCCCGAGTGTCGACAAAACGATGGTGAGAACAATGTGTGTGTTTAAAGAGAAAGGGTAAGGAGGCTGGTTGTAGGGACGTTCCCTTCTTGTACTATTACTGCTGTCAGTGCATTCTGCTGTAATTAATATGTGGACGGAATTGAAGCTAATCCTCTGGCGCTGTTCCCGTGTGTCGACATAACGATGGCGAGAACAATGTGTGTGTGTGTGTGTGTGTGTGTGTTTCAAGAGAAAGGGTAAGGAGGCAGGTTGTATACACGTTAACTTCTTGTACTATTACTGTCAGCGCATCCTGCTGTAATTAATATGTGGACGGAATTGAAGCTAATCCTCTAGCGCTGTTCCCGAGTGTTGACATAACGATGGTGAGAACAATGTGTGTGTTTAAAGAGAAAGGGTAAGGAGGAAGGTTGTAGGCACATTCTCTTCTTGTACTATTACTGTCAGTGCATTCTGCTTTAATTAATATGTGGATGGAATTGAAGCTAATCCTCTAGCGCTGTTCCCGAGTGTCGACGTAACGTTGGCGAGAACAATGTGTGTGTGTGTCTTTCAAGAGAAAGGGTAAGGAGGCAGGTTGTAAGCACGTTCTCTTCTTGTACTATTACTGTCAGTGCATTCTTCTGTAATTAATATGTGGACGGAATTGAACCTCATCTTCTAGCGCTGTTCCCGAGTGTCGACATAACGATGGCGAGAACAATGTGTGTGTGTGTCTTTCAAGAGAAAGGGTAAGGAGGCAGGTTGTAGGCACGTTCTCTTCTTGTACTGTTACTGTTAGTGCATTCTGCTGTAATTAATATGTAAACGGAATTGAAGCTAATCCTCTAGCGCTGTTCCAGAGTGACGACATAACAATGGCAAGAACAATGTGTGTGTGTGTGTGTTCCAAGAGAAAGGGTAAGGAGGCAGGTTGTAGGCACGTTCTCTTCTTGTACCATTACTGTCAGTGCATTCTGCAGTAATTAATATGTGGACGGAATTGAAGCTAATCCTCTAGCGCTGTTCCCGAGTGTCGACATAACGATGGGGAGGACAATGTGTGTGTGTGTGTGTGTGTGTGTGTGTGTGTGTTTCAAGAGTAAGGGTAAGGAGGCAGGTTGTAGGCACGTTCTCATCTTGTACTATTACTGTCAGTGCATTCTGCTATAATTAATATGTGGACGGAAATGTAGCTAATCCTCTAGCGCTGTTCCCAAGTGTCGACATAACGATGGCGAGAACAATGTGTGTGTGTGTCTTTCGAGAGAAAGGGTAAGGAGGCAGGTTGTAGGCACGTTCTCTTCTTGTACTATTACTGTCAGTGCATTCTGCTGTAATTAATATGTGGACGGAATTGTAGCTAATCCTCTAGCGCTGTTCCCGAGTGTCCACATAACGATGGCGAGAACAATGTGTGTGTGTGTCTTTCAAGAGAAAGGGTAAGGAGGCAGGTTTTAGGCACGTTCTCTTCTTGTACTATTACTGTCAGTGCATGCTGCTGTAATTAATATGTGGACGGAATTGAAGCTAATCCTCTAACGCTGTTCCCGATTGTCGACATAACGATGGCGAGAACAATGTGTGTGTTTGTGTTTCAAGAGAATGGGTAAGGAGGCAGGTTGTAGGCACATTCTCTTCTTGTACTATTACTGTCAGTGCATTCTGCTGTAATTAATATGTGGATGGAATTGAAGCTAATCCTCTAGCGCTGTTCCCGAGTGTCGACGTAACGATGGCGAGAACAATGTGTGTGTGTGTCTTTCAAGAGAAAGGGTAAGGAGGCAGGTTGTAGGCACGTTCTCTTCTTGTACTATTACTGTCAGTGCATTCTTCTGTAATTAATATGTGGACGGAATTGAACCTCATCCTCTAGCGCTGTTCCCGAGTGTCGACATAACGATGGCGAGAACAATGTGTGTGTGTGTCTTTCAAGAGAAAGGGTAAGGAGGCAGGTTGTAGGCACGTTCTCTTCTTGTACTGTTACTGTCAGTGCATTCTGCAGTAAATAATATGTGGACGGAATTGAAGCTAATCCTCTAGCGCAGTTCCCGAGTGTCGACATAACGATGGCGAGAACAATGTGTGTGTGTGTGTGTGTGTGTGTGTGTTTCAAGAGAAAGGGTAAGGAGGCAGGTTGTATACACGTTAACTTCTTGTACTATTACTGTCAACGCATCCTGCTGTAATTAATATGTGGACGGAATTGAAGCTAATCCTCTAGCGCTGTTCCCGAGTGTCGACATAACGATGGCGAGAACAATGTGTGTGTTTAAAGAGAAAGGGTAAGGAGGCTGGTTGTAGGGACGTTCCCTTCTTGTACTATTACTGCTGTCAGTGCATTCTGCTGTAATTAATATGTGGACGGAATTGAAGCTAATCCTCTAGCGCTGTTCCCGTGTGTCGACATAACGATGGCGAGAACAATGTGTGTGTGTGTGTGTGTGTGTGTGTGTTTCAAGAGAAAGGGTAAGGAGGCAGGTTGTATACACGTTAACTTCCTGTACTATTACTGTCAGCGCATCCTGCTGTAATTAATATGTGGACTGAATTGAAGCTAATCCTCTAGCGCTGTTCCCGAGTGTCGACATAACGATGGTGAGAACAATGTGTGTGTTTAAAGAGAAAGGGTAAGGAGGCAGGTTGTAGGCACATTCTCTTCTTGTACTATTACTGTCAGTGCATTCTGCTTTAATTAATATGTGGATGGAATTGAAGGTAATCCTCTAGCGCTGTTCCCGAGTGTCGACGTAACGTTGGCGAGAACAATGTGTGTGTGTGTCTTTCAAGAGAAAGGGTAAGGAGGCAGGTTGTAAGCACGTTCTCTTCTTGTACTATTACTGTCAGTGCATTTTTCTGTAATTAATATGTGGACGGAATTGAACCTCATCCTCTAGCGCTGTTCCCGAGTGTCGACATAACGATTGTGAGAACTATGTGTTTGTGTGTCTTTCAAGACAAAGGGTAAGGAGGCAGGTTGTAGGCACGTTCTCTTCTTGTACTATTACTGTCAGTGCATACTGCTGTAGTTAATATGTGGACGGAATTGAAGCTAATCCTCTAGACCTGTTCCCGAATGTCGACATAACGATGGCGAGAACAATGTGTGCGTTTGTGTTTCAAGAGAAAGAGTAAAGATGCACGTTGTAGGCACGTTTTCTTCTTGTACTATTACTGTCAGTGCATTCTGCTGTAATTAATATGTGGATGGAATTAAAGCTAATCATCTAGCGCTGTTCCCGAGTGTCGACATAACAATGGCGAGAACAATGTGTGTGAGTGTGTTTCAAGAGAATGGGTAAGGAGGCAGGTTGTAGGCACGTTCTCTTCTTGTACCATTACTGTCAGTGCATTCTGCAGTAAATAATATGTGGACGGAATTGAAGTTAATCCTCTAGCGCTGTTCCCGAGTGTCGACATAACGATGGCGAGAACAATGTGTGTGTGTGTGTGTGTGTTTCAAGAGAAAGGGTAAGGACTCAGTTTGTATACACGTTCACTTCTTGTACTATTACTGTCAGCGCATCCTGCTGTAATTAATATGTGGACGGAATTGAAGCTAATCCTCTAGCGCTGTTCCCGAGTGTCGACATAACGATGGCGAGAACAATGTGTGTGTTTAAAGAGAAAGGGTAAGGAGGCAGGTTGTAGGCACGTTCTCTTCTTGTACTATTACTGTCAGTGCATTCTGCTGTAATTTATATGTGGACGGAATTGAAGCTAATAATGTAGTGCTGTTCCCGAGTGTCGACATAACGATGGCGAGAACAATGTGTGTGTGTGTCTTTCAAGAGAAAGGGTAATTAGGCAGGTTGTAGGCACGTTCTCTTCTTGTACTATTACTGTCAGTGGATTCTGCTGTAATTAATATGTGGCCGGAATTGAAGCTAATCCTCTAGCGCTGTTCCCGTGTGTCGACATAACGATGGCGAGAACTATGTGTTTGTGTGTCTTTCAAGAGAAAGGGTAAGGAGGCAGGTTGTAGGCACGTTCTCTTCTTGTACTATTACTATCAGTGCATTCTACTGTAATTAATATGGGGATGGAATTGAAGTTAATCGTCTAGCGCTGTACCCGTTTGTCGACATAACAATGGCAAGAACAATGTGTGTGTGTGTTTCAAGAGAAAGGGTAAGGTGGCAGGTTGTAGGCACGTTCTCTTCTTGTACCAATACTGTCAGTGCATTTTGCAGTAATTAATATGTGGACGGAATTGAAGCTAATCCTCTAGCGCTGTTCCCGAGTGTCGACATAACAATGGCGAGAACAATGTGTGTGTGTGTGTTTCAAGAGAAATTGTAAGGAGGCAGGTTGTAGGCACGTTCTCTTCTTGTACCATTAATGTCAGTGAATTCTGCAGTAAATTATATGTGGACGGAATTGAAGCTAATCCTCTAGCGCTGTTCCCGAGTGTCGACATAACGATGGCGAGGACAATATGTGTGTGTGTGTGTGTGTGTGTTTCACGAGAAATGGTAAGGAGGCAGGTTGTAGACACGTTAACTTCTTGTACTATTACTGTCTGGGCATCCTGCTGTAATTAATATGTGGACGGAATTGAAGCTAATCCTCTAGCGCTGTTCCCGAGTCTCGACATAACGATGGCGAGAACAATGTGTGTGTTTCAAGAGAAAGGGTAAGGAGGCAGGTTGTAGTCACGTTATCTTCTTGTACTATTACTCTCGGTGCACTCTGTTGTAATTAATATGTGGACGGAATTCAAGCTAATCCTCTAGCGCTGTTCCCGAGTGTCGACATAACGATGGCGAGAACAATATGTGTGTATGTGTTTCAAGAGAAAGGGTAAGGGGCAGGTTGTAGTCACGTTAACTTCTTGTACTATTACTGTCAGGGCATCCTGCTGTAATTAATATGTGGACAGAATTGAAGCTAATAATGTAGTGCTGTTCCCGAGTGCCGACATAACGACGGCGAGAATAATATGTGTGTATGTGTTTCGAGAGAAAGGGTAAGGAGGCAGGTTGTAGACACGTTAACTTCTTGTACTATTACTGTCAGGGCACCCTGCTGTAATTAATATGTGGACGGAATTGAAG
The DNA here is from genome assembly GCF_023897955.1 of Schistocerca gregaria. Taxonomy (NCBI): domain Eukaryota; kingdom Metazoa; phylum Arthropoda; class Insecta; order Orthoptera; family Acrididae; genus Schistocerca; species Schistocerca gregaria. The sequence continues at coordinate 224,902,294 of NC_064922.1, forward strand.
CTAATCCTCTAGCGCTGTTCCCTAGTGTCCATATAACGATGGCGAGAACAATGTGTGTGTTTCAAGAGAAAGGGTAAGGAGGCTGGTTGTAGTCACGTTCTCGTCTTGTACTATTACTGTCAGTGCATTCTGCTGTAATTAATATGTGGATGGAATTGAAGCTAATCCTCTAGCGCTGTTCCCGAGTGTCGACATAACAATGGCGAGAACAATGTGTGTGTGTGTGTTTCAAGAGAAAGGGTAAGGAAGCAGGTTGTAGGCACGTTCTCTTCTTGTACTATTACTGTCAGTGCATTCTGCTGTAATTAACATATGGATGGAATTGAAGCTAATCCTCTAGCCCTGTTCCCGAATGTCGACATAACGATGGCGAGAACAATGTGTGCGTTTGTGTTTCAAGAGAAAGGGTAAGGATGCACGTTGTAGGCACGTTTTCTTCTTGTACTATTACTGTCAGTGCATTCTGCTGTCATTAATATGTGGATGGAATTGAAGCTAATCCTTTAGCGCTGTTCCCGAGTGTCGACGTAACGATGGCGAGAACAATGTGTGTGTGTGTCTTTCAAGAGAAAGGGTAAGGAGGCAGGTTGTAGGCACGTTCTCTTCTTGTACTATTACTGTCATTGCATTCTTCTGTAATTAATATGTGGACGGAATTGAACCTCATCCTCTAGCGCTGTTCCCGAGTGTCGACATAACGATGGCGAGAACAATGTGTGTGTGTGTCTTTCAAGAGAAAGGGTAAGGAGGCAGGTTGTATACACGATAACTTCTTGTACTATTACTGTCAACGCATCCTGCTGTAATTAATATGTGGACGGAATTGAAGCTAATCCTCTAGCGCTGTTCCCGAGTGTCGACAAAACGATGGCGAGAACAATGTGTGTGTTTAAAGAGAAAGGGTAAGGAGGCTGGTTGTAGGGACGTTCCCTTCTTGTACTATTACTGCTGTCAGTGCATTCTGCTGTAATTAATATGTGGACGGAATTGAAGCTAATCCTCTGGCGCTGTTCCCGTGTGTCGACATAACGATGGCGAGAACAATGTGTGTGTGTGTGTGTGTGTGTGTTTCAAGAGAAAGGGTAAGGAGGCAGGTTGTATACACGTTAACTTCTTGTACTATTACTGTCAGCGCATCCTGCTGTAATTAATATGTGGACGGAATTGAAGCTAATCCTCTAGCGCTGTTCCCGAGTGTTGACATAACGATGGTGAGAACAATGTGTGTGTTTAAAGAGAAAGGGTAAGGAGGCAGGTTGTAGGCACATTCTCTTCTTGTACTATTACTGTCAGTGCATTCTGCTTTAATTAATATGTGGATGGAATTGAAGCTAATCCTCTAGCGCTGTTCCCGAGTGTCGACGTAACGTTGGCGAGAACAATGTGTGTGTGTGTCTTTCAAGAGAAAGGGTAAGGAGGCAGGTTGTAAGCACGTTCTCTTCTTGTACTATTACTGTCAGTGCATTCTTCTGTAATTAATATGTGGACGGAATTGAACCTCATCTTCTAGCGCTGTTCCCGAGTGTCGACATAACGATGGCGAGAACAATGTGTGTGTGTGTCTTTCAAGAGAAAGGGTAAGGAGGCAGGTTGTAGGCACGTTCTCTTCTTGTACTGTTACTGTTAGTGCATTCTGCTGTAATTAATATGTAAACGGAATTGAAGCTAATCCTCTAGCGCTGTTCCAGAGTGACGACATAACAATGGCAAGAACAATGTGTGTGTGTGTGTGTTCCAAGAGAAAGGGTAAGGAGGCAGGTTGTAGGCACGTTCTCTTCTTGTACCATTACTGTCAGTGCATTCTGCAGTAATTAATATGTGGACGGAATTGAAGCTAATCCTCTAGCGCTGTTCCCGAGTGTCGACATAACGATGGGGAGGACAATGTGTGTGTGTGTGTGTGTGTGTGTGTGTGTGTGTTTCAAGAGTAAGGGTAAGGAGGCAGGTTGTAGGCACGTTCTCATCTTGTACTATTACTGTCAGTGCATTCTGCTATAATTAATATGTGGACGGAAATGTAGCTAATCCTCTAGCGCTGTTCCCAAGTGTCGACATAACGATGGCGAGAACAATGTGTGTGTGTGTCTTTCGAGAGAAAGGGTAAGGAGGCAGGTTGTAGGCACGTTCTCTTCTTGTACTATTACTGTCAGTGCATTCTGCTGTAATTAATATGTGGACGGAATTGTAGCTAATCCTCTAGCGCTGTTCCCGAGTGTCCACATAACGATGGCGAGAACAATGTGTGTGTGTGTCTTTCAAGAGAAAGGGTAAGGAGGCAGGTTTTAGGCACGTTCTCTTCTTGTACTATTACTGTCAGTGCATGCTGCTGTAATTAATATGTGGACGGAATTGAAGCTAATCCTCTAACGCTGTTCCCGATTGTCGACATAACGATGGCGAGAACAATGTGTGTGTTTGTGTTTCAAGAGAATGGGTAAGGAGGCAGGTTGTAGGCACATTCTCTTCTTGTACTATTACTGTCAGTGCATTCTGCTGTAATTAATATGTGGATGGAATTGAAGCTAATCCTCTAGCGCTGTTCCCGAGTGTCGACGTAACGATGGCGAGAACAATGTGTGTGTGTGTCTTTCAAGAGAAAGGGTAAGGAGGCAGGTTGTAGGCACGTTCTCTTCTTGTACTATTACTGTCAGTGCATTCTTCTGTAATTAATATGTGGACGGAATTGAACCTCATCCTCTAGCGCTGTTCCCGAGTGTCGACATAACGATGGCGAGAACAATGTGTGTGTGTGTCTTTCAAGAGAAAGGGTAAGGAGGCAGGTTGTAGGCACGTTCTCTTCTTGTACTGTTACTGTCAGTGCATTCTGCAGTAAATAATATGTGGACGGAATTGAAGCTAATCCTCTAGCGCAGTTCCCGAGTGTCGACATAACGATGGCGAGAACAATGTGTGTGTGTGTGTGTGTGTGTGTGTGTTTCAAGAGAAAGGGTAAGGAGGCAGGTTGTATACACGTTAACTTCTTGTACTATTACTGTCAACGCATCCTGCTGTAATTAATATGTGGACGGAATTGAAGCTAATCCTCTAGCGCTGTTCCCGAGTGTCGACATAACGATGGCGAGAACAATGTGTGTGTTTAAAGAGAAAGGGTAAGGAGGCTGGTTGTAGGGACGTTCCCTTCTTGTACTATTACTGCTGTCAGTGCATTCTGCTGTAATTAATATGTGGACGGAATTGAAGCTAATCCTCTAGCGCTGTTCCCGTGTGTCGACATAACGATGGCGAGAACAATGTGTGTGTGTGTGTGTGTGTGTGTGTGTTTCAAGAGAAAGGGTAAGGAGGCAGGTTGTATACACGTTAACTTCCTGTACTATTACTGTCAGCGCATCCTGCTGTAATTAATATGTGGACGGAATTGAAGCTAATCCTCTAGCGCTGTTCCCGAGTGTCGACATAACGATGGTGAGAACAATGTGTGTGTTTAAAGAGAAAGGGTAAGGAGGCAGGTTGTAGGCACATTCTCTTCTTGTACTATTACTGTCAGTGCATTCTGCTTTAATTAATATGTGGATGGAATTGAAGGTAATCCTCTAGCGCTGTTCCCGAGTGTCGACGTAACGTTGGCGAGAACAATGTGTGTGTGTGTCTTTCAAGAGAAAGGGTAAGGAGGCAGGTTGTAAGCACGTTCTCTTCTTGTACTATTACTGTCAGTGCATTCTTCTGTAATTAATATGTGGACGGAATTGAACCTCATCCTCTAGCGCTGTTCCCGAGTGTCGACATAACGATTGTGAGAACTATGTGTTTGTGTGTCTTTCAAGACAAAGGGTTAGGAGGCAGGTTGTAGGCACGTTCTCTTCTTGTACTATTACTGTCAGTGCATACTGCTGTAGTTAATATGTGGACGGAATTGAAGCTAATCCTCTAGACCTGTTCCCGAATGTCGACATAACGATGGCGAGAACAATGTGTGCGTTTGTGTTTCAAGAGAAAGAGTAAAGATGCACGTTGTAGGCACGTTTTCTTCTTGTACTATTACTGTCAGTGCATTCTGCTGTAATTAATATGTGGATGGAATTAAAGCTAATCATCTAGCGCTGTTCCCGAGTGTCGACATAACAATGGCGAGAACAATGTGTGTGAGTGTGTTTCAAGAGAATGGGTAAGGAGGCAGGTTGTAGGCACGTTCTCTTCTTGTACCATTACTGTCAGTGCATTCTGCAGTAAATAATATGTGGACGGAATTGAAGTTAATCCTCTAGCGCTGTTCCCGAGTGTCGACATAACGATGGCGAGAACAATGTGTGTGTGTGTGTGTGTGTTTCAAGAGAAAGGGTAAGGACTCAGTTTGTATACACGTTCACTTCTTGTACTATTACTGTCAGCGCATCCTGCTGTAATTAATATGTGGACGGAATTGAAGCTAATCCTCTAGCGCTGTTCCCGAGTGTCGACATAACGATGGCGAGAACAATGTGTGTGTTTAAAGAGAAAGGGTAAGGAGGCAGGTTGTAGGCACGTTCTCTTCTTGTACTATTACTGTCAGTGCATTCTGCTGTAATTTATATGTGGACGGAATTGAAGCTAATAATGTAGTGCTGTTCCCGAGTGTCGACATAACGATGGCGAGAACAATGTGTGTGTGTGTCTTTCAAGAGAAAGGGTAATTAGGCAGGTTGTAGGCACGTTCTCTTCTTGTACTATTACTGTCAGTGGATTCTGCTGTAATTAATATGTGGCCGGAATTGAAGCTAATCCTCTAGCGCTGTTCCCGTGTGTCGACATAACGATGGCGAGAACTATGTGTTTGTGTGTCTTTCAAGAGAAAGGGTAAGGAGGCAGGTTGTAGGCACGTTCTCTTCTTGTACTATTACTATCAGTGCATTCTACTGTAATTAATATGGGGATGGAATTGAAGTTAATCGTCTAGCGCTGTACCCGTTTGTCGACATAACAATGGCAAGAACAATGTGTGTGTGTGTTTCAAGAGAAAGGGTAAGGTGGCAGGTTGTAGGCACGTTCTCTTCTTGTACCAATACTGTCAGTGCATTTTGCAGTAATTAATATGTGGACGGAATTGAAGCTAATCCTCTAGCGCTGTTCCCGAGTGTCGACATAACAATGGCGAGAACAATGTGTGTGTGTGTGTTTCAAGAGAAATTGTAAGGAGGCAGGTTGTAGGCACGTTCTCTTCTTGTACCATTAATGTCAGTGAATTCTGCAGTAAATTATATGTGGACGGAATTGAAGCTAATCCTCTAGCGCTGTTCCCGAGTGTCGACATAACGATGGCGAGGACAATATGTGTGTGTGTGTGTGTGTGTGTTTCACGAGAAATGGTAAGGAGGCAGGTTGTAGACACGTTAACTTCTTGTACTATTACTGTCTGGGCATCCTGCTGTAATTAATATGTGGACGGAATTGAAGCTAATCCTCTAGCGCTGTTCCCGAGTCTCGACATAACGATGGCGAGAACAATGTGTGTGTTTCAAGAGAAAGGGTAAGGAGGCAGGTTGTAGTCACGTTATCTTCTTGTACTATTACTCTCGGTGCACTCTGTTGTAATTAATATGTGGACGGAATTCAAGCTAATCCTCTAGCGCTGTTCCCGAGTGTCGACATAACGATGGCGAGAACAATATGTGTGTATGTGTTTCAAGAGAAAGGGTAAGGGGCAGGTTGTAGTCACGTTAACTTCTTGTACTATTACTGTCAGGGCATCCTGCTGTAATTAATATGTGGACAGAATTGAAGCTAATAATGTAGTGCTGTTCCCGAGTGCCGACATAACGACGGCGAGAATAATATGTGTGTATGTGTTTCGAGAGAAAGGGTAAGGAGGCAGGTTGTAGACACGTTAACTTCTTGTACTATTACTGTCAGGGCACCCTGCTGTAATTAATATGTGGACGGAATTGAAGCTAATCCTCTAGCGCTGTTCCCTAGTGTCCATATAACGATGGCGAGAACAATGTGTGTGTTTCAAGAGAAAGGGTAAGGAGGCTGGTTGTAGTCACGTTCTCGTCTTGTACTATTACTGTCAGTGCATTCTGCTGTAATTAATATGTGGATGGAATTGAAGCTAATCCTCTAGCGCTGTTCCCGAGTGTCGACATAACAATGGCGAGAACAATGTGTGTGTGTGTGTTTCAAGAGAAAGGGTAAGGAAGCAGGTTGTAGGCACGTTCTCTTCTTGTACTATTACTGTCAGTGCATTCTGCTGTAATTAACATATGGATGGAATTGAAGCTAATCCTCTAGCCCTGTTCCCGAATGTCGACATAACGATGGCGAGAACAATGTGTGCGTTTGTGTTTCAAGAGAAAGGGTAAGGATGCACGTTGTAGGCACGTTTTCTTCTTGTACTATTACTGTCAGTGCATTCTGCTGTAATTAATATGTGGATGGAATTGAAGCTAATCATCTAGCGCTGTTCCCGAGTGTCGACATAACAATGGCGACAACAATGTGTGTGAGTGTGTTTCAAGAGATTGGGTAAGGAGGCTGGTTGTAGGCACGTTCTCTTCTTGTACCATTACTGTCAGTGCATTCTGCAGTAAATAATATGCGGACGGAATTGAAGCTAATCCTCTAGCGCTGTTGCCGAGTGTCGACATAACGATGGCGAGAACAATGTGTGTGAGTGTGTGTGTGTGTTTCAAGAGAAAGGGTAAGGAGGCAGGTTGTATACATGTTAACTTCTTGTACTATTACTGTCAGCGCATCCTGCTGTAATTAATATGTGGACGGAATTGAAGCTAATCCTCTAGCGCTGTTCCCGAGTGTCGACATAACGATGGCGAGAACAATGTGTGTGTGTGTGTGTGTGTGTGTGTGTGTGTGTGTGTGTTTCAAGAGAAAGGGTAAGGAGGCAGGTTGTATACACGTTAACTTCTTGTACTATTACTGTCAGCGCATCCAGCTGTAATTAATATGTGGACGGAATTGAAGCTAATCCTCTAGCGCAGTTCCCGAGTGTCGACTTAACGATGGTGAGAACAATGTGTGTGTATAAAGAGAAAGGGTAAGGAGGCAGGTTGTAGGCACATTCTCTTCTTGTACTATTACTGTCAGTGCATTCTGCTTTAATTAATATGTGGATGGAATTGAAGCTAATCCTCTAGCGCTGTTCCCGAGTGTCGACGTAACGATGGCGAGAACAATGTGTGTGTGTGTCTTTCAAGAGAAAGGGTAAGGAGGCAGGTTGTAGGCACGTTCTCTTCTTGTTATATTACTGTCAGTGCATTCTTCTGTAATTAATATATTTACGGAATTGAAGCTAATCCTCTAGCGCTGTTCCCAAGGGTCGACATAACGATGGCGAGAACAATGTGTGTGTGTGTCTTTCAAGAGAAAGGGTAAGGAGGCAGTTTGTAGGCACGTTCTCTTCTTGTACTGTTACTGTTAGTGCATTCTGCTGTAATTAATATGTAAACGGAATTGAAGCTAATCCTCTAGCGCTGTTCCCGTGTGTCGACATAACGATGGCGAGAACTATGTGGTTGTGTGTCTTTCAAGAGAAAGGGTAAGGAGGCAGGTTGTAGGCACGTTCTCTTCTTGTACTATTACTGTCAGTGCATACTGCTGTAGTTAATATGTGGACGGAATTGAAGCTAATCCTCTAGCCCTGTTCCCGAATGTCGACATAACGATGGCGAGAACAATGTGTGCGTTTGTGTTTCAAGAGAAAGAGTAAGGATGCACGTTGTAGGCACGTTTTCTTCTTGTACTATTACTGTCAGTGCATTCTGCTGTAATTAATATGTGGATGGAATTGAAGCTAATCATCTAGCGCTGTTCCCGAGTGTCGACATAACGATGGCGAGAACAATGTGTGTGTGTGTGTGTGTGTGTTTCAAGAGAAAGGGTAAGGAGGCAGGTTGTATACACGTTAACTTCTTGTACTATTACTGTCAGCGCATCCTGCTGTAATTAATATGTGGACGGAATTGAAGCTAATCATCTAGCGCTGTTCCCGAGTGTGGACATAACGATGGCGAGAACAATGTGAGTGTTTAAAGAGAAAGGGTAAGGAGGCAGGTTGTAGGCACGTTCTCTTCTTGTACTATTACTGTCAGTGTATTTTGCTGTAATTTATATGTGGACGGAATTGAAGCTAATCCTCTAGCGCTGTTCCCGAGTGTCGACATAACGATGGCGAGATCAATGTGTGTGTGTGTCTTTCAAGAGAAAGGGTAAGGAGGGAGGTTGTAGGCACGTTCTCTTCTTGTACTATTACTGTCATTGGATTCTGCTGTAATTAATATGTGGACGGAATTGAAGCTAATCCTCTAGCGCTGTTCCCGTGTGTCGACATAACGATGGCGAGAACTATGTGTTTGTGTGTCTCTCAAGAGAAAGGGTAAGGAGGCAGATTGTAGGCACGTTCTCTTCTTTTACTATTACTATCAGTGCATTCTACTGTAATAAATATGTGGATGGAATTGTAGCTAATCGTCTAGCGCTGTACCCGTTTGTCGACATAACAATGGCGAGAACAATGTGTGTGTGTGTTTCAAGAGAAAGGGTGAGGAGGCAGGTTGTAGGCACGTTCTCTTCTTGTACCAATACTGTCAGTGCATTCTGCAGTAATTAATATGTGGACGGAATTGAAGCTAATCCTCTAGCGCTGCTCCCGAGTGTCGACATAACAATGGCGAGAACAATGTGTGTGTGTGTGTGTTTCAAGAGAAATTGTAAGGAGGCAGGTTGTAGGCACGTTCTCTTCTTGTACCATTAATGTCAGTGAATTCTGCATTAAATTATATGTGGACGGAATTGAAGTTAATCCTCTAGCGCTGTTCCCGAGTGTCGACTTAACGATGGCGAGGACAATATGTGTGTGTGTGTGTGTGTGTGTGTGTGTTTCAAGAGAAATGGTAAGGAGGCAGGTTGTAGACACGTTAACTTCTTGTACTATTACTGTCTGGGCATCCTGCTGTAATTAATATGTGGACGGAATTGAAGCTAATCCTCTAGCGCTGTTCCCGAATGTCGACATAACGATGGCGAGAACAATGTGTGTGTTTCAAGAGAAAGGGTAAGGAGGCAGGTTGTAGGCACGTTATCTTCTTGTACTATTACTCTCAGTGCACTCTGTTGTAATTAATATGTGGACGGAATTCAAGCTAATCCTCTAGCGCTGTTCCCGAGTGTCGACATAACGATGGCGAGAACAATATGTGTGTATGTGTTTCAAGAGAAAGGGTAAGGGGCAGGTTGTAGTCACGTTAACTTCTTGTACTATTACTGTCAGGGCATCCTGCTGTAATTAATATGTGGACAGAATTGGAGCTAATAATGTAGTGCTGTTCCCGAGTGCCGACATAACGACGGCGAGAATAATATGTGTGTATGTGTTTCGAGAGAAAGGGTAAGGAGGCAGGTTGTAGACACGTTAACTTCTCGTACTATTACTGTCAGGGCACCCTGCTGTAATTAATATGTGGACGGAATTGAAGCTAATCCTCTAGCGCTGTTCCCTAGTGACGATATAACGATGGCGAGAACAATGTGTGTGTTTCAAGAGAAAGGGTAAGGAGGCAGGTTGTAGGCACGTTCTCGTCTTGTACTATTACTGTCAGTGCATTCTGCTGTAATTAATATGCGGATGGAATTGAAGCTAATCCTCTAGCGCTGTTCCCGAGTGTCGACATAACAATGGCGAGAACAATATGTGTGTGTGTGTTTCAAGAGAAAGGGTAAGGAGGCAGGTTGTAGGCACGTTCTCATCTTGTACTATTACTGTCAGTGCATTGTGCTGTAATTAACATATGGATGGAATTGAAGCTAATCCTCTAGCGCTGCTCCCGAGTGTCGACATAACGATGGCGAGAACAATGTGTGTGTGTGTGTTTCAAGTGAAAGGGTAAGGAGGCAGGTTGTAGGCACGTTCTCTTCTTGTACTATTACTGTCAGTGCATTCTTCTGTAATTAATATGTGGACGGAATTGAAGCTAATCCTCTAGCGCTGTTCCCGAGTGTCGACATAACAATGGCCAGAACAATGTGTGTGTGTGTTTCAAGAAAAAGGGTAAGGAGGCATGTTGTAGGCACGTTCTCTTCTTGTACCAATACTGTCAGTGCATTCTGCAGTAATTAATATGTGGACGGAATTGAAGCTAATCCTCTAGCGCTGTTCCCGAGTGTCGACATAACAATGGCGTGAACAATGTGTGTGTGTGTGTTTCAAGAGAAATTGTAAGGAGGCAGGTTGTAGGCACGTTCTCTTCTTGTACCATTAATGTCAGTGCATTCTGCAGTAATTTATATGTGGACGGAATTGAAGCTAATCCTCTAGCGCTGTTCCCGAGTGTCGACATAACGATGGCGAGGACAATATGTGTGTGTGTGTGTGTGTTTCAAGAGAAATGGTAAGGAGGCAGGTTGTAGACACGTTAACTTCTTGTACTATTACTGTCAGGGCATCCTGCTGTAATTAATATGTGGACGGAATTGAAGCTAATCCTCTAGCGCTGTTCCCGAGTGTCGACATAACGATGGCGAGAACAATGTGTGTGTTTCAAGAGAAAGGGTAAGGAGGCAGGTTGTAGGCACGTTCTCTTCTTGTACTAGTACTGTCAGTGCATTCTGCTGTAATTAATATGTGGATGGAATTGAAGATAATCCTCTAGCGCTGTTCCCGAGTGTCGACATAACAATGGCGATAACAATGTGTGTGTGTGTGTGTTTCAAGAGAAAGGGTAAGGAGGCAGGTTGTAGGCACGTTCTCTTCTTGTACTATTACTGTCAGTGCATTCTGCTGTAATTAATATATGGATGGAATTGAAGCTAATCCTCTAGCGCTGCTCCCGAGTGTCGACATAACGATGGTGAGAACAATGTGTGTGTTGTGTGTTTCAAGAGAAAGGGTAAGGAAGCAGGTTGTAGGCACGTTCTCTTCTTGTACTATTACTGTCAGTGCATTCTGCTGTAGTTAATATGTGGACGGAATTGAAGCTAATCCTCTAGCGCTGTTCCCGAGTGTCGACATAACGATGTCGAGAACAATGTGTGTGTGTGTGTGTATCATGAGAAAGAGTAAGGAGGCAGGTTGTAGGCACATTCTCTTCTTGTACTATTACTGTCAGTGCATGGTGCTGCATTTAATATGTGGACGGAATAGAAGTTAATCCTCTAGTGCTGTTCCCGAGTGTCGACATAACGATGGCGAGAATAATGTGTGTGTGTGTGTTTCAAGAGGAAGGGTAAGGCGCCAGGTTGTAGACACGTTCTCTTCTTTTACTACTACTGTCAGTGCATTCAGCTGTGGTTAATATGTGGTCGGAATTGAAACTAATCCTCTAGCGCTGTTCCCGAGTGTCGACATAACGATGGCGAGAACAATATGTGTGTATGTGTTTCAAGAGAAAGGGTAAGGGGCAGGTTGTAGTCACGTTAACTTCTTGTACTATTACTGTCAGGGCATTCTGCTGTAATTAATATGTGGACAGAATTGAAGCTAATAATGTAGTGCTGTTCCCGAGTGCCGACATAACGACGGCGAGAATAATATGTGTGTATGTGTTTCGAGAGAAAGGGTAAGGAGGCAGGTTGTAGACACTTTACCTTCTTGTACTATTACTGTCAAGGCATCCTGCTGTAATTAATATGTGGACGGAATTGAAGCTAATCCTCTAGGCTGTTCACGAGTGTCGACATAACGATGGCGATGACAATGTGTGTGTCTGTGTGTGTGTGTTTCAAGAGAAAGGGTAAGGAGGCAGGTTGTAGGCACGTTCTCTTTTTGTACTATTACTGTCAGTGCATTCTGCTGTAATTAACATATGAATAGAATTGAAGCTAATCCTCTAGCGCTGCTCTCGAGTGTCGACATAACGATTGCGAGAACAATGTAAGTGTGTGTCTTTCAATAGAAAGGGTAAGGAGGCAGATTGTAGGCACGGTCTCTTCTTGTACTATTACTGTCAGGGCACCCGGCTGTAATTAATATGTGGACAGAATTGAAGCTAATCCTCTAGCGCTGTTCCCTAGTGTCGATATAACGATGGCGAGAACAATGTGTGTGTTTCAAGAGAAAGGGTAAGGAGGCAGGTTGTAGGCACGTTCTCGTCTTGTACTATTACTGTCAGTGCATTCTGCTGTAATTAATATGTGGATGGAATTGAAGCTAATCCTCTAGCGCTGTTCCCGAGTGTCGACATAACAATGGCGAGAACAATGTGTGTGTGTGTGTTTCAAGAGGAAGGGTAAGGAGGCAGGTTGTAGGCACGTTCTCTTCTTGTACTATTACTGTCAGTGCATTCTGCTGTAATTAACATATGGATGGAATTTTAGCTAATCCTCTAGCGTTGCTCCCGAGTGTCGACATAACGATGGCGAGAAAAATGTGTGTGTGTGTGTTTCAAGAGATAGGGTAATAAGGCAGGTTGTAGGCACGTTCTCTTCTTGTACTATTACTGTCAGTGCATTCTTCTGTAATTAATATGTGGACGGAATTGAAGCTAATCCTCTAGCGCTGTTCCCGAGTGTCGACATAACAATGGCGAGAACAATGTGTGTGTGTGTGTTTCAAGAGAAAGGGTAAGGAGGCAGGTTGTAGGCACGTTCTCTTCTTGTACTATTACTGTCAGTGCATTCTGCTGTAATTAACATATGGATGGAATTGAAGCTAATCCTCTAGCGCTGCTCCCGAGTGTCGACATAACGATGGCGAGAACAATGTGTGTGTGTGTGTTTCAAGTGAAAGGGTAAGGAGACAGGTTGTAGGCACGTTCTCTTCTTGTACTATTACTGTCAGTGCATTCTTCTGTAATTAATATGTGGACGGAATTGAAGCTAATCCTCTAGCGCTGTTCCCGAGTGTCGACATAACAATGGCGAGAACAATGTGTGTGTTTCAAGAGAAAGGGTAAGGAGGCAGGTTGTAGGCACGTTCTCTTCTTGTACCAATACTGTCAGTGCATTCTGCAGTAATTAATATGTGGACGGAATTGAAGCTAATCCTCTAGCGCTGTTCCCGAGTGTCGACATAACGATGGCGAGAACAATGTGTGTGTTGTGTGTTTCAAGAGAAAGGGTAAGGAAGCAGGTTGTAGGCACGTTCTCTTATTGTACTATTACTGTCAGTGCATTCTGCTGTAGTTAATATGTGGACGGAATTGAAGCTAATCCTCTAGCGGTGTTCCCGAGTGTCGACATAACGATGTCGAGAACAATGTGTGTGTGTGTGTATCATGAGAAAGAGTAAGGAGGCAGGTTGTAGGCACGTTCTCTTCTTGTACTATTACTGTCAGTGCATGGTGCTGCATTTAATATGTGGACGGAATAGAAGTTAATCCTCTAGTGCTGTTCCCGAGTGTCGACATAACGATGGCGAGAATAATGTGTGTGTGTGTGTTTCAAGAGGAAGGGTAAGGAGCCAGGTTGTAGACACGTTCTCTTCTTTTACTACTACTGTCAGTGCATTCAGCTGTGGTTAATATGTGGTCGGAATTGAAACTAATCCTCTAGCGCTGTTCCCGAGTGTCGACATAACGATGGCGAGAACAATATGTGTGTATGTGTTTCAAGAGAAAGGGTAAGGGGCAGGTTGTAGTCACGTTAACTTCTTGTACTATTACTGTCAGGGCATCCTGCTGTAATTAATATCTGGACAGAATTGAAGCTAATAATGTAGTGCTGTTCCCGAGTGCCGACATAACGACGGCGAGAATAATATGTGTGTATGTGTTTCGAGAGAAAGGGTAAGGAGGCAGGTTGTAGACACTTTACCTTCTTGTACTATTACTGTCAAGGCATCCTGCTGTAATTAATATGTGGACGGAATTGAAGCTAATCCTCTAGGCTGTTCACGAGTGTCGACATAACGATGGCGATGACAATGTGTGTGTCTGTGTGTGTGTGTTTCAAGAGAAAGGGTAAGGAGGCAGGTTGTAGGCACGTTCTCTTTTTGTACTATTACTGTCAGTGCATTCTGCTGTAATTAACATATGAATAGAATTGAAGCTAATCCTCTAGCGCTGCTCCCGAGTGTCGACATAACGATTGCGAGAACAATGTAAGTGTGTGTCTTTCAATAGAAAGGGTAAGGAGGCAGATTGTAGGCACGGTCTCTTCTTGTACTATTACTGTCAGGGCACCCTGCTGTAATTAATATGTGGACGTAATTGAAGCTACTCCTCTAGCGCTGTTCCCTAGTGTCGATATAACGATGGCGAGAACAATGTGTGTGTTTCAAGAGAAAGGGTAAGGAGGCAGGTTGTAGGCACGTTCTCGTCTTGTACTATTACTGTCAGTGCATTCTGCTGTAATTAATATGTGGATGGAATTGAAGCTAATCCTCTAGCGCTGTTCCCGAGTGTCGACATAACAATGGCGAGAACAATGTGTGTGTGTGTGTTTCAAGAGAAAGGGTAAGGAGGCAGGTTGTAGGCACGTTCTCTTCTTGTACTATTACTGTCAGTGCATTCTGCTGTAATTAACATATGGATGGAATTGAAGCTAATCCTCTGGCGTTGCTCCCGAGTGTCGACATAACGATGGCGAGAAAAATGTGTGTGTGTGTGTTTCAAGAGATAGGGTAATAAGGCAGGTTGTAGGCACGTTCTCTTCTTGTACTATTACTGTCAGTGCTTTCTTCTGTAATTAATATGTGGACGGAATTGAAGCTAATCCTCTAGCGCTGTTCCCGTGTGTCGACATAACAAAGGCGAGAACAATGTGTGTGTGTGTTTCAAGAGAAAGGGTAAGGAGGCAGGTTGTAGGCACGTTCTCTTCTTGTACCAATACTGTCAGAGCATTCTGCAGTAATTAATATGTGGACGGAATTGAAGCTAATCCTCTAGCGCTGTTCCCGAGTGTCGACATAACAATGGCGAGAACAATGTGTGTGTGTGTGTTTCAAGAGAAATTGTAAGGAGGCAGGTTGTAGGCACGTTCTCTTCTTGTACCATTAATGTCAGTGCATTCTGCAGTAATTTATATGTGGACGGAATTGAAGCTAATCCTCTAGCGCTGTTCCCGAGTGTCGACATAACGATGGCGAGGACAATATGTGTGTGTGTGTGTGTGTTTCAAGAGAAATGGTAAGGAGGCAGGTTGTAGACACGTTAACTTCTTGTACTATTACTGTCAGGGCATCCTGCTGTAATTAATATGTGGACGGAATTGAAGCTAATCCTCTAGCGCTGTTCCCGAGTGTCGACATAACGATGGCGAGAACAATGTGTGTGTTTCAAGAGAAAGGGTAAGGAGGCAGGTTGTAGGCACGTTCTCTTCTTGTACTAGTACTGTCAGTGCATTCTGCTGTAATTAATATGTGGATGGAATTGAAGGTAATCCTCTAGCGCTGTTCCCGAGTGTCGACATAACAATGGCGATAACAATGTGTGTGTGTGTGTTTCAAGAGGAAGGGTAAGGAGCCAGGTTGTAGACACGTTCTCTTCTTTTACTACTACTGTCAGTGCATTCAGCTGTGGTTAATATGTGGTCGGAATTGAAACTAATCCTCTAGCGCTGTTCCCGAGTGTCGACATAACGATGGCGAGAACAATATGTGTGTATGTGTTTCAAGAGAAAGGGGAAGGGGCAGGTTGTAGTCACGTTAACTTCTTGTACTATTACTGTCAGGGCATCCTGCTGTAATTAATATGTGGACAGAATTGAAGCTAATAATGTAGTGCTGTTCCCGAGTGCCGACATAACGACGGCGAGAATAATATGTGTGTATGTGTTTCGAGAGAAAGGGTAAGGAGGCAGGTTGTAGACACGTTAACTTCTCGTACTATTACTGTCAGGGCACCCTGCTGTAATTAATATGTGGACGGAATTGAAGCTAATCCTCTAGCGCTGTTCCCTAGTGACGATATAACGATGGCGAGAACAATGTGTGTGTTTCAAGAGAAAGGGTAAGGAGGCAGGTTGTAGGCACGTTCTCGTCTTGTACCATTACTGTCAGTGCATTCTGCTGTAATTAATATGTGGATGGAATTGAAGCTAATCCTCTAGCGCTGTTCCCGAGTGTCGACATAACAATGGCGAGAACAATGTGTGTGTGTGTGTTTCAAGAGAAAGGGTAAGGAGGCAGGTTGTAGGCACGTTCTCTTCTTGTACTATTACTGTCAGTGCATTCTGCTGTAATTAACATATGGATGGAATTGAAGCTAATCCTCTAGCGCTGCTCCCGAGTGTCGACATAACGATGGCGAGAACAATGTGTGTGTGTGTGTTTCAAGTGAAAGGGTAAGGAGACAGGTTGTAGGCACGTTCTCTTCTTGTACTATTACTGTCAGTGCATTCTTCTGTAATTAATATGTGGACGGAATTGAAGCTAATCCTCTAGCGCTGTTCCCGAGTGTCGACATAACAATGGCGAGATCAATGTGTGTGTGTGTTTCAAGAGAAAGGGTAAGGAGGCAGGTTGTAGGCACGTTCTCTTCTTGTACCATTAATGTCAGTGCATTCTGCAGTAATTTATATGTGGACGGAATTGAAGCTAATCCTCTAGCGCTGTTCCCGAGTGTCGACATAACGATGGCGAGGATAATATGTGTGTGTGTGTGTGTGTTTCAAGAGAAATGGTAAGGAGGCAGGTTGTAGACACGTTAACTTCTTGTACTATTACTGTCAGGGCATCCTGCTGTAATTAATATGTGGACGGAATTGAAGCTAATCCTCTAGCGCTGTTCCCGAGTGTCGACATAACGATGGCGAGAACAATGTGTGTGTTTCAAGAGAAAGGGTAAGGAGGCAGGTTGTAGGCACGTTCTCTTCTTGTACTAGTACTGTCAGTGCATTCTGCTGTAATTAATATGTGGATGGAATTGAAGATAATCCTCTAGCGCTGTTCCCGAGTGTCGACATAACAATGGCGATAACAATGTGTGTGTGTGTGTTTCAAGAGAAAGGGTAAGGAGGCAGGTTGTAGGCACGTTCTCTTCTTGTACTATTACTGTCAGTGCATGGTGCTGCATTTAATATGTGGACGGAATAGAAGTTAATCCTCTAGTGCTGTTCCCGAGTGTCGACATAACGATGGCGAGAAAAATGTGTGTGTGTGTGTTTCAAGAGGAAGGGTAAGGAGCCAGGTTGTAGGCACGTTCTCTTTTTGTACTATTACTGTCAGTGCATTCTGCTGTAATTAACATATGGATGGAATTGAAGCTAATCCTCTAGCGCTGCTCCCGAGTGTCGACATAACGATTGCGAGAACAATGTAAGTGTGTGTCTTTCAATAGAAAGGGTAAGGAGGCAGATTGTAGGCACGGCCTCTTCTTGTACTATTACTGTCAGTGCATTCTGCTTTAATTAATATGTGGACGGAATTGTAGCTAATCCTCTAGCGCTGTTCCCGAGTGTCGACATAACGATGTCGATGACAATGTGTGTCTGTGTGTGTGTGTGTGTGTGTGTGTGTGTGTTTCAAGAGAAAGGGTAAGGAGGCAGGTTGCAGACACTTTACCTTCTTGTACTATTACTGTCAAGGCATCCTGCTGTAATTAATATGTGGACGGAATTGAAGCTAATCCTCTAGGCTGTTCACAAGTGTCGACATAACGATGTCGATGACAATGTGTGTGGGTGTGTGTGTGTGTGTGTTTCAAGAGAAAGGGTAAGGAGGCAGGTTGTAGGCACGGTCTCTTCTTGTACTATTACGGTCAGTGCATTCTGCTGTAATTAATATGTGGATGGAATTGAAGCTAATCCTCTAGCGCTGTTCCCGAGTGTCGACATAACAATAACGAGAACAATGTGTGTGTGTGTGTTTCAAGAGAAAGGGTAAGGAGGCAGGTTGTAGGCACGTTCTCTTTTTGTACTATTACTGTCAGTGCATTCTGCTGTAATTAACATATGGATGGAATTGAAGCTAATCCTCTAGCGCTGCTCCCGAGTGTCGACATAACGATTGCGAGAACAATGTAAGTGTGTGTCTTTCAATAGAAAGGGTAAGGAGGCAGATTGTAGGCACGGCCTCTTCTTGTACTATTACTGTCAGTGCATTCTGCTTTAATTAATATGTGGACGGAATTGAAGCTAATCCTCTAGGCTGTTCACGAGTGTCGACATAACGATGGCGATGACAATGTGTGTGTGTGTGTGTGTGTTTCAAGAGAAAGGGTAAGGAGGCAGGTTGTAGGCACGTTCTCTTCTTGTACTATTACTGTCAGTGCATTCTGCTTTAATTAATATGTGGACGGAACTGAAGCTAATCCTCTAGCACTGTTCCCGAGTGTCGACATAACGATGGCGGTAACTATGTGTTTGTGTGTCTTTCACGAGGAAGGGTAAGGAGGCACGCTGAAGGCACGTTCTCTTCTTGTACTATTACTGTCAGTGCATTCTTCTGTAATTAATATGTGGACGGAATTGAAGCTAATCCTCTAGCGCTGTTCCCGAGTGTCGACATAACGATGGCGAAAACAATGTGTGTGTCTGTGTTTCAATAGAAAGGGTAAGGAAGCGGGTTGTAGACTTGTTCTCTTCTTGTACTATTACTCTCAGTGCATTCTGCTGTAGTTAATATGCGGACGCAATTTAATCTAATCCTCTAGCGCTGCTCCCGGGTGTCGACATAACGATGGCGAGAACAATGTATTTGTGTGTGTGTTTCAAGACAAAGGGTAAGGAGGCATGTTGTAGACACGTTCTCTTCTTGTACTACTACTGTCAGTGCATTCTGCTGTAATTAATATGTGGACGGAATTGAAGCTAACCCTCTAGCGATGTTCCCGAGTGTCGACATAACGATGGCGAGAACAATATGTGTGTATGTGTTTCAAGAGAAAGGGTAAGGAGGCAGGTTGTACACACGTCAACTTCTTGTACTATTACTGTCAGGGCATCCTGCTGTAATTAATATGTGGACGGAATTGAAGCTAATCCTCTAGCGCTGTTCCCGAGTGTCAACATAACGATGGCGAGAACAATATGTGTGTATGTGTTTCAAGAGAAAGGGTGAGGAGGCAGGTTGTAGACACGCTCTCTTCTTGTACTATTACTGTCAGTGCATTCTGCTGTAATAATATGTGGACAGAATTGAAGCTAATCCTCTAGCGGTGTTCCCGAGTGTCGAAATAACGATGTCGATGACAATGTGTGTCTGTGTGTGTGTGTGTGTGTGTGTGTTTCAAGAGAAAGGGTAAGGAGGCAGGTTGTAGACACTTTACCTTCTTGTACTATTACTATCAGGGCATCCTGCTGTAATTAATATGTGGACGGAATTGAAGCTAATATTCTAGCGCTGTTCCCGAGTGTTGACATCACGATGGCCATGACAATGTGTGTGTGTGTGTGTGTGTGTGTTTCAAGAGAAAAGGTAAGGAGGGAGGTTGTAGGGACGTTCTCTTCATGTACTATTACTGTCAGTGCGTTCTGCTGTAGTTAATATGTGGACGGAATTGAAGCTAATCCTCTAGCGCTGTTCCCGAGTGTCGACATAACGGTGGCGAGAAATATGTGTTTGTGTGTCTTTCAAGAGAAAGGGTAAGGAGGCAGGTTGTAGGCACGTTCTCTTCTTGTACTATTACTGTCAGTGCATTCTGCTGTAAATAATATGTTAACGGAATTGAAGCTAATCCTCTAGCGCTGTTCCCGAGTGTCAACATAACGATGGCGAGAACAATGTAAGTGTGTGTCTTTCAATAGAAAGGGTAAGGAGGCAGATTGTAGGCAGGGTCTCTTCTTGTACTATTACTGTCAGTGCATTCTTCTGTAGTTAATATGTGGACGGAATTGAAGCTAATCCTCTAGCGCTGTTCCCGAGTGTCGACATAACGATGGCGAGAACAATGTGTGTGTCTGTGTTTCAATAGAAAGGGTAAGGAGGCGGGTTGTAGACTTGTTCTCTTCTTGTACTATTACTGTCAGTGCATTCTGCTGTAGTTAATATGCGGACGAAATTTATTCTAATCATCTAGCGCTGCTCCCGATTGTCGACATAACGACGGCGAGAACAATGTATGTGTGTGTGTTTCAAGACAAAGGGTAAGGAGGCATTTTGTAGACACGTTCTCTTCTTGTACTACTACTGTCAGTGCACTCTGCTGTAATTAATATGTGGACGGAATTGAAGCTAATCCTCTAGCGATGTTCCCGAGTGTCGACATAACGATGGCGAGAACAATATGTGTGTATGTGTTTGAAGAGAAAGGGTAAGGGGCAGGTTGTAGACACGTTAACTTCTTGTACTATTACTGTCAGGGCATCCTGCTGTAATTAATATGTGGACGGTATTGAAGCTAATCCTCTAGCGCTGTTCCCGAGTGTCGACATAACGATGGCGAGAACAATATGTGTGTATGTGTTTCAAGAGAAAGGGTGAGGAGGCAGGTTGTAGACACGCTCTCTTCTTGTACTATTACTGTCAGTGCATTCTGCTGTAATTAATATGTGGACAGAATTGAAGCTAATCCTCTAGCGCTGTTCCCGAGTGTCGACATAACGATGGCGATGACAATGTGTGTGTGTGTCTGTGTGTTTCAAGAGGAAGGGTAAGGAGGCAGGTTGTAGACACTTTACCTTCTTGTACTATTACTATCAGGGCATCCTGCTGTAATTAATATGTGGACGGAATTGAAGCTAATATTCTAGCGCTTTTCCCGAGTGTTGACATCACGATGGCGATGACAATGTGTGTGTGTGTGTGTGTGTGTGTGTTTCAAGAGAAAAGTTAAGGAGGCAGGTTGTAGGCACGTTCTCTTCTTGTACTATTACCGTCAGTGCCTTCTGCTGTAGTTAATATGTGGACGGAATTGAAGATAATCCTCTAACGCTTTTCCCGAGTGTCGACATAACGACTGCGAGAACAATGTAAGTGTGTGTCTTTCAATAGAAAGGGTTAGGAGGCAGATTGTAGGCACGGTCTCTTCTTGTACTATTACTGTCAGTGCATTCTGCTTTAATTAATATGTGGACGGATTTGAAGCTAATCCTCTAGCGCTGTTCCCGAGTGTCGACATAACGATGGCGGTAACTATGTGTTTGTGTGTCTTTCACGAGAAAGGGTAAGGAGGCACGCTGAAGGCAAGTTCTCTTCTTGTACTATTACTGTCAGTGCATTCTTCTGTAATTAATATGTGGACGGAATTGAAGCTAATCCTCTAGCGCTGTTCCCGAGTGTCGACATAACGATGGCGAAAACAATGTGTGTGTCTGTGTTTCAATAGAAAGGGTAAGGAGGCGGGTTGTAGACTTGTTCTCTTCTTGTACTATTACTGTCAGTGCATTCTGCTGTAGTTAATATGCGGACGCAATTTAATCTAATCCTCTAGCGCTGCTCCCGAGTGTCGACATAACGATGGCGAGAACAATGTAAGTGTGTGTGTTTCAAACAAAGGGTAAGGAGGCATGTTGTAGACACGTTCTCTTCTTGTACTACTACTGTCAGTGCATTCTGCTGTAATTAATATGTGGACGGAATTGAAGCTAACCCTCTAGCGATGTTCCCGAGTGTCGACATAACGATGGCGAGAACAATATGTGTGTATGTGTTTCAAGAGAAAGGGTAAGGAGGCAGGTTGTACACACGTCAACTTCTTGTACTATTACTGTCAGGGCATCCTGCTGTAATTAATATGTGGACGGAATTGAAGCTGATCCTCTAGCGCTGTTCCCGAGCGTCGGCATAACGATGGCGAGAACAATATGTGTGTATGTGTTTCAAGAGAAAGGGTGAGGAGGCAGGTTGTAGACACGCTCTCTTCTTGTACTATTACTGTCAGTGCATTCTGCTGTAATAATATGTGGACAGAATTGAAGCTAATCCTCTAGCGCTGTTCCCGAGTGTCGACATAACGATGTCGATGACAATGTGTGTCTGTGTGTGTGTGTGTGTGTGTGTGTGTGTTTCAAGAGAAAGGGTAAGGAGGCAGGTTGTAGACACTTTACCATTTTGTACTATTACTATCAGGGCATCCTGCTGTAATTAAAATGTGGACGGAATTGAAGCTAATATTCTAGCGCTGTTCCCGAGTGTTGACATCACGATGGCGATGACAATGTGTGTGTGTGTGTGTGTGTGTGTGTTTCAAGAGAAAAGGTAAGGAGGCAGGTTGTAGGCACGTTCTCTTCATGTACTATTACTGTCAGTGCGTTCTGCTGTAGTTAATATGTGGACGGAATTGAAGCTAATCCTCTAGCGCTGTTCCCGAGTCTCGACATAACGGTGGCTAGAAATATGTGTTTGTGTGTCTTTCAAGAGAAAGGGTAAGGAGGCAGGTTGTAGGCACGTTCTCTTCTTGTACTATTACTGTCAGTGCATTCTGCTGTAAATAATATGTTAACGGAATTGAAGCTAATCCTCTAGCGCTGTTCCCGACTGTCAACATAACGATGGCGAGAACTATGTAAGTGTGTGTCTTTCAATAGAAAGGGTAAGGAGGCAGATTGTAGGCAGGGTCTCTTCTTGTACTATTACTGTCAGAGCATTCTGCTTTAATTAATATGTGGACGGAATTGAAGCTAATCCTCTAGCGCTGTTCCCGAGTGTCGACATAACGATGGCGATAACAATGTGTGTGTGTGTGTTTCAAGAGGAAGGGTAAGGAGCCAGGTTGTAGACACGTTCTCTTCTTTTACTACTACTGTCAGTGCATTCAGCTGTGGTTAATATGTGGTCGGAATTGAAACTAATCCTCTAGCGCTGTTCCCGAGTGTCGACATAACGATGGCGAGAACAATATGTGTGTATGTGTTTCAAGAGAAAGGGGAAGGGGCAGGTTGTAGTCACGTTAACTTCTTGTACTATTACTGTCAGGGCATCCTGCTGTAATTAATATGTGGACAGAATTGAAGCTAATAATGTAGTGCTGTTCCCGAGTGCCGACATAACGACGGCGAGAATAATATGTGTGTATGTGTTTCGAGAGAAAGGGTAAGGAGGCAGGTTGTAGACACTTTACCTTCTTGTGCTATTACTGTCAAGGCATCCTGCTGTAATTAATATGTGGACGGAATTGAAGCTAATCCTCTAGGCTGTTCACGAGTGTCGACATAACGATGGCGATGACAATGTGTGTGTGTGTGTGTGTGTGTGTGTGTTTCAAGAGAAAGGGTAAGGAGGCAGGTTGTAGGCACGTTCTCTTTTTGTACTATTACTGTCAGAGCATTCTGCTGTAATTAACATATGAATAGAATTGAAGCTAATCCTCTAGCGCTGCTCCCGAGTGTCGACATAACGATTGCGAGAACAATGTAAGTGTGTGTCTTTCAATAGAAAGGGTAAGGAGGCAGATTGTAGGCACGGTCTCTTCTTGTACTATTACTGTCAGGGCACCCTGCTGTAATTAATATGTGGACGTAATTGAAGCTAATCCTCTAGCGCTGTTCCCTAGTGTCGATATAACGATGGCGAGAACAATGTGTGTGTTTCAAGAGAAAGGGTAAGGAGGCAGGTTGTAGGCACGTTCTCGTCTTGTACTATTACTGTCAGTGCATTCTGCTGTAATTAATATGTGGATGGAATTGAAGCTAATCCTCTAGCGCTGTTCCCGAGTGTCGACATAACAATGGCGAGAACAATGTGTGTGTGTGTGTTTCAAGAGAAAGGGTAAGGAGGCAGGTTGTAGGCACGTTCTCTTCTTGTACTATTACTGTCAGTGCATTCTGCTGTAATTAACATATGGATGGAATTGAAGCTAATCCTCTAGCGTTGCTCCCGAGTGTCGACATAACGATGGCGAGAAAAATGTGTGTGTGTGTGTTTCAAGAGATAGGGTAATAAGGCAGGTTGTAGGCACGTTCTCTTCTTGTACTATTACTGTCAGTGCATTCTTCTGTAATTAATATGTGGACGGAATTGAAGCTAATCCTCTAGCGCTGTTCCCGAGTGTCGACATAACAATGGCGAGAACAATGTGTGTGTGTGTTTCAAGAGAAAGGGTAAGGAGGCAGGTTGTAGGCACGTTCTCTTCTTGTACCAATACTGTCAGAGCATTCTGCAGTAATTAATATGTGGACGGAATTGAAGCTAATCCTCTAGCGCTGTTCCCGAGTGTCGACATAACAATGGCGAGAACAATGTGTGTGTGTGTGTTTCAAGAGAAATTGTAAGGAGGCAAGTTGTAGGCACGTTCTCTTCTTGTACCATTAATGTCAGTGCATTCTGCAGTAATTTATATGTGGACGGAATTGAAGCTAATCCTCTAGCGCTGTTCCCGAGTGTCGACATAACGATGGCGAGGACAATATGTGTGTGTGTGTGTGTGTTTCAAGAGAAATGGTAAGGAGGCAGGTTGTAGACACGTTAACTTCTTGTACTATTACTGTCAGGGCATCCTGCTGTAATTAATATGTGGACGGAATTGAAGCTAATCCTCTAGCGCTGTTCCCGAGTGTCGACATAACGATGGCGAGAACAATGTGTGTGTTTCAAGAGAAAGGGTAAGGAGGCAGGTTGTAGGCACGTTCTCTTCTTGTACTAGTACTGTCAGTGCATTCTGCTGTAATTAATATGTGGATGGAATTGAAGGTAATCCTCTAGCGCTGTTCCCGAGTGTCGACATAACAATGGCGATAACAATGTGTGTGTGTGTGTTTCAAGAGGAAGGGTAAGGAGCCAGGTTGTAGACACGTTCTCTTCTTTTACTACTACTGTCAGTGCATTCAGCTGTGGTTAATATGTGGTCGGAATTGAAACTAATCCTCTAGCGCTGTTCCCGAGTGTCGACATAACGATGGCGAGAACAATATGTGTGTATGTGTTTCAAGAGAAAGGGGAATTGGCAGGTTGTAGTCACGTTAACTTCTTGTACTATTACTGTCAGGGCATCCTGCTGTAATTAATATATGGACAGAATTGAAGCTAATAATGTAGTGCTGTTCTTGAGTGCCGACATAACGACGGCGAGAATAATATGTGTGTATGTGTTTCGAGAGAAAGGGTAAGGAGGCAGGTTGTAGACACGTTAACTTCTCGTACTATTACTGTCAGGGCACCCTGCTGTAATTAATATGTGGACGGAATTGAAGCTAATCCTCTAGCGCTGTTCCCTAGTGACGATATAACGATGGCGAGAACAATGTGTGTGTTTCAAGAGAAAGGGTAAGGAGGCAGGTTGTAGGCACGTTCTCGTCTTGTACTATTACTGTCAGTGCATTCTGCTGTAATTAATATGTGGATGGAATTGAAGCTAATCCTCTAGAGCTGTTCCCGTGTGTCGACATAACAATGGCGAGAACAATGTGTGTGTGTGTGTTTCAAGAGAAAGGGTAAGGAGGCAGGTTGTAGGCACGTTCTCTTCTTGTACTATTACTGTCAGTGCATTCTGCTGTAATTAACATATGGATGGAATTGAAGCTAATCCTCTAGCGCTGCTCCCGAGTGTCGACATAACGATGGCGAGAACAATGTGTGTGTGTGTGTTTCAAGTGAAAGGGTAAGGAGGCAGGTTGTAGGCACGTTCTCTTCTTGTACTATTACTGTCAGTGCATTCTTCTGTAATTAATATGTGGACGGAATTGAAGCTAATCCTCTAGCGCTGTTCCCGAGTGTCGACATAACAATGGCGAGATCAATGTGTGAGTGTGTTTCAAGAGAAAGGGTAAGGAGGCAGGTTGTAGGCACGTTCTCTTCTTGTACCATTAATGTCAGTGCATTCTGCAGTAATTAATATGTGGACGGAATTGAAGCTAATCCTCTAGCGCTGTTCCCGAGTGTCGACATAACGATGGCGAGGACAATATGTGTGTGTGTGTGTGTGTGTGTTTCAAGAGAAATGGTAAGGAGGCAGGTTGTAGACACGTTAACTTCTTGTACTATTACTGTCAGGGCATCCTGCTGTAATTAATATGTGGACGGAATTGAAGCTAATCCTCTAGCGCTGTTCCCGAGTGTCGACATAACGATGGCGAGAACAATGTGTGTGTTTCAAGAGAAAGGGTAAGGAGGCAGGTTGTAGGCACGTTCTCTTCTTGTACTAGTACTGTCAGTGCATTCTGCTGTAATTAATATGTGGATGGAATTGAAGATAATCCTCTAGCGCTGTTCCCGAGTGTCGACATAACAATGGCGATAACAATGTGTGTGTGTGTGTTTCAAGAGAAAGGGTAAGGAGGCAGGTTGTAGGCACGTTCTCTTCTTGTACTATTACTGTCAGTGCATGGTGCTGCATTTAATATGTGGTCGGAATAGAAGTTAATCCTCTAGTGCTGTTCCCGAGTGTCGACATAACGATGGCGAGAAAAATGTGTGTGTGTGTGTTTCAAGAGGAAGGGTAAGGAGCCAGGTTGTAGGCACGTTCTCTTTTCGTACTATTACTGTCAGTGCATTCTGCTGTAATTAACATATGGATGGAATTGAAGCTAATCCTCTAGCGCTGCTCCCGAGTGTCGACATAACGATTGCGAGAACAATGTAAGTGTGTGTCTTTCAATAGAAAGGGTAAGGAGGCAGATTGTAGGCACGGCCTCTTCTTGTACTATTACTGTCAGTGCATTCTGCTTTAATTAATATGTGGACGGAATTGAAGCTAATCCTCTAGGCTGTTCACGAGTGTCGACATAACGATGGCGATGACAATGTGTGTGTGTGTGTGTGTGTTTCAAGAGAAAGGGTAAGGAGGCAGGTTGTAGGCACGTTCTCTTCTTGTACTATTACTGTCAGTGCATTCTGCTTTAATTAATATGTGGACGGAATTGAAGCTAATCCTCTAGCACTGTTCCCGAGTGTCGACATAACGATGGCGGTAACTATGTGTTTGTGTGTCTTTCACGAGGAAGGGTAAGGAGGCACGCTGAAGGCACGTTCTCTTCTTGTACTATTACTGTCAGTGCATTCTTCTGTAATTAATATGTGGACGGAATTGAAGCTAATCCTCTAGCGCTGTTCCCGAGTGTCGACATAACGATGGCGAAAACAATGTGTGTGTCTGTGTTTCAATAGAAAGGGTAAGGAAGCGGGTTGTAGACTTGTTCTCTTCTTGTACTATTACTCTCAGTGCATTCTGCTGTAGTTAATATGCGGACGCAATTTAATCTAATCCTCTAGCGCTGCTCCCGGGTGTCGACATAACGATGGCGAGAACAATGTATTTGTGTGTGTGTTTCAAGACAAAGGGTAAGGAGGCATGTTGTAGACACGTTCTCTTCTTGTACTACTACTGTCAGTGCATTCTGCTGTAATTAATATGTGGACGGAATTGAAGCTAACCCTCTAGCGATGTTCCCGAGTGTCGACATAACGATGGCGAGAACAATATGTGTGTATGTGTTTCAAGAGAAAGGGTAAGGAGGCAGGTTGTACACACGTCAACTTCTTGTACTATTACTGTCAGGGCATCCTGCTGTAATTAATATGTGGACGGAATTGAAGCTAATCCTCTAGCGCTGTTCCCGAGTGTCAACATAACGATGGCGAGAACAATATGTGTGTATGTGTTTCAAGAGAAAGGGTGAGGAGGCAGGTTGTAGACACGCTCTCTTCTTGTACTATTACTGTCAGTGCATTCTGCTGTAATAATATGTGGACAGAATTGAAGCTAATCCTCTAGCGCTGTTCCCGAGTGTCGACATAACGATGGCGATGACAATGTGTGTGTGTGTCTGTGTGTTTCAAGAGGAAGGGTAAGGAGGCAGGTTGTAGACACTTTACCTTCTTGTACTATTACTATCAGGGCATCCTGCTGTAATTAAAATGTGGACGGAATTGAAGCTAATATTCTAGCGCTGTTCCCGAGTGTTGACATCACGATGGCGATGACAATGTGTGTGTGTGTGTGTGTGTGTGTGTGTGTGTTTCAAGAGAAAAGGTAAGGAGGCAGGTTGTAGGCACGTTCTCTTCATGTACTATTACTGTCAGTGCGTTCTGCTGTAGTTAATATGTGGACGGAATTGAAGCTAATCCTCTAGCGCTGTTCCCGAGTCTCGGCATAACGGTGGCTAGAAATATGTGTTTGTGTGTCTTTCAAGAGAAAGGGTAAGGAGGCAGGTTGTAGGCACGTTCTCTTCTTGTACTATTACTGTCAGTGCATTCTGCTGTAAATAATATGTGGACGGAATTGAAGCTAATCCTCTAGCGCTGTTCCCGACTGTCAACATAACGATGGCGAGAAGTATGTAAGTGTGTGTCTTTCAATAGAAAGGGTAAGGAGGCAGATTGTAGGCAGGGTCTCTTCTTGTACTATTACTGTCAGAGCATTCTGCTTTAATTAATATGTGGACGGAATTGAAGCTAATCCTCTAGCGCTGTTCCCGAGTGTCGACATAACGATGGCGAGAACAATGTGTGTGTGTCTGATTCAAGAGAAAGGGTAAGGAGGCAGGTTGTAGGCACTTTCCCTTCTTGTACTATTACTGTAAGTGCATTATGCTGTAATTAATATATGAACGGAATTGAAGCTAATAATCTAGCGCTGTTCCCGAGTGTCGACATAACAATCGCGGGAACAATGTGTGTGTCTGCGTTTCAAGAGAAAGGGTAAGGAGGCAGATTGTAGGCACGTTCGCTTCTTGTACTATTACTGTCAGTGCATACTGCTGTAGTTAATATGTGGACGGAATTGAAGCTAATCCTCTAGCCCTGTTCCCGAGTGTCGACATAGCGGTGGCGAGAACAATGTGTGTGTGTGTGTTTCAAGAGAAAGGTTAAGGAGGCAGGTTGTAGGTACGTCCTCTTCTTGTACTATTACTGTCAGTGTATTCTGCTGTTATTAATATGAGGACTGAATTGAAGCTAATCCTCTAGCGCTGTTCCCGAGTGTCGACATAACGATGGCGAGAACAAAGTGTGTGTCTGTATTTCAAGAGAAAGGGTAAGGAGACAGGTTGTAGGCACGTTTTCTTCTTGTGCTATTACTGTCAGGGCATCCTGCTGTAATTAATATGTGGACGGAATTAAAGCTAATCCTCTAGCGCTGTTCCCGAGTGTCGACATAACGATGGCGAGAACAATATGTGTGTGTGTGTTTCAAGAGAAATGGTAAGGAGGCAGGTTGTAGACACGTTAACTTCTTGTACTATTACTGTCAGGACATCCTGCTGCAATTAATATGTGGACGGAATTGAAGCTAATCCTCTAGCGCTGTTCCCGAGTGTCGACATAACGATGGCGAGAACAATATGTGTGTGTGTGTTTCAAGAGAAAGGGTAAGGAGGCAGGTTGTAGGCACGTTATCTTCTTGTACTATTACTCTCAGTGCACTCTGTTGTAATTAATATGTGGACGGAATTCAAGCTAATCCTCTAGCACTGTTCCCAAGTGCGGCGTAACGATGGCGAGAACAATGTGTGTGTATGTGTTTCATGAGAGAGAGTAAGGACTAAGGTTGTAGGCACGTTTTCTTCTTGTACTATTACTGTCAGTGCATGGTGCTGCATTTAATATGTGGACGGAATTGAAGTTAATCCTCTAGTGCTGTTCCCGAGTGTCGACATAACGATGGCGAGAACAATGTGTGTGTGTGTGTTTCAAGAGGAAGGGTAAGGAGCCAGGTTGTAGACACGTTCTCTTCTTGTACTACTACTGTCAGTGCATTCTGCTGTGGTTAATATGTGGACGGAATTGAAACTAATCCTCTAGCGCTGTTCCCGAGTGTCGACATAACGATGGCGAGAACAATATGTGTGTATGTGTTTCAAGAGAAAGGGTAAGGGGCAGGTTGTAGACACGTTAACTTCTTGTACTATTACTGTCAGGGCATCCTGCTGTAAATAATATGTGGACGGAATTGAAGCTAATAATGTAGCGCTGTTCCCGAGTGTCGACATAACGACGGCGAGAATAATATGTGTGTATGTGTTTCGAGAGAAAGGGTAAGGAGGCAGGTTGTAGACACGTTAACTTCTTGTACTATTACTGTCAGGGCACCCTGCTGTAATTAATATGTGGACGGAATTGAAGCTAATCCTCTAGCGCTGTTCCCGAGTGTCGACATAACGATGGCGAGAACAATGTATGAGTGTGTCATTCAAGAGAAAGGATAAGGAGGCAGGTTGTAGGCACGTTCTCTTCTTGTACTATTACTGTCAGTGCATTCTGCTGTAATTAATATGTAGACAGAATTGAAGCTAATCCTGTAGCGCTGTTCCCGAGTGTCGATATAACGATGGCGAGAAATATGTATTAGTGTGTCTTTCAAGAGAAAGGGTAAGGAGGCAGGTTGTAGGCACGTTCTCTTCTGGTACTATTACTGTCAGTGCATTCGGCTGTAATTAATATGTGGACGGAATTGAAGCTAATCCTTATCGCTGTTCCCGAGTGTCGACATAAAGATGGCGAGAACAATGTGTGTGTGTGGGTTTCAAGAGAAAGGGTAAGGAGGCAGGCTGTAGGCACGTTCTCTTCTTGTACTATTACTGTCAGTGCATTCAGCTGTAGTTAATATGTGGACGGAATTTAAGCTAATCCTCTAGCGCTGTTCCCGAGTGTCGACATAACAATGTCGAGAACAATGTGTGTGTGTGTGTATCATGAGAAAGAGTAAGGAGGCAGGTTGTAGGCACGTTTTCTTCTTGTACTATTACTGTCAGTGCATGGTGCTGCATTTAATATGTGGACGGAATTGAAGTTAATCCTCTAGTGCTGTTCCCAAGTGTCGACATAACTATGGCGAGAACAATGTGTGTGTGTGTGTTTCAAGAGGAAGGGTAAGGAGCCAGGTTGTAGACACGTTCTCTTCTTGTACTACTACTGTCAGTGCATTCTGCTGTGGTTAATATGTGGACGGAATTGAAACTAATCCTCTAACGCTGTTCCCGAGTGTCGACATAACGATGGCGAGAACAATATGTGTGTATGTGTTTCAAGAGAAAGGGTAAGGGGCAGGTTGTAGACACGTTAACTTCTTGTACTATTACTGTCAGGGCATCCTGCTGTAATTAATATGTGGACGGAATTGAAGCTAATTATGTAGCGCTGTTCCCGAGTGTCGACATAACGACGGCGAGAATAATATGTGTGTATGTTTTTCGAGAGAAAGAGTAAGGAGGCAGGTTGTAGACACGTTAACTTCTTGTACTATTACTGTCAGGGCACCCTGCTGTAATTAATATGTGGACGGAATTGAAGCTAATCCTCTAGCGCTGTTCCCGAGTGTCGACATAACGATGGCGAGAACAATGTAAGAGTGTGTCATTCAAGAGAAAGGATAAGGAGGCAGGTTGTAGGCACGTTCTCTTCTTGTACTATTACTGTCAGTGCATTCTGCTGTAATTAATATGTGGACAGAATTGAAGTTAATCCTGTGGCGCTGTTCCTGAGTGTCGATATAACGATGGCGAGAAATATGTATTAGTGTGTCTTTCAAGAGAAAGTGTAAGGAGGCAGGTTGTAGGCACGTTCTCTTCTGGTACTATTACTGTCAGTGCATTCGGCTGTAATTAATATGTGGACGGAATTGAAGCTAATCCTCTAGCGCTGTTCCCGAGTGTCGACTTAACGATGGCGAGAACAATGTGTGTGTGTGCGTTTCAAGAGAAAGGGTAAGGAGGCAGGCTGTAGGCACGTTCTCTTCTTGTACTATTACTGTCAGTGCATTCTGCTAGAATTAATATATGGATGGAATTGAAGCTAATTCTCTAGCGCTGCTCCCGAGTGTCGACATAACGATGGAGAGAACAATGTGTGTGTGTGTGTTTCAAGAGAAAGGGTAAGGAGGCAGGTTGTAGGCACGTTCTCTTCTTGTACTATTACTGTCAGTGCATTCTTCTGTAATTAATATGTGGACGGAATTGAAGCTAATCCTCTAGCGCTGTTCCCGAATGTCGGCATAACGATGGCGAGAACAATATGTGTGTATGTGTTTCAAGAGAAAGGGTGAGGAGGCAGGTTGTAGACACGCTCTCTTCTTGTACTATTACTGTCAGTGCATTCTGCTGTAAATAATATATGGACGGAATTGAAGCTAATCCTCAAGCGCTGTTCCCGACTGTCAACATAACGATGGCTAGAACTATGTAAGTGTGTGTCTTTCAATAGAAAGGGTAAGGAGGCAGATTGTAGGCAGGGTCTCTTCTTGTACTATTACTGTCAGAGCATTCTGCTTTAATTAATATGTGGACGGAATTGAAGCTAATCCTCTACTGCTGTTCCCGAGTGTCAACATAACGATGGCGAGAACAATGTGTGTGTGTCTGATTGAAGAGAAAGGGTAAGGAGGCAGGTTGTAGGCACTTTCCCTTCTTGTACTATTACTGTAAGTGCATTCTGCTGTAATTAATATATGAACGGAATTGAAGCTAATAATTTAGCGCTGTTCCCGAGTGTCGACATAACAATCGCGAGAACAATGTGTGTGTCTGCGTTTCAAGAGAAAGGGTAAGGAGGCAGATTGTAGGCACGTTCTCTCCTTGTACTATTACTGTCAGTGCATACTGCTGTAGTTAATATGTGGACGGAATTGAAGCTAATCCTCTAGCCCTGTTCCCGAGTGTCGACATAGCGGTGGCGAGAACAATGTGTGTGTGTGTGTTTCAAGAGAAAGGTTAAGGAGGCAGGTTGTAGGTACGTCCTCTTCTTGTACTATTACTGTCAGTGTATTCTGCTGTTATTAATATGAGGACTGAATTGAAGCTAATCCTCTAGCGCTGTTCCCGAGTGTCGACATAACGATGGCGAGAACAAAGTGTGTGTCTGTATTTCAAGAGAAAGGGTAAGGAGACAGGTTGTAGGCACGTTTTCTTCTAGTGCTATTACTGTCAGGGCATCCTGCTGTAATTAATATGTGGACGGAATTAAAGCTAATCCTCTAGCGCTGTTCCCGAGTGTCGACATAACGATGGCGAGAACAATATGTGTGTGTGTGTTTCAAGAGAAATGGTAAGGAGGCAGGTTGTAGACACGTTAACTTCTTGTACTATTACTGTCAGGGCATCCTGCTGCAATTAATATGTGGACGGAATTGAAGCTAATCCTCTAGCGCTGTTCCCGAGTGTCGTCATAACGATGGCGAGAACAATATGTGTGTGTGTGTTTGAAGAGAAAGGGTAAGGAGGCAGGTTGTAGGCACGTTATCTTCTTGTACTATTACTCTCAGTGCACTCTGTTGTAATTAATATGTGGACGGAATTCAAGCTAATCCTCTAGCACTGTTCCCAAGTGCGGCGTAACGATGGCGAGAACAATGTGTTTGTATGTGTATCGTGAGAAAGAGTAAGGAGGCAGGTTGTAGGCACGTTTTCTTCTTGTACTATTACTGTCAGTGCATGGTGCTGCATTTAATATGTGGACGGAATTTAAGTTAATCCTCTAGTGCTGTTCCCGAGTGTCGACATAACGATGGCGAGAACAATGTGTGTGTGTGTGTTTCAAGAGGAAGGGTAAGGAGCCAGGTTGTAGACACGTTCTCTTCTTGTACTACTACTGTCAGTGCATTCTGCTGTGGTTAATATGTGGACGGAATTGAAACTAATCCTCTAGCGCTGTTCCCGAGTGTCGACAGATCGATGGCGAGAACAATATGTGTGTATGTGTTTCAAGAGAAAGGGTAAGGGGCAGGTTGTAGACACGTTAACTTCTTGTACTATTACTGTCAGGGCATCCTGCTGTAAATAATATGTGGACGGAATTGAAGCTAATAATGTAGCGCTGTTCCCGAGTGTCGACATAACGATGGCGAGAACAATGTATGAGTGTTTCATTCAAGAGAAAGGATAAGGAGGCAGGTTGTAGGTACGTTCTCTTCTTGTACTATTACTGTCAGTGCATTCTGCTGTAATTAATATGTGGACAGAATTGAAGCTAATCCTGTAGCGCTGTTCCCGAGTGTCGATATAACGATGGCGAGAAATATGTATTAGTGTGTCTTTCAAGAGAAAGGGTAAGGAGGCAGGTTGTAGGCACGTTCTCTTCTGGTACTGTTACTGTCAGTGCATTCGGCTGTAATTAATATGTGGACGGAATTGAAGCTAATCCTTAGCGCTGTTCCCGAGTGTCGACATAACGATGGTGAGAACAATGTGTGTGTGTGCGTTTCAAGAGAAAGGGTAAGGAGGCAGGCTGTAGGCACGTTCTCTTCTTGTACTATTACTGTCAGTGCATTCTGCTAGAATTAATATATGGATGGAATTGAAGCTAATTCTCTAGCGCTGCTCCCGAGTGTCGACATAACGATGGCGAGAACAATGTGTGTGTGTGTGTTTCAAGAGAAAGGGTAAGGAGGCAGGTTGTAGGCACGTTCTCTTCTTGTACTATTACTGTCAGTGCATTCTTCTGTAATTAATATGTGGACGGAATTGAAGCTAATCCTCTAGCGCTGTTCCCGAGTGTCGACATAACGATGGCGAGAACAATGTGTCTGTCTGTGTTTCAAAAGAAAGGGTAAGAAGACAGGTTGTAGGCACGTTCCCTTCTTGTACTATTACTGTCAGTGCATTCTGCTGTAGTTAATATGTGGATGCAATTTAAGCTAATCCTCTAGCGCTGCTCCCGAGTGTCGACATAACGATGGCGGGAACAATGTGTGTGTGTGTATTTCAATAGAAAGGGTAAGGAGGCAGGTTGTAGGCACGTTCTCTTCTTGTACTATTACTGTCAGTGCATTCTGCTGTATTTAATATATGGATGGAATTGAAGCTAATCCTCTAGCGCTACTCCCGTGTGTCGACATAACGATGGCGAGAACAATGTGTGTGTGTGTGTTTCAAGAGGAAGGGTAAGGAGGCAGGTTGTAGGCACGTTCTCTTCTTGTACTATTACTGTCAGTGCATTCTTCTGTAATTAATATGTGGACGGAATTGAAGCTAATCCTCTAGCGCTGTTCCCGAGTGTCGACATAACGATGGCGAGACCAATGTGTGTGTCTGTGTTTCAAGAGAAAGGGTAAGGAGACAGGTTGTAGGCACGTTCTCTTCTTGTACTATTACTGTCAGTGCATTCTGCTGTAATTAATATGTGGACGGAATTGAAGCTAATTCTCTAGCGCTGCTCCCGAGTGTCGACATAACGATGGCGAGAACAATGTGTGTGTGTGTGTTTCAAGAGAAAGGGTAAGGAGGCAGGTTGTAGGCACGTTCTCTTCTTGTACTATTACTGTCAGTGCATTCTTCTGTAATTAATATGTGGACGGAATTGAAGCTAATCCTCTAGCCCTGTTCCCGAGTGTCGACATAGCGGTGGCGAGAACAATGTGTGTGTGTGTGTTTCAAGAGAAAGGTTAAGGAGGCAGGTTGTAGGTACGTCCTCTTCTTGTACTATTACTGTCAGTGTATTCTGCTGTTATTAATATGAGGACTGAATTGAAGCTAATCCTCTAGCGCTGTTCCCGAGTGTCGACATAACGATGGCGAGAACAATGTGTGTGTGTGTGTTTCAAGAGAAAGGGTAAGGAGGCAGGTTGTAGGCACGTTCTCTTCTTTTACTATTACTGTCAGTGCGTTCATCTGTAATTAATATGTGGACGGAATTGAAACTCATCCTCTAGCGCTGCTCCCGAGTGTCGACATAACGATGGCGAGAACAATGTGTGTGTGTGTATTTCAAGACAAAGGGTAAGGAGGCATGTTGTAGACATGTTCTCTTCTTGTACTATTACTGTCAGTGCATTCTGCTGTAATTAATATGTGGACGGAATTGAAGCTAAACCTCTAGCGCTGTTCCCGGGTGTCGACATAACGATGGCGTGAACAATATGTGTGTATGTGTTTCAAGAGAAAGGGTAAGGAGGCAGGTTGTAGACACGCTCTCTTCTTGTACTATTACTGTCAGTGCATTCTGCTGTAATTAATATGTGGACAGAATTGAAGTTAATCCTCTATAGCTGTTCCCGAGTGTCGACATAACGATGGCGAGAACAATGTGTGTGTTTCAAGAGAAAGGGTAAGGAGGCAGGTTGTAGGCACGTTCTTGTCTTGTACTATTACTGTCAGTGCATTCTGCTGTAATTAATATGTGGACGGAATTGAAGCTACTCCTCTAGCGCTGTTCCCGAGTGTCGACATAACGACGGCGAAAACAATGTGTGTGTGTGTGTTTCAAGAGAAAGGGTAAGGAGGCAGGTTGTAGGCACGTTATCTTCTTGTACTATTACTCTCAGTGCACTCTGTTGTAATTAATATGTGGATGGAATTCAAGCTAATCCTCTAGCACTGTTCCCAAGTGCGGCATAACGGTGGCGAGAACAATGTGTGTGTATGTGTTTCAAGAGAAAGGGTAAGGAGGCAGGTTGTAGACACGTTAACTTCTTCTACTGTTACTGTCAGGGCATCCTGCTGTAATTAATACGTGGACGGAATTGAAGCTAATCCTCTAGCGCTGCTCCCGAGTGTCGACATAACGTTGGCGAGAACAATGTTTGTGTTGTGTGTTTCAAGAGAAAGGGTAAGGAGGCAGGTTGTAGGCACGTTCTTGTCTTGTACTATTACTGTCAGTGCATTCTGCTGTAGTTAATATGTGGACGGAATTTAAGCTAATCCTCTAGCGCTGTTCCCGAGTGTCGACATAACGATGTCGAGAACAGTGTGTGTGTGTGTGTATCATGAGAAAGAGTAAGGAGGCAGGTTGTAGGCACGGTCTCTTCTTGTACTACTACTGTCAGTGCATTCTGCTGTGGTTAATATGTGGATGGAATTGAAACTAATCCTCTAGCGCTGTTCCCGAGTGTCGACATAACGATGGCGAAAACAATATTTGTGTATGTGTTTCAAGAGAAAGGGTAAGGGGCAGGTTGTAGACACGTTAACTTCTTGTACTATTACTGTCAGGGCATCCTGCTGTAATTAATATGTGGACGGAATTGAAGCTAATAATGTAGCGCTGTTCCCGTGTGTCGACATAACGACGGCGAGAATAATATGTGTGTATGTGTTTCGAGAGAAAGAGTAAGGAGGCAGGTTGTAGACACGTTAACATCTTGTACTATTACTGTCAGGGCACCCTGCTGTAATTAATATGTGGACGGAATTGAAGCTAATCCTCTAGCGCTGTTCCCGAGTGTCGACATAACGATGGCGAGAACAATGGATGAGTGTGTCATTCAAGAGAATGGATAAGGAGGCAGGTTGTAGGCACGTTCTCTTCTTGTACTATTACTGTCAGTGCATTCTGCTGTAATTAATATGTGGACGGAATTGAAGCTAATCCTGTAACGCTGTTCCCAAGTGTCGATATAACGATGGCGAGAAATATGTATTAGTGTGTCTTTCAAGAGAAAGGGTAAGGAGGCAGGTTGTAGGCACGTTCTCTTCTTGTACTATTACTGTCAGTGCATTCTGCTGTAATTAATATGTGGACGGAATTGAAGCTAATCCTCTAGCGCTGTTCCCGAGTGTCGACATAACGATGGCGAGAACAATGTGTGTGTGTGCGTTTCAAGAGAAAGGGTAAGGAGGCAGGTTGTAGGCACGTACTCTTCTTGTACTATTACTGTCAGTGCATTCTGCTGTAATTAATATGTGGATGGAATTGAAGCTAATCCTCTAGCGGTGTTCCCGAGTGTCGACATATCAATGGCGAGAACAATGTGTGTGTGTGTGTTTCAAGAGAAAGGGTAAGGAGGCAGGATGTAGGCACGTTCTCTTCTTGTACTATTACTGTCAGTGCATTCTGCTGTAATTAATATATGGATGGAATTGATGCTAATTCTCTAGCGCTGCTCCCGAGTGTCGACATTACGATGGCGAGAACAATGTGTGTGTGTGTGTTTCAAGAGAAAGGGTAAGGAGGCAGCTTGTAGGCACGTTCTCTTCTTGTACTATTACTGTCAGTGCATTCTTCTATAATTAATATGTGGACGGAATTGAAGCTAATCCTCTAGCGCTGTTCCCGAGTGCTGACATAACGATGGCGAGAACAATATGTGTGTATGTGTTTCAAGAGAAAGGATAAGGAGGCAGGTTGTACACACGTCAACTTCTTGTACTATTACTGTCAGGGCATCCTGCTGTAATTAATATGTGGACGGAATTGAAGCTAATCCTCCAGCGCTGTTCCCGAGTGTCGGCATAACGATGGCGAGAACAATATGTGTGTATGTGTTTCAAGAGAAAGGGTGAGGAGGCAGGTTGTAGACACGTTCTCTTCTTGTACTATAACTGTCAGTGCATTCTGCTGTAATTAATATGTGGACAGAATTGAAGCTAATCCTCTAGC
The DNA here is from genome assembly GCF_023897955.1 of Schistocerca gregaria. Lineage (NCBI taxonomy): Eukaryota > Metazoa > Arthropoda > Insecta > Orthoptera > Acrididae > Schistocerca > Schistocerca gregaria. The sequence goes on from NC_064922.1 coordinate 224,940,233, forward strand.
GCTGTTCCCGAGTGTCGACATAACGATGGCGATGACAATGTGTGTGTGTGTGTCTGTGTGTTTCAAGAGAAAGGGAAAGGAGGCAGGTTGTAGACACTGTACCTTCTTGTACTATTACTATCAGGGCATCCTGCTGTAATTAATATGTGGATGGAATTGAAGCTAATATTCTAGCGCTGTTCCCGAGTGTCGACATCGCGATGGCGATGACAATGTGTGTGTGTGTGTGTGTGTGTGTGTGTTTCAAGAGAAAGGGTAAGGAGGCAATTTGTAGGCACGTTCTCTTCTTGTACTATTACTGTCAGTGCGTTCTGCTGTAATTAATATGTGGACGGAATTGAAGCTAATCCTCTAGCGCTGTTCCCGAGTGTCGACATAACGGTGGCGAGAAATATGTGTTTGTGTGTCTTTCAAGAGAAAGGGTAAGGAGGCAGGTTGTAGGCACGTTCTCTTCTTGTACTATTACTGTCAGTGCATTCTGCTGTAATTAATATGTGGACGGAATTGAAGCTAATCCTCTAGCGCTGTTCCCGAGTGTCGACATAACGATGGCAAGAACAATGTAAGTGTATGTCTTTCAATAGAAAGGGTAAGGAGGCAGATTGTAGGCAGGGTCTCTTCTTGTACTATTACTGTCAGAGCATTCTGCTTTAATTAATATGTGGACGGAATTGAAGCTAATCCTCTAGCGCTGTTCCCGAGTGTCGACATATCGATGGCGGTAACTATGTGTTTGTGTGTCTTTCAAGAGAAAGGGTAAGGAGGCAGGTTGTAGGCACGTTCTCTTCTTGTACTATTACTGTCAGTGCGTTCTGCTGTAATTAATATGTGGACGGAATTGAAGCTAATCCTCTAGCGCTGTTCCCAAGTGTCGACATAACGTTGGCGAGAAATATGTGTTTGTGTGTCTTTCAAGAGAAAGGGTAAGGAGGCAGGTTGTAGGCACGTTCTCTTCTTGTACTATTACTGTCAGTGCATTCTGCTGTAATTAATATGTGGACGGAATTGAAGCTAATCCTCTAGCACTGTTCCCGAGTATCGACATAACGATGGCGATAACAATGTAAGTGTGTGTCTTTCAATAGAAAGGGTAAGGAGGCAGATTGTAGGCAGGGTCTCTTCTTGTACTATTACTGTCAGAGCATTCTGCTTTAATTAATATGTGGACGGAATTGAAGCTAATCCTCTAGCGCTGTTCCCGAGGGTCGACATAACGATGGCGGTAACTATGTGTTTGTGTGTCTTTCAAGAGAAAGGGTAAGGAGGCAGGTTGTAGGCACGTTCTCTTCTTGTACTATTACTGTCAGTGCATTGTGCTGTAATTAATATGTGGACGGAATTGAAGCTAATCCTCTAGCGCTGTTCCCGTGTGTCGAAATAACGATGGCGAGAACAATATGTGTGTATGCGTTTCAAGAGAAAGGGTAAGGAGGCAGGTTGTAGACACGTTAACTTCTTGTACTATTACTGTCAGGGCATCCTGCTGTAATTAATATGTGGACGGAATTGAAGCTAATCCTCTAGCGCTGTTCCCGAGTGTCGCCATAACGATGGCGAGAACAATATGTGTGTATGTGTTCCAAGAGAAAGGGTAAGGAGGCAGGTTGTAGACACGCTCTCTTCTTGTACTATTACTGTCAGTGCATTGTGCTGTAATTAATATGTGTATTGAATTGAAGCTAATCTTCTAGCGCTGTTCCCGAGTGTCGACATGGCGATGACAATGTGTGTGTGTGTGTGTGTTTCAAGAGAAAGGGTAAGGAGGCAGGTTGTATACACGTTAACTTCTTGTACTATTACTGTCAGGGCATCCTGCTGTAACTAATATGTGGTCGGAATTGAAGCTAATCCTCTAGCGCTGTTCCCGAGTGTCGACGTAACATGGGCGAGAACAATGTGGGTGTGTGTCTTTCAAGAGAAAGGGTAAGGAGGCAGGTTTAGGCACGTTATCTTCTTGTACTATTACTGTCAGTGCATCCTGCTGTAATTAATATGTGGACGGAATTGAAGCTAATCCTCTAGCGCTGTTCCCGAGTGTCGACATAACGATGGCGATGACAGTGTGTGTGTGTGTGTGTGTGTGTGTGTGTGTGTGTGTGTGTTTCAAGAGAAAGGGTAAGGAGGCAGGTTGTAGGCACGTTCTCTTCTTGTACTACTACTGTCAGTCCATTCTGCTGTAATTAATATGTGGACGGAATTGATGCTAATCCTCTAGCGCTGTTCCCGAGTGTCGACATAACGATGGCGAGAACAATGTAAGTGTGTGTCTTTCAATAGATAGGGTAAGGAGGCGGGTTGTAGTTTTGTTCTCTTCTTGTACTATTACTGTCAGTGCATTCTGCTGTAGTTAATATGTGGACGGAATTGAAACTAATCCTCTAGCGCTGTTCCCGAGTGTCGACATAACGATGGCGGTAACTATGTGTTTGTGTGTCTTTCAAGAGAAAGGGTAAGGAGGCAGGTTGTAGGCACGTTCTCTTCTTGTACTATTACTGTCAGTGCATTCTGATGTAATTAATATGTGCACGGAATTGAAACTAATCCTCTAGCGCTGTTCCCGAGTGTCGACATAATGATGGCGAGAACAATGTGTGTGTATGTGTTTCAAGAGAAATGGTAAGGAGGCCGGTTGTAGACACGTTAACTTCTTGTACTATTACTGTCAGGGCATCCTACTGTAATTAATATGTGGACGGAATTGAAGCTAATCCTCTAGCGCTGTTCCCGAGTGTCAGCGTAACGAAGGCGAGAACAATATGTGTGTATGTGTTTCAAAAGAAAGGGTAAGGGGGCAGGTTGTAGACACGCTCTCTTCATTACTATTACTGTCAATGCATTCTGCTGTAATTAATATGTGGACGGAATTGAAGCTAATCCTCTAGCGCTGTACGCGAGCGTCGACATACTGATGGCAAGAACAATGTGTGTGTATGTGTTTCAAGAGAAATGGTAAGGTGGCCGGTTGTAGACACGTTAACTTCTTGTACTATTACTGTCAGGGCATCCTACTGTAATTAATATGTGGACGGAATTGAAGCTAATCCTCTAGCGCTGTTCCCGAGTGTCAACGTAACGAAGGCGAGAACAATATGTGTGTATGTGTTTCAAAAGAAAGGGTAAGGCGGCAGGTTGTAGACACGCTCTCTTCATTACTATTACTGTCAATGCATTCTGCTGTAATTAATATGTGGATGGAATTGAAGCTAATCCTCTAGCGCTGTTCCCGAGTGTCGACATAACGATGGCGATGACAATGTATGTGTGTCTGTGTGTGTGTTTCCAGAGAAAGGGTAATGAGGCAGGTTAAAGACACGTTCTCGTCTTGTACTATTACTGTCAGTGCGTTTTGCTGTAATTAATATGTGGACGGAATTGAAGCTAATCCTCTAGCGCTGTTCCCAAGTGTCGACATAACGATGGCGAGAACAATGTGTGTGTGTGTGTGTTTCAAGAGAAAGGGTAAGGAGGCAGGTTGTAGGCACGTTCTCTTCTTGTTCTATTACTGTCAGTGCATTCTGCTGTGATTAATATGTGGACGGAATTGAAGCTAATCCTCTAGCGCTAATCCCGAGTTTCGATATAACGATGGCGAGAACAATGTGTGTGTGTGTGTGTGTGTTTCAAGCGAAAGTGTAAGGTGGCAGGTTGTAGACATGTTCTCTTCTTATACTATTTTTGTCAGTGCATTCTGATGTAATTAATATGTCTACGGAATTGAAGCTAATCCTCTAGCGCTGTTCCCTATCGTCGACATAACGATGGTCAGAACAATGTGTGTGTGTGTGTGTTTTAAGAGAAAGGGTAAGTAGGCGGGTTGTAGACTTGTTCTCTTCTTGTACTATTACTGTCAGTGCATTCTGCTGTAGTTAATATGTGGACGGAATTGAAGCTAATCCTCTAGCGCTGTACGCGAGCTTCGACATAATGAAGGCTAGAACAATGTGTGTGTATGTAATTCAAGAGAAATGGTAAGGAGGCAGGTTGTAGACACGTTAACTTCTTGTACTATTACTGTCAGGGCATCCTACTGTAATTAATATGTAGACGGAATTGAAGCTAATCCTCTAGCGCTGTTCCCGAGTGTCGACGTAACGATGGCGAGAACAATTTGTGTATATGTGTTTCAAAAGGAAGGGTAAGGAGGCAGGTTGTAGACACGCTCTCTTCTTGTACTATTACTGTCAATGCATTCTGCTGTAATTAATATGTGGACGGAATTGAAGCTAATCCTCTAGCGCTGTTCCCGAGTGTCGACATAACGATGGCGATGACAATGTGTGTGTGTCTGTGTGTGTGTTTCCAGAGAAAGGGTAAGGAGGCAGGTTGTAGGCACGTTCTCGTCTTGTACTATTACTGTCAGTGCATTCTGCTGTAATTAATATGTGGACGGAATTGAAGCTAATCCTCTAGCGCTGTTCCCGAGTGTCGACATAACGTTGGCGAGAACAATGTGTGTGTGTGTGTTTCAAGAGAAAGGGTAAGGAGGTAGGTTGTAGGCACGTTCTCTTCTTGTTCTATTACTGTCAGTGCATTCTGCTGTGATTAATATGTGGACGGAATTGAAGCTAATCCTCTAGCGCTGTTCCCGAGTTTCGACATAACGATGGCGAGAACAATGTGTGTGTGTGTGTGTGTGTGTTTCAAGCGAAAGGGTAAGGAGGCAGGTTGTAGAAATGTTCTCTTCTTATACAGCTTTTGTCAGTGCATTCTGATGTAATTTATATGTGGACGGAATTGAAGCTAATCCTCTAGCGCTGTTCCTGAGTGTCGACATAACGATGGCGAGAACAATGTGTGTGTGTGTGTGTTTTAAGAGAAAGGGTAAGGAGGCGGGTTGTAGACTTGTTCTCTTCTTGTACTATTACTGTCAGTGCATTCTGCTGTAGTTATTATGTGGACGGAATTGAAGCTAATCCTCTAGAGCTGTTCCCGAGTGTCGACATAACGATGGCGAAAACAATGTGTGTGTGTGTGTGTTTCAACAGAAAGGGTAAGGAGGCAGGTTGTACACACGTTCTCTTCTTGTACTACTACTGTCAGTGCATTCTGCTGTAATTAATATGTGGACGGAATTGAAGCTAATCCTCTAGCGCTGTTCCCGAGTGTCGACATAACGACGGCGGTAACTATGTGTTTGTGTGTCTTTCAAGAGAAAGGGTTAGGAGGCAGGTTGTAGGCACGTTCTCTTCTTGTACTATTACTGTCAGTGCATTCTGCTGTAATTAATATGTGGACGGAATTGAAGCTAATTCTCTAGTGCTGTTTCCGAGTGCCGACATTACGATGACGAGAACAATGTGTGTGTGTGTGTTTCAAGAGAAAAGGTAAGGAGGCAGATTGTATGCACGTTCTCTTCTTGTACTATTACTGTCAGTGCATTCTCCTGTAATTAATATGTGGACGGAATTGAAGTTAATCCTCTAGCGCTGTTCCCGAGTGTCAGCATAACGATGGCGAGAACAATGTGTGTGTGTGTGTGTTTTAAGGGAAAGGGTAAGGAGGCGGGTTGTAGACTTGTTCTCTTCTTGTACTATTACTGTCAGTGCATTCTGCTGTAGTTAATATGTGGACGGAATTGAAGCTAATCCTCTAGCGCTGTACGCGAGTGTCGACATAACGATGGCGAGAACAATGTGTGTGTGTGTGTTTCAAGAGAAAGGGTAAGGAGGCAGGTTGTAGGCACGTTCTCTTCTTGTTCTATTACAGTCAGTGCATTCTGCTGTGATTAATATGTGGACGGAATTGAAGCTAATCCTCTAGCGCTGTTCCCGAGTTTCGATATAACGATGGCGAGAACAATGTGTGTGTGTGTGTTTCAAGACAGGGTAAGGAGGCAGGTTGTAGACATGTTCTCTTCTTATACTATTTTTGTCAGTGCATTCTGATGTAATTAATATGTCTACGGAATTGAAGCTAATCCTCTAGCGCAGTTCCCGAGTGTCGACATAACGATGGCGAGAACAATGTGTGTGTGTGTGTGTTTTAAGAGAAAGGGTAAGGAGGCGGGTTGTAGACTTGTTCTCTTCTTGTACTATTACTGTCAGTGCATTCTGCTGTAGTTAATATGTGGAAGGAATTGAAGCTAATCCTCTAGCGCTGTACGCGAGCGTCGACATAATGATTACGAGAACAATGTGTGTGTATGTTTTTCAAGAGAAATGGTAAGGAGGCAGCTTGTAGACACGATAACTTCTTGTACTATTACTGTCAGTGCATCCTACTGTAATTAATATGTAGACGGAATAGAAGCTAATCCTCTATCGCTGTTCCCGAGTGTCGACGTTACGATGGCGAGAACAATATGTGTGTATGTGTTTCAAAAGAAAGGGTAAGGAGGCAGGTTGTAGACACGCTCTCTTCTTTTTACTATTACTGTCAATGCATTCTGCTGTGATTAATATGTGGACGGAATTGAAGCTATTCCTCTAGCGCTGTTCCCGAGTGTCGACATAACGATGGCGATGACAATGTGTGTGTGTCTGTGTGTGTGTTTCCATAGAAAGGGTAAGGAGGCAGGTTGTAGGCACGTTCTCTTCTTGTACTATTACTGTCTATGAATTCTGCTGTAATTAATATGTGGACGGAATTGAAGCTAATCCTCTAGCGCTGTTCCCGAGTGTCGACATAAGGATGGCGAGAACAATGTAAGTGTATGTCTTTCAATAGAAAGTGTAAGGAGGCAGGTTGTAGGCACGTTCTCTTCTTGTACTATTACTGTCAGTGCGTTTTGCTGTAATTAATATCTGGACGGAATTGAAGCTAATCCTCTAGCGCTGTTCCCGAGTGTCGACATAACGATTGCGAGAACAATGTGTGTGTGTGTGTTTCAAGAGAAAGGGTAAGGAGGCAGGTTGTAGGCACGTTCTCTTCTTGTTCTATTACTGTCAGTGCATTCTGCTGTGTTTAATATTTGGACGGAATTGAAGCTAATCCTCTAGCGCTGTTCCCGAGTGTTGACATAACGATGGCGAGAACAATGTGTGTGTGTGTGTGTGTTTTAAGAGAAATGGTAAGGAGGCGGGTTGTAGACTTGTTCTCTTCTTGTACTATTACTGTCAGTGCATTCTGCTGTAGTTAATATGTGGACGGAATTGAAGCTAATCCTCTAGCGCTGTTCCCGTGTGTCGAAATAATGATGGCGAGAACAATATGTGTGTATTCGTTTCAAGAGAAAGGGTAAGGAGGCAGGTTGTAGACACGTTAACTTCTTGTACTATTACTGTCAGGGCATCCTGCTATAATTAATATGTGGACGGAATTGAAGCTAATCCTCTAGCGCTGTTCCCGAGTGTCGACGTAACGATGGCGAGAACAATATGTGTGTATGTGTTCCAAGAGAAAGGGTAAGGAGGCAGGTTGTAGACACGCTCTCTTCTTGTACTATTACTGTCAGTGCATTGTGCTGTATTTAATATGTGTAGAGAATTGAAGCTAATCTTCTAGCGCTGTTCCCGATTTCGACATAACGATGGCGATGACAATGTGTTTGTGTGTGTGTATGTGTTTCAAGAGAAAGTGTAAGGAGGCAGGTTGTATACACGTTAACTTCTTGTACTATTACTGTCATTGCATCCTGCTGTAATTAATATGTGGACGGAATTGAAGCTAATCCTCTAGCGCTGTTCCCGAGTGTCGACGTAACAAGGGCGAGAACAATGTGTGTGTGTGTCATTCAAGAGAAAGGGTAAGGAGGCAGGTTGTAGGCACGTTATCTTCTTGTACTATTACTGTCAGTGCATCCTGCTGTAATAAATATGTGGACGGAATTGAAGCTAATCCTCTAGCGCTGTTCCCGAGTGTCGACATAACGATTGCGATGACAGTGTGTGTGTGTGTGTGTGTGTGTGTGTGTGTGTGTGTGTGTGTGTTTCAAGAGAAAGGGTAAGGAGGCAGGTTATAGGCACGTTCTCTTCTTGTACTATTACTGTCAGTCCATTCTGCTGTAATTAATATGTGGCCGGAATTGATGCTAATCCTCTAGCACTGTTCCCGAGTGTCATCATAACGATGGCGAGAACAATGTAAGTGTGTGCCTTTCAATAGAAAGGGTAAGGAGGCGGGTTGTAGTTTTGTTCTCTTCTTGTTCTATTACTGTCAGTGCATTCTGCTGTAGTTAATATGTGGACGGAATTGAAACTAATCCTCTAGCGCTGTTCCCGAGTGTCGACATAACGATGGCGGTAACTATGTGTTTGTGTGTCTTTCAAGAGAATGGGTAAGGAGGCAGGTTGTAGGCACGTTCTCTTCTTGTACTATTACTGTCAGTGCATTCTGATGTAATTAATATGTGCACGGAATTGAAACTAATCCTCTAGCGCTGTTCCCGAGTGTCGACATAACGATGGCGGTAACTATGTGTTTGTGTGTCTTTCAAGAGAAAGGGTAAGGAGGCAGGTTGTAGGCACGTTCTCTTCTTGTACTATTACTGTCAGTGCATTCTCCTGTAATTAATATGTGGACGGAATTGAAGCTAATCCTCTAGCACTGTTCCCGAGTATCGACATAACGATGTCGAGAACAATGTAAGTGTGTGTCTTTCAATAGAAAGGGTAAGGAGGCAGATTGTAGGCAGGGTCTCTTCTTGTAATATTACTGTCAGAGCATTCTGCTTTAATTAATATGTGGACGGAATTGAAGCTAATCCTCTAGCGCTGTTCCCGAGTGTCGTCATAACGATGGCGGTAACTATGTGTTTGTGTGTCTTTCAAGAGAAAGGGTAAGGAGGCAGGTTGTAGGCACGTTCTCTTCTTGTACTATTACTGTCAGTGCATTGTGCTGTAATTAATATGTGGACGGAATTGAAGCTAATCCTCTAGCGCTGTTCCCGTGTGTCGAAATAACGATGGCGAGAACAATATGTGTGTATGCGTTTCAAGAGAAAGGGTAAGGAGGCAGGTTGTAGACACGTTAACTTCTTGTACTATTACTGTCAGGGCATCCTGCTGTAATTAATATGTGGACGGAATTGAAGCTAATCCTCTAGCGCTGTTCCCGAGTGTCGACATAACGATGGCGAGAACAATATGTGTGTATGTGTTCCAAGAGAAAGGGTAAGGAGGCAGGTTGTAGACACGCTCTCTTCTTGTACTATTACTGTCAGTGCATTGTGCTGTAATTAATATGTGTATTGAATTGAAGCTAATCTTCTAGCGCTGTTCCCGAGTGTCGACATGGCGATGACAATGTGTGTGTGTGTGTATGTTTCAAGAGAAAGGGTAAAGAGGCAGGTTGTATACACGTTAACTTCTTGTACTATTACTGTCAGGGCATCCTGCTGTAATTAATATGTGGACGGAATTGAAGCTAATCCTCTAGCGCTCTTCCCGAGTGTCGACGTAACATGGGCGAGAACAATGTGGGTGGGTGTCTTTCAAGAGAAAGGGTAAGGAGGCAGGTTGTAGGCACGTTATCTTCTTGTACTATTACTGTCAGTGCATCCTGCTGTAATTAATATGTGGACGGAATTGAAGCTAATCCTCTAGCGCTGTTCCCGAGTGTCGACATAACGATGGCGATGACAGTGTGTGTGCGTGTGTGTGTGTGTGTGTGTGTGTGTGTGTGTGTGTGTGTGTTTCAAGAGAAAGGGTAAGGAGGCAGGTTGTAGGCACGTTCTCTTCTTGTACTATTACTGTCAGTATTCTGCTGTAACTAATATGTGGACGGAATTGATGCTAATCCTCTAGCGCTGTTCCCGAGTGTCGACATAACGATTGCGATGACAGTGTGTGTGTGTGTGTGTGTGTGTGTGTGTGTGTGTGTGTGTGTGTGTGTGTGTGTGTGTGTGTTTTAAGAGAAAGGGTAAGGAGGCAGGTTATAGGCACGTTCTCTTCTTGTACTATTACTGTCAGTCCATTCTGCTGTAATTAATATGTGGCCGGAATTGATGCTAATCCTCTAGCACTGTTCCCGAGTGTCGTCATAACGATGGCGAGAACAATGTAAGTGTGTGTCTTTCATTAGAAAGGGTAAGGAGGCGGGTTGTAGTTTTGTTCTCTTCTTGTACTATTACTGTCAGTGCATTCTGCTGTAGTTAATATGTGGACGGAATTGAAACTAATCCTCTAGCGCTGTTCCCGAGTGTCGACATAACGATGGCGGTAACTATGTGTTTGTGTGTCTTTCAAGAGAATGGGTAAAGAGGCAGGTTGTAGGCACGTTCTCTTCTTGTACTATTACTGTCAGTGCATTCTGATGTAATTAATATGTGCACGGAATTGAAACTAATCCTCTAGCGCTGTTCCCGAGTGTCGACATAACGATGGCGGTAACTATGTGTTTGTGTGTCTTTCAAGAGAAAGGGTAAGGAGGCAGGTTGTAGGCACGTTCTCTTCTTGTACTATTACTGTCAGTGCATTCTGCTGTAATTAATATGTGGACGGAATTGAAGCTAATCCTCTAGCGCTGTTCCCGAGTGCCGACATTACGATGACGAAAACAATGTGTGTGTGTGTGTTTCAAGAGAAAAGGTAAGGAGGCAGATTGTATGCACGTTCTCTTCTTGTACTATTACAGTCAGTGCATTCTCCTGTAATTAATATGTGGACGGAATTGAAGCTAATCCTCTAGCACTGTTCCCGAGTATCGACAGAACGATGGGGAGAACAATGTAAGTGTGTGTCTTTCAATAGAAAGGGTAAGGAGGCAGATTGTAGGCAGGGTCTCTTCTTGTACTATTACTGTCAGAGCATTCTGCTTTAATTAATATGTGGACGGAATTGAAGCTAATCCTCTAGCGCTGTTCCCGAGTGTCGACATAACGATGGCGGTAACTATGTGTTTGTGTGTCTTTCAAGAGAAAGGGTAAGGAGGCAGGTTGTAGGCACGTTCTCTTCTTGTACTATTACTGTCAGTGCATTGTGCTGTAATTAATATGTGGACGGAATTGAAGCTAATCCTCTAGCGCTGTTCCCGTGTGTCGAAATAACGATGGCGAGAACAATATGTGTGTATGCGTTTCAAGAGAAAGGGTAAGGAGGCAGGTTGTAGACACGTTAACTTCTTGTACTATTACTGTCAGGGCATCCTGCTGTAATTAATATGTGGACGGAATTGAAGCTAATCCTCTAGCGCTGTTCCCGAGTGTCGACATAACGATGGCGAGAACAATATGTGTGTATGTGTTCCAAGAGAAAGGGTAAGGAGGCAGGTTGTAGACACGCTCTCTTCTTGTACTATTACTGTCAGTGCATTGTGCTGTAATTAATATGTGTATTGAATTGAAGCTAATCTTCTAGCGCTGTTCCCGAGTGTCGACATGGCGATGACAATGTGTGTGTGTGTGTGTGTGTTTCAAGAGAAAGGGTAAAGAGGCAGGTTGTATACACGTTAACTTCTTGTACTATTACTGTCAGGGCATCCTGCTGTAATTAATATGTGGACGGAATTGAAGCTAATCCTCTAGCGCTGTTCCCGAGTGTCGACGTAACATGGGCGAGAACAATGTGGGTGTGTGTCTTTCAAGAGAAAGGGTAAGGAGGCAGGTTGTAGGCACGTTATCTTCTTGTACTATTACTGTCAGTGCATCCTGCTGTAATTAATATGTGGACGGAATTGAAGCTAATCCTCTAGCGCTGTTCCCGAGTGTCGACATAACGATGGCGATGACAATGTGTGTGTGTCTGTGTGTGTGTTTCCATAGAAAGGGTAAGGAGGCAGGTTGTAGGCACGTTCTCTTCTTGTACTATTACTGTCAGTGAATTCTGCTGTAATTAATATGTGGACGGAATTGAAGCTAATCCTCTAGCGCTGTTCCCGAGTGTCGACATAAGGATGGCGAGAACAATGTAAGTCTGTGTCTTTCAATAGAAAGTGTAAGGAGGCAGGTTGTAGGCACGTTCTCTTCTTGTACTATTACTGTCAGTGCGTTTTGCTGTAATTAATATCTGGACGGAATTGAAGCTAATCCTCTAGCGCTGTTCCCGAGTGTCGACATAACGATCGCGAGAACAATGTGTGTGTGTGTGTTTCAAGAGAAAGGGTAAGGAGGCAGGTTGTAGGCACGTTCTCTTCTTGTTCTATTACTGTCAGTGCATTCTGCTGTGTTTAATATTTGGACGGAATTGAAGCTAATCCTCTAGCGCTGTTCCCGAGTGTTGACATAACGATGGCGAGAACAATGTGTGTGTGTGTGTGTGTTTTAAGAGAAATGGTAAGGAGGCGGGTTGTAGACTTGTTCTCTTCTTGTACTATTACTGTCAGTGCATTCTGCTGTAGTTAATATGTGGACGGAATTGAAGCTAATCCTCTAGCGCTGTTCCCGTGTGTCGAAATAATGATGGCGAGAACAATATGTGTGTATTCGTTTCAAGAGAAAGGGTAAGGAGGCAGGTTGTAGACACGTTAACTTCTTGTACTATTACTGTCAGGGCATCCTGCTATAATTAATATGTGGACGGAATTGAAGCTAATCCTCTAGCGCTGTTCCCGAGTGTCGACGTAACGATGGCGAGAACAATATGTGTGTATGTGTTCCAAGAGAAAGGGTAAGGAGGCAGGTTGTAGACACGCTCTCTTCTTGTACTATTACTGTCAGTGCATTGTGCTGTATTTAATATGTGTAGAGAATTGAAGCTAATCTTCTAGCGCTGTTCCCGATTGTCGACATAACGATGGCGATGACAATGTGTTTGTGTGTGTGTATGTGTTTCAAGAGAAAGTGTAAGGAGGCAGGTTGTATACACGTTAACTTCTTGTACTATTACTGTCATTGCATCCTGCTGTAATTAATATGTGGACGGAATTGAAGCTAATCCTCTAGCGCTGTTCCCGAGTGTCGACGTAACAAGGGCGAGAACAATGTTTGTGTGTGTCATTCAAGAGAAAGGGTAAGGAGGCAGGTTGTAGGCACATTATCTTCTTGTACTATTACTGTCAGTGCATCCTGCTGTAATAAATATGTGGACGGAATTGAAGCTAATCCTCTAGCGCTGTTCCCGAGTGTCGACATAACGATTGCGATGACAGTGTGTGTGTGTGTGTGTGTGTGTGTGTGTGTGTGTGTGTGTGTTTCAAGAGAAAGGGTAAGGAGGCAGGTTATAGGCACGTTCTCTTCTTGTACTATTACTGTCAGTCCATTCTGCTGTAATTAATATGTGGCCGGAATTGATGCTAATCCTCTAGCACTGTTCCCGAGTGTCATCATAACGATGGCGAGAACAATGTAAGTGTGTGCCTTTCAATAGAAAGGGTAAGGAGGCGGGTTGTAGTTTTGTTCTCTTCTTGTACTATTACTGTCAGTGCATTCTGCTGTAGTTAATATGTGGACGGAATTGAAACTAATCCTCTAGCGCTGTTCCCGAGTGTCGACATAACGATGGCGGTAACTATGTGTTTGTGTGTCTTTCAAGAGAATGGGTAAGGAGGCAGGTTGTAGGCACGTTCTCTTCTTGTACTATTACTGTCAGTGCATTCTGATGTAATTAATATGTGCACGGAATTGAAACTAATCCTCTAGCGCTGTTCCCGAGTGTCGACATAACGATGGCGGTAACTATGTGTTTGTGTGTCTTTCAAGAGAAAGGGTAAGGAGGCAGGTTGTAGGCACGTTCTCTTCTTGTACTATTACTGTCAGTGCATTCTCCTGTAATTAATATGTGGACGGAATTGAAGCTAATCCTCTAGCACTGTTCCCGAGTATCGACATAACGATGTCGAGAACAATGTAAGTGTGTGTCTTTCAATAGAAAGGGTAAGGAGGCAGATTGTAGGCAGGGTCTCTTCTTGTAATATTACTGTCAGAGCATTCTGCTTTAATTAATATGTGGACGGAATTGAAGCTAATCCTCTAGCGCTGTTCCCGAGTGTCGTCATAACGATGGCGGTAACTATGTGTTTGTGTGTCTTTCAAGAGAAAGGGTAAGGAGGCAGGTTGTAGGCACGTTCTCTTCTTGTACTATTACTGTCAGTGCATTGTGCTGTAATTAATATGTGGACGGAATTGAAGCTAATCCTCTAGCGCTGTTCCCGTGTGTCGAAATAACGATGGCGAGAACAATATGTGTGTATGCGTTTCAAGAGAAAGGGTAAGGAGGCAGGTTGTAGACACGTTAACTTCTTGTACTATTACTGTCAGGGCATCCTGCTGTAATTAATATGTGGATGGAATTGAAGCTAATCCTCTAGCGCTGTTCCCGAGTGTCGACATAACGATGGCGAGAACAATATGTGTGTATGTGTTCCAAGAGAAAGGGTAAGGAGGCAGGTTGTAGACACGCTCTCTTCTTGTACTATTACTGTCAGTGCATTGTGCTGTAATTAATATGTGTATTGAATTGAAGCTAATCTTCTAGCGCTGTTCCCGAGTGTCGACATGGCGATGACAATGTGTGTGTGTGTGTGTGTTTCAAGAGAAAGGGTAAAGAGGCAGGTTGTATACACGTTAACTTCTTGTACTATTACTGTCAGGGCATCCTGCTGTAATTAATATGTGGACGGAATTGAAGCTAATCCTCTAGCGCTCTTCCCGAGTGTCGACGTAACATGGGCGAGAACAATGTGGGTGTGTGTCTTTCAAGAGAAAGGGTAAGGAGGCAGGTTGTAGGCACGTTATCTTCTTGTACTATTACTGTCAGTGCATCCTGCTGTAATTAATATGTGGACGGAATTGAAGCTAATCCTCTAGCGCTGTTCCCGAGTGTCGACATAACGATGGCGATGACAGTGTGTGTGCGTGTGTGTGTGTGTGTGTGTGTGTGTGTGTGTGTGTGTGTGTGTGTTTCAAGAGAAAGGGTAAGGAGGCAGGTTGTAGGCTCGTTCTCTTCTTGTACTATTACTGTAAGTATTCTGCTGTAATTAATATGTGGACGGAATTGATGCTAATCCTCTAGCGCTGTTCCCGAGTGTCGTCATAACGATGGCGAGAACAATGTAAGTGTGTGTCTTTCAATAGAAAGGGTAAGGAGGCGGGTTGTAGTTTTGTTCTCTTCTTGTACTATTACTGTCAGTGCATTCTGCTGTAGTTAATATGTGGACGGAATTGAAACTAATCCTCTAGCGCTGTTCCCGAGTGTCGACATAACGATGGCGGTAACTATGTGTTTGTGTGTCTTTCAAGAGAAAGGGTAAGGAGGCAGGTTGTAGGCACGTTCTCTTCTTGTACTATTACTGTCAGTGCATTCTGATGTAATTAATATGTGCACGGAATTGAAACTAATCCTCTAGCGCTGTTCCCGTGTGTCGAAATAATGATGGCGAGAACAATATGTGTGTATGCGTTTTAAGAGAAAGGGTAAGGAGGCAGGTTGTAGACACGTTAACTTCTTGTACTATTACTGTCAGGGCATCCTGCTATAATTAATATGTGGACGGAATTGAAGCTAATCCTCTAGCGCTGTTCCCGAGTGTCGACGTAACGATGGCGAGAACAATATGTGTGTATGTGTTCCAAGAGAAAGGGTAAGGAGGCAGGTTGTAGACACGCTCTCTTCTTGTACTATTACTGTCAGTGCATTGTGCTGTAATTAATATGTGTGGAGAATTGAAGCTAATCTTCTAGCGCTGTTCCCGATTGTCGACATAACGATGGCGATGACAATGTGTTTGTGTGTGTGTATGTGTTTCAAGAGAAAGTGTAAGGAGGCAGGTTGTATACACGTTAACTTCTTGTACTATTACTGTTAGGGCATCCTGCTGTAATTAATATGTGGACGGAATTGTAGCTAATCCTCTAGCGCTGTTCCCGAGTGTCGACGTAACAAGGGCGAGAACAATGTGTGTGTGTGTCTTTCAAGAGAAAGGGTAAGGAGGCAGGTTGTAGGCACGTTATCTTCTTGTACTATTACTGTCAGTGCATCCTGCTGTAATAAATATGTGGACGGAATTGAAGCTAATCCTCTAGCGCTGTTCCCGAGTGTCGACATAACGATTGCGATGACAGTGTGTGTGTGTGTGTGTGTGTGTGTGTGTGTGTGTGTGTGTGTGTGTGTGTGTGTGTGTGTGTTTTAAGAGAAAGGGTAAGGAGGCAGGTTATAGGCACGTTCTCTTCTTGTACTATTACTGTCAGTCCATTCTGCTGTAATTAATATGTGGCCGGAATTGATGCTAATCCTCTAGCACTGTTCCCGAGTGTCGTCATAACGATGGCGAGAACAATGTAAGTGTGTGTCTTTCATTAGAAAGGGTAAGGAGGCGGGTTGTAGTTTTGTTCTCTTCTTGTACTATTACTGTCAGTGCATTCTGCTGTAGTTAATATGTGGACGGAATTGAAACTAATCCTCTAGCGCTGTTCCCGAGTGTCGACATAACGATGGCGGTAACTATGTGTTTGTGTGTCTTTCAAGAGAATGGGTAAAGAGGCAGGTTGTAGGCACGTTCTCTTCTTGTACTATTACTGTCAGTGCATTCTGATGTAATTAATATGTGCACGGAATTGAAACTAATCCTCTAGCGCTGTTCCCGAGTGTCGACATAACGATGGCGGTAACTATGTGTTTGTGTGTCTTTCAAGAGAAAGGGTAAGGAGGCAGGTTGTAGGCACGTTCTCTTCTTGTACTATTACTGTCAGTGCATTCTGCTGTAATTAATATGTGGACGGAATTGAAGCTAATCCTCTAGCGCTGTTCCCGAGTGCCGACATTACGATGACGAAAACAATGTGTGTGTGTGTGTTTCAAGAGAAAAGGTAAGGAGGCAGATTGTATGCACGTTCTCTTCTTGTACTATTACAGTCAGTGCATTCTCCTGTAATTAATATGTGGACGGAATTGAAGCTAATCCTCTAGCACTGTTCCCGAGTATCGACAGAACGATGGGGAGAACAATGTAAGTGTGTGTCTTTCAATAGAAAGGGTAAGGAGGCAGATTGTAGGCAGGGTCTCTTCTTGTACTATTACTGTCAGAGCATTCTGCTTTAATTAATATGTGGACGGAATTGAAGCTAATCCTCTAGCGCTGTTCCCGAGTGTCGACATAACGATGGCGGTAACTATGTGTTTGTGTGTCTTTCAAGAGAAAGGGTAAGGAGGCAGGTTGTAGGCACGTTCTCTTCTTGTACTATTACTGTCAGTGCATTGTGCTGTAATTAATATGTGGACGGAATTGAAGCTAATCCTCTAGCGCTGTTCCCGTGTGTCGAAATAACGATGGCGAGAACAATATGTGTGTATGCGTTTCAAGAGAAAGGGTAAGGAGGCAGGTTGTAGACACGTTAACTTCTTGTACTATTACTGTCAGGGCATCCTGCTGTAATTAATATGTGGACGGAATTGAAGCTAATCCTCTAGCGCTGTTCCCGAGTGTCGACATAACGATGGCGAGAACAATATGTGTGTATGTGTTCCAAGTGAAAGGGTAAGGAGGCAGGTTGTAGACACGCTCTCTTCTTGTACTATTACTGTCAGTGCATTGTGCTGTAATTAATATGTGTATTGAATTGAAGCTAATCTTCTAGCGCTGTTCCCGAGTGTCGACATGGCGATGACAATGTGTGTGTGTGTGTGTGTTTCAAGAGAAAGGGTAAAGATTCAGGTTGTATACACGTTAACTTCTTGTACTATTACTGTCAGGGCATCCTGCTGTAATTAATATGTGGACGGAATTGAAGCTAATCCTCTAGCGCTGTTCCCGAGTGTCGACGTAACATGGGCGAGAACAATGTGGGTGTGTGTCTTTCAAGAGAAAGGGTAAGGAGGCAGGTTGTAGGCACGTTATCTTCTTGTACTATTACTGTCAGTGCATCCTGCTGTAATTAATATGTGGACGGAATTGAAGCTAATCCTCTAGCGCTGTTCCCGAGTGTCGACATAACGATGGCGATGACAGTGTGTGTGTGTGTCTGTGTGTTTGTGTGTGTGTGTGTGTGTGTGTGTTTCAAGAGAAAGGGTAAGGAGGCAGGTTGTAGGCACGTTCTCTTCTTGTACTATTACTGTCAGTCCATTCTGCTGTAATTAATATGTGGACGGAATTGATGCTAATCCTCTAGCGCTGTTCCCGAGTGTCGTCATAACGATGGCGAGAACAATGTAAGTGTGTGTCTTTCAATAGAAAGGGTAAGGAGGCGGGTTGTAGTTTTGTTCTCTTCTTGTACTATTACTGTCAGTGCATTCTGCTGTAGTTAATATGTGGACGGAATTGAAACTAATCCTCTAGCGCTGTTCCCGAGTGTCGACATAACGATGGCGGTAACTATGTGTTTGTGTGTCTTTCAAGAGAAAGGGTAAGGAGGCAGGTTGTAGGCACGTTCTCTTCTTGTACTATTACTGTCAGTGCATTCTGATGTAATTAATATGTGCACGGAATTGAAACTAATCCTCTAGCGCTGTTCCCGAGTGTCGACATAACGATGGCGGTAACTATGTGTTTGTGTGTCTTTCAAGAGAAAGGGTAAGGAGGCAGGTTGTAGGCACGTTCTCTTCTTGTACTATTACTGTCAGTGCATTCTGCTGTAGTTAATATGTGGACGGAATTGAAGCTAATCCTCTAGAGCTGTACGCGAGCGTCGACATAATGATGGCGAGAACAATGTGTGTGTATGTGTTTCAAGAGAAATGGTAAGGAGGCCGGTTGTAGACACGTTAACTTCTTGTACTATTACTGTCAGGGCATCCTACTGTAATTAATATGTGGACGGAATTGAAGCTAATCCTCTAGCGCTGTTCCCGAGTGTCAGCGTAACGAAGGCGAGAACAATATGTGTGTATGTGTTTCAAAAGAAAGGGTAAGGGGGCAGGTTGTAGACACGCTCTCTTCATTACTATTACTGTCAATGCATTCTGCTGTAATTAATATGTGGACGGAATTGAAGCTAATCCTCTAGCGCTGTACGCGAGCGTCGACATACTGATGGCAAGAACAATGTGTGTGTATGTGTTTCAAGAGAAATGGTAAGGTGGCCGGTTGTAGACACGTTAACTTCTTGTACTATTACTGTCAGGGCATCCTACTGTAATTTATATGTGGACGGAATTGAAGCTAATCCTCTATCGCTGTTCCCGAGTGTCAACGTAACGAAGGCGAGAACAATATGTGTGTATGTGCTTCAAAAGAAAGGGTAAGGGGGCAGGTTGTAGACACGCTCTCTTCATTACTATTACTGTCAATGCATTCTGCTGTAATTAATATGTGGATGGAATTGAAGCTAATCCTCTACCGCTGTTCCCGAGTGTCGACATAACGATGGCGATGACAATGTATGTGTGTCTGTGTGTGTGTTTCCAGAGAAAGTGTAGGGAGGCAGGTTAAAGACACGTTCTCGTCTTGTACTATTACTGTCAGTGCGTTTTGCTGTAATTAATATGTGGACGGAATTGAAGCTAATCCTCTAGCGCTGTTCCCAAGTGTCGACATAACGATGGCGAGAACAATGTGTGTGTGTGTGTGTTTCAAGAGAAAGGGTAAGGAGGCAGGTTGTAGGCACGTTCTCTTCTTGTTCTATTACTGTCAGTGCATTCTGCTGTGATTAATATGTGGACGGAATTGAAGCTAATCCTCTAGCGCTAATCCCGAGTTTCGATATAACGATGGCGAGAACAATGTGTGTGTGTGTGTGTGTTTCAAGCGAAAGTGTAAGGAGGCAGGTTGTAGACATGTTCTCTTCTTATACTATTTTTGTCAGTGCATTCTGATGTAATTAATATGTCTACGGAATTGAAGCTAATCCTCTAGCGCTGTTCCCTATCGTCGACATAACGATGGTGAGAACAATGTGTGTGTGTGTGTGTTTTAAGAGAAAGGGTAAGGAGGCGGGTTGTAGACTTGTTCTCTTCTTGTACTATTACTGTCAGTGCATTCTGCTGTAGTTAATATGTGGACGGAATTGAAGCTAATCCTCTAGCGCTGTTCGCGAGCGTCGACATAATGATGGCTAGAACAATGTGTGTGTATGTGTTTCAAGAGAAATGGTAAGGAGGCAGGTTGTAGACACGTTAACTTCTTGTACTATTACTGTCAGGGCATCCTACTGTAATTAATATGTAGACGGAATTGAAGCTAATCCTCTAGCGCTGTTCCCGAGTGTCGACGTAACGATGGCGAGAACAATATGTGTGTATGTGTTTAAAAAGGAAGGGTAAGGAGGCAGGTTGTAGACACGCTCTCTTCTTGTACTATTACTGTCAATGCATTCTGCTGTAATTAATATGTGGACGGAATTGAAGCTAATCCTCTAGCGCTGTTCCCGAGTGTCGACATAACGATGGCGATGACAATGTGTGTGTGTCTGTGTGTGTGTTTCCAGAGAAAGGGTAAGGAGGCAGGTTGTAGGCACGTTTTCCTCTTGTACTATTACTGTCAGTGCATTCTGCTGTAATTAATATGTGGACGGAATTGAAGCTAATCCTCTAGCGCTGTTCCCGAGTGTCGACATAACGATGGCGAGAACAATGTGTGTGTGTGTGTTTCAAGAGAAAGGGTAAGGAGGTAGGTTGTAGGCACGTTCTCTTCTTGTACTATTACTGTCAGTGCATTCTGCTGTGATTAATATGTGGACGGAATTGAAGCTAATCCTCTAGCGCTGTTCCCGAGTTTCGACATAACGATGGCGAGAACAATGTGTGTGTGTGTGTGTGTTTCAAGCGAAAGGGTAAGGAGGCAGGTTGTAGAAATGTTCTCTTCTTATACAGTTTTTGTCAGTGCATTCTGATGTAATTAATATGTGGACGGAATTGAAGCTAATCCTCTAGCGCTGTTCCTGAGTGTCGACATAACGATGGCGAGAACAATGTGTGTGTGTGTGTGTTTTAAGAGAAAGGGTAAGGAGGCGGGTTGTAGACTTGTTCTCTTCTTGTACTATTACTGTCAGTGCATTCTGCTGTAGTTAATATGTGGACGGAATTGAAGCTAATCCTCTAGAGCTGTTCCCGAGTGTCGACATAACGATGGCGAAAACAATGTGTGTGTGTGTGTGTTTCAAGAGAAAGGGTAAGGTGGCAGGTTGTACACACGTTCTCTTCTTGTACTACTACTGTCAGTGCATTCTGCTGTAATTAATATGTGGACGGAATTGAAGCTAATCCTCTAGCGCTGTTCCCGAGTGTCGACATAACGACGGCGGTAACTATGTGTTTGTGTGTCTTTCAAGAGAAAGGGTAAGGAGGCAGGTTGTAGGCACGTTCTCTTCTTGTACTATTACTGTCAGTGCATTCTGCTGTAATTAATATGTGGACGGAATTGAAGCTAATCCTCTAGCGCTGTTTCCGAGTGCTGACATTACGATGACGACAACAATGTGTGTGTGTGTGTTTCAAGAGAAAAGGTAAGGAGGCAGATTGTATGCACGTTCTCTTCTTGTACTATTACTGTCAGTGCATTCTCCTGTAATTAATATGTGGACGGAATTGAAGTTAATCCTCTAGCGCTGTTCCCGAGTGTCAGCATAACGATGGCGAGAACAATGTGTGTGTGTGTGTGTTTTAAGGGAAAGGGTAAGGAGGCGGGTTGTAGACTTGTTCTCTTCTTGTTCTATTACTGTCAGTGCATTCTGCTGTGATTAATATGTGGACGGAATTGAAGCTAATCCTCTAGCGCTGTTCCCGAGTTTCGATATAACGATGGCGAGAACAATGTGTGTGTGTGTGTGTTTCAAGCGACAGGGTAAGGAGGCAGGTTGTAGACATGTTCTCTTCTTATACTATTTTTGTCAGTGCATTCTGATGTAATTAATATGTCTACGGAATTGAAGCTAATCCTCTAGCGCAGTTCCCGAATATCGACGTAACGATGGCGAGAACAGTGTGTGTGTGTGTGTGTGTTTTAAGAGAAAGGGTAAGGAGGCGGGTTGTAGACTTGTTCTCTTCTTGTACTATTACTGTCAGTGCATTCTGCTGTAGTTAATATGTGGAAGGAATTGAAGCTAATCCTCTAGCGCTGTACGCGAGCGTCGACATAATGATGGCGAGAACAATGTGTGTGTATGTTTTTCAAGAGAAATGGTAAGGAGGCAGGTTGTAGACACGATAACTTCTTGTACTATTACTGTCAGTGCATCCTACTGTAATTAATATGTAGACGGAATAGAAGCTAATCCTCTATCGCTGTTCCCGAGTGTCGACGTTACGATGGCGAGAACAATATGTGTGTATGTGTTTCAAAAGAAAGGGTAAGGAGGCAGGTTGTAGACACGCTCTCTTCTTGTACTATTACTGTCAATGCATTCTGCTGTAATTAATATGTGGACGGAATTGAAGCTATTCCTCTAGCGCTGTTCCCGAGTGTCGACATAACGATGGCGATGACAATGTGTGTGTGTCTGTGTGTGTGTTTCCATAGAAAGGGTAAGGAGGCAGGTTGTAGGCACGTTCTCTTCTTGTACTATTACTGTCAGTGAATTCTGCTGTAATTAATGTGTGGACGGAATTGAAGCTAATCCTCTAGCGCTGTTCCCGAGTGTCGATATAAGGATGGCGAGAACAATGTAAGTGTGTGTCTTTCAATAGAAAGTGTTAAGGACGCAGGTTGTAGGCACGTTCTCTTCTTGTACTATTACTGTCAGTGCGTTTTGCTGTAATTAATATCTGGACGGAATTGAAGCTAATCCTCTAGCGCTGTTCCCGATTGTCGACATAACGATCGCGAGAACAATGTGTGTGTGTGTGTTACAAGAGAAAGGGTAAGGAGGCAGGTTGTAGGCACGTTCTCTTCTTGTTCTATTACTGTCAGTGCATTCTGCTGTGTTTAATATTTGGACGGAATTGAAGCTAATCCTCTAGCGCTGTTCCCGAGTTTCGACATAACGATGGCGAGAACAATGTGTGTGTGTGTGTGTTTCAAGCGAAAGGGTAAGGAGGCTGGTTGTAGAAATGTTCTCTTCTTATACAATTTTTGTCAGTGCATTCTGATGTAATTAATATGTGGACGGAATTGAAGCTAATCCTCTAGCGCTGTTCCCGAGTGTCGACATAACGATGGCGAGAACAATGTGTGTGTGTGTGTGTGTTTTAAGAGAAAGGGTAAGGAGGCGGGTTGTAGACACGTTCTCTTCTTGTACTATTACTGTCAGTGCATTCTGCTGTAGTTAATATGTGGACGGAATTGAAGCTAATCCTCTAGCGCTGTTCCCGTGTGTCGAAATAATGATGGCGAGAACAATATGTGTGTATGCGTTTCAAGAGAAAGGGTAAGGAGGCAGGTTGTAGACACGTTAACTTCTTGTACTATTACTGTCAGGGCATCCTGCTATAATTAATATGTGGACGGAATTGAAGCTAATCCTCTAGCGCTGTTCCCGAGTGTCGACGTAACGATGGCGAGAACAATATGTGTGTATGTGTTCCAAGAGAAAGGGTAAGGAGGCAGGTTGTAGACACGCTCTCTTCTTGTACTATTACTGTCAGTGCATTGTGCTGTAATTAATATGTGTAGAGAATTGAAGCTAATCTTCTAGCGCTGTTCCCGATTGTCGACATAACGATGGCGATGACAATGTGTTTGTGTGTGTGTATGTGTTTCAAGAGAAAGTGTAAGGAGGCAGGTTGTATACACGTTAACTTCTTGTACTATTACTGTCAGGGCATCCTGCTGTAATTAATATGTGGACGGAATTGAAGCTAATCCTGTAGCGCTGTTCCCGAGTGTCGACGTAACAAGGGCGAGAACAATGTGTGTGTGTGTCTTTCAAGAGAAAGGGTAAGGAGGCAGTTTGTAGGCACGTTATCTTCTTGTACTATTACTGTCAGTGCATCCTGCTGTAATAAATATGTGGACGGAATTGAAGCTAATCCTCTAGCGCTGTTCCCGAGTGTCGACATAACGATGGCGATGACAGTGTGTGTATGTGTGTGTGTGTGTGTGTGTGTGTGTGTGTGTTTCAAGAGAAAGGGTAAGGAGGCAGGTTATAGGCACGTTCTCTTCTTGTACTATTACTGTCAGTCCATTCTGCTGTAATTAATATGTGGCCGGAATTGATACTAATCCTCTAGCACTGTCCCGAGTGTCGTCATAACGATGGCGAGAACAATGTAAGTGTGTGTCTTTCAATAGAAAGTGTAAGGAGGCGGGTTGTAGTTTTGTTCTCTCCTTGTACTATTACTGTCAGTGAATTCTGCTGTAGTTAATATGTGGACGGAATTGAAACTAATCCTCTAGCGCTGTTCCCGAGTGCCGACATTACGATGACGAAAACAATGTGTGTGTGTGTGTTTCAAGAGAAAAGGTAAGGAGGCAGATTGTATGCACGTTCTCTTCTTGTACTATTACTGTCAGTGCATTCTCCTGTAATTAATATGTGGACGGAATTGAAGTTAATCCTCTAGCGCTGTTCCCGAGTGTCGACATAACGATGGCGAGAACAATGTGTGTGTGTGTGTGTTTTAAGAGAAAGGGTAAGGAGGCGGGTTGTAGACTTGTTCTCTTCTTGAACTATTACTGTCAGTGCATTCTGCTGTAGTTAATATGTGGACGGAATTGAAGCTAATCCTCTAGCGCTGTGCGCGAGCGTCGACATAATGATGGCGAGAACAATGTGTGTGTATGTGTTTCAAGAGAAAAGGTAAGGAGGCCGGATGTAGACACGTTAACTTCTTGTACTATTACTGTCAGGGCATCCTGCTGTAATTAATATGTGGACGGAATTGAAGCTAATCCTCTATCGCTGTTCCCGAGTGTCAACGTAACGAAGGCGAGAACAATATGTGTGTATGTGCTTCAAAAGAAAGGGTAAGGGGGCAGGTTGTAGACACGCTCTCTTCATTACTATTACTGTCAATGCATTCTGCTGTAATTAATATGTGGACGGAATTGAAGCTAATCCTGTTTCGCTGTTCCCGAGTGTCGACATAACGATGGCGATGACAATGTATGTGTGCCTGTGTGTGTGTTTCCAGAGAAAGGGTAAGGAGGCAGGTTGTAGGCACGTTCTCGTCTTGTACTATTACTGTCAGTGCGTTTTGCTGTAATTAATATGTGGACGGAATTGAAGCTAATCCTCTAGCGCTGTTCCCGAGTGTCGACATAACGATGGCGAGAACAATGTGTGTGTGTGTGTGTTTCAAGAGAAAGGGTAAGGAGGCAGGTTGTAGGCACGTTCTCTTCTTGTTCTATTACTGTCAGTGCATTCTGCTGTAGTTAATATGTGGACGGAATTGAAGCTAATCCTCTAGCGCTGTACGCGAGCGTCGACATAATGATGGCTAGAACAATGTGTGTGTATGTGTTTCAAGAGAAATGGTAAGGAGGCAGGTTTTAGACACGTTAACTTCTTGTACTATTACTGTCAGGGCATCCTGCTGTAATTAATATGTGGACGGAATTGAAGCTAATCCTCTAGCGCTGTTCCCGAGTGTCAACGTAACGAAGGCGAGAACAATATGTGTGTATGTGTTTCAAAAGAAAGGGTAAGGGGGCAGGTTGTAGACACGCTCTCTTCATTACTATTACTGTCAATGCATTCTGCTGTAATTAATATGTGGACGGAATTGAAGCTAATCCTCTAGCGCTGTTCCCGAGTGTCGACATAACGATGGCGATGACAATGTGTGTGTGTCTGTGTGTGTGTTTCCAGAGAAAGGGTAAGGAGGCAGGTTGTAGGCACGTTCTCGTCTTGTACTATTACTGTCAGTGCATTCTGCTGTAATTAATATGTCGACGGAATTGAAGCTAATCCTCTAGCGCTGTTCCCGAGTGTCGACATAACGATGGCGAGAACAATGTGTGTGTGTGTGTGTTTCAAGAGAAAGGGTAAGGAGGTAGGTTGTAGGCACGTTCTCTTCTTGTTCTATTGCTGTCAGTGCATTCTGCTGTGATTAATATGTGGACGGAATTGAAGCTAATCCTCTAGCGCTGTTCCCGAGTTTCGACACAACGATGGCGAGAACAATGTGTGTGTGTGTGTGTGTGTGTGTGTTTCAAGCGAAAGGGTAAGGAGGCAGGTTGTAGAAATGTTCTCTTCTTATACAATTTTTGTCAGTGCATTCTGATGTAATTAATATGTGGACGTAATTGAAGCTAATCCTCTAGCGCTGTTCCTGAGTGTCGACATAACGATGGCGAAAACAATGTGTGTGTGTGTGTGTGTTTTAAGAGAAAGGGTAAGGAGGCGGGTTGTAGACTTGTTCTCTTCTTGTACTATTACTGTCAGTGCATTCTGCTGTAGTTAATATAAGGACGGAATTGAAGCTAATCCTCTAGCGCTGTACGCGAGCGTCGACATAATGATGGCGAGAACAATGTGTGTGTATGTGTTTCAAGAGAAATGGTAAGGAGGCCGGTTGTAGACACGTTAACTTCTTGTACTATTACTGTCAGGGCATCCTACTGTAATTAATATGTGGACGGAATTGAAGCTAATCCTGTAGCGCTGTTCTTGAGTGTCGACATAACGATGGCGATGACAATGTATGTGTGTCTGTGTGTGTGTTTCCAGAGAAAGGGTAAGGAGGCAGGTTGTAGACACGTTCTCGTCTTGTACTATTACTGTCAGTGCGTTTTGCTGTAATAAATATGTGGACGGAATTGAAGCTAATCCTCTAGCGCTGTTCCCGAGTGTCGACATAACGATGGCGAGAACAATGTGTGTGTGTGTGTTTCAAGAGAAAGGGTAAGGAGGCAGGTTGTAGGCACGTTCTCTTCTTGTTCTATTACTGTCAGTGCATTCTGCTGTGATTAATATGTGGACGGAATTGAAGCTAATCCTCTAGCGCTGTTCCCGAGTTTCGATATAACGATGGCGAAGACAATGTGTGTGTGTGTGTGTTTCAAGCGAAAGTGTAAGGAGGCAGGTTGTAGACATGTTCTCTTCTTATACTATTTTTGTCAGTGCATTCTGATGTAATTAATATGTCTACGGAATTGAAGCTAATCCTCTAGCGCTGTTCCCGAGTGTCGACATAACGATGGCGAGAACAATGTGTGTGTGTCTGTGTTTTAAGAGAAAGGGTAAGGAGGGGGGATGTAGACTTGTTCTCTTCTTGTACTATTACTGTCAGTGCATTCTGCTGTAGTTAATATGTGGAAGGAATTGAAGCTAATCCTCTAGCGCTGTACGCGAGCGTCGACATAATGATGGCGAGAACAATGTGTGTGTATGTGTTTCAAGAGAAATGGTAAGGAGGCAGGTTGTAGACACGTTAACTTCTTGTACTATTACTGTCAGGGCATCCTACTGTAATTAATATGTAGACGGAATTGAAGCTAATCCTCTAGCGCTGTTCCCGAGTGTCGACGTAACGATGGCGAGAACAATATGTGTGTATGTGTTTCAAAAGAAAGGGTAAGGAGGCAGGTTGTAGACACGCTCTCTTCTTGTACTGTTACTGTCAATGCATTCTGCTGTAATTAATATGTGGACGGAATTGAAGCTAATCCTCTAGCGCTGTTCCCGAGTGTCGACATAACGATGGCGATGACAATGTGTGTTTGTCTGTGTGTGTGTTTCCATAGAAAGGGTAAGGAGGCAGGTTGTAGGCACGTTCTCTTCTTGTACTATTACTGTCAGTGCATTCTGCTGTAATTAATATGTGGACGGAATTGAAGCTAATCCTCTAGCGCTGTTCCCGAGTGTCGACATAACGATCGCGAGAACAATGTGTGTGTGTGTGTTTCAAGAGAAAGGGTAAGGAGGCAGGTTGTAGGCACGTTCTCTTCTTGTTCTATTACTGTCAGTGCATTCTGCTGTGATTAATATTTGGACGAAATTGAAGCTAATCCTCTAGCGCTGTTCCCGAGTTTCGACATAACGATGGCGAGAACAATGTGTGTGTATGTGTGTTTCAAGCGAAAGGGTAAGGAGGCTGGTTGTAGAAATGTTCTCATCTTATACAATTTTTGTCAGTGCATTCTGATGTAATTAATATGTGGACGGAATTGAAGCTAATCCTCTAGCGCTGTTCCCGAGTGTCGACATAACGATGGCGAGAACAATGTGTGTGTGTGTCTGTGTGTTTTAAGAGAAAGGGTAAGGAGGCGGGTTGTAGACTTGTTCTCTTCTTGTACTATTACTGTCAGTGCATTCTGCTGTAGTTAATATGTGGAAGTAATTGAAGCTAATCGTCTAGCGCTGTTCCCGAGTGTCGACATAACGATGGCGAAAACAATGTGTGTGTGTGTGTGTGTTTCAAGAGAAAGGGTAAGGAGGCAGGTTGTACACACGTTCTCTTGTTGTACTACTACTGTCAGTGCATTCTGCTGTAATTAATATGTGGACGGTATTGAAGCTAATCCTCTAGCGCTGTTCCCGAGTGTCGACATAACGATGGCGATGACAATGTGTGTGTGTGTGTGTGTGTGTGTTTCCAGAGAAAGGGTAAGGAGGCAGGTTGTAGGCACGTTCTCGTCTTGTACTATTACTGTCAGTGCATTCTGCTGTAATTAATATGTAGACGGAATTGAAGCTAATCCTCTAGCGCTGTTCCCGAGTGTCGACATAACGATGGCGAAAACAATGTAAGTGTATGTCTTTCAATAGAAAGGGTAAGGAGGCAGGTTGTAGGCACAGACTCTTCTTGTACTATTACTGTCGGTGCATTCTGCTGTAATTAATATGTGGACGGAATTGAAGCTAATCCTCTAGCGCTGTACCCGAGTGTCGACAAAACGATGGCGAGAACTATGTGTATGTGTGTCTTTCAAGAGAAAGGGTAAGGAGGCAGGTCGTAAGCACGTTCTCTTCTTGTACTATTACTGTCAGTGCATTCTGCTGTAATTAATATGTGGACAGAATTGAATCTTATCCTCTAGCGCTGTTCCCGAGTGTCGACATAACGATGGCGAGAACAATGTGTGTGTGTGCGTTTCAAGAGAAAGGGTAAGGACGCAGGTTGTAGGCCCGTTCTCTTCTTGTACTATTACTGTCAGTGCATTCTGCTGTAATTAATATGTGGACGGAATTGAAGCTAATCCTCTAGCGCTGTTCCCGAGTGTCGACATAACGATGGCGAGAACAATGTGTGTGTGTGTGTTTCAAGAGAAAGGGTAAGGAGGCAGGTTGTAGGCATGTTCTCTTCTTGTACTATTACTGTCAGTGCATTCTGCTGTAATTTATATGTGGATGGAATTGAAGCTAATCCTCTAGCGCTGTTCACGAGTGTCGACATAACGATGGCGAGAACAATGTGTGTGTGTGTGTTTCAAGAGAAAGGGTAAGGAGGCAGGTTGTAGGCACGTTCTCTTCTTGTACTATTACTGTCAGTGCATTCTGCTGTAATTAATATGTGGACGGAATTGAAGCTAATCCTCTAGCGCTGTTCCCGAGTGTCGACATAACGATGGCGAGAACAATGTGTGTGTGTCTGTGTGTGTTTCAAGAGAAAGGGTAAGGAGGCAGGTTGTAGGCAAGTTCTCTTCTTGTTCTATTACTGTCAGTGCATTCTGCTGTAATTAATATGTGGACGGAATTGAAGCTAATCCTCTAGCGCTGTTCACGAGTGTCGACATAACGATGGCGAAAACAATGTGTGTGTGTGTGTTTCAAGAGAAAGGGTAAGGAGGCAGGTTGTAGGCACGTTCTCTTCTTGTACTATTACTGTCAGTGCATTCTGCTGTAATTAATATGTGGACGGAATTGAAGCTAATCCTCTAGCGCTGTTCCCGAGTGTCGACATAACGATCGCGAGAACAATGTGTGTGTGTGTGTTTCAAGAGAAAGGGTAAGGAGGCAGGTTGTAGGCACGTTCTCTTCTTGTTCTATTACTGTCAGTGCATTCTGCTGTGATTAATATGTGTACGGAATTGAAGCTAATCCTCTAGCGCTGTTCCCGAGTTTCGACATAACGATGGCGAGAACAATGTGTGTGTGAGTGTGTTTCAAGCGAAAGGGTAAGGAGGCAGGTTGTAGACATGTTCTCTTCTTATACTATTTTTGTCAGTGCATTCTGCTGTAAATAATATGTGGACGGAATTGAAGCTAATCCTCTAGCGCTGTTCCCGAGTGTCGCCATAACGATGGCGAGATCAATGTGTGTGTGTGTGTGATTTAAGAGAAAGGGTAAGGAGGCGGGTTGTAGATTTTTTCTCTTCTTGTTCTATTACTGTCAGTGCATTCTGCTGTGGTTAATATGTGGACGGAATTGAAGCTAATCCTCTAGCGCTGTTCCCGAGTGTCGACATAACGATGGTGAGAACAATGTGTGTGTGTGTGTGTTTCAAGAGAAAGGGTAAGGAGGCAGGTTGTACACACGTTCTCTTCTTGTACTACTACTGTCAGTGCATTCTGCTGTAATTAATATGTGGACGGAATTGAAGCTAATCCTCTAGCGCTGTTCCCGAGTGTCGACATAACGATGGCGATGACAATGTGTGTGTGTGTGTGTGTGTGTGTGTGTGTGTTTCCAGAGAAAGGGTAAGGGGGCAGGTTGTAGGCACGTTCTCGTCTTGTACTATTACTGTCAGTGCATTCTGCTGTAATTAATACGTGGACGGAATTGAAGCTAATCCTCTAGCGCTGTTCCCGAGTGTCGACATAAGGATGGCGAGAACAATGTAAGTGTGTGTCTTTCAATAGAAAGTGTAAGGAGGCAGGTTGTAGGCACGGTCTCTTCTTGTACTATTACTGTCAGTGCATTCTGCTGTAATTAATATGTGGACGGAATTGAAGCTAATCCTCTAGCTCTGTTCCCGAGTGTCGACAAAACGATGGCGAGAACTATGTGTATGTGTGTCTTTCAAGAGAAAGGGTAAGGAGGCAGGTCGTAGGCACGTTCTCTTCTTGTACTATTACTGTCAGTGCACTCTGCTGTAATTGATATGTGGACAGAATTGAATCTAATCCTCTAGCGCTGTTCCCGAGTGTCGACATAACGATGGCGAGAACAATGTGTGTGTGTGTGTTTCAAGAGAAAGGGTAAGGACGCAGGTTGTAGGCCCGTTCTCTTCTTGTACTATTACTGTCAGTGCTTTCTGCTGTAATTAATATGTGGACGGAATTGAAGCTAATCTTCTAGTGCTGTTCCCGATTGTCGACATAACGTTGGCGAGGACAATGTGTGTGTGTGTTTCAAGAGAAAGGGTAAGGAGGCAGGTGGTAGACACGTTCTCTTCTTGTACTATTACTGTCAGTGCATTCTGCTGTAATTAATATGTGGACGGAATTGAAGCTAATCCTCTAACGCTGTTCCCAAGCGTCGACATAACGATGGCGAGAACAATGTGTGTGTGTGTGTTTCAAGACAAAGGGTAAGGGGGCAGGTTGTAGGCACGATCTCTTCTTGTACTATTACTGTCAGTGCATTCAGCTGTAGTTAATATGTGGACTGAATTGAAGCTAATCCTCTAGCGCTGTTCCCGAGTGTCGACATAACGATGGCGAGAAGAATGTGTGTGTGTGTGTTTCAAGAGAAAGGGTAAGGGGGCAGGTTGTAGGCACGATCTCTTCTTGTACTATTACTGTCAGTGCATTCTGCTGTAGTTAATATGTGGACGGAATTGAAGCTAATCCTCTAGCGCTGTTCCCGAGTGTCGACATAACGATGGCGAGAACAATGTGTGTGTGTGTGTTTCAAGAGAAAGGGTAAGGGGGCAGGTTGTAGGCACGATCTCTTCTTGTACTATTACTGTCAGTGCATTCTGCTGTAATTAATATGTGGACGGAACTGAAGCTAATCCTCTAGCGCTGTTCCCAAGCGTCGACATAACGATGGCGAGAACAATGTGTGTGTGTGTGTTTCAAGAGAAAGGGTAAGGGGACAGGTTGTAGGCACGATCTCTTCTTGTACTATTACTGTCAGTGCATTCTGCTGTAATTAATATGTGCACGGAATTGAAGCTAATCCTCTAGCGCTGTTCCCAAGCGTCGACATAACGATGGCGAGAACAATGTGTGTGTGTGTGTGTTTCACGAGAAAGGGTAAGGGGGCAGGTTGTAGGCACGATCTCTTCTTGTACTATTACTGTCAGTGCATTCTGCTGTAATTAATATGTGGACGGAATTGAAGCTAATCCTCTAGCGCTGTTCCCAAGCGTCGACATAACGATGGCGAGAACAATGTGTGTGTGTGTGTTTCAAGAGAAAGGGTAAGGAGGCAGGTTGTAGGCACGGTCTCTTCTTGTACTATTACTGTCAGTGCATTCTGCTGTAATTAATATGTGGACGGAATTGAAGCTAATCCTCTAGCGCTGTTCCCAAGCGTCGACATAACGATGGCGAGAACAATGTGTGTGTGTGTGTTTCAAGAGAAAGGGTAAGGGGGCAAGTTGTAGGCACGATCTCTTCTTGTACTATTACTGTCAGTGCATCTTCTGTAGTTAATATGTGGACGGAATTGAAGCTAATCCTCTAGCGCTGTTCCCGAGTGTCGACATAACGATGGCGAGAACAATGTGTGTGTGTGTGTTTCAAGAGAAAGGGTAAGGGGGCAGGTTGTAGGCACGATCTCTTCTTGTACTATTACTGTCAGTGCATTCTGCTGTAATTAATATGTGTACGGAATTGAAGCTAATCCTCTAGCGCTGTTCCCAAGCGTCGACATAACGATGGCGAGAACAATGTGTGTGTGTGTGTTTCAAGAGAAAGGGTAAGGGGGCAGGTTGTAGGCACGATCTCTTCTTGTACTATTACTGTCAGTGCATTCTGCTGTAATTAATATGTGGACGGAATTGAAGCTAATCCTCTAGCGCTGTTCCCAAGCGTCGACATAACGATGGCGAGAACAATGTGTGTGTGTGTGTTTCAAGAGAAAGGGTAAGGAGGCAGGTGGTAGACACGTTCTCTTCTTGTACTATTACTGTCAGTGCATTCTGCTGTAATTAATATGTGGACGGAATTGAAGCTAATCCTCTAGCGCTGTTCCCAAGCGTCGACATAACGATGGCGAGAACAATGTGTGTGTGTGTGTTTCAAGAGAAAGGGCAAGGGGGCAGGTTGTAGGCACGATCTCTTCTTGTACTATTACTGTCAGTGCATTCTGCTGTAATTAATATGTGTACGGAATTGAAGCTAATCCTCTAGCGCTGTTCCCAAGCGTCGACATAACGATGGCGAGAACAATGTGTGTGTGTGTGTGTTTCAAGAGAAAGGGTAAGGGGGCAGGTTGTAGGCACGATCTCTTCTTGTACTATTACTGTCAGTGCATTCTGCTGTAATTAATATGTGGACGGAATTGAAGCTAATCCTCTAGCGCTGTTCCCGAGTGTCGACATAAGGATGGCGAGAACAATGTAAGTGTGTGTGTTTCAATAGAAAGT
This sequence comes from Schistocerca gregaria, assembly GCF_023897955.1. Taxonomy (NCBI): domain Eukaryota; kingdom Metazoa; phylum Arthropoda; class Insecta; order Orthoptera; family Acrididae; genus Schistocerca; species Schistocerca gregaria. The sequence goes on from NC_064922.1 coordinate 224,973,275, forward strand.
GTAAGGAGGCAGGTTGTAGGCACGGTCTCTTCTTGTACTATTACTGTCAGTGCATTCTGCTGTAATTAATATGTGGACGGAATTGAAGCTAACCCTCTAGATCTGTTCCCGAGTGTCGACAAAACGATGGCGAGAACTATGTGTGTGTGTCTTTCAAGAGAAAGGGTAAGGAGGCAGGTCGTAGGCACGTTCTCTTCTTGTACTATTACTGTCAGTGCACTCTGCTGTAATTAATATGTGGACAGAATTGAATCTAATCCTCTAGCGCCGTTCCCGAGTGTCGACATAACGATGGCGAGAACAATGTGTGTGTGTGCGTTTCAAGAGAAAGGGTAAGGACGCAGGTTGTAGGCCCGTTCTCTTCTTGTACTATTACTGTCAGTGCTTTCTGCTGTAATTAATATGTGGACGGAATTGAAGCTAATCCTCTAGCGCTGTTCCCGATTGTCGACATAACGTTGGCGAGGACAATGTGTGTGTGTGTGTTTCAAGAGAAATGGTAAGGAGGCAGGTGGTAGACACGTTCTCTTCTTGTACTATTACTGTCAGTACATTCTGCTGTAATTAATATGTGGACGGAATTGAAGCTAATCCTCTAGCGCTGTTCCCAAGCGTCGACATAACGATGGCGAGAACAATGTGTGTGTGTGTGTGTTTCAAGAGAAAGGGTAAGGGGGCAGGTTGTAGGCACGATCTCTTCTTGTACTATTACTGTCAGTGCATTCTGCTGTAATTAATATGTGGACGGAATTGAAGCTAATCCTCTAGCGCTGTTCCCAAGCGTCGACATAACGATGGCGAGAACAATGTGTGTGTGTGTGTTTCAAGAGAAAGGGTAAGGGGGCAGGTTGTAGGCACGATCTCTTCTTGTACTATTACTGTCAGTGCATTCTGCTGTAATTAATATGTGGACGGAATTGAAGCTAATCCTCTAGCGCTGTTCCCAAGCGTCGAAATAACGATGGCGAGAACAATGTGTGTGTGTGTGTTTCAAGAGAAAGGGTAAGGGGGCAGGTTGTAGGCACGATCTCTTCTTGTACTATTACTGTCAGTGCATTCTGCTGTAATTAATATGTGGACGGAATTGAAGCTAATCCTCTAGCGCTGTTCCCAAGCGTCGACATAACGATGGCGAGAACAATGTGTGTCTGTGTGTTTCAAGAGAAAGGGTAAGGGGGCAGGTTGAAGGCACGATCTCTTCTTGTACTATTACTGTCAGTGCATTCTGCTGTAATTAATATGTGGACGGAATTGAAGCTAATCCTCTAGCGCTGTTCCCAAGCGTCGTCATAACGATGGCGAGAACAATGTGTGTCTGTGTGTTTCAAGAGAAAGGGTAAGGGGGCAGGTTGTAGGCACGATCTCTTCTTGTACTATTACTGTCAGTGCATTCTGCTGTAATTAATATGTGGACGGAATTGAAGCTAATCCTCTAGCGCTGTTCCCAAGCGTCGACATAACGATGGCGAGAACAATGTGTGTCTGTGTGTTTCAAGAGAAAGGGTAAGGGGGCAGGTGGTAGACACGTTCTCTTCTTGTACTATTACTGTCAGTGCATTCTGCTGTAGTTAATATGTGGACGGAATTGAAGCTAATCCTCTAGCGCTGTTCCCAAGCGTCGACATAACGATGGCGAGAACAATGTGTGTGTGTGTGTGTGTGTGTTTCAAGAGAAAGGGTAAGGAGGCAGGTGGTAGACACGTTCTCTTCTTGTACTATTACTGTCAGTGCATTCTGCTGTAATTAATATGTGGACGGAATTGAAGCTAATCCTCTAGCGCTGTTCCCAAGCGTCGACATAACGATGGCGAGAACAATGTGTGTGTGTGTGTTTCAAGAGAAAGGGTAAGGGGGCAGGTGGTAGACACGTTCTCTTCTTGTACTATTACTGTCAGTGCATTCTGCTGTAATTAATATGTGGACGGAATTGAAGCTAATCCTCTAGCGCTGTTCCCAAGCGTCGACATAACGATGGCGAGAACAATGTGTGTGTGTGTGTTTCAAGAGAAAGGTTAAGGAGGCAGGTGGTAGACACGTTCTCCTCTTGTACTATTACTGTCAGTGCATTCTGCTGTAGTTAATATGTGGACGGAATTGAAGCTAATCCTCTAGCGCTGTTCCCAAGCGTCGACATAACGATGGCGAGAACAATGTGTGTGTGTGTGTTTCAAGAGAAAGGGTAAGGGGGCAGGTTGTAGGCACGATCTCTTCTTGTACTATTACTGTCAGTGCATTCTGCTGTAATTAATATGTGGACGGAATTGAAGCTAATCCACTAGCGCTGTTCCCAAGCGTCGACATAACGATGGCGAGAACAATGTGTGTGTGTGTGTTTCAAGAGAAAGGGTAAGGGGGCAGGTTGTAGGCACGATCTCTTCTTGTACTATTACTGTCAGTGCATTCTGCTGTAATTAATATGTGGACGGAATTGAAGCTAATCCTCTAGCGCTGTTCCCAAGCGTCGACATAACGATGGCGAGAACAATGTGTGTCTGTGTGTTTCAAGAGAAAGGGTAAGGGGGCAGGTTGTAGGCACGATCTCTTCTTGTACTATTACTGTCAGTGCATTCTGCTGTAATTAATATGTGGACGGAATTGAAGCTAATCCTCTAGCGCTGTTCCCAAGCGTCGACATAACGATGGCGAGAACAATGTGTGTGTGTGTGTTTCAAGAGAAAGGGTAAGGGGGCAGGTGGTAGACACGTTCTCTTCTTGTACTATTACTGTCAGTGCATTCTGCTGTAGTTAATATGTGGACGGAATTGAAGCTAATCGTCTAGCGCTGTTCCCAAGCGTCGACATAACGATGGCGAGAACAATGTGTGTGTGTGTGTGTGTTTCAAGAGAAAGGGTAAGGAGGAAGGTGGTAGACACGTTCTCTTCTTGTACTATTACTGTCAGTGCATTCTGCTGTAATTAATATGTGGACGGAATTGAAGCTAATCCTCTAGCGCTGTTTCCAAGCGTCGACATAACGATGGCAAGAACAATGTGTGTGTGTGTGTTTCAAGAGAAAGGGTAAGGGGGCAGGTGGTAGACACGTTCTCTTCTTGTACTATTACTGTCAGTGCATTCTGCTGTAATTAATATGTGGACGGAATTGAAGCTAATCCTCTAGCGCTGTTCCCAAGCGTCGACATAACGATGGCGAGAACAATGTGTGTGTGTGTGTGTTTCAAGAGAAAGGGTAAGGAGGCAGGTGGTAGACACGTTCTCCTCTTGTACTATTACTGTCAGTGCATTCTGCTGTAGTTAATATGTGGACGGAATTGAAGCTAATCCTCTAGCGCTGTTCCCAAGCTTCGACATAACGATGGCGAGAACAATGTGTGTGTGTGTGTTTCAAGAGAAAGGGTAAGGGGGCAGGTGGTAGACACGTTCTCTTCTTGTACTATTACTGTCAGTGCATTCTGCTGTAATTAATATGTGGACGGAATTGAAGCTAATCCTCTACCGCTGTTCCCAAGCGTCGACATAACGATGGCGAGAACAATGTGTGTGTGTGTGTTTCAAGAGAAAGGGTAAGGAGGCAGGTGGTAGACACGGTCTCTTCTTGTACTATTACTGTCAGTGCATTCTGCTGTAGTTAATATGTGGACGGAATTGAAGCTAATCCTCTAGCGCTGTTCCCAAGCGTCGACATAACGATGGCGAGAACAATGTGTGTGTGTGTGTTTCAAGAGAAAGGGTAAGGAGGCAGGTGGTAGACACGTTCTCTTCTTGTACTATTACTGTCAGTGCATTCTGCTGTAGTTAATATGTGGACGGAATTGAAGCTAATCCTCTAGCGCTGTTCCCAAGCGTCGACATAACGATGGCGAGAACAATGTGTGTGTGTGTGTGTTTCAAGAGAAAGGGTAAGGGGGCAGGTTGTAGGCACGATCTCTTCTTGTACTATTACTGTCAGTGCATTCTGCTGTAATTAATATGTGGACGGAATTGAAGCTAATCCTCTAGCGCTGTTCCCAAGCGTCGACATAACGATGGCGAGAACAATGTGTGTGTGTGTGTTTCAAGAGAAAGGGTAAGGAGGCAGGTGGTAGACACGTTCTCTTCTTGTACTATTACTGTCAGTGCATTCTGCTGTAGTTAATATGTGGACGGAATTGAAGCTAATCCTCTAGCGCTGTTCCCAAGCGTCGACATAACGATGGCGAGAACAATGTGTGTGTGTGTGTTTCAAGAGAAAGGGTAAGGGGGCAGGTGGTAGACACGTTCTCTTCTTGTACTATTACTGTCAGTGCATTCTGCTGTAATTAATATGTGGACGTAATTGAAGCTAATCCTCTAGCGCTGTTCCCAAGCGTCGACATAACGATGGCGAGAACAATGTGTGTGTGTGTGTTTGAAGAGAAAGGGTAAGGAGGCAGTTGGTAGACAGGTTCTCTTCTTGTACTATTACTGTCAGTGCATTCTGCTGTAGTTAATATGTGGACGGAATTGAAGCTAATCCTCTAGCGCTGTTCCCAAGCGTCGACATAACGATGGCGAGAACAATGTGTGTGTGTGTGTGTTTCAAGAGAAAGGGTAAGGAGGCAGGTGGTAGACACGTTCTCTTCTTGTACTATTACTGTCAGTGCATTCTGCTGTAATTAATATGTGGGCGGAATTGAAGCTAATCCTCTAGCGCTGTTCCCAAGCGTCGACATAACGATGGCGAGAACAATATGTGTGTGTGTGTTTCAAGAGAAAGGGTAAGGGGACAGGTTGTAGGCACGATCTCTTCTTGTACTATTACTGTCAGTGCATTCTGCTGTAGTTAATATGTGGACGGAATTGAAGCTAATCCTCTAGCGCTGTTCCCGAGTGTCGACATAACGATGGCGAGAACAATGTGTGTGTGTGTGTTTCAAGAGAAAGGGTAAGGGGGCAGGTTGTAGGCACGATCTCTGCTTGTACTATTACTGTCAGTGCATTCTGCTGTAATTAATATGTGGACGGAATTGAAGCTAATCCTCTAGCGCTGTTCCCAAGCGTCGACATAACGATGGCGAGAACAATGTGTGTGTGTGTGTTTCAAGAGAAAGGGTAAGGGGGCAGGTTGTAGGCACGATCTCTTCTTGTACTATTACTGTCAGTGCATTCTGCTGTAATTAATATTTGGACGGAATTGAAGCTAATCCTCTAGCGCTGTTCCCAAGCGTCGACATAACGATGGCGAGAACAATGTGTGTGTGTGTGTTTCAAGAGAAAGGGTAAGGAGGCAGGTGGTAGACACGTTCTCTTCTTGTACTATTACTGTCAGTGCATTCTGCTGTAATTAATATGTGGACGGAATTGAAGCTAATCCTCTAGCTCTGTTCCCGAGTGTCGACAAAACGATGGCGAGAACTATGTGTATGTGTGTCTTTCAAGAGAAAGGGTAAGGAGGCATGTCGTAGGCACGTTCTCTTCTTGTACTATTACTGTCAGTGCATTCTGCTGTAATTAATATGTGGACGGAATTGAAGCTAATCCTCTAGCGCTGTTCCCGAGTGTCGATATAACGATGGCGAGAACAATGTGTGTCTGTGTGTTTCAAGCGAAAGGGTAAGGAGGCAGGTTGTAGACATGTTCTCTTCTTGTACTATTACTGTCAGTGCATTCTGCTGTAGTTAACATGTGGACGGAATTGAAGCTAATCCTCTAGCACTGTTCCCGAGTGCGACATAACGATATCGAGAACAATGTGTGTGTGTGTGTTTCAAGAGAAAGAGTAAGGAAGCAGGTTGTAGGCACGTTCCCTTCTTGTACTATTACTGTCAGTGCATCCTGTTGTAATTAATATGTGGACGGAATTGAAGGTAATCCACTAGCACTGTTCCCGAGTGTCGACATAACGATAGCGAGAACAATGTGTGTGAGTGTTTCAAGAAAAAGGGTAAGGGGGCAGGTTGTAGGCACGTTATCTTCTTGTACTATTACTGTCAGTGCATTCTGCTGTAATTAATATGTGGACGCAACTGAAGCTAATCCTCTAGCGCTGTTCCCGAGTGTCGACATAAAGATGGCGAGAACAATATGTGTGTATGTGTTTGAAGAGAAAGGGTAAGGAGGCAGGTTGTAGACACGTTAATTTCTTGTACTATTACTGTCAGGGCATCCTGCTGTAAATAATATATGGACGGAATTGAAGCTAATCCTCTAGCGCTGTTCCCGAGTGCGACATAACGATGGCGAGAACAATATGTGTGTATGTGTTTCAAGAGGAAGGGTAAGGAGGCAGGTTGTAGACAAGTTAATTTCTTGTACTATTACTGTCAGTGCATTCTGCAGTAATTAATAAGTGGACGGAATTGAAGCTAATCCTCTAGCGCTGTTCCCGAGTGTCGACATAACGATGGCGAGAACAATGTGTGTGTGTGTGTGTTTCAAGAGAAAGGGTAAGGAGGCAGGTTGTAGACATGTTCTCTTCTTCTACTATTTTTGTCAGTGCGTTCTGATGTAAATAATATGTGGACGGAATTGAAGCTAATCCTCTAGCACTGTTCCCGAGTGTCGACATAACGATGGCGAGAACAATGTGAGTGTGTGGGTTTCAAGAGAAAGGGTAAGGAGGTGGGTTGTAGGCACGATCTCTTCTTGTACTATTACTGTCAGTGCATTCTGCTGTAGTTAATATGCAGACGGAATTGAAGCTAATCCTCTAGCGCTGTTCCCGAGTGTCGACATAACGATGGCGAGAACAATGTGTGTGTGTGTGTTTCAAGAGAAAGGGTAAGGGGGCAGGTTGTAGGCCCGATCTCTTCTTGTACTATTACTGTAAGTGCATTCTGCTGTAAATAATATTTGGACGGAATTGAAGCTAATCCTCTAGCGCTGTTCCCAAGCGTCGACATAACGATGGCGAGAACAATGTGTGTGTGTGTGTTTCAAGAGAAAGGGTAAGGAGGCAGGTGGTAGACACGTTCTCGTCTTGTACTATTACTGTCAGTGCATTCTGCTGTAATTAATATGTGGACGCAACTGAAGCTAATCCTCTAGCGCTGTTCCCGAGTGTCGACATAAAGATGGCGAGAACAATATGTGTGTATGTGTTTCAAGAGAAAGGGTAAGGAGGCAGGTTGTAGACACGTTAATTTCTTGTACTATTACTGTCAGGGCATCCTGCTGTAAATAATATATGGACGGAATTGAAGCTAATCCTCTAGCGCTGTTCCCGAGTGCGACATAACGATGGCGAGAACAATATGTGTGTATGTGTTTCAAGAGGAAGGGTAAGGAGGCAGGTTGTAGACACGTTAATTTCTTGTACTATTACTGTCAGTTTATTCTGCAGTAATTAATAAGTGGACGGAATTGAAGCTAATCCTCTAGCGCTGTTCCCGAGTGTCGACATAACGATGGCGAGAACAATGTGTGTGTGTGTGTGTTTCAAGAGAAAGGGTAAGGAGGCAGGTTGTAGACATGTTCTCTTCTTCTACTATTTTGGTCAGTGCGTTCTGATGTAAATAATATGTGGACGGAATTGAAGCTAATCCTCTAGCACTGTTCCCGAGTGTCGACATAACGATGGCGAGAACAATGTGAGTGTGTGGGTTTCAAGAGAAAGGGTAAGGAGGCGGGTTGTAGGCACGATCTCTTCTTGTACTATTACTGTCAGTGCATTCTGCTGTAGTTAATATGTGGACGGAATTGAAGCTAATCCTCTAGCGCTGTTCCCGAGTGTCGACATAACGATGGCGAGAACAATGTGTGTGTGTGTGTTTCAAGAGAAAGGGTAAGGGGGCAGGTTGTAGGCCCGATCTCTTCTTGTACTATTACTGTAAGTGCATTCTGCTGTAAATAATATTTGGACGGAATTGAAGCTAATCCTCTAGCGCTGTTCCCAAGCGTCGACATAACGATGGCGAGAACAATGTGTGTGTGTGTGTTTCAAGAGAAAGGGTAAGGAGGCAGGTGGTAGACACGTTCTCTTCTTGTACTATTACTGTCAGTGCATTCTGCTGTAATTAATATGTGGACGGAATTGAAGCTAATCCTCTAGCGCTGTTCCCAAGCGTCGACATAACGATGGCGAGAACAATGTGTGTGTGTGTATTTCAAGAGAAAGGGTAAGGAGGCAGGTTGTAGGCACGGTCTCTTCTTGTACTATTACTGTCAGTGCATTCTGCTGTTATTAATATGTGGACGGAATTGAAGCTAATCCTCTAGCGCTGTTCCCAAGCGTCGACATAACGATGGCGAGAACAATGTGTGTATGTGTGTTTCAAGAGAAAGGGTAAGGAGGCAGGTGGTAGACACGTTCTCTTCTTGTACTATTACTGTCGGTGCATTCTGCTGTAATTAATATGTGGACGGAATTGAAGCTAATCCTCTAGAGCTGTTCCCAAGCGTCGACATAACGATGGCGAGAACAATATGTGTGTGTGTGTTTCAAGAGAAAGGGTAAGGGGGCAGGTGGTAGACACGATCTCTTCTTGTACTATTACTGTCAGTGCATTCTGCTGTAATTAATATGTGGACGGAATTGAAGCTAATCCTCTAGCGCTGTTCCCAAGCGTCGACATAACGATGGCGAGAACAATGTGTGTGTGTGTGTTTCAAGAGAAAGGGTAAGGAGGCAGGTGGTAGACACGTTCTCTTCTTGTACTATTACTGTCAGTGCATTCTGCTGTAATTAATATGTGGACGGAATTGAAGCTAATCCTCTATCGCTGTTCCCAAGCGTCGACATAACGATGGCGAGAACAATGTGTGTGTGTGTGTTTCAAGAGAAAGGGTAAGGAGGCAGGTGGTAGACACGTTCTCTTCTTGTACTATTACTGTCAGTGCATTCTGCTGTAATTAATATGTGGACGGAATTGAAGCTAATCCTCTAGCGCTGTTCCCAAGCGTCGACATAACGATGGCGAGAACAATGTGTGTGTGTGTGTTTCAAGAGAAAGGGTAAGGAGGCAGGTTGTAGGCACGGACTCTTCTTGTACTATTACTGTCAGTGCATTCTGCTGTAATTAATATGTGGACGGAATTGAAGCTAATCCACTAGCTCTGTTCCCGAGTGTCGACAAAACGATGGCGAGAACTATGTGTATGTGTGTCTTTCAAGAGAAAGTGTAAGGAGGCATGTCGTAGGCACGTTCTCTTCTTGTACTATTACTGTCAGTGCACTCTGCTGTAATTAATATGTAGACAGAATTGAATCTAATCCTCTAGCGCTGTTCCCGAGTGTCGACATAACGATGGCGAGAACAATGTGTATGTGTGCGTTTCAAGAGAAAGGGTAAGGACGCACGTTGTAGGCCCGTTCTCTTCTTGTACTATTACTGTCAGTGCATTCTGCTGTAATTAATATGTGGACGGAATTGAAGCTAATCCTCTAGCGCTGTTCCCAAGCGTCGACATAACGATGGTGAGAACAATGTGTGTGTGTGTGTTTCAAGAGAAAGGGTAAGGAGGCAGGTGGTAGACACGTTCTCTTCTTGTACTATTACTGTCAGTGCATTCTGCTGTAATTAATATGTGGACGGAATTGAAGCTAATCCTCCAGCGCTGTTCAAAAGCGTCGACATAACGATGGCGAGAACAATGTGTGTGTGTGTATGTTTCAAGAGAAAGGGTAAGGAAGCAGGTTGTAGGCACGGTCTCTTCTTGTACTATTACTGTCAGTGCATTCTGCTGTAACTAATATGTGGACGGAATTGAAGCTAATCCTCTAGCTCTGTTCCCGAGTGTCGACAAAACGATGGTGAGAACTATGTGTATGTGTGTCTTTCAAGAGAGAGGGTAAGGAGGCAGGTCGTTGGCACGTTCTCTTCTTGTACTATTACTGTCAGTGCACTCTGCTGTAATTAATATGTGGACAGAATTGAATCTAATCCTCTAGCGCTGTTCCCGAGTGTCGACATAACGATGGCGAGAACAATGTGTGTGTGAGCGTTTCAAGAGTAAGGGTAAGGACGCAGGTTGTAGGCCCGTTCTCTTCTTGTACTATTACTGTCAGTGCTTTCTGCTGTAATTAGTATGTGGACGGAATTGAAGCTAATCCTCTAGCGCTGTTCCCGATTGTCGACATAACGTTGGCGAGGACAATGTGTGTGTGTGTGTGTTTCAAGAGAAAGGGTAAGGAGGCAGGTGGTAGACACGTTCTCTTCTTGAACTATTACTGTCAGTGCATTCTGCTGTAATTAATATGTGGACGGAATTGAAGCTAATCCTCTAGTGCTGTTCCCAAGCGTCGACATAACGATGGCGAGAACAATGTGTGTGTGTGTGTGTGTTTCAAGAGAAAGGGTAAGGAGGCAGGTGGTAGACACGTTCTCTTCTTGTACTATTACTGTCAGTGCATTCTGCTGTAATTAATATGTGGACGGAATTGAAGCTAATCCTCTAGCGCTGTTCCCAAGCGTCGACATAACGATGGCGAGAACAATGTGTGTGTGTGTGTTTCAAGAGAAAGGGTAAGGAGGCAGGTGGTAGACACGTTCTCTTCTTGTACAATTACTGTCAGTGCATTCTGCTGTAATTAATATGTGGACGGAATTGAAGCTAATCCTCTAGCGCTGTTCCCAAGCGTCGACATAACGATGGCGAGAACAATGTGTGTATGTGTGTTTCAAGAGAAAGGGTAAGGAGGCAGGTTGTAGGCACGGTCTCTTCTTGTACTATTACTGTCAGTGCATTCTGCTGTAATTAATATGTGGACGGAATTGAAGCTAATCCACTAGCTCTGTTCCCGAGTGTCGACAAAACGATGGCGAGAACTATGTGTATGTGTGTCTTTCAAGAGAAAGTGTAAGGAGGCATGTCGTAGGCACGTTCTCTTCTTGTACTATTACTGTCAGTGCACTCTGCTGTAATTAATATGTGGACAGAATTGAATCTAATCCTCTAGCGCTGTTCCCGAGTGTCGACATAACGATGGCGAGAACAATGTGTATGTGTGCGTTTCAAGAGAAAGGGTAAGGACGCAGGTTGTAGGCCCGTTCTCTTCTTGTACTATTACTGTCAGTGCATTCTGCTGTAATTAATATGTGGACGGAATTGAAGCTAATCCTCTAGCGCTGTTCCCAAGCGTCGACATAACGATGGCGAGAACAATGTGTGTGTGTGTGTGTTTCAAGAGAAAGGGTAAGGGTGCAGGTTGTAGGCACGATCTCTTCTTGTACTATTACTGTCAGTGCATTCTGCTGTAGTTAATATGTGGACGGAATTGAAGCTAATCCTCTAGCGCTGTTCCCGAGTGTCGACATAACGATGGCGAGAACAATGTGTGTGTGTGTGTTTCAAGAGAAAGGGTAAGGAGGCAGGTTGTAGGCACGTTCTCTTCTTGTACTATTACTGTCAGTGCAACCTGCTGTAATTAAAATGTGGACGGAATTGAAGCTAATCCTCTAGCGCTGTTCCCGAGTGTCGATATAACGATGGCGAGAACAATGTGTGTGTGTGTGTGCTTCAAGCGAAAGGGTAAGGAGGCAGGTTGTAGACATGTTCTCTTCTTGTACTATTACTGTCAGTGCATTCTGCTGTAGTTAACATGTGGACGGAATTGAAGCTAATCCTCTAGCGCTGTTCCCGAGTGCGACATAACGATATCGAGAACAATGTGTGTGTGTGTGTTTCAAGAGAAAGAGTAAGGAAGCAGGTTGTAGGCACGTTCCCTTCTTGTACTATTACTGTCAGTGCATCCTGTTGTAATTAATATGTGGACGGAATTGAAGCTAATCCACTAGCACTGTTCCCGAGTGTCGACATAACGATGGCGAGAACAATGTGAGTGTGTGGGTTTCAAGAGAAAGGGTAAGGAGGCGTGTTGTAGACTTGTTCTCTTCTTGTACTATTACTGTCAGTGCATTCTGCTGTAGTTAACATGTGGACGGAATTGAAGCTAATCCTCTAGCGCTGTTCCCGAGTGCCGACATAACGATGGCGAGAACAATCTGTGTGTGTGTGTGTTTCAAGAGGAAGGGTAAAGAGGCAGGTTGTTGGCACGTTATATTCTTGTACTATTACTGTCAGTGCATTCTGTTGTAATTAATATGTGGACAGAATTGAATCTAATCCTCTAGCGCTGTTCCCGAGTGTCGACATAACGATGGCGAGAACAATGTGTGTGTGTGCGTTTCAAGAGAAAGGGTAAGGACGCAGGTTGTAGGCCCGTTCTCTTCTTGTACTATTACTGTCAGTGCTTTCTGCTGTAATTAATATGTGGACGGAATTGAAGCTAATCCTCTAGCGCTGTTCCCGATTGTCGACATAACGTTGGCGAGGACAATGTGTGTGTGTGTGTTTCAAGAGAAAGGGTAAGGAGGCAGGTGGTAGACACGTTCTCTTCTTGTACTATTACTGTCAGTGAATTCTGCTGTAATTAATATGTGGACGGAATTGAAGCTAATCCTCTAGCGCTGTTCCCAAGCGTCGACATAACGATGGCGAGAACAATGTGTGTGTGTGTGTTTCAAGAGAAAGGGTAAGGAGGCAGGTGGTAGACACGTTCTCTTCTTGTACTATTACTGTCAGTGCATTCAGCTGTAATGAATATGTGGACGGAATTGAAGCTAATCCTCTACCGCGGTTCCCAAGCGTCGACATAACGATGGCGAGAACTATGTGTGTGTGTGTGTTTCAAGAGAAAGGGTAAGGGGGCAGGTTGTAGGCACGATCTCTTCTTGTACTATTACTGTCAGTGCATTCTGCTGTAGTTAATATGTGGACGGAATTGAAGCTAATCCTCTAGCGCTGTTCCCGAGTGTCGACATAACGATGGCGAGAACAATGTGTGTGTGTGTGTTTCAAGAGAAAGGGTAAGGAGGCAGGTTGTAGGCACGTTCTCTTCTTGTACTATTACTGTCAGTGCAATCTGCTGTAATTAATATGTGGACGGAATTGAAGCTAATCCTCTAGCGCTGTTCCCGAGTGTCGATATAACGATGGCGAGAACAATGTGTGTGTGTGTGCTTCAAGCGAAAGGGTAAGGAGGCAGGTTGTAGACATGTTCTCTTCTTGTACTATTACTGTCAGTGCATTCTGCTGTAGTTAACATGTGGACGGAATTGAAGCTAATCCTCTAGCGCTGTTCCCGAGTGCGACATAACGATATCGAGAACAATGTGTGTGTGTGTGTTTCAAGAGAAAGAGTAAGGAAGCAGGTTGTAGGCACGTTCCCTTCTTGTACTATTACTGTCAGTGCATCCTGTTGTAATTAATATGTGGACGGAATTGAAGCTAATCCACTAGCACTGTTCCCGAGTGTCGACATAACGATAGCGAGAACAATGTGTGTGTGTGTTTCAAGAAAAAGGGTAAGGGGGCAGGTTGTAGGCACGTTATCTTCTTGTACTATTACTGTCAGTGCATTCTGCTGTAATTAATATGTGGACGTAACTGAAGGTAATCCTCTAGCGCTTTTCCCGAGTGTCGACATAAAGATGGCGAGAACAATATGTGTGTATGTGTTTTAAGGGAAAGGGTAAGGAGGCGGGTTGTAGACACGTTAATTTCTTGTACTATTACTGTCAGGGCATCCTGCTGTAAATAATATATGGACGGAATTGAAGCTAATCCACTAGCGCTGTTCCCGAGTGCGACATAACGACGGCGAGAACAATATGTGTATGTGTTTCAAGAGAAAGTGTAAGGAGGCAGGTTGTAGACACGTTAATTTCTTGTACTATTACTGTCCGTGCATTCTGCAGTAATTAATAAGTGGACGGAATTGAAGCTAATCCTCTAGCGCTGTTCCCGAGTGTCGACATAACGATGGCGAGAACAATGTGTGTGTGTGTGTGTTTCAAGAGAAAGGGTAAGGAGGCAGGTTGTAGACATGTTCTCTTCTTATACTCTTTTTGTCAGTGCGTACTGATGTAATTAATATGTGGACGGAATTGAAGCTAATCCTCTAGCACTGTTCCCGAGTGTCGATATAGCGATGGCGAGAACAATGTGTGTGTGTGTGTGTTTCAAGCGAAAGGGTAAGGAGGCAGGTTGTAGACATGTTCTCTTCTTATACTATTACTGTCAGTGCATTCTGATGTAATTAATATGTGGACGGAATTGAAGCTAATCCTCTAGCACTGTTCCCGAGTGTCGACATAACGATGGCGAGAACAATGTGAGTGTGTGGGTTTCAAGAGAAAGGGTAAGGAGGCGGGTTGTAGACTTGTTCTCATCTTGTACTATTACTGTCAGTGCATTCTGCTGTAGATAACATGTGGACGGAATTGAAGCTAATCCTCTAGCGCTGTAAGCGAGTGTCGACATAACGATGGCGAGAACAATCTATGTGTGTGTGTGTTTGAAGAGAAAGGGTAAGGAGGCATGTTGTTGGCACGTTATCTTCTTGTACTATTACTGTCAGTGCATTCTGTTGTAATTAATATGTGGACGGAATTAAAGCTAATCCTCTAGCGCTGTTCCCGATCGTCGACATAACGATGGCGAGAACAATGTGTGTGTGTGTGTGTGTTTCAAGAGAAAGTGTAAGGAGGCGGGTTGTAGACTTGTTCTCTTCTTGTACTATTACTGTCAGTGCATTCTGCTGTAGTTAACATGTGGACGGAATTGAAGCTAATCCTCTAGCGCTGTTCCCGAGTGTCGACATAACGATGGCGAGAACAATCTTCGTGTGTGTGTGTTTCAAGAGAAAGGGTAAGGAGGCAGGTTGTTGGCACGTTATCTTCTTGTACTATTACTGTCAGTGCATTCTGTTGTAATTAATTTGTGGACGGAATTGAAGCTAATCCTATAGCGCTGTTCCCGAGTGTCGACATAACGATGGCGAGAACAATTTGTGTGTGTGTGTGTTTCAAGAGAAAGGGTAAGGAGTCGGGTTGTAGACTTGTTCTCTTCTTGTACTATTACTGTCAGTGCATTCTGCTGTAGTTAACATGTGGACGGAATTGAAGCTAATCCTCTAGCGCTGTTCCCGAGTGTCGACATAACGATGGCGAGAACAATCTGTGTGTGTGTGTGTTTCAAGAGAAAGGGTGAGGAGGCAGGTTGTTGGCACGTTATCTTCTTGTACTATTACTGTCAGTGCATCCTGTTGTAATTAATATGTGGACGGAATTGAAGCTAATCCACTAGCACTGTTCCCGAGTGTCGACATAACGATAGCGAGAACAATGTGTGTGTGTGTTTCAAGAAAAAGGGTAAGGAGGCAGGTTGTAGGCACGTTCCCTTCTTGTAATATTACTGTCAGTGCATTCTGCTGTAATTAATATGTGGACGCAACTGAAGCTAATCCTCTAGCGCTGTTCCCGAGTGTCGACATAAAGATGGCAAGAACAATATGTGTGTATGTGTTTCAAGAGAAAGGGTAAGGAGGCAGGTTGTAGACACGTTAATTTCTTGTACTATTACTGTCAGGTCATCCTGCTGTAAATAATATGTGGACGGAATTGAAGCTAATCCTCTAGCGCTGTTCCCGAGTGCGACCTAACGATGGCGAGAACAATATGTGTGTATGTGTTTCAAGAGAAAGGGTAAGGAGGCAGGTTGTAGACACGTTAATTTCTTGTACTATTACTGTCAGTGCATTCTGCAGTAATTAATAAGTGGACGGAATTGAAGCTAATCCTCTAGCGCTGTTCCCGAGTGTCGACATAACGATGGCGAGGACAATGTGTGTGTGTGTGTGTGTGTGTGTGTTTCAAGAGAAAGGGTTAGGAGGCTGGTTGTAGACACGTTAACTTCTTGTACTATTACTGTCAGTGCATTCTGCTGCAATTAATATGTGAATGGAATTGAAGCTAACCCTCTAGCGCTGTTCCCGAGTGTCGACATAACAATGGCGAGAACAATTTGTGTGTGTGTGTTACAAGAGAAAGGGTAAGGAGGCAGGTTGTAGGCACGTTCTCTTCTTGTACCATTACTGTCAGTGCATTCTGCAGTAATTTATATGTGGACGGAATTGAAGCTAATCCTCTAGCGCTGTTCCCGAGTGTCGACATAACGATTGCGAGGACAATGAGTGTGTGTGTGTGTGTGTGTGTGTTTCAAGAGTAAGGGTAAGGAGGCAGGTTGTAGTCACGTTCTCTTCTTGTACTATTACTGTCAGTGCATTCTGCTGTAATTAATATGTGGACGGAATTGTAGGTAATCCTCTAGCGCTGTTCCCAAGTGTCGACATAACGATGGCGAGAACAATGTGTGTGTGTGTTTCAAGAGAAAGGGTAAGGAGGCAGGTTGTAGGCACGTTCTCTTCTTGTACTATTACTGACAGTGCATTCTGCTGTAATTAATATGTGGACGGAATTGTAGCTAATTGTCTAGCGCTGTTCCCGAAAGTCGACATAACGATGGCGAGAACAATGTGTGTGTGTGTCTTTCAAGAGAAAGGGTAAGGAGGCAGGTTTTAGGCACGTTGTCTTCTTGTACCATTACTGTCAGTGCATTGTGCTGTAATTAATATGTGGACGGAATTGAAGCTAATCCTCTAGCGCTGTTCCCGAGTGTCGATATAACGATGGCGAGAACAATGTGTGTGTGTGTGTGTTTCAAGTGAAAGGGTAACAAGGCAGGTTGTAGACATGTTCTCTTCTTATACTATTTTTGTCAGTGCATTCTGATGTAACTAATATGTGGACGGAATTGAAGCTAATCCTCTAGCACTGTTCCCGAGTGTCGACATAACGAGGGCGAGAACAATGTGAGTGTGTGGGTTTCAAGAGAAAGGGTAAGGAGGCGGGTTGTAGACTTGTTCTCTTCTTGTACTATTACTGTCAGTGCATTCTGCTGTAGTTAATATGTGGACGGAATTGAAGCTAATCCTCTAGCGCTGTTCTCGAGTGTCGACACAACGATGGCGAGAACAATCTGTGTGCGTGTGTGTTTCAAGAGAAAAGGTAAGGAGGCAGGTTGTAGGCACGTTATCTTCTTGTACTATTTTGTCAGTGCATTCTGTTGTAATTAATATGTGGACGGAATTGAAGCTAATCCTCTAGCGCTGTTCCCGAGTGCGACATTACGATATCGAGAACAACGTGTGTGTGTGTGTTTCAAGAGAAAGAGTAACGAGGCAGGTTGTAGGCACGTTCCCTTCTTGTACTATTACTGTCAGTGCATCCTGTTGTAATTAGTATGTGGACGGAATTGAAGCTAATCCTCTAGCACTGTTTCCGAGTGTCGACATAACGATAGTGAGAACAATGTGTGTGTGTGTGTGTGTTTCAAGAAAAAGGGTAAGGAGGCAGGTTGTAGGCACGTTATCTTCTTGTACTATTACTGTCAGTGCATTCTGCTGTAATTAATATGTGGACGCAACTGAAGCTAATCCTCTAGCGCTGTTCCCGAGTGTCGACATAAAGATGGCGAGAACAATATGTGTGTATGTGTTTCAAGAGAAAGGGTAAGGAGGCAGGTTGTTGATACCTTAATTTCTTGTACTATTACTGTCAGGGCATCCTGCTGTAAATATTATGTGGACGGAATTGAAGATAATCCTCTAGCGCTATTCCCGAGAGCGACATAAAGATGGCGAGAACAATATGTGTGTATGTGTTTCAAGAGAAAGGGTAAGGAGGCAGGTTGTAGACACATTAACTTCTTGTACTATTACTGTCAGGGCATCCTGCTGTAAATAATATGTGGACGGAATTGAAGCTAATCCTCTAGCGCTTTTCCCGAGTGTCGACCTAACGATGGCGAGAACAATCTGTGTGTATGTGTGTGTTTCAAGAGAAAGGGTAAGGAGGCAGGTTGTAGGCACGTTCTCTTCTTGTACTATTACTGTCAGTGCATTCTGCTGTAATTAATATGTCTACGGAATTGAAGCTAATCCTCTAGCGCTGTTCCCGAGTGTCGACATAACAATGGCGACAACAATGTGTGTGTGTCTTTCAAGAGAAAGGGTAAGGAGGCAGGTTGTAGGCACGTTCTCTTCTTGTACTATTACTGTGAGTGCATTCTGCTGTAATTAATATGTGGACGGAATTGAAGCTAATCCTCTAGCGCTGGTCCCGTGTGTCGACATAACTATGGCGAGAACTATGTGTTTGTGTGTCATTCAAGAGAAAGGTTAAGGAGGCAGGTTGTAGGCACGTTCTCTTCTTGTACTATTACTGTCAGTATATTCTGCTGTAATTAATATGTGGACGGAATTGAAGCTAATCCTCTAGCGCTGTTCCCGAGTGTCGACATAACGATGGCGAGAACAATGTGTGTGTGTGCGTTTCAAGAGAAAGGGTAAGGAGGCAGGTTGTAGGCACGTTCTCTTCTTGTACTATTACTGTCAGTGCATTCTGCTGTAATTAATATGTGGATGGAATTGAAGCTAATCCTCTAGCGCTGTTCCTGAGTGTCGACATAACAATGGTGAGAACAATGTGTATGTGTGTGTTTCAAGAGAAAGGGTAAGGAGGCAGGATGTACGCACGTTCTCTTCTTGTACCAATACTGTCAGTGCATTCTGCAGTAATTAATATGTGGACGGAATTGAAGCTAATCCTCTAGCGCTGTTCCCGAGTGTCGACATAACAATGGCGACAACAATGTGTGTGTGTCTTTCAAGAGAAAGGGTAAGGAGGCAGGTTGTAGGCACGTTCTCTTCTTGTACCATTACTGTCAGTGCATTCTGCAGTAATTAATATGTGGACGGAATTGAAGCTAATCCTCTAGCGCTGTTCCCGAGTGTCGACATAACGATGGCGAGGAAAATATGTGTGTGTGTGTGTGTGTGTTTCAAGATAAATGGTAAGGAGGCAGGTTGTAGACACGTTCTCTCCTTGTACTACTACTGTCAGTGCATTCTGCTGTGGTTAATATGTGGACGGAATTGAAGCTAATAATCTAGCGCTGTTCCCGAGTGTCGACATAACGACGGCGAGAACAATATGTGTGTATGTGTTTCGAGAGAAAGGGTAAGGAGTCAGGTTGTAGGCACGTTCTCTTCTTGTACTATTACTGTCAGTGCATTCTGCTGTAATTAATATGTGGACGGAATTGAAGCTAATCCTCTAGCGCTATTCCCGAGTGTCGACATAACGATGGCGAGGACAATGTGTGTGTGTGTGTGTGTGTGTGTGTTTCAAGAGAAAGGGTTAGGAGGCTGGTTGTAGACACGTTAACTTCTTGTACTATTACTGTCAGTGCATTCTGCTGCAATTAATATGTGAATGGAATTGAAGCTAACCCTCTAGCGCTGTTCCCGAGTGTCGACATAACAATGGCGAGAACAATTTGTGTGTGTGTGTTACAAGAGAAAGGGTAAGGAGGCAGGTTGTAGGCACGTTCTCTTCTTGTACCATTACTGTCAGTGCATTCTGCAGTAATTTATATGTGGACGGAATTGAAGCTAATCCTCTAGCGCTGTTCCCGAGTGTCGACATAACGATTGCGAGGACAATGAGTGTGTGTGTGTGTGTGTGTGTGTTTCAAGAGTAAGGGTAAGGAGGCAGGTTGTAGTCACGTTCTCTTCTTGTACTATTACTGTCAGTGCATTCTGCTGTAATTAATATGTGGACGGAATTGTAGGTAATCCTCTAGCGCTGTTCCCAAGTGTCGACATAACGATGGCGAGAACAATGTGTGTGTGTGTTTCAAGAGAAAGGGTAAGGAGGCAGGTTGTAGGCACGTTCTCTTCTTGTACTATTACTGACAGTGCATTCTGCTGTAATTAATATGTGGACGGAATTGTAGCTAATTGTCTAGCGCTGTTCCCGAGTGTCGACATAACGATGGCGAGAACAATGTGTGTGTGTGTCTTTCAAGAGAAAGGGTAAGGAGGCAGGTTTTAGGCACGTTGTCTTCTTGTACCATTACTGTCAGTGCATTGTGCTGTAATTAATATGTGGACGGAATTGAAGCTAATCCTCTAGCGCTGTTCCCGAGTGTCGATATAACGATGGCGAGAACAATGTGTGTGTGTGTGTGTTTCAAGTGAAAGGGTAAGAAGGCAGGATGTAGACATGTTCTCTTCTTATACTATTTTTGTCAGTGCATTCTGATGTAACTAATATGTGGACGGAATTGAAGCTAATCCTCTAGCACTGTTCCCGAGTGTCGACATAACGATGGCGAGAACAATGTGAGTGTGTGGGTTTCAAGAGAAAGGGTAAGGAGGCGGGTTGTAGACTTGTTCTCTTC
Source organism: Schistocerca gregaria (assembly GCF_023897955.1). Lineage (NCBI taxonomy): Eukaryota > Metazoa > Arthropoda > Insecta > Orthoptera > Acrididae > Schistocerca > Schistocerca gregaria. The sequence goes on from NC_064922.1 coordinate 224,993,276, forward strand.
TTGTACTATTACTGTCAGTGCATTCTGCTGTAGTTAATATGTGGACGGAATTGAAGCTAATCCTCTAGCGCTGTTCTCGAGTGTCGACATAACGATGGCGAGAACAATCTGTGTGTGTGTGTGTGTTTCAAGAGAAAAGGTAAGGAGGCAGGTTGTAGGCACGTTATCTTCTTGTACTATTACTGTCAGTGCATTCTGTTGTAATTAATATGTGGACGGAATTGAAGCTAATCCTCTAGCGCTGTTCCCGAGTGCGACATAACGATATCGAGAACAACGTGTGTGTGTGTGTTTCAAGAGAAAGAGTAACGAGGCAGGTTGTAGGCACGTTCCCTTCTTGTACTATTACTGTCAGTGCATCCTGTTGTAATTAATATGTGGACGGAATTGAAGCTAATCCTCTAGCACTGTTTCCGAGTGTCGACATAACGATAGTGAGAACAATGTGTGTGTGTGTGTGTGTTTCAAGAAAAAGGGTAAGGAGGCAGGTTGTAGGCACGTTATCTTCTTGTACTATTACTGTCAGTGCATTCTGCTGTAATTAATATGTGGACGCAACTGAAGCTAATCCTCTAGCGCTGTTCCCGAGTGTCGACATAAAGATGGCGAGAACAATATGTGTGTATGTGTTTCAAGAGAAAGGGTAAGGAGGCAGGTTGTTGACACCTTAATTTCTTGTACTATTACTGTCAGGGCATCCTGCTGTAAATATTATGTGGACGGAATTGAAGATAATCCTCTAGCGCTATTCCCGAGAGCGACATAACGATGGCGAGAACAATATGTGTGTATGTGTTTCAAGAGAAAGGGTAAGGAGGCAGGTTGTAGACACATTAACTTCTTGTACTATTACTCTCAGGGCATCCTGCTGTAAATAATATGTGGACGGAATTGAAGCTAATCCTCTAGCGCCTTTCCCGAGTGTCGACCTAACGATGGCGAGAAAAATCTGTGTGTATGTGTGTGTTTCAAGAGAAAGGGTAAGGAGGCAGGTTGTAGGCACGTTCTCTTCTTGTACTATTACTGTCAGTGCATTCTGCTGTAATTAATATGTCTACGGAATTGAAGCTAATCCTCTAGCGCTGTTCCCGAGTGTCGACATAACAATGGCGACAACAATGTGTGTGTGTGTCTTTCAAGAGAAAGGGTAAGGAGGCAGGTTGTAGGCACGTTCTCTTCTTGTACTATTACTGTGAGTGCATTCTGCTGTAATTAATATGTGGACGGAATTGAAGCTAATCCTCTAGCGCTGGTCCCGTGTGTCGACATAACTATGGCGAGAACTATGTGTTTGTGTGTCATTCAAGAGAAAGGTTAAGGAGGCAGGTTGTAGGCACGTTCTCTTCTTGTACTATTACTGTCAGTATATTCTGCTGTAATTAATATGTGGACGGAATTGAAGCTAATCCTCTAGCGCTGTTCCCGAGTGTCGACATAACGATGGCGAGAACAATGTGTGTGTGTGCGTTTCAAGAGAAAGGGTAAGGAGGCAGGTTGTAGGCACGTTCTCTTCTTGTACTATTACTGTCAGTGCATTCTGCTGTAATTAATATGTGGATGGAATTGAAGCTAATCCTCTAGCGCTGTTCCTGAGTGTCGACATAACAATGGCGAGAACAATGTGTATGTGTGTGTTTCAAGAGAAAGGGTAAGGAGGCAGGATGTACGCACGTTCTCTTCTTGTACCAATACTGTCAGTGCATTCTGCAGTAATTAATATGTGGACGGAATTGAAGCTAATCCTCTAGCGCTGTTCCCGTGTGTCGACATAACAATGGCGACAACAATGTGTGTGTGTCTTTCAAGAGAAAGGGTAAGGAGGCAGGTTGTAGGCACGTTCTCTTCTTGTACTATTACTGTCAGTGCATTCTGCTGTAATTAATATGTGGACGCAACTGAAGCTAATCCTCTAGCGCTGTTCCCGAGTGTCGACATAAAGATGGCGAGAACAATATGTGTGTATGTGTTTCCAGAGAAAGGGTAAGGAGGCAGGTTGTAGACACATTAACTTCTTGTACTATTACTCTCAGGGCATCCTGCTGTAAATAATATGTGGACGGAATTGAAGCTAATCCTCTAGCGCTTTTCCCGAGTGTCGACCTAACGATGGCGAGAACAATCTGTGTGTATGTGTGTGTTTCAAGAGAAAGGGTAAGGAGTCAGGTTGTAGGCACGTTCTCTTCTTGTACTATTACTGTCAGTGCATTCTGCTGTAATTAATATGTCTACGGAATTGAAGCTAATCCTCTAGCGCTGTTCCCGAGTGTCGACATAACAATGGCGACAACAATGTGTGTGTGTGTCTTTCAAGAGAAAGGGTAAGGAGGCAGGTTGTAGGCACGTTCTCTTCTTGTACTATTACTGTGAGTGCATTCTGCTGTAATTAATATGTGGACGGAATTGAAGCTAATCCTCTAGCGCTGGTCCCGTGTGTCGACATAACTATGGCGAGAACTATATGTTTGTGTGTCATTCAAGAGAAAGGTTAAGGAGGCAGGTTGTAGGCACGTTCTCTTCTTGTACTATTACTGTCAGTATATTCTGCTGTAATTAATATGTGGACGGAATTGAAGCTAATCCTCTAGCGCTGTTCCCGAGTGTCGACATAACGATGGCGAGAACAATGTGTGTGTGTGCGTTTCAAGAGAAAGGGTAAGGAGGCAGGTTGTAGGCACGTTCTCTTCTTGTACTATTACTGTCAGTGCATTCTGCTGTAATTAATATGTGGATGGAATTGAAGCTAATCCTCTAGCGCTGTTCCTGAGTGTCGACATAACAATGGCGAGAACAATGTGTATGTGTGTGTTTCAAGAGAAAGGGTAAGGAGGCAGGATGTACGCACGTTCTCTTCTTGTACCAATACTGTCAGTGCTTTCTGCAGTAATTAATATGTGGACGGAATTGAAGCTAATCCTCTAGCGCTGTTCCCGAGTGTCGACATAAAGATGGCGAGAACAATATGTGTGTATGTGTTTCAAGAGAAAGGGTAAGGAGGCAGGTTGTTGACACCTTAATTTCTTGTACTATTACTGTCAGGGCATCCTGCTGTAAATATTATGTGGACGGAATTGAAGATAATCCTCTAGCGCTATTCCCGAGAGCGACATAACGATGGCGAGAACAATATGTGTGTATGTGTTTCAAGAGAAAGGGTAAGGAGGCAGGTTGTAGACACATTAACTTCTTGTACTATTACTCTCAGGGCATCCTGCTGTAAATATTATGTGGACGGAATTGAAGCTAATCCTCTAGCGCTGTTCCTGAGTGTCGACATAACAATGGCGAGAACAATGTGTATGTGTGTGTTTCAAGAGAAAGGGTAAGGAGGCAGGATGTACGCACGTTCTCTTCTTGTACCAATACTGTCAGTGCATTCTGCAGTAATTAATATGTGGACGGAATTGAAGCTAAGCCTCTAGCGCTGTTCCCGAGTGTCGACATAACAATGGCGACAACAATGTGTGTGTGTCTTTCAAGAGAAAGGGTAAGGAGGCAGGTTGTATTCACGTTCTCTTCTTGTACTATTACTGTCAGTGCATTCTGCTGTAATTAATATGTGGACGCAACTGAAGCTAATCCTCCAGCGCTGTTCCCGAGTGTCGACATAAAGATGGCGAGAACAATATGTGTGTATGTGTTTCAAGAGAAAGGGTAAGGAGGCAGGTTGTAGACACATTAACTTCTTGTACTATTACTCTCAGGGCATCCTGCTGTAAATAATATGTGGACGGAATTGAAGCTAATCCTCTAGCGCTTTTCCCGAGTGTCGACCTAACGATGGCGAGAACAATCTGTGTGTATGTGTGTGTTTCAAGAGAAAGGGTAAGGAGGCAGGTTGTAGGCACGTTCTCTTCTTGTACTATTACTGTCAGTGCATTCTGCTGTAATTAATATGTCTACGGAATTGAAGCTAATCCTCTAGCGCTGTTCCCGAGTGTCGACATAACAATGGCGAGAACAATGTGTATGTGTGTGTTACAAGAGAAAGGGTAAGGAGGCAGGATGTACGCACGTTCTCTTCTTGTACCAATACTGTCAGTGCATTCTGCAGTAATTAATATGTGGACGGAATTGAAGCTAATCCTCTAGCGCTGTTCCCGAGTGTCGACATAACAATGGCGACAACAATGTGTGTGTGTCTTTCAAGAGAAAGGGTAAGGAGGCAGGTTGTAGGCACGTTCTCTTCTTGTACCATTACTGTCAGTGCATTCTGCAGTAATTAATATGTGGACGGAATTGAAGCTAATCCTCTAGCGCTGTTCCCGAGTGTCGACATAACGATGGCGAGGAAAATATGTGTGTGTGTGTGTGTGTGTTTCAAGATAAATGGTAAGGAGGCAGGTTGTAGACACGTTAACTTCTTGTACTATTACTGTCAGGGCATCCTGCTGTAATTAATATGTGGACGGAATTGAAGCTAATCCTCTAGCGCTGTTCCCGAGTGTGGACATAACGATGGCGAGAACAATGTGTGTGTTTCAAGAGAAAGGGTAAGCAGGCAGGTTGTAGGCACGTTCTCTTCTTGTACTATTACTGTCAGTGCATTCTGCTGTAATTAATATGTGGACGGAATTGGAGCTAATCCTCTAACGCTGTTCCCGAGTGTCGACATAACGACGGCGAGAACAATGTGTGTGTGTGTGTTTCAGGAGAAAGGGTAAGGAGGCAGGTTGTAGGCACGTTCTCTTCTTGTACTATTACTGTCAGTGCATTCTGCTGCAATTATAATGTTTACGGAAAAGAAGCTAATCCTCTAGCGCTGTTCCCGAGTGTCGACATAACGATGGCGAGAACAATGTGTGTGTGTGTGTATCATGAGAAAGAGTAAGGAGGCAGGTTGCAGGCACGTTCTCTTCTTGTACTATTACTGTCAGTGATTGGTGCTGCATTTAATATGTGGAGGGAATTGAAGTTAATCCTCTAGTGCTGTTCCCGAGTGTCGACATAACAATGGCGAGAACATTGTGTGTGTGTGTGTTTCAAGAGAAAGGGTAAGGAGCCAGGTTGTAGACACGTTCTCTCCTTGTGCTACTACTGTCAGTGCATTCTGCTGTGGTTAATATGTGGACGGAATTGAAGCTAATAATCTAGCGCTGTTCCCGAGTGTCGACATAACGACGGCGAGAACAATATGTGTGTATGTGTTTCGAGAGAAAGGGTAAGGAGTCAGGTTGTAGGCACGTTCTCTTCTTGTACTATTACTGTCAGTGCATTCTGCTGTAATTAATATGTGGACGGAATTGAAGCTAATCCTCTAGCGCTGTTCCCGAGTGTCGACATAACGATGGCGAGAACAATGTGTGTGTGTGCATTTCAAGAGAACGGGTAAGGAGTCAGGTTGTAGGCACGTTCTCTTCTTGTACTATTACTGTCAGTGCATTCTGCTGTAATTAATATGTGGATGGAATTGAAGCTAATTCTCTAGCGCTGTTCCCGGGTGTCGACATAACAATGGCGAGAACAATGTGTGTGTGTGTTTCAAGAGAAAGGGTAAGGAGGCAGGTTGTAGGCACGTTCTCTTCTTGTACTATTACTGTCAGTGCATTCTGCTGTAATTAATATGTGGACGGAAATGAAGCTAATCCTCTAGCGCTGTTCCCCAGTGTCGACATAACGATGGCGAGAACAATGTGTGTGTCTGTGTTTCAAGAGAAAGGTAAGGAGACAGGTTGTAGGCACGTTCTCTTCTTGTACTATTACTGTCAGAGCATCCTGCTGTAATTAATATGTGGACGGAAATGAAGCTAATCCTCTAGCGCTGTTCCCGAGTGTCGACATAACGATGGCGAGAACAATGTGTGTGTGTGTGTGTTTCATGAGAAAGGGTGAGGAGGCAGATTGTAGACACGTTCTCTTCTTGTACTATTACTGTCAGTGCATTCTGCTGTAATTAATATGTGGACGGAATTGAAGCTAATCCTCTAACGCTGTTCCCGAGTGTCGACATAACGATGGCGAGAACGATGTGTGTGTGTGTGTGTGTTTCAAGAGAAAGGGTAAGGAGGCGGGTTGTAGACTTGTTATCTTCTTGTACTACTACTGTCAGTGCATTCTGCTGTAGTTAATAGGTGGACGCAATTTAAGCTAATCCTCTATCGCTGTTCCCGAGTGTAGACATAACGATGGCGAGAAAATTATGTGTGTATGTGTTTCAAGAGTAAGGGTAAGGAGGCAGGTTGTAGACACGCTCTCTTCTTGTACTATTACTGTCAGTGCATTCTGCTGTAATTAATATGTGGACAGAATTGAAGCTAATCCTCTAGCGCTGTTCCCGAGTGTCGACATAACGATGGCGAGAACAATGTGTGTGTGTATTTCAAGAGAAAGGGTAAGGAGGCAGGTTGTAGGCACGTTCTCTTCTTGTACTATTACTGTCAGTGCATTCTGCTGTAATTAATATGTGGACGGAATTGTAGCTAATTCTCTAGCGCTGTTCCCGAGTGTCGACATAACGATGGCGAGAACAATGTGTGTGTGTGTGTGTTTCAAGCGAAAGGGTAAGGAGGCAGGTTGTAGACATGTTCTCTTCTTATACTATTTTTGTCAGTGCATTCTGATGTAACTAATATGTGGACGGAATTGAAGCTAATCCTCTAGCACTGTTCCCGAGTGTCGACATAACGATGGCGAGAACAATGTGAGTGTGTGGGTTTCAAGAGAAAGGGTAAGGAGGCGGGTTGTAGACTTGTTCTCTTCTTGTACTATTACTGTCAGTGCATTCTGCTGTAGTTAATATGTGGACGGAAATGAAGCTAATCCTCTAGCGCTGTTCCCGAGTGTCGACATAACGATGGCGAGAACAATCTGTGTGTGTGTGTGTTTCAAGAGAAAGGGTAAGGAGGCAGGTTGTAGGCACGTTATCTTCTTGTACTATTGCTGTCAGTGCATTCTGTTGTAATTAATATGTGGACGGAATTGAAGCTAATCCTCTAGCGCTGTTCCCGAGTGTCGACATAACAATGGCGAGAACAATGTGTGTGTATGCCTTTCAAGAGAAAGGGTAAGGAGGCAGGTTGTAGGCACGTTCTCTTCTTGTACTATTACTGTCAGTGCATTCTGCTGTAATTAATATGTGGACGGAATTGAAGCTAATCCTCTAGCACTGTTCCCGTGCGTCGACATAACGATGGCGAGAACTATGTGTTTGTGTGTCTTTCAAGAGAAAGGTTAAGGAGGCAGGTTGTAGGCACGTTCTCTTCTTGTACTATTACTGTCAGTGCATTCTGCTGTAATTAATATGTGGACGGAATTGAAGCTAATCCTCTAGCGCTGTTCCCGAGTGTCGACATAACGATGGCGAGAACAATGTGTGTGTGTGCGTTTCAAGAGAAAGGGTAAGGAGGCAGGTTGTAGGAACGTTCTCTTCTTGTATTATTACTGTCAGTGCATTCTGCTGTAATTAATATGTGGATGGAATTGAAGCTAATCATCTAGCGCTGTTCCTGAGTGTCGACATAACAATGGCGAGAACAATGTGTATGTGTGTGTTTCAAGAGAAAGTGTAAGGAGGCAGGTTGTAGGCACGTTCTCTTCTTGTACCAATACTGTCAGTGCATTCTGCAGTAATTAATATGTGGACGGAATTGAAGCTAATCCTCTAGCGCTGTTCCCGAGTGTCGACATAACAATGGCGAGAACAATGTGTGTGTGTGTCTTTCAAGAGAAAGGGTAAGGAGGCAGGTTGTAGGCACGTTCTCTTCTTGTACTATTACTGTCAGTGCATTCTGCAGTAATTAATGTGTGGACGGAATTGAAGCTAATCCTCTAGCGCTGTTCCCGAGTGTCGACATAACGATGGCGAGGACAATATGTGTGTGTGTTTCAAGAGAAATGGTAAGGAGGCAGGTTGTAGACACGTTAACTTCTTGTACTATTACTTTCAGTGCATCCTGCTGTAATTAATATGTGGACGGAATTGAAGCAATTCCTCTAGCGCTGTTCCCTAGTGTCGACATAACGATGGCGAGAACAATGTGTGTGCTTCAAGAGAAAGTGTAAGGAGGCAGGTTGTAGGCACGTTCTCTTCTTGTACTATTACTGTCAGTGCATTCTGCTGTAATTAATATGTGGACGGAATTGAAGCTAATCCTCTAACGCTGTTCCCGAGTGTCGACATAACGACGTCGAGAACAATGTGTGTGTGTGTGTTTCAAGAGAAAGGGTAAGGAGGCAGGTTGTAGGCACATTCTCCTCTTGTACTATTACTGTCAGTACATTCTGCTGCAATTATTATGTTTACGGAAAAGAAGCTAATCCTCTAGCGCTGTTCCCGAGTGTCGACATAACGATGGCGAGAACAACGTGTGTGTGTGTGTATCATGAGAAAGAGTAAGGAGGCAGGTTGTAGGCACGTTCTCTTCTTGTACTATTACTGCCAGTGATTGGTGCTGCATTTAATATGTGGAGGGAATTGAAGTTAATCCTCTAGTGCTGTTCCCGAGTGTCGACATAACGATGGCGAGAACATTGTGTGTGTGTGTGTTTCAAGAGAAAGGGTAAGGAGCCAGGTAGTAGACACGTTCTCTCCTTGTACTACTACTGTCAGTGCATTCTGCTGTGGTTAATATGTGGACGGAATTGAAACTAATCCTCTAGCGCTGTTCCCGAGTGTCGACATAACGATGGCGACAACAATATGTGTGTATGTGTTTCAAGAGAAAGGGTAAGGGGCAGGTTGTAGGCACGTTCTCTTCTTGTACTATTACTGTCAGTGCATTCTGCTGTAATTAATATGTGGACGGAATTGAAGCTAATCCTCTAGCGCTGTTCCCGAGTGTCGACATAACGACGGCGAGAACAATGTATGTGTGTGCATTTCAAGAGAACGGGTAAGGAGTCAGGTTGTAGGCACGTCCTCTTCTTGCACTATTACTGTCAGTGCATTCTGCTGTAATTAATATGTGGATGGATTGAAGCTAATCCTCTAGCGCTGTTCCCGAGTGTCGACATAACGATGGCGAGAACAATGTGTGTGTGTGTGTTTCAAGAGAAAGGGTAAGGAGGCAGATTGTAGGCACGTTCTCTTCTTGTACTATTACTGTCAGTGCATTCTGCTGTAATTAATATGTCGACGGAATTGAAGCTAATCCTCTAGCGCTGTTCCCGTGTGTCGACATAACGATGGCGAGAACAATGTGTGTGTGTGTGTGTGTGTTTCAATACAAAGGGTAAGGAGGCGGGTTGTAGACTTGTTCTCTTCTTGTACTATTACTGTCAGTGCATTCTGCTGTAGTTAATATGCGGACGCAATTTAAGCTAATCCTCTAGCGCTGCTCCCGAGTGTCGACATAACGATGGCGAAATCAATGTATGTGTGTGTGTTTCAAGACAAGTGTAAGGAGGCATGTTGTAGACACGTTCTCTTCTTGTACTATTACTGTCAGTGCATTCTGCTGTAGTTAATATGTGGACGGAATTGAAGCTAATCCACTAGCGCTGTTCCCGAGTGTCGACATAACGATGGCGAGAACTATGTGTGTGTGTGTGTGTGTGTGTTTCAAGAGGAAGTGTAAGGAGGTAGGTTGTAGGCACGTTCTGTTCTTGTACTTTTACTGTCAGTGCATTCTGCTGTAATTAATATGAGGACGGAACTGAAGCTAATCCTCTAGTGCTGTTCCAGAGTGTCGAAATAACGATGGCGAGAACAATGTGTGTGTGTATCTTTCAAGAGTAAGGGTAAGGAGGCAGGCTGTAGGCACGTTTTCTTCTTGTACTATTACTGTCAGTGCATTCTGCTGTAATTAATATGTGGACGGAATTGGAGGTAATCCTCTAGCGCTGTTCCCGAGTGTCGACATAACGATGGCGAAAACTATGTGTTTGTGTGTCTTTCACGAGAAAGGGTAAGGAGGCAGATTGAAGGCACGTTCTCTTCTTGTACTATTACTGTCAGTGCAATCTGCTGTAAATAATATGTGGACGGAACTGAAGCTAATCCCCTAGCGCTGTTCCCGAGTGTCGACATAACGATGGCGAGAACAATGTGTGTGTGTGTGTTTTAAGAGAAAGGATAAGGAGGCAGGTTGTAGGCACGTTCTCTTCTTGTACTATTACTGTCAGTGCATTCTGCTGTAATTAATATGTGGACGGAATTGAAGCTAATCTTCTAGCGCTTTTCCCGAGTGTCGACATAACGATGGCGAGATCAATGTGTGTGTGTGTGTTTCAAGAGAAAGGGTAAGGAGGCAGGTTGTAGGCACGTTCTCTTCTTGTACTATTACTGTCAGTGCATTCTGCTGTAATTAATATGTGGACGGATTAGAAGCTAATCCTCTAGCACTGTTCACGAGTGTCGACATAACGATGGCGAAAACAATAATTGGGTGTGTGTGTTTCAAGAGAAAGGGTAATGAGGCAGGTTGTAGGCACGTTCTCTTCTTGTACTATTACTGTCAGTGCAATCTGCTCTAATTAATATGTGGACGGAATTGAAGCTAATCCTCTAGTGCTGTTCCCGAGTGTCGACATAACGATGCCGAGAACGATGTGTGTGTGTGTGTTTCGAGAAAAAGGCTAAGGAGGCAGCTTGTAGGCACGTTCTCTTCTTGTACTATTACTGTCAGTGCATTCTGCTGTAATTAATATGTGGACGGAATTTACGCTAATCCACTAGCGCTGTTCCCGTGGGTCGACATAACGATGGCGAGAACAATGAGTGTGTGTGTGTGTCAAGAGAAAGGGTAAGGAGGCAGATTGTAGGCACGTTCTCTTCTTGTACTATTACTGTCAGTGCAATCTGCTGTAACTAATATGTGGACGGAATTGAAGCTAATCCTCTAGCACTGTTCCCGAGTGTCGACATAACGATGGCGAGGACAATGGGTGTGTGTGTGTGTTTCAAGAGAAAGGGTAAGGAGGCAGGTTGTAGGCACGTTCTCTACTTGTACTATTACTGTCAGTGCATTCTGCAGTAATTAATATGTGGACGGAATTGAAGCTAATCCTCTAGCGCCTTTCCCGAGTGTCGACATAACGAAGGCGAGAACAATGTGTGTGTGTGTCTTTCAAGAGAAAGGGTAAGGAGGCAGGTTGTAGGCACGTTCCCTTCTTGTACTATTACTGTCAGTCCATTCTGCTGTAATTAATATGTGGACGGAATTTACGCTAATCCTCTAGCGCTGTTCCCGTGGGTCGACATAACGATGGCGAGAACAATGTGTGTGTGTGTGTGTGTTTGTTTCAAAAGAAAGGGTAAGGAGGCAGATTGTAGGCACGTTCCCTTCTTGTACTATTACTGTCAGTGCAATCTGCTGTAATTAATATTTGGACGGAATTGAAGTTAATCCTCTAGCGCTGTTCCAGTGTGTTGAAGTAACGATGGCGAGAACAGTGTGTGTGTGTGTCTTTCAAGAGAAAGGGTAAGGAGGTAGGTTGTAGGCATGTTCTCTTCTTGTACTGTTACTGTCAGTGCATTCTGCTGTAATTAATATGTGGACGGAATTTACGCTAAACCTCTAGCGCTGTTCCCGTGGGTCGACATAACGATGGCGAGAACAATGTGTGTGTGTGTGTTTCAAGAGAAAGGGTAAGGAGGCAGGTTGTAGACACGTTCTCTTCTTGTACTACTACTGTCAGTGCATTCTGCTGTAATTAATATGTGGACGGAATTGAAGCTAATCCTCTAACGCTTTTCCCGAGTGTCGACATAACGATGGCGAGGACAATGTGTGTGTGTGTGTCTTTCAAGAGAAAGGGTAAGGAGGCAGGTTGTAGGTACGTTCCCTTCTTGTACTATTACTGTCAGTGCATTCTGCTGTAATTAATATGTGGACGGAATTTACGCTAATCCTCTAGCGCTGTTCCCGTGGGTCGACATAACGATGGCGAGAACAATGTGTGTGTGTGTGTGTGTGTTTCAAGAGAAACGGTAAGGAGGCAGATTGTAGGCACGTTCTCTTCTTGTACTATTACTGTCAGTGCAATCTGCTGTAATTAATATGTGGACGGAATTGAAGCTAATCCTCTCGCGCTGTTCCCGACTGTCGACATAACGATGGCGAGAGCAAAGTGTGTGTGTGTGTTTCAAGAGAAAGGGTAAGGAGGCAGGTTGTAGGCACGTTCTCTTCTTGTACTATTACTGTCAGTGCATTCTGCAGTAATTAATATGTGGACGGAATTGAAGCTAATCCTCTAGCGCTTTTCCCGAGTGTCGACATAACGATGGCGAGAACAATGTAAGTGTGTGTCTTTCAAGAGAAAGGGTAAGGAGGCAGGTTGTAGGCACGTTCTCTTCTTGTACTATTACTGTCAGTGCATTCTGCTGTAATTAATATGTGGACGGAATTTACGCTTATCCTCTAGCGCTGTTCCCGAGTGTCGACAGAACGATGGCGAGAACAATGTGTGTGTGTGTGTTTCATGAGAAAGGGTAAGGAGGCAGATTGTAGGCACGTTCTCTTCTTGTACTATTACTGTCACTGCAACCTGCTGTAATTATTATGTGGACGGAATTGAAGCTAATCCCCTAGCGCTTTTCCCGAGTGTCGACATAACGATGGCGAAAACAATGCGTGTGTGTGTGTATCAAGAGAATGAGTAAGGAGGGATGTTGTGGGCACGTTCTCTTCTTGTACTATTACTGTCAGTGCATGCTGCTGCAATTAATATGAGGACGGAATTGAAGTTAATCCTCTAGTGCAGTTCCCGAGTGTCTACATAACAATGGCGAGAACAATGTGTGTGTGTGTCTTTCAAGAGAAAGGGTAAGGAGGCAGGATGTAGGCACGTTCTCTTCTTGTACTATTACTGTCAGTGCATTCTGCTGTAATTAATATGTGGAAGGAATTGAAGCTAATCCTCTAGCGCTGTTCCCGTGTTTCGACATAACGATGGCGAGAACTATGTGTTTGTGTGTCTTTCAAGAGAAAGGTTAAGGATGCAGGTTGTAGGCACGTTCTCTTCTTGTACTATTACTGTCAGTGCGTTCTGCTGTAATTACTATGTAGACGGAATTGAAGCTAAACCTATAGTGCTGTTCCCGAGTGTCGACATAACGATGGCGAGCACGATGTGTGTGGGTGTTTCGAGTGAAAGGGTAAGGAGGCAGGTTGTAGGCACGTTCTCTTCTTGTACTATTACTGTCAGTGCATTCTGCTGTAATTAATATGTGGACGGAATTGAAGCTAATCCTTTAGCGGTGTTCCCGAGTGTCGACATAACGATAGCGAGAACAATGTCTGTGTGTGTGTGTTTTTCAAGGGAAAGGGGAATGAGGCAGGATTTAGACACGTTCTCTGCTTGTACTATTACTGTCAGTACGTTGTGCTTTAATTAATATGTGGACAGAATAGAAGCTAATCCTCTAGCGCTGTTCCCGAGTGTCGACATAACGATGGCGAAAACAATCTGTGTGTGTGTGTGTTTCAAGAGGAAGGGTAAGGAGGCAGATTGTAGACACATTCCCTTCTTGTACTATTACTGTCAGTGCGTTCTGCTGTAATTAATACGTGGACGGAATTGAAGCTAAGCCTCTAGCGCTGTTCCCGAGTGTCGACATAACGATGGCGAGAACAATGTGTGTGTGTGTGTTTCAAGAGAAAGGGTAAGGAGGTAAGTTGTAGGCACGTTCTCTTCTTGTACTATTACTGTCAGTGCATTCGGCTGTAACTAATATGTGGACTGAATTGAATTTAATCCTCTAGTGCTGTTCCCGAGTGTCGACATAACGATGGCGAGAACAATGTGTGTGTGTGTGTTTCAAGAGAAAGGGTAAGGAGGCAGATTGTAAGCACGTTCTCTTCTTGTACTATTACTGTCAGTGCAATCTGCTGTAATTAATATTAGGACGGATTTGAAGCTAATCCTCTAGCGGTGTTCCCGAGTGTCGACATAACGATAGCGAGAACAATGTGTGTGTGTGTGTGTGTGTGTTTCAAGAGAAAGGGTAAGGAGGCATGTTTTAGACACGTTCTCTTCTTGTACTATTACTGTCAGTGCATTCTGCTGTAATTAATATGTGGATGGAACTGAAGCTAATCCTCTAGCGCTGTTCCCGAGTGTCAACATAACGATGGCTAGAGCAAAATGTGTGTTTGTGTTTCAAGAGAAAGGGTAAGGAGGCAGGTTGTAGGCACGTTCTCTTCTTGTACAATTACTGTCAGTGCATTCTGCTGTAATTAATATGTGGACGGAATTGAAGCTAATCCTCTACTGCTGTTCCCGAGTGTCGACATAACGATGCCGAGAACGATGTGTGTGTGTGTGTTTCGAGAGAAAGGGTAAGGAGGCAGCTTGTAGGCACGTTCTCTTCTTGTACTATTACTGTCATTCCGTTCTGCTCTAATTAATACGTGGACGGAATTGAAGCTAATCCTCTAGCCCTGTTCCCGAGTTTTGACATAACGATGGCGAGAACAATATGTGTGTGTGTGTTTCAAGACGAAGGGTAAGGAGGTAGGTTGTAGGCACGTTCTCTTCTTGTACTATTACTGCCCGTGCATTCTGCTGTAATTTATATGTGGACGGAATTGAAGCTAATCCTCTAGTGCTGTTCCCGAGTGTCGACATAACGATGGCGGGAACAATGTGTGTGTGTTTCAAGAGAAAGGGTAAGGAAGCAGGTTGTAGGCACGTTCTCTTCTTGTACTATTACTGTCAGTGCATTCTGCAGTAATTAATATGTGGACGGAATTGAAGCTAATCCTCCAGCGCTTTTCCCGAGTGTCGACATAACGATGGCGAGAACAATATGTGTGTGTGTCTTTCAAGAGAAAGGGTAAGGAGGCAGGTTGTAGGCACGTTATCTTCTTGTACTATTATTGTCAGTGCATTCTGCTGTAATTAATATGTGGACGGAATTTACGCTAATCCTCTAGCGCTGTTCCCGTGGGTCGACATAACGATGGCGAGAACAATGTGTGTGTGTGTGTTTCAAGAGAAAGGGTAAGGAGGCAGATTGTAAGCACGTTCTCTTCTTGTACTATTACTGTCAGTGCAATCTGCTGTAATTAATATTTGGACGGAATTGAAGTTAATCCTCTAGCGCTGTTCCAGAGTGTTGAAGTAACGATGGCGAGAACAAAATGAGTGTGTGTCTTTCAAGAGAAAGGGTAAGGAGGCAGGTTGTAGGCACGTTCTCTTCTTGTACTATTACTGTCAGTGCATTCTGCTGTAATTAATATGTGGACGGAATTTACGCTAATCCTCTAGCGCTGTTCCCGTGGGTCGACATAACGATTTCGAGAACAATGTGTGTGTGTGTGTGTGTGTTTCAAGAGAAAGGGTAAGGAGTCAGATTGTAGGCACGTTCTCTTCTTGTACTATTACTGACAGTGCATTCTGCAGTAATTAATATGTGGACGGAATTGAAGCTAATCCTCTAGCGCTGTTCCCGAGTGTCGACATAACGATGGCGAGAACAATGTGAGTGTGTGTCTTTCAAGAGAAAGGGTAAGGAGGCAGGTTGTAGGCACGTTCTCTACTTGTACTATTACTGTCAGTGCATTCTGCAGTAATTAATATGAGGACGGAATTGAAGCTAATCCTCTAGCGCTTTTCCCGAGTGTCGACATAACGATGTCGATGACAATGTGTGTGTGTGTGTGTGTGTGTGTTTCAAGAGAAAGGGTAAGGAGTCAGGTTGCAGACACTTTACCTTCTTGTACTATTACTGTCAGGGCATCCTGCTGTAATTAATATGTCGACGGAATTGAAGCTAATCCTCTAGGCTGTTTACGAGTGTCGACATAACGATGGCGATGACAATGTGTGTGTGTGTGTGTGTGTGTGTGTGTTTCAAAAGAAAGGGTAAGGAGGCAGGTTGTAGGAACATTCTCTTCTTGTACTATTACTGTCAGTGCATTCTGCTGTAATTAATATGTGGACGGAATTGAAGCTAATCCTCTAGAGCTGTTCCCGAGTGTCGACATAACGGTGGCGATGACAATGTGTGTGTGTGTGTGTGTGTATGTGTGTTTCTAGAGAAAGGGTAAGGAGGCAGGTTGTAGGCACGTTCTCTTCTTGTACTATTACTGTCAGTGCATTCTGCTGTAATGTATATGTGGACAGAATTGAAGCTAATCCTCCAGCGCTGTTCCCGAGTGTCGACATAACGATTGCGAGAACAATGTAAGTGTGTGTCTTTCAATAGAAAGGGTAATGAGGCAGATTGTAGGCACGGTCTCTTCTTGTACTATTACTGTCAATGCATTCTGCTCTATTTAATATGTGGACGGAATTGAAGCTAATCCTCTAGCGCTGTTCCCGAGTGTCAACATAACGATGGCGGTAACTATGTGTTTGTGTGTCTTTCACGAGAATGGGTAAGGAGGCACGCTGAAGGCACGTTCTCTTCTTGTACTATTACTGTCAGTGCATTCTTCTGTAATTAATATGTGGACGGAATTGAAGCTAATCCTCTAGCGCTGTTCCCGAGTATCGACATAAAGATGGCGAGAACAATGTGTGTGTCTGTGTTTCAAGAGAAAGGGTAAGGAGACAGGTTATAGAAACGTTCTCTACTTGTACTATTACTGTCAGAGCATTCTGCTGTAATTAATATGTGGACAGAATTGAAGCTAATCCTCTAGCGCTGTTCCCGAGTGTCGACATAACGATGGCGAGGAACAATGTGTGTGTGTGTGTTTCTAGAGAAAGGGTAAGGAGGCAGATTGTAGGCACGTTCTCTTCTTGTACTATTACTGTCAGTGCATTCTGCTGTAATTAATATGTGGACGGAATTGAAGCTAATCCTCTAGCGCTGCTCCCGAGTGTCGACATAACGATGGCGAGAACAATGTATGTGTGTGTGTTTCAAGACAAGTGTAAGGTTGCATGTTGTAGACACGATCTCTTCTTGTACTACTACTGTCAGTGCATTCTTCTGTAATTAATATGTGGACGGAATTGAAGCTAATCCTCTAGCGCTGTTCCTGAGTGTCGACATAATGATGGCGAGTACAATATGTGTGTATGTGTTTCAAGAGAAAGGGTAAGAAGGCAGGTTGTTCACACGTCAACTTCTTGGACTATTACTGTCAGGGAATCCTGCTGTAATTAATATGTGGACGGAATTGAAGCTAATCCTCTAGCGCTGTTCCCGTGTGTCGACATAACTATGGCGAGAACAATATGTGTGTATGTGTTTCAAGAGAAAGGGTAAGGAGGCAGGTTGTAGACACGCTCTCTTCTTGTACTATTACTGTCAGGGCATCCTGCTGTAATTAATGTGTGGACGGAATTGAAGCTAATCCTCTAGCGCTGTTCCCAAGTGTCGACATAACGATGGCGAGAACAATGTGTGTGTGTGTCTTTCAAGAGAAAGGGTAAGGAGGCAGGTTGTAGGCACGTTCTCTTCTTGTACTATTACTGTCAGTGCATTCTGCTGTAATTAATATGTGGACGGAATTGAAGCTAATCCTGTAGCGCTGTTCCCGAGTGTCGACATAACGATGGTGATGGCAATGTGTGTGTGTGTGTGTGTGTCTCAAGAGAAAGGGTAAGGAGTCAGGTTGTAGGCACGTTCTCTTCTTGTACTATTACTGTCAGTGCGTTCTGCTGTAATTAATATGTGGACGGAATTGAAGCTAATCCTCTAGCGCTGTTCCCGAGTGTCGACATAACGGTGGCGAGAAATATGTGTTTGTGTGTCTTTCAAGAGAAACGGTAAGCAGGCAGGTTGTAGGCACGTTCTCTTCTTGTACTATTACTGTCAGTGACTTCTGCTGTAATTAATATGTGGACGGAATTGAAGCTAATCCTCTAGCGCTGTTCCCGAGTGTCGACATAACGATTTCGAGAACAATGTAAGTGTGTGTCTTTCAATAGAAAGGGTAAGGAGGCAGATTGTAGGAAGGGTCTCTACTTGTACTATTACTGTCAGGGCATCCTGCTGTAATTAATGTGTGGACGGAATTGAAGCTAATCCTCTAGCGCTGTTCCCGAGTGTCGACATAACGATGGCGAGAACAATGTGTGTGTGTGTCTTTCAAGAGAAAGGGTAAGGAGGCAGGTTGTAGGCACGTTCTCTTCTTGTACTATTACTGTCAGTGCATTCTGCTTTAATTAATATGTGGACGGAATTGAAGCTAATCCTCTAGCGCTGTTCCCGTGTGTCGACATAACGATGGCGAGAACAATGTGTGTGTGTGTCTTTCAAGAGAAAGGGTAAGGAGGCCTGTTGTAGGCACGTTCTCTTCTTCTACTATTACTGTTAGTGCATTCTGCTGTAATTAATATGTGGACGGAATTGAAGCTAATCCTCTAGCGCTGTTCCCGTGTGTCGACATAACGATGGCGAGAACTATGTGTTTGTGTGTCTTTCAAGAGAAAGGTTAAGGAGGCAGGTTGTAGGCACGTTCCCTTCTTGTACTATTACTGACAGTGCATACTGCTGTAGTTAATATGTTTACGGAATTGAAGCTAATCCTCTAGCCCTGTTCCCGAGTGTCGACATAACGATGGCGAGAACAATGTGTGCGTTTGTGTTTCAAAAGAAAGGGTAAGGATTCACGTTGTAGGCACGTTCTCTTCTTGTACTATTACTGTCAGGGCATTCTGCTGTAATTAATATGTGGACGGAATTGAAGCTAATCGTCTAGCGCTGTTCCCGAGCGTCCACATAACGATGGCGATGACTATGTGTGTGTGTGTGTGTGTGTGTGTGTGTGTGTGTGTGTGTGTGTGTGTGTGTGTTTCAAGAGAAAGGGTAAGGAGGCAGGTTGTAGGCACGTTCTCTTCTTGTACTATTACTGTCAGTCCATTCTGCTGTAATTAATATGTGGACGGAATTGATGCTAATCCTCTAGCGCTGTTCCGGAGTGTCGACATAACGATGGCGAGAACAATGTAAGTGTGTGTCTTTCAATAGAAAGGGTAGGAGGCGGGTTGTAGACCTTTTCTCTTCTTGTACTATTACTGTCAGTGCATTCTGCTGTAGTTAATATGTGGACGGAATTGAAACTAATCCACTAGCGCTGTTCCCGAGTGTCGACATAACGATGGCGGTAACTATGTGTTTGTGTGTCTTTCAAGAGAAAGGGTAAGGAGGCAGGTTGTGGGCACGTTCTCTTCTTGTACTATTACTGTCAGTGCATTCTGCTGTAATTAATATGTGGACGGAATTGAAGCTAGTCCTCTAGCGCTGTTCCCGAGTGTCGACATAACGATGGCGAGAACAATGTGTGTGTGTGTGTATCAAGAGAAAGAGTAAGGAGGCAGGTTGTAGGCACGTTATCGTCTGGTACTATTACTGTCAGTGCATGCTGCTGCAGTTAAAATTTGGACGGAATTGAAGTTAATCCTCTAATGCTGTCCCCGAGTGTCGACATAACGATGGCGAGAACAATGTGTGTGTGTGTGTGTTTCAAGGGATAGGCTAAGGAAGCATGTTGTAGGCACGTTCTCTTCTTGTACTATTACTGTCAGTGCATTCTCCTGAAGTTAATATGTGGACGGAATTGAAGCTAGTCCTCTAGCGCTGTTCCCGAGTGTCGACATAACGATGGCGAGAACAATGTGTGTGTGTGCGTTTGAAGAGAAAAGGTAAGGAGGCAGGTTGTAGGCACGTTCTCTTCTTGTACTATTACTGTCAGTGCATTCTGCTGTAATTAATATGTGCATGGAATTGAAACTAATCCTCTAGCGCTGTTCCCGAGTGTCGACATAACGATGGCGAGAACAATATGTGTGTATTTGTTTCAAGAGAAAGGGTAAGGAGGCAGGTGGTAGACACGCTCTCTTCTTGTACTATTACTGTCAGTGCATTCTGCTGTAATTAATATGTGGAGAGAATCGAAGCTAATCTTCTAGCGCTGTTCCCGAGTGTCGACATAACGATGACGATGACAATGTGTGTGTGTGTGTGTTTCAAGAGAAAGGGTAAGGAGTCAGGTTGTAGGCACGTTCTCTTCTTGTACTATTACTGTCAGTGCATTCTGCTGTAATTAATATGTGGACAGAATTGAAGCTAATCCCCTAGCGCTGTTCCCGAGTGCCGACATTACGATGACGAGAACTATGTATGTGTGAGTGTGTTTCAAGAGAAAAGGTAAGGAGGCAGATTGTATGCACGTTCTCTTCTTGTACTATTACTGTCAGTGCATTCTCCTGTAATTAATATGTGGACGGAATTGAAGCTAATCCTCTAGCGCTGTTCCCGAGTGTCGACATAACGATGGCGAGAACAATGTGTGTGTGTGTGTGTTTTAAGAGAAAGGGTAAGGAGGCGGGTTTAGCCTTGTTCTCTTCTTGTACTATTACTGTCAGTGCATTCTGCTGTAGTTAATATGTGGACGGAATTGAAGCTAATCCTCTAGCGCTGTTCCCGAGTGTCGACATAACGATGGCGAGAACAATGTGTGTGTGTGTGTGTTTCAAGAGAAAGGGTAAGGAGGCAGGTTGTACAAACGTTCTCTTCTTGTACTACTACTGTCAGTGCAATCTGCTGTAATTAATATGTGGACGGAATTGAAGCTAATCCTCTAGGGCTGTACCCGAGCGTCGACATAATGATGGCGAGAACAATGTGTGTGTTTGTGTTTCAAGAGAATGGGTAAGGAGGCAGGTTGTAGGCACGTTCTCTTCTTGTACTACTACTGTCAGTGCATTCTGCTGTAATTAATATGTGGATGGAATTGAAGCTAATCCTCTAGCGCTGTTCCCGAGTGTCGACATAACGATGGCGTGAACAATGTGTGTGTATGTCTTTCAAGAGAAAGGGTAAGGAGGCAGGTTGTAGTCACGTTATCTTCTTGTACTATTACTGTTAGTGCATTCTGCTGTAATTAATATGTGGACGGAATTGAAGCTAATCCTCTAGCGCTGTTCCCGTGTGTCGACATAACGATGGCGAGAACTATGTGTTTGTGTGTCTTTCAAGAGAAAGGGTAAGGAGGCAGGTTGTAGGCACGTTCTCTTCTTGTACTATTACTGTCAGTGCATACTGCTGTAGTTAATATGTTTAAGGAATTGAAGCTAATCCTCTAGCCCTGTTCCCGAGTGTCGACATAACGATGGCGAGAACAATGTGTGTGTGTGCGTTTCAAGAGAAAGGGTAAGGATTCACGTTGTAGGCACGTTCTCTTCTTGTACTATTACTGTCAGGGCATCCTGCTGTAATTAACAGGTGGACGGAATTGAAGCTAATACTCTAGCGCTGTTCCCGAGTGTCGACATAACGATGGCGAGAACATTATATGTGTATTTGTTTCAAGAGAAAGGGTAAGGAGGCAGGTTGTAGACTCGCTCTCTTCTTGTACTATTACTGTCAGTGCATTCTGCTGTAATTAATATGTTGACGGAATTGAAGCTAATATTCTAGCGCTGTTCCCGAGTGTCGACATAACGATGGCGATGACATTGTGTGTGTGTGTGTGTGTTTCAAGAGAAAGGGTAAGGAGTCAGGTTGTAGACACGTTATCTTCTTGTACTATTACTGTCAGGGCATCCTGCTGTAATTAATATGTGGACGGAATTGAAGCTAATCCTCTAGCGCTGTTCCCGAGTGTCGACATAACGATGGCGAGAACAATGTGTGTGTGTTTCTTTCAAGAGAAAGGGTAAGGAGGCAGGTTGTAGGCACGTTCTCTTCTTGTACTATTACTGTCAGTGCATTCTGCTGTAATTAATATGTGGACGGAATTGAAGCTAGTCCTCTAGCGCTGTTCCCGAGTGTCGACATAACGATGGCGAGAACAGTGTGTGTGAGTGTGTATCAAGAGAAAGAGTAAGGAGGCAGGTTGTAGGCACGTTATCGTCTTGTACTATTACTGTCAGTGCATGCTGCTGCAGTTAAAATGTGGACGGAATTGAAGTTAATCCTCTAATGCTGTTCCCGAGTGTCGACATAACGATGGCGAGAACAATGTGTGTGTGTGTATTTCAAGGGATAGGGTAAGGAAGCATGTTGTAGGCACGTTCTCTTCTTGTACTATTACTGTCAGTGCATTCTCCTGAAGTTAATATGTGGACGGAATTGAAGCTAGTCCTCTAGCGCTGTTCCCGAGTGTCGACATAACGATGGCGAGAACAATGTGTGTGTGTGCGTTTCAAGAGAAAGGGTAAGGAGGCAGGTTGTAGGCACGTTCTCTTCTTGTACTATTACTGTCAGTGCATTCTGCTGTAATTAATATGTGCACGAAATTGAAACTAATCCTCTAGCGCTGTTCCCGAGTGTCGACATAACGATGGCGGTAACTATGTGTTTGTGTGTCTTTCAAGAGAAAGGGTAAGGAGGCAGGTTGTAGGCACGTTCTCTTCTTGTACTATTACTGTCAGTGCATTCTGCTGTAATTAATATGTGGTCAGAATTGAAGCTAATCCTCTAGTGCTGTTCCCGAGTGCCGACATTACGATGACGAGAACTATGTGTGTGTGTGTGTTTCAAGAGAAAAGGTAAGGAGGCAGATTGTATGCACGTTCTCTTCTTGTACTATTACTGTCAGTGCATTCTCCTGTAATTAATATGTGGACGGAATTGAAGCTAAACCTCTAGCGCTGTTCCCGAGTGTCGACATAACGATGGCGAAAACAATAAGTGTGTGTGTGTGTTTCAACAGAAAGGGTAAGGAGGCAGGTTGTAGGCACGTTCTCTTCTTGTACTATTACTGTCAGTGCATTCTGCAGTAATTAATATGTGCACGGAATTGTAGCTAATCCTCTAGCGCTGTTCCCGAGTGTCGGCATAACGATGACGAAAACAATGTGTGTGCGTGTGTTTCAAGAGAAAGGGTAAGGAGGCAGGTTGTAGGCACGTTCTCTTCTTGTACTATTACTCTCAGTGCATTCTGCTGTAATTAATATGTGGACGGAATTGAAGCTAATCCTCTAGTGCTGTTCCCGTGGGTCGACATAACGATGGCGAGAACAATGTGTGTGTGTGTGTTTCAAGAGAAAGGGTAAGGAGGCAGATTGTAGGCACGTTCTCTTCTTCTACTATTACTGTCAGTGCAATCTGCTGTAATTAATATGTGGACGGAATTTACGCTAATCCTCTAGCGCTGTTCCAGACTGTTGAAGTAACGATGGCGAGAACAATGTGTGTGTGTGTCTTTCAAGAGAAAGGGTAAGGAGGCAGGTTGTAGGCACGTTCTCTTCTTGCACTGCTACTGTCAGTGCATTCTGCTGTAATTAATATGTGGACGGAATTTACGCTAATCCTCTAGCGCTGTTCCCGTGGGTCGACATAATGATGGCGAGAACAATGTGTGTGTGTGTGTGTGTTTCAAGAGAAATGGTAAGGAGGCAGATTGTAGGCACATTCTCTTCTTGTACTATTACTGTCAATGCAATCTGCTGTAATTAATATGTGGACGGAATTGAAGCTTATCCTCTAGCGCTTTTCCCGAGTGTCGACATGACGATGGCGAGAACAATGTGTGTGTGTGTCTTTCAAGAGAAAGGGTAAGGAGGCAGATTGTAGGCACGTTCTCTTCTTGTACTATTACTGTCAGTGCAATCTGCTGTAATTAATATGTGGACGGAATTTACGCTAATCCTCTAGCGCTGTTCCCGTGGGTCGACATAACGATGGCGAGAACAATGTGTGTGTGTGTGTGTGTGTGTTTCAAGAGAAATTGTAAGGAGGCAGATATTAGGCACGTTCTCTTCATGTACTATTACTGTCAGTGCAATCTGCTGTAATTAATATGTGGACGGAATTGAAGCTAATCCTCTATCGCTGTTCCCGTGTGTCGACATAACGATGGCGAGAGCAAAGTGTGTGTGTGTGTTTCAAGAGAAAGGGTAAGGAGGCAGGTTGTAGGCACGTTCTCTTCTTCTACTATTACTGTCAGTGCATTCTGCAGTAATTAATATGTGGACGGAATTGAAGCTTATCCTCTAGCGCTTTTCCCGAGTGTCGACATGACGATGGCGAGAACAATGTGTGTGTGTGTCTTTCAAGAGAAAGGGTAAGGAGGCAGGTTGTAGGCCCGTTCTCTTCTTGTACTATTACTGTCAGTGCATTCTGCTGTAATTAATATGTGGACGGAATTTACGCTTATCCTCTAGTGCTGTTCCCGAGTGTCGACATAACGATGGCGAGAACAATGTGTGTGTGTGTGTTTCATGAGAAAGGGTAAGGAGGCAGATTGTAGGCACGTTCTCTTCTTGTACTATTACTGTCACTGCAATCTGCTGTAATTAATATGTGGACGGAATTGAAGCTAATCCCCTAGCGCTTTTCCCGAGTGTCGACATAACGATGGCGAAAACAATGCGTGTGTGAGTTTATCAAGAGAATGAGTAAGGAGGCAGGGTGTAGGCACGTTCTCTTCTTGTACTATTACTGTCAGTGCAATCTGCTGTAATTAATATGTGGACGGAATTGAAGCTAATTCTCTAGCGCTGTTCCAGAGTGTCGAAGTAACGATGGCGAGAACAAAGTGTGTGTGTGTCTTTCAAGAGAAAGGGTAAGGAGGCAGGTGGTAGACACGTTAACTTCTTGTACTATTACTGTCAGTGCATTCTGCTGTAATTAATATGTGGACGGAATTTACGCTAATCCACTAGCGCTGTTCCCGTGGGTCGACATAACGATGGCGAGAACAATGAGTGTGTGTGTGTTTCAAGAGAAAGGGTAAGGAGGCAGATTGTAGGCACGTACTCTTCTTGTACTATTACTGTCAGTGCAATCTGCTGTAATTAATATGTGGACAGAATTTACGCTAATCCTCTAGCACTGTTCCCGTGGGTCGACATAACGATGGCGAGAACAATGTGTGTGTGTGTGTGTGTTTCAAGAGAAAGGGTAAGGAGGCAGATTGTAGGCACGTTCTCTTCTTGTACTATTACTGTCAGTGCAATCTGCTGTAATTAATATGTGGACGGAATTGAAGCTAATCCTCTAGCGCTGTTCCCGACTGTCGACAGAACGATGGCGAGAGCAAAGTGTGTGTGTGTGTTTCAAGAGAAAGGGTAAGGAGGCAGGTTGTAGGCACGTTCTCTTCTTGTACTATTACTGTCAGTGCAGTCTGCAGTAATTAATATGTGGACGGAATTGAAGCTAATCCTCTAGCATTGTTCCCGGGTGTCGACATAACGATGGCGAGAACAATATGTGTGTATGTATTTCAAGAGAAAGGGTATGGAGGCAGGTTGTAGACACGTTAACTTCTTGTACTATTACTGTCAGTGCATTCTGCCGTAACTAATATGTGGACTGAATCGAAGCTAATCCTCTAGTGCTGTTCCCGAGTGGCTACATAACGATGGCGAGAACAATGTGTGTGTGTGTGTGTGTGTGTGTGTGTGTGTCTTTCAAGAGAAAGTGTAAGGAGGCAGGTTTTAGACACGTTCTCTTCTTGTACTACTGCTGTGAGTGCATGGCGAAAACAATCTGTGTGTTTCGAGAGAAAGGGTAAGGAGGCAGCTTGTAGGCACGTTCTCTTCTTGTACTATTACTGTCAGTGCATTATGCTCTAATTAATATGTGGCCGGAATTGAAGCTAATCCTCTAGCGGTGTTCCCGAGTGTCGACATAACGATAGCGAGAACAATGTGTGTGTGTGTGTGTGTGTGTTTCAAGAGAAAGTGTAAGGAGGCAGGTTTTAGACACGTTCTCTTCTTGTACTACTACTGTCAGTGCATTCTGCTGTAATTAATATGTGGATGGAATTGAAGCTAATCCTCTAGCGCTGTTCCCGAGTGTCCACACAACGGTGGCGAGAACAATGTGTGTGTGTGTTTCAAGAGAAAGGGTAAGGAGGCAGCTTGTAGGCACGTTCTCTTCTTCTATTATTACTGTCAGTGCATTCTGCTGTAATTTATATGTGGACGGAATTGAAGCCAATCCTCTAGCCCTGTTCCCGAGTTTTGACATAACGATGGCGAGAACAATGTGTGTGTGTGTGTTTCAAGACGAAGGGTAAGGAGGTAGGTTGTAGGCACGTTCTCTTCTTGTACTATTACTGTCCGTGCATTCTGCTGTAATTAATATGTGGACGGAATTGAAGCTAATCCTCTAGTGCTGTTCCCGGGTGTCGACATAACGATGGCGGGAACAATGTGTGTGTGTTTCAAGAGAAAGGTAAGGAAGCAGGTTGTAGGCACGTTCTCTTCTTGTACTATTACTGTCAGTGCATTCTGCAGTAATTAATATGTGGACGGAATTGAAGCTAATCCTCTAGCGCTTTTCCCGAGTGTCGACATAACGATGGCGAGAACAATGTGTGTGTGTGTCTTTCAAGAGAATGGGTAAGGAGGCAGGTTGTAGGCACGTTCTCTTCTTGTACTATTACTGTCAGTGCATTCTGCTGTAACTAATATGTGGACTGAATTGAAGCTAATCCTCTAGTGCTGTTCCCGAGTGTCGACATAACGATGACGAGAACAATGTGTGTGTGTATGTTACAAGAGAAAGGGTAAGGAGGCAGTTTGTAGGCACGTTCTCTTCTTGTACTATTACTGTCAGTGCATTCTGCTGTAATTAATATGTGGACGGAATTGAAGCTAATCCTCTAGCTCTGTTCCCGAGTGTCGACATAACGATGGCGAGAACAATGTGTGTGTTTGTGTGTGTGTGTGTGTGTGTGTTTCAAGATAAAGGGTAAGGAGGCAGGTTGTAGGCACGTTCTCTTCTTGTACTATTACTGTCAGTGCAATCTGCTGTAATTAATACGTGGACGGAATTGAAGCTAATCCTCTAGCGCTGTTCTCGAGTGTCGACATAACGATGGCGAGAACAAAATGTGTGTGTGTCTTTCAAGAGAAAAGGTAAGGAGGCAGGTTGTAGGCACGTTCTCTTCTTGTACTGTTACTGTCAGTGCATTCTGCTGTAATTAATATGTGGACGGAATTTACGCTAATCCTCTAGCGCTGTTCCCGTGGGTCGACATAATGATGGCGAGAACAATGTGTGTGTGTGTGTGTGTGTTTCAAGAGAAAGGGTAAGGAGGCAGATTGTAGGCACGTTCTCTTCTTGTACTATTACTGTCAGTGCAATCTGCTGTAATTAATATGTGGACGGAATTGAAGCTAATCCTCTATCGCTGTTCCCGAGTGTCGACATAACGATGGCGAGAGCAAAGTGTGTGTGTGTGTTTCAAGAGAAAGGGTAAGGGGGCAGGTTGTAGGAACGTTCTCTTCTTGTACTCTTACTGTCAGTGCATTCTGCAGTAATTAATATGTGGACGGAATTGAAGCTAATCCTCTAGCGCTTTTCCCGAGTGTCGACATAACGATGGCGAGAACAATGTGTGTGTGTGTCTTTCAAGAGAAAGAGTAAGGAGGCAGGTTGTAGGCACGTTCTCTTCTTGTACTATTACTGTCAGTGCATTCTGCTGTAATTAATATGTGGACGGAATTTACGCTTATCCTCTAGCGCTGTTCCCGAGTGTCGACAAAACGATGGCGAGAACAATGTGTGTGTGTGTGTTTCATGAGAATAGGTAAGGAGGCAGATTGTAGGCACGTTCTCTTCCTGTACTATTACTGTCAGTGCAATCTGCTGTAATTAATATGTGGACGGAATTGAAGCTAATCCCCTAGACCTTTTCCCGAGAGTCGACATAACGATGGCGGAAACAATGCGCGTGTGTGTGTATCAAGAGAATGAGTAAGGAGGCAGGTTGTAGGCACGTTCTCTTCTTGTTCTATTACTGTCAGTGCATTCTGCTGTAATTAATATGTGTACGGAATTTACGCTTATTCTCTAGCGCTGTTCCCGAGTGTCGACATAACGATGGCGAGAACAATGTGTGTGTGTGTGTGTGTTTCAAGGGAAAGGGTAAGGAGGCAGGTTGTAGGCACGTTCTCTTCTTGTACTATTACTGTTAGTGCATTCTGCTGAAATTGATATGTGGACGGAATAGAAGATAATCCTCTAGCGCTGTTCCCGAGTGTCGACATCACGATGGCGAGAACAATGTGTGTGTGTGTGTTTCAAGAGAAAGGGTAAGGAGGCAGGTTGTAGGCACGTTCTCTTCTTGTACTATTACTGTCAGTGCATTCTGCTGTAATTACTATGTAGACGGAATTGAAGCTAATCCTCTAGTGCTGTTCCCGAGTGTCGACATAACGATGGCGAGAACGATGTGTGTGTGTGTTTAGAGTGAAAGTGTAAGGAGGCAGGTTGTAGGCACGTTCTCTTCTGGTACTATTACTGTCAGTGCATTCTGCTGTAATTAATATGTGGACGGAATTGAAGCTAATCCTCTAGCGGTGTTCCCGAGTGTCGACATAACGATAGCGAGAAAATGTCTGTGTGTGTGTGTTTTGCAAGGGAAAGGGTAATGAGGCAGGTTTTAGACACGTTCTCTGCTTGTACTATTACTGTCAGTGCGTTCTGCTTTTTATTAATATGTGGACGGAATTGAAGCTAATCCTCTAGCGCTATTCCCTAATGTCGACATAACGGTGGCGAGAACAATGTGTGTGTGTGTCTTTCAAGAGTAAGGGTAAGGAGGCAGGTTGTAGACACGTTCTCTTCTTCTACTACTACTGTCAGTGCATTCTGCTGTAGTTAATATGTGGACGGAATTGAAGTTAATCCTCTAGCGCTGTTCCCGAGTGTCGAAATAACGATGGCGAGAGCAAAATGTATGTGTGTGTTTCAAGAGAAAGGGTAAGGAGGCAGGTTGTAGGCACGTTCTCTTCTTGTACTATTACTGTCAGTGCATTCTGCTGTAATTAATATGTGGATGGAATTGAAGCTAATCCTCTAGCGCTGTTCCCGAGTGTCGACATAACGATGGCTAGAGCAAAATGTGTGTGTGTGTTTCAAGAGAAAGGGTAAGGAGGCAGGTTGTAGGCACGTTCTCTTCTTGTACTATTACTGTCAGTGCATTCTGCTGTAATTACTATGTGGACGTAATTGAAGCTAATCCTCTAGTGCTGTTCCCGAGTGTCGACATAACGATGCCGAGAACGATGTGTGTGTGTGTGTTTCGAGAGAAAGGGTAAGGAGGCAGCTTGTAGGCACGTTCTCTTCTTGTACTATTACTGTCAGTGCATTCTGCTGTAATTAATATGTTAACGGAATTGAAGCTAATCCTCTAGCACTGTTCCCGAGTGTCGACATAACGATGGCGAGAGCAAAATGTGTGTGTGTGTTTCAAGAGAAAGGGTAAGGAGGTAAGTTGTAGGCACGTTCTCTTCTTGTACTATTACTGTCAGTGCATTCTGCTGTAATTAATATGTGGACGGAATTGAAGCTAATCCTCTAGGGCTGTACCCGAGCGTCGACATAATGATGGCGAGAACAATACGTGTGTATGTGTTTCAATAGAAAGGGTAAGGAGGCGGGTTGTAGACTTGTTCTCTTCTTGTACTATTACTGCCAGTGCATTCTGCTGTAGTTAATATGCGGACGCAATTTAAGCTATTTCTCTAGCGCTGCTCCCGAGTGTCGACATAACGATGGCGAGAACAATGTATGTGTGTGTGTTTCAAGACAAGTGTAAGGAGGCATGTTGTAGACACAAGCTCATCTTGTACTACTACTGTCAGTGCATTCTGCTGTAATTAATATGTGGACGGAATTGAAGCTAATCCTCTAGCGCTGTTCCCGAGTGTCGACATAATGATGGCGAGAACAATATGTGTGTATGTGTTTCAAGAGAAAGGGTAAGGAGGCAGGTTGTACACACGTCAACTTCTTGGACTATTACTGTCAGGGAATCCTGCTGTAATTAATATGTGGACGGAATTGAACCTAATCCTCTAGCGCTGTTCCCGAGTGTCGACATAACGATGGCGAGAACAATGTGTGTGTTTGTGTTTCAAGAGAATGGGTAAGGAGGCAGGTTGTAGGCACGTTCTCTTCTTGTACTACTACTGTCAGTGCATTCTGCTGTAATTAATATGTGGATGGAATTGAAGCTAATCCTCTAGCGCTGTTCCCGAGTGTCGACATAACGATGGCGAGAACAATGTGTGTGTCTGTCTTTCAAGAGAAAGGGTAAGGAGGCAGGTTGTAGTCACGTTATCTTCTTGTACTATTACTGTTAGTGCATTCTGCTGTAATTAATATGTGGACGGAATTGAAGCTAATCCTCTAGCGCTGTTCCCGTGTGTCGACATAACGATGGCGAGAACTATGTGTTTGTGTGTCTTTCAAGAGAAAGGGTAAGGAGGCAGGTTGTAGGCACGTTCTCTTCTTGTACTATTACTGTCAGTGCATACTGCTGTAGTTAATATGTTTACGGAATTGAAGCTAATCCTCTAGCCCTGTTCCCGAGTGTCGACATAACGATGGCGAGAACAATGTGTGTGTGTGCGTTTCAAGAGAAAGGGTAAGGATTCACGTTGTAGGCACGTTCTCTTCTTGTACTATTACTGTCAGGGCATCCTGCTGTAATTAACAGGTGGACGGAATTGAAGCTAATACTCTAGCGCTGTTCCCGAGTGTCGACATAACGATGGCGAGAACAATATATGTGTATTTGTTTCAAGAGAAAGGGTAAGGAGGCAGGTTGTAGACTCGCTCTCTTCTTGTACTATTACTGTCAGTGCATTCTGCTGTAATTAATATGTTGACGGAATTGAAGCTAATATTCTAGCGCTGTTCCCGAGTGTCGACATAACGATGGCGATGACATTGTGTGTGTGTGTGTGTGTTTCAAGAGAAAGGGTAAGGAGTCAGGTTGTAGACACGTTATCTTCTTGTACTATTACTGTCAGGGCATCCTGCTGTAATTAATATGTGGACGGAATTGAAGCTAATCCTCTAGCGCTGTTCCCGAGTGTCGACATAACGATGGCGAGAACAATGTGTGTGTGTGTCTTTCAAGAGAAAGGGTAAGGAGGCAGGTTGTAGGCTCGTTCTCTTCTTGTACTATTACTGTCAGTGCATTCTGCTGTAATTAATATGTGGACGGAATTGAATATAATCCTCTAGTGCTGTTCCCGAGTGTCCACATAACGATGGTGATGACTATGTGTGTGTGTGTGTGTGTGTGTGTGTGTGTGTGTGTGTGTGTGTGTGTGTGTGCGTGTGTGTGTTTCAAGAGAAAGGGTAAGGAGGCAGGTTGTAGGCACGTTCTCTTCTTGTACTATTACTGTCAGTCCATTCTGCTGTAATTAATATGTGGACGGAATTGATGCTAATCCTCTAGCGCTGTTCCCGAGTGTCGACATGACGATGGCGAGAACAATGTAAGTGTGTGTCTTTCAATAGAAAGGGTAAGGAGGCGGGTTGTAGACTTGTTCTCTTCTTGTACTATTACTGTCAGTGCATTCTGCTGTAGTTAATATGTGGACGGAATTGAAACTAATCCTCTAGCGCTGTTCCCGAGTGTCGACATAACGATGGCGGTAACTATGTGTTTGTGTGTCTTTCAAGAGAAAGGGTAAGGAGGCAGGTTGTAGCCACGTTCTCTTCTTGTACTACTACTGTCAGTGCATTCTGCTGTAATTAAAATGTGGACGGAATTGAAGCAAGTCCTCTAGCGCTGTTCCCGAGTGTCGACATAACGATGGCGAGAACAGTGTGTGTGTGTGTGTGTATCAAGAGAAAGAGTAAGGAGGCAGGTTGTAGGCACGTTATCGTCTTGTACTATTACTGTCAGTGCATGCTGCTGCAGTTAATATGTGGACGGAATTGAAGTTAATCCTCTAATGCTGTTCCCGAGTGTCGACATAACGATGGCGAGAACAATGTGTGTGTGTGTGTATTTCAAGGGATAGGGTAAGGAAGCATGTTGTAGGCACGTTCTCTTCTTGTACTATTACTGTCAGTGCATTCTCCTGAAGTTAATATGTGGACGGAATTGAAGCTAGTCCTCTAGCGCTGTTCCCGAGTGTCGACATAACGATGGCGAGAACAATG
Source organism: Schistocerca gregaria (assembly GCF_023897955.1). Lineage (NCBI taxonomy): Eukaryota > Metazoa > Arthropoda > Insecta > Orthoptera > Acrididae > Schistocerca > Schistocerca gregaria. Next base: position 225,024,978 of record NC_064922.1, read on the forward strand.
TGTGTGTGTGCGTTTCAAGAGAAAGGGTAAGGAGGCAGGTTGTAGGCACGTTCTCTTCTTGTACTATTACTGTCAGTGCATTCTGCTGTAATTAATATGTGCACGAAATTGAAACTAATCCTCTAGCGCTGTTCCCGAGTGTCGACATAACGATGGCGGTAACTATGTGTTTGTGTGTCTTTCAAGAGAAAGGGTAAGGAGGCAGGTTGTAGGCACGTTCTCTTCTTGTACTATTACTGTCAGTGCATTCTGCTGTAATTAATATGTGGACAGAATTGAAGCTAATCCTCTAGTGCTGTTCCCGAGTGCCGACATTACGATGACGAGAACTATGTGTGTGTGTGTGTTTCAAGAGAAAAGGTAAGGAGGCAGATTGTATGCACGTTCTCTTCTTGTACTATTACTGTCAGTGCATTCTCCTGTAATTAATATGTGGACGGAATTGAAGCTAATCCTCTAGCGCTGTTCCCGAGTGTCGACATAACGATGGCGAGAACAATGTGTGTGTGTGTGTGTTTCAAGAGAAAGGGTAAGGAGGCAGGTTGTAGGCACGTTCTCTTCTTGTACTATTACTGTCAGTGCATTCTGCAGTAATTAATATGTGGACGGAATTGAAGCTAATCCTCTAGCCCTGTTCCTAGCCCTGTTTCCGAGTGTCGACATAACGATGGCGAGAACAATGTGTGTGCGTGTGTTTCAAGAGAAAGGGTAAGAAGGCAGGTTGTAGGCACGTTCTCTTCTTGTACTATTACTGTCAGTGCATTCTACTGTAATTAATATGTGTACAGAATTGAAGCTAATCCTCTAGCGCTGTTCCCGAGTGTCGACATACCGATGGCGAGAACTATGTGTGTGTGTGTGTGTGTGTGTGTTTCAGGAGAAAGGGTAAGGAGGTGGGTTGTAGTCTTGTTCTCTTCTTGTACTATTACTGTCAGTGCATTCTGCTGTAGTTAATATGCGGACGGAATTGAAACTAATCCTCTACCGCTGTTCCCGAGTGTCGACATAACGATGGCGAAAACAATAAGTGTGTGTGTGTGTTTCAACAGAAAGGGTAAGGAAGCAGGTTGTAGACACGTTCTCTTCTTGTACTATTACTGTCAGTGCATTCTGCTTTAATTAATATTTGGACGGAATTGAAGCTAATCCTCTAGCGCTGTTCCCGAGTGTCGACATAACGATTGCGAAAACTATGTGTTTGTGTGTCTTTCACGAGAAAGGGTAAGGAGGCAGATTGAAGGCACGTTCTCTTCTTGTACTATTACTGTCAGTGCAATCTGCTGTAAATAATATGTGGACGGATCTGAAGCTAATCCCCTAGCGCTCTTCCCGAGTGTCGACATAACGATGGCGAGAACAATGTGTGTTTGTGTGTTTTAAGAGAAAGGGTAAGGAGGCAGGTTGTAGGCACGTTCTCTTCTTGTACTATTACTGTCAGTGCATTCTGCAGTAATTAATATGTGCACGGAATTGTAGCTAATCCTCTAGCGCTGTTCCCGAGTGTCGGCATAACGATGACGAAAACAATGTGTGTGTGTGTGTTTCAAGAGAAAGGGTAAGGGAGCAGGTTGTAGGCACGTTCTCTACTTGTACTATTACTGTCAGTGCATTCTACAGTAATTAATATGTGGACGGAATTGAAGCTAATCCTCTAGCGCTTTTCCCGAGTGTCGACATAACGATGGCGAGAACAATATGTGTGTGTGTCTTTCAAGAGAAAGGGTAAGGAATCAGGTTGTAGGCACGTTCCCTTCTTGTACTATTACTGTCAGTGCATTCTGCTGTAATTAATATGTGGACGGAATTTACGCTAATCCTCTAGCGCTGTTCCAGACTGTTGAAGAAACGATGGCGAGAACAATGTGTGTGTGTGTCTTTCAAGAGAAAGGGTAAGGAGGCAGGTTGTAGGCACGTTCTCTTCTTGCACTGCTACTGTCAGTGCATTCTGCTGTAATTAATATGTGGACGGAATTTACGCTAATCCTCTAGCGCTGTTCCCGTGGGTCGACATAATGATGGCGAGAACAATGTGTGTGTGTGTGTGTGTTTCAAGAGAAAGGGTAAGGAGGCAGATTGTAGGCACATTCTCTTCTTGTACTATTACTGTCAATGCAATCTGCTGTAATTAATATGTGGACGTAATTGAAGCTTATCCTCTAGCGCTTTTCCCGAGTGTCGACATGACGATGGCGAGAACAATGTGTGTGTGTGTCTTTCAAGAGAAAGGGTAAAGAGGCAGATTGTAGGCACGTTCTCTTCTTGTACTATTACTGTCAGTGCAATCTGCTGTAATTAATATGTGGACGGAATTTACGCTAATCCTCTAGCGCTGTTCCCGTGGGTCGACATAACGATGGCGAGAACAATGTGTGTGTGTGTGTGTGTGTTTCAAGAGAAATTGTAAGGAGGCAGATAGTAGGCACGTTCTCTTCATGTACTATTACTGTCAGTGCAATCTGCTGTAATTAATATGTGGACGGAATTGAAGCTAATCCTCTATCGCTGTTCCCGTGTGTCGACATAACGATGGCGAGAGCAAAGTGTGTGTGTGTGTTTCAAGAGAAAGGGTAAGGAGGCAGGTTGTAGGCACGTTCTCTTCTTCTACTATTACTGTCAGTGCATTCTGCAGTAATTAATATGTGGAAGGAATTGAAGCTTATCCTCTAGCGCTTTTCCCGAGTGTCGACATGACGATGGCGAGAACAATGTGTGTGTGTGTCTTTCAAGAGAAAGGGTAAGGAGGCAGGTTGTAGGCCCGTTCTCTTCTTGTACTATTACTGTCAGTGCATTCTGCTGTAATTAATATGTGGACGGAATTTACGCTTATCCTCTAGTGCCGTTCCCGAGTGTCGACATAACGATGGCGAGAACAATGTGTGTGTGTGTGTTTCATGAGAAAGGGTAAGGAGGCAGATTGTAGGCACGTTCTCTTCTTGTACTATTACTGTCACTGCAATCTGCTGTAATTAATATGTGGACGGAATTGAAGCTAATCCCCTAGCGCTTTTCCCGAGTGTCGACATAACGATGGCGAAAACAATGTGTGTGTGAGTTTATCAAGAGAATGAGTAAGGAGGCAGGGTGTAGGCACGTTCTCTTCTTGTACTATTACTGTCAGTGCAATCTGCTGTAATTAATATGTGGACGGAATTGAAGCTAATTCTCTAGCGCTGTTCCAGAGTGTCGAAGTAACGATGGCGAGAACAAAGTGTGTGTGTGTCTTTCAAGAGAAAGGGTAAGGAGGCAGGTGGTAGACACGTTAACTTCTTGTACTATTACTGTCAGTGCATTCTGCTGTAATTAATATGTGGACGGAATTTACGCTAATCCACTAGCGCTGTTCCCGTGGGTCGACATAACGATGGCGAGAACAATGAGTGTGTGTGTGTTTCAAGAGAAAGGGTAAGGAGGCAGATTGTAGGCACGTACTCTTCTTGTACTATTACTGTCAGTGCAATCTGCTGTAATTAATATGTGGACAGAATTTACGCTAATCCTCTAGCACTGTTCCCGTGGGTCGACATAACGATGGCGAGAACAATGTGTGTGTGTGTGTGTGTGTTTCAAGAGAAAGGGTAAGGAGGCAGATTGTAGGCACGTTCTCTTCTTGTACTATTACTGTCAGTGCAATCTGCTGTAATTAATATGTGGACGGAATTGAAGCTAATCCTCTAGCGCTGTTCCCGACTGTCGACAGAACGATGGCGAGAGCAAAGTGTGTGTGTGTGTTTCAAGAGAAAGGGTAAGGAGGCAGGTTGTAGGCACGTTCTCTTCTTGTACTATTACTGTCAGTGCAGTCTGCAGTAATTAATATGTGGACGGAATTGAAGCTAATCCTCTAGCATTGTTCCCGGGTGTCGACATAACGATGGCGAGAACAATATGTGTGTATGTGTTTCAAGAGAAAGGGTATGGAGGCAGGTTGTAGACACGTTAACTTCTTGTACTATTACTGTCAGTGCATTCTGCCGTAACTAATATGTGGACTGAATCGAAGCTAATCCTCTAGTGCTGTTCCCGAGTGGCTACATAACGATGGCGAGAACAATGTGTGTGTGTGTGTGTGTGTGTGTGTGTGTGTCTTTCAAGAGAAAGTGTAAGGAGGCAGGTTTTAGACACGTTCTCTTCTTGTACTACTGCTGTGAGTGCATGGCGAAAACAATCTGTGTGTTTCGAGAGAAAGGGTAAGGAGGCAGCTTGTAGGCACGTTCTCTTCTTGTACTATTACTGTCAGTGCATTATGCTCTAATTAATATGTGGCCGGAATTGAAGCTAATCCTCTAGCGGTGTTCCCGAGTGTCGACATAACGATAGCGAGAACAATGTGTGTGTGTGTGTGTGTGTGTGTTTCAAGAGAAAGTGTAAGGAGGCAGGTTTTAGACACGTTCTCTTCTTGTACTACTACTGTCAGTGCATTCTGCTGTAATTAATATGTGGATGGAATTGAAGCTAATCCTCTAGCGCTGTTCCCGAGTGTCCACACAACGGTGGCGAGAACAATGTGTGTGTGTGTTTCAAGAGAAAGGGTAAGGAGGCAGCTTGTAGGCACGTTCTCTTCTTCTATTATTACTGTCAGTGCATTCTGCTGTAATTTATATGTGGACGGAATTGAAGACAATCCTCTAGCCCTGTTCCCGAGTTTTGACATAACGATGGCGAGAACAATGTGTGTGTGTGTGTTTCAAGACGAAGGGTAAGGAGGTAGGTTGTAGGCACGTTCTCTTCTTGTACTATTACTGTCCGTGCATTCTGCTGTAATTAATATGTGGAAGGAATTGAAGCTAATCCTGTAGTGCTGTTCCCGGGTGTCGACATAACGATGGCGGGAACAATGTGTGTGTGTTTCAAGAGAAAGGGTAAGGAGGCAGGTTGTAGGCACGTTCTCTTCTTGTACTATTACTGTCAGTGCATTCTGCAGTAATTAATATGTGGACGGAATTGAAGCTAATCCTCTAGCGCTTTTCCCGAGTGTCGACATAACGATGGCGAGAACAATGTGTGTGTGTGTCTTTCAAGAGAATGGGTAAGGAGGCAGGTTGTAGGCACGTTCCCTTCTTGTACTATTACTGTCAGTGCATTCTGCTTTAATTAATATGTGGACGGAATTTACGCTAATCCTCTAGCGCTGTTCCCGTGTGTCGACATAACGATGGCGAGAACAATGTGTGTGTGTGTGTGTTTCAAGAGAAAGGGTAAGGAGGCAGACTGTAAGCACGTTCTCTTCTTGTACTACTACTGTCAGTGCAATCTGCTGTAATTAATATGTGGACGGAATTGAAGCTAATCCTCTAGCGCTGTTCCCGAGTGTCGACATAACGATGGCGAGAGCAAAGTGTGTGTGTGTGTTTCAAGAGAAAGGGTAAGGAGGCTGGTTGTAGGCACGTTCTCTTCTTGTACTATCACTGTCAGTGCATTCTGCAGTAATTAATATGTGGACGGAATTGAAGCTAATCCTCTAGCGCTGTTCCCGAGTGTCGACATAAAGATGGCGAGAACAATGTGTGTGTGTGTCTTTCAAGAGAAAGGGTAAGGAGGCAGGTTGTAGGCACGTTCTCTACTTGTACTATTACTGTCAGTGCAATCTGCAGTAATTAATATGTGGACAGAATTGAAGCTAATCCTCTAGCGCTTTTCCCGAGTGTCAACATAACGATGGCGAGAACAATATGTGTGGGTGTCTTTCAAGAGAAAGGATAAGGAGGCAGGATGTAGGCACGTTCCCTTCTTGTACTATTACTGTCAGTGCATTCTGCTGTAATTAATATGTGGACGGAATTTACGCTAATCCTCTAGCGCTGTTCCCGTGGGTCGACATAATGATGGCGAGAACAATGTGTGTGTGTGTGTTTCAAGAGAAAGGGTAAGGAGGCAGATTGTAAGCACGTTCTCTTCTTGTACTATTACTGTCAGTGCAATCTGCTGTAATTAATACGTGGACGGAATTGAAGCTAATCCTCTAGCGCTGTTCTCGAGTGTCGACATAACGATGGCGAGAACAAAATGTGTGTGTGTCTTTCAAGAGAAAAGGTAAGGAGTCAGGTTGTAGGCACGTTCTCTTCTTGTACTGTTACTGTCAGTGCAATCTGCTGTAATTAATATGTGGACGGAATTGAAGCTAATCCTCTATCGCTGTTCCCGAGTGTCGACATAACGATGGCGAGAGCAAAGTGTGTGTGTGTGTTTCAAGAGAAAGGGTAAGGGGGCAGGTTGTAGGAACGTTCTCTTCTTGTACTCTTACTGTCAGTGCATTCTGCAGTAATTAATATGTGGACGGAATTGAAGCTAATCCTCTAGCGCTTTTCCCGAGTGTCGACATAACGATGGCGAGAACAATGTGTGTGTGTGTCTTTCAAGAGAAAGAGTAAGGAGGCAGGTTGTAGGCACGTTCTCTTCTTGTACTATTACTGTCAGTGCATTCTGCTGTAATTAATATGTGGACGGAATTTACGCTTATCCTCTAGCGCTGTTCCCGAGTGTCGACAAAACGATGGCGAGAACAATGTGTGTGTGTGTGTTTCATGAGAATGGGTAAGGAGGCAGATTGTAGGCACGTTCTCTTCCTGTACTATTACTGTCAGTGCAATCTGCTGTAATTAATATGTGGACGGAATTGAAGCTAATCCCCTAGAGCTTTTCCCGAGAGTCGACATAACGATGGCGGAAACAATGCGCGTGTGTGTGTATCAAGAGAATGAGTAAGGAGGCAGGTTGTAGGCACGTTCTCTTCTTGTACTATTACTGTCAGTGCATTCTGCTGTAATTAATATGTGTACGGAATTTACGCTTATCCTCTAGCGCTGTTCCCGAGTGTCGACATAACGATGGCGAGAACAATGTGTGTGTGTGTGTGTGTTTCAAGGGAAAGGGTAAGGAGGCAGGTTCTAGGCACGTTCTCTTCTTGTACTATTACTGTTAGTGCATTCTGCTGAAATTGATATGTGGACGGAATAGAAGATAATCCTCTAGCGCTGTTCCCGAGTGTCGACATCACGATGGCGAGAACAATGTGTGTGTGTGTGTTTCAAGAGAAAGGGTAAGGAGGCAGGTTGTAGGCACGTTCTCTTCTTGTACTATTACTGTCAGTGCATTCTGCTGTAATTACTATGTAGACGGAATTGAAGCTAATCCTCTAGTGCTGTTCCCGAGTGTCGACATAACGATGGCGAGAACGATGTGTGTGTGTGTTTAGAGTGAAAGTGTAAGGAGGCAGGTTGTAGGCACGTTCTCTTCTGGTACTATTACTGTCAGTGCATTCTGCTGTAATTAATATGTGGACGGAATTGAAGCTAATCCTCTAGCGGTGTTCCCGAGTGTCGACATAACGATAGCGAGAAAAATGTCTGTGTGTGTGTGTTTTGCAAGGGAAAGGGTAATGAGGCAGGTTTTAGACACGTTCTCTGCTTGTACTATTACTGTCAGTGCGTTCTGCTTTTTATTAATATGTGGACAGAATTGAAGCTAATCCTCTAGCGCTGTTCCCGAGTGTCGACATAACGATGGCGAAAACAATCTGTGTGTGTGTGTGTTTCAAGAGGAAGGGTAAGGAGGCAGATTGTAGACACGTTCCCTTCTTGTACTATTACTGTCAGTGCGTTTTGCTGTAATTAATACGTGGACGGAATTGAAGCTAATCCTCTAGCGCTGTTCCCGAGTGTCGACATAACGATGAAGAGAACAATGTGTGTGTGTGTGTGTGTGTGTGTTTCAAGAGAAAGGGTAAGGAGGTAGGTTGTAGGCACGTTCTCTTCTTGTACTATTACTGTCAGTGCATTCTGCTGTAACTAATATGTGGACTGAATTGAAGCTAATCCTCTAGTGCTGTTCCCGAGTGTCGACATAACGATGGCGAGAACAATGTGTGTGTGTATGTTACAAGAGAAAGGGTAAGGAGGCAGTTTGTAGGCACGTTCTCTTCTTGTACTATTACTGTCAGTGCATTCTGCTGTAATTAATATGTGGACGGAATTGAAGCTAATCCTCTAGCGCTGCTCCCGAGTGTCGACATAACGATGGCGAGAACAATGTGTGTGTTTGTGTGTGTGTGTGTGTGTGTGTTTCAAGATAAAGGGTAAGGAGGCAGGTTGTAGGCACGTTCTCTTCTTGTACTATTACTGTCAGTGCAATCTGCTGTAATTAATACGTGGACGGAATTGAAGCTAATCCTCTAGCGCTGTTCTCGAGTGTCGACATAACGATGGCGAGAACAAAATGTGTGTGTGTCTTTCAAGAGAAAAGGTAAGGAGGCAGGTTGTAGGCACGTTCTCTTCTTGTACTGTTACTGTCAGTGCATTCTGCTGTAATTAATATGTGGACGGAATTTACGCTAATCCTCTAGCGCTGTTCCCGTGGGTCGACATAATGATGGCGAGAACAATGTGTGTGTGTGTGTGTGTGTTTCAAGAGAAAGGGTAAGGAGGCAGATTGTAGGCACGTTCTCTTCTTGTACTATTACTGTCAGTGCAATCTGCTGTAATTAATATGTGGACGGAATTGAAGCTAATCCTCTATCGCTGTTCCCGAGTGTCGACATAACGATGGCGAGAGCAAAGTGTGTGTGTGTGTTTCAAGAGAAAGGGTAAGGGGGCAGGTTGTAGGAACGTTCTCTTCTTGTACTCTTACTGTCAGTGCATTCTGCAGCAATTAATATGTGGACGGAATTGAAGCTAATCCTCTAGTGCTGTTCCCGAGTGTCGACATAACGATGCCGAGAACGATGTGTGTGTGTGTGTTTCGAGTGAAAGGGTAAGGAGGCAGCTTGTAGGCACGTTCTCTTCTTGTACTATTACTGTCAGTGCATTCTGCTGTAATTAATATGTGGACGGAATTGAAGCTAATCCCCTAGAGCTTTTCCCGAGAGTCGATATAACGATGGCGGAAACAATGCGCGTGTGTGTGTATCAAGAGAATGAGTAAGGAGGCAGGTTGTAGGCACGTTCTCTTCTTGTACTATTACTGTCAGTGCATTCTGCTGTAATTAATATGTGTACGGAATTTACGCTTATCCTCTAGCGCTGTTCCCGAGTGTCGACATAACGATGGCGAGAACAATGTGTGTGTGTGTGTGTGTTTCAAGGGAAAGGGTAAGGAGGCAGGTTGTAGGCACGTTCTCTTCTTGTACTATTACTGTTAGTGCATTCTGCTGAAATTGATATGTGGACGGAATAGAAGATAATCCTCTAGCGCTGTTCCCGAGTGTCGACATCACGATGGCGAGAACAATGTGTGTGTGTGTGTTTCAAGAGAAAGGGTAAGGAGGCAGGTTGTAGGCACGTTCTCTTCTTGTACTATTACTGTCAGTGCATTCTGCTGTAATTACTATGTAGACGGAATTGAAGCTAATCCTCTAGTGCTGTTCCCGAGTGTCGACATAACGATGGCGAGAACGATGTGTGTGTGTGTTTAGAGTGAAAGTGTAAGGAGGCAGGTTGTAGGCACGTTCTCTTCTGGTACTATTACTGTCAGTGCATTCTGCTGTAATTAATATGTGGACGGAATTGAAGCTAATCCTCTAGCGGTGTTCCCGAGTGTCGACATAACGATAGCGAGAAAAATGTCTGTGTGTGTGTGTTTTGCAAGGGAAAGGGTAATGAGGCAGGTTTTAGACACGTTCTCTGCTTGTACTATTACTGTCAGTGCGTTCTGCTTTTTATTAATATGTGGACAGAATTGAAGCTAATCCTCTAGCGCTGTTCCCGAGTGTCGACATAACGATGGCGAAAACAATCTGTGTGTGTGTGTGTTTCAAGAGGAAGGGTAAGGAGGCAGATTGTAGACACGTTCCCTTCTTGTACTATTACTGTCAGTGCGTTTTGCTGTAATTAATACGTGGACGGAATTGAAGCTAATCCTCTAGCGCTGTTCCCGAGTGTCGACATAACGATGAAGAGAACAATGTGTGTGTGTGTGTGTGTGTTTCAAGAGAAAGGGTAAGGAGGTAGGTTGTAGGCACGTTCTCTTCTTGTACTATTACTGTCAGTGCATTCTGCTGTAACTAATATGTGGACTGAATTGAAGCTAATCCTCTAGTGCTGTTCCTGAGTGTCGACATAACGATGGCGAGAACAATGTGTGTGTGTATGTTACAAGAGAAAGGGTAAGGAGGCAGTTTGTAGGCACGTTCTCTTCTTGTACTATTACTGTCAGTGCATTCTGCTGTAATTAATATGTGGACGGAATTGAAGCTAATCCTCTAGCGCTGTTCCCGAGTGTCGACATAACGATGGCGAGAACAATGTGTGTGTTAGTGTGTGTGTGTGTGTGTGTGTTTCAAGATAAAGGGTAAGGAGGCAGGTTGTAGGCACGTTCTCTTCTTGTACTATTACTGTCAGTGCATTCTGCTGTAATTAATATGTGGACGGAATTGAAGCTAATCCTCTAGCGCTATTCCCTAATGTCGACATAACGGTGGCGAGAACAATGTGTGTGTGTGTCTTTCAAGAGTAAGGGTAAGGAGGCAGGTTGTAGACACGTTCTCTTCTTCTACTACTACTGTCAGTGCATTCTGCTGTAGTTAATATGTGGACGGAATTGAAGTTAATCCTCTAGCGCTGTTCCCGAGTGTCGACATAACGATGGCGAGAGCAAAATGTGTGTGTGTGTTTCAAGAGAAAGGGTAAGGAGGCACGTTGTAGGCACGTTCTCTTCTTGTACTATTACTGTAAGTGCATTCTGCTGTAATTAATATGTGGACGGAATTGAAGCTAATCCTCTAGTGCTGTTCCCGAGTGTCGACATAACGATGCCGAGAACGATGTGTGTGTGTGTGTTTCGAGTGAAAGGGTAAGGAGGCAGCTTGTAGGCACGTTCTCTTCTTGTACTATTACTGTCAGTGCATTCTGCTGTAATTAATATGTGGCCGGAATTGAAGCTAATCCTCTAGCGGTGTTCCCGAGTGTCGACATAACGATAGCGATAACAATGTGTGTGTGTGTGTGTGTGTGTGTGTTTCAAGAGAAAGGGTAAGGAGGCAGGTTTTAGACACGTTCTCTTCTTGTACTATTACTGTCAGTGCATTCTGCTGTAATTAATATGTGGATGGAATTGAAGCTAATCCTCTAGCGCTGTTCCCGAGTGTCGACATAACGATGGCTAGAGCAAAATGTGTGTGTGTGTTTCAAGAGAAAGGGTAAGGAGGCAGGTTGTAGGCACGTTCTCTTCTTGTACTATTACTGTCAGTGCATTCTGCTGTAATTACTATGTGGACGTAATTGAAGCTAATCCTCTAGTGCTGTTCCCGAGTGTCGACATAACGATGCCGAGAACGATGTGTGTGTGTGTGTTTCGAGAGAAAGGGTAAGGAGGCAGCTTGTAGGCACGTTCTCTTCTTGTACTATTACTGTCAGTGCATTCTGCTGTAATTAATATGTTAACGGAATTGAAGCTAATCCTCTAGCACTGTTCCCGAGTGTCGACATAACGATGGCGAGAGCAAAATGTGTGTGTGTGTTTCAAGAGAAAGGGTAAGGAGGTAAGTTGTAGGCACGTTCTCTTCTTGTACTATTACTGTCAGTGCATTCTGCTGTAATTAATATGTGGACGGAATTGAAGCTAATCCTCTAGTGCTGTTCCCGAGTGTCGACATAACGATGCCGAGAACGATGTGTGTGTGTGTGTTTCGAGAGAAAGGGTAAGGAGGCAGCTTGTAGGCACGTTCTCTTCTTGTACTATTACTGTCAGTGCATTCTGCTGTAATTAATATGTGGCCGGAATTGAAGCTAATCCTCTAGCGGTGTTCCCGAGTGTCGACATAACGATAGCGATAACAATGTGTGTGTGTGTGTGTGTGTGTTTCAAGAGAAAGGGTAAGGAGGCAGGTTTTAGACACGTTCTCTTCTTGTACTATTACTGTCAGTGCATTCTGCTGTAATTAATATGTGGATGGGATTGAAGCTAATCCTCTAGCGCTGTTCCCGAGTGTCGACATAACGATGGCTAGAGCAAAATGTGTGTGTGTGTTTCAAGAGAAAGGGTAAGAAGGCAGGTTGTAGGCACGTTCTCTTCTTGTACTATTACTGTCAGTGCATTCTGCTGTAATTACTATGTGGACGGAATTGAAGCTAATCCTCTAGTGCTGTTCCCGAGTGTCGACATAACGATGCCGAGAACGATGTGTGTGTGTGTGTTTCGAGAGAAAGGGTAAGGAGGCAGCTTGTAGGCACGTTCTCTTCTTGTACTATTACTGTCAGTGCATTCTGCTGTAATTAATATGTTAACGGAATTGAAGCTAATCCTCTAGCGCTATTCCCGAGTGTCGACAAAACGATGGCGAGAACAATGTGTGTGTGTGTGTCTCAAGAGAAAGGGTAAGGAGGTAGGTTGTAGGCACGTTCTCTTCTTGTACTATTACTGTCAGTGCATTCTGCTCTAATTAATATGTGGACAGAATTGAAGCTAATCCTTTAGCGCTGTCAGTTATAACAGTTTGCAGTGTTTGTGAGGTATTGTCACACCTATTTTTGTATCACATTTCATGTCATTAATAGTTGGTTTTCAAGAAATAGTGAGTCAAACTGTTATTCCACAACACCGTCGGACTGCCCCTTCAGATTGGTATTTTGCTATGAGAACCGCCTATTGCACTTCCTAGAAAGCGCTAAATTATTACCGTGCATGACTAACATCGTTGACACAATCCCAGGATAGCAAGGGTACATACATACGACAACCACTGCACAATCCGCTTAGAAGCTTATGCATCCGAGTTGTCTCCAAAAATAATATACGAAAGAGAAAAACTGAACGATTTGTTGACCTATTAAAAATGTATGCGCTGCAGGGAAAGAAGAGTAATACACAATATACGTAAGAACAATGTGGAAAAACACGAATAAAAGAGGTGCTCGGACTCAAAGTGTGTGATTAAACGACGTAATCCTTATCCCCTACCGTTCAACATACGTATCGAAGAAGCTACGATGGAGGTAATAGAAAGTTCCAGAAAATTTTTTTTTTCTTTTACGGTGATACGACGTAGTTGACGTTACATTGTATCCACAGTGAATGGGAGGAGGAACTAAGGTACCCGTTGAATGTAACGATCACTCTAAGCAACACAGAATATGGAATTAAAAAAAGAAAATAATAAGGAGTAGCAGAAATGAGATTAACGCTAAACATAACATAAAAATTAGGACTACAATAGTACTCGAAGTGAAGAAATTCTGATAGGTGGGAAGAAAAATAAGACATGACGGGTGAAGAAGAGGTGATACAAGAAGTAAGTTTGCACAGGGATTGCATTCTTTGCTCGCTAAAGGATGACAGTATTAAACAAAGGAATTAATTTGAGAACAAAATTTCTCCATCTGGAGTCTCGTATACTATGAAAGAAAATCATGGACTGTTAGAAAGCAGGAAAAGAGAGAATCGATACATTTGGAATAAAGCAGGGCTGATAAAGTAAATAATAAAGTCATCCACAAAATAAACGAAGGAAGTAATCAAAGGAAAACACCGATTTGTACCAGGGGGGTCAACGGCCTAATCGCAGTGGTAACACCGGTTCCCGCAAAAAAATTATGGAGAAGGACTGAAATTAGAATATGATACTGGTTTTGTTGGCATCAGTCCGTAAATACGTGTTACACAACTCTGTACGCATCTCTATCCTATAAAAACCTCTTCATTTCGCAGAACTATTGCAACCGACATCCATTCGAGCCTGCTTACTGCATTCAAGCTCTGGTCCCCGTGTACAGCTTTTGGGCCCCACACTTCCCTTTACTGAGAACCGTTTGAAGCCTCTGGTGTGTGCTCTATCGGCTGATACCTCCTTTTAGTATATTTGTTGTCATAAATTTGTTTTTCCCTCAGTTCGAATCAGTACCACCTCATTTGTTACTCGGCCTACCCATTTATCTTCAGCGTTCGTGTATTGCACAATATTCCAAATCCTTCAACTCTCTTTTTATCTGAGCTGTTTATTGTCCACATTTTACTACAGTACATGGTTAAATTCCAGACAAATATCTTCAGGCTTAACTTAATGACACTAAATTTATATTCGATGTTAACAAATTTATCTTTTTCCAGAAATTCTTTTCGTGTTATTTTTAGTCTGCATTTTCTCTCCTCTCTGCTTTGAAAATCACAATTTATTTTGCCCCCCCCCCCCCCCCCAAATAACAGAACTCAGCTACTACTTGTAGTATCTCATCTTTTAATCTGATTCCTTCAGCGTAGCCTAATTTAATTCGACTGCATTAAAATTAATTTTCATTTCCCGTATCTGAAAATTTATTTCAACAAATTCTTTCAATCTCTAGTCTGCGGAACTAGTAGACACATAAATTTGAAGTGCTATAGTGGATGCCGGTTTCGTATCTATATCGGCTATGATAATGCTTACATTGTGTTAGTCATAGCAGATTACCAGCATTCTTATTTTCTTATTCCTTATTGGGCCTATTCCAGAATTATCCTTATTTGATTTTATGTCTGCAACCAGCCATGTTGCCACAGTGCAATGTGTTCGAAATTTTTAGAAAAACAGTGGGAAGCCATAGGAAAAGACGAGTAATACAAAAAATATGTACAAGAACCAAGAGGGTACAGTAAGACTGGAAGATCAAGAAGAAGAACTCGGATTAAAAACGGATTAAGGCAGAGGTCTATCTATGGCCTACCGTTCAATCTATACACCGAGGAAGCAATGACGGAAATAAAAAAGTTCAAGAGCGGAATGAAAATTCACGTTGAAAGTATATTAGTAATAAGATTCGCCGATGACATTGCTATCCTGACTGAAACTGAAAAAGAATTACAGGATCTGCTGAATGGAATGAACAGTCTAATGAATATAGAATATGAATTGAGAGTAAATTGAAAAAAATGAAGGTAATGAGGACTAGCAGCAATGAGAACAGCGAGAAACTAATCTAAAGGATTGGTGGTCACGAATTAGATGAAATTAAGGAATTCTGCTACCAAAGTAGCAAAACAACCAGCGACGGATGGAGAAATGAGGACACAGTAAGTAGACTAGTACTGCTAAAAATGGCATTCCTGGCCAAGAGGAGTCTACTAGTGTCAAACATAGGCCTTAACTCGAGCAAGAAATTTCTGAGAGTGTACATTCGGAGCACAGCGTCGTATGGTAATGAAATATGGAATGTGGGTAAACCGGAACAGAAGAGCATCGAAGCCCTTTGGATATGGTGCTACAGAAGAATGTTGAAAATTTAGTACACTGATAATGTAAGGAACGAGGAGGTTCCCCGCAGAATCGGAAAGGAGTATATGGAAAACACTGCCAAGAATAAAGGACAGGATGACAACACACGTGTTAAGATATCAGTGAGGAACTTCATCGTCAATAGAGGCAACCGTAGAGGGAAAATTTGTAGAGGAAGACAGAGAATTGAATACATACAGCAAACAATTAAGTATTAATTAAATTAAGTATTAATTGCTCAGTAAGGAATAGTAAAAAAATATGTTGCATCCACATGTGGTATCTAAATTTAGCTGTCCTTTTTAACGATTACCGTTTATATGCTTCCGTATCTCAATTGGGAAAAACGGAAACCTTAGAGGTAAGGACGGTTTAGTAGGCCCTTGCATGTAATTTGGGCTCCATAAGTATCTAATAAGTAACACGGGGAATTCTACTGGTGAATGCATCAGCTACTAGTACTACTTTGTTGTTTAGCCTGTAGAGCGCTCTGACGCAATAGATATTAATACCAGGTAACAGCGAGGTTATATTCTTTTTATAGCCGACAACAACATTGTGAGACAAACATCTGTAACAGTATTGTTGTAGTTATGCCTATGAAAGTGCTCATTATGATTTTTTACTTATATTACCAAGGTATCAAAGATTATGTTCCAGTGCTAATATTAAAATTTATGCTTAAGGTTAGACGATGATAAGTTTATGTACACAAATACGGCGGCGTTTGAAATATGAGTCCTACCTAGTAGTATTAGACTCCAAAACAATAGGGCCCAAATAATAATTACTACAGGGCTTCTGTTCCATTTTGTGTTGCAGATGCCCGATAACGAGTTAACGCATAGGGGAAAACAATAAAGAAAACTTGGAGTACACAAGTCATGGTAAGAGTTGTACAAACACTACCAGGGAAAATAATGGGCCTAAAAAAATGCTGCGAGATAGTTTTCTGTGCCTAAAGCAACGCTATTAAGGCTCTATCGTCTTGACTTGCCTTTCGAAGCAGCAGTTAGTCGAAAAATCGAAAGCAAGCCAATATTATCTGCTGACATGAAAAACGAACTTATTAAACATTTAATTAGTAGTGAAGGGCTTATGATGGTTATACCACAAACTCTACAGTCGTCACCTCAAATAACTCCAACCAGAAGTTTTTGCCGCATGCTAGGGATATAGAAGAAACTATTCCCTCCAGACTTCCTTCATTAGCTGTTTCACCAGGAGACATTTGACCCATTCCGAAGCCCAAACAGCTAGCACATTGCGCTCGTTTGTTGTGAACTCTAAGTGCTCCTTTGCTCCCTGCGTATTCAAGAGTTGCAAGAAGGAGGTTACTTCTTCCTTTATTAGCCATAAAAGTTCAAAAACTTGACCTTTACTTAACCGACGAACATTGTTGTATTGCAATAAGTCAGAATACGCTGCATCACACTCTGAAAGAAACTTCTTGAACTTTCGGTGTTGAGAAAAGAATGAGATCTCATAAAATTAGTCAACTGCACCAAGCTGTCCATTACTTCTTTCAGTGTGGCACTGAGTATTCCACAAAGGGCAGTCTGATGAATTATACACTGACACGATATGAGACCTGGATTCTGATCCTTGATTTTCTTTACTATACCTTTTTCTTAAGCAATCATCGCTGGGGCGCCGTCAGTTGAAAGCGACACTATTTTATCATAACGACTCTTGGAATTATTAATAAAGTCGTCAATAGCTTTGAATACATTTTCTCCTCGAGTGTTATCTTTCAAAGGCAATATTGCGAGCAATTCTTCCCTAAATGTCTTATTTTCAATGTCGAAAAATCTTACGAAAATATATATTTGTTCATCATCAACAACGTCACATGATTCGTCAAATGCAATAGTGTAGCGTGGTGCCTTTTCCAAAAGTTCCACCAGAGTGCTTTTAATATCAGTACCTAAAATTTCCGTTCTTCTTGTATTACTTCTTGCCGACATTGGAATACTTTGAATTGCAGCGACAACATCCTTTTTTTTCTTCAAAAAAGTCCGTTCTTCTTGTATTACTTCTTGCCGACATTGGAATACTTTGAATTGAAGCGACAACACCCTTTTTTTCTTCAAAAAGTGCCGAGGCCATTTCCAACATACATTCTTCCATTATTTCAGAATCTGAAAATGGTTTTTTGTTTACTAAGTGCCCAGCACACATGAAACGCTGTTTCTCCCGATTTTTCTTGCTCACTCATACAGTGAACCAGCAATTTCGTACTTTTTTCGTAAGAAGTGAGGTATTCATGTAATGTAAATTTAAATTTTATCGTGATAAGTTTACGAAGCAGTTATACTTATCACATTTATACATTGTCCAATAGAATTATATTACCTGTAGTTTTTCTTTACGAGCCTCATTGCCAAGAGGAAAGTTTTTGTGGAATTGCTGCGGAATTGTCACTTTAAATTGCCACTTTTAATAACAGAGACAGTTTTATTACATATTCAGCAAACTGAAACAACGTAGGGGTATCAGGCAGCGTAAAACAATATTGTTCAGTCCATTTAGTCAAAATCTCCTATTTACAGTGTCCCTTTTCGTTTTTTAGGGCCCATTATTAATGTAGGCATGCATGTACGAAAAGGTTTTTCACACGACAAATTGTAAAACAAATGAATAATTGCTCTGCGGCCTGCGTGCGATTGACGAAACGAAGTAAAGACCGACCGCCGACTGTGCTCTCTTTGACTAAAACGACAGGTTCGGACTGGACTTGTTTAACAAATGAACGAGTGAGCAGTGACGCGTGGTGGGAGGCGACACTCGCCGAGAAAAATAGAATGAAATTGATCGACTCGACTAAATGATTTGCTAATCTACTGGACTAAATGTTTGTTTTTCAGACACGTTTAGTTACTAAATTACTCAGTACTCGAGTAAATTACTAGCCTAGTGCGAACGAGGTGCCAGGATACTTAGTTGGACATCGGACTGTATTTAAGAATATTTAGCGGTCCGAGGTTCGACCTTCCGCAGTCCGTATACAGGTAGACGTATCACGTTAAAGTTTATATCACAGTAGGCCATACGGTCCCTTCGAGAAGTAAAAAATTTAAGCTTTTAAGGGAATGGATCCAAAAGATAGGACCGTTTACGCCACAAACTTTGATACTCGCATACACACTCATCAAAACATACACGGTACTTCCCGTTGACATAAAATCAAGAAATTCGGTGATAAGCAAGGTTTCGCAGTAAAAGTAAAAGAGAAAAAATCCGAAAATTGTTAATCTCTAATAATATCGCACTAAAAAATTATTTTTGGTCATTTGTTACCCGACTGTGCGTATTAAGCCGCCTTTTTCTCAGGAAAAAGTTGTCGTATCAAATTCAAATTTATGTCACATTCTAGGGCTTATTGTCCCTTGGGGGTGTAATGAAATTTAAACTCGTAAATCAATGCAATCAAATGATATGGCCATTTATGTCAATTATTTTGATACTCGCAAACCTACTGATCAAAAGCTGTAGTTTACTTGCCGTTGACCTGGAAACATGAAATTCTGGCAACAGGCGAGGTTTCACTGTAAAAGTAAAGCAAAGAATATGAAAATTGTTAATTTGTAATTATATCATACGAAAAAATACTTTGTCATTTTCATCAGACTTAAGACATTCTCAGAAGTTTTGGAATTCCCGGAATTGATATCTTGCCTGTATAGATGACGATAACCGGTTAAAAATCCGTCGAAATATTCGATTCCTGGGATGGATGAACTATCTATATACATAATCATGTTCGTACGGAACCCTAAGAGAGCGAGACTTTTCGCAATTGGCCAGTTTTACTTACTTTTTTAAATGTTTTAGACCCCGTTTCAAAATATGCATCTTCGGTACAAGAACGTATCTGATACTGTAATTACGTGTTTAGAAAGTCATTTCGAGACACTTTTGATTAAACTTTACATTACCCTGTAGCCTTCTTAACAGCCAGTTTTTGAGGTATTGGAAGTTAGCAATTTGTAGTATGTTGTTTACAACCACTATTTGCCCACACCTGAAACTGAAATGAGTCTGAAGTAACACTGTTCTCAGCCAGAACGCTACGCAACGGAATATCAAAAATCTGAATTAAGATGTATCTACTGACAAACAAATTGAGTATCGAGAATCACACACCTAAAATGGCTAAACCCAAAAGTAATAAAGGTATTAGCTATCAGAACAATCGAAATGAATAAAGAAGTAAACATCTCACAGTATCTAACAGTGTGAAAATGAAAAAAACGCATCTGCATGCGATATGAACAAGTTACTAAGTGCCACAAAAATTAATACATCTTTTCACGAACGTAGCCCCTTACGGAAACGAAACCTGATTATTCCGTCTCCTTCAGTGCATATTGTAACCTCCATTCGCTAGTCGTCTTACTTGCAATAACTGTAACTACAGCACTAGTAGTAGTAACCTGCAGCTGGAATGTACGCAAGCTTGCATGTATGTGCTAGGACATGGAGTTAACTTTTTAGGCCTATCCTCCCGTAAGACACGCCACGATGTCTCAATATGAAATAGTTTCAGACTTTAATAATTAAGCAGGGACGTAGCGTATGCAGCCATTTGAAATGCTTCAAAACGGATATGTTTTGCGGTTGAATGAGGAACGGGGTTGCCAAGGAGAACTGATGTAGCAGGCACCGACAGATTTTACGTGTTATCAATATATTCAGTAGTTCAGCCACAACTTTTATGCAATGCGAGTTCATAAAGTTGACTATCATTGTATGCAAATAAATGCGAACAGTGTAGACAATGGTTGACAACAAAATCACAATGGTACCAGGACACATGGAAGGATGGACGGACTCATTTGTCGACGATGTGCAAAGCCAAGAAAATTGCTCAGTGATCGATTTGCTATTGTGGAGCAAACCTACGCTTGCTTAGACAGGTTATCAATTCTTCGTAAGAACCCATTTCCCTCAAGTTTCAGACATGCAGGCCGACTGGACAAAGGTGAGTGGAATGTTGTGTACACACCAACACACGAAAGAAAGACGCTTTCAGAAGCTCTTCTCCAAAATGTTTGGGAGCAGCTGTTGGAAACGTAATGTGGACACACCACAAGTAGGAAATGTAATACAGTTCCCATGGTTTTGAGCCAAAGACCACATGAAACCACACAAGGCAACTCCAGTGTTGACACAAATGACGCAACTTTACACAGCATTAAACAACACCAGATAACATAAGCAGTGCCCTTACAATTAATAACATTAAACAAGAGTTGGAATAGTGGAAAGGTCCACTTTTCAGAAGGAAAACGACATTCATAATTTGCACAATCATTTACTTTCAAAAAATAATCAATAGCAATAAATCATAGCAGAGAAACTTCCTAGCAGATTAATTTGTCAGGAAGTTTCTTAAGAGCGCGAATCATAGCAGAGAAGGTTCATCAACGCAACAGATGATAAACAGACTGTAAAACTCCGCTACGGCGCAAACTATGCTTTATTGATGTCATCTCACCAAACCAACTATGGTTCTGTATCTACTACGAAGCTAATTTTTCAGCACCCCATGAACAATTGCCACTTAACGACTCCAGGTCCGCCCGGCTGGAAAGCGCTCCCTCTCTCCTTTTGTTCAAACCGTCAACGGTCAGTGTCTAACTTAAGAGGATCATGCGAACCTGACACATCAATTCCGCTACTTGTCATGTATCTTTAAAATATATCCAGTTACAGCTTACGGCTCATTAAAGCATTTGAGCTTAAGCCCTTATCTACTCCGACGCTCTTCTGTATCTTACGTCGATATGAGAATCAAAAAACTGCCTATTTTGATGAAAATGAGGCGACCCCTTACTTAGGGTGTCCTTTCAGTATATTCGCATAAATTCTTTATTCTTTCTAGTGCAGTACCGAAGTCTGGCAAAGATGTGAATCACAGTCGAAAGGTGTGGAAGGTCAAACTCCTTCTGGCTCTTCAAAAATAAGGTTTCCCATATTTTCCCTGAGCCAGCTAAAGCAAGCACAGGAACGATTTATGGTATCTGCTGATGAGCTGTGCGGACTCTATGGTCGTGATCGAAGAAACTTTTCGGTTCCTGACGTTTCGTCTAGAGCTGCGCTGGACATCTTCGGAGGCGCTGAGTCCTGCTGGCTGACGAGGGGGACGTCGGAGAGCGGCATAAACATTGTTCAAAGTGGGCGTGGTTGAGTTTACACTTGATCAGCAGCAATAATCTATGTCAAGGATAAAACTTAACTATGGATTCCCACCTGTTAATTCTGCAGAGCCATTGTCCATATAACACTGAGTTTCATAGCCCCTTCTTTTCCGTTAAAATTATCGGTACGCTTATAGATTTCTATGGCTTCTCTGTATAGTATTGGACAATAATTTGTCACAATAGATAAAATTTTGGTTTCAGAATACTTCACTTCATGATTTCCTGACCCAAGAACACGCTCTGTTTTTACTAGCCGGCAAAGACTTTTACGTTCAGCAAGTGGAGTATATAAGATACCGTGCACTTATGGAACGGCCTACATTGTAAATACCAAGAGAAGCGTGAATGCAAGACTGAAAGAACATAGAAGTCTTTGGTGACAAGGGAAAACAGAAAAATCAGCTGTAGCGGAGCACGCTCTTCAGTCAGGAAATCATGAAGTAAGTTTTCCAAAGCCAAAATATTATCTACTATGGCAAACTAATATACACGGCTATATATAAAAACAATAGAAATATACAGGGTATTTTTCAAAAAACGTTTCCAATCTGGCATGGCACATTGGACGTACAACAAGGATAAGTATTCACTTGGGAACCGAAGGTCGCAAACGACACAACAGGGCGGTACGGTAACGAGACAGAAGCTTCACAGCGAATGTCCTCTTCACCGATGAAGCTTTGTTGTTAAGAACTTTCACAATCGGCATACGTGGGAGCATGTGAACCCACATGCTACATGTACACATGCTTCACAACACAAATTTACCCTTAACGTGTGGGCTGGCATCGTCCCAGTCAGTTTAATTGGCGCCGGACGCGATGGCCGAGCGGTCCTAGAAGTTTCAGTCCGGAACCGCGCGACTGCTACGGTCGCAGGTTCGAATCTTGCCTCGAGCACGGATGTGTGTTATGTCCGTAGGTTAGTTAGGTTTAAGTACACTATTGGCCATTAAAATTGCTACACCACGAAGATGACGTACTACAGACGCGAAATTTAACCGATAGGAAGAAGATGCTGTGATATGCAGATGATTAGCTTTTCAGAGCATTCACGCAAGGTTGCGGCACCTACAACGTGCTCACATGAAGAAATTTTCCAACCGATTTCTCATACACAAACAGCAGTTGTTCGGCGTTTCCTGGAGAAACAATGTTGTGATGACTCGTGTAAGGAGGAGAAATGCCTACCATTACGTTTCCGACTTTTAGAAAGGTCGGATTGCAGGATATCGCGACACTGCTGCTCGCTAGCACAATACGGAATCGGTGGGTTCAGGAGGGTAATACGGAACGCCGTGCTGGGTCCCAACGGCGTTGTATCACTAGCAGACGAGATGACAGGCATCTTACACGCATGGCTGCAACAGATCGTGCAGCCACGTCTCGATCCCTGAGTCAGCAGATGGGGACGTTTGAAAGCCAATAACCGTCTGCACGAACAGTTCGACGACGTTTGCAGCAGCATGGACTATGAGCTCGGAGACCATGGCTGCGGTTACACTTGAAGCTGCATCACAGGCAGGAGCGCCAGCGATGGTGTACTCAACGACGAACCTGGGTGCACGATTGGTAAAACGTCATTTTTTTGGATGAATCCAAGTTCTGTTTACAGCATCGTGATGGGCATCCGTGTTTGGCGACATCGGGGTGAACGCAAATTGGAACCGTTTATTCGTCATCGCCATACTGGCGTATCACCCGGAGTGATGATATGTGGTGCCGTTGGTTACACGTCTCTGTCACCTCTCGTTCGCATTCACGGCACTTTGTACAGGGGACGTCACATTTCAGATGTGTTACGACCCGAGGCTCTACCCTTCATTCTATCCCTACGAAACCCTACATTTCAGCAGGATATTGCACGACCGCATGTTGCAGTTCCAGTACGGGCCTTTCTGGATACAGAAAATGTTCGACTGCTGCCGTGTCCAGCACATTCTCTACATCTGCCCGCATCTCGTGGTCGTGCGGTAGCGTTCTCGCTTCCCGCGCCCGGGTTCCCGGGTTCGATTCCCGGCGGTGTCAGGGATTTTCTCTGCCTCGTGATGGCTGGGTGTTGTGTGTTGTCCTTAGGTTAGTTAGGTTTAAGTAGTTCTAAGTTCTAGGGGACTGATGACCATAGATGTTAAGTCCCATAGTGCCCAGAGCCATTTGAACCATCTCCACATCTCTCACCAATTGAAAATATCTCGTCAATGGTGGCCGAGCAACGGGCTCGGCACAGTACGCCAGTCACTACTTGATGAACTGTGGTATCGTGTTGAAGCTGCATGGGCAGCTGTACCTGTACACGCCATCCAAGCTCTGTTTGACTCAATGCCGTGGAGTATCAAGGCAGTTATTACGGCCAGAGGTGGTTGTTCTGGGTACTGCTTTCTCAGTATCAATGCACCCAAACTGCGTGGAAATGTAATCACATGTCAGTTCTAGTATAATATATTTGTCCAATGAATGCCCGTTTATCATCTTCATTTCTTCTTGGTGTAGCAATTTTAATGGCCAGTAGTGTAGTTCTAAGTTCTAGGGGACTGATGACCTCAGATGTTAAGTCCCATAGTGCTCAGAGCCATTTTATTTAATTGGCTCGTACATTCTCCCAGACCGACTTGATGTTCGCACGTATCCCGTATTAACGCCAGAGTTTCTGTCGAAAATGCTGAGTGATGTTTCCATACCATTTCGTCGGCCCCATTCAATTTCAGGACGACGGATCACCCGCGTATTTTTGTAGACAAGTGAGAGTACATTTGCGGGAAACTTTTCCTAGCCAGTACAGTTGTTGCGGTGCGTCAGTCTCTCGGTCACCGTAATTACTCGATCTGTCGCCAATCGATATTTTCCTGTATTTGTATGAATCACCTGTTACACCTAGCCTAGTTGGCTGCATTTTGCGGTAGCAGGATGTGTTCGAGATACACCAGGTATCTTTAAGAGGGCTCGCCGATCAATGTAGCCGCGTGGTCTCAGGTGCCTTGTCACGGCCCTCCCTGGGGCGTGGGTGTGTGTTGTCCTTACCGTAAGTTAGTTTGTCAGATTAAGTAGTGTGTAAGTTTAAGGACCGATGACCTCAGCAATTTGGTCCCATAAGACCTTACCACAAATTTCAGATCAATGTAGCGTCGATTTCAGGGGAGTCTGAATGCTTCTGGTCCAAACTTTGAGGACCTCCTGTAGTTTTTGCAACTGATTGAATAACAGCAATGCCATTTATTAGTCGCCGGATGGTGTTTGCGACGCCGGTTCCTGTTTGATTACTGATCTTTGCTGTACACCCAATGTTCCATGTCAGTTTGTAAACGTTTGTTTGAAATATCCTGTATAACAATAATAACAATTTTAACAGAAACGCACAAGCCATGAAACTCAACGGCATATGGACTGTGCCTCTGTAGGATCGATAGACAAGTTTCATACTTGGCAGGCGACATTTGAAACTTATGTTTCTCTTTGACGAAGATTATCTCTGCTTATAACGTGTAAATTCGACAATTCCCACTCTACATTGGACTTATGTCGCTCCGCGACATCCGACTTGTCAGTCTGCAAGGCTCACTGTCGCCAGGAGCATCTCCGAAGATGTCCAACACATCTCTGGACGAATCTTCAGGAACTGAAAAATTACTTCGACCACAGTCATACAGCCCACGAGACGCATCAGCAACTATGACATCTGGTCGTGAAAGCCTTCATTGTATGATTTCTCTTATCCTTCCCTGATCTTGTCAAATACACGCTCTTGCACCGTCACTAATGATGCCGTAGTAGACGGACCGCGAAACACCAGTCCGCCTCACTGCTGTAGCATTCCTGCACTGTTTTGGGTAGGAATATTCCTGTTAAGTCTTTTGCGTGCAGAAGACTCGTTTCCTCTGTGTATCCGGGTTTACGTAGAGTTAGTTACCGCACGCCACTGCTCCGCTGCCGCACAGTTTTGCACTTTCCGTGGAAGCAGGAATTCCGGGCGGCGCTAAAATTAGGACCGCAGTCGCTTAACTTTCCCCGCTGTTGGCAGGAGCTGGGCACAGCAGGGAGAGGGGTGAAGTTGCAAGTCAATTACTCATCCCACGTAAGCCGCTAAACTGCGCGGGCACGCCCAGAGGTGGATGCCGGCAGATGCCTCGCCGGCCTGTGTACTGTACTGTGCTGGCGCGAGCAAGTTGGCCGCAGCCACCTGTTGCCACACTCACCTGTCGGCGCGCCCGGAGGGGTGGAGCTTGCATAGCGACTTCCGGGAGCACGGCCTTGGTTCGCTGCCAGGCTACTTGGAGCGCTGCAAGTTTTATCATATCGTTTTATTACTGGATGATGTCAATTCTTCTATGTCTGTTTTCGTTTTGTGCGTAACTGAAGCTGGTGTGCTGCAGACTTAAGCAAATTTCTTGCAGTTTACTTATCGGTGTGTGTATTGCTCTGTTCAAATTGCGTTGTAAGTATGCTGGTCACATTCTCCTTCATTTTTTTCGAATAAGTAATACTAAGTGATGTCAGTGATCCCGATATTTGTTCCTTTATGTCTCGTGTAAAACAAAGGATGCTTTCGTCACATAGTGTTCTGTGGACTCACTCGTATTTCTCCGTGGTTACGAATTCGTATGGGTATTGTACGATTTACACTGATGATCCAAAACATTATGATCGCATGTTTAACAGCGTGTTACTCCACTTTTGAAAAGCAGTACAACACAAATTCCAAAAGTATATTGACCATATGTCTACGCACAAGTCAAGTAATTACCACAAATTGCAGGATGGTGTCCGCCTGCTTAGCTAGGTGGTAACGTGCTTGCCTCCCGTGCAGCGGGCCGGGATTCGATTCTCTGTCAGGTTAGAGATTTTCTCCACTCGTGGACTGAGTTTGTGTTTTCAAAATGGTTCAAATGGCTCTAAGCACTATGGGACTTAACATCTGAGGTCATCAGTCCCCTACACTTTTTTTTTTTCCTCATCAGTCTACTGACTGGTTTGATGCGGCCCGCCACGAATACCTTTCATCTGCTAACCTCTTCATCTCAGAGTAGCACTTGCAACCTACGTCCTCAATTACTTGCTTGACGTATTCCAATCTCTGTCTTCTTCTACAGTTTTTGCCCTCTACGGCTCCCTCTAGTACCATGGAAGTCATTCCCTCACGTCTTAGCAGATGTCCTATCATCCTGTCCCTTCCCCTTATCTGTGTTTTCCACATATTCCTTTCCTCTCCGATTCTGCGTAGAATCTCCTCATTCCTTACCTTATCAGTCCACCTAATTTTCAACATTCGTCTATACCACAATATCTCAAATGCTTCGATTCTCTTCTGTTCAGGTTTTCCCACAGTCCATGTTTCACTACCATACAATGCTGTACTCCAGACGTACATCCTCAGAAATTTCTTCCTCAAATTAAGGCAGGTATTTGATATTAGTAGACTTCTCTTGGTCAGAAATGCCTTTTTGGCCATAGCGAGTCTGCTTTTTATGTCCTCCTTGCTCCATCCGTCATTAGTTATTTTACTACCTAGGTAGCAGAATTCCTTAACTTCATTGACTTCGTGACCATCAATCCTGATGTTAAGTTTCTCACTGTTCTCATTTCTACTACTTCTCATTACCTTCGTCTTTCTCCGATTTATTCTCAAACCATACTGTGTACTCATTAGACGGTTCATTCCGTTCAGCAGATCATTTAATTCTTCTTCAGTTTCACTCAGGATAGCAATGTCATCAGCGAATCGTATCATTGATATCCTTTCACCTTGTATTTTAATTTCACTCCTGAACCTTTCTTTTATTTCCATCATTGCTTCCTCGATGTACAGATTGAAGAGTAGGGGCGAAAGGCTACCAGCCTTGTCTTACACCCTTCTTAATACGAGCACTTCGTTCTTGATCGTCCACTCTTATTATTCCCTCTTGGTTCTTGTACATATTGTATATGGCCCGTCTCTCCCTATAGCTTACCCCTACTTTTTTCAGAATCTCGAACAGCTTGCACCATTTTATATTGTCGAACGCTTTTTCCAGGTCGACAAATCCTATGAACGTGTCTTGATTTTTCTTTAGCCTTGCTTCCATTATTAGCCGTAACGTCAGAATTGCCACTCTCGTGCCTTTACTTTTCCTAAAGCCAAACTGATCGTCACCTAGCGCATTCTCAATTTTCTTTTCCATTCTTCTGTATATTATTCTTGTAAGCAGCTTCGATGCATGAGTTGTTAAGCTGATTGTGCGATAATTCTCGCACTTGTCAGCTCTTCCCGTCTTCGGAATTGTGTGGATGATGCTTTTCCGAAAGTCAGATGGTAGTCGCCAGACTAATATATTCTACACACCAACGTGAATAGTCGTTTTTTTGCCACTTTTCCCAATGATTTTAGAAATTCTGATGGAATGTTATCTATCCCTTCTGCCTTATTTGACCGTAAGTCCTCCTAAGCTCTTTTAAATTCCGATTCTAATACTGGATCCCCTATCTCTTCTAAATCGACTCCTGTTTCTTCTTCTACCACATCAGACAAATCTTCACCCTCATAGAGGCTTTCAATGTATTCTTTACACCTTTCTGCTCTCTCCTTTGCATTTAACAGTGGAATTCCCGTTGCACTCTTAATGTTACCACCGTTGATTTTAATGTCACTAACGGTTGTTTTGACTTTCCTGTATGCTGAGTCTGTCCTTCCGACAATAATATCTTTTTCGATGTCTTCACATTTTTCCTGCAGCCATTTCGTCTTAGCTTCCCTGCACTTCCTATTTATTTCATTCCTCAGCGTATTTCTTCTGTTACCCATGGTTTCTTCGCAGCTACCTTCTTTGTACCTATGTTTTCCTTCCCAACTTCTGTGATGGCCCTTTTTAGAGATGTCCATTCCTCTTCAACTGTGCTGCCTACTGTGCTATTCCTTATTGCTGTATCTGTAGAGTTAGAGAACTTCAAATGTGTCTCGTCATTCCTTAGAACTTCCGTATCCCACTTCTTTGCGTATTGATTCTTCCTGACTAATGTTTTGAACTTCATCACTATTATATTGTGATCTGAGTCTATATCCGCTCCTGGGTACGCCTTACAATCCAGTATCTGAGATCGGAATCTCTGTCTGACCATGATGTAATCTAATTGAAATCTTCCCGTATCTCCAGGCCTTTTCCAAGTATACCTCCTCCTCTTGTGATTCTTGAACAGGGTATTCGCTATTAGTAGCTGAAACTCAATTAGTCTTTCTCCTCTTTCATTCCTTGTCCCAAGCCCATATTCTCCTGTAACCTTTTCTTCTACTCCTTCCCCTACAACTGCATTCCAGTCGCCCAGGACTATTAGATTTTTGTCCCCTTTTACATACTGCATTATCCTTTCAATATCCTCATACACTTTTTCTATCTGTTCATCTTCAGCTTGCGACGTCGGCATGTATATCTGAACTATCGCTGTCGGTGTTGGTCTGCTGTCGATTCTGATTAGAACAACCCGGTCACTGAACTGTTCACAACAACACACCCTCTGCCCTACCTTCCTATTCATAACGAATCCTACACCTGTTATACCATTTTCTGCTGCTGTTGATATTACCCGATACTCATCTGACCAGAAATCCTTGTCTTCCTTCCACTTCACTTCACTGACCCCTACTATATCTAGATTGAGCCGTTGCATTTCCCTTTTCAGATTTTCTAGTTTCCCTACCACGTTCAAGCTTCTGACATTCCACGCCCCGACTCGTAGAACATTATCCTCTCGTTGATTATTCAATCTTTTTCTCATGGTAACCTCCCCCTTGGCAGTCCCCTCCCGGAGATCCGAAAGGGGGACTATTCCGAAATCTTTTGCCAATGGAGAGATCATCATGACACTTCTTCAACTACAGGCCACATGTCCTGTGGATACACATTACGTGTCTTTAATGCAGTGGTTTCCATTGCCTTCTGCATCCTCATGTCGTTGATCATTGCAGATTCTTCCGCCTCTAGGAGCAATTTCCCACCCCAAGAGAGTGCCCTGAACCTCTATCCGCTCCTCCGCCTTCTTTGACAAGACCGTTGGCAGAATGAGACTGACTTCTTATGCCGGAAGTCTTCGGCCGCCAATGCTGATTATTTATCAAAATTTAGGCAGTGGCGGGTATCGAACCCGGGACTGGAGACGTTTTGATTATGAATCAAAGACGCTACCCCTTTTTTTTCCTAGACCACTTTTTTTATATAGGCAGTGGCGGGGACCGAACCCGGGACCGAAGACTTTTTTGTTTTTTTTTTTTTTTTTTTCTTTTCTTTGAGGGAAAATAAACATGTGCTCCGATTTGTAATGAGATTAGAATGAACATAGTATATATCAGTTCTAGGCTGTCGTTGCGCAATATAAGAAAAGAACAGAAATGTCTTCTTGAGGTGCACAAAAGACTATCACTTCATTGTCGAAAGGAAAGTTGCTCCGCTGCTCTGTCAGAGAAGGAAAATGTTGAGAGGAAAATGGGAAAGAAAAAATGCCTTCTGCAGTGGTGAGCATCTGAATAGTATCTTAAAATTCCGGCAAGAACTAAGGTCCCAGGAAGCAAATAGGATTCATACATACAGGCAACTGGCAACCTCTACTATCCAAATATTGTATTTGAAGCATTTAACCGTTAATTATGATTTTCAGCATATTTCCAAATATCCTCCTGTAGTCACAATGTTGGCTCATTTTAAAGTGTTCAATTTCTATGTAAGAATAATAGTCTATGAAAGTAGCATGCCTATTCTGCATAATAAACGATGCTGTGTGGCCCATGATCCACGTTGTAGCGTTGTTTTTTGCTCGTGGATACCTCAGTTTTTGTGGTTGAGTGATCTCTAAAAGGTCTACACCACTGGCCGTCGTACGGTCTATCACTGACAATCGTTGACGAAGAAATGTTGTAATTTCTTCTGCATGTCCGCACGTGAACCTATGAAGGAGTGTATCGACTCTTCCGCATGCGTCACAGTTGGGCGTTGGATGAAGGCCTACGTATCTTTTCATTCGTTGCTACTTTATCGTTGACTGTGAGATACCAGTCGGCTATGACGCGTGATGGTAACATGTCGTTGTGCACATTCCGCCATATTATACTCCAATGTGTATGTGGGTGTTTTTCTTCGAGACGATTCCTGTGGTTTGTTGTCATGAGAAGGTCATAAAGCTTCCTGTTCGTCAGGCTTCCGGTATCGACGATGTTGTGTCGAATGTAGCTCATTTCCATGTAGTACAGTCGCACATGTCGGTAAGAAAGTGGAATGCCGGCGATATTAACGGGTGGGTCAAAGCTATGAGGCTTCCACCGCTGAATGAGGTTTCTGATTAGACTGGTCCTCCGGGTACGAAACTCCTTCCTGATGCGATTTAGAAGCAGGGCGACACATTTTTTGTGTACTTTAATGAGGTTTAAGGCCACCTTTGGACGAAGGTAAGGTTAAGATAACGAATTGAACTTTGAAAATATGCCCCCTAAAAATAAACCAACATAACGCTTGTTGTATACTCTTGGCTAGGTGGTCGGAGATTGGAAGAATTTGCGCCAAATAATTCATCTTGCTCGTAATGGCGATCTAGATGGTCTTAACTTTCTGTAGTATGTTCAAGTCACGGTCGGAGTGAAGCATCAAAGCACCACGTAATTTATTAAGCATGTGTGACCAGTTCTTCGTCAGGAATTTGTCTGGTTTGGCCTAAAAAGTAACACCGAGGGTTGTTTGTGAATCCTTTACATTGCACCAGGTAACATGGGATATGTCTCCGATACCGCCACCGATCTGCAAAACTGTGGTTTTAGTTCTATTGAGTATTGCTCCTGAAAGAAACGTGAATGTTTGTAGAAGATTTGCTGCTGACAGAAGTTGTTGCGATGATGACACAGTTACGCATATATCGTCAGCATACGCAATGCATGGGATAGTGACAGACTCGACGCCAAGCCCGATCCCGCTATGCGCTAAGTTGTTCAGTAGCGGCTCTACTGCAATGGCGTACAAAATCATTCACAGAGGACATCCTTGGCGGATGGATTGCTCAATGGAAACTTCTTTTGTAAAACGGCCATTAATGAGAACCCGTGAAGAGGCGTTTGTAGTAAGTTTGCGAATTAATTCTATGACATGAGGTCCAAATCCTAGTTTCTTCACGCTTTGAAAGAGGAAATCATGACGTACACGGTCATAAGCCTTCTCAAAATCTAGGAAGATCAGAGCGTCCTGTCCTTTAGTGTCAGCATATGAACAGATGTCCCTCAAATCGCAGGCAGCTGAGATTGCACTTCGACCTTGCACTGCACTGTACTGGTAAGTGCTTAAAACCTTGTACATAACGGTTTGCATCCTTAGCTTAATCGATCAGGTGATGATTTTGGAGTCGGCATTCAGGACTGTGATGGGTCGGATGTTTTCGACCTTCCTGCTGTTCCCTTTTTTCGGTAAGGGCAGGATGATACCTTCCGTAAATGCCTTGGGTATGACTTCCAGGTGCCAGAGTTCATGCCCTATCTCGAGGAGTGTTGGACCGAGGAGGTTCCAGTACCGCTGGTAAAACTCAGCGCTGAGACCATCGGGTCCTGGTGATTTCCCTTTCTTTGCACTGTGGACCGCCAGTCGGATTTCGTCCTCTGTGAAAACAGATTCCAGTTTTGCATTATCCTGGTGTGACAAGCGACAACTCAAGGTCCTAAGAAAATCCTCGTACGAGTGTTCATCAACGAGTTGCTTCTTGTAAAGTTGACTATAATAGTCGTAGACGTGCGAGATGATGTCACGTTGCTTCGTGATGGCATTCTCAGCGTCATCAACGACGGCTTCAATCAACATGGCTTTACAGCGTTTCGTCGTTCTCAGGATGTGGTACAGAGAGGCCCGTTCTTCGGTGGCAACGTCCTAGGGGTAGGCTCGCACGATGATGCCATGCATTCGTCGGCGTTGTATCGCCGTGATTTTCGCTTTATATCGTTTGATCTTTACGTCGATGTCGCGAGAAGGATTGTTAGTGCGACTGTACAGTTCTCTGAAACAGCGATAATAAAATTCAGTAGTCTGTTTCTGCCAAAAGCTTTTTTGTCGGGCGTAGCTCATGAGGGTGAGGCGTAATTTAGGCTTAGCACACTGAATTCACCACTGTAGAACGCTAGCGTAACGACGTCGGTGCCGCTGGAGCTGTTGCCACGTTAAGTTCACCTCCTGTTCAAGTTGGGCATCCTGCAGAAGGCTGACATTCAACTTCCAGTAGCCCTTCCCGCAGTAAATTGGCTGGCGTTGTAGGTTGAGGTAACACTGATATGCACAATGGTCGGAGACGTTGACAGGAGCTATGTCACAGTTCACAGTGTGTCGTTGGAGGGCATCGGACACATAGATCCTGTCCAGCCGACTAGCAGAATGACTGGTTACGAAGGTGTACGCTACCCGTTCACCGTGCAGTTGTTCCCATGTATCGTGAAGACGCATGCCATGAATTAAATGTTCAAGTTCGATACATCTGTTCGTGTTAGGAGTTTGGTCTCTGTCGTTGAGCACACAGTTGAAGTCACCACCAAGAATGAGAGCCGGCCACGGTGGTCTCGCGGTTCTAGGCGCGCAGTCCGGAACCGTGCGACTGCTACGGTCGCAGGTTCGAATCCTGCCTCGGGCATGGATGTGTGTGATGTCCTTAGGTTAGTTCGGTTTAAGTAGTTCTAAGTTCTAGGGGACTGATGACCACAGCAGTTGAGTCCCATAGTGCTCAGAGCCATTTGAACCAAGAATGAGATGTTCACGATAATTGCTAAGAAGAATGGGAACCTCGGTTTTATAAAATTTTGAACGATCTCTCTTATGAGTGCTACCTGAGGGGGGGTACACGTTAACAATCTGCACACCATTCACTCGAAGAGAAATGCCATTACCACTGAGCAGCCGCTGCACATCCGTAAAGGGTATACCGTCGCGCAAAAGGATGGCAGTGCCTACAGCATCTTGAAGATTGATGTTATCAATAAGAACGTAACCGGGCACTTCTAAGGCTGTGACTACCTCCTGTAGGAGGGCAATGTCAACGCTGGTACCATACAAGAAATCAATTAGCGAACGGAGTTTCACCGCACTTTGAATTCTATTGACGTTAAGTGTGGTAATGTTGTAGGTTTGGCTGTCACCCATGATGGTTCAGAGGACAATGAGCTCTGAGTTTCGGATCGTCCTTCTCTCCGGCTTTGAACCAAACTCGTTGGTAATGTTTGGAGTACGAAACGAAATGTCAAAACCAATAACGGGTCAGGGAGGGGAAGGTCGCAGCGCGATGGTCATACGCGAGAGCAGCTACTGCTGCATCTCCTCGTTCTGCTGCCACCACGGCTCATTGCTGTCGGGGTGCTGCGCGGTGCGCGCGCCGCCCTGCCCGCCACCGCCGGTTGAGTCTGTCAACGCGGTCGCATCCGCCTGGCCAACACGCGGGGCTGCGACTGACGTCAGCGAGTTCCTGCGGGAGCGCTGCTGCAGCTGCTCGCTGCTCTGCTCGCTCTTCCTCTTAGCCGTTATGGTGCTCTGATCCCTCTCAGCGCTCAGTAGTGCCTTAAGGTGTTTGGTTTGTTCACGAATGCGTTCTTGCCTCGCGGTGTCCTCGCAGCGCACGGAGCAAGAAGTTTGAGGTTCAGTCTCGCTGCCTCTTTCTGACATGTGTACGGGTCTCAAATCATTCGACTTTTCCTCTTTGCTACTATTCCCTTTGCTTCTCCTTCGGCGGCCTTTCTTCGTGTCTGCTACAGTCTCTACCGATAGGGGTGGTTTAGGCAAACTGATCTGCACCCGCTCCTGTATCCCACACGGCTTAGTTTCAGAGGTGGCTGGGGCATCGTTGGTATCCAGCGGTAATTGCCCCGGTGAGGATGACGGTGCCGAATCGACGTCCCTCCTACCGCGAATGTCTTTGGCACTGCATTCCACCTGAACTGCCATCTCCGCCTCGCTAACATGTTCCGGCTGCCGGGATGGTGGTACAGTCCCCGTGACCACCTCACTCAATAGTGGAACAAGCTTTTCACTACCGTCTGCAGGACGTTCCCGTGGAAGTTGAAATGGACGTCGACGTGTACAGTTCATCCGCAGATGTTCAGTTGAATGGAAGATCGAACAGGTAGGGGGTTGGCCAATGTAAGTTACCTGTGCACGACAGCCGCCAATGGCAACATACGAAGGTATATGCTTTTTCAAGCCTACACGTACACTTCGCTGTTAACTTGGTAGCGATAGGCACTCGACCATTTTTCATTTGTAACTGACAAAACAGCGCCGTACAATGACAGAGAACGTGCAGTCAGATCATTAGGGCACTCAGGGTGCATATTAAATACCCTGACGGTTCTTACTCCGTATCCCGAAGGCACGATTTGGACATTACTAATACTGCCATCATTATGACGGAATGGTCTCACACCAACATGCCCCTCAACGAATTTCTCATAAGTGTCACTCGAAATAAATTTGATAAATAACGAGTACTGCACAAAGTCCAACTGGAACGTGTCGACTATATCTTCAGGCAATTTCAAATCCTCAAAGATCCACTCATGAATTTCAAACGCCGTCGGTCGCAAGGCAGCGCGATCGAAAACACACTGAACGCTGTTCGCTCTGTTAATTGTAGACATCTTACTTACAACAGTTATACAGAAACAAACGGTAACAGCGCTCGCACACGCTGCTCAGCTCTCCACCTCAGCACTGCTCGCGACGTAAACACTCGCCCGCGCTACCGCCCATCACCGCGCGATGTGCACTGGCCGAGTGCCGGAACACGACTTTTGACTAGACCACGGAGACTTAGAACTGCTTCAATCTAACATAAGGACATCACACACATCCATGCCCGAAGCAGGATTCGAACTTGCGACCATAGCAGCAGCGCCTAGAACCGCTCGGTCACACCGACCGGCTTGTTGTGTTGTCGTCATCGTCATTTCGTCCTCATCACCGGCGGGCAAGTCGCCCATTGTGACGTCGACTGAAATAAGACTCGCACTTGCCGGCCGAACTTCCCCTGATGGAGCCTCCCGGCTAACCATGGTTCAAATGGCTCTGAGCACTATGGGACTTAACATCTATGGTCGCCAGTCTCCTAGAACTCAGAACTACTTAAACCTAACTAAGGACATCACACAACACCCAGTCATCCGGCTAACGATGCCATACTTCCATTTTACAGGGTGGTGGTTTTCGAACATGCAGTTGGCAAGCGATATGTGTTGCAGTGAAAGCAGGTAAGGGACATTTGCTGGCCAAAACGTCATTGTGAGTTACTATAATGCCCCTGAAATCAGTGAAGTACGATTCTTACCTTGCAACACGGAGAGTTATCCTACTCGAAGATGCCATAGGGGGAGACTCCAAGCATCAAGTGATGCAGTTTTCGCCCGTCGGTGTGGCCAAGCGGTTCTAGGCGCTACAGTCTGGAATAGCGCGACCGCTACGGTCGCAGTTTCGAATCCTGCCTCGGGCATGGATGTGTGTGAAGTCCTTAGGTTAGTTAGGTTTAAGTAGTTCCAAGTTCTAGAGGACTGATGACCTCAGAAGTTAAGTCCCATAGCGCTCAAAGCCATTTTTTTGATGCAATGTTCACGCATTTTACTGTTGTCATGACGCCTTCGATTTTACCACCACAGACCCCACGGAAGCCCAACTCAATGATTCCCATAACATAATTCTGCCCTCACCGGCCTGCAGCTGTGGCGTGGTACATGTTTCGTACAGTCATTCGCCTGGATGACGCAACCTGGTGTAACAAGAAATGCGACTCATTCGACAGGCGACACGTTTCTATTGATCCACAGTGAAAACTCAGTGATACTGTGCCCATTCCAATCATAAGTGATGATGTCGTTGAATCAACACAGGAACACGTAGGGGTCGTGTGATGTGGAGCTCCATGTTCAACAACTAAATCTGAACGGTGTGCTCAGAAACAGTTCTGCCTGTACCAGCCTTGTACTCTGTCCTCAAAATCTGCCACATATTGCTGCCTATTCTGGTTTACACGCTGGGAGATTCTCAGACCTCTACGTCTTGTAATGGGACGTAGTCGTCCAATACCATACGGCCTACTCGTTACTTCGCCATCCTGCAATCACTTTGCTCAGAACGGTAGCATGTCACCAGGCGACCATCCTCTCCATTTCAGAGGTTCTCGTTTCCAACCTCAGCGCCACAACTTAGTGCCGTTTCTCAAAACCGCTTATACTAGCGGATTTCCCCACTTCTGGCCCGTATTGTCGCTATGATTACACTACTAGCCATTAAAATTGCTACACCACGAAGCTGACGTGCTACAGACGCAAAATGTAACCAGCAGGAAAAAGACGCTGTGATATGCAAATGATTAGCTTTTCAGACCATTCACACAAGGCTGGAGCCGGTAGCAGACATGAGGAAAGTTCATACATAAACAGCAGCTGACCGGCGTTGCCTGGTGAAACGTTGTTGCGATGCCTCGTGTAAGGAGGAGAAATGCGTACCATCACGTTTCCGACTTCTATAAAGGTCGGATTGTAACCTATCGCGATTCCGGTTTATCGTATCGCGACATTGCTGATCGCGTTGGTCGAGATCCAATGACTGTTAGCAGAATATGGAATCGGTGGGTTCAGGAGGGTAATACGGAAAGCCGTGCTGGATCCCAACGGCCTCGTATCACTAGCAGTCGAGATGACAGGCATCTAATCTGCATGGCTGTAACGAATCGTGCAGCCACGTCTCGATCCCTGACCAACAGATGGGGACGTTTGCAAGACAACAACCATCTGCACGAACAGTTCGATGACGTTTGCAGCAGCATGGACTATCAGCTCGGAGACCATGGCTGCGCTTACCCCTGACGCTGCATTACAGACACCAGCGCCTGCGATGGTGTACTCAACGAAGAACCTGCGTGCACTAATGGAAAAATGGCATTTTTTTCGGATGAATCCGGGTTCTGTTTACAGCATCATGATGATCGCATCTGTATTTGGCGACATCGCTGTGAACGCACATTGGAAGCTTGTATTCGTCATCGCTATACTGGCATAGCACCTGGCGTGATGGCATAGAGTGCCATGGGTTACACATCTCGGTCACCTCTTGTTCGCGTTGACGGCACTTTGTACAGTGGACGTTACATTTCAGGTGTGTTACGAGCCGTGGCTTTACCCTTCATTCGATCCCTGTGAAAACTTACATTTCAGCAGGATACTGCACGACTGGATGTTGCAGGTCTTGTACGGACCTTTCTGGATACAGAAAATGTTCGACTGCTGCGCTGGCCAACACATTCTCCAGATCTCTCACCAATTGAAAAAAAATGTCTGGTCAATGGTGGCCTAGCAACTGGCTAGTCACATTTGGCCAGTCACTACTCTTGATGAACTGTGGTTGCACGGGCAGCTGTACCTGTACACGCCATCCAAGCTCGGTTTGACTCAGCGCCCAGGCCGATCAATGCCGTTATTACGGCCGTAGGTGGTTGTCCTGGGTACTGATTTCTCAGGATCTATGCACCCAAATTCCGTGAAAATGTAATCACAAGTCAGTTCTAGTATAATATATTTGTCCAATGAATACCCGTTTATCATCTCCATTTCTTCTTGGTGTAGCAATTTTAATGGCCGGTAGTGTACTACCCATTCGTCTCTCTCTTTCACTTAAATTCGTTCCCTACTACGTCACGTGCCCGCAGAAACACCAGGAGAAATTCAACCTCGCTGTGAGCAGTGGTTATAACGTGTTGGCCTATCAGTGTCACTGCGCTGTATGTATATTGCTCATATTCCACTTAAAACGTGTTCACATCCATTTTTCGAAATTTGTCTCGTTTAAAGGAGACCTCTATGTTTTTTTTTCAGAATCGATATTCATTTGGATTACGTGTTGTCATGAAATAATTATGTAATGCTGCCATGAATGTTGCTGCTTCTTGGCACCGAGTATGCTGTGTGGTCTTAGTGACTCAACAAGTCATTATTCTACCAGATACTATTACATAGCAGAAATATTCTGCATCAGAGTGCATCTTTACGGCTATTTGGCTTGTATGGCATAGTCTAAACGGTCTTCTATTGTAATGAATGCTATAGTATTTAGTACACTCTAGTTGTGCAGAATTCACTAGGGGTTACAATGCTAAAATCGAGAGAATGGTGAATTATTTGCCTCTAAATTTTCGTTGGATTGGAAAGGCGATTCTAGTGACTGTTTTCCTGCTAAAATTTCTTTGTATTACTTGTTAACAACACTTACGTGTCAGTATTGATGCATTTGTAAAGTAGAATACTCTAGCTAAAAAGGTTTTATAATAAAACTGTCCGAGCAGCATAAAGAAGTTTATTTATTTACTGGTGACCGGTTCTGACCACTATTTCGTCAGTGTCAGAGCACCTACTCTGTGAAGAGTGTAACATGAATGCACTTAGAGGAATGTAAACTACAGACGCAAAAAGAAACATAGTAAATCAACAAATACGCAAAAGAAAGAAAGCTTTACCCCTTCCGAGTCTGTGAAACTGCAGACGAGCAGTCACCGCTCTAGGAGAGATATAACCACCGCTCCATGACATGTAATTTACATCCCTTAAATAGCGGAAGCTCCACCCACCGTGTTCAGCATTACATCACTGTAAGCCAATGGCCATAAAACATGTTAAGTAAATTTTTTGTGTACAATATTTACGTCCAGACCATAGGTGTGTCGAAAATATAAATAAACTTTACCAAACCATAACAATGAAACTTAAAATTGAATAAAAAGAAAGAAAATAAGCTGTTAACGTATAAGAACATGCATGGTGCTCTCGATACGGCCCTGTGTGTAACAGCCATGAGACAAAGACGTGTATCAGGGTTACCAGTAACCAAGGTAACGTTCTGAAGACTGGTGTTTTACGACTGCTCATCAAAGATACATCACCATTGGCTTACAATATTTGGCTCACCAGCAGTCAAGGTATCATCCTCAATATCTAAATGTTACTACAACCGATCAGAGAATAAAATAGTTATTATACGTTAAAAATCATTTCCATCACAATTACATTCAAAAATAACGTGGCCTTCAACCACTGAAACCAGTTGCAAGCAAATAATATTAAGCTCTAAAACATTGCTGGTTTTCTATAGGAACAAGTGCATACTATATGTCAAGTATAGGTGGTGAGATAAATATTACCTTTAACCATATTGATCATACGAAGATCTATACGTTCGTATTCTTAATATTATGTACAACATTAAATGTGAGGCATTAATTATCCGAACAGTTTACAGTTATGTTTGAAACATCGAAGAAACTCAATGAGATAATACAAAAATTAATTGAAATAAACCTTTGACATTAACATCAAAAGTCCACTGTAGGAACTTAAACTGATGTAAGGTACTGATGAGGCATTTTCTTAATCATCGTGCTCGGCACATTGTAGCAGAGTGGCTCCATATAGATTTATGGCCTTATGCATAATTGTTTATTGTAATATATAGCCAGACTTCGTTTTTATCTTGATATTTAGGGTATTTGTTTAAATGTGTGCTGAAGTTAGCACCGTGAATAGTTACCAGTACTAAAAATGGTAATGTATTAGTCGACCAGGAGCAATGCATTAGTATGTAGCCTGCCTCGTGTTTCATTCTGATTAAGCATATTTATTGTTAGTAATGCGACAGTGAAATTTCGTTCTTGAGCTACCTGTCCCCTATATTTTCATGTTTATTACTTTAATACAAGTGCCACAGATGTAGTTCATCCGTCAGGGCCAATCTATCATTCCATTTCCTTGTGCACATATCATTACCATATATTTGAATAGGAGTGGGGTGATTTGCATACTGAGAGGGGTTACTCAATGCATAGTGTAGGCTCGTTTGGTAAAGGTATAGCCTTAGCCTCTGAGGTGTCTGGCACTAATCAATGCAGTTGTATTATAGATCTATTCTGAACAAGTTTAGTCATAATCATTGTAATGGAACTGTACTCATATTGTACTAAGCAGCATAATTTACAGAAATAAAGTACAATCGAGAAATATTTTATTTTTTCACACTACTGTGTTGCAGCAGCACATCAGTGAGATTATAAGCCATACTTAAATGTCAATAACCAAAGTCTTTTAGTAATGGAGAGTTGCATATGCATGTCTTTTCTGTGTTATGATGCAATAGCGTTAAATAAATACAGAACCACTTTCACTACATATCACTGTCACTACATGCCCTGCACTCTAGTTCATAGCACATGTGTGCTACTTCTTTACATTGAAAGATTTTCCTTTCTGTATGAAAAAAAAAGATGCTTCTTTTGTAAAATGTGATAATTATAATTTACTCTAAATGGAGTGTTAACTTTCATAACAGAACAATAGCAGAACTGTCACAACACTTATAATAAAAATTAAGCTGAATTGTGGAAGCTTATTAAAGAAAGCTGGGTGTTAAACTAATTGATCATCAGTGTGAGTTGAATTTTACTCTTTTTCTCATTCACAATTTCTGGTTTGAACGACAGCTTACAGAAGTGGAAATGGATTACACAGAAATGAAAGCATTCCAATTTTAGATTAAAATACTCACTTTACTTCTCTTGATGTAGAGCTATGCTGTTAAACCTAAACTAAGAATCAGATAATAGAACAAACATTTCTGTAAATTCCTATTTGCATCAAAGAGTGAGACGTAACAAAAGGGAAATTAATTTGCACTTAGCTAACATCATTTACTCTAGTTATTGTTATTTATGTTACAATCGTTTTTATCCATCAGATTTTCAAAATATCTCTAAGCATAGGTTAAACGTGGTGATTGTTCGGAAGTTTATGTAACTGGTTTTGTATCAGGTCCTCCCTTCCCCCACTCCCACTCTCATTTATGCCACACAGATGTTATTAATAATAATACTTAGATAACGTTTTCTCTCCAATTTAAGTTGCATAATATAATTATTCTCAACAAACAAATAAAATTAAACAAATGAATTCCAAACTGAACTGCACAGACATCTCATTTCGTTATTTAGAAGGTATGAGTGTAGCCAAAACGACAGCAAGAGCAATGCCACAAAGCAATTTCGGAACAAATAATAAAAAAAAATTATCAACCGTATACTTGCTTTGAATGAGTGGACTACACTCATGTGACAATTACTCCCTCTACTCCCACTTTATTCCCAGTCGCTGTAAAGAAGTAATATTTTGCAGTGTTTAGAAAGTTTAGTTTGCTTGAGAGTAGCTGTACAGAAGTGCGATTTCATGTGAGTGAACATTTTTAAATATTAATCAATAACGTAGTGGAAATCGACTTTTGTAGTCAGTAGAGCACCTTGTTCTTTCGCAGTATAAAATGTTTCTCTTAGTTTTTGACTGAAATCCGCAAATGTGTGATATAAATGTCATAAAAACCTTTCATTTCCTAGCACACACTGTATCTGTAGATTACGCTGGCCGTCCATAAAATCTGAATGAAATATATGTCATTAATCGAGAGTACAGACGGTTCCAAATTTAACTGTTCATTCATCTCAGGACCACACACTTCGCAGACAGATAACCATGTTTGTGATATGCACTATGATCTGCTTAAGAAAATAAAACAATACCAGAAGGAATTCACGAATGTAACACATAAAAGACTTGAAACTCTTCTACAGCACACTGTAGCGATTTCATCAAACCAGTAGCAGCTCTGCATTCACCAAGATATACGACATATGAGATTTTCTTTTTCTTGTGCTAGTAAAATTGCTTTTAAACAGATATAACTAGGTACTCAGTAATTAAATCCACAGCGTTTCTAAATCTCGATGTCAGGGTGTAAACTACATCTTTGCGATGGTTATCATTTGTCTGTCTTTCTTCTTATGTCTCCTCCTTCGTTATATTTCCTCCTTCGTCCTTGGTGCGTTACGGTATATGACTCATTCTAAATGTATGGCTGTGAATAATTGTTTATTTTACATCAGAAACGACGTTCCTTTTATTATTTCCTAACTATAATCTCTCTCTTATGTTATCAACAGATTACGAAGCGGACAAACGGGTGACTGTTATTACATAAACTGCAATAACTGGATTGGACGAAGTTCGCATAGCTGTCACTGAAGGCCATCTCATCGAAATAACTAGGAATTGTAGTAACTGTTTAGAGTCCGCTCTTCTTTTATTTAAAAAGTCCGTTTCCCCAGTGCGAATTAAATTAGCGCACTTGAAAAATTTCAACATTTCAACGTCGCGAACATACGAACCCGAGCCAGTTATTCCGAGAATAATAGTTTTTGTCCCAGTATATTTAAATCCGTAGAAATTTCGTCAGTTAAACTCGCCATGTCCTTATTAATGCGTCTAAACTGTCGACTTTTCGTAGAACTCTGTAAATAGATCATTTCATACGGTTCATATGGCTCTGAGCACTATGGGACTTAACATCTGTGGTCATCAGTCCTCTAGAGCTTAGAACTACTTAAACCTAAGTAACCTAAGGACATCACACACATCCACGCCCGAGGCAGGATTCGAACCTGCGACCGTAGCAGTCGCACCGTTCCGGACTGAAGCGCCTAGAACAGCTCTTCCACAGTGGCCGGCAGATCATTTCAAATTATGCATATTTCATATTGTTTGTTTCTTTCTCATGAACCTAACGAGGCATATAACCAATTAACAGAAAGGTATATAAAATAAGGAAGTGCCATGAAACAATTACAACTGACAAATTCTTTTGAAGACACGGTTGTTGACGTCTGGAGCATAAAGTAACACAATAGCCCACTAGTCCCGCCTAATTTTGCTTTCTGTAGTTGTGAAATTCTTCATTTTGTCAGTATTAAAACTCGTAATTACTGCGTAATTATAGTGTACTTTGTAAAATAAGGCCACAAGATGACGAATTTTTGCAGCTAGATACATGCAGTTTGAAGTAGTGATTAGCATTTGTTTCACACAAAAGTATTTTATGGTGTTAAGCTGCGGGCAAATACCATCTGTGAAATGTTTACAACGTAGCCGCGTTACGGTAAGCAGTCGATTCGTCGAACATTATTGTACGATTCTATAATGATAACCCACCAGCAATTTGTACTTGTGGTTTTTGACATTCAGAAACTGAGTGTAATCATATACCAGAAGGCGAACAGGCCACTGAATATTTAAATAAAACGATAGCTGCAACGAATGAAATAACGTCTCAGGCTACAGATGAGAATACCTCTGAACGTGTAACTGTAGCAACAGATCCTGTTATACATCTACTCCTGGAACTAGAAAATGAAATGACTACTATGATTCAAAGGCAAGAATGTTTGGCATATGGTTTTACAACTATGAAGCAACGACAAAGTAATCTCACTGGTCAGGTTGCACTATTTAGCGAACAGGTAAAAAATCAGATTGAGTAATTAAAAACAGAAGTTGCTAATCACCTGACCGTAGTATTGCAAACTACTCTAGAAACCACAATCACCGAGATTACATACCTGAAAACTTCTATTAGGGGTATTGCTGAATCTATAAAGAAACTGACAGAAAACCTTAGTACTTTGTAACTAGAACAATGAAATCGACTCTTCAGCAGGTGGTAACCCAAGTGAAAGATCTGTCCACTGATCGCGAAAAGAGTGTAGATCAATATTTAAAGCAAAAGTAACGATAAAATTGCAGAAATATTGATACTGAATTAAAGAAAATAGTGCATCAAACTGTTACCAAAATATATTCCGAGCAGAACACTTTTGGACATGGAGTTAAAGATGAATTAGGGTTCATAGACAAAAAAGATTTGCCTAAATGGTAAGTAAATGTATAAAGTCATTTTAATGATCAGGTACGTAACATATACAAAGAATGAAGTGCAGTAAAGGAGAGGTGAGGAATGACACATCCCATGCAGCCTATGAAGTTGAAGTTTGTGATATTTTATCATCAACCAGTACCTAATGAAAGTACTTACGATGATGAAATGCATTTTAATAATCTGACGTCACAGAACCATGCAAGTAGGAGTATAGGGATAGTGCCCATTCTTTCTTCTGTTTTGATGGAAGAGAGACTCCTTAAACACAGGCAATTTCAGATGTCATACCTGAAAAGAAGACTGTACATCCTGTTATTTCCATTAAATCTTCTAAAGGTATGTTCCTCAAGTCACGATCTGACCAGCAAAAGATACAATATATCACACACTTTGCCCAGAGTGAAGAGGTCCATTGCAAGTGTAGAATATTGTCAAACATATGAACAGTTTGAATGTACCTTTTTGTCGAAATATTGGTCTAAGTGCATTAAAGAGAGTGCAAAAAACATGGTTCAATCAGAGAGATATAGTGTCGAACAAGGAAGCTTAAGTAACTTCTTTGAGATGAATCTAAATAAAACTCGCTTCTGGGATGAACCAGTATCTCACCAAGAATCGTAGCATGTTTGGAAAGATCAACTGACGTCCAACAATTAGAGAAAAACTAGTCCAAGAACCTGAATCAAACTTAGAGTATTTCTTGTCTGTGTTAGACTCAG
Organism: Schistocerca gregaria; assembly: GCF_023897955.1. NCBI lineage: Eukaryota > Metazoa > Arthropoda > Insecta > Orthoptera > Acrididae > Schistocerca > Schistocerca gregaria. Next base: position 225,069,825 of record NC_064922.1, read on the forward strand.
TTGATGTAATAAAGGAAGATGTTAGGTTTAGCAGTAACAATAAAAACTATGGAAATGGCATGTATCAGGTTAGGCCGACGCACAGGCAGTACGACAACAATAACGGAGAGGCAGCAGACGATAACACCTGATTTGTCGCTTTCCCACGCCCACTTTTGGAGGAACACCTTGAATCGTTGAAGCGGACGTTACAGAAATTTTTGTCTACCGGCCTCACTGCCAACCTAAAAAAATTAGTGTTTGTACATAGTAAAATTAACTTTTTGGGACATATAATTTCTCCTAAAGGGATAATCCCTCACCCTGACGACTGCCATAGAAAACTTCCCTGTCAATATCTTTTAGGGATTATGCTCATTTCTAAAGCGTTTCGTCTGTTAAACAGTGATGCTCTATTAAATTAATTGATAAAGAACGCACACTGATGTTGGACGAAACAGTGTCAGGAGTATGTTCAGACTATTAAGCATGCTCTTGTACATTCCGACCTACTGTATCGTCCGGATATATCAAAAGGCTTTATATCAAAATACTTTTGTATCGCTTCGGATGCCTCATTTTTGGGCCTGGTTGCGTGTCTTTTCCAACTTTCCAGTGAAGGACATAAGAATGAAGTAAGAATAATTGATTTTGCTAATAGGACTCTGTCTGAATGCGAAACTGCGTAGGCCTATTCAGCCACCGAGTTCGAAACGTTGGCAATCCTTTGGGCATTCAAAAAGTTCAGTTATCATATGTTTGGAAGATGTTTGAAAATTAACTGTGATCACCAAGCACTGAGTTTCCTATTACCATGTATATTGCTATATAATTGTCTAGTGCGTTGGACTATGTGTACAGTACTATGAGTTTATCGACATAATGGTAAAAGATAATATTGTTGTCAATGACGTCTCCTGGTTTCCACAAAGACTGCCAGAATTTGAAGATCTTGCGGAGAAAACGTCAGAATTTAAAATCAAGCTAATGAAAGACGCTAATTACAGACAGTACCTTCTAGACATGCGCAAGAATATGAAACATTTACAAGACAGGGACAACAAATGGAAACTGGTGAAACTACTCCTCGTGCAGAGAGACAGTACTAATACACGACACCACTATAAGCTTGATGAGGATGTATTTTTCTGGAGGAGAAATATTCTTGTTGAAATGAATGCCTATTAGGAGACCCTGATATTGCACTCGCACTATGCATGGGACACTATGGTGCAAAAAAAATTCTGCAGGAAACTGCCTATGTACTGTTATTTTTCAAATGTATTACAGTGAGCTCAGTAGGCACCAAAAACGTGTATAATCTAATATAATCTAATCAGAAGGTCATATCGTCAAATGAATGAAGTAATATAGAACTGCATAAAATATTACCTAATGGACAACTAAATATAGTTTGTATTGACCTTGAAGGACCTATCACCTGAACTCGTGGAGTTGTCAGATATATAGTTTGACTTTATGATGCATTTTACAAGTAAAATCAACAGTTGCGATACCAATTATTAAGCGTATAACAGACGATTATATAGCGGGAAAAACTAGAGTAATATAGCATGATACTGCATCGCATTTTACCTGCAAGAAGTGAAAAAAATGACAGATCAGCAGAATTTACCATTTAAGATTAACCCTCAAGCCAACACCTTAGTAAGGTCTTTCGAGAGTTTAATCTGTTTATGAGGACATATGCGTCCAACAATCCAAACAAATGGGTGGAATTTCTGGGAGTCTTTGAAGAGACAGTAAGCCATGTTCCCTTGTATTCTACATCACATATCCCTACCAATTTTATAACCAGAGGATAGTAAAGAAATGAATGTCTATATCCCATACCACGCTGACCTCGAGCAGATACCACCTAGCAGGAATAAGTGAGAGTAGTATTAAACTTCATTATGGAAAGTGCGAAATTAAGGAAAAAGCCATATGACAAAAGACTAGGAAAACTGTAAAGTTACTCCGCAAGAGAAAAGGTTGTATTGAAAACTCAGCAAAAAGTTACTAAAGAAGGACAAGAAATGGTAGTTTATGTTTACAGGACCTTTTCATATAGTGCAGATTCCACGGGATGACAGTTATTTGTCGGCATATCCCACTACCAAAAAGATTAAAGACGTTTATTCGTGCCGAGACTTTCAGAAATACTTTCCAAAAGCAGATAAAACCGCTAAAAGTTGAAGAGCAAACGACAGGCTCAGGAACTGCACATTATATTCTCGGGTAATCACCACTGAATATACTCAATCTATGACAGCAGCTCATACAGTGACCATGAAGGTAAAAGCAAATGGCTACTGTCTAACTGTTACAAAATGAATGACCTATTATTTACCTTTTAGATACTCTATGTATATTTCACTATGTTAGTAATATTTCTATTTGATAAGTAACTGAGATACATTGGTGGCTAGTTACTATCATTCAGTAAATACACACTTATTGTGGCTAGTAAAGATACACATGCAACGACTGTGACACTTAGAATAAATTTGTAAAAGGATATCAGAGATAAATTACATAGCCCAAATCAGTATTTGGGTGGAGAACGGTCAGCAGTATGGAATTATTTTGGAGGGGTCCAAAGAATCGACCTCCCATGAGCAATGGCATTTAAATGACGGGGAAGTACAAGTAGAAAAATGTGTACGAATTTTTGTGAAACATGAGACAGCAATTGCCATCCCAAATAAGACATAGACAAAAGTAATATTGTGTATATTAGCAAAAGATGAAGTAACAGTGTTTCCAGAGATCTGAATGAATGTTTGAGTAAAACAGTGGCAAACACCTATGCAAATAGAAATTCATCTGTGTTAAGTAATAGAATGAGTATCTAGACTCTATCCAGACGCCTTAGTTGTAAACTTTAAAGCATTGTTTTATTCACAATGATTGTGTGAAAATATTCCTTTGCTATTCTGCAGATTAAAGTGAGATTTTTACCTAATGATAATGAGAATAAGGTATTAAGTGCTATGTGAACCAATTAACTTATGGTTGTGAACTCATGAATCTGATGTGCCATCTGGGAATTTGTTTCTTTAATAAAACATATAAATAACTACTTCATGTAGATCAATGGAATCTGTAAAAACAATGACTTTGAAATTTCATGACAAGCTATTTGTTAGTAGCGTGAATAAAAGGTAAAGAGACCTTAGTCATCACAGTCACTGAGAATGATCTGCACTCAAATTAGAAGAAAAAACCTATCTAACTATGTGCCATGGATTTAAAATGATTACATCCTAGTGAATATCATGGCCACATAATTGTCTGATGAAAGAAATATAATGAAACCTTGGCTGAGTAATCTAATCTTTAGCCCTGTACATAGTAAGGATAAGAAACTGATCAGTTAGTGTAAATTAGTAAATAATAGTAAGATGCTTCATATGTTTCGCACATGCCTCAGACCAATATTTCTTAGGGAATGCGAAACTTCAATTACCACATGAAAACTGGACTATTTTGCTTATTTACTAGGACATTATCTGATCTATGAGTAAATGAAGAAACAATATTATGGATTTAAAACGGTAGCTGGAGACAATCAGATAAATAAGGAAGATGTATATATAGTAATACGTCAGACTTATTTCCATGTAATACCAAATCAGAGGTTCTATAGAATTCTATGTACATGTCTCAAGTGAGTAAATTCTACTTCTACTTTATCTTTCCAAAAGTTCTGCGGTTTGGATTTTCATTATTATCCTCTTTCTGTACTCATTGAAGCTCGCCATGAGTTGTTTCACGGATTAGCAATCCCTTATGCTTTTTATCTTTTAATAACTGAAGGGTTTGCCATTGTCTTACTAAATGTGATTAACGAGAACACTACATGTGTAAAACGGTGTTCTAATCTGAACAGAAATGAGACACAAAATATTACTCCTTACATTAATCGAATCATGTCCCCACACAAAGAAACAAAGTTATAATTAAATAAAAATTTCGAATGCAATTTAAATGCATCAGGTGAATCATTCAATGACTACACGTGAACGAGGTCTTAAATATGTAAACTGCTCTGTAACTAAGACAAAGAGGGACGAATTAAACTGATATTTCCAGTCAAAGCAATTACTTCATATAAATATAAAAAAATTGTAATGCAATGTAAACATATCAGGTGAATTACTCAGTGAGGAGTAATTGAAGTACTCATGAGTGGGACCTGAAATATATAAAGTGGTGCGTAAGTAATGCAAAGGGAAAGGAAAAAAAGCGACTTTATCCAGTCAAAGCAATTATTTGTGACATGAGCATTTAGAACGGTTCGTGGTAAATAAATGGTGAGACGGTGGTTGGTAGTGACGTGAAATAACTGTGTCGCCTACTGAGTAAACTAAGTGGAAACGAAAGTATTTTTCACTTACCAGTGCGATGTTGTGGAGGGAGACGGCACTTGCAGTAACAAATGGAGTCGTGTCATCAGCCACATAACTGTGTCCAGTCCAGTAAAATAGACGGTAAAACACACACACACACACACACAAACAAACAAACAAACAAACAAACAAATACGCACCCACACAAACACTTCCAGAACGTTCACTGAATTGACGCACTGTGCAAACATTGGTCACTCTGACAGCATGGCACGATTCAAACTGCCGCACACCCGGCGAGGTAGCCTTAAACTCAGTCGTTGTCGGCATGTTACCTCCGACGCCCGCATCCCTAACGTTCTACGACCCGATATCAAATTTATAAATTTGACAAAGTGATACAAGCAATGCACAGAGATATTGTATACTGTCTTTGTGCATAGTCTTGCGTAGACTGGTATGTGAGTAATAAAGACAATTGAAAAAACAAAGTGTCTACAGTATTTTGTAAATAAATTGTGCTGCAGCAAAAACTGTTATTATCGAACTTTAACGTTACAGTCTCAAATTATACTCATGAGAACGTTGCAAGTAACAACAATTATTCACAGACGAGGAGAAAGTATTTTAACTTTAACTTTTCTTCTCATAGACGTAAGTATTTTGTATGCGTAACTATGCTAATATGAGTCTGTCTAGATTTTCACGTAATCCACCGAATGTGGACGTTGTCATATTGCCCATGTAACCCTGTCCTGACTGAGAAGTATCCTTTCCGTTAATTCCGAGTAATCTTCCTGGGTACTCCTGGCTATGATGACGGGTCCTAGGGCATCACATTGAAACGTCCCCTTTGAACAATCATACATGACTGATCTTATACTGACACACAATTTTTTTAGCGCAACGCAATCTGACTTTCAGTAATCCCTACAAGAGAATGGCCCTGACTAAACTAACCTAAACGTTTCACAAATCACTTACCTCACAAAAATCTTCGTTACTCGAACTACTGCAATACAGCGAGCGCCACTACTGCCAGCTAAATAAAAGATTCAAACTACTGAAGGCACTAACTACTGATAGGCATAGTTAGCAAATGAAAGATTTTGATAGAGAACAAACAATGTATTTACCTCAATAGTGTTCAAAAGCCATAGTGTATATAGCAATTCATGGCATCCCGTCTTACAAATTTGAAAACTCCGCCATCTCTCTCCCCACATCCACCGCTGCTGGCGGCTCACCTCCAACTGCGCAATGCTACGCGCTGTTAACATCCAGCTGTCCAACACTACATTGGCAGACAACAATGCAAACTAGCCACAGACTGCAGACAGAATAGCCCGTGATTTTCATACAGAGCGCTACGTGGCGTTACCAATAAGGAAACCTAAACAGCCTACTTACAACATTATCGTATCTACAGTCGTATACCTGGTCCGTCGCCTGCTATGCCCATGTCACCAGCTCTATAAACAGTTGAGGCTCTTTCTTAAACTTTAATAGACTATATAACTGATCCAAATCTGTTCGAAAGCTTTTAAAGGAAAAACTATTAACGTGATTGAATCATTTGCTTTTTAGTGTTATGTGTTATATGAGAAGAAGAATTAAATATATTGAGCAACTATTCTCTGTGATAATTACCGAGCTGTTGTTACTTTATGAAATTTAAACTTTTGAACATTATGATTCAACACAATGAAAGATAATATTACCTTTTATCTATTTGCGTCTGAACAATGTGTGTGTTTGATAACGAGAAAAACGCAAAAACTATTTCTGCCTGTAGATATATTCTCATTTGAGCTTTTGATCTATTAAGATACTAATAATTTGTCGTTTCTGGGCATTTCTTCAAGTAAATATCATTTTATTGCCTTAATCGAAGGAGCCTATATAAAAAATGTCAGTATTTTCATTGTTTTTCTTGTACTAGTAAAATTACGTTAATCAAATATGATTACGTAGTGCATCAGTGCATCCATAATGTTTCACAATCTGGAGGAAGGAGTATAAAGCACAACATCTTTGTGAAGTTATGTGTTGTTATATTTGTCTGTCTGTTTTCTTCTGTCACGCCCTTCATTACCTTCCCTCCTCCGGGCCTTGGTGTTAAGATGTGTGGATCGCTGTAAGTGTACTGGTGTAAATACTAATGTATTTTGTATCAGGAATGACTTTCGATTTATTATTTCTTGACACGAATCTTCCTCTTGTGTTATTAGCAGATTACGCGGTGGCCAAGTGGTTGAGTGTTATTGTATAAATAATAACCGGCTATTGTAAAGTTTGCATAGCAGCCGATGTTGCAGCCCTCTCACTAAGACAACGACATTCACAGTTGTGTTTCAGACATTCACAGTTGCTCAAATGCGAAGCTACGCTAGTTATTCTGAGAGAACAATACTTTGTGTCATGTATTTTTAAATCTGTCGACCTTTCGTCAATTTAACACGGCCACTTCTTATTAACCCATCCTCTGCTGCAATTGGGTATACACATTCTAGTAAGCTGTTCCCCGTGTGTTGTGGAGTGTACAAGGGCGCCGCTTCATAAGACGTCCTCAGCCACAGAGCTCTCATTGCTGCGAACGAGATACTCCCATATCTCGGTGAAAAAAAAAAAAAAAAACTTTTTGATTATCCATCATGCAACATTTGTGACCCATTACGTGCTACCACTTGCAAAACATTTAGTTTCGATACCTTGAATCGTTTATGAGATATAACGACTGTTACAACCACAAGATTCACGATGCGCAAGCATGAGGACGGGCGTGTTGTGCGCCACCGTCCTTCGGTAATAAAACCCAATAACTCGAGAACGTAATAAGATAACCTCCTACTCTCAGTTTTAAATAAAATATCGATTTCTTATCTAACTTTCATTTTATACAACATATGAGCTAAGGTCAATCTTAGGCAAGTTTATGCAATGCGCTATTACCTCTGCAAAATCTTTAACATTTCGCGCGATGTTTTATTTAATTTGATATAGCACAGTAACTATATCATATAACAAAAAGAAACTCAGTCCTTTAGCAAGCGAAGATATCAGACAGTGAGATGTGCAAAACTCACATTTTTTCACGCAATACAGTAGTTTTCTTATAAGCGGATGATATGTATTTAATAGCAACCGTCAAGTCTTAATGGACGGAACGTTCCTCACATATAAACACAGTAACTCGAGAATGAACTGAGATATCTTTCTGTTCTCAATTTTAAATAAAATTTCGATATCTTATTTACATTGCATATACTGAAATGTATGGGCTAAACGATACCCATAGTTTACACACTGCATTTTTACCACTGCGAACTTTTTGAAATTTCGAGCGGTGTTTTATTTAATTTAATGCAGAGCAGTAATTATGAAGGATAACGATAGGAAATTAAGTTTTTTATAGAGGGAAGATATCAGACTGTAATATGTGCAAAAATCAAACTTTTTCACCTAATATTTTTTGAAAAATCGGATGATAAATGTTTCTTATCGACCGGAAAGCCGTTATTCAGCACAAGCAACAATATTAGGCGAGCAGTACAGAAGTAACAAAAGGCGCTACTGCACGGAACGTAAAGAGCAAATCTGTAGCAGCGAAAGAGTTGAGGTGAGTTAAAGAGACCAGCACGAACAAATTTTATAATGACTCAGTGGTCGGAATGTGTTCCCTCATTCTGCTTTCTTCAGAGCCCAACGCCCAACGCCCGTCTAAGAGGATTACACAGTCCTCACTCATACTTAGCTTACACAGTAAGATACTCTGCGGCGCTAGTTGAAATCTTTGTGGCGAGAGACGACAACTTTGGGAGGGATTCGGTAACGGTGCGTATTCGAAGCTAATACGCGGCCGAATCTGATGCCCTTTCTGTATCTTTCGTCGATATGACAGATAAAACTCGTCTATGTTAAGGAAAACCAGTCGCAATGGTACGGTTGGCTGGGTGACCACGGTTATTCAGCAACCTAATTCTAAAGATACTCCTTCCTCTTTCTTTATGCAGAATGGCGCCTTTCCACCAGGTTCACATGGTTCGAATGGCTCTGAGCACTACGGGACTTAACATGTAAGGTCATCAGTCCCCTAGAACTTAGAACTACTTAAACCTAACTAACCTAAGGACATCACACACATCCATGTCCGAGGCAGGATTCGAACCTGCGACCGGAGCGGTATTTCCACCGGGAAGTGGGAAAGTCGTACAGTAAGTGTATCTGTCATACAAAGGTGTTTTTAGTGTGGTATTATATTTACATTGTATCAGGCAATGAAAACCTCATAACTCCATCTGTCTATCAAAACTTCGTAGTTCCAGTAACTAGAAAGTCCATTATCAAAGAGAGATTTGAATGTGCATCGATTTCTCTAATCTGTAAATAACTAAGCTTCTACTACATAGTCACACATGTAGCAACATTACCTGCATCACTTTATACAGAGTATTCAAAAAAAGTGTCGAATACTTTCAGAGTCGAAAAATAAATCCAATAAATATGGGTTCAGAAGTGCTTACTTTCCTCGATTCACACGTGTTTACAAGGTGTTCAACACGGCTTCCATTCACGACAATTCAGCCCTCCGGCGTAAGGAATGACGCACCTTCGAAGTATACCCGGCTGTTGTTGTACCTGCTGACAAGCACTGAAGACGCGACCCTGGAGGGTCCGTACATCGTTGACTGGCGTGGCGTAGACCAATTCCTTCAAGAGTCCCCATAACCAAAAGGCTAGATCATTGAGGTCTGCGAAACAAGCCTCCCCCCCCCCCTTCCCGACGACCAATGACTGCGTCAGACGTTCACGCATATTGTAACAAAAGTATGCTGCTACACCAACATGCATGAACGTCATTTGTATTCGTTGCTGCAATGTCACAGCCTCCATCAAGATAGACCATTGTGGTAGCACGTATGCCCCTATTAATCCAGCGCGAAGTAAGCCTGCCCATACGTAGACTGAAAATCCCTGTTGATATTCTTCTTTCCTGAACTGCTTGGGGATTTACATCATCTGCCCATACACGCTGATTATGGAAATCGGCAATTCCATCCATTGTGAACACTGCCTCACCAGTAAGTAAAATTTTGTATGTGAAAAGTGGATCTCTGACACAGTTCTGCAAGAGCCATTGACAAAAATGCCGTCTGCCATAATGATCCTGTGGACGTAGGGCCTGAACGCGCTGTAGAGTACATCAATCATTCATCAAGTACTCCCAGAGAAGACAGTGAGACAAGACTTCTGCTGCTGCTGCTAGTTGTTCCACACTGGTCTCAGGGGCTTCTTCCACCGAATGCAGCACATACTCCTCTATATCAGTCGTGAGGTGCAAGGGTACCTGTGTCCCTCAGCTTATCAGAGGGCGTGGATATTTTTTAGCGTAGATGGTAAACGCCCTCAAGCTATGTGCATTTGCTAAACTAAAGCAGAATAAAATATTCGCCAATTCACTTGCATCCCACCGTTCAAGAGCAATTCGGGGATGGCGATTGCATCTTTCAACAGCTCACAAGTGGTAGAAGAGAGAAAATGTAAATCCACTACTCCGTTTGTACAAACAAACAGCACAATAACAGTAAGTGAATTCGTGGAAGAAGGTGAAATATCATGGTAAGTACTCCGGACTGACAGTTCTGTACCATAAGCAACACAAACACGACGAATATTAACGTAATCTACAACGTGACTCGAACCACACAATTGACTACGGACTACCTAATCCTAGGTAGAGACTGTGAGTGTTGTTGTTGTGGTCTTCAGTCCTGAGACTGGTTTGATGCAGCTCTCCATGCTACTCTATCCTGTGCAAGCTTCTTCATCTCCCAGTACCTATTGCTGCCTACATCCTTCTGAATCTGCTTAGTGTATTCATCTGTTGGTCTCCCTCTACGATTTTTACCCTCCACGCTGCCCTCCAATACTAAATTGGTGATCCCTTGATGCCTCAGAACATGTCCCACCAACCGACCCCTTCTACTGGTCAAGTCGTGCCACAAACTTCTCCCAAATTCTGTTCAATACCTCCTCATTACTTATGTGATCTATCCATCTAATCTTCAGCATTCTTCTGTAGTACCACATTACGAAAGCTTCTATTCTCTTCTTGTCGAAACTATTTATCGTCCATGTTTCACTTCCATACATGGTTACACTCCATACAAATACTTTCAGAAACGACTTCCTGACACTTAATCATATTCGATTTTAACAAATTTCTCTTCTTCAGAAACGCTTTCCTTGCCATCGACAGTCTACATTTTATATCCTCTCTACTTCGACCATTATCAGTTATTTTGTTCCCCAAATAGCAAAACTCCTTTACTACTTTGTGTCTCATTTCATGATCTAATTCCCTCAGCATCACCCGACTTAAATCGACCACATTTCATTATTCTTGTTTTGCTTTTGTTGATGTTCATCTTATACCCTCCTTTCAAGACACTGTCCATTCCGTTGAACTGCTGTTCCAAGTCCTTTGCTGCCTCTGACAGAATTACTATGTCATCGGCGAACCTCAAAGTTTTTATTTTTCTCCATGTATTTTAATACCTACTCCGAGCTTTTCTTTGGTTTCCTTTACTGCTTGCTCAATATACAGATTGAATAGCATAGGGGAGAGGCTACAACCCTCACTCCCTTCCCAACCGCTGCTTCCCTTCCATGTCCCTCAACTCTTACAACTGGCATCTGTTTTCTGTGCAAATCGTAAATAGCCTTTCGCTCCCTGTATTTTACCCCTGCCACCTTCAGAATTTGAAAAAGAGTATTCCAGTCAACATTGTCAAAAGCTTTCTCTAAGTTTACAAATGCTAGAAACGTAGGTTTGCCTTTCATTAACCTTTTTTCTAAGATAAGTCGTAAGGTCAGTATTGCCTCACGTGCTCCAACATTTCTATGGAATCCAAACTGATCTTCCCTGAGGTCGGCTTCTATCAGTTTTTCCATTCGTCTGTAATGAATTCGCGTTAGTATTTGTCAGCTGTGACTTATTAAACTGATAGTTCGGTAATTTCACATCTGTCAACACCTACGTTCTTTGGGATTGGAATTATTATATTCTTCTTGAAGTCTGAGGGAATTTCGCCTGTCTCATACATCTTGCTCACCAGATGGTATAGTTTTGTCAGGACTGGCTCTCCCAAGGCTGTCAGTAGTTCTAATGGCATTTTGTCTACTCCCGGGGCCTTGTTTCGACTTGGGTCTTTTAGTGCTCTGTCAAACTCTTCACGCAGTATCATATGTCCCATTTCATCTTCATCTACCTCCTCTTCCATTTGCATAATATTGTCCTCAAGAACATCGCCCCTGTATAGACCCTCTATATACTCCTTCCACCTTTCTGCTATCCAGTAAGACATTATAATACCCTGCCGAAACATTTGACGGAGCCCCAATACAACGACTGTCTTAATATATGCAACCAAGCGTCGCGCAGCCCTTCCCATAAACACGTATTTATCTCTTTTTAGAATGGGTGTCCGGACCCTTTTTGATTGGACTTACACTGCATGATTATAAGTATCCGGATTCCTCCATACGTTTTTCATATGAGGTGCACTGTGCTGCCACCTATTGCCAAGTATTCCATATCAGCGACCTCATTAATCATCAGACATAGTAAGAGAGCAGAATGGGGCGCTCCGCGAAACTCACGAACTTCGAACGTGGTCAGGTGATTGGGTGCCATTAGTGTCATACGTTTCCACGCGAGATTTTCACACCCCTCAACATCCGTAGCTCCACTGTTTCCGATGTGATAGTGAACTGGAAAGATGAAGGGACTCGTACAGCACAAAAGCGTACAGGCCGACCTTATCTGTTGACTGACTGAGACCGCCTACAGTTGAAGAGGGTCGTAATGTGTACTATGCAGATATGTATCCAGACCACGACACAGGAATTCCAAACTTCAATAGGATCCACTGCAAGTACAATGACAGTGAGGCTGGATGTGAGAAAACTTGGATTTCATGGTCGAACCGCTGCTCATAAGCGACACATCACGCCGGCAAATGCCAAACGACGCCTCGCTTGGTGTAAGATACGTAAACATTGGATGATTGAACACAGGGAAAACGTTGTGTGGAGTGACGAATCACGGAACACAATGTGGCGATACGATGGATGGGTGTTGGTATGGTAAATGCCGGGTGAACGTCATCTGCCAGCGTGTGTAGTGCCAACAGTAAAATTCGGAGGCGGTGGTGTTATGGTGTGGCATTTTTTTTTTTTTTTTCATTGAGGGAGCTTTCACCCCTTGTTGTTGTTATTTTGCGTGGCACTATCACAGCACAGGCCTACATTGATGTTTTAAGCACCCTCTTGCTTCCTACTGTCAAAGAGCAATTCGGGGATGGAGATTGCATCTTTCAAAACGGTCAAGCACCTGTTCATAATGCACGGCCTGTGGCGGAGTAGTTACATCACAATAATGGCAGGTAAGACGCGCTCTCCGTCCCACCAACACAGCACAACCTGTGTAGACGGATGAAGTCACGGAAGAAGAGGTAGCCAATGCCTTTATTCCGTACAATGGCGTACTATCGGGGAAAATCGGCCGTATATTAAAGAAACACCGAGTTAAAACCGTCTTTTGCCCGCCCAATAAAACACGGGCATTACTGGGAAGTGTGAAAGATGACCTCGGTTTGAGGAAGGCCGGCATATACCAAATTCCCAGTGAGTATGGGAAGACGGAAGTAATGTTTTGATATTCATAGCCACCGACTCAGTTTTTGATTTCATGGAAATGTACACTCTCTCGAGTGCAATCTGCGAGGGCCTTCGAAGAGAACTTCAACGTCTTAATATGTGTGGCACTTGACAAAATGGTAACACGATAATAGCTCCACAAGCCAGTGTCCGCCGTCAGAAGAAGAGATGTCACAAACACCTTCCCCACTGTACCAAATGTAAACAAACACAGGTAAGTGTTTATTATGGCTGCCTTTCTAAATGATCAGAATGTTAACCAATGAAGCTCTTACGACAATACGAAACTACTCGTCGACGATTTTTCCTTCGTGCGGTCCACAGTCATGTAGAAACTGTTAAAATTTTATGCCTATGGTAGTCGTAGGTGTTTTCTTGTACACGTTTCCAAGTTTCCCCATTGACACGAGTGCCGATTTGTGAAACCTGGTGAGAGTGAAGGCTATTTCTGTAGGCCTCACAATCGATCTAACAATCTCCGATTCTTTATATTTTCCCCATGACGTAATCAAAGTGTAATACCCAGGCCTTTTACAAACTGAAATTTACTGCAGAACTCAATTAGTCTTTCTCCTCTCTTATCAGTACTACCAAGCCCATATCCTCTAGTACTTCCCGTACAACTGCATTACAGTCCCCATGATTATCAGATTTTCGTCTTCTTTTACGCACTAAATTATCTTTCAATATCGTCGTATTCCTTCTCAATTTTTTCATGTTATGCTTGCAAACGTTGGCATATAGATCTGAGCTATTCTTGTGGGCATTGTTTTACCGTAGAATCTGATGAGAGCAACCCTATCTCTGAAATATTCACAATATTTCACTCTCTGCCTCTCTTTCGTATTTACAACGAGTCCTATTCCCGTCATACCATTTTCTGTCGCTGTTAATATTAGCCTATATTGGTCTGACCAGAAGGCGTTACCTTTTTCCGTTACACTAGACTGGGAATTTGCAATTTCTTTTTCTGATTTTCATGTTTCCTTACCACGTTCAAAAATCTGACATTCTACGCTCCGGCTCGTGGAATATTATCTTTTCCTTGACTATTCAACCTCTTTCTAAGGGTCACCTCCCAGTTGGTAGTTCCCTCCTGCAGGTCAAAATGGGGCACAACTTCGCAGTCTTTTCCCAATGGAGAGGTTGTCGTGACACTTTTCCAATTATAAATAACATAGCCAGCACTTTCAACTCATAAACTAAATATTTCATTTCAGAAGTGGAGTTTTCATTGCCTTCTGCATCCTCATGAGTCTTCCACCTTGTAAGGGCAGTTTTCCGCCTCGAGAGCAAGATAATGCCCTGAACATCTAACCCCTCCTCCGTCCACTTTGACAGGTTCGTTGGGAGAGGCAGGGTGAGTTCTTACGCCGTAAGTCTTCAGCCGCCATTCCTGATGACTTTTATTCAAAATTTAAACAGTGGCTAGGCTTCAATCATGGACCCACGACGGAAATTTGGAAATTTGTGGTAAGTTTCTATGTGACCAAACCGCTGAGGTCATCGGTCCCTAGGCTTACATATTACTTAATGTAACTTAAACTAGCTTACGCTAAGGAAAAGACACACACTCATGCCCGAGGGAGACTCAGACCTCCGACGGTGACAGCGCGAACCGTGGCAGGGTCCCCAAGACCGCGCGTCGGACCCATTACTAGCCAAAGACGCTACTCTTAGACCGCGAATCCATTTAGGTTTTCATATTACTGGTATTCTACTAATGGTACCACATGGATAGCTTTATATCCAGCTAGATGATTTTCGATAACTGGCTGTACATCTGTTAGGAATATCCAATGCGAGTGATTGTTTATATTACCTGTTTCTACTGTTCCTTAATACGAGGTATCAGGATTCTGGAGATCACAGTTCCAGGAGTGGATCATATTTCCTCTTGCTTCTTTGTGACCTACAACGGAGCAGGGTTCTAACGGAGGTATGACCTCCTTCCCAAGATTAGCTATTGAACTGCTCTCTACTCACGCATCTACAGTTACTACATTTTATTAACGACTAGAGAGCGAACGATAAACACATTCCTGAAACTGAAATCAGAATCTTCAGTACATCTAATAAAAGGTATGTATTACTCATTAATATTCATAACACATTGCTAAATCTGTAGACAGTGACCTCAGCGATTCTGAAAAGACTGACGCCACATCGACAGGTGTAATAGCACAGAAATCCTCTACTGATCTGCTATCCGCTTGCGACTTGTCTTCTGTCGACTGCTATTTAATACTCCTCAGATGCTCATTCTCGCTCTGTATTTGCTCTAAACTTTCGAATAAAGAGAAAATTTCTATTATAATCACAGATTCGACAAAATATTTTTGCCTGTTCCTGAAGCTCAGTGGCAGCTTGCTTCATTTTGACCCTGTGACTTATGGCATCCACAACCTGGTTATCAGAGCATTTTGTGTGCCACACAGAAAACTTAAGTACAGACATGCGAACCGTCCAGTATACTACTGAAAAAGTTATTGGTGACTTGTAAAAACCCAGTAAATTACTTTACTATCGGTGTCGAATTTAAAGTATTTGTGCTCGAGATAGAAGCGTAATTTCCCTGAATCAAATAACATAGGTAGCACTTTCAACTCATAAACTATATATTTCATTTCAGAAGTGGAGAAGGACCTGGATGCCTAAGCAATAGGCCACCATTCCCCATCTTGCTCCTAAAACAGAAACATTGCTACCCCAGTATTGGATGTGTCGGCTTCAAGCACAGATTCTATCCCAATATTTGAGATTGCTAGAACCACAGTATTACACAGTGATATCTTGAATAAGTCCAAATGCTGCCTGTTAGCTCTAACACCAGCAAAAAACTTCACTTTTTAAATAAACTTGATTTGACAGTGAACCCAGCTACACATAATTCAGGATAAATCTTCAGTAAAAACGGATGATCCCAATGAATCAAGCTGTTCCCTTTTTATCTTTTGGGAATGGGTAGCTTTGAATGGTTTGGTCCTTTCAATTTCAATATTAATACTTAGAGCCGAAACTAGGTGTCCCAGGACGAAAACTTCATAATGTACTCATTAAATATGATAGGTTTCATACTAAGACTGATCTCCCATAGGCACTTCAAGTTTACCTTAAATGTTCACGATGTCCTGAAATAGTTATACTGTAAATGATCGTATCATCCAAAAAATTATACACAAACTGAAATTGTAAATCTCACAAGATAAAATCCAGTATACTGGATAGCACTGCAACTCCTGTTGACAAGCCAAACAGGACTCTGGCGAATTTGAAAAGATTCTGGAAGAAGACTGTAAGAGTGTTTTATGTTCAGTTAAAAGTATTTGATAACAGGTATTATTCAAATCTAGTGAAATAACGGGCCGCTCCAAAGCATGTGCATCAGTTGTGGAGATCCTGTACGAGAAGCGACTAATGCAACTTCCTGGTTTAAAGCCCAGTAATTCCCAACCGGTCAGTATTCCTTACTTTCCCTTTTGGAAACCAGAAGCGTGAGAACCATAGAAGGTGAAATGGGGGTCTGATGACGCGATCCACTAACAACTGATTAATAATCTGCTTCAACTCTTTCATGCTGGGTGAGGTCGATGGTAAGGCAACTGCAGTACTGGCAGTTCATCAGTTAACTGAATTTAAAATTCTGTCTTGTTTGTAACGCTCAAACCGTCTCTTAGTACTTTGGAACTGATAGAGTAAAATCAACTTCTCCTGAGCTTTTCCAAGTTTAAAATGATCTACTTGAAATTTTTTTCTGGTTCCTTGCACTACAATAATACTATAGGCCTGATTATATTCACACGGCCTATAAAGTCATGGGCAAAATAACTCACAAAGAAAGACACCCTAGCTACCAGGAAATATAATGGCCAAACCAAATCCTGAATTTTTTCTTGTTGGCCCACTCCTTACCGAACAATGGACAACTTCCCCCACTCACGATAAAAAATTTCTGGTTAACTAACTTCAGGGGTGGGAATTTCCTAATGTGCCTATGTATTGTCATACCTGGGGCCCAGGTTTTGTTCGCGGATGGGTTGTAGAGTTTCTCCGCTCAGGGACGGGGTGTTTGTGTCGCCTTCATCATCCTCATTTCATCGTCATCGACGGGCAAGTCGCCGAAGTGGCGTCACCTCAAAAGATTTAACACCCAGCGAAGCGGTCTACCTGCCGGGAGGCCCTCGCGGTACGACATTCTATTTCATTCCAAACCTTTACGCCGGCCGACCGCTTCACGGATACCATCAGCTATTATTAAGATTCAGGTACTGTAGCTTCCAATCTCCATCCATGTGCCATCGTTGATTATGCAGAAAACGATGTCCCAATCGGAAACAACGTTAGCTACCTGTTTCCGCCGTCAGACTTACTAGACTTGCTGCTATTAATTCGTGGCCAATTCTGGAACCAATTGGCCGAGTGGCTTGACCGAGATTGAACATGCAGTATTTGTGCAAGGGAAGAACAATCAATATTGGCTTGCACTGCGTAGAGGTGTATGGGGCACAGGTTAGCAGCTACACCAACTTCGCCTTTATCCTGTCTCTTCACCCTATAGTAGGAAGTTCAACGCACTATGCAGTCTCTATGTTAGTCCCGACATACTTACCTCAGTAGCCCGAGCTCTGAAACGGAGTTCATATTGTAAAAAGCTGCGAGGTACCAATCATTTCTCTGAGGCCATGTTTGCCCGTAGAATAACGTACAACACAAGAAAGAGTATGCAACAATAGATTCTGTTAACATAATCCCCCAAGTTGCCAAAATTTCTTTTATATTTCCAGGTGTTACACGTTTCAGCTGTTGAGGAACCACGCTCTTAAGAATATCAGTGCAAGGTGCAGGGGGTGGTAAGGTGCTAGACCATAAAATATAAAGTTCTTTCACAGATTTTACTGTCTTCTCAGAAGTATAAACTTAGAGCAAGCTAGTTACATCTTAACTGGACATCAAACAATTTCGAATCAGTATTCAATATCAACTTAAGGAACAGCAAATTAATATTTTTCATCGACGAAATTCCATGTGAATAATTTCAGAGTACACTTTTATAATTTTTTCCAATTAAACAATACAAAGAATATTCCAGTCATTAAAGAACAATCTCCTCTTCTGAGGTAAGCAATCTGATCCAATAGCTTGGTACATTATTCCAAAATAGCTTCTCAAACATGACCATATACTTTATTCATTCAGTTGTAGAAAGAATCCACACTACCACCCCAAATTATAACAGTATAAGACAGCAGAATTAGAAACATTCAACGTAAATCATTACATAGAAGGGGACACGCACAGTTGACACGGACATTTATTAGCAATGAAAGTGAATCTCGGGCGGAAAACAAGTAAGCCTTCAAGTACCACCCACATTCGATAAACAAGAATCATGAGATTTGCTCTGCGGTAATATTCCGTTCGGTCGGTCGGTCGGCCACGTACCATCCGCAGGGATCTGTTACGACTAAATGCAACAATGGATCACTGAAGCCATCACCTGCACTCATGCGTACTTCAACCTGAGAAATCACCCCATCTCAGCTGTGGCACAAACACTTTTTGCAATCCATCTGAAGCCCAACGTTTTGCTTAGCAGCTGAGACCAAGGAACAGCCGCTAAGAATACGGTCCGAGTGAGAGTTAGTACCGGTGCGCTCGGCCCTACAACACATATTCAAGGTCATTTGTAAGGTCTACTGACGACTGCACTTCCCCGACCATTCGTAGTTACCATAGGAAATAGTTGAAATCATACTGGCAGCAGAATGCCTTCTGTAGATGCAGATGTAGATTAGATTGTAGATTTAGACGACATCCACAATGAAATACATGTCGTAGATATCTGATTAAAACGAAATGATGTATGTCCTTAATGAAGCTTCGCATGTCAAGACTCTGCATGAAGGCTAAGTACGGGTTCGGAAAAATTCGAGGAACTTACAGCGCCGTTACTGACCGTGAATGAAATGTGAACTCATTGTTATACGTCGAAGCTGCAAGCACCTCATAGTAAAGAGCGAAATTGCGTACCACAACCTATCCGCCAGTCGGTACACTATCAGGAGGGGGAGGACAGAGGAGAGAGGTGGGGGAGGGACAATATTGACGGTGCCCAGACGGCAGAAAAGAAGAAATCGCTCTCTGCTCGAGCTGCAGCCGACGTTAACAGTAACCTTTTTGTGCAGAAGAATTTGCCGAGAGATACGTCTGTCAAAGTAGCAGGTCAAGAGGTATCCAAACGTATGGTACGGCTCGTGTGTATGTCCCGACTGAATGTGACCACCTTATGAGACCTCACGGCATTTTGCAGAAAATTCGTCTAGCAAATATCTCCTTCTTCGTCTTTTTCTTCTTCTTCCTTTCTTCCTAGGCTGAAGCCTGTTTCCTTCAGTACCTCTCAGCCTACCTTAAGGTTCTCACTCCATTTTTTCATGGAGGGACAGTAATTCTTTTAATATCTGGTAATATATTTCTTACGGTTTTCACAATCTTCCATTCATCCATCCTGTCTGTCTGTTCGTTCCCATGATTTCCAGAAGTCTTTTTGTTTCTGATATTTCCGGTCTTGTCTCAGGTCTGCACATCATTATCATTGTTTTGTACATTCTTGCCTTGTATCTTTTCTTGTGTGACTGTTTCTCTGAATAGTGACATTTGAAAAGCTGCTACTATATTTGCTTTTGCTACTTGTTCCCCAAGTTCCTTTCCGGCATTGCGCCTGTTGGACTGTTCTACTCCAAAATATTTAAGTTTCATAACCTGTTGAATGACTTTTCTATCCACTTCCAGTTTGCATCTAATTGGTTCGACAGATTTATTTATACATTTGGCTTTTTTCAGTGGATATGACAGTGTTCAGGTTTTTGGCTGCCACATTAAATACATGTATCTAGAAAATATAAAGCGATGAAAGCAAACCTCTGATTTAACCTTTAGAAAAATTATAAACTTTACTATACTGATTATGAATCAAACGCCAACATCAATTGCACCTTCCTTTTTTATATTTTAACCATAATCAGTCCTCTCAGGGCACCTGACGTACACGAATGGAAAAGAACCTTGGGGCTGAAACCGGTCAGGGTCTTCCAGATAAAAAAAAGAGCTGGAAATTTATTCAAAATCAGTACTATAGTTACGGAACTTGACTTAAGATGCTTCATATATTAGACAGTAAATTTTATTCTGTTATTGTCCCATAACGTAGCCTGGTGTAGTAAACTGCCGAGTGTCGATTCATCAGAGCAACACCATAGGACCAGAAGGGTCTGTCAGCCTGAAGACCTGGCGCTAGGGAGCAAAAGAGCGTATTCAAAAAGCAAGGAAAGCAATTCAGTATAGTAACACTATGGAATATCCAGTCATCACCTCTGGAAGCCGAAGTTACGACATCTTCCTGCAGAAGCAGGACGTTTGGAAGGGCCGAGCAGACAGCGAAATGAGGATGAATGAAGTCACCATTGCCTGCTTGTTACGGCCAGGTACATCAAACTGTAATAAGTTTTGGTTTGTTTGGTGGTGTGGGGAGAACATTTTCCGGCCTGATACTAATTGTGAGCAGCAGTATCCACGTGCATACAGCATGGCAAACGATGCATTCTATGCCTGCCGATAAGTACAAGACAGACTCCAACTCTCTGATGTACATTGTGCACAGCAGTACCCAGGAACATGCGAGGGGCATTCGATAAGTGTTGCAACATTTTTTTTTTCTGAGAGCAGTTTGATTTTACTAACGATATTATTTCCCACTACT